>NC_059412.1:2500-1305000 GCF_905220565.1 Melitaea cinxia | reverse complement strand
TCAGGTAGTGAAATTTGAGGTAATAATGGGTTCGTTGTTGTATGATGACAGCTTATGAATTGTTTGTGTTGATAAAATATCAGGTAGTAGTGTTTGAGGTAGTAAAATGTGTACTATACCTGGAAGCTGGTGCTGCAGTATTGGCAGCGGCGTGGAGGAAACTTTCTCGCGACCACAAACGCTTCGTGCCTTCTGGCGTAGAGGTCACGCATTCTGGTGCAGACCTATAACAGAACAAACTTTGTTGCTTATGGTATGTATTAAAATCCATATAAAGTTTGTGGAGTACAAGATGTTATTAAAATGTTAGTTGAGCTTTAAGTCAAAATATAGAGACTATTACGTTTACTTCATATATAGCGAATCAACTATTCTTAAAGTATAGTTAGAATTTATATTTTAGATTTTTGACTAAAATAAAAACAAAAATCTTTGTACGGTGTTTAGTACTACTACAATTTTTAGGACACGAAATAGATAATTATTTAAATATTATTCAAAATTAATATGATAGAATAAGAGAATTCAGGAGGTAATTTCAAAAGGGCTAATGAATTTTTTTTCGAACGCATAGTACCAGTAAGCCGTTAGCTACCACCACCGTCAGCTATGCACCAGAAACGCTTCCTTGAAGCCAATATAGTTCGGCAGCTATCCTAAGCCAGAGACTTGGAAGTGTAACATGGGCGCACTCACTCGACCCTCCGCAGCAGCAGCGAGTCCAGCACGGCGGGCGCGCTGTGCGCCAGGTGGATGTAGGCCTCGTGCAGCAGCTCGGCGGGCAGCGTCCACAGCTCCGCCTGCCGCTCCACCAGCTGCCGCACCACGTTAATCACGTCCGCGCGCTCCGACAGCTGCTCCGCGCTGTACGGTGTACCGTGTTACTGAACTTTAACTTCTCGGCTTGGGGAGTGAGCTGAGTGCGGGACGAGTGTCGCGAAAAGTGTGATCAGATGAGGCGAAAAGTTGATAGGGAGATATAAAAGAAGTTGTACTTCAATCGTTCAACTGAGGTAGGGCACAGCAGGAATTTCCTGCTCAAAATATGGAGCAGCCCGACTGGGGTAGTACCTCGACCTTACAGAAGATCACAGCTAAATAATACTGTTTTCAAGCAGTATTGTGTTCCTGTTGGTGAGTAAGGTGACCAGAGCTCCTGGGGGGATTGGGGATTGGGTCGGCAACGCGCTTGCGATGCTTCTGGTGTTGCAGGCGTCTATAAGCTACGGTAATCGCTTACCATCAGGTGAGCCGTACGCTTGTTTGCCGACATAGTGACATAAAAAAAAAAAAAAAAAATCGTGTGGTCTAAAGCAACTCGTTTTTTTAGCTTGTGTGATGATGTTATCATCTGACTGGTGATGATAATGACGACCGATGATGATATTGCGATGGCTGATGTGATGATTCAAAAATGTTGACGACTGATATTGAATATTATATTGAGTATTGAGAAAACTCTTGGAATAAATTAAAAATTTTTGTTTATAAATGATGTAACATGATGTGAAGTTTTTGATATTAAGTATTCGAAAGAAAATGGAAAATTTTTGGCTACCTTTATATTTATGTGAATAAGGCATAAAATACTACAAGATGATACAATATGTTTATGTACAAAAGGTATAAAATTTAATAAATGTTGAGTGAAAATATTCAATCCGCTAAAAGATTAAACATGCTTCACAAATACCAAAAAAAATTTCAATAATACAAGTTAGGATAGCAAAATAAAAACGAAATTCAAAACTAGCTAACTTTTAACGTTAAATACGTTGCGAACAGAGACTAACCCAAAGTTGTCCAAATATAGACATTTGTCAAGTAATACACAACTCACCTGGCAGTTTCATTGGGTTTATTCCTATGCAAGATATTCGGAGCGAATATCGTGGCGAGATTGGCGGCGTCCATCTTGTTCCCCGGCTGCTGGTCATCTTCCGCGTGTCCTGCAAGTTGGGACAGGAAGGAGAGCAGAGCGTTGAGGGTGTCCCGATGAGCCGCTGGTAATAACTGTACTATCAACCTGAGAGCCTCCCACTGGAGACGACGGTTGCGGATTTCTGAAACGTTCCATTCTGAATGTTAAACTATAGATTATCAGATGATATGAAAACTTTTAAGGTTAATTGTAAAATGTAATAAACGGACACATTAATAGAGAAATAATTTCTATAATAAATTTTAGTCGTTATAAATTAAGTAACATCATAAACGTATAAGGCGAGGACTGTAATATGACAAAGCCAAATCGAGATAAATTAGGTAAGACAGTTAATTTATTGTGTTTCAGAAATTATGCGTTATTTGAAAACTCCTCGATTTAAGAAACAATTTATGTATACGTTTTAACTAAAAAAAAAAAAACTGCGCGAAAATTTTACAAAGTACATAACGTGCAGGCCACAAAAAATTATCTAAAACTCACTTTGTGTCTGTAAAAATGCAGGATAAAGATCTCTGCATAGTAAAGGATCGGGGAGATCCCGAAGGAATTCTTTAAGCAGAGTAGCCACGTCGTGTGGACACACCGCTGAGTCAAGCGCTGTCTCCTGACCCCGCTCCCACTCTTCACGTAGCTGGAATTACGTTATTATGTATAAAATATAAGCTGGCAGCAAATTTAAAAAGAAACACGACATTTTGCTTTATACTTTTAAATGATACCTAAATGTATTAATTGATTGGCAACTGTCAAAGAGGAGAACTCTTGAAAGTTAAGTTTGAATATTAATGATTGTTGTCAAAAGTTTAGTCGACGACTCATTTGACGACAGTGTAGTTGAGGAATACATCATAAATCAAAAAGACTAAATATATTTGTACCTTCCTCGAAAAGACAAAAGTTATTGTAAAAATGACATTCTATTTGTGAAGTACAAATCTTGTATTTCTGTACTTTTATTTAGAGTAATATTCATTCATCAATGTAAATTTAGCCAGCTGTGTGTGTTCCGGATAATCCGATCGCCTATCTCATTTATTGCATCTCCGGAGTACCTACTACACCAAAGTTTGTAATAAATCCCCGCCAATCTGGGTCAACGACGCGAATCGATTGCAACGGCCAATACGATGGAAAACATCTAATTTTGTCGGTCAATGTTTTATTCTTACTGCGCGTGTATGAATACGATTCGTAAACACGCCTTGGCTAGATTTACTGCTTTATTTTCTGTCATAGCAACCATATGTAATATTGTTTGGTATATCAAGTTTACTTTGTTTCAAAATTCAAAACTTTGGTTAGCACAATTCGCTCAAATTATATTTTAAGGTATCTTACATTATGCTAGGTATTATAAACTACAAATGCACATTTTCTTATTAATATTTGTGTCTAAATTTAAAATTGTTTTCCAGGTAATATTTAACCGTAGCATTTAAAAAAAATATTGTATTGTATACACACCTGTCTAACCCTCTTCTTAGAGGCAGATACTCGGAAGAGACCAAGGGTGCGAAGACCATGTCTTCGCAGGTGAGCTAAGCAAGCTGACACCAGCGCAGGTACTTTGGGCCCACCGCCACTTTCTTCTATCCCCGTCCATCCCCATTCTCCAGAATCACAGGATTCACTCTGAAAATGCAAAAATCCCAGTTTATATGATACATATAGACGACGCAAAGGACCAGTACCATAAAGACACACTTTTATATGATAAACAGTAGTCGGTTTGCTAAACTCATACTAATTTAATCCCTTTGCCAGGCCTAAAAATATCTTAAGAATAAGAACAACGAAGACTTGCTAAAAGTGATATGTTCTAGAATTTTTTATAACTCATTGATACAAGGGAAAATCTGATATTTGTTTTTAAATTCTTAGTAATTTATATGAAACTGAATGGCCAAAATGAGTAATACTTTAAAGCGTGAAACACACCACTTATACTGATTTGTATGTAAACATGCGTAAAATGTTATTACTTCTAAATCTCTCTCATCAAGAGGGAAAGTGACTGTTTCAATACACATCTGCAGCACTTAGGACATTAATAATAAACTTCATTGTTCTAGAAGCGTGTTGGCAATAATCTTGTCTTTTTCTTTCGCTCATAAAAATGTTTTTTTATTTTTATTTTTTATTTATTAAGCTTTTTTGCACAAAAAAAAATAAGATACATTTTAGAACAATTAGATACAAAAACAAATAAGGTATGCAAAGGCTGCCTTATCGCTTATAGCGATATCTTTCACCTTTAATAGAAGTGGTATAGGAAAAATATGTCGGTAAAAGTGCGCAATCAACAACGCGAGTTTATCGCACATAATTAAATCAATTTATAATTGTAAACATAGTATATAATACAATATTCTTATATTTAAACGGTATCAACCTACATAAACATATACAATCATATGTACACATGATACATACACAATATATTTATACAAACATACAAATAAAAACGTTCATCTATAAACGGCTCACGATTAGTATCCTTTGCTATTGAAAATAAATTAAGCATTCTAAACAGTTTTTACAAAAAAAAACCATCAAAGAAATGGACATGGATATCTCCTAATGGCCAGTATAAAAATGAGATTGACTATGTTCTGTCTAACAATGCAAAAGTTTTCAAAGACGTGTCTATTATAAGCAATTTGAATTTTAACTCAGATCATAGAATGGTTAGAGCAAAACTCTCAAGTACACATGTTAAAAGAGCACGAAAATTTAGTAACATTATGAAAGCCATCGAGTGCACTGGTAGTACTGATTTACTTCTGAACAATCTCAAGATATCCTTGCATGATGGTGAAAAAGAATGTATATCTACTCAAGAAAAATACAACAGATTTCTCAAACAACTAAAAACAGAAACTAAAAAAGTAAACATGATTAGCAAGACAGCGATATCATTTAAAAGTAAGCAATTATTACAAGAACGGAAAGAACTCATACAGCAAGGAAAAAGTACTAATATCCATCGCCAAAAGATAGCAGAAATAAGCAAAAAGATTAGCGAACAACTTAGAAAGGAACGGAAAGCAAAAAGATTAGCAACATTCAGAAAATATATAGAAAAAACAGGAGGAATAAAGAAGGCGATAAAAGAAATGAACTACAAAAAGGACTGGATTCCAAATATGAAGAATAAAAATAGTGTTAAAACCAGCAAAAGACCAGAAATACTAGGGATTGCTACAGAATACTATAAAAATTTATACCAAAGCCATAAATGGGAACACGTGATAAAGGAAAATAATTTAATAAATAAAGAGGAGATTAAACCAATTCTAAAAGAAGAAACAATAAAATCTATCCAAACACAAAAACTGGATAAGGCGCCTGGATCAGATTTAGTCACAAATGAACTACTAAAAACTACGTTACCAGCGATAACACCAAGACTTACAGATTTATTCAATGAAATCCTCGAAACGGAAACCATCCCGGAAGACTGGACCAAATCGACAATCGTACTGCTGCATAAGAAGGGAGACAAGGGTGATATAGGAAACTACAGACCGATCAGTTTAATGTCCAATGTTTACAAAATATTTTCAAAAATTATACTAAACAGAATAACCACTACACTAGATGAAAACCAACCTAAAGAACAAGCTGGTTTTCGAAGTAAGTTCTCAACTATAGATCACATTCACACTCTAAGACAAATACTACAAAAATATAAAGAATATAATAAAACATACTACATAGGGTTTGTTGACTTTAACAAAGCGTTCGATACATTGGAACATGAGTATATATGGGATGCTCTAAAAAGACAAGGGGTAGAAGCAAAGTACATACGAATAATCAAAAACGTATACACAGCTAGCACCGCACAAATTAAGCTTGAATCTAAGGGCAAAGAATTTCCTATTAAAAGAGGTGTACGCCAAGGAGATCCTATATCACCTAAATTATTTTCAGCAGTACTGGAGATGATCTTCAGGAACCTAAACTGGACAAAAAAGGGGCTCAATATAAATGGCGAAAATCTCAACCATCTACGCTTCGCTGATGATTTGATTTTATTCTCAGAGGATGCAGAAACTCTAGGTCTAATGTTGCAGCAATTATCCGATGAAAGTGCTAAAGCCGGCCTGACAATGAATCTAACCAAAACCAAAATTATGACAAACGCCCAACAAACACTAAACAATGAACAAATAACAGTAAATAACGAAAAAATAGAATATGTAAATGAATATATATATCTAGGCCAACTTATATCTATAGATGATTGCATGAATAGAGAAATAGAACGGAGAATAATTAATGCTTGGAAACGATTTTGGTCTCTAAAGGAAATAATGAAAGATAAAGATATGCCAATGAAAGGAAAAAAGAAAGTATATGAAATATGCATTATGCCATGCTTACTATATGGGTGCCAGACATGGGCGTTAACAGAACTACAAGAAAGTAAACTAAAAGTCTGCCAAAATTCAATGGAAAGAAGTATTTTAGGCATAAAAAAAGGAGATAGAGTCAAATTGCAAGAAATCAAAAAGAAAACAAAATTTAAAAATGTAAACACAGTCTACAGACAGCTTAAATGGCGTTGGACGGGACATATGTTAAGAGAAAGTAAAGAGAAATGGACTAAGTTAGTAACAGAATGGTATCCAAGAGATAGTAAAAGAAATAGAGGAAGACAAGCGAAAAGATGGGAAGATGACTTCAAGAATATAGCTGGTCCGTTATGGTCACGCTTAGCAAAAGATAGGAATACGTGGAAATCTTTAGAGGAGGCCTTTGTCGACAGACAAGCTGTTCCACACAAACACCCAGTTGCCGATCATTCAAATACAAGTTAAATTTAATTAATTCAATGTGTTTTTTTAGAAAGTAGGCATATATTATTATGTATTAGTGTTAAGAAAAAAAGCAGCAATAAAGGCTATTTTATTTATTTATTTTATTTATAAACCTTGCTTTCGCCATACTCTTTTTCATTACAGTACTTGACATCAATTTACTTTCTTCTTCTATATAAATAAAAATGAATGTTGCTAAGTGCATGTCTCGAGAATGGCTCGACCAATTCGGCTTATTTATTTTTTGTATGTTCCTTAAGGCCCGCGGAAGGTTTAAAACTAAAAAAAATTAAAAAATATATTTTTACTATTAACTTTTGACTAAACTACTTAAATATTTGTACTTGATAACATTTCATGTAAAATACATCTTTGTAATGGATCTTTTACAGGCCAAACATTTTTCAGTTGTTAGAATTAGTTTTTGCTCTTGTTTACCGTTATTTTTTGTATAAAATATGAGCTTAAGATTTTTTTTTGTCAGTAACTAGAGATTCGGTTGAAGATCGTTTGGTTTAAAAACTTATAGTGCTATATATAATATATTTATTAGTTATCAATACATCTTAAGAATATTAAAGAACAATTTCGTTATTGTTTCTACCAGGAGTTCATTGGACGTAAGAAGGTTCAATCTGGAACACGGATATAGTCTACCGAAATTGTTCGTCTATTTCAGTCAGTAGATATTGGGATGGGCGAGAGTCGTGTCATACGATAAAATTATCGTGGCCTTAATGAAAACAGCCGCTGTAAGGCCGTTCAGGTAACCAGATATGTGTGACGTCATCGTGACGCCATCCTACGTCAAATTTGACCTAATGGGACAGTTCTGGCTATTGTTTCAGCTTAACAGATGTTTTAAGACGCGATTCTTTTAGATCGATATTATATAAATTATTACCGTTTTTATTACTCTTTTTATTCATTTTGATTTTCTCTATTTGAGTTGCAAGGTTTTTGGGTATTTTTATGAAAATAAGAAGATTATCTATATATTACTGATTAAGTTCACGTTATTGCGAATGTAGCATAGTAATTTTTCCTTCAGTTTGTACAACAATATAATCATTACGATGTAAAAAAAATCAATATATCCATTACCATAACAATTATCACTTCTCGAATTTCAAAAAACTTAAAAAACTTAAAAATTTGTCCAGAAAACAATAAACCATTAAAAAAATTGTTCAGTAGCTCTTTAACATACAAGCTCTACTAAACACTATTATTATGTACGGACTTACGTTACTACGAAATCAAACGCGTAAATCAAAGCTATCGTACGCTGTCATTCGTTTGATGTATTGAGAAAACAGCGGTCGATTCGCTTGTGTCATATTAACGTTTGGAAATTACGCCTACGAACGTCTGAGATATCGTCTACTCAAGCTAATAGGAATTGTAAATAATCTGCAAGCACTAGATTATCGAAACGTGAATTAACCCAACTAATTAGTCATGGGTGTGCTTAAAAGGTACCATTGACACATCGTACTTTGTAGAAGGTTGAAGGTTAAGGTCATGAAAAACCAGATAAGAAAACGGTCTGCCTGATGTTAAAATTACTGTTAAAACGTTAGGAATACTACTCAAAATAAATCTAAAAAAAGAATTCTTAGTTAATTGTATCTTAATAAAGTACCTACTACTTTCTTCGGACAAATTATTTTTATGAATAATAAAGTCTTAAAACACAGTAACTCTAGAGTTAACAATTTAATAATTCGTGGACAAAGTTTTGCAGTATTATTTAAATGACCAGAAAGAGTATAAAATGACATTAGCCTTTGTTTTTTTAAACAGGATTAAAGGGTAAAAATGTACAGATTTAAATAAGGTAGCCCATCTAATTTACGCTCGAATTACACCTTGTTCCAAGCTTCCATCGGATTCAGTCTTAGCTTTACAAATTATTCGTTTTAGTTGTCAACAACTGAAATACATTTTATTAGTTGTAGTCAACATTTATTGTAAAACAATGTCTAAAGCTTTTCAAAGGATTGTCAATTATAACAAACAATTTTTTCATACTACAACCGTAACCGTACATTAATAAGATAAATGTATCAAAATCAATTATTTACAGAAAACAAAATAATATTTTAAATTTCGGTAAACATTAAGTAAGCATAAAATCAGTTATTTTGACTACTTTATTAAGCAATTACGAGCGCCATTAGGAGCAAATAATGCATTTAGGAGGTCGTTATAGGTTACGTCGTATACGATCTATACAGCTTCGGTGTAAATAAACATTTGCAAATTGAATTCGCGCACATTCGTCACGGATTTTCGTGCGATTCTGGCGCGATATTCTGCAAAACGCCCGCGAAACTAGCTCGTAAACATAAATGTCTCGCTTTGTTTTTAATTTCATCATTTCGTGTGCAATAAAAACAGTTGCTACTGAGGTAAACCCACAATTGATAGACACGAGATTTGCAGATGTTGGAACATGTTTAGTTTCCTATTTTCAATAACTTTGTAACCTTACAGAAGACTACAGCTAAATAACAATGTTTTCAAGCAGTATTGTGCTCCTGTTGGTGAGTAAGGTGACCAGAGCTCTTTGGGGAATTGGGAATAGGGTTGGCAACGCGCTTGAGATGCTCCTGGTTTTGCAGATGTCTATAAGCTACGGTAATCGCTTATCATCAGGTGAGCCGTACGCTTATTTGCTGACCTTGTTATGTAAAAAAAGATCACAGTTAAATACCACTGCTATAAAATACTGTTATGTTCCTGTGATGAGTAAGGTGAGTCGAGATAGACGAGATAGACGGTTATAGGGTTGGCAATGCATTTGTAACGCTCCTGTCGCAGGAGTCTATAACCTACGATATCCGCTTGCCTTTTGCTATCTTAAAAGTTCCACATGTATTGCGTCACTTAGTTTCAGGTGAAACAGCTTTTTATTATTTTAAATAACCTTTTTTACATAACAATATTTTTAGTGCACGCATAAGTAATATCGCTATTTCCAATCTAATGTTTTGTAAACTAACAACTTTATGTTTAAATACTCAACCTGTTTATAGTATGTTTCATATTAAAATGTGGCGTAGTTTTAAGATCAAATCTTTAAATATTACATGAACTAAATAAAAGCGAATTAAATATTTTTACTGTTCGATATACGACCTAAACCACTTTTACGTCTTTGAAATGCATTTTCAATGTACTGCAAGCATAGGAACTTATTTTAAACCAGTGATATAAATAATAAATCTCAATTACTATCAGATTGTGTAAATTCCCAGTTGCATTTGTCCCAATGGTGGATAGGTCCAGGTGCAACTCAATATATTACGTGTCTTGGCGTGCAATTGAAAACTATTTCTGCACTATGTTCTCTGCATGCCAAGTCGTTTTCCTAACCAATCGTTCGTGAGCTCTCGTTTCCTTTACCACTTAACGCTTTTAAGATAATCCTCGATTTGAAGAGTTCAAGCTAAGGTGGTGGCTCCCCAGACTGGGTATTATGACGTTACTATAATTTATGTCCATTGGTTTGTTGTATCGGAGCTATCAAGATTATAAATATGTTTGTTAAATTTTTATGGTAAAACCATTTTAGACATTAGGTCACCTTAGATATTAGAATGAATGAAGGTAAATTACAAGCTACCTTTAATTTAAAGTTTATACTTTTATCAACTGTTTAATATCTTAATAAAAACACAATTGTTCATGAAATATAGTCAAAACATATTCACCATCCACATTATGTAAAACTGGTAGCAACTAACGTGTTTCTAGAACAGTTTTTACAAAAGAATAAAATTTGATATCTTTGCTGATTACGTGAACGTTTCGTGAATTCATGTCTCATTGTTTGCTTGACCGCATTAAGTCAAATATAAGCCTCAATAAAAATAGGATAGCACAGTGCTATTTCTATTTTTGCTCGACTATAAAGATACTATTCTCGGAATACTTGTTATATACCGTATAGTTTACATGTTTGGGTGTTCGTTGAGAGATGAAAGGCACGAAGCTTCGGAAAACGTTCAATCTTTTGTACATATCTGTTGTAATTTTAATTTGACAGACATCATTCAATCTAGAAATGTATATATTGATCTTTTATTAGCCTCATATCAAGTTTTAAGGTTGCTTATTATTCTAAATTGTATTAGATAGACTAGCATACCTACTAAATTGATATTCGTAAGTCATTGTAGATTTCTAACGAATCTTTGAGATTATTGAAACTAAAAACAATTCAGACTGGAATATAGTAACGATTATTACCGGGTGTTAATGATAGAACCAGGGCTGGCGGTTTAATGGGTTCTACGAATTTCTCAGGCGAGATTGAATACGTATTTATCGGTGTTGCTGTACAATTAAAATTATTACTTGAATAAAAGTTCTCGTGACTGAAGTTTATTCTATTCTAATATTACAATAATTAACTAAAATAATTAAACACTAAAACATTCGCTTCAGCCTGTAATATCCCACTACTGGGCATATGCCTCTTTCCCCATGTAGGATCAGAGCTTAATCCACCACGCTGCTCCATTGCGGGTTGGCGGATATATTCCCTACTATGAGTAACGATCGCTATCAGGTGTACATGATAACAACCGGGACCGACGGCTTAGCGTGCTTTCCGAGGCACGGTGGGGAGACCCACAAGGACCTTTGCGCCATAGCGGCGTCGCGGCGTTTAGCGCCTTGTCCTCTGCTAATCGCAGTCGAGATTTATTGATAGTCATCATCATCAGTAAATTAAAAGTAAAACATAATCATACATCATCATACTGTTATACACACATACCTAATTAATAAACATTAAACAGCTTAAAGCGCTGTAAAACGTTACCCTTAGACTCGCTTACACTGTTCCACGTCAGCGTCACTGCTCAGCGTTGTTTTTTGTTCCGCGTGTCATTTATCGTTTCTTATCTTATCCTTCTCCATAATAAACAAGAAAGTACGAGCATATTAACGGAATTAAATTACGGAAGTAAATCCGTGAAACAAATTGTTTAGTTAGTAGTTAAAGTATTGCTTACATCATCTCCCTTCTCAACCCCCAGCGACGCTAGGGACGCTCTGGAGCCTCCATGCTGCCTCCGTAGCGCGCGCTCCGTTTCCACACATTGCGATAGAGGCACGCCAAACACGCTCCCCGCAGGCTCTGTTAATATACATAATAATCTTTAATTAATGTTTTATAAAATAACTAGCTGTACCCTGCGCGCGTTGCTGAGCTTTTTTTTTGGTCGTACCAACTCAGAAAACTTTGTGGGTTCATGCACAACACTTTGCTGAAGATCATGACATGATCAAATACATAGTTTACGATTCTATAAAGGACATACAGACAAACATTCATTTATATATATAGATAGTTTCACTTATGTGTTTAATGATAATGATCCAGTATGTATACATATAATGGTATAGATTTGACAGGTTTTTTAAAGAAAATCAAGACCAGGTAATTAGTAACAATTTATTTACCTAAGTAATGAAATTGTTACTAAAATATTTTCGTATAATAGCAGAAAATGTAAAAATACAATATGTAAGCTCCTCGGGGAAAACGGTTAATTGGAGATAGGGTCGGCAACGCGCTTGCTACGCTTCTGGTTGTTGCATACGTCTATGAGCTACGGTAATCGCTTACCATCAGGTGAGCCGTATGTTTTTTTGCCAAACAAGTTATTTAAAAAAAATGTAAGGGAAAATGCGCGTTTACACTAATTATAGTATATATTGTATATTTATTATTAAAGAAACACTGGAAAATAATAGAATAATTGACGTGTAAGACAAGTTACTACCGATGTAATTTATAGGCATTTACATATTTATATGATAGTTTGCGTTATTGTTCCTCAAATTTACCGCCTCATAAAATTATTCGCTTTAAGTCCGGGTATATGTAGTCTCTTAGTAAAACCAAAGAGCATAGCTTTAGTGCTTTAAAGTAATAAGTTCTAAATAATCATAAAACGCAACAGTAAATTATTTACGATAACACATGCATTGTAATTTTAAGAATTGTACCACTACTGATACCGACTGATTATGTCTGGATTTATCAATAGATATCTTAATTACTATTTTTTCAATTTTTCAGTAAGAAAGTCTTGATACAATACAATACAATAATACTCTTTATTGTACACAACAACAATCAACACAATAACATTTTACAAATAAAAAAACAGTGTACAAAGGCGGTCTTATCGCTAGAGGAGCGATCTCTTCCAACCTTTGGGCATTACGCTTGATAATTCTACAATTAGTTCTAAAGTTGAAAACACAATCAAGCACGTTCAGGTTTTTCTCGCCAACAATCAAAAACATAATTTAATTTTTTATTACGCATTGTTTTCGTTGACGAGTGAGACAGCGAACGTGCTTCGCGAAAGGAGAAATAGCACACACATTACGAGAAACCCGAAAATATTTGAGTCATTCGACAAGCACGACCCAAATTTTCGTTGCAATAAGGAAAAAACCTAAATGTTACACTTTCCCAACGTACGTGTGTTAAGGAGAATTGGCAAGTGTTCAATATAAACATGAAAATTTACGTAAAGTTGTAAAGAAGTAAATAATACATACATTGTGCGGACAAGGTCTAGTCCTACTCCCCAGACGTTTGACAAACTATACAGGAAAATACTTGCAGATAGCGAGATGAAATTTATGAAAGGCTATGAATACGATGGACGCTTTCTACGAAATTTTTATAGTGTTATGCCGTTTAGTGTTTACAAATATTTGTATTTAGAAATTTCTTCAGTATATCACATGGCAACAAAGATAACGCGAAAACGATTGTCCTGGCGTATTTTTATGACTTATTTTTGTACTCATATTACAGAGAGATATTTGATTTCACATATTTCATCGCTTACTTGTATGGTACTTGTATGGTCGCTTGCTTGTATGGTATATATAGGGATTTAATGACGCTGTATTTCATGAAGATAATACCAATTTTATATTAAAGTTTTTTTTTCTTTTTAAAAGAGTAACTACAGAATTTCTTGCAGATAGCTCTCTGCAGAATTTACATTCAGAATCGCTGATAGCTCCACTTTTAACAATAATTGATAATTTAATTTGTAAAATGACGGCTCGCAGGTGCTTTTGAAGCCTTGAATAATGTTATTTTTGATTTTAATTTTTGTTAGCATTTTTTAGTTTAGAATTCCTAATGTGAGAATAACACAAAAACAAAAATCGTACATATTAATTTTTCTTTTTGTAACTTTTACAATTTTGTATGTTTATAGTATGTTATTAATATAGTATTGTTAATAAGGATAACAGTATTATTAGAGCTTGAAATAAATATAATTTAATTTTCTATTTTTTTATTTTTTATCTATATAATCTAATAATACAATGAATGCAGTATTCTCATTGTATAGTAAATTTATGTTAAAGTTGTCTTTATGTTTCTTTACTGTGTAGTACAAAGCAAACCATACAAAATTAGTGCGGTTTTAACTACTAATCTCAATCTCGGTAAACATGTTCGTATATCAACTATGTAGGCTATGTTTTCGTATTTGACGTGAACCATGCGTTTTCTGCAATAAATTTTTTATACACTTCGCAAAGGCACCTTCAAATTGAAATTAAAAAGTCAATCAAATTTTTCAATTCAAGTTAGCTTGAATGTTAGCTATGAATCTTCATTTTTTAAAATAAGTATTTTTAAGTAATACTTCTTTTGCGCGTTAGGGAAAAGTAATGAGAGTAAATTTTTACGATGCGCGCGCACATCGTCACAAAAAAACCGACACCCTGAAGTTAGCTAGTCAACGAAGAAGAAGTCAGCAACGTGGAGTTAGCTAGTCAATGAAGTATAATTTTTTCTTTCTTTGCGTACATAAGTATGCACAAAGTTTTTTTATTGATTACTTACTTTAGTTATATCATACTACTAAGAGTTCGGAATGTATTCTGCTAACAAGGATTGGCAATAAACTCAAAAACTACATTTTTCAATTTATTGAGATGCGAGAGAAAGTAACCGACATAGCCTACAGAATTAGCAAGTTGAAGTGGTAGTGGGCTGGTCATCTGTGTCGCAGGACCGATGGCCGTTGAAGTAGACGGGTCCTAGAGTGGAGACCGCGTCTTGGCAAACGCAGTGTGGGACATCCTCCGGCCCGTTGGACCGACGATCTACGTAAGATTGCCGGTGTCGGCTGGATGAGGATTGCGGAAGACCGGGATGTGTGGCGCGAACTTGGGGAGGCCTATGTCCAGCAGTGGACTGCGAAAGGCTGAAGTGATGATGATGATGTTATGATGAGTGATGATGAATTAATACGAAGATACCACAATGTCGGAATGTAGATTGTGCCAAGAAGAATCAGCAAGAATCCTGTTAAAAAACCGTCAATCATTATAAATCCAGTAATGTATCCTGCATATGTAAATTCGGATAAACATCCAGAAGGAATTCATCACGTGACTCAAATACGAAAACGAACGAGCCAAGAAAAATATTGTACTATTTATTGAAAACTTAAATAACTTATAATACTATTTCCAAGAGTCAGTTGGGTCCACTAATATTGGAAATGATCCAACGTATTATTTTATTTCATTTCTCTTATAAATTTTGTTCACAAAACAAATAAAATACACGTGTATTAAGAATCAAAATAAACAATGTCATTCTGTTGAGAATGAACCTAATTTCCGTCAGTAAAAGTAAGATTAATATAACAGAATAAAATATTAGCGACCTGCCCCGGCTTCGTAGTTTAGCAAAAATTATCATATGTATGTTCGGGGATAACGTCATCATTTATGAACCGATTTTGATAATTCTTTTTTTGTTGGAAAGGAGTGTGGTACCATGATAAGGAAACCAGAATCTGATGATGGAGTCCTAGAGATATCGTGGGAAACCCTCGAAAATTGTAGTGACGACTAGAGCGTTTGTTAATTTTTTTCGTCTACTTACGTTGGATTACTTGTGGATGTAATTGAAGTCGGTTTTTTTCGTTTGAGAGCAAACAATTATTACACAGCACCGTCTTATGGAAACGAATTTTTAGATTTTTGTGCGCTCGAAAGGATGAATAACAGCACCAACGAAACATTATTAATAGTTTTTTACAAGATATTTTCAATCGTTTTTTGCTTAAGCTATTAACAATTTAAATAATAATAAAATCTATATAACTATTAAATTTTAAAAAAATCAACTAAGATCCGTGTTTATATATGTGTGTAAAACGTTTGTAAATATACGAGTATTCATTTGGATTGGCATACCGGTTTAAACGTGCGGTAGTGGCTAGAACAATATATAAAGGTGTTGACAGCCAATCCTCAAGAACCGATGCCGCTAATTTTAGCGTCTGTGTACGATGCTGGCGCCTACACTATTTTAAATTTCCACTTTCTGTATTCCCACTACTTTAGCTGAAGCTTCACAAGTGGAAACAATTGATTCCCCTGTCATGTTTACGAGGTAACACTGGAAAAATACTTAAGTCTTAGTTCTCATTGTTAGAAGCAATTCAAATTTTACGATCGTTAAATGTTTTGACAATTTTATCTGTACCATGGAATTTTGATGAGGATAAAATATGACGTCACAAGTTTGAAATGTCGTAAACGTTTTCTCCAGAATTTAAAGGAACTGTTCTGAGGAAAACCCAGCAATAAATTTGTATTGCTCTAGTAATGTCTTGACAATGTTTTTTTTTTTGTATTTTTAAAAGCATATTTTCGCCGTATATCCAGCCAGACGTGACGATTAAAATAGCTTATAGGAAGTTTTACTCTATTAATAGACATGCAAAATTAAAATAGTTTGTGAATATTTTTCAACGTCTTGTGTGTTTTGGCAAAATGTTCAAATTAACGTGCATTTTGTAGCAATGAGCGTATAATATTTAATGTACGTACATTATGTATCACTATCCTAAACAATACAAAGTTAAACTTGCACAAAGATACTTGCAGAAAATAGATTCTTAATATTGAAATGAGGAAAGTAAGTTATGCATTCCGCTACCACCTTGGAACTTAAAAAACCGACCGGTGGCGGGATAACCATCCAACTGCTGGCTTTGAAATACACAGGCCGAAGACGGGCAGCAGCGTCTTCGGTGCGACAAAGCCAGCCCTGCGGTCACCACCCGCCTGCCCAGCGTGGTGACTATGGGCAAAACACACGAGTTCACGCTATTTTTAGCGTAAACTTGTGGAAGCCTATGTCCAGCAGTGGACTGTATAGGCTGTAACGATGATGATGAAGTTATGCATTAAGGTATTTGTAAATAAGTTCCAAAGAAAGAAGAGAGAGATTTTTTTCTAATATAAAGAAACTGTCCAATTATTTTGTTATTTAAATGGTTAATATGTGCGGAGTTTCTTGCTGATTCTTCTATGCAGAATTTACATTGCCAATGGGTGGTAGCTTACATTAACTACAGTTAACTACAGTTTAACTGAGGTAGGGCACAGCAGGAATTTCCTGCTCGAAATATGGAGCAGCACGACTGGGGTAGTACCTCGACCTTACAGAAGATCACAGCTAAATAATACTTTTTTCAAGCAGTATTGTGTTCCTGTTGGTGAGTAAGGTGACCAGAGCTCCTGGGGGGATTGGGGATTGGGTCGGCAACGCGCTTGCGATGCTTCTGGTGTTGCAGGCGTCTATAAGCTACGGTAATCGCTTACCATCAGGTGAGCCGTACGCTTGTTTGCCGACCTAGTGACATAAAAAAAAGTTAAGTTATAAAAAAACTAATCAAATTTTAATTTACAAAAGGACGATATAATAGTGTTTGAAAGCTTACTTGAATAAACAAAACTTTGATTTCAATTTTGTGCTACAATAAAATGTCCTAACCCTAAAAATTTATCTGGAATGAAATTAGTATTTTAGTGACATGATCATCTTTGTCTATTCTCTTGTTTCTGATTTCTTTAAAGATAGATTTTGTATGTTTATCTATGTATGTGTATTATTATTATTATTTTTATTTTAGAAGATTTTTCTTTGTTATTTATTGGCCATTCGACGTTTATGTCAGCTCCATCGTCTTACGTCACAAAATCACTGTTTAAATTAATTTTAACTATTGTGTTTTACTTAATTAATTTTGTTAACATGTAGTTAATGTTGGTAACATACTTATAGGATTAAATTTAAATTACACTATAAAACCGAATATCTGAAATTGTAGAGGACTAGTAACACTCTCACCCAAGCACTCTTGGGTCTCTTCTATTAACTATGACTGCACCTTAAAAATTTTCTTCATCAAACCGAATGCATATAATGGAATAACTCAACACTATAGTAGCCTATACTTGTTGATTTAGCTGTGCATTGTAGAAACAGGTCATTAAGTAAATTATTTTATATGGTTTAATACCATACTGCATACAATTCTATCAAACAATTTTTTATAGAACCTTTTTTTCAAATTTTTAATTCTGAGATATATCTGACATTCTACAATGAAAAGGCGTAGTAGGTTAAACTCCAATCGTTCTCTATAATAGACGAAACAAAAAGCAATTACGTGAACAAGATATCAAAGACTAATTAAAATTTACGTTACGAGTAAATCAAATAGGTATCGAACCGCGAACCGCGCCGATGAGTCAACGCATAAAAATCGTGTAAGCTGCGCTAGTGGCGCACAAACAGACATTAAATCAGTTTGATGTATTCATTAGCCGCACTCTGTCTTCTGTACGTTTTATTAGCTTATAAACGTATCATTTTATGTTTCTATGCAAAAATAACCATTCTGGAAATTGTTAGTTTTTTCACAATACTAAGACAAGACTTGTTTATTTAGAAGATGGTTTTAGAAGCGCTAAATTTCCATACTTTTCAAAATCCATTGACGTTTACTTTAACGATCTATCAATCGTCACCTGCTTTGTACAGCCTAATAACACTCCAAACAGGGTTATTATCGAAAAATGTATGTTTGCAATCAACAATATGGATCCTAATATTCGATTTAGCCTTTCAAACGTATGGACAATCTTCAGCTACAAAAATTCATATTAAAATTGATAGTAAGTACGTCTTAAAGTTTTGTTTCGTTTTTCATTTATTTATGA
This sequence comes from Melitaea cinxia, assembly GCF_905220565.1. Taxonomy (NCBI): domain Eukaryota; kingdom Metazoa; phylum Arthropoda; class Insecta; order Lepidoptera; family Nymphalidae; genus Melitaea; species Melitaea cinxia. The sequence continues at coordinate 1,286,133 of NC_059412.1, read as the reverse complement.
GTACACCTCTTAGCCGACTTCAAAAAAGGAGAAAGTTACTCACTTCGACCTTATATATATATTTTTTATGTATGTTCGAGGATAACTTCGTCTTTCATGAACCGATTTTGATAATTCTTTTTTTGTTAGAAATGAGATATCCCAAGTGTGGTACCACGATACCAGAACCTTGCTACCTGAACCAGGATCTGATGATGGAATCCCAGAAAAATCGAGAGAAACGAGTCGATGTGATTGAAGTCGTTTTTTTTTTTCGTTTGCGAGCAAACACAATTATTGTACTCGTCTTTTAAAATCCTTATATAACTTTCAGTTAACTTGATATTGTCTATGACATAAAACGTAACGAGAACCCGAATAGTTCGGTATTAATGTGTCATAAACCCGACACGTGGTAATTTGTAAACAAGGCGACATTGAACCTGAAACCTCAGTATTGGCAGACGAATGGCCAGCCATCGTTCTCATCCGTAACTGATACGTTGAAGATCTGCCAACAGCTATGAGACGTTATGATATTATGGATTATATCATTTGTTATCAGCTACTCGGTTCGTGTCAATGGCTTATTCAAAGTTACAAACTTATGAAATAACATAGTTACTGTTGTAAATTAGAAGTTTTTCTTGCTATTCTTACTAATGTGAATATTTAAAGTGAACGTTTTTTGTTCTTTATAAAAAATATGTTATTTAACAACAGTTTTAGTAAAATGTTTTAAGAATCACTGCCAATTAATTGTATCAGAAATGTGTTTTTGTATCGCATTCATCTATAGAATTAAATAAAATTGGAGTGTCTGTTTGTAATATTAAAATAACCGCTTTTTACTAAATTCATATGGATGTACACACGGTACATATACCAAAATCACAGTTTGTTTGTTCCGGCTAATCACTGAAACAGATAAATAAAGAGTAGCTTAGGCTACTTTCATTTTAGAAATTTATTTATTTTATAGCTCTGTGAACTGAATAATAACTTTTTTGTTAAATTCCACGCGGACGACGTCACGGAAACAGCAAGTTTGAAATATTCATTCCAAGATTGTTACTAGAACGTTATCATTCGCTCACTTTAAAATCTCTTCCTAAAGGAACTGATTTTATGTTAAGATCTAAGGGATTGCTTCTTGTAACAATTAATCGTACCGCTATTGCAATGTTCCAAATACACATACATGTGATCCTAATAACAAACGTGTTAAATAATAAAATATTATAGTTTATGTTCTACTTGCCTTTCTCCTTATCCGCGTCTTTAGCACGACTTTGGTCAAAGAACCCAGTGGTGAGAGCTTTCCTTTTGAGCAAGTAAGCTCTTCTCTTTGGCTTTGGCGCGACTGCTGTTGTATTATCTGTAGGTAAATAAAAAATAAATATTATCATGAAATAAATTAAACTGGATGAATCTAAAAATAATTGTTATAACTGAGGATAGAGATGAGGATAACCTTATTTTACATTATTTAAAAAAAAATATTATCATTTCTTCTTTATCTCCAAACCGGGTGGGTATCTTATTGGAGCAAAAAGTGTTTCAATAATCATATTGATATTCTGAAAAAAAAAAATACTTAAAAAACAATAAGCGTACAATCTGAATTACGATAAGCGGTAACAATCGCTCGAACTTAATACTGATATACTTTCACTTAATACTGTAAATAAGTTTTGGATATATTTATATGCTTCAGTCTGTAATATCCCACTACTGGGCATAGGCCTCTTTCACCATGTAGGAGAAGGATCAGAGCCTAATCCTCCACGCTGCTCCTATGACTGCCTGACCTGCTTTTACCTATGAGAAGCGATCGCTATCAGGTTTACATGATAACAACCTGGACCGGTGGCTTAACGAGCTCTCCGAAGCAGGGTGGGGAGCAGTGGTCTCGGTAAATATCACATAATTATTTTTCCACTAACATGTAGCTAAATCATATATAATATTCACCGCCGTTTAGTTATGCAGTGATAGAAGATTGAATTAGAGTGAATATTCTTTTACAAAATTTTGTAATTCCTATTTAAGTATTTTATTGTTAAATCTCATTGCGATTCTATGCTACGTCATTAAAAATCTGAAATACTAGTCTTAACTAGTCTTAAATGGAAAAAATAATAAAAAATATAAGAAAACTGTTTATATATATATATATATATATATATATATATATATATATATATATATATATATATAAATCTACTGGAACTGAGCGCAGATTACTTCATTTACATAACAAATACGCATTTTAAAAAATCTCACTTGAGACTTGGGGAGGGGAATAATGATATAAATAAATAAAAATAAAAATGGTATAGCAATTTTTTTATACAACTGGGTCGGCAAACAACAGCTCACCTGGTGGTAAGCGATTACCGTAGCATATAGACGCCTGCACCACCAGGAGCATCGCAAGCGCGTTGCCAAACCTACCCCCAAGAGGCTTTGGTCACCTTACTCGGTCCCGGAACACAATACTTCTTAAAAACTGTATTATATGATCTTTTTCCCAGTCGGGCTGCTGCAGATTTTGGGCAGAATATTTCCTACTGTGCCCTGCCTTATTTATTAATTAACAGTACTGTACTTTACTGACTACAGATAGTTGTAAAAACTTGGTCCTAGCACATTATACACAGTCATAGTAATAATAATAAACAGTAATATATTAAAATAATAATGGATCCGGCAGACGTTGTCCTGATAGCAGCGCCACCTACCAAGTCTAATTGAGATAAAAACTACCATATCTCCCAAGTTAGACCAAATTACACATTGACCTTAATCCGTCTGTTGCAGACGATTTATACAATGTTAGAAAGACACTGTGTTGCCTAGGACGCTTTTCAGGAAAACGCAGAGTTGCCTAAGCTCTGCCCACCCTCTCGACCTCACTGGCTAGGAACGAGTCGATACGTGTGGAGCCAGTTCGGCTGCAGGAGTCTTTCGCATTTTAGAGCTATGCCACGAATGCTTGACGGAGACCCTATTCCGGGTTTCAAATGAAGTTTTCCTTCTCCAGGATCCTGATGATTTTGAGCCAGGTTTATCCCTCGGTCGCCTTTTACAATCCCCACGGGAAGAAAGGGGATGGTGCTATTCTACTCAGCCGACACCACACGGCAAACGGAATTAATCGCCCACATACATCGTGACACGAAATTTTTATATATACAGACAGATATAAGAGTATAAGACTATATAATGATCTATTCTTGATTCTATAAGTAAACTGGTGTTTAAAAATACGATCCAGTAAATTTTAAAATCGAAACTTTCATCACAGAGCTATGACTGTTATGAGTAAACGTAACACAATGAACGATAAATATTTGCATCAATTTGCAATTACAGTGCTTTACGTAAAAATGCACAAATCTAAATTCAATTTCACGACTTAGACACAATAAAAAAAACGAGCTATTTTAACAGAGGAATGTAGATTGAAAATTCACGCCGTGAAACCGACGTGAGCGACCGTCCGTGATTGTCGCGTCACATGCACGGAATATTTTGAACGCTCATTAATATTTTTGTAAACATTTTTAATGTAAGAGAGTTGTGTTGAGAATAGTATAGTCAGGTAATATTTATAGCTATTGTTTGTTGTGAATTTTGCATAAGCGTTATCGAAATCAAAATAACGTTATTCAAAAGCGACTCGGAGTGTAAGTTCTGCAGAGAAGAGCCGCCAAGGAACTCCGCCGTAACTCTTTTTTTTTCTCGCCGTAAGCTTTGATGGCGATACTATGTATAGTAATTATTGTATGTGATATCTGTTAATCTGTAATAAGTTCGAAGCTCAAATCTATTTATATGATCCTTTGGACTTATACGAGTAGCTAAGAGTGGGATATTCCCAGGCTCTTTTACTTTTAATCGACTTCAAAAAAGGAGCAGATTACTCAAATCGACCGTTTTATGTGTGTTCGGAGATAACTTCGTCGTTTATGAACCGATTTTGAAAATTCTTTTTTGTTGGAAAGGAGATATCCTAAGTATGGTACCATGATAAGGAAACCAGGATCAAATGATGGGATCCTAGGGAAATCAAGGAAAACCCCTGAAACACCGCATAAGTTTTTCCTGGGTGTTCCAATTTTGAGGATTTTTAATTTAATCGAAAGCTGATGTTTATAATTTGGTCACATTAAATTTTCATCGAGATCTGATAACAACTTTTGGAGTAATCTTGATCTTTGATAATGCGTATTTACTAGGCAATTTTTTCGTCTACCTACGTTGTATTAGTTGTCGATGTAACTGAAGTCTGTTTTTTTTTTCGTTTGCCAGCAAACACAATTATAGTTACTATAATACCAAAGTAGTGCTGTACAAGTCTATTCTTAATAATTCCTCTATATACTTGTCTATCTAGATGGTACCTAAAAAGTTCGATTCGAATAAAATAGCGTTAAAATACTATAAAATAACTGAGTTGTGATAATAATGCTAAATCGCACACAGGTAACAACTATTTAAAATTAGGAGATATATTTTGTAATCATTGAACGTATTTAACTTAGCTATTACTTACTTGATTTCGACTACGATCTCGTGACGATAATTCAAATTTTTATACGTATTACTAGCTGACCTGGCGAACTTTGTACCGCCTTATTTTTTTTCTTAAGTATAATAATTAAATATATCAACATAAAATATAGCCTATCTTTCAAGTTGGATCAAACTGCACACGGTGTTCAAATTTGATTAAAATCGGTTAAGTAGTTTAGGAGTCCATTGAGGACAAACATTGTGACACGAGATTTATATATATTAAGATAAGCCGTTCATAATGAATTTATTACCAACCAACGTTTTATAATAGAAGCTACAGGGCAAACCGAAGCCAATATCAACCGTATTAAATTTATAGAACTGAAATAAAAATCGTATTATAGTAATATTGTAAATTTTAAATGACTTTATCGCCGCGTAAAGAGAGCCGCTGGTGAAACATTATGTTCGGAGAGATATACAATGACAGCGTAAGAGGATTGTGACAGGAATATAATAGAAAAAGCTAAACGAAATGAAAATAAAACATAAAAAACACTGAGATTTAATTTAGAATGATTTGTTGGTTCGTTTTCGATTTGAGTTAATCTAAAAATAGTACGTGTTGTAACTGATTCTAGTACCTACATTGTTTCGAGATATTTCGAGCGGGTTGTGTACCGTTTGTTGTAGAACTCGAATAGTCTTTCGTGAATATCGTTATGAGTGAAGTTTTATTTGGGAAATTTAGGTATTTGTTTGTAATTTTTTTTTAATAATTATAACTAGGTCAAACAAGCGTATATTGTAATTGATATATTATAGAAAATATATAATATATCAATATATAATATAGTGCTGTGTGGCTACGGCACTAAAGAATTTAGCCACCCCCTCTCTTCCCGTGGGTGTCGTAAGAGGCGACTAAGGGATAACAAGGTTCCACAACCACCTTGGAACTTAAGAAGCCGACCGATGGCGGGATAGCCATCCAACTGCTGGCTTTGAAATACACAGGCCGAAGACGGACAGCAGCGTCTTCGGTGCGACAAAGCCAGTACTGCGGTCACCAACCCGTCTGCCCAGCGTGGTGACTATGGGCAAAACACATGAGTTCACGTTATTTTTGGCGTAAACTTGTGGAAGCCTATGTCCAGCAGTGGACTGTATAGGCTGTAATGATTGATTGATTGATGATGATATTATAGAAATCCCATTTATAAATTGAACTGAAACAGACTAGTTAGGCGCTGATTACGCTGCCTTCGTTTTTATAATTATCTTTCATTTTAAAACCGACAGTCCCCCCCGGACTGTCGGTTTCGGACCCTCCTACCCAGCAGTGGGATGTTATGTGGGATGATGACAGGGTGAATGCGTGCGTGCGTGCGTTTTTCCCTAATAACGATGGTCTCGTATGGATATTATAAAGTTAATACCTTCCACAATGAAACTATTCCATGTTAATGGGGTGACATTTTATAGTTACGTTGTAATTAAGTTAAGAAATTTGTTAATTTTGAGGTAAAAAAAGTCTACTTTAGATAATAATCTGTCTGTGGACTGAAAAAATTTGAAACATCACACCGCGTCTATAGAAAGGGAAAAGTGATCATAAACATTATATTCCCAAATTTCACTTTGAATGGATAAAACCACCTATTTCCTTAATAACCAGTAAACCCATTTTACGAGTGAAAAACCTTAAGTAAATATCTAATAAGACAGAATGTGTTTTAAATATTAAATTAAATAAACTTTGCCCTTCTTATTATTTATTACTGTTACATATAACACGAGCTTTTATAAGAACATTCTAAATAACTTGTGTGTCCATTTGTTTTTATTAACACAAATAAATAAAATTAATTGGTTATAAGGCCGCACTCCGGACGCGACACCCACTTGAAGCGGTCACACAGTTCACATCCTCTATGTTATGTTATTTTAATTAAATATCAAATTAATTTTATTTCAAAAGATATATCGCTTTGACCTTTGATTGCTAAATTGTCTAGATGCTGCGTGTCTTGGTGATGCATCACTTTGATAAACTATCAATGACGTATTGGTAGCTTTAATTACAAGTTATGTTATCGCTTGTATTTTATAAGTTTTTTTTTATAACTAGTTCGGCAAACAAGCGTACGGCTCACCTGATGGTAAGCGATTACCGTAGCTTATAGACGCCTGCAACACCAGAAGCATCGCAAGCGCGTTGCCGACCCAATCTCCAATCCCCCCCAGGAGCTCTGGTCACCTTACTCACCAACAGGAACACAATACTGCTTTAAAGCAGTATTATTTAGCTGTAATCTTCTGTAAGGTCGAGGTACTACCCCAGTCCTATTTTGAGCAAGAAATTCCTGCTGTGCCCTACCTCAGTTACCTGCTGTGCCCTACCTCAGTTATGTAAAAGTATAGTTATAGTAAATTATGGTAGATGTGGTAGAACCACACTCCAAGGAAAATCAGTCTGAAATAGCTGTTACGGCTGCGTTTTGTACGAAAAAAGACAAAATTCGAAATTCCTCTGTATGTTCTCCTTATCTGTTCCTCTGTATCTTTATATTTTTGTGATATTTACGACAAAACTGGTCACTATAGAATCTAGATCTAGAGATTAGAATTCTAGTTTAACCATTGTCTGAAACAGGCTGTCTATTTTCATTACAAAATATTTAATACATCATGGCAATAAAGATTAGTATTATTATTATTATATATATCAGTCTTTCTATAATTAGTTACCTATTACCTAATATTGGAAACGTGCAGAGATTGTTCAACTATTCGGACGCACTAATCTCAGAATATACTAATTTGATTTTAAAAATAATTATTACATTCGTATACCAGTTTATCAAGGAGTATAACAGGCTACTAAGCATCACGCTACGACGTATACGAGCAGAAAAATAAACAACAATACTGTAACAATTTTTCTATAATTTATACATCCAGACGCTCGACAGCTGACCCAAGGTAATCTAGACGAATACTGAACTGGCAGCCTCGCCGCCCGCCCCGTGGCCCGTGGGCGAAGCAATCGGTCTTCATTATATATCTGCCTCTACACATTACGTGATTCACTGTTCCGAACGTAGGATTACACATCAATTATATTTATTTATAATTTTCTTGATATTAGGAAGAACAAATGAAATAGTGACTTTTTATCGGTCTCCACTTTGGAGATTACACATTACCTACGTTTGCGCTCCTTAGTCTACGATTTTTGTTTTATAACTTTGGGAGGACACGTTGGTGAGGTAGTTACAGGAAAGAGTTTCTGTTGTGCGGTCGTATGTTCGATCAAAGTACGTGACAGGTTACAGGCCATTTTCATATTTGTCATATTCTGACTGTTGGCAATGGTGTTGTGTGTGTTTTGGGATTTCCTATACAGAGGGTACCTTACCATTATATCGATTGTGTACTTACTCGTAATGTCGACAACACTAATGTCCGGTAAAACTCGAATTAATTTATGTGACATCTTACAGATATTTATATTTTATATTCTTTCTTTTATGTATAACAAATAATAAATAAATAATACCATAAAATAATCTTTGATAAGACAATACGACCTGTATAAAATAGTAATGTTAAAATGACTATTTTAGTTTATTAGGTACCTTACCTAGAAAATATAAATCTTACATCCTATTTTAATTAAACAAGGTCCTGTTTCAGCCTGTAATATCTCACTACTAGGCCTCTTTCCCCATGTAGGAGAAGGATCAGAGCTTAATCCATCACGCTGCTCCAATGCGGGTTGGCGGATATATTACGAGTAACGATCGCTATCAGGTACACCTGATACACATGATAACAACCGGGACCGACGGCTTAACATGCTCTCCGAGGCACGGTGGGGAGACCCAACAAGGACTGCACAAACACCCAGAATACGGCAAACATCTGTATAGCCAATACAAATGTTTGTCCTACAACAAAACAACAACAGACAAGGTCGGTTACACTTTCTGCAAAAACTTACTTAATTTTTCATTCCTTCGTGAGTACAGTATTTATTCAGAGAGTTAAATGAAACGTTGAATTCTTAATGAACAATCAAGTAAAAGATTGCCCATACAATTTCGATCCATATCATGATTTTTTTTTATCTATAAAATGATATCAAAACCTAATTGGTTTTTTTGAATGTGTAATATGTATTTTTGTTACATATTTGTATGATAATAATAAAGAAAATAAAAAAACGAATGTTCTCAGACAACACGACTGAAGTAAAACTTACGTAACGTAAACTCTTTCTATCTTCACTAACTTATACCTCCCTCTCAACTTCCGTTCGCCTCACCCGATCACACTTATCGTAACGCTCTCAACACGCGTTCCCCAACTTACTCCCAAGTCATGCGTGCGAAAAAAATTACACTTAAAAAATCGTTTAAAAGAATGCTTACCGACAATATCTAATTTATACCGAAAAAGAAACAATTCTTTCGGCAATTGTATACGTTGTGCAGTACGAGCCACTGTCGCAAACAGTTTTAAGATAACGACCCGATGGTATGTGCTATATTTAGGATAACGCGCAGATTCCGATACAACACACTCACAGTGAGATGATCTTCATGAGATTATGCAAAACTTCTTCATCTATACTAAGGTTTAACCGGTCCCTGTTAAATCTATCCGACGGATGGCGGTATTCAACGGATAAAAGTTTATATTATTATTATTAATATCCTATAAACTAAATCTCGCTACCATTTAATCTAAAAATTATAGTTTGTTAATTGAGGAGAAATAATAATAAATTGTCCTAATGGCCTTAAGCTCCTGCTGTTAAAGTCTACTTGTAACTTATGTGCAGGATAAACCTTATCAACAATCTGTAAAACAGGCTCGAAGTTTATTGAAGTTAATCCTGTTATCTAGGCGACGAATTCTGAGACTATGATCCCGTTTTATGCGAATCATAAATATCTTGAAACATTCCTGTAGTTTTAAACTCGAATAAATCAAAGATAGTACCGGAAATACATATTGTTAAGTATTTAAAATGCTATAAAAGTATTTTTTTTATCCTATACACTTCTTAAATTTTAAGTAACAATTTCTTTTTGTCTTTGATTCGGCCACTTCTGTCAATTATCTTCAAAGTCACCATCATCATCATCATCATCACTACAGCCTATTGCATTCCACTGCTGGACATAGGCCTCCACAAGTTCGCACCAAAAATGGCGTGAACTTATGTGTGTTGCTTATAGTCACCCGCTGGGCAGGCGGGTTGGTGACCGCAGGCCTGGCATTGTCGCACCGAAGATGCTGCTGCAAGTCTTCGGTCTGCGTATTTGAAAGCACTATATTATATTTTATATTTTTTCTTTTTATTTGCGTGATCTTTCTGAGACCAAAATACTTTTAATAGACAGCAAATATGCAGCGGTTGCCTTGACTTTATATATATAATAGTTACCATATCCTATAGATATTTGCCAGATTAGTTAAATTAAAACTGCTTTAATTCAATTGGTGTAAATGTTAATCTTTAATCTTTTACTGGCCTTAAAATACCACAAAATTTAACAAGTAAGCAATTACCCACAACTGCCCATAAAACTATTCAGATTGTAATGTTTGATAATTACGCTAAAAATATTAAAGCACTAGAAACGTCTAATTAAACACATCCAAACATTCACAAATATAATTCGCCTACGGAGCACAAACAAAAAAAAAAATCAGTCATGATGCAATTACGAAGTGACGCATCCAGATTTATAGCTATAATGAAATCAAAATAAACTCTGAATGTGTCACGAAAACATAAAAATTTTCGTACGTCCTCGCGTTCGATGATTGACAACTGTTGGTAATCTGACATAACATTAAAGCCACTATCGCACATTCACCACAACCTCAGACGTTTTCCTGCATTCCAAAATTGTTTGTCCAAAGTCTGGTTCAGTATAAACACAAATAGTGATAATTCTTCAATCTCCCGCAGACAAGACGGTAACAAACAACAACGATTTGTTTGTTTGATCTCATGAAATAATATTCTCGGAACGGATTTTTCAATTTTTCGCATCTGTCTGGAAAATAATATCACGAATTGAGATGTAGGTATATTGTATTCTGCAAGAAATAATGTTTATATTGTTTTAATATAGAATTGTATCTACCGCAGAATATCTTGAGATATAAATAGTTTTGTTTATAAGTCAATTTCAGGCTCGGATATCTGATAGTTAATATTGGTAGGTACCACCAGCGTACATAGTTAGGCGTTCTGCTGTCTTAGTGATAACTAAAGACGCAAAATTCCATTAAGTACGAAACACACATACACACATACAAACACACACACATACACACACACACACACACACACACACACACAAACACAGACTCACGCACACACACGCACACACAAAAATAGACACACTCACACTAAGAATAGTAATCCCTTTTATTTTTATTCTATATGTACCTATGATTAATATATAAGAGGATCGCCTTTCCATACGAGTATATAAAAAAAAACATGACAGAAGAGGAACTGGGATACGGAGGGCACTTTAAATATTTTTATACTTGAAACATAGAACACATCAAAATTCAACCAGTATAAATTTAAATATTGGAATTACTTCGGTAAAAATAAGAAATTTGCATTTTTTAAAATATAAAAAAAATCTATTAAAATAACTACAATGATAAGACATCGATAGGTACAACTCTCTGTACATCACTAGAATACACATATACAATATATCTAATGCATATTTTTTAAAATATTTAAAGCAAGCTAATATCATTGTTTTTGTAGTTTTTGTCTATTTTTAAGATTTGGTGCGAAGCATTCGGAAATTCTTAAAATTCTTCAGATGACGTAATTTGTTTGACAGTTGTTAAGCAAGTAAAGACGTATAAATGTAACGCGAAATTACCTATGTATAACTATAACCTATGCAACCAATTCGTAAATATCTGTGATTATATATTACTGTGAAACAGATTAAACTATAAATTTTTGTGAGGTATACTACAAATAAAGTGAATAAAATTTGACTTCTAGTTTTATCTGCTTTTAGTAACAATTCTGAAACCGTGACGAGTATCTTTTTATTTAAGAAAGATTCTTATAACCCTAATTTACTACACGTCCCACTTAAAATCACAATACATTAGAAATACAATGAGTAACTCTGTTCATTTCACACTTAACAAACTACATTTAAAGAAACAATTTAACGCACAATCTAAAACAACTACCAAAATCAATAACACAATAACGCTAGCATTTGAAATTCATATAAAATCTCGCGAGTGCCAAGTACTCTATGGAGCTGTTAAAATTATAAACCACCTACATTACAGTTTGTAATCAGAAATAATCTCTTAAGAAACTCATCAAAACTGAGATCATGTGATTGGGTTCAAGCGACATTCTCGATTATCCGTTGCCAAGTATCAAACAATGTACAGGGTGTTTTGATTCCTCCTACGTGACATCACGATACGGCTTAAAATATTTTGTTCATGTCAGTTTTGATATTATTTATGTGTTTACTATTCATGATGGTTTTAGTGTAGGGGTGACAAAAGCTTAACATCGTGATTATGATACCCACAAGGGGTTTGTCGGTCTGACTATTTAACCGCGTGGATTTTCCTACCATTTTAGTGAGTACTTAAAGTCTTTGGCATCCGTCATTATATTCTACAGTTTACAGTTAAAATTTTAGTTTTTTAATAATAGTAATCACCCGGTACAGTTCCACTACCACCTTGGAACTCTTAAAGCCGACCATAACCGCCGGGATAACTTTCCAACTGCTGGCTTCCAAATACACAGACCGAAGACGGGCAGCAGCGTCTTCGGTGCAACAAAACCAGCCCTGCGGTCACCAATCCGAAGGCCCAGCGTAGTGACTATGGGCAAAACACTTGAGTTCATGCCAATTTTGGCGCGAACTTGTAGAGGCGAATATCCAGCAATGGACTGCGACAGGCTGATAATGAATAAATAGTAATAGTTTTTAAACACTACAGATGTACAACAATTTAAAGGTCATTTCGTGGATACACATAACAATATACACAATACTTTAATATAGAAAAGAGATGAAAAGTCAATTACTTGCTATAATTTCAATACATATTATATATATCCGATATATATCGGATATATCCACTATTTCAATCAACTGTATAAGCCTGTAATGTCACTCGGGTGCGTGACGTCATGACGCGTCACGCTTGCGTAACAGACGACTACGTGTATATTTAAAGGCGGTCATTTGCAAATAGCACATGTCTTGCATGTGTCAATGTATTTATAGAAACACTCGAGTAGGTCACCTGTGGGTACATTTTTTAGCTTCAATTAGCGTTTGTCGGAATCTTTGTCCTCTATATACAATCTGCATTCAAATCGACACAATCTTAACAAATGCATCGAGTTACACAGGAGTTTTTTTAAGCTATTTATTAAGAATGTTCTTGTTAATAATTCTCCACTTATACTTTATCGATCAACATAATAACCTATTAGACTTAGATACGATCTAAATATATAGTTATGATCTCATGGAATGAATCGAAATAAACAAGAACTTTTGAATTAGGAGCATAGTAAATAATTTACCAGTTAATAGGATAAATTATTAACTAAACTATACAGGACCGAAATAAACCCCAAATAATTTATTTCGAATTAAATTTCTATCAGATATCATATATTCTAAATAATGTTTCAACACGTCACAATATTAACAGGTTAAAAGATAAAATCGTCTACACTGTGAGACTTGTCAGAGTTGTAAAATCAATTTGAAATGAGTAACGGTCAGCAATAACGTTAGTATGATGACATTACACAGAAAATTATTAAAATCGTATAAATCTAACGTTAGAAGATGAAACTGTGACTGGCATGGGACCAAGTTTCACAACAGTGATGGGTCGATCTCCGCTCTCGTAGACAGAAACTTTGTCTTTCTTATGTTGTATATATATTATTGGTTGCATTTAAATCGCACTTTTTCATAGCGTACATACATATCTAATTAAGGTACAGCACAGCAGGAAATTTCTTGCTCAAAATATGGAGCAGCCCGACTGGGGTAGTGCCTCGACCTTACAGAAGATCATAGCAAAATAACACTGTTTTCAAGCAGTTTTGTGTTCCTGTTGATGAATAAGGTGACCAGAGCTCCTGAGGGGAACTGGGGATGGAATCTGCAACGCGCTTGCAATGCTCCTGGTGTTGCAGACGTCTATAAGCTACGGTAATCGCTTACCATCAGGTGAGCCGTATGCTTGTTTGCGATCTAGTTAAATAAAAACGGCAACATAACTGCCAATGTTTTGGGTGACAGCCGTCTGATATGGATACAAATTTTTTTTTGTAATAAATATACAAATAAATAAATTTTCACCCAGATTCGTGGCGGGAATCGAACACAACCCCTGAATCAGAAAGCAGGGTTACCACAAAATACGAGTATGTCAACGAGCTAGTCAAAGTAGTCAGTACTTTGTATTGGTAGGCAACATACCAAAACAATAGATTCAAAATTATGATTTTGGAAAACGAAATGTCTTAACACATTACTGTTATTATTATTATTTTTTAATACGAGTAAATTCGTTCATTGTATGAATCCAATCATCCAACACACTTTTTATCTAATGAAATATTCGGATTACAGCACACGTAGGTATGATTGAATGCTACAATTTTCTAATTACATCGTATGGTATTTTAAATTGTTAATGGAATATTATAACACAACTAGCTGACCCCGCAAACGATGTTGTGTCATATATACTATTAACCCCCCTTAAAAGGGGGGAGGGGGGCTTATAACTTAGGGGTATGAATAATAGATGTTGGCCGATTCTCAGACTACCCGATAGGCACACAAAATTGGATCAAGGAGTATAGTAACTAACATTGTGACCCGAGAATTTTATACATAAGATAAGACTATATATATAAATATGGATCATATCTTACTTTATTTGAAACCAGTGTTAGACAGTGTCAATGTCGTGCGTCGTGTTTAGTGTTTTTTCTCAATCCTCGTTCCGGATGTTTCGATCAACTCGTATTTAAATTTTATACTTTTTAAAATTGTCATAAAATTTTTCTAAAATGTAAACATTCATTTTGCAACAGTCACGTAATATTTATTACACGTTATTTAATTTACTTCAAATACATTTTTTAGAATTTTTGACTTTCCAAACATAATCCACAGAAATTAAGAAGACGATTATATAATTATTTATTTTTTTGGTTTTTGAGATTTCATAATGAGTGAACGACCTCACGATTTTATACATATAAATGAATAGATATTAATTAATTTTTAAATTATTTTGCTTAATCTATGTAGTGTTTATTTGAATGCCTGTAGTTTCATATATATGTACTTATATTGGATCAAAAACTTATTTCTAGTTAGTGAATCAGTGAAGAATAGATATTTAAATGTTCGTTACTAAATCCCTAGATCTTTTGTGACTTTTTATACGTTACCTACGAATAAAATCATGAAGAGGGCAAAAAAAAACCTTAAACATTTCATTCTCTGTAAAAACATGGTGATAATTCTCAAAGATTCTTACCTTCAGGTATCTTGATAGTGGTTCCAAGGTTGAGTTGCTGCAATCTCGCCAGCGCCGCCTGCTGCAGTGCCCTCCTCTCCACCTCGGTGAGGTTCAACAGCGAGGTGTCAGCCAGCCGCACGCACCGCCCACTGCCGTCTGCCCAGCAACAACTGCCCTGCACAACGCGTCACGTCATCACACCGGGGTATATTGTATAAAACAGTTTTAACATAAGTAACAATTTAACGTTAACATTTGCAGATGGTTAAATTGTTAAACAGCTTCTATGTAAAGCACTGTCTCTCTTAATCTTTTGATTAGGAATTATAGTATATTTTCACTAAAAACTCAACTCGTTGCTGTTTAAGAAACGCCGCAGTTACTCTTTTGAAAAAGTATATATAAACTGTATTTTAAAATATGATATTAGTCTCATCTTGCATAAAATACACTGTCAATAATACCAACATCCACCAACATTCCATAACCACACATCTTTATTATCTATGTAATCCTGCACCGAATAAGGCTTTATATATTAATTTCTTTTTTAATAAACACTTTAAATTTATCTCGAGACGATTGCAAAATTTTTATGACATTTTATTATACATGCCAATTACGTAACCCAGAAAGGAGACGTTTACTTTGCGCAGTCGAAAGGTTGGAGTTACAATTTTGTTATTCCTTCTCGCGTTAATACCGCGGTTATAATTTTGATAATAGTTAACGTCGCCTAGAAGAATCGGTACCAGCGATGTTTATCCGTTTGTGAATGTTAAATTTTATTTAATATTTTTGAAATGTACAATAAAATGATAATAAATTTAAGAAATATATAAAAATACTATTTCAAATTTAATGAAACATATTTAAATATAGCGTGAAGTGAATGAAAGAGAAGCGGCAACTTCAACGATAATAAAAATAAAAGCATTAAGAACGACGAAAGAAAAACATACAACATGAGTTCAGTGAATTAATAAAAACAGATACTTGTTAGTGTTGGGAACTACTACTTGGTGTTAATAAAACCTGTGCCTAGATACAGACACATCGATCCATATAAATATATTTAAATATAATACAATTTGTTGAAAAGATTGTTTGTAATTAAAAAACTATTAAACTATTGATATAAGCTATAGTGCTGTGTGGCTACGGCACTAAAGAATTTAGCCACCCCTTCTCTTCCCGTGGGTGTCGTAAGAGGCGACTAAGGGATAACAAGGTTCCACAACCACCTTGGAACTTAAGAAGCCGACCGATGGCGGGATAACCATCCAACTGCTGGCTTTTAAATACACAGGCGGAAGACGGGCAGCAGCGTCTTCGGTGCGACAAAGCCAGTACTGTGGTCACCAACCCGCCTGCCCAGCGTGGTGACTATGGCAAAACACATGAGTTCACGTTATTTTTGGCGTAAACTTGTGGAGGCCTATGTCCAGCAGTGGACTGTATAGGCTGTAATGTATGTATGTATAAGCTATAAATTGTCACGCTATGACTGAGCAGAACAATCGTCTCAAATATTAACTCTGGTAACCGCTATGCAAATAGTTCTGTTTGCAGGCAAACGAAAAAAAAACCGACTTCAATTATATCGACAAGTAATACAACGTAGGTAGACGAAAAATAGTCAAGTAAATACGCATTATCAAAGATTACTCCAAAAGTTGTAATCAGATCTCAATGAAATTTAAATGTGACCACATGAGGAACATCGGCTTAATTGGTACACCCAGTAAAAAGTTATGCGGATTTATGAGTTTCCCTCGATTTCTCTGGGATCCCATCATCAAATCCTGATTTCCTTATCATGGTACCACACCAGGGATATCTCCTTTCCAACAAAAAAGAATTATCAAAATCGGTTCACAAACGACGAAGTTATCCCAGAACGACGTCGTATACGGTCGACTTGAGTAACCTCCTCCTTTTTTGAAGTCGGTTAAAAAAACTAGAATATTTCTTTATATTAGAAATATTAATAGCGTTATAAAGTTGATATTTAACTTGATGTTAATTTGAAGTTTTTATTATAATCATCATAGTCACTAACTGAACACTAACTGAGGTAAGGCATAGCAGGAAATTTCCTGCTCATAAATGGAGCAGCCCGGCTGGGGCAGTACCTTACCTTACATAAGATCACAGCTAAATAATAGTGTTTTTAAGCAATGCTGTGTTCTTTTTGGTGAGTAAGGTGACCACAGCTCCTGGGGGAAATTGGGGGAAGGGTCGGCAACGCGATTTGCGACGCTCCTGGTGTTGCAGATGTCAATAAGTTGCGGTAATTGCTTACGTGAAGCGTACGCGTGTTTGCCGACTTAGTTAATAAAAAAAGCCATCTATTGACTATACCTATGATTCTGGAGTAGTCTATTTTCTAGTTTTTCTCTAGTATTATGTTCAGTTCTCGTGTGGTGACTTGGAATAATTTTTATATACATATAAATAGCAACATAATCTAATAAATAATGTATCTCAACCAGCAATTTTGTGTACTTGCTCCCCTTTATATTATACTAGCGACCCGCTCCGGCTTCGCACGAGTGTAAAATATAATTATAGCCTATGTCATTCACTGAAAAAATGATTAAAATTATATTATATTATTCATTACTGCCTGTGGCCCGCACGCGTTAACTTTAGAGTAAAAGGCGGCCCGAACCGCCGCAAACGCTACGTCCCGCAATTTTTAAATCTGTAATATCTTCGAAAATATTCATTCAAATCATATGCTGTAAAGGGCCATATAGTCTATATTAAATCAACAATGTACTTAAGGTATTTAATTAGATAAGGATTAATGCTGTATTAGTTAAAATCGCTTCGAAAATTAGTCATTATTTGTCGTAAAAAGTAAATGACAAAAAAAATGTTATTGTGGGATATCCATAAGGGATAGACATTATACCATAGCGGAGTTTTATGTAGAACTTTTAAATGCGTACAATACTTAGTACACTATTTTGATAAATCTCGTAGGGTTCAGCCTGCGTTTGAAATGTTAGCGGAAAAAATTTAATTATTTACGACATTAGAAACCTCAAAAATAACAGTATTTCTCCACTATTTAATGGATGTTATTATACATATAAACCTTCCTCTTCAATCGCTCTATCTATTTAAAAAAACCGCATCAAAATCCGTTGCGTAGTTTTAAAGATTTAAGCATACATAGGAACATAGGGACATAGGGACAGAGAAAGTGACTTTGTTTTATACTATGTAGATAATTTGTATAAAACTTTAGTTCAGCGATGGAAATATCTATAGACGATATTGGTTTCAGCCCAACTATGGTAGTATGAAGTAAAATATTTACTAAATTTAGTTAGTAAAGCTAAACATAAAGCAGATTTTATTCTTTTCAAGTGACAAAAAACCCAACTCTTTTGTCCGAAATGGTCTGTTAATGTAAATGATTGAATACAGCCATAGTTAATTAGCATCATGCATTTCGCGCGTTCTTTCAGTAAAAAGAAGTACCCTATTTCTGTAAAATACACCATCTCGAAAGAATATATGGAATTTAATTCCAATGTAAAAAAAATATAAAAATATATATATCTAAACGATTACGTTAGACGCGCCTATCTTTCAACATCTCAACTGGCAGTTACGCTGTCAGTATTTTTTTCAAACAATTCCGGATCAAAGAAGCGATAGCTATAAACAAACAAAGTGTGAAACAGTTATACCAGACTATCATTACTGTCACGACACTTAGCATTTTACGTTGTATAGCAGAATTAGGAATCTTATTGTTTATATTTTCTTTTTATCTCCAAAGTTGGTCAAATCAGACTGTATACGAATGTTCAGTTCTGTTATTAACATTGTCTGACGCTGACTTTGAAATAATAACGAAAGTTTCAAATGGTAACGCTATAAAATATCACAGATAGAGAGTGAAATCGCTGAACGAATGGTATTTTGTCTGTGTGACTCAATGTGTGTGTTTTTGATAAATAAGTTTCAACCGAAAGAACGCCTACACACACCTCTACTGAGATCGATGCAGATTATAATCGTTGTTATAAGTGGAGTTGTGTTGTCAAGGGTAAGTTCATCAACATTATTGAGCTTTTTAGCTAAATAAATATTTTACATTTTCTTTAAAAACCTTATTTTTATATTCGCTCTGTTGTAGCAGAGACGTGCGGCATTTTATTTCTAGTTTTTTTACAGGCAATTTAGTTTTTAATATGGTTCTACGTAAAGATATGCCACGGAAAAGCGTAACGCACGCTCCTCCGTGACTCCGTGATGACAGGGGTAAATAAAGATATTGTAAAAAAATACATTTTTTGTACTACTTATAAGTGATCAATATGAATGTTTCTTGAACACATAGGAATGCAAACGCGGTTATTTTCCTTTAAACCGGCCGAATCAGTTCTAAGCGGACGTATACTAAACTATAATCCCTCCTTGCCAAATTTCATTTTTGTTCATCCTGGATGGATGGACCAGATGTGACCTTTCTCTTTTATATACATAGATTACGATGCATTATTTCGACACCTCCTCACTATCTATCGAGCATACATTTTAAATTTCAAGTCTATTACTTCAAAAAAATAGGACTTTCATACAAACATCCAACCCCCATTTTACCCCCTTAGAGGTCGAGTTTCATAAAATCCGTTCTTAGCGGATGTCTACGCCCTATAAGAAACCTACCTGCCAAATTTCAAGTTTGTTACTGTTATAGTTTCGGACATTTCGTGATGAGTGAGTCAACCTACCATCCCCAGTTTTAACCCCAAAAGGGAGTTAATTTCTAAAGATACATTATTTGGACACCTTCTCACCATTTATAGAGCATACATTTTAAATATCAAGTCTCTTACTTCAAAAATATAGGACTTTCATACAAACTTCCAACCCCCGTTTCACCCCCTTAGAGGGATCGAGTTTCATAAAATCTGTTCTTAGCGAATGTTTTCGTCCTATAAGGAGCTTACCTGCAAAATTTCAAGTTTGTAGGTGTTATAGTTTCGGAGATATCGTGATCAGTGAGTGACCTTTCGCTCTTATATATATAAATAATATTTATGTATTATAATATTTAAAATTTAATAAATAAAGGTTATACTAACGCCGTGGTCGACGTTTTAAATAAGTTTTCATCGCCACTGTCGCAATCGCGACGATTATTAGCTACGGAGTTACGGCCAATAGGACAAGATCGGACGCACACTATTTTTTGTAAGATTAAATTATTCCTTTAAAGAAATAATTTAATTTCGTATAGATAATAATTATATTAAATCGCAATTGAAAAAAAAAATTGACTTCAATTACATCGACAACGTAACGTATGTCAGTAGACGAATGTAGACGAAAAAAATAGTAAGTAAATACGCACTATCAAAGATTACTCGAAAAGTAGTGATCAGATCTGGATCAAATTTTAATGGGATCACATGATAAGCATCAGCTTTTGTTTGAAATAAGAATCATCGAAATCGGTACACCCAGTAAAATGTTATGCGGTATAATACAACGTAAAAACGCATTGTCTATACCAATATTATAAAGAGGTAAAGTTTCTAACTTTGTTTGTATGTAGGAGGTAATCTTCGCAAATACTGATCCGATCATGAAAATTCTTTCACTAACAGAAATCTACACTATACAGGAGTGATATAGGCTATATTTTATTATTATTGGAGAAAAATTCAGTGAAAAATAATAGTATATGTATGTCAAGTCGGAGAAATACGAGCGAGATGGAAACTTTACTATATATTTTCATCACGAAAATAATTAATACCCAACGAAGTGAGCACGTGTCTGCTAGTTAGATATAACCCGACAAGTACTTGTTAGGTCACAATTAAATTTAAATCAGACCAAATGCACCTCCTTTCGTTTTAAAAAAAAATCATGGAAATCAGTCCACTCAGTCAAAAGTTCTGAGGTAACGTACATAAAAAATACAATCATATTAAGAATCTCCTCCTTTTTTGAAGGTCCATTAAAAAGGAGTCCTTTATCTTAACTAATCACTTCTAATTTTGCGTCTATAACTATCATTCATATTAGTCAAAATTAGTTTTGAGAATTTTATAAGTAACTATATGTAATCAATTCAATGTTTGGTTGTAAAATACAAATTTATTAACCTGACTCTAACACCAAATTTTATCTTTATAAACATTATTATAGTGTATTTGTGGCAGTGAAAGAATTTGCAAATTGTTTTAAGCTTTGATTTGATTATCTATTCATATGTAGTTATAGAAATAACTACTTATATTAATGAATAAGTTTCTAAAATACAATTCATTTTGGTGTCTATTATAACTATGAATATAATCAAAACTATCTTAAATAAACAAATAGATACAATTATATTATATTTATAAGGTTAAATTTATGTTAATAAATGTTGAAACATTTTTAAAATCTGTAATATTATTTTAAATTATTTTTAAATATTCTTTAATCTTCTTACACAAATAACATAAAAAATACACGAGATCTAATTATTGTGCTAGTATAGCGTGCAATTAACATAAATTCAACGTTAATTGAGTAAATTTTGAAGAAATAAAAACTCTTTGAACAAATTACTCGCCAGATCCTAAACTATAACATTTGACAATCTCGATAACAAATTAATGAATTAGGCGAACGACATCAAAGTCGCCGTGACACATGCGATGTGCCTCGTAAATAAATACAAAGTTAATGAATAAATATTGTGTCAGTTGGGCCTTCTAGTGTGTGTATAAAGTGTTTGATATATCGTTTGTTCTTGTTTTAACTTTTTAGAAAATGAAGTCATAATATAACAATACAACATGTAATTTTAAATATGTTTTTTTGGCTTGTTTATAGTTCACATTTCTTATTTATTTGAAAAAGGTAATTTTATCACTGATCCTCGGTGACCGCGTAAAGCTGTTGGTCCCGGCTGTTATCATAGACACCTGAGTGCCTAGTGCGAGTTTTTTCGTCTCGCAATAACGGGCGTAAATTTAACTTAATTTTGTATCGGAAATTCGGGATTTCAACCTAGTTCTCAGGTTTGTTGCTAGATGACTCTGTATCGATTGTATCGTATACTATTCTTTATCGTCTAGGCTGCACTGTTTAAATTCCCATACAAAATAATCATCACGTTTAAGCGCGTTTCTGTCATGTTTCTGTGAATAAAACTCGCACTAGGCACTCTGATAGCGATCTTTACTCATAGTAGGGATTATATTGCCAACCCGTAGTAGGAAAACGTGGCTGATTAAGCTCTCTTCTACTACATAATCAAAGAGACATATGCTATAGGATGTTACAACTTGTATCAATTGAGGTAGGACACAAATATGGAGCAGCCCGACTGGGATAGTACCTCGACCTTACAGAAGACCATAACTAAATTTTACCGTTTTCAGGCAGTATTATTTTCCTGTTGGTTAGTAAGGTGACCAGAGCCCCTGGGGGGATTGGGGATATGGACGGAAAGGCGCTTGCGATGTTTCTGGTGTTGCAGGCGTCTATAAGTTACGATAATCGCTTACGATAATACCCACCTCGAATGCTTACGAAAGCGTAATTTAATAATATTAGTAAGTAAAATATTGTAGAGATATTAATATAATTCACTTAAATTTAACAAAACAAACGCTCTTAACTAAACATCTAACTGTAATACGAATAAAAGAACTAAAAAAAACATTTAACTTTTACTTTAGTTCGGTAGCAACGTACATATATAAAATTGAATTTATTCGCGTTCTAGAAAGTGTATAGTGGTAATTTGTGTAAAATTATGGCCAGTACAGCTTAGCGAAGCGAGAATGTATCTGTAGATATTACATTTAAATAGTTTTGAGGTTAACAGATTCTGTAACACATGTGTTTATTCTGTCAGACGAAATATGTACTAATAAATTTTTACTTTCCTTATATTTTTTTGGTACCGTTTCGTTAAAATACGAGTACTCTCAATTCGTCAATAGTTGTTTTAGAGGAATGATTATTTGATCAATCATGCAAATTATAATTGTGTTTGCTCACAAACAGAAACAACCAAATTCAATTTCAAATTTGAAGCGATTTGTTGTAGGAACCACACGACAAGCACAAGCTTATGATTGAAAAAAAATATTTTTATGAAGTTGGTTGAAAAGCATTCTCCAAAAACCATGATAAAATTCAAAATCTGGTGAAACGGGGAAGAAAACGTGTTCATCTGGAAGTGATCATCTAAGTATCTTCTAGTCAGATTTTTAAAACTCTTTTTGTATTGAAGATATTGTTTTGTTTTAGGCTAACGCGATCACTTTTCATATTTAAATTTATACTTGTTTGGGTGCTTACCACGTTTATTGTTTTTTTGAGATACCTCTATTTCGGCAATGATTGGATCGCCATCGTCACAGGGAGACTCCCCTCCCCCCTCCGATATAAATTTTGAATATGAAAGTTTTGTTTGTTGTAAGTACTTGTAGGGTATAAAACATCGCGTAGACATAGCTAAAGACATAGTGATAGAACAACCTAAGAAGACACTGAAAGATTAGCTTAGTAGATTAAATATTGTAATTGACTTTGGGCAACTGGCTAGTATTGAAGTTTGTAATGCTCCAAGCCTTAAAATGTAGCAATTTCTAATTTATATCTTGGTCTCACTATCATGACATATTATTTGCTAACTAAACGTTAAATTATTTTAAAGTTAATTCGTGTATTTATGGCGACTAAATATATGACGCCGCGTTGGCGCAACGGCTATGGATTGTGCCTGTTGCGCTGGCGATTACGGGTTCGATCCCCGCACATGACAAACATTTGTATTAGCCATATAGATGTTTGCCGTGGTCTGGGTGTTTGTGCAGTCTTTGTGGGTCACCCCACCGTGCCTCGGAGAGCACGTTAAGCCGTCGGTCCCGGTTGTTATCATGTACACCTGATGGCGATCGTTACTCATAGTAGGGAATATATCCGCCAACCCGCATTGGAGCAGCGTGGTTAAGCTGTGATCTTTCTCCTACATGGGGAAAGAGGCCTATGCCCAGTAGTGGGATATTACAGGCTGAAGCGTAAATATAGAGGATAAAAGAACTTTGTTATTAACATTTCTATTATTAGAGCCGCTATATACATCATCATTATCATAACAGCCTATACAGTCCACTGCTAGACATAGGCCTCCACAAGTTAACGCCAAAAATAACGTGAACTCATGTGTTTTGCCCATAGTCACCACGCTGGGCAGGCGGGTTGGTGACCGCAGAGCTGGCTTTGTCGCACCGAAGACGCTGCTGCCCGTCTTCGGCCTGTGTATTTTAAAGCTAGCAGTTGGATGGTTATCCCGCCATCGGTCGGCTTTTTAAGTTCCAAGGTGGTACTGGAACGTGTTATCCCTTAGTCGCCTCTTACGACACCCACGGGAAGAGAGGAGTTGGCTATATTCTTTAGTACCGTAGCCACACAGTACTATATACATATATTATATCAAATCAATAAATAAAGAAAAATAAAAATTGATAATGTATTGGTATGTCTGACTTACAAATTCGTTATTAATATTACTACGAGCTGAACTTACTAGCTGATCCCGCAAACGATGTTTTGCCATATATGCTATTAACCCCCTTAATCCCCCTTATAAGTTAGGGGTATGAAAAATATATGTTGTTCGATTCTCAGACCTACCCAATATGCACAGAAAATTTCATGAAAATCGGTCAAGCCGTTTCGGAGGAGTTACAAAAATCGCGACACGAGAATTTTATATATTAGATGATTTTGACATATCATAATACATAATTTCAGTAAGAGGACAAAAATAAAGATCTAAGATGGCCCAGTGTATAGAACACGCAAATCGACACCAGAAGGTCGCGGAAATAATCCGGGCTGGCACAGTTAAAGTGCTAAAATTGTCTTGAAAATTAATCACGGATTTAACTTTGAGTAAAAACTTGCAAGACCTCCAAGTTTCGGGTAAAATTCTTAAAAATATTTATAGTATGTAAATAATACTAATCTGCAGTAAAGCAACGGATATATTTATATAATTATATATTTGCACTAAGAACAATACTCACGGTGATTGATTACTTTTAATATTTATTTTTATATGTACGTAACTTATTTATTTACTATTTACTATAATTTTGGAGTGTTAGTTCATGTGCATGCTTTTCTAGGCAATCTGAGAATTGTTCGTCTGAAATGCCACTATCATAAAACGCACGCGAACAAGAAAATATTTTTATGATGTATAATAATTGTGTTTGCTCGCAAACGAAATAAACCGACTTCAATTACATCGACAAGTAATACAACGTAAGTAGACGAAAAAAATTTACAAACGCACTAGTCGCCAGTACGATTTCTTTGGGATTCCATCATCAAGTCCTGGTTTCATTATCATGGTACCACCCTTGAAGTACATCTCCTTTCCAACAAAAAAAAGGAATTATCAAAATCAGTTTATGAACGACGAAGTTATTACATACACACACACATATATATTTGTGTGTATGTATATACATGGTCGAACTGAGTAACCTCCTCCTTTTTTGAAGTCGGTTAAAAAAGACACGTGCAACTAACAGCCCGTGAATATTGTAACACTGATTGATATTTATTTGACTACGCATTAGGCTATAAGATATGAGAGCTTGATAAAGTCGAGTGAAATTTCTTTGACTTAAGTCCGCGCATAGTTCTAAAAGATTACCGTAGTTGGATAATAGGATAAAATCTTGTAAATACTCGAGTTTGCTTTAAAAGTGAAACAGTGTAAACAAGTGGCTATCAGCTGCATGTAGACCCGACACGTGTAACTACCTACGTAAATAAGAAATAGAACAAACTCATTGCTAGCATTAGAAATTTCTCTACAAATTAATTTAATTTTAAATGTTTTGATAGTTTATTAAAGTGTGTCATTAATTTTAAATGTTCTAATCGTTTTTCAGTACATTACATATTGATTTCGAGTTCAATTTATTGTTATTAAATACTCAATATAATTAGTGATATCATTAAAATATTAATATTATACATATCATATTAATTATCATATTGATTTACATTTTAAAATAATACATGTACCTACGTCACGTTATTGTTTGTCATGCTTATACAAGTTTTTTTTTAAAAAACAAAGTTTAAAATGTAAAAATAAAATATCAATATATATTGTTATTATAATTTCGGTAGAATAATGACTACTCCTTTTGAACTTTGTATTATAATTTAGCGGAGCAATAATATACTTTGTCTAATAACGATGCCTTCCGGTAATATTTATTAAATATGGGACCTTGTCCCAGAAAAGATAATGTGAAACAGTCTTCGTATTTTAGAGGAAAAACTATATTAAAAACATTAAAAATAACTATTAATATAACTCATAAAAATAATGTAATGTACAGAACCTCTTACTCATAAAGATACCCTCAGACTACAGGCCTACGTAATTCTACTACGGATCGCTACGAAGGGCTACGTATGCTACAAATTCCGTAATGTTGTTTTGAATGTTAACGTTAGCCTAAATTCTAAAGCCTATAGGCTCTTAAATATTTTAAGCATAAAATATTCTGTAAAAAGTTTTCATTTTTAATATTTTCAGAAGAACAAGAAAATGACAGACACTTATAATACATTTAGTTTTTAGGTTACGTGTTGAAAGATGAGTGTGTCAGTCGTGAAATTATTAGCATTTTTTTTAATTTTTTTGTGTGCATTACTGACTATAAATATTCTGTTATTAGTCATCACATATTATCCAGTCAGGCTGCGCTAGACAAAACTTTGTCTACTAATAACAAAAACATAGTATCTGTGCTATAGTTAATTGTTATTTTCTTATTCAATAGATGTCAAGAAGATCACAGTTTAATAATATAGCTTTCAATCTTGTGTCAAGTGTTGTGTTTCTGTGGTGAGTGAGGTGGCTAGAACTCCCAGGAGGGATTGGCGTCGGCAACACGCTTGATATGCTTCTGCTGTTGCAGACGTCTATAAGCTACAGAAATCGCTTACCATCAGAAAGGCGTACACTTGTTTGCCGACCTAATTGTATAAAAACAAAATACATAGTTTGATTAGTACAGAATGCATTGCGACTGACCTGAGGTGTCCAGGTGGCTGCGACGCGACTTGAAGACCGGCTTCGGGTGCGCCACAGCCGCCTGCTGACGCTCTGAACCACGCTGCTCGAAGACCGTGACTTCTGCATACCACCTGTGGGGGGAGCCACTGTTGTTGCATTTCTACCCAATAAGGTGGACAAAAACGAGTGCGACTGAGATGGTGACGGTGGCGATGTTGGCGTCGAAGCCACTGACGCGAATTGCAAATCTCTATACGTCAATATCCATGCTTCGTCTGTTTGACAGCCCTTGTGAGGACCATCGTCGTCCACGTCTCCTGGTTGACGGGGTTTAATATTCCGCAGATTTTTGTCGTAATTAATACGCTTAAAGCGATCAGTCTTTTCGGCGTCTACACTCTTTTTTCGCGCCATTCTTAAGTATCGTTTAATTGTGTCACTGACTGACTGTGAGACATCGTCGTGATCGACACTTGATCGCCGTCTCGGCCGCCTTTCTGGCGGTGGACTTGTCGGGCTGGTGGGCACTGTTGCAGCCTCCAGTTTTTCTTTATAAGCCCGTTCCAAATCTTGTATCACTTCTTCCGGGATAGGAAGAGTCTGCGTACCAGCATCCACAAGTTTTTCTTCTAACGATTCACCAAATACCTCAATAAGAGGCGGAGGTGACATCGGCGGTGTTTGTAAATAGTCTTCATCATTAAACTTTGAACCAACAACTCCTCGACTCCGAAAAGCGCCCCGCGAATTTGACGCACTGTACCCACCGGCTGAACCCACTGGCCCGAATCCGGGCGAAATACCACCACTCCTACCTCCTCGATATGGTTTAGTTTTACGAAGATCATTATATAGTTTTTTTAGTAAATTCCTATCATTTAGTAAATCACGCACTGTAGTGTCTCTATTTGAAGTGCGGTTATAATATCTACCAAGGTTTTCATGCAGTATTCTTTGCGCTGGATCACCATCTGAATCAGTAGGCCTGCGTTCTGATTGCCTTTTAAGATAATTTCGCAAAGCCTGTAAAAGCTCTTCGGATTCGGAAAGCCGCGGCGGCCCTTTATCATCCTCTATTTTCAGGTACTTACGAAGTAAATCAACTAATAATACATCATCATCTTCTGAATGCACTGGACGAGAAGATGAATTATTTAAACTGCTATTATTAAAGGTCGCACTGGTCGACGGAAATCCTGAGGATGTTGGGGAAGGCGGTGGTGCCGCGAAAAAGTCACGCCTAAGCTTCGCGATGTCAAAACGACCACCCGACGTGTGAGGTATAAAGAGTTCGGTGGGTCTGACGGGTGGAGCTGGTATGTCATCGGAGGGCGAGCGAGCTCGAACCGAGCCACCGCGGGCTCTCTTTTTACGGCGTGGCTTCGCTAGCACGCCAGGGTAGGAACTCTTCCTCCACAGCAGAAAGCGCGGTTCCCTCTGACAGACCTCCTGGAAGTACGCTTCGATACGAGGAACGTCCTCAGCACGGTTCTGCGTCCCGTCCGGGATGAGCCGGCGGCCGGCATCGGACATATACTTCCATGTCTTGCGCGTGAGCAGCCATCGCTCGCGCGGCTTGTCCCGGCGGCGCACGGTCTTGGTCATGGGGTCGGCGAGGTCGAGGCGCGCGGGGCGGCGGCGCTCCATGCCGGCGTCAGGGGCGCGCGCGGGTCCCTCGCCGCATCTCTCGGCCTCGACGCGCGCACCTGCCCGCGCGAAACTGAACGTTCCTCCGCACCGTTCGAAATATTATGCGCCGAAATAGACGTCCGGTAATAGTGCGGCCGTGAACTGAATATAGGGTGCGCTCAAGCGGCGGCGCTCGGCTCGGCGCGGCGCGGACTGCGCGCTGCGTAAACAAACGGGCGCCCACGCCGCTGCGAGCCCGCTCCTGCGCCTGCGCCTCTGCCTCTTGACCTATGCGGTGACAGTCCCCATAATAATATCAATATCTTGAGACTGCTCTGAATGCCGTTCATGGTATCTCCATCATTGCGTAGTATTTCGACTTCCTTAATTTATCAAAAGTAGTTTAGATTTATATTACCAATTCTATTTGATTAAGAGGAAAACTTAACACGTATTAACTGAATCATATAATTTATTACAAAGTATCTTGCGGAACTGTTACAATGTTGCAAGTGATTAAATACAACCTAGTGTTACTACCGTCGCACTATTTGAACGGCTAGGCTAATTAAACGCGTTACTTGTGACAAACGGCCTCCGCTATTAGTTATTTGTACAATAAATGAGGGGTTGTTTTATAAATATTTAAAATAAACATTTGGCAATTTTTTTAAAAGGATAAATAATTTGTTACTGTAGATACAAGTGTCATATAGCATTTCATTATCAGAGACTGACTTTTATCAATACGTTAAAAAACTTAATTTTTCCTGATTTTATTTGTAGAAAGTTAATTACTAGTAAACATTTTCGGGTTTCAAGTACTTTTAATTACGACTTGTTTATTACTTTTCTCAATAATCTTCCAGTACTAAAGTTTACAGATTGATAAGAGATTCAAATTTATACTATTTATATATAATAACACTGCTCTCAAGCAGCGATGGTAGGTTCGAAGATAGGTTCGGTAACGCGCTTGCCACGCTTGCGCTCCACTAGGAAGTGTTGCAGGCGTCCATAAGCTACAGTATCGGCTAACTCTATGCCGGAGAACCGTACGCGTATTTGCCATCTTTATAATAATAATAAATAAAAAAGTCACACAACTAAAAATCACATTTTGTACAATTTTACGTAAATAAATAATTGCAACCGATATAGATAATTGTCTTTTTAAAATGTAAGTTAAAATCAACATTCTATCAGATGATTAATCATAATGATCACTTGCAAAAAAATACAATCTAAGCATAATAGTTGGCAATGCGTTAAAAGTTTTGCGGTGTTACTAATGCGTATTAATGAATCATATATTTTTATTGATACGAAAAAATAGAGAGAAAATTAATCCTCGATAGGCCTCCTATACGCACTGACAGCATCTTACTAAATAATCTTAGTAATTAGTTTGATATTATAGAACAAGATTTTCGCCCGTTTGGATTACACCATTTTGACTATTCCGATTTCTCCCTTTAAAAAATATGCCATGTCACTTACGGCCATTTTCAGCTATCTCTGAATTTGCCCACTAGAGATAAAATTTTGACGTAAGTTCCATAAAAGTTGTGTCAAAAATCTACTACCAGAGATGGGGTATCGTAAACGGCCGTTAGCCATGACGTACCATTTCCTGTGGTGAAATAATTTTTAAAATGAGATCAGTAGGTTTTGAGTTCATTCATTACATAAAAAATTTAATCTTCCTGTTTATAACATTAGCGTAGGGGCATATAGTAGTGTATGTGTGTATTGTTATGTGTGTTTTATTATATAAGCCATTATAAAACCCTTCCTTGTCTATTCCCAGCTGTGGGATTTTATAAGCTGATTCAAACAATCATAAAAGTATAAGCTATATATAGATATCGATATAAGTCTAAAATATTTACTTCGAATGTATGATCTAAATCACCTATTCTTTCATTTTCCTTTTTTTTGTTTTAATTACGCCTCTGTTGCTCGTCAGGTTGAAATTATAGCGCGTCCGTACTCGTACTTGCGCACTTCGGGCCTCCTTATTTGTTCCGCGCAATCTTTTCGGTATCCGATTACGAACATAATTCATAACTATTAAAATGTGTTAATATATATGCATATAATTATATTAATTTTATTTTAATACATTGCAATAATCCTTTTTAATATGTTAGTGGTCTATTTTCGTGCATCAATTGAGATACAAATTAAATGTTTGTATATAGCATTAAAAAGTCAGATAAGCTTAGGATTGACTTAGTATTCATTTTATTATTTTACTATCTATAAAAAATACTTAGGTAATTTATTTAAACAAATGATTATGTCTTTGAACTGGCAATTTCGTTTTTCCTTTTATCAGAAGTTTTATGTATTGTAAGCTCAATAACAATATTTACTGGATGGAAAAATCTGGATATTGCATCTTCACATTCTGCACGGGCTATGTCATACATTGACTTCCTAGGCCACTTATAAAACGCTCCGATTTAAAAATAAATATGTATCAACTTTTCGAGGTGGCTTCGAACAAAACGTACAGCTAGCGCCATCTCTAGTCGCAACCGTGAACGAGGAAAATCGTAAGCTCGTACGTTTTCCAATGTTACGTCATGGTTTGTATTCGAGTCGTTTTCATTTCAACGTTTTTCCGATAGATGGCGTGACATATCTTTATATTTCGCATGTTTTTTTGACTTCTAAAACTGTTATATAAATTAAAGTTTATACTCGTACATTAAACTAATTTGAATTTAATTACTAAATTCACGGTCACCGAATATATTTACATTATTCACTTTAACTTTAGTACATATTGGTAAACATGGGTTCGAATGTGGTTACGATAGAATGTGACCCAGTGAAACATAATTGCTTAAAAAAATTAATACAATAAAAAGGATGTCCGGTACGCATACCTAACTTGCAAATTGACGTCAAATAAAGATTTCAGTACTAAAGACCTAGATTCGTTGCCAAGATTTTGCTATAAAAATACGAATAACGATTAGCAATGTAAATTACCGATCGGTTACAATTGAAATCTCATTACTGGCCAAAGCACGCACACTGATTCATACACATTCCTGACACAACGCAGTGATTGTCATACTGTCCGTCAAACAAGTTGTTGTGAATCATGCGGTTATAGAGTATAGACACAATTTATTATAATTTTGATACAGAATTGGACACGAGTCAACGCTATTACATTACGTAAAACGTCTCACTCATTTTAATAGTAAAAAAGCTTAAATGAGTCATACAAAAACATATTAAATGGCAAAACTAAAAACTGTTTTGAGCTACGCTAGTAGTGTAGCTTGTCGATGGCGATATATTTGTATTTTTGAGTCTTGACCTGATAATAATTTTCAAATCAAATAAATGAATAACACCGAACCGTACAAGGGAATTTTATATGCAATTAACATACATAATAAATTATGTATAGTTTCTTCACAAACATGATTGATAAAAGAAGGATTTATTTATTTTACGTCTAATTCAAATTGTTTAAATTATCGGATACTTTCTCATTTTAGAAAATATAAGAAAATTATTTGTTTTATTTTTTGTTTCTTGTATTTATACAAATCTGCTAAAAATGTTATATGAAAGGCGATATAGTAACGATTTTCTTTTAAGGGTCGATGAACTATTCTTTGTACCTACATTTTGTGAGTATTTTAAAAAACAGTCAGTAGGGCGAATTTCACAAGGTCATTTTCACAAGGCGAATTTCTTTTATATTTTCTTCCCACTTTATTAGAATATTTACTAATCATGTTCTGATGTTCATTGGTGTTTAGATTACTAGGGCCATATTTGTTTTTATTTTAGAACTCTCAAAGGCCGCAACTTAGTGGACAGAAGTTTTCGAAACAATTTAGGGACACAGTTTGTTATTTTTTTTTAAATAATAAAATTAAACATTAAAAAACTGGAAAACATCTAAATGGGTTTGGAAAGTATTATAGATTGTGATAAAAATGGAAATTAATGCGTTTTCATACAATATTTTTAAATTAAGGCGTCAATGAATAACTGAACTAGTCATGAGGACAGCAATTATTTGTATGAGAACTAGTGTTGCCCAAATTCAGTCTTGGTCTTGCAGTCTTGGTCTTGTTCTTGCGTTTTTGCAAGACCAAGACCAAGAACAAGACCGCGTATTTTTAGCAAGACCAAGACCAAGACTGACCGTGCAAGACTTGAGCAAGAACAAGACATAGCCTGCAAGACTCTTGCGTCTTGCAGCTAGGACTTAGCGCTATTTCACTGAGTAGTTAGGTGTAACAGTTCGGTGTATAGGTAGGTACGCTTAGGAATTCTACACTCACTGAACAAATCTCTGGAATTACCAGAAAAAGAAAATAAAGTATGTGATGAAGATGAAGACGTAATAGACTTTGATAAACTCTATGAATGTCCCTCGACGTCATCTGGATCTTGTCTTCAAGGCTTAGTGATAGACGAGTTGGAGGAGTACCTGAGAAAACCAAGAACTGCCAGCTCGGAAGACATTTTAGATTGGTGGAGGACGCATGAGACAGAGTATCCGATTTTATCGAAAATGGCCCGTGATTTTCTCTCAATACCTGCAACTTCAGTACCTGCTGAGAGGTTATTTTCTAAAGCATCATTAGTAATTAGAAAACATAGAAATAGGTTAAGTGATGAGTCAGCCAGATGGTTACTTTGTATTAATTCTTTGTCAAAAAAATTGATATAAAGTATCATAACCTAATGATAAAGCTGTTGATTTGTGTTGTATTTTATTTTTTATTCAAATAAATGATAAATCGTAAAACTCTTTTATTAAATTTCTTATAAGTTGAGGGTTCAATCTCTTTCTAGACAGATAAGTATTGTTCTTTAAAATACAGTCAAGTTATTGTAATTAATTTGTTTTTTTACATGTTTTAGCAAATGTAAGCTTATAAATCATAAATGTTTATTAAGAAACAGTTACTTCCATGAAAACGACATATAGGTCAGTTGATTTTTCGAATTTCTTATCAAATCTTCAGTTATTTATTAATCTGCTTGATCTTTACTATGGCTATGTTAATTCAAGCTCACAATGTTCCAATTCTAATACGTTTTTCTAAGATTTAAAGTAAACTTTAATAAATAGTAATAGCCTAATAGGTAATTGCAAGACTTGCAAGACTCTTGCTGCAAGACCAAGACCAAGACCAAGACTGGGAGCGCAAGACCAAGACCAAGACCAAGACCAGGTGTATTGGCGCAAGACCAAGACCAAGACTGGCTAAGTCTCGTCTTGTTCTTGCATTTGGGCAACACTAATGAGAACGAGATCTTGTCAACCAAGTTACCGTTAAAATAATTAAAAATACAATACAATACAATACAAATATACTTACAACCAAAAACAATACAAGTAACATAAAAGAAAAAGAAACAAGCGAGAAAAATAATAATAATAACAACAAAAAAACAAAAACAATTGAATTAGGATAATGAAATACCGTTAAATATCAATGCTGTGTATTCTAAAAACTGTTTATGATATGAAATTTGGTAAATGATTAGTTTTGTGAGTCATACATACATTTTAAGTGTAGGGACAATGTTTTTACAATGAATAATTGATTAACCCTTAATTAAAACCGAACGTGATAAATGATATTTCTTAAATCTATAATAGGTTAAAAATATTGGAATACGTTTGGAAATATTCGAATATTGCAACTTTATTTTAAATAGAGTTAGGTTATTAGGTCTTTATTCTATATCCCCCATTTTTTTACTATTGATTTATTAATATAACGTTAAATTAGAAAAATAAACAAAAACAGGTTTGCTACCATATAAACTCGTTACCTAAATATAAGGCACGGAACATCTTGTACGACAAACGAGAACGTCTGTTACTACCTTATGTTTCATGATGCCCCGAATGACTAATAAGGAACTCCTTATTATGGTATAATGGAGCTTCAACTACATGGCCATCACAGTTTTTTGTGACTTGATACAATAATGACTGCTGAGGTACCAGTAAAGAAATATAAATTGCAAGTGGTATTAGCCTAATTCACTGTCTAATGGTCGACTTGTCTTGTTAAGCAGAATTGATTAAACATTTTGAATTGATTAAATTCATTTATTAACCGAATTCATAAAAAGGAGGAGGTTACTCAATTCGACTGTATATATGTATTTTTTTATGTATGTTCGGCGATAACTTCGTCGTTTATGAACCGATTTTGATAATTCTTTTTTGTTGGAAAGGGGATATCCCTAGTGTGGTACCATGATAAGAAAACCAGGATCTGATGATGGGATCCCAGAGAAATCGAGGGAAACTCTCGAAAATCCACATAACTTTTTACTGGATGGACCGATTTTGATGATTTTTAAGTTAATCGAAAGCTGATGTTTATCATGTGGCCATATTTAAATTTCATCGATATCTGATTACAACTTTTGGAGTAATCTTTGATGATGCGTATTTACTTGACTATTTTTTCATCTACCTACGTTGTATTACTTGTCGATATAATTAAAGTCGGTTTTTTTTTTCGTTTGCCTGCAAACACAATTATGGTTTTATGGTTAATAAATTGTCAGAATTTTTCGATTAATTGTGTTAATAACTTGTGGAGGCCTATGTCCAGCAGTGGACTGCGAGGCTGAAGTGATAGTGATGAAGATGAATATCTTAATAGTTAGCTTTTAATAGTAGACACTACTGTGTGGCTACGGTACTGTACTGTGTGGCTACGGTACTAAAGAATATAGCCACCCCCTCTCTTCCCGTGGGTGTCGTAAGAGGCGACTAAGGGATAACACAGTTCTGCTACCACCTTGGAACTTAAAAGCCGACCGATGGCGGGATAACCATCCAACTGCTGGCTTTGAAATGCACAGGCCGAAGACGGGCAGCAACGTCTTCGGTGCGACAAAGCCAATACTGCGGTCACCAACCCGCCTGCCCAGCGTGGTGACTATGGGCAAAACGGCTTTAAATGTTTAATAAGAAAAATATTATTATTACAGAATATGCTTCTGTGGAATGTACACCAGTAGGTGTCAGTCATTATCACGTTTACGTAATATCAAGCTATTTTTTGCGGTTTTACCTGTCCAATGATATAGGTAAGTTAAAAGGCGAGGCAATCTTAATGCAGAAAAACTGTCAAAATTTAAAATATAGTCAGCGTATAAATATGAAGAAATACAGACATATGAAGAAAACTTCATTTTGATAACAATTTTGCATAAGGTTGTATTGAAAATTTGAAGTCAAATCGTTTTTAATGAACACCACATTGTCATAAAATGGGAATGTCACAAAGTCTGCTGACGTACAGTGTGTGTTCATACAGTGTGTGTCAATTCCCTCATTTCGAAGTTGGTGTAATTTTTTACACAAATACCTTTTTAACTACATAACTGACTTATCTTAGGATCGTTTGTTTAATTATTTTTAAATTTAACATTTTTAAGCAGTTAATTTTCTTTATAAAGCTTTATAAGATGACACAAAGATTGTATAAAAGATGTCAAAATTTTAAAAAAATACAATGTGAATTTAACCTCTATGGGACAGCTTTGATTTAAAAAGTAAAAGTTATCTAGCGCTTCAGGCTGTAATTTTTCACTGCTGGGCATAGGCCTCTTATCCATTTAGGAGAAGGATCAGTGCTCAATCTACCACAATTACAAAACAAAACACTTATCTATAACGATTCTAAAATATTTTGTAGGAAACAAACAAAAAAAAATGTCTACGACTACACATATAAAGACAACGAACAACTATTTACTTAAAATAAAATGCCTCAAATTGGTCATATGTGTATACGCACTAGAGCGATAGAACGTTAGATGGCTTCCTAGTAAAAACCTCTGTCGTTTTTTTTTTTTTTTAATATAATCATACAATTTGGACATATCAAAAGAAACACGATTCATGTAGGTAATTAACGTAACTAATTTTTTTATTGTTTTTTTTTTTCAATGAATTCGGGTTGGAGTCGTCGCCCGGAGATTATTGAACTCAAACGACGTGAAATATTGCGTCTCAAGTTATTTGTTTTTATAAATATTGTCACAGTTATTCGGGAAATCGTATATAAAAATGTGTAACAGAAAAATTTCCGGCTCGATTGGATTTTCGGATAATGTACCAGTAAATCTTAAACTCTTTGACTTATTTCTTTTGAGATGAGATTTATGTTTCCGTTGTTAACATAAAAAAAAGTTACATAAATAGTTACATTAACGTTTTAAAATCGTACAATATTGCGGTCAATGAATTTCCACAAGAATCACAATACCTAGATTTTTTCACAGTTTTTAAAATTACAATGAACTAATTCATTTGGCGAAGTATGAAAATTTTTCGTTTTAATTTTATAATATTCTATTTATACAAAGCAAACAGAATTTGTTGGTGGATATTTTTTTATTTACTGTGTAATGTAGTTTATACACATGTTTGTATAATAAAACTTGCCTAGCGCGTTGGCGCAGTTTGTAGTGTCCCTGCTCTCTGCGCCGGGGGCTGTGCGTCCGATTCCCGCCTCGAGTCTGGGTATAATATATGTATTTGTTTATATTTAAATAATATTTATATGTCATCATCATCATCACTTCATCCTATCGCAGTCCACTGCTGGCCATAGGTCTCCACAAGTTCATGCCAAAAATGGCGTGAACTCATGTGTTTTGCCCATAGTCACCACGCTGGGCAGGCGGGTTAGTGACCGCAGGGCTGGCTTTGTCGCACCGAAGACGCTGCTACCCGTCTTCGGCCTGAGTATTTCAAAGCATGCAATCGGATGGATATCCTGCCATCTGTCGGCTTTTTAAGTTCCAAGGTGGTAGTGGAACTGTGTCATCTCTTAGTTGCCTCCTATGACACCCACGGGAACAGAAGAGGTGGCTATTCTTACTGCTTTAAACATAGCGTAACAACAAAGTTAGATGAATATTGAAAAAAATGGCTAGCTTAATACCTAAACGGCGTTTCCCTCCAGTCATACTTTCAGATACAGAATAAACTTTTATAAACCTGAGCTCAACACTAGCTTAAAAAGTGAAAGTCGCTAAAATAATAATTATAATAATAAAACCGCTTTAATTACAATATTTACGCTATTAAGAACATTTTCAGTTTTACTTGGTCTAGTGCTGTTCTAGATTTTTTTAGAACTTTCTAGATATATGTTAGGTAAGAATCGTGGAAGTATTGTTATCCTAAATTGGCAGGTCACCAGATTCGGAACTAAATGACCGCTAACAATTCTGTGTTACGCGTCAATAATAGATGCAAAACTATTCCAGAGTCTGTGTTTACACCGTCTGTCGCAGACTATAAATAAATGGAGTGAATGCTTCAAACTCAACGGCCCCCAGTAGGGTAAAAGTCTTGTATTAGGGGTTCAAAAACGACCAATAAAGATACCCAGACCACAACAAATGTGCATGGTCAGTGCAAATTATTAAAAAAAGTAGTGCGAAGTCATAACCTCTAACACAGCATCCAGTTTCTGGTACTATCACGCCAAACTATCATCTAAGTTTCTACAAATGTATAAAATAGAATATAAGGTTATCGATACGAGATCCTGATCTCGATTAATAGTAATCAAATAGTGTTTGCAATTTGTTATATTAGAATATTTTTGTCTTACATCTTGATGATGAATGAATTACATTTTCTTGTAAACAAAGTTATTTCAAGTCCCAGTATTAATGCAGATCAACTTTAATTTTTCTCAGTGATGCTATCATGAACGCACCCATCTGTTTTTCTTCTTTTCAATGGTTAAAAGCTTCAATCAAATAAATAGGGCACGGGAGCGCGGCCGTCGCGATTATCATCTATGAGTGAAAAGAGTTTTTATATTAACATGTAACAAAACTACATTTTTAGTTACGCAATAATTGCAACGGAACAAAAATATCATCTATATTAATAATAATTGTATTTGCTCGCAAACGAAAAAAAAAACCGACTTCAATTACATCGACAAGTAATACAACGTAGGTAGACGAAAATATAGTCAAATAAATACGCGATATCAAAGATTATTCAAAAAGTTTTTATCAGATCTCGATGAAATTTAAATATGACCACAAGATAAACATCAGCTTTCGATTAAATTAAAAATCATCTAAATCGGTTCACCTAGTAAAAAGGTATTCGGTATATAATACAACGTAGGTCGACGAAAAAATAGTAAAGTAAAAACACATTATTAGATATAACTCGAAAAGTTGTTGTTAGATCTCAAATAAATTTAAGTGGGACTAAACGACACACACCACGTTTCGATTAAATTTTTGTTTGTCGAAATCGCTCCACCCAATCAAAAGTTCTGAAGTACTGAAGTAACATACTTTAAAAAAGTACAGTCGAATTGAGAAACTCCTCCTTTTTTGGTAGTCGGTTAAAAATGAATGTTGCTAAGCGCATAACTCGAGAATGGCTCGACCAATTCGGCTAATTTATTTTTTGTATGTTCATTACGCCGCGTTGGCGCAACGGTCACAGCTATGGATTGTGCCTGTTGCGCTGGCGGTTGCGGGTTCGATCCCCGCACATGACAAACATTTGTATTGGCCATACAGGTGTTTGCCGTGGTCTGGGTATTTGTGCAGTCCTTGTGGGTCTCCCCACCGTGCCTCGGAGAGCACGTTAAGCCGTCGGTCCCGGTTGTTATCATGTACACCTGATAGCGATCGCTACTCATAGTAGGGAATATATATCCGCCAACCCGCATTGGAGCAGCTAGTGGATTAACAGCTGATCCTTCTCCTATGTGGGGAAAGAGACCTATGCCCAGTAGTTGGATATTGCAGGCCGAAGCGTAGCGTATAAACAATTAAACATAATATTCCACTATTTGTAGAGCACCTTGCCCTCGTTACTCATAGTAGGGAATATATCCGCCAACCCGCATTGGAGCAACGTGGTGGATTAAGCTCTGATCCTTCTCCTACATGGGGAAAGAGGCCTATGCCCAGTAGTGGGATATTACAGGCTAAAGCGTTATGTTCATTAAGGCCCACGGAAGGTTTTTATAACAAAAAAAAATTAAAAATATTTGACCATGAAATATCTTTTTTTTTAAAGTACGTAAATAAAGTAAGTAAGTATTAATAGGAGACAGTAGAGCAATATGCAGCATTTAATGATTACAAAGAAGTACAAATAACTGATACATAAGTATATATTAATCTTAACTTTTGGCGACACAATGTAATTAATCCGTACTAAAACACTAAAATTTAATTTAAACATTTAAAGAGTCGAGCCTGACTCTCTGCATAATAACACCAGTTAGAAAGAGCTACAGTTTTACTTATAACAGTTGTTAAAGCACCAACCCACTATGCGACAAATTCATTTAACTTTTTCTCAAAAATTAAAGAGATTGTGATGATTACTGTTATACGGATGGAAGAATATTACATATAATAGTTTTTTAGTTATAAAATTCCACAGGAATATTACATATATAGTAATATTCCTGTATATAATAGTTTTTAAATTCCACAGGTTTGTAACTGTGCCAGTAAGACCGGATGATACAGCTATTTTTTGTTTATATCACCAGGTCGGCAAACAAGCGTACGGCTCACTTGATGGTAAGCGATTACCGTAGTTTATAAACGCCTTCAAAACCAGAAGTATCGTAACTGCGTTGCCGACTCAATCCCCGATTCCCCCCAGGAGCTCTAGTCACCTCACTCACAGGAACACAACACTTCTTGAGACGGTTATTATTTAGTTGTGATCTTCTGTAAGGTCGAGGTACTTCCCCAGTCGGGCTGCTCCAAATTATGAGCAGGAAATTTCTTGATGTGCCCTACCTCAGTTAAGTAGGTATATGTTAACGTAACGACACATTTCAAGGAAGATATTTTTGAGGATATTTTAATAGGCGCTTTGATTTTTTTGAAGTGACAACGTCTAATAAATCGATGAACGCCGGCTGCATGCATGAAAAAGGATGACTCATTATCCCGTTACGCTCATAATACGCTTGCGCCGCATCTATCTCTCTTCCACTCGATTGACCTATGCGTGCGAGGAGATGTTTTGCTATGACGTTGTCACGTTAAACTATCGTCCGTAAACCAACTTTACAGACAACCAATTTTTTTTCTACGCTTTTTATTTACAAATCTGAACTCTTATTTTCCAATAAACACAGAGTTTTAATTCTTCTTTGTATTATTTGCAAAAATAAACTTTTGCTTTCCTTTCAACTTCCAAAATCGTTTTATTATCACACATCACAAAAAATGTGTATATGGGGATTCACATCTGTGTGTGAGAATGCATTTTTCCCATACACTTCTATAGTTTATTTAACATTTGCCTCTTCTCTTGTAGTATATAGTAAAAGAATCGGCTACAACACAAATACTTAGCAATAGTAATGTCTTCGTAAACGATTGCCTGTCATCATCTCAGTCGCTCTCCACAATTCTAGGCCGTGAGAACACGTGACATTGAACTCAGTACAAAATAAAAAAAAGTAACATACAGACTAAAAAATAAAAGTTATATTTATATATATTAGAGGGCAAGGATGTACGTATCCTCTGCCAACACAAATATTTATTATTTCAACGGCTACATTTAACGCAGGAAACGTGCGTTAACGGCAGATTTATCTGAAAATTTCATTACAAACTTACTCATATTAGATAATTATCGTTTATCATACTGAAATTATTATTTGAATATTTAATTTTTTCGTTATATCATTTCTCAAAATAGCGACTTTTTGAAGATGATTCTTGCATTTATTTTTTATTTTTTATTAATAATATAATTATTATGTAACTTTCAAATAATTCAACCTATTTATATATTCAAAAAGAAATAATAAGTCTAGGTTTACATTATATAAGAATATATAATGCGCTTTAAATAAAAAATACTTAATTGATATATACTTTTTATATACATACTTACATGTATTACTATAGTTCACATTATTCTCCACTTGTATGCCCATGGTGGTTCCTGTCTTCACCGATCACTTCATGTCATGTTCGTCACTTCACATAACGCCCTAGGCGTCGAATCACATATTTCAGAACATTACATTATCAAAGCACTTTACACTGTAATGTAACAACAACACACAGAAACACTCAAAGGGTCCACTGCAAACAATACCAAGAAAATTACTTTTAAGTTAAAGGACTAACACTGAAAATTGTATATATTATATTGCACTCGTATATTTTAATATATTATTATTTTGTTAATTATCGTAATACACTTGAAATTATTATTGAAAATATTTAGCGGTTGTCACAAGTTACGCCAGCTTTCCCGCGCTAAGACGAGACGCGCGTGCGCGGTGCTGCTTCGCTGCCATATCACTGCGTCTGAAACCAAATTGTTTATTTTTAATCTCTACTGTCAACGACTGTCGAGAATGCGGAAATAGACTGCCAATAGCTGTAGATGAAAAATTGAAAAAAAAAAATTTAGATTTAATAATAGAATTTTTTACATTCGTTACGTATTTGTATCGTAGAGATAAAATGCAACTAATGTCTTAGTATCTAAAGCCCATAAAGGAAAGTAAGTAATGGAAATATCCTAAAAATCAATAAATTGCCAAATAATACAAAAGAAAAACCTTAATTAGGCTGTAATTAATTATGGTATTGACATAATTTTTATGCATATAATCTCAAGTATCAATTACTACTACATTGTAAAACCCATAATGTTTAAATTTAAGAAAAACGACGCGGTTACGGCATTGGCTTATAGCTGTTGCACTGGCGGTTGCGGATTCGATCCCGCACATGGCGTAGCTCTGTATTAGCCATACAGATGTTTGCTGTGGTCGGGGCGTTTGGGCTAGTGTATTATGTATATTTTCGGACTCTGAGACAGGAGTAAATACTAGAGGGGCCGTTACAAATACAATATTTAAAAAAAAAATTGAATATCAAAATATTATTTGTAGAATAGTAGAGTAAATACTTTAGTCAAGGTGCTCTACAAATAATAGAATATATTGTTTATATGCTACGCTTCAGCTTGCAATATCCAACTACTGGGCATAGACCTCTTTCCCCACATAGGAGAAGGATCAGAGGTTATTCCACTAAGCTGCTCCAATGCGGGTTGGCGGATATATATTCCCTTCTATGAGTAGCGATCGCTATCATGTGTACGTAATAACCGGAACCGACGGCTTAACGTGCTCTCCGAGGCACGGTGGAGAGACCCACAAGGACTGCACAAACACCCAGAGCACTGCAAACACTGTATGGCCAATACAAATGTTTGTCATGTGCGGGGATCGAACCCGCAACCGCCAGCGCAACAGCCACAAACCAGTGTTATGACTGTTGCGCCAACGCGTCGTCGCAAAACTTGCATGTAATCGTAATATTTCTATTTTGATGGTATTTAATGCAATTTCATTTGTCTTTTTAATTTTAGTTTTTGTTATCATTAAAAGGACCTTTATTTTTAAATCTTTATTCTCATTTCATGACTCAATAAGGCGCCACTGTCATCAAAGATCAAAAAGATGATATGTAACATAAATAACGCTTATTAACACGAAATTAAAACATCTCGAAGATGTCGTGATGAATGTTATAAACGAACAAGGCTAATACATGCGTGAGCAATGTTGCCTCTACTAAATATAAGATGGCAGTTAGCCTGTTCTCACTGTTAGATCAAGGTAGTTTATACCAGTGTCCGAAGTGTATGTTTTTGGCCTTTAATTGCCGAAAATAATATTAATCAATTGATGATTTATTGGTTCAGCCTGTTAAATCCCTCTGATGGGCACATGTCTCTTTTTCCGTGTAGGAGTAGGGTCGGAGCTTAATCACACTGCTCTATTGCGAGTTGACAGATATAAATTTATTATTTATTATTAATAAAATATCAATATCAAAAAATAAAAAATAAAATAAAATTATTTCATATCAAAACAAATGATATTTGTTTTTAT
Organism: Melitaea cinxia; assembly: GCF_905220565.1. NCBI lineage: Eukaryota > Metazoa > Arthropoda > Insecta > Lepidoptera > Nymphalidae > Melitaea > Melitaea cinxia. Next base: position 1,242,333 of record NC_059412.1, on the reverse strand, counting down.
TCAAGTAGGTTTTAAAAGATCTTGAATAAAGAACAAAAACGTAAAAGGTTTAGGATGTTTTTTTATTGTAATTATGAAACATTTTTTTGGAGTTTATGAAACAAATCAGTTTAAAATTTTCAGAGATATTTTCCTTTTTTTTTAATTTATGAACAAAATATTTTTTTTAAAGCTCGTAACAATATTGTTTTCTATTGTTTACGCGAATTTCACTCATTATAAAATAACAACTTTTTCGGATTTTATCGCGACGTTTACCCGAAGTTTCGGATACTTTACTTTCGGAAACCTAATAAACCGCGATAAAATCCGAAAAGGTTGTTTCATTGTGATTCGTAATCAGTGTGAACTATTTATGATTTTATCATATTTGTAATTCAGAAAACTAAAAAAAAAAGTATATTTTGTAACAATTTTCTTCACATAAAGTAAATCAGTTCTGCTCCGTTAATTAATAAGAAGAAAAGACATTATGTTAACTGAGACTTGTATACACACGTAAGAGTCATAAAAATTGTTATATATTAACAGAAGACTGCTAACATTTTTCATTGTATACAAAGAGCCAGCGCCCGCAAGACATAAAAAAAATATAAAAGCGGTAATTTTTACATAAAACGGGATATTTAGTGCCATGGTAAAGGTCCACCCACAACCAACATGATATATATCCCATTTTACTTGTAAATCAGAGTCTTGGTATAAATCTTCAATCAAATTTTGTAATCACAGTCTTGGGTCTCCTGGGGGGAATTGGGGATAGGGTCGGCATCGCGCTTGCGATGCTTCTGGTGTTGCAGACATCTGTAAGCTACGGTAATCGCTTATCATCAGGGTGAGCCGTGTGCTTGTTTGTCGACCTAATTATATAATTTAAAAAAATGGAACCTTAAAATGTATATAAATTTTATGTATAAAATGTATGTACTATACCTTCCAGACGACTACATCAACTGTGATTCTTTTTTTGTGTGCATCAACCTACGAACGAAAGAAAAAAACATCTATATGTTCGCAAACAAAAATGTGACATGAAGTAAATATGAAAAAGTAGTCTTTACTAACAATTTAAATCGACTGAAATGCTGTGTGGCTACGGCATTAAAGAATATAGCCCTTCCCGTGGGTGTCCTAAGAGGCGACTAAGGGATAACACAGTTTCTTTACTACTTGGGAACTTATAAAGCCGACCGATGGCGGAATACCCATCAAGCTGTTGGCTTTGAAATACACAGGCCGAAGACGGGCAGCAGCGTCTTCGGTGCGACAAAGCCAGCCCTGCGGTCACCAACTCGCCTGCCCAGCGTGGTGTCTATGGGCAAAACACATGAGTTCACGCCATTTTTGGCGCGAACTTGTGGAGGTCTGGAGGAGAGAAGATTCTCAATCCAAGCGTATTTTTGTGTTCTCAAATATTTACATCCTCATAAATTTTTAGTGATAGATGATGCTGGATGATGTTTTTGTTTTTACTCAAAAGATTCCGTCCGAACATTCATTGCGAGCAGACGTGTTTTGAGTATTATTAAGAAATCCTTCTTGTCTATATGCAAAGTTCGCCCGTAATTTCTTGCGCAGTGATATCCTTATTGCTTAAAACCCCAATAAGTGAAAAAACATCAAGCTTGAAATTCTTACTGCCATCCCTGCCCCGCGCGCTCCTCGAGGAAAAGAGAGGCACCTTATAATTTCCATCTCGCTCCTGCATCGTTCGTAGAGGTCGTCGTAGTGGCCCTGAGCTACGGTCGCCGGCGCTTGTTGTCTCTTTTCCTTTTACTCAAGCGAAAAAAAAGGACAACGATAGTCTACGCTGCTACATAAAACGTAGCAGATAAGTTTCTCAAGTAAGACCAATATATTAATAACAAAAGTGTATTTAAATAATTATGATGCAACGTTCTCCTCCAATGAACAAGACACTGTCTGCATCGGATTCAAATATCAAGTCAAATTCTAATATTGGTGAAGATACTAGTCAACTCAACATCACGATGAGAGATAAACGCCGCCGGGTCTCGGATGAAAGCTATGACGAACTTACGGCTTTCAAAATGGAGATGAAAGAAATGTTCCTTAATTTCCAAGAATCTCAAAATAAAAAATTTGAATTAATGAACAGACACCTTGAAGAACTAAAAATACAGAACTCCTCGATATTTACCACTAATCAAGAAATAGAACATTCTCTGGAGGATGTGTCTCAACGACTCCAGGCAATGCAATCTAAGATCGATGGTATGGAGGTTCAACGGAAAGATATAATGAACCAAATCTCTAACATCGAAGAAAAGTTCGATTTCTTGGAAAAATCTCTTAAAAAAACCAGCATCGAACTGAGATTTATCCCACGTATACAGAAGGAGACTAAGGACACTCTCTTCGGGTATATTAATCAACTTTCTCAAAGTCTCAAAATCAGTCTTCACCCAGGCGACATACGTGATGTCTACCGTGTGCCCAATAAAAACGATCCTATGAAGTCTACTGTAATCGCAGAATTCTCCAACACTCATATAAAGACAAAATTTCTTAATACTGCTAGACACCTCAGCAAAACAAAGGATTTGAAGATTAGCACTTTGGGAATTGAAAACAATAATTCGACCCTCTATGTGTCTGAATCCCTTACTTCCAAATCCAGACGCCTACATTTCCTTGCAAGAGATGTGGCAAAAACTAAACATTTTAAATACTGTTGGACATCTAACGGCAATGTGTATTTAAGAAAGGAGGAAGGCTCTGAATACATATTAATAAAAAACGAAGCGCAACTTATGAGTTTCAGTAAGTGCGTATGACTATCTTTAGTAATAAGTAAAATAATTCCTTATATTTTATATTGCATAATAATTTTAGTTCTTTTGAATGGATTTAAATTGATATCTTTAATAATAATAAGTAAAATAATTCTTTATATTTTGTTTTGCATAATAATTTTAGTTCTTTTGAATCAATTTAAATTGATATCTTTAATAATAAGTAAAATAATTCTTTATATTTTGTATTGCATAATAATTTTAGTTCTTTTGAATGGATTTAAATTGATATCTTTAATAATAAGTAAAATAATTCTTTATTTTTTGTATTGCATAGTAATTTTAGTTCTTTTGAATGTATTTAAATTGATATCTTTAATAATAAGTAAAATAATTCTTTATATTTTGTATTGCATAATAATTCTAGTTCTTTTGAATGGATTTAAGTTGATATCTTTAATAATAAGTAAAATAATTCTTAATATTTTGTATTGCATAATAACTTTGGATGCTTTGAATGGACTTAAATTGATATCCTTTGTAACAAGTAAAATAATTCTTTATATTTTGTTTTACATGATGATTTTGGTTTCTTTGAATGGATTTCAATTAATATCCTTAGTAACAAGTAAAATAATTCTTTGTATTTCGTATTGCATAATAATTTTACTTCATTTGAATGGATTTGGATTGATTTGTTGGGGAGAAATAATTAATTGTTACACATTTACACATACTCAAAATAAAATACAAAAACATAAATTCTTACAAACTACCTACACATACACTTACAATCACAGTTCCACACCTACCCACTTTCAACATTTAAAGATATTGAACAACGGAATAATGTACCTTGAGCACCTAATCTGTAATAATGTTCGATAATAGCGGTCTTATAGACGGGATCGATGAAATGAGGCTGAATAATTATATAGAATTAGATAATCCCGAAAGTTGTAAACAACACCTTGACGATACATCGAAACCATTTACAATTTTGACGCAAAACATACGAAGCATAAACAAGAACTTCGATTCTTTAGTCGTATTTTTGCATCGTCTACGATTTAAGCCTGATATTATCGTACTAACAGAATGTTGGCTTGATGATTCATTTAATGAATTACATCTAGATGATTACAAATGCTTTTATTCGACTAAATATTTAAATAAATGCGACGGTATTGTTATATTTACTAAAACGGAGTTACAAGTATGCGTGTCGGAACCGGAATTTGTTAATGCCAACTGTTTGCGATTAGATGTTGATTGTTATACAATTATAACGATTTATCGATCACCATCTTTGCATAACATAACTAGTTTTTTGGGTTCATTGGAGGGAATTATTACGAAATGTAAAAATCAACACTGCGTCTTAGTGGGTGATATTAATATTGACATTAAAGAAAACACTACTGACAAACGTGCTGAAGAGTATCTCAGCTTAATGGCCCATTATGGATATATACCTGGTCACAGTATACCAACAAGAGGTCAAAACTGTTTGGACCATTGTATGATAAAGTCTTGTCAACCTTCAACCACTATTGTCTGTCATTCAGACCTTACAGATCATAGCAGTGTATTGTGTAGCCTTGGTTCAAATATTTATAAGGAAAAAATTAAATCAACTTTGACTAAGATTAATTATGATAGTTTAAATGAGGACCTAAAGAATTATGACTGGTCGGAACTTTATAGCTTAACTGATGTAACGGTAGCAACGCAATATTTTATATCGAAAGTAAATAACCTGATTGAGAAAAACAAATCTACTTTACATTTTCGCAGATCCAAAATTATTGTTAAAAAATGGATAACTCCAGGTCTTTTAAAATCAATTAGAACTCGGGACAAATTACATATTGATGCAAGGAAAAACCCCAACAATTTAGATTTACAAAAAAAGTATAAGAGCTACAGAAATATGTGTGTTAACTTAATACAAGAAGAAAAAAACAAATATGAATATAAATTGCTAGCAGAAAGTAAAAATAATACTAAAAAAACATGGAGTACTCTAAAATCAATCTGTGGTCTAAACAAAAGTGAAAATAAAAGTAATCAGTTATTAAAACTAAAGGAAAATACTGTTGAATCTTTGGATGCGGTGAACAATTATTTCGGCACTGTTGGTAATCGTTTGGCTGAGACAATTTTGGACGGATTGGATATGACGGAAGCTGATTTAAGTAAAAATATAAACCCTAGTTGTTCGACTCCACCGCTACATTCATTGTTTTTCCAGCCAACCGATGAAAATGAGGTTGCCGTGCTCATGGGTACACTGACGTCAAGCCGAGCTGTAGGACATGACAATATAAGTAACGAAATCCTCAAGCGTACCAGGAGTGTGATTGCACCGCCCCTAGCCTATTTGTGTAATCTCAGTATGGCATCAGGAGTAGTTTCAGATAATTTAAAAATTGCAGAGGTAATACCTATTTTTAAGACGGGTGATGCATTAGAACCGGCTAATTATAGACCAATATCATTATTGAGTGCGGTGGCTAAAATAATTGAAAAGGTGGTAAATGTAAGACTACTTAAATACTTGGAAAAAAACAACCTTTTAAGTCCGAACCAGTATGGATTTCGCCCTGCTCGCTCGACAGAGGATGCTGTCACGAGCCTTGTTGATTTTATAACGGACAAAATTAACGATGGACAAAAATGTGCTGGCGTCTTTTTGGACATTGCAAAAGCCTTTGATACCGTGTCGCGACCGATACTATTGAAAAAAATGGAATTATTGGGAATTAGAGGCTTAGCATTGCAATGGTTTCGGTCCTACCTGAGTGAACGGAAACAGCGAGTACGAATTGGCGAATTCATGAGTCGATATACCGAGATTGATTACGGCGTGCCTCAAGGCAGTGTTTTGGGTCCTACTCTTTTCTTAATCTACATAAATGAGCTCTGCTCACTTGAGTTGCCACAGGCTAGGATCCTTACTTTCGCAGATGACACTGCCATAATTTTCCATGCTAAGACATGGGCGGAGATCGTTGTTGTGGCTGAGGGGGGATTGAGTACTGTAGCCAACTGGATGAAAAGCAATTTACTGAGTCTCAATACAAGCAAAACGAAACTCATAGCTTTAAGTATATCGAAGAGGTCTGCCCCAAATAAAGTCTTGAACCTTAAGCTTCACTCATCCGACTGTTCAAAACACCCAATATCACTTCAATGTCAATGCCCGTCTATCGAACAAGTTTCATCTATAAAATACTTGGGAATACTGATTGATGAACACCTTACATGGAAATTACATATTGATGCAGTAACGAAACGCGTGAAAAAGCTAGTACACATTTTTAGAAGGATTAGGCTTATAGCAGATCCGAGCCTAATTCGAGCTGTATATTTCAGCCTATGTCAATCTATTTTAAATTATTGTATCATTGCTTGGGGAGCGTCCAAAAAAACTTATCTCCTCCCTCTCGAACGTGCTCAGCGAGCAATTTTAAAAATAGCCTTCAACAAACCATGGCGTTACTCCACTAATGCACTGTACCTGGAATGTAACCTTCTCCGCGTGAGACAGATTTACATATCATCGGTACTTGTCCGCTTTCATAAAGTTGCGAAGACGATAGCGCGAGCCTCGTCCAGAACTCTTAAATGGGACCTACCGAGAGCTCGTTCGTCTTTTGCTCGTCAATCTTTTACTTATATGGGACCCTTTCTTTACAATAAACTCTTTAAAGTTAATAAAAATATAATAAATCTGACACTGTCCATTCTTAAAACCACCATTCAGAAATGGCTACTACCAAAAAGCTATGACCATACTGAGAACTTATTGAATAGTGGCATCTAATATCATGCGCACATAAAGATACCATGCATATGCTATGATACTCATTTACACAATCACACACACACACACACACACACACACACACACACACACGCGCGCGCGCACGCACGCACGCACGCACGCACGCACACACACTCACTCACACACACACACACACACTCACACACACACACACACACACACACACACACACACCATTTCTTGTTTTAGTTCTTTTAAATTAACAATTATATGCAATATGTCAACTATAAATACAATCCTTTTCACAATAAAATTGTTTTAGACTAACGGAAGGGACTGGACCCCACGACACAGGGAATCCTAGTGTGGGGACCAGGGATATACTGTTATTTTAGTGTCAAATATAATTGCTGTAAAATGTGTTTTTTATGTAATGTACTAATGTTTATGAATAAAAATTATTATTATTATTATTATTTTTGAGGCGTGATGAGAAGTTTTTAAGATATCTCTAATAACGTATTTATTTGACAATTGTTTCGACTACCGACTATGTTGTATTATTCGTCAATGTACATACACTGAAGTGATTTGTTTTCGTTTGCGGGCAAACTCAATTAAGTATTAGCACAAACGCCCAAAGACTCACATAATTCCTAAGACATTTAGAAACAGATCATGTACAAGTTGAAACCTCGACTGCTTTAACTAAATCATACAATTATTTACTTTACTATATTTTTTTTCTTTTCTCGTCTCATCTGTTAATACTTCAAGTACGGTGTAATGAATTAAGAGACAAGAGTGACCAGTGTGACTATGGGGTAAATAAAATTCTGTATATAGCTTTTACAAATTTGTATCATCATCATCATCATCATTACAGCCTATACAGTCCACTGCTGGACATAGGCCTCCACAAGTTTACGCCAAAAATAACGTGAACTCATGTGTTTTGCCCATAGTCACCACGCTGGGCAGGCGGGTTGGTGACCGCAGTACTGGCTTTGTCGCACCGAAGACGCTGCTGCCCGTCTTCGGCCTGTGTATTTCAAAGCCAGCAGTTGGATGGTTATCCCGCCATCGGTCGGCTTCTTAAGTTCCAAGGTGGTTGTGGAACCTTGTTATCCCTTAGTCGCCTCTTACGACACCCACGGGAAGAGAGGGAGTGGCTAAATTCTTTAGTGCCGTAGCCACACAGCACAAATTTACAATACAAATTTGTATGAAAGTATTTAATTTTTTATGCTGCAAGCTTGACATTTGGCAGAAAGATAGTTAATAGTAAAAATAGGTCCTCTAAGAACGGACCTCACGACTAGGGATGCATTAATAAAGCCTAATGGCTGTCGAAAAATTTTATAGAAATATTTATTTTTGTGCTATGCACTTAAAATTTGAAAAAGAGTTTTTGAATAGTTTGTAGACGTCCATCAACAAACGAACAATGAATTATGCGACAGGATTGCACTATCTGCCAACCCGCATTGGAGCAGCGCGGTGGATTAAGCTCTGATCCTTCTCCTACATGAAGTAATAGTCCTATAGCAGTAGGATATTACAGGCTGAAAAGGTTGCACAAAAAACTTTCGAACATTTTTATAAAATACCATATTTTTTACTACAAACTTTAAATTTGGTAGGGAGTAAGCTAATACTTAGTAGTCATCCTTTAAGTAAGGATTTTGCGATTAGGGACGCATTCAATAGGTCGAAGACCTTTAACAAGTTTTAACAAAAGTCCTTGATTTAATGTGCTGAAATAAATGAACTTAAAATTTGTCAAAGAGATAGTCAACAGTTAATAGCAGAACCGCATTAAGAAGGTCTATAGGGCTTCTAAAGGTTTTACAAAAGTCCTTAGTTTTATATGGCACAAACTGAAATTTGACCAAAATGTTGTTTATAGTTAGTAAAATTCCGCTTTTTAAAAATAAATTCCCATAATGCCCTAATTAGTATAACTAACTAAATATTATTTTAATATTTAATACGTATTTTTAAATTAAAACTAAATAAGTTATTTAAAAATTAAATCGAATTTTGTTTTCTTCTTTGATTCTTTGTTTATTTAGACAACAAATATAGGTAATTTGTCCAAAAAATTGAGTAATTAGTTTGTTTCATTTATTCAACAAACAACAACAAGTGACAAATGAGTGACGAGTACAAATCGCAAGTGATCACACTGATAGGAAAATATTAAATCATAAAATTGTAAAGAATAATAATTAATAGACAACTAATCAAATTATTACCCAACACAAGTTTACATTTAGCTTACCCAGTGAAAATCTGAAATGATTTGCTAATACACGTTTGCCAGAGAAATTTGGCAAACACGAAAGCAAGACAAAAATACGATACAACTCGTGCTAAGCTTGACTTGATCTGAAAAAAACTCACTCGTGACAATTAATTTATTGTTATTAGAGGCCTTATTAGAACTAATTTATTTATGAAGCATAAAATAATGCCTCGATGGCGTATATATTGCCTATAACTATTATTTTGTAATTCTGTTCTGAATGTAGAAAAATATATAAAATAGATTTTAATGGGTTATTGCGGAGATGGCCCACTTAATAGGAATTATCTATTATTTAATGTATTTAGGTTTATAACTATTTAGAATAGAAGTCATAGGTTCAGATTAGGACATGCGCAACCTTAAATAGAAGTTAACTTAAAGAAAAATACAATATATTAAGATTTGTCCTAGCTTTGTACAATTGGTGGCCTTAATATCGCTAAAAAGCGATCTCTACCAGGCAACGGTGTGGCGGAGGATATTAAGATCAGTGAATACAGACTGGCATAGGTATATCGATCATTTGCATGTATCATTATTTCTCTAATGATAATGATGAATTTAAAACTACAATATCGTCTATGAGAGATGATAATTTGATATTAGAGTGATATTAGATCTGAATTAGTAGTGCAAAAGTCTGAAGTTCCTTTATTTAAAAAAAAATTTTTTTTTCTTGAACAGACATTGGCTTAGTAACAAAAAAACTTAAACGAATTTGCAGTTTGTAAAGTAACTATTTGATTGTTTACCATCTTATACGTCTAAATGAAAAAATTATATCTTACAAAAATATAAATTATTACGAGTATTTTTAATTTAATTAAGTCATGTTTGTTTGTCTAACAGAGATATTTTGTCTCGTATTTTTATTCAAATGATTTGAAACGGCGATGTTGACAAAGTTATATGCTTTTCGCTTTAAAACCGTTTCATTACACACATCTAAAACAATTCATTTGATATATTAATTGTGACGCAAATAAATTATTTTGTTTTAAAATCATTTGTATTTTATACTTTTGTTTACGGTATCTATGACTTAATTAAATATTGTTTTAATTTTATCGACCTTCCATATAATGACTCTTTTCATAAATTTTAACTGAGGTAGGGTATAGAAAGAAATTTCCTGCTCAAAATATGGAGCAGCCCGACTGGGGTAGTACCTCGACCTTACAGAAGATCACAGCTTAATTATACTGTTTTCAAGCAGTGCAGTGCTGTGTTTCTGTTGGTGAGTAAGGTGATCAGAGTTCCTGGTGGGAATTGGGGATAGGGTCGGCAGCGCGTTCGTGATACTTCTGGTGATCTGGTACAGACATGTATAAGCTAAGGTAATCGTCTACAATTAGGTAAGCTGTACGCTTGTTTGCCGACCTAGTTATATAAAAAAAAACAATCTGATTAATGTTATTTAGGATGTATGACGATTCTATTGTTTCTATTGTTTTGTCAATCATCGATTCATGATTCATGAAGACGCCGCGTTGGCGCAACGGTCACAGCTATGGATTGTACCTGTTGCGCTGGCGGTTGCGGGTTCGATCCCCGCACATAACAAACATTTGTATTGGCCATGCAGGTGTTTGCCATGGTCTGGGTGTTTGTGCAGTCCTTGTGGGTCTCCCCACTTAAGCCGTCGGTCCCGGTTGTTACCATGTACACCTGATAGGGATCGTTACTCATAGTAAGGAATATATCCGCCAACCCGCATTGGAGCAGCGTGGTGGATTAAGCTCTGATCCTTCTCCTACATGGGGAAAGCGGCCTATGCCCAGTAGTGGTATATTACAGGCTGAAGCAATTCATGATTTAGTAATGTGACATATTAAATACAAATGAGGTGAGAAACATAGGGACGGTCCGTCTGATGGTAAGCGGTTGCCGTAGCTATAGTACACATTGTCGGCCTTAAAATCAGTCCACTTGTATGGATAGCGACATTATTTATTATAATGTAACAAATTTTCCGGATTTTATTGCGGTTTATTAAGTATTTTAGATGCCCGACGCTTTGGATACCTTACAGCTAACATGGTCACGGGAGGGCTGTAATTTGTAACAGTTATTATTTGTTTTTTTTTTAACATACATAAATTTATACATTATCTATAGGAAGTTCAACAAACATCCTAATCGCACGGCAATCCATCATCTACACAATCTTTTACAAAATATCTACTTGTGTCAGACACTTTCTAAGGTTCCGTGAAAGAGGATATCAGCCGATTTTTTTTTTTTTTTTTTTTTAATATTTCACACGAAATTGTTTAAGTGTTGAATGGTTTATTTGTAGAGAAGGCTATAAACTAAATAACATAACGTTACTACGATAAGAGTGGAGCATTATTAAAAATTTTGCAATATCTATAGTAAAAAATCAACCTCAAAATTTTGCGATCAGAATACATGCAATTATCATTGCATGCATGATCGAAATATCTCTTCTAAATATCTAAGTGATTAATATGAGTATATGTGTATATGTGAATGTATGTAAGTGTGTAAGCATATGTATTTATGTATATATGTATGTATAATTTTATAATCTATTGTGATGTATTCTAATTTCTATAACAATTATTTGTACACTTCCTAACCGCTTTTCTATGCGCTGTCCTATACCCAAAGGTTGTCTGGAAGAAATCGCTCTTTCAGCGATAAGACCGCCTTTAATAAGCCATGCCATACAGTATGTAAACTATTTTTCAATTAAAAATATAAACATAGAAGTTCAGCGGCCTCTTTTATAGTATTTTGTAGTATAAAATATTAATTTTGTAGTAGGTACCTTTAGTGAAATAGTAAGTAAACGACACGCGTCTGGAGAACTCCTATATTTAGCGTCTAATTCAAACCAGACGCGGCTCGAAGGCGATTACTATCTATATTGAAACGGAAATTACATGAATATTTGTAAATAAACATTGTAAATACCGTGCGGTTGCTGTGTTATGTAAAACTATGTTTACATGTGTACTTGCCTCGGCGTTTATATTTTTGAAGTTACACTTCTTTTGGCCCGTTAGGGAAAAATGATGAGAGTACATTTTTACGATGCGCGCGCACATCGTCACAAAAAACCGACTCCCTGGAATTAGCAAGTCAACGAAGAAGAAGTTAGCAACGTGAAGTTAGCTAGCCAACGAAGTATAACTTCTTACGTGCGTATATAAGTACACACACACACACACACACAACACATCAGACATTTTTTTCTGTATAGTGACGTCATTTAGTCTTGTCTTGCATTAAGTATAGTATCTACCACTACATCGACACATCTTAATTTTAAAATAAATTGTAAAGCTGAAATTATTTTTTGCTGAAAAGTTATTTAAAAATTAATATTTCGAATTGAAAAATTATTTATGTGTGGATAGTCTATTTCCTATTTATTCTCAAATTAACGCTAGTAAAACCACGGGTTACACCTAGTTTAAATATAATTTTGAATAGTAACCTTTAGCTATTGAATACTTTTTAATATAGAACATTTCAATTTATAAATTGGTAATTGGTAAATTGATTGTAGGATTATATATATACAAACTTTTAATAAACTAAATTTGAAAGAGATCGGGGTTTCAAATACCTTATATTGAATTTTATCAAAATATAATTAATGTCATTGACAGGTCGGCTCTGTGGTCACAGCAAGAGACTTTTTCTCTAGCTGTTTTTAGATTCGAACACCGCACATGTAGAAATTATAATAATGTTTACCGTGTAAACGTTTATTAATTACTATTTTTTAATTAAAAGTAAAATTGGACATGAAATCTAATTTAGCTGCTAAAACGTGACGGACAATGTTACCATCCCCTCTATAATATTAGTATGGATTCAAAATTTAAAGCCAAGCGTTAAATTCGTATTTATTATTAAAATAATATTATATCAATGTCGAGCAGAACCGCGTTCTGAAAAGAAATTATTCATATTAAATGAGATTGAAAGAATGCCAGCGAAAAAACACTCTCATTCCGAATATCTGAGGAACTGTGAAGATTAATAGATAACACGGCTATTAGCATTTTATATTAACAGTTAATTTTTCACACAGACAAGGATCTTAACTGTTTAATAAACTGTTTTAGTTAAGTTTTTGTTATCCATTACAGTAAAGTTATGAACCTTAACCGACGTATAAATAAAACTATACACATATTTCTTCAATACCTAAGTATTAAGGAGGAACATTCCCAGACAGAGAAATCTTTGCTCATAAATCTTACTACTTTACATGTAATACTACTAAAACTATATAATGATATTATAAAGCTGAAAAGTTTGTATGTTTGTTTGTTAGAAGGAGCGAAGCAGAAACTACTGATTCGATTTGAAAATATATTATTGTGTTGGATAGTATATTTACCGAGCAAAGCTATAAGATTTATTATATTTAAGTACGGTTTTATCCTTAAATTTACGTGGTTAAAACCAGCAGAAAAATTATTTTAAATAAATTTATATGACATACTAGCTGACCCCGCAAACGTTGTTTTGCCATATATGTTATTAACCCCTTAATCTCCTCCCTCCCCTTTATAACTTAGGGGTATGAAAAAAAGATGTTGACCGATTCTCAGACCTACCCGATATGCACACAAAATTTCATGAGGATCGGTCAAGCCGTTTCGGAGGAGTTTAACTACAAACACCGCGACACGAGAATTTTATATATTAAATATGTCATATAAATAAAAATTGCTGCTATGTGCTGTGATATTATAAATGAGAAACTATTGATAAATGGAAGTTTGGTACTCAATCACGCCTGTAAAGTCGAATCTGAATGACAATTGATTAGCTAAAAAAGGTTATGGTCAAGATTCGCCAAGGTTACCTTTTTATGCCAGAAAAGTAAACCAGTACAATAGAGTTCTTTTGTTTTTTATGAACCAAAAGATAGACTTGATTTGAATTGTCAGATTGTTGTCAAAGGTTGATATGAACCGTAAAAATTCTCGGTTTCTACTTCCTAAACTTCAAATTTTACTGGTAATAGAAGTCCCAGGTAACAGCTAATGACATGTACAAACTGCTACATTACAATTTATACTTACAGACAATTTAATCATCACAGAGGACATAAGTTTAAAAGCATTTATGGCAGTTATTTATTAAAACAGAATTAAACACTAACATTTTTGTGGTATTTCAGATGGTACTTCTGCGACCGTTGAGGCCAACTCACAGGACGACTTATCCCGTTTAATTGTCTGAACATAATGTTCAGTTAGACGATAAATATTAAGTTTGAATTATATTTTAACATTTATATGTACGAATAAATATGGTTAACTGGTTATAATATAACCTTTCAAATGCTATAACCGTAACAAACGCAGGTTACTACTGAATGACGTCATTCATTGAAATGTTTAGTTGTGCAGGTGAATTTAACAAATTAACTGCAGTAATATACTACGAAAAGCAATTTTGAAGTGCTCCCGCGCCAAGAGAAATAAAACATGAAGGTGTCACTGACGCAATCACCTGCATAAAACGATATTGAGGGTCGAAGTTGCACTGGAAATTTTCACATTTAAATATTAATTGAATATTTTTTTTTATCATTGTGTTATCTTTTTTTTATTAAATATGGATACACACGGTCATCTGTCACTAAAGTAAGAAGTAGCTGTGGGCCCCATGTAGTGACTGAGAAATGAAGGAACCAAATATTCTAATTCTACGAGTATAATTAAAAAAATATCTGAAATATCAACCAGTAAAAGTTATGTCTATAATACAACTCGATACAACATCGAATGTTATATTTTATAGCGTACATCCACTGTTGTTTTGCTTGAACTGTTTCTTTTAGTACGACATAATATTTTATATGTATGTGTATTCATGTTTATATTTTGACACATACACACACAAACACACACACACAAACACCCATACACACACACACACGCGTGTATATTTATGTGTGAATATTTAACTACTATATAGATATATATTGTATGAATTAGCGCTAAGTACTGTTTTTCCTTGTATTTAGTTTATAATGGAAGAGCGACTCCATCTGGCTCAGGTGCTTTCTGCACCTAATTGAGGGAGTCAATCACAATGTGTAAAATAACTCGACGGTACTGAAATAAATATTTTTTTCATTTTTTCATTTTTCATTTTATTTGTAGTTTTATTGTTGAACAAAACAAAAATATTCACGAGACCGACAGTAAATTCTAGAATTTAAATGTTATTTTAGATATTAAAATCAATAAATTTAAGCTAAACAGCGTTTGTAAACACTTGTATAAAGTATTAAGGCGTCGGTACATTTTATGTATTTTATTCTAGTAAGCTCGTAAACGTGTCGCTTGTATTGAGTCTGTTTTGATTTGTGTTCAGCGTATTTATTGTTACACAACTGGAGTGCGTCTATTTGCATTTTATTATCTCATCAGTACCTATATATTCAACTAGGACTTACAGGCAATAAAATTATATTTAGTTCCAATATATGTAACATGTTTTTTTCCAATTTGCCGCCTTAACTGAAAAAAACCAACTACTACTTATCTGAGTACACATTAACGAGCCACGAAGAATGATAAGTATTCATTTTGATTTTCATTTCCTCTTCCAAAGAAACTGCGCTATAAAAATTCAGTATTTAGCGTTCGAGTGATGTAAAATTTTCAAAAACAATCGATATACAGATTTGGCTTCCTACAGTTTAACTATAAATGTAGTTTTAAAGGAAAACCAAATAATTTTTAAATAACTTTTTTTATAGACATATATTTGTATTTGTGTATGTATATGTGTATATCTGTATGCATGTATATGTATGTGGTGTACATGTACGTATATGAGTATAATATGTTCATGTGTATGTTACATAACATTTTTGCGCCCCATCCCACACTCCTTATTTAGTCCTCTGCCCAAAGGTTGCCTGGAAGAGATCGCTGTATTAGCGATAAGGCCGCCTGTTGCAACTAATACAAATTCTATATAATTTTATATATCATTTGTAATACTGTTAAAACCTTGTATTGATGTACGAAAGTGTAAATAAATAAATAAATAATTGATTTGTTTGGACGCGCCAATAATATAACGGGCTGAATTTGAGATAAAACCACTTTTCTCTAAAAAGGTTTACTTAATACAAGATTGTATGAGTTGAAGTTATTAGTTGCTGAGAGCTAAGGAAGAAAAAAGAAGAGAGAACTAGGAATTGAAAAGAATAAAATTATTAATAATTAAAAATTGTATATAAATATGTTCCTGTTGCGCTGGCGGTTACGGGTTCGATCCCCGCACATATAGTATTGGCCATAAAGGTGTTTGCCGTGGTCTGGGTGTTTGTGCAATCCTTGTGGGTCTCCCCGTCGTAGCTCGGAGAGCACGTTAAGCCGTCGGTCCCGGTTGTCATCATGTACACTTGATAGCGATCGTACTCTTAGTAGGGAATATATCCGCCATCCCGCGTTGGAGCAGCGTGGTGGATTAAGCTCTGATCCTTCTCCTACATGGGGAAAGAGGCCTATGCCCAGTAGTGGGATATTACAGGCTAAAGCGTATATAAATATCTATTTAGTAAAATTCTGGCAGCCTTTCACTTCTTCAAAAAAATACTACAATACTTCGTACAAATATTTCTTTCTTGATAGATGTCTGTCCTTGAGGATCTCCTTACCGTGCCTCGGAGAGCAAGCTAAGCTGTCGGTCAGGTTGTTATCATAAATACCTGATAGCGATCGTTACTCATAATAGGGAACGCAAAGGAGCAGCGTGGTAAATAAAGATCCAATCCTCTCCCTACATGGATAAAGAGGCCTATTCCCAACAGTATACATTTTCGTATTATTTATTAAATCCGAATACATACTTGGCGTGATTGTGCCTACATATAGCAAACAAGACCGACATATAAATACACTCCAAGGCCGCTTCGCTTTGTCCTTTATAAAGACATCATCTACAGAGGTAAGGTCGCCGACCTTCTTGTAAACAATGCACAAAAGATTATCATTAGTAACTAGTACTCTGTTAGTTAGCAAAATTGTTAGTTTTATATAGATAAGTTTACTATAGGACTGTCATGTACATATGTATAAAAGTCCCTAAATAAAGATATTTAAAAAAAACTAGTACTCTTTTTAGGGTTCCGTTCCTCGAAAGGAAAAAATGGAACCCTTATAAGATCACTTTTTCTGTCTGTCTGTCAAGATCCTTTTTCTCAGGAACGCTTGGAGGTATCAAGCTGAAATCCCTATCAAATACTCAGGTCTACTGTCTTTTGTAGCTGTAAAAAAATCAAACTTCTAAACCAATGCAATCAAACGATACAGCCGTGTATGCTGCCAATTTTCGACAACCGCAAGGGAATCAAAACCTACAGGGTACTTCCCGTTAACTCAGAATCTTAAAATTTGATACAAAGTAACGTCTGATAAAGGAAAAATTACGAAAAGCATTAATAATAATGTAATAAAACGTCTGATAAAGGAAAAATTACGAAAAGCATAAATTTTTAGTTACGTCATATAATAAAAATATTCTTAATAACTTTGTTTGTACGGAACCCTCGGTGCGTGAGTCCGACTCACACTCTTACGACTTCACACTTTATAACGATATTTTTTATTCACTATTTTTTTACAGTTGTTTTAAATAAAATTAATGACAATCGTGCGTGTATTCCTTTTTTAATATAAATTAATTAAAAGTTCAATTCACTATAAAAATCTCATAATCACTAAAATCTGGAACTAATTAACCATTTAAATTATTCTTTTATTAGTAACAATATTACACTAAAAGCGATATAGGCTATAAAACATTACATTATGGTTAATCATAGCGAGCCAATCGGAGCGTCCACTCCGTATCCAGACTACCCCGTCTACACATGGATGTGTGTGATATAACAATTTGCAGACTTTAGATTATTTTGACTGTGACTAAAGGTGTCAGTTACATTATTATCTGAGTCACGATGAAACGCGTAGACAGCCGCTGTATGAGTCATTGTGTGTCTCGCTTCTTGAAGTGATCACCACATTGATACTGTCGGTACAATGTTGGTGTAATGTCCTCATGGCCATTTGTATTTATTATTAAATTTATGTGCTAACTACTAACGCTTGGATGTATAGACACGCCTTAGTAACAACACACGGTGTCACAAAAAATACAAATTAACAGAGTAGGAAGTTAAGGTTATTCCCTTCCGATTCTCTCACTCATTTAAGAAACAAATCTAAGAATTGAAAGGTTACAAACAACATGCAATCAAAATGCCCGATCACAACAAACATCTACCTGGCCTATACAAACATTTGTCATATCCGGCTTTTGAACCCGTGATCAGTCATCTAATATGACCACTGCGCTAGCACGCCTTCTTTATACATATTGTAATATTTTCAAACGTTAATATATTAAAGCATGCTTTGGAAGTCAGCGTGACTTTCATAACATGTTACAGAAACAATGGATATGACACCAAACCAGGTATATGGAAATTCAACAGATGGACAAATGTATGTTCATCTAGTAATGATTGGATTTTGAACTCCTACACTGCTCTTTTATTGATTGACGAATATGTATATTACACAAAATCAAATGAAAAGGTAGGATTGTTCGTAATCAATATATCTTTAAAAAATTTACAGATTTGAATACACGACCTGTTGAGTTTGACCACTTCCATTGAGAATACCATCTCCACGTATTTTAGTATGTACAATGACTGTAAGTAACGGCAACTGAGTAAGTGCTCAAAATCTGGACCAGCCCGACTGGCTAAGTACCTCGACCTTACAGAAGATCACAGCTAAATCATACTGCTTTCAAGCAGTGTTGTGTTCCTGTTGGTGAGTAAGGTGACCAAAGCTCCTGGGAGGGCATGACGGTAGAGTCGACAACGCGCTTGCGATGTTCCTGGAAAATGGGGGTGGGGTCGCTTGCGATTCTTCTGGTGTTGCAGACGTCTATAAGCTACGGTTATCGCTTACCATCAAATGAGCCGTACGCTTGTTTGCCGACCTAGTTGTATAAAACAAAAAAGTAACAATTACATAAATTAAATTGCCCTCAAATATATCATACTTACAAAAACTGTATATTTTTAACTTTGGTTCATGAATTTAATGAAAACGTTCTCGATTTCGTTTTATTACTTTTATTTAATATCGAAACCCCAGTCATACGTCAAAACAGATGCAACTCAGACAAACGCGTGATAAAAATAAAACGAACAGAAATACGTCGAGATACGTTTCGATGCTAAGTGCACAGATACGCGATTACTTTTACATCGATTTATCGGTAATATAGACATTAAAAAACAAAGTAATACTTGTAAAGATTTTCTTACAGCTGTTCTAAGAAATTGCCTGTTCTTCATCTACGTATACAATGTGTAATTGATATATATATATATATATATATATATATAACTTTCTGTTGCTTTAATGCTTTCTGGCATTGCGTAGTGATAATTAATTGTAAAAGTTACAAATGACATGATTTGTCTGTGTAGAACAAAAGTCCTCAGTTGAAATAAAATATTAAAAAAAAATCGTATTTCAAGTTTAAAATTTAATAATAACAGTATATCTTTTAGGGTAACAGAAATATTAAAAAAAAACGATAAATTCTTAACGTTATGCTACTAAAATTTTATCATATTTATTTTTTGTAAATCATATTTAAGTTTTAAATAACCGATGGCAAAAAATATAAACATATAAACAGTTGCTAATTTTAATAATGATAACAATGCAACAAAACAGACAATATAAAGTAAATAGACGTGGGCGTAGTTATTAGCAACAAACACGAATCTGCCCAATAACACTTTCGGATATTACGATATTAAAACAATGATTACGCAGACGATGGCACAGTACAGGGTCGTTTACTAAAATTAAATCTAGAAGAGACGCATGAGGCGATCGAAATTACTGTGTCAATGAAATTACAAAACGGAGCCGCCTTAACAATGAGAACTCAAATATTTAGACGATGACAGATTAAAAATGATAAAAATATTAAAATGCTGAGCGGATTTTCAAACTAGGATACATATTTACTAAGTTAAAGTTTAGACCGATCCGCACATAATGTTAATGCAAATAAAATGGACGAAGATACAGTACGGACAGCAGATTTGAAACGTTTTTCTCCGTTTTATTTTTTAGATCGTATCAAAGCGGTTGTGTAACAAAATAAAATGCAAGGACTTTTAAATGAAGAAGAATTCATTACAATCTTTTTCTGTAACTATACGGCCTTGATAGGGAGTCGGTCAGGACTTACGATGGCTCGTTAGCTATCAGTCTTCAAGCAAATTGATAGATTAGAATTATTTTTTTGGATGTCGATTTTGTTTAGTATAGTTATAATCCGTAAATATCTAAAATATTATGCACGTCGATGTTTTTGTAATTTTGTTTTTTACACTACTAGAAGAAAAGTGGGTGCTGTAGCCCATAGGCTGCTATGCCAGGAGCGTTGGACGCGCGTAACAAAGTGGGTACGAGTGAGTTTTTTTCCTATTACCTGCTGCGCCCTACATAAAAGAGGTATCTCTTGGATATTTAGATTTTTTTGGAGATGTAACTTAACCTTCGTCCTCTTGTTTTAGTCTTAGTTTCCCGGTAATCAGAACACGCAAATAGTAGTTCATAGCTTATCATCATACTTACACTGAGCAAATTTGTGTCAAACGCTAGCCTTAAATCAATTATACGAAAGATATACACGTTCAAATCGTGAAATAAATTCAAATCTAGATTTTATTTTATAAAGAACTGCTGCTCTTCTGAATACGACTAAATAATAAACGGCTGACTCCTATAATTAAATTTAAAAAATGTGTGGCACATCTATCTCGCGACATACAAACTAGAGAAAACTGACGTACCCTACATCGCAATATCAAAGCTATCCGAAGATTTAACATATATACAAGAACACAGGCTGTAATGATGATGATGATGATGACAAGAACACAATAACAACCGTTGGAGGCGGTAGCCCACCAGACACAACACTCGTCTGGTCGAAGGATCCTCCCTTTGCGAGGGTGGATGAGGAATTTCGCACCCTGTTCCTCATCAAAGTTATTTTATTCAAAACCTAAATTCTCAATTTTAATCGTACATTCGGCATTAGAGTGGCGCCTAGAGTATTTAGTACGTTTATAAAAGAGGTAATGAGCTATTTAAGAAACAAAGATTACACGCTCGTTATATATTTAGACGAGATTGTGTTTCGGAGTAAACTAGAGACATAGTTTACAAAACAGCAACTGAGGGAGAGTTAATGGACAATGTCGTTTCAAAACAAAATTAAATGACCAAGAACTTTTGACGTAATTTAAAGATTTTCTTACAATAAACCTGTCTCAATTGTCAAATCACTCACTTCAGCCTATCGCAGTCCGTTGCTGGACATATGGAGTATTGGAGTTCTGTTTTATCTGCAGTTCGCGTTAAAAATGGCGTGAACTCATGTATTTTGCCCATAGTCACCACGCTATGCAGGCGTGTTGGTGACCGCAAAGCTGGCTTGTTGCACCGAAAACGCTGCTGCACGTCTTTATCTTGTCAAATACACCATCCTAATTTGTGAGCGTGAGTGTTTGTGTGTGTGTAAATATAACCTTAAGTTAAAAATAGATAAAAAATATTTGCTAATTTGCAATGATCCCTTCCAAAAAAAAAATCACACTTTAAACAAAAACGTTCATGAACAGTATTTAAACGTATATGATTTGACTGCTCACATTTACACAAGATTCCTGAAAGCACAACGTGTGAGGTGCTATCTTGTTGTCCCCAATATCTTAAAGACGATATCTAGGATGATAAGGTTAAATCATTTGAGTGAACAAAGACCTAAAACCCTCCTATACATACACATACAACTTTGTGCGACAGCTTTACTGCCACTCTTGCTCTAAGGCATTTAAAACTAGACGCGGCTTAGCGAGTCATATTAGGGCCCATCAGAGAAATTAGTCATATCTCCCTGGATCACCATCATTGAAATTGACGAGGAAAGCTATATATCTTAGAAGCCCTTTCAGACCGCATGTGCATAGGACAGATATAGCGGAAACGCTCCTAGCCAAACCGCAAAATATTTCCAAATAATCAATAAAGTCCTCACACTAAACAGCCATTAATAACACCAGACTCAAAACTCCATTCTTCGTATAATATCTGTATGTCTTATACAAACATTTGTCATAAGTAGGAATCGAATCCGCGATCTCTACGTCCACATCTATTTAGTGTAACCACTACGTTAACTGGTCTTCAATGACTTAAAAAATCTTTATACGTCATATCCTAAAAAAAAGTATACTAATAATTACTGTTTACGTTACCAGAAAATATAAATTTAACACATTCTAATTTAAAATTAAAACAGCTTATACTATAAAAAAAATTAAAAAAAATGTATTTATAAATCAGCGCGTATAACTAAAAACTACTGTTAATTAATTTTAAATATACACAAACGTTGATTAATGGGCATTTCTCTACGAAAATAACGCGTCCACGAACCCAACCGTTTTATTTCAAATACGTCACATCCACGGCTATTTCTGCGATATTGTAATATGCCTTGAGCATCGTCATGTCGGAACCAGCTTCTATCGATACATCCGACAAAAATTTACACAGTTGAACAAACTTTACATTTTTATATATTTCGTGTATTTCGTCTACCAAGTTTAAAAAATTTATACATGTACGAGATACTCGTAGATCAGTTGCGATATAATTATAGCTCAAAAATGTAGTCCCATCTTAGGCTATAATACATCACACTTAAGCGCTAATATAAGCTGAGCATTAAGCGAAATCATCAGAGCGGGCAAACACAAATCAATTGATATTATATATAATTTTTACCATGCCCTGTCCTATATACTAGAAGTCCTATATATTATATATAGGACAGATCGCTCTTCTAGCGATAAGATCGCCTTTGTACATATTCTTTCTTTGTAATAACAATAATTACAGTTATTATTTCAAAAGCAATATACATGCTACTTTAAAATAATTACCTGTCTCCTCTCTCTTTAAAATAATTATCCATCTCTTACGTGGAGAAAGAGGCCTATGCCCAGCAGTGGGATTATACAGACTGAAGAAAAAGTACCTACCTACAGAATAATAGATTTTGATCAAATTCTAATCATGCTAATATGTATTAACAATGAGTTACAAGCACTATGTTCTTTAGCCCGAACCCTGAACAGACATAATTAAAAAAAAAAACATAAGCACTGTTATAGATAGTATTTCCACATCTTTTCGCACGTCACGCATCTCTATTCCGCTGACTCAATCATTCCTAATTCATAGCCGTCAGTCCCAAGCGTACACTCATCACTCTCGATCCAACTTTTTTTTAAACCAAATATTCTCGAGACTCCTAATACTTTTGACGGTCGTAATTATTGTTACTAAAATCATTTTTTGTAGAATCAACACAAATTAATTAAACATGCATACAAAATATTTATACTGTCACACATTAGACTTTTCTAATACGCTTTCTCATACAAATCGCCAGACAAAGTGACCTAGAACAATGTGGCTATAACATCATTGGCTACTGGGACGACAAACTTATCATTTCTGACGCTTGTAGCTGTCATAAATAATCACGATTCTAATATATCTAGAGAATATTTCAGAAATTGTGACGAGCCAAATAAAAGACACATATTTATAAATCTTGAACAAAACTGCCTGTAATAATTTGCACAATTAAAAAAAAATTAATAGCTATAGCATATTATTTGGATTACATAATCTGTGGACTTAGTGACGCTGTATTTTATGCAAGATACATATTACCAATTTTGTATAAAAACCCTCTTATTAACAAAAAGAATAACTGCTGAGTTTCTTGCCGGTTCTTATCTGCAGAATCTATATCCGAATGCTCGTAGCTTCACTTTTAACGATATTAAAAAATTTAAATTTTAAGGTAAAGATTCGAATATACTTTCGAAGCCTATTTAGTTGAAAAACGTTACTTTAATTTTGGTTTTGCACAAATGTGTACATTTTGGTAAGTAATTAATTAAAATAGAGGGTGTGTTTATTGGTGTTAGCAATTTGCACCTGCTGGGAACACTCAAGAACATTAGCACGTTGTACGTACTATATACGTACGTATCCCATCTGCGATAATCTAAAACTTATGGTCAACGAATATCAATCACATCGCCAAAATCACCTGAACTAGTAGCTTGTGATAGCTATGATGACAGCTAATTTGGAGAGTCGCATTTGTACCATCGACAACACTACCGATCTTTTAATAATATTATTTACAAAAAAAAAAAAAACATAAAATAGATTTTAATATTCAAGTTTATTATTCCTTTACTAATATCGTAAATATTTGAAATAAAATACCTATGTATACCGGACCTGATAGCGATCGTTACTCATGAATTCATGATAGGGGAACTAATCGCTATTCCACTAAGCGAATTCAGATCCAAACTTTCTCGTATAGGAAAAAGATATGTTCGCTTCGTCGTGAAATGTTTAAAGGCTATTTCATTCCAGTTTAGTTGATATGTAGATATTAATATGAAGCTCAAAGATTAAAATATAAGTTTACTCATATTTCCGTCGAACCTAACGTCCGCCACGCCCATTCCATTGACGTCATAGCCCATCACAGACTAATGCATTTCAACACTGCGAGAGTCTGTCAATGCGTCTTCTGCGCTACATCTCCCTGGTTGAACAGGTTCGCAAACATACGATATTCAATTTAAAATGTAAGATAGCTAGAAGCTGATTATTTATTATATTTACAATTAGTATTTACAATTATAAATATGCGTATAAGCTGCTGCCCGTCTTCGGCCTGTGTATTTCAAAGCCAGCAGTTGGATGGTTATCCCGCCATCGGTCGGCTTTTTAAGTTCCAAGGTGGTAGTAGAACTGTGTTGTCCTTTATGGTGATGATGATGATGTGATAAAGAAAATGGACGAACTGGTGTAGGAAAAATGTAACCTTTTCATTATTTTTCTCGATTATTGTCTCAATCTGGACTTGGGAATAAAGCGAGAATCGAATCAACGAACATCGAGGTTAAGGCAACTTCTTATTCCATTAGGTACATCGTAACTTTGACGACTTAATCTGAAACCTAAACTGCAATGATAATCAAACTCTAGTAATTAATATTAAATTAATTATTCATACTCTAATAAATAAAAATATAATATATTTAGTTGCTATTTATACATATATCTTTTAAAAATAGATAAGGTATGGCTGATGATATATTACACTCATCAATTTTCATTATATGCTAAATTTTTCTCAGAAAACGAAGAGTACATGTCACATCTCATACATTATAGTTTCTATGCTAAGAATGTGTATTTTAAAAAATAAGAAGATATTTGGGAAACCATATTATGCTTGAAATTTTCAATAGATCTTCTAGCCCCGATAATACCTAATCATCTGCTAAAAAATTGTTAAATCGCTAATTTCCTACAAAAAAAAATCATATTTCGAAGCTTTGAAATGAATTAAAGTTTTATTTTCAATAAAAATGAATTATAATGATATTAAAATATTCACATCATGAATCATAATTTACGTGATAATAATGTTTATGAACCACGAATGTATGTGGAGGCGCCTATTAGGGCGGCGCGCGGACCGAAACATGCCAATCATACCGAAAATATGCGAATTTGTACCGTCACAGAATTCGATCACAAACTTGCGATATTTAAAAAATTTAACATTCACGATGTATTGAGTTTATGTTAAATCATATAATAATTATGTTCTAAAGTATACAATTCATGTTAAAAATACTTTACATGCAAATATAATATTGGAGATAGTATTTCACATAGAAAGTGTTTTGCTAGCTCTCGATGCTAAAAAATTGTGCTATAAATTTGATACTATTTTTTATCTGTCTATCGGTAAAGTTATTTTGTGTTTTAACTTGATAGTGGTATCGTAAATTTTATAATAGATGAAATATTTTACGCTGAATACTAATCGGCATTAACAAAGCAGTTCACGATACGACGAATACCGGATCCATAAATTATTGTTATTTACATTAAATAAGGTATAATAGGATGTTTAATTAATATAAATATCTGAACATGTTCAAACTATTGTCTTTTCTTATTTTCTTTTACAATATATTTACTTCTATCAAAGCTTCATAAGTAGCAAGACACAAAAATATTAAAAAAAAAATCATATAATTTTGAGAAATGTTTGTGTACAAATTATGCTTGCTAAAAAATTAACTGATCTATAATTATTTTTACAAAAATGTTGGTATTTCCACACATGTTGCTTTATATCCAATTGTTTTAAATCTCCCACATAAAAAATACTTGAAGCTAAATGATTGTATTTGCTCGCAAACGAAAAAAAACCGACTTCAATTACGCGTTATCATCTTACGCGTTATCAAAGATTACTAAAAAAGTTGCGATCAGATCTCGATGAAATTTAAACGTGACCACATGAAAGATATCAGCTTTCGATTAAATTAAAAATCATCAAAATCGGTACACCCAGTAAAAAGTTATGGGGTATAATACAACGTAGATCGACGAAAAAATAGTCAAGTAAAAACGCATTATTAGATATAGCTCGAAAATTAATTTATTAGATCTCAAATAAATTTAAATGGAACTAACTGACACGCGCCATCTTTCGATTAAATTTTTTTTTGTCGAAATCGATCCATCCATTCAAAAGTTCTGAAGTAACATACATAAAAAAATACAATCGAATTGAGAACCTCCTCCTTTCTTGGAAGTCAGTTAAAAATAGTTTTAATTATATAAAAAGACTACCAAACAAAAAAAGGAGACGTATTCAAAATGTTTCATATTAGGAACCCACAGAACCATCACAACTGATTCTCTTACTTCACTGATCTAAAGCTAAGGTCGCCTAATATTTATATTACTCCATTTTAAGACCCCCTGAAATTTATAAGTCACAGTATCTTCTATATATTAATACGTAAAGCAAAAACTTTGTAGAGAAGTATGAAATTTCGCACACTTATAGTTTATATAGTGAAGGAGTGCAGAATGCTAAAAGTACATTAAATCAATAAAAAAAAACATTACACACTTATACTTACACTTACCATGTATAATATTTGACACACACGCGCATATCATACTCTTTTGTTGATTGTCAGTTTATAGTCAAATTGATTTTTTTTAAAGGTTTTTTATTTTCATTATTTTTTGGTTTTCTTTAATTTAAATTTTTAATTATGTTCGAATTTCAACCGCTGAGCGACCACTACTTTAATATAAATTGACAACAAAAAAAGTACATACAAAGAACAAACGTAAGTAAGTACAAATTAAACAAAAAAGTTTAAAATCAGTAGAAATCCCTTCTTATTTATTTAGTATTTATTTCCTAATACTTTGATACCCGGCCTTTACCAAACATATTTATAATAGTATTAATACTATCAATAAATCTCGAGTACGATTAGCAGAGGACAAGGCGCTAAAAACAACGCAAGGTGTGTGGATTAGAGTGACTTTAATATAACGCCGGCTATCCGTCGATTTGTCACGTTGTACCTTTTAGGACAGCCGCATACGTGACTCCTAAACGTCAAGTATATAAAAAAGCGTGAACACCTAATATTTTCTTAATATTTAGATATATACAAATTAATCTCCGATATGTATGTACGTTTTTTTTTTTTTTATTGTGTCCTTTATTGTCATTATAGATACTAGGTTTTCATAAATGAAGTTAAATATGGCGGAACGAAAGCTACATACACACATCATACACACTACAAAGACTAAAATATGTAAGATCTTCTTTACACCTTTTGTGTCATAATTTTTTTGTCGCAAAGACAATTTAGATGATTGCGTAAAAATTATGTGATTATATACAGATGTCAGCTTAAAGGTAATTATAATGAAACAAATTATATGATAATTTATTTGTCAACGAAAATGTATGCTAAATGAAATGAGAATTAAAAAGGCTTATTTATTTTATTATTTATTTTATACAGATGTCAAAAGTGTAAGAATTCTATAACCGCAAACGAAGCTACCTGAAATTAATGGATAATTAAAAATATTTTTATATCCATCATTGTATTCGAAACCGGACGTAATATTATACCTACATCCATCCAGTAACTTTATACAGATTCATAATTTCATATCCATAACTTCCCTGATAAAAATGTTGCGATTATTCCATACTGTTCCAATGAACGGAAAATATGTTATAAGACTCGTAAAAGCATATCAAGCTAGACAAGTTTACGGGAGCGCGAAAGGGCTTTTTAAAAAAATATTACATTAATTAAACTAAAACTATTTAATTAAAAATTAATTAAAATTACAATGGACACGTCCGAACAGAATTACATGCTCTGGATTAATCGTTGATTTAATTCTAATTAAACTTTCTCAAGACATATGATCCCAAAGCATGAGACAACGTGAGAAATCATTTGTTATTCCTATTCCGCTGATTAAGCATTTACTTGTATTGTTCTCATGCTTTGGTCCAACATAACTCTTCCCCCCTTAAGTTCGAAACCGTCGGAAGAATTTGACTTCTGAAGGTTTCGACCCTTGCTTAAAATTTTATTCTTAACACTTTTTATAACTAAAATTAAACCAATAGTAATTAATATAAGATATAAAATTAGAGTTCCTACACTGACACTGTTAACTTTTATTATTGATTTAATTTCACTTTCACTTTCACTTTCACTTGAACTTTTCATTTTTAAGGCCGAAGATAGATACTTTATGTCATCCAAATTAATTCCCTTAATATCAATCGGATCGACAGGAATAGGGATTTCCTTCTTTGGCTGAGCTAAATTAATAATAGGTGTCACCTTGTATTCAAATTTTTCCAATGTGTGTTGAAGATAATATAAATGAAGATCATTAAGTAGAATCTCGCAGCCAGGATCTATTTGAACGAGATAAGTTCCCATCATAAATGTTTTTGTTATATCGTTTCCACATTTGTAAGACATTACTTCCTTATTTCGTAAATATATTTTCCAACGGGCAGAAGAAAGACGTTGTGCTTTAACTTCTTCGATATGAACTACTCGTCTATGGCATTGAGTTAAGTCATTGTGAAACTGCATCAATTGTTCCATACACGTTATCGTTGAGTAAGGGATAAAATTATGTTCAGTGCATATGTACTGATTATCGCCGAACACATGTTGACACGGAGACGCGACCGGCAAGTACTTCGAACCTTTCACCATAAGGAAGGGATATTCGGGAATAATAATGAAAGTTTTGATCAAAAATAGGCAATGAATAAATTTTATAATAGTTATACGTATTATTATCTGTAAGGGGAACTTCTATTATAAATGTTATCTGGTTTCCTTTTACATACGCCTTAACAGACAATGTTCGCTCTATTTTAATTAAATTACTTTCTGTTACAGGATACAATAAACTATGATATTTTTCTATAGAAGGAAATATGTAAAACAATTCAGTAGAATTAATTATTGATTGATGTAGCACAGAAATTTAACTAAAGGCTAAGGCTGTCTCAATTTCACTGAGTGTTATATATATTGAACGGAAATTATTAATAAACGTACTATATATACTCAAAACATAAGTGGAATATATTGAGTTTTCTTCTTTTGTCACTATGTCTTTCGACATACTTTCTACGCGTTTTAAACGTTCATTAATAATTAAAGAATTGTTATATAAAATTTCTGTACTATTAATAGAATAATCCAACATTTTGGAAACCAGGGTAATTTTATTATCGATTAAATTTTGTTTGTTATATAATTTGTTAATAAGATTATCATAGTAAAGCGCGTCTTCGTGATCTAAGTTACCAGTTATCGATTTTATAATAGAACCTACAGGATTAAGCAAACCTCTTCGAAATCTTTTTGTTGGTGCTATCTGTTTTGCCTTTTCTATAGTTATATCTTTTAAATATTCTACTTGCATTTTCATATTACTAAATTCATACATATAAGGTTTATCTGTATTAATTACTCTATTAAAATCACTATACTTATTTATATTAAACTCTAAATCGACAAATATAGAACTTAAATCTAATACTTTTATAATTAACCACTTATTTTCTTGTTTATAGGCCTGACCTTGTTTGACAGGTAACAGGCCTGGGTTACCTTCAATCTTTTGAAGTTGAAGGGATTGGGTCTCCTTCATCAACGCCAGGGTGATTAAACACAACCTGTGGAGGTCGTTTTATATTTTTTAATGGAACCTTAGTTCTCCGCTTTCTAATATTTACGGGCACTTCATTACGATTCATTTTACGTCTGGTACATTCTTTTATATTAATAGTGCCTTTCTTAAATAAGGAAATTATTATATTTGCGAAATCTCTCCTATGTTCCTGGTGTTCGAAATATATAAAATATTTTATTTTGGGGCGGATATACTCTTTAAGAAATTGTTTTATTAATTCTAAATTGTTCAAGGGTAAGAAAACTTCAAGGATTTTCTGTTTTGACCTTGTTAAATGCTTAACCTGGATTTCGTTTTTAAGCCACGAAAATACTAATATCTGATTAGGTTTAGTATCGATAGCTTCATGTAAAATTGGAATACCAGAAGAATCACATTCTACATTTGAGTGGACTGTCTCAATACTAGTTCTAGAATCGGAATGATGTGAAGGTTCGACTTCAGATAAATCTCTGGAATCTGCTGATATTGTCGCCTCAGAGTCAGTTACAGTTAAAGTTCTAGAATCATCTGTACTACGTCTTTGGGATAGTTCTAAAATTTGGTCTGTCACGTCACGTAAGTGTTCTTGGAGTTGGGATTCTCTATCATCAACATTTACTGACATGGAGGTATCGTCTGACCCTATTGCATTTAATTTTATACGTGAAAGAGCATCTGCGTTTGTATTCTGCTTACCATTTTTATAAACTACTTCGAAGTCATATTCTTGCAAGCGTAACCGCCAACGCGTTAACTTACTATTTGGCTCCTTAAGAGAATATAACCAAGCTAACGGGCGGTGGTCAGTGTAAATTGTGAATTTTCGGCCATATAGATATGGGCGAAAATGCTTTACTGCCCAAATTATTGCTAATAACTCACGCTCAATTGTGCTGTAACGTGACTCGGTTTCACTAAGGGTTCTACTGGCGTAAGCAACAGGACGATCACTACCCATAACACCCTGAGATAACACTGCTCCTAGCGCTACAGCGGAAGCATCGGTTGTAAGTATAAAGGCTTTATCATAATCAGGATATTGTAAAAGCGGTGCATTTGTTAATAATTCTTTACATTTTTGGAAAGCTTCAATGTATTTATCATCTATTATTATTTTATTGCGTTTTTTTAAACATGAAGTCAAGGGTTGTGTAATTTTAGCAAAGTCCTTTATGAAACGTCTATAATATCCTATTAATCCAAGAAAACTTTTGATTTCTGTTGTTGTTTTTGGCAATGGAAAATCTAATACTGCTTTTATCTTATCGTTATTCGGTTTCAGTCCATCTTTTGTGATTGTATGTCCTAAGTAAAGGACTTCTTTTCTTAGAAATTCTGACTTATCAAGTTGTACTTTTAAATTTGTTTTACGTAATCTATCAAAAACTATTCTAAGGCTATTAATGTGTTCTTCTAAGCTAGGTGAAAATATAATTATATCGTCAAGATATACCATGCAATGTATACCCTGAAGGCCCTTAAGAACATTGTCCATGGTTCTTTGGAAGGTTGCAGGGGCAGTTTTTAACCCGAATGGCATCCTCAAAAACTCATAATGCCCCGATTGAGTACTAAAAGCGGTTTTATGTCGGTCAGTTTCATTAATTTCGATTTGGTGATATCCACTAGCTAAGTCTAGCGTGGAAAAATATGTACTTTTACCTAATTTATCGAATAAGTCCGTGATATTAGGTAGGGGATATTTATCGTCAATAGATATTTCGTTAAGTCGTCGATAGTCTACCACCATTCTATATTTTACTTCACCAGAGGCATCCATTTTCTTAGGGACCAGGTGAACGGGTGCACTCCAAGGTGAATAAGATGTTTGAATTACGTTATTGTCTAAAAGCTTTTCTACCTGTCTTTTAATTTCTTCGGCTTGTGCAGGGGCTTGCCTATATGGTTTTATATATATAGGGTCTTCATTTCTTGTTCTAATAAAATGTTTTACGTTATTCGTGAATGTCAACGCTAATTGGTCGCAATAGAAAATGTCTTTATATTCTTGACAAAGAGAAAATATTTTATTCTTCTCTTCATCATTCATATGATCTAGCCTTAATTTATTAAGATTTTCTAATAACAATCGATTTTCCTCTGATTCTCTTCCATCTTTCATACAGTTGACCTTGCACTCGACATTTTCAAATTTTGATACTTTAAATGGGGATTTAATAGTTAGTGTCATAGGTTCATCTAAGGTATTTTGAATTACTGTTTTTGCATAGCCGTTTACACATCTCACTATCGCACTAGGCATTCTCACACCCTTACAAAATTCGGTAAAGTTAACGATAGCATCACCTGAATGTTGATTTGTTGGTATGCTTACTCTTAATTCAGAACGCGGCGGAAGCTTAAGGATATATTCTGTATCATTATATGTAATAGGAATTCGCGCGGAATTAGTTCTTAATATTTTATGTTTTAAATCAATAATTGCATCTAACCGTTTTAAAAGGTCATTACCAATTAACCCGTCATATTTTGGATCTACATTATATACGTAAAATTTTTGTAAACTATTACTATTGAAGGTTGGCATTAAAGGTATTTTAATAACCTCATTATGTGAACTAGTAGAATGCGTGCTTATTACTTCAAACGGTTCGTATGTTAAAAAGTTACGAAAATAATAATATGCCTTTTCAGGGCTAATAAAGGAACGCGTACTTCCAGTATCTATCATAAATTTTGCATTTATTTCAGGTATATATATGTACGGTAATTTTAAATGTGTTTCGCAGTTTAATTCTATCGATTCTGTAGGTTTGAGGCAAGTATGGAAAAATTTTCTTCCTTATCATCATTATCAAGGTCAATAGGATTTTCTTCGTCAGTCTGCTCGTCTGTTAGTTCTACATAGTCTGTTATGTCATAATTGTTGTCATGAGAGTCGGTTTCTGAAATATAGAACCCAGGGTCATAGTTGTTGCCGCTGTCGTAATAATTGCAGTCCTGAGTATACGTTTCATTAATCGGGAAACTCGGTTTATTATTAGTTATCGTTCTCATCGACACGTCATTTAGTCCTTGTCCGTCTGGTCTAAAATTAGGCTTATAACCAAATTGTGTTGGGGGTTTATAATTATTATAATTAAATGGAGGTCGATACCCTAATTGTTGTACAGGACGGTGTCCGTACTGAGGATTAATTCTCGGTGGTGGTATTTGTGGTCCCTTCGGAATTCCATATTTAAATTGAGAAAAATTTGGTCTAAAACCTGTAGGCATAGGCATAGGTGCTTTTTGATTTTCTTGAGGTATTCCAAATTTATATTTAGGTTGTTGGTTGTATGAATTAAATGTCATAGGTAGATTAGACTTATTCGCAAAATTTAATTTTGAATTCGGTAAATTTGAAATTTTATTACGCTGATTATACTGTTCGTGAAAGTTTACTTCTTCTAAAACAATGCTCAACGCAGATTCTAATGATGTCGCTGACTTTAATCTAACTATTCTAACCATATTTTCGGGTAAATTATAAAGAAAAACGTTAAGGGATGTATTATTGTAAATAACTATTTTACTTTGCCTAATATCCTCGTTTAATATTTGATTAACCTTAGATAATAAAACAGAACGCACTGATTGGATTCTATTACAAAAATCAAGGTAACTTTCTCCCGATTTTATTTTTAAATTTTCTAATTCTATTGCGATACATTCTTCGCTTCGCGGATCTCCAAAATGTTGTATTAATAAATCTTTAAATTCGCTCCATGAAACAATATCCTCACGCTCACTGATAAGCGCGGCAGCGTCATCGACTAAGCGACTCGTTATGCTATGCATAATATAGACATTTTGTACATCACTGCCTTGAAATTTATTAATTACATATTCACATTTTCTTATAAATAAGTTTAATTGACGTTTATCGCCACCAAAAAGAGGAATTAATTTTAATATTTCGTTTGGAATCAGAGTTATTTGTTCCATTTTTTTTTTATCGTTAATAAAAAGTTTTATAACTAAAAATATTAATTTTACACACAAATTATGTTAATAATATTTCAATGATTTTGAATTGAAATATTAAATTAATAATATATTAAACAATTTCTTCAAATTATTTTTATCAAAGTACAAATTTAATATTTAAATTAATTATTAACAAAAATACGTAAGAAAACCAGAAAACGTTATAATAGGAGAAGTCTTATCCCAAAATAACAAGAGACAGAAGGAAGGTGAAAAGTTCTACTCACCAACCGGTCACCAGCATCGCCAGCTCCTGGACTCCTCGATCACTGTCTTATTTATTTGGTTCGGGATTGTTTCTTACAGACCTTCGAAAGCCCAATTATTCGCTGATTTTGAAGACGAATTCTTAAGAACGAAGGCTGTAATTATTTTGAAACAATCCTACCGGCTGCGCCAGACAAGTTTACGGGAGCGCGAAAGGGCTTTTTAAAAAAATATTACATTAATTAAACTAAAACTATTTAATTAAAAATTAATTAAAATTACAATGGACACGTCCGAACAGAATTACATGCTCTGGATTAATCGTTGATTTAATTCTAATTAAACTTTCTCAAGACATATGATCCCAAAGCATGAGACAACGTGAGAAATCATTTGTTATTCCTATTCCGCTGATTAAGCATTTACTTGTATTGTTCTCATGCTTTGGTCCAACATAACTAGCTTGTATTTTGTATGTCACTATGTTAACAAGTTATAGAAAATGTTCATGTTTATTTTGAAATGTAAATTCTTAATTTTTTATTCTTAAAATAAATAACAAGAAAATAATGTACCGTTTGATGTGCGAAAACATCCTTTAACCTACTTTTAATCAAACGATTTCCTTTCTAAAGAAATCAGTGCTATAAATCCTCGAGATTGTACACTTGTGATTCATTTACTTTAAAATAAACATTATGTATATTTAAAATGGATAGAGTACATCACGAATTACCGGAGTACATAGAACAATTTCGTAAGCCATTCAGATTAGATTTATTCAATTAAATAATTTTTCATCATCATCATTTCAGCCTATTACAGTCTACTGCTGGACATAGGCCTCCACAAGTTCACGCCAAAAATGGAGTGAACTCATGCATGTGAATCATGGCAGGCGGGTTTGTGACCGCAGGGCTGGCTTTGCGCGGAAGACGCTGCTGCCCGTCTTCGACCTGTGTATTTCAAAGACAGCAGTAGGATGGTTATCCCGCCATCGGTCGGCTTTTTAAATTCCAAGGTGGTAGTGGAACTGTGTTATCCCTTAGTCACCTCTTACGACACTCACAGGAAGAGAGGAGGGGGGGTAAATAATTTTTAAATTATTTCAAAAAAAGGAGAAGGTTCTCAATTCGACTGTATTTTTATGTGTGACACCTTAGGTTTTTTATTGCATGTAAAGATTTTGATGATACTTTTTTTAATCGAAAGGGGCATTGAGATCTAACGACTAATTCTTTAATTCGTTTTTTCGACTATGTCGTTGCAAATTGAAGTCGGCTTATCGTTTGGGAGCAAACACAATTCGTATGCAACCCGCCTTCAATAATTGGCTTGCGTGTTCACAGTCACGTCCAAAGAAATCGTCATCGTCCAACCGACATACACATAACTATCCAATTCAATGCATTATAAACTTTAAATCGTTCCTATTAGGTTTAATTTTGATCGAAATTTATAATAAACAGAACCTAATGGACCTATAATAGCCCTAGTGACGTCGGATTGTGCATCGCGATGATGTAGGCACTATTTTGGCTACGTTTAAAAATAGTTCAGTAGATTTCGTAGTGTCGTAGCGTATAAATAAACGTTTATCTGTACACACGATTGGACGCGATCGTCTGTCGACTTAATAACAAGTGTTATTTGTACATTGCATTTGTCTAATGTTGATTACTGACTCCTAAAATGACTACGATTCTCTCGAAATAAACTTGACTCAATTCATAATTTATCATGTTAGAAATTTGTCGCAGTTCTAAGCTTGGTTTTATTTATGGTTGTATATAAAACGTAACACAACTATCACTATGTACATTGACTAGCCCGTTGACGCAGTTTGTAGTGTTTGTAGTGTTGCGGGTTCGATTTCCGCCTGAGTCTGGGTGTCATATGTGTATCTATATATTTATATATGTATTATTTCTATGTATATATAAAAAATAGTTATAACAGTCGGCTGTTACCTATAACACAAGCATTAAGTTGCTTACAATAAGAACAGACGACCGTGTGTGTATGTTATAAGATATTTATTTATTTATTAATTTTATTTATTGTATGATAGTGTTAATTATTTTACTAACTATTTCAACTCATTTAAGATATATTTAAATTTTTGCCTGGTAGAGATCGTTTTTTAGCGATGAGACTGTCTATTGTACAAAGCTAAGACTAATCTTAATATATTGTATTTTTCTTTGGCGTACAATAAAGAATACTTATTATTATTTATTATTATTATTATTAAATATCTTAAACGTACAAATATTTTTTCTCTCAAATATTATAATGGACTTATTATATTAAATACCTAATTATTTGGGATGTCATTTTTTCAAGTTTAGTCACCTGAAACATATTATTCCAAGAAACTTTGGAAATTTGATAAAGATTGACTAATTTATTGACAATATTTTTTTTACAATACAAAAATATATATAAGTCAAAGTTTTTGAAGATCAACAGTTTCAAAATAAAGCGCAACTAAAAACTAATTCGTAGTGAAACGGTTGGGTGGCACGCCGACGCCGTGTTGTCGGCGGCTTATCAGAGTATATATCTACATACCTTCATTATTTTACGAAATGTAAATTAAAAAAAAACACATTTATTAAGTCGTCAAAATTAATTTCGACATCATAACTATTAACTAGTTCTTGTCCATCGATCATTAGATTTCTGCAATTGATGGTTATTTTTTATACCTACTAATATTATAATAAAAAAAGTATTTATGATTATTCTCTGCAATAAACATTCCGAAGAAGTTCCACTTTAACAATAATTAATTATTTAAAACAATTTCAATTTGTAAATAAACTATTTACTCAAAAATAGTCTTAAAGAAAAACTACTACAATTTTTGATTTCATTTGAGTTAACTATAAGACACATTAGTTACAACATATAAAATACTGGAATTAACATATTTTAAGCCAATGGTATCTGTCTAAAAGCTTTATTAAATGTGAGAAAAAAACGGAACTGTGTATTATATATTCCGCTAAATCAGCCTATCTGACCGAAATCACTCGCTCAAGACCGCCTTCTACGAATTGATATTTTTGTCTTAATATTATGTGTGTGAATTCATTATTATAAACTATTTACCTACTACATAAAGATTACTAACCAAACAACCGTTACATAGAAAACACAAAAAGAAACCGCTCAACATTTCTCATGCATACCTACTAATACATAAAAAAATAGATTGACATTACAGAAAACATTTATAAAAACTAATTGCAAAAATACTTAAAAACTTTGTTTGTTTATTATTGTCAAACTATCGGTAGGTATAGAACTCTTAGTCACGTGAGCAGATGTATGAGCGGGCGATGAGCCAGGTGCGAGCGTACTAAGAAACGTAATCATAATTAGCGTATTATAAAGAGTACAATTAAAAAATCATTGTTTACAGCTTGTAAGCACGCCAATTGACTTGCATATTAAACGCTACTAATGTTCGAATATGTTTGATTTTTAATTATTTTTGCTGTCGTAAAAACATTTGATTGACGTGTTGGCTCAATTTGACATCTATAATAAAAGTTGAATTACGCTTTAAATGCCTCATCAAACGATATATAAAACTAAAAAAATACGTCTAAAATTTTCTATTATATTATAATCGGCGGAAAATTTTGATTGAGGTGCGATGCATCAGGAAATATCTTGTTCAAAGTATGGAGCAGCCTGACTGGGTAAGTACCCCAATATTTCAGACGATCTGTGCTACCTAGTGTACTGTTCCTGTTGTGAGTAAGGTGACTAACGAGCTCCTGGGGAGGGTAAGGGGTTAGGATCGACATTGCGCTTACAGTGCTCCTGGTGTTGCAAGCGTCCAAAGGTTACGGTACCGTACTCTTGTTTACCACCTTTGTAGTATAAAAAACTAAATTATAAAAACAATTTTAGTGCAATGAAAACATTATGAAACCTTGTCGTTTAAAAGTTAAAACATTTTCAATTATTCTTTGACGATTAGCAGGAAAGTGGACATAGGGTGCCAATCAAACCACCAATTGCAAATTCATGCGACGTTTCGATCCTTTATTGGACCATCATCAGGCATCTACAAAATACAAAACATTGAAGAAAGCTGTATACCCAATTAATCCACAACAACAACAAAACAAAAAGAACCACATCATCAGTACCTTTACATACAGTAGTCAATAGACACCTCCCTGTCAACGTTCTTTCATTATGTAAGATTCTAAATCCAAATACATTATATATTATTTTTAAGCTATGTTTTAAACTGTAATCTATAAATTTTGAAAATTTAAACTAAAACATTTGAATTTGATAGGTAACAATATGCACAATTTTAAGTTATTAAGTTTTTGGTTTTTACAATCTTTGACCCATTATGATCTGAAAAAACCCATTATGTCTGATAATCAGACATAATGGGTGACCCATTATGATCTGAAAAAACCCATTATGTCTGATTATCAGACATAATGGGTTTTTTGACAGTTGTGACGTCCATGTGGAGTGACGTGTTTTCGGCCGTTAACAAAATTAAAATTAAAAACTAATTGGAGGATGTAATTTAATAATCACAAAAGATGTATTGATTCTACTATACGTGAGTTAAAGCTTGGATTATAATGATTGTAGTTCAAAATCCGTAGTTAGTACACTGGTAGTGTGTGGTTTGTTTCTTGTACAATGCAACGTGTTCGGCTATGTCTTATATATAATTTGTTGTTGTAGACACGAGAATACAAGAAATTTGAGAACAAGATGTAAATGTAAAGAGTAATAACTACAAAATAGAAATTGTAATGTAAATTAATAAAATAAAAAAAAAAATAAAAAAAATTTGTAACTAGCCAATTTTAAATGACATAATTTTATAAGAAATGACTAATATTTTTTAAATCTTAACAATTGAAATGATTAATAATAAAAAATAATATATAACATTGAAGAAAAATACATGTGGGTAGAAATAATATAAATTAAAAGAACCAAAATAGGAGGAAAAAAAATTATAAATTTAATGAACATATGTAAAGGTAATATAAAATTCTGGTTGTGATCGTTGTGTAGACAATTTCAGTCTTTGATGGTTTTGTGTGTACATATATGATTGATGTTTTAGATGCAGTTCAATAGTCAAGTTCGGAGAATTTGATGCCTTGAGATTGTAAAAACCAAAAACTTAATAACTTAAAATTGTGCATATTGTTACCTATCAAATTCAAATGTTTTAGTTTAAATTTTCAAAATTTATAGATTACAGTTTAAAACATAGCTTAAAAATAATATATAATGTATTTGGATTTAGAAACTTACATAATGAAAGAACGTTGACAGGGAGATGTCTATTGACTACTGTATGTAAAGGTACTGATGATGTGGTTCTTTTTGTTTTGTTGTTGTTGTGGATTAATTGGGTATACAGCTTTCTTCAATGTTTTGTATTTTGTAGATGCCTGATGATGGTCCAATAAAGGATCGAAACGTCGCATGAATTTGCAATTGGTGGTTTGATTGGCACCCTATGTCCACTTTCCTGCTAATCGTCAAAGAATACTTATAACAAATGGACACAACGATAAATAATTTTCAATTATCAAAGTTATTTTTTTTAAACAAAACTGTATGTAATAATGCGCATGTACTGCTATGAATGGCCTAACCTAATTATGCAGACAAAAATAACAATCACAACACATATTATACACTTTTAAAACGAGTAAGAAATTTATACTGTTAGTCTAGTTTCGTCGACGTTTTCTTGCCAATTTAACGCTTGACGGGACAGTTTCCTAGAATTCAGTTTTATAGTTAGTACCCGGTTGACCGAGCTAAGCTCGGTATTTTTAGTAAATCGTGTTTTTTGGAAATCATAAAGTATAAATACGAATTACATATTGATAAAATATGAATAATATTTTTCGATTTTACCGACATAATAATAAAAAATAAGAACAGTCTATTTAAATAAAAAATAACGAGTGCAATTAGAAAAAGAAAAAGAAAAAATAATTGATGACGGACATGTGGATTTGAACCATGATCTTCTCGGTTGATCCCGAGCGGCCGATTTCCCACCGAGCTATTTCAACTACATTGACTTATGCGAAATTTACCTTCGTATTCTAACGATATTTTTTTCAATTCCTAAAAACAGGGATAAAACGACATTTCCTGAAAATGAATCCTAGCTAGATAGATTTATCTCCCCCGAAACCCCCTAAATACTAAATTTTATGAAAATCGTTGGAGCCGTTTCCGAGATTCAGATTCTATATATATATATATATATACAAGAATTGCTCGTTTAATAGTATAAGATTCATCAGCTGTCAAAAAGCGACCCTACGTCGAGCGCCACGCAGTGAGGCGGCAACGAGCCAATTGCAACGCTAATTGCAGAGACGCTACTACCATACTTTTAAAATAGTTATTTATAAAATCTATTATACAATATTTCCGTGTACTAACTATTCTATACGGTCTAATTGCCGTAGTAGAGCAGCGTAATGAATTAAGCTCCAATCATTCTCCTAGATAGCGATAGAGGCCCTGTTGTTACCAGCTGGAGCGTATATAGTATCGTCCCCTGCGATAACAAAAAAAGGTGTATAGTATCGTATTCGAAAAGAGCATCGAGTAGGATTGAAAATTAATCTAA
This sequence comes from Melitaea cinxia, assembly GCF_905220565.1. Taxonomy (NCBI): domain Eukaryota; kingdom Metazoa; phylum Arthropoda; class Insecta; order Lepidoptera; family Nymphalidae; genus Melitaea; species Melitaea cinxia. The sequence continues at coordinate 1,201,319 of NC_059412.1, read as the reverse complement.
CCTGTTATACAATCACACGGGACATTCAATAAGGGCTAAAAACTTTTGTTGTACTTTTGCTTCTAATAAGATGAAAATTAGTTTGTGAAGTAGTGGTTTAAATAAGTTAAATTGGTGTCTTGGGTGTCTTTATACCTTTTTCGAATATAGAATTAATGACGACTATATTGTATTCCATTATACATAGGATCAAAACAAATTAACAATTTGTTACTTATTTTTATATCAAACATTTATTTGTTCAAATACTTTTGTGTATTATGTATTCTAAAAATAAGGTTTAGATAATATGTAATTGAAAAAATTAATTCCTTCATTTAAAAAAATCGTTTCAAATAATGATTATTTAACATTTTTATACCAGCATAAGAATATTTGTCTAAAAAATGTAGGCGAATTCAGAAAGATCGTAACGACATACAGCGGAATATTCCAAGACTTAAAAGTCTTTGGGTCCATTATATGGTGTTTCGCGTTAAGGCATTTCATTGAAACTGTAAATACTTTGTTAAATCTTGTACAGTAGCCATATTAGTTGATACAATAATTTATATTATGCAATAATTTATCATAACATTGCTGCATTATTATTTAGTAAAATAATTTAGATTAATTAACAATATTTAATCCACCACTCCAGAACGTAAACTAAGAAGACACGACAAAAACTGTAACTTAAATAAATCAAATCGCTATTATCAATCATATCAAACATTATTTACGTAGTAATATATCATCGTCAACAACTTTAAAAGTATGGGATTATCAACACCATTAAATCCATAGTAAAGCTTTGATATTTTCCAGGAACTGTATTGCGATTAATATCTAACCGAATTTTAGAATTTATGGACATTTGCCAAGGACCTCGTAATTGATTAAACCTTCCACTTTCTATCAGAGTAGTACCTATCTTATAACCAAATGTTAATATATAGACACATTCGAGTAGGTATATAGATACGTAAGTAAATTAACTACATACAAAAATAAAATAAACATTTCTAAGCCATAATAACATGGAATAAGGATGGCATCACACTTGGGCCTCTAAGAAAGAAAACTGACGACTATAGACGATCCGTTATTGAAACAAATTGCTAGAAACATACCAAAAATTATCTTAAAAATAAAGAAATCACTCTTAATCCTATTTACAAAATAATCTCCATGATCATGTACTTTAAATTTTTTATGAAATTTCACGTTGTAACTATACATTTTCTTAAAAGTTGTCTCTCAATTCATAGATTTAAAATCATGTTTTTATGAGTTGTGATACTATTTTCTCGCATTTGCTTTGTAATGATAAATGAAAAAAGTATTTAAATATAGCATACTTCAAAACAATTATAGAAAATTTCTGTTTACAGAAATTCGTTTAGAAATAAATAGAATAAATTACTGAGAGAGAGAGGTTACTACACTGTCTGATCCTACTTTTATTTTACAATTTTATAAACATATGATTTTTTACCATAAAAATAAATATATATCAAATAAAAACAGTTACAGGTAATGTATATCTGTAACGGAATTTATAATATGTGTTCAAATTACTGTCACAAAGTAACTTTATGTCATTACACTTTCAATATTACATTTTTTAGTTATTATTACAATATTTTTTAGATAAACGCTATATTTAACAGAAATGCTATTTAGCAAAGAATAAAGATTACTTTATACTAAATTGTTTTTTATAATAATGTTCAATTACGAAGATACGCGACGCCACACATGAAGTCATCAGACACGATCATCAATTGTTTGAACCATAGTTTATATTTAGAAAACTATTACCGTTCAATAAGTGACGTAAAATTACCGGTGTAGGCTGGATGAGTATTACGGAAAACCAGGATCTTTTGTCCAGCAGTGGACTGCTATAGGCTAAACTGGAATTGGAAGCAACGCCGACTCAGCGGCTACGAAGTTTCAAATCTACCTTATCTTTTGTAATTCTCACTACTTTCTTATGAAATTAGTAAAGAAATAGGAAATTTGTCTGTTTTTGAGTAGGTATTAACTTAATTAACGTAATTCTTACAAAAATGATACAGGACCAGGTGAAGCAAGATACAAATAAAGACGGCAAAGAATTAGGTTCTTCAGGAATCTCATCATCGGCATCATTCGGCATCATCAAACGTTCTTTCAGCTTGAAGCTTAGCTATAGTTGCAACTTTTCACCGATTTTTTGTGAATGTAAAATGTTTCGGTTGTACTAGTTCTTTCGAATCATTCGTATGCGAGATGTAGTCAACTACTTGTGACTAGGCTATGGGCGTAGCCATCAGTTATTTGTGTTATATGTGTAAATAACTGTTTTATGTAAAAAAAAATTCCGAGTGGTGTGCAATAAAGTATATTCTATTCTATTCTATTTATTTGCGGATGGGGCAAGTGAAAGAAAACAAAGACTAATTATATATGCTTCAGAAATATTTATTAGTAAGAAAAATGATTGACCAATCTAAAATATATAAATGTAAATATCGAGTAGCAAATTAAATACAATTAACTAAAACACAAAACTTTGATATATTCTTAGTTATCATAGTTTTATTCATCGGTTTGTAAACCTTGTGCTAGGAGGGGCGTAACTGCATCAAATCAAAAAAGCTATTGCATCAAGGTCTCATTTATGAAATGTTGATAGCTTTAAAATTTATGGCTAATAAATTAAAGTTTGTAACCAATTAAAGCCGAGTGAAATAAATCAGATCAGTCATCATATCCGAACGAGGCCAGGGTTGGTCGCTAGTAAAAGTTAAAAAGAATTTTATTGCAACTTATAAGAACTACTATAAATAAAGTTCCATTTATTGCTTAAAATTATTTTAGCAAATCTGTTAGCAGTTTGCTTGTATAAAACATACTCCATGCTGACGATAAAGTTGAATGCATCAGCATAAAACCGTAAACAGTATGGCCGCCATGTTCCTCGACAGTTCAAGATGGCGCCTTTAGTGTTTTGGTAGTTTTCTTTGAACTATTTTATACCGTAGGTATTTGTTTGTCGACGGTAGTAAATATTTGAAACTAATCGACTATAAGGAAACCTTGAACATGACAATACCTACTCGAAGTACGAACTACTTAGGTATATAATTTCTATTTTACTAAATTAATTAATTCAATATTAGTATTCTAATAGTGCAGTAATAATTTAAATTTAAATTATCTGATTACATTAAATCTCTTCTTATTGTATAACTATAAGATCAGAAATTCAAAATTTTGAACTCTAGTATGTACCTATTGTAAGTAATTTTTGTTTATTCATAAAATTCTCTTTCTATACGGTTTTTGTTTTTCGATTTCAATAGCTGTATTGTAATAGTAACAGTTTAACACAAACTAATTTTATCGTCAGTTGTTAACAATGAAACTAATACCTACTCATAATTCGAGCGTTGATTACTATTTTTCCGTGATTCTATGAATCTTCATCTTAATTATGGGTACCTAAGGCAAAATTTTATTTTAATAACCTATGTGTAACAACGTGTGGATGCTAAGATTTTGAGCAACGTGTTTTTTGCTATACCTTAGTTTAAAGAAATCATAGTTCTTCATTTGAAACTAGATTTCTTGATGATTTTCTCAATTCGTTTTTAAAATTCCAGTTACTCTCTAAGCTATATTTAATAAGATGACCTTAATAACTACACAATTTAGATCACCTTAGTTCAAAACATTAATTTTTTGAGAACGTACTCGCCACGTCCTACGTTGAGTGACTCGTACTTCTAAAAACATCAAATTCACTTGCGTGAGGTATACTAATTTACAAATAGATAAATAGTAAATTTTATGTAACAATGTATTCTGTAATTTTTTAATGTATTTTTAGGGTAAAATCAATATCAGTCAAATGTAGCATTTACTTGCCTCTCAATTCAACTTCCTTGAATCGTAACGTAGTTTATCTTAAAATATCTCCTGAATTTTTTTATATACTTCTCAGACTAGAAACTCTGTGTAAACTGCAGTACAGACATGATTTAACTAGAATTTAAATTGTATCATCATATTTCGGTCATTCGTTTCTCCAGCTTATAAAGGTATTATTTTAGAAATTATACAAAAAAAAAACATATCGCGTTTGTCTAAGAATTTCTACAGGAAATATCAATCTCCGTGAAGTATTGGAGCTATCACCGTAGCAAAGCCGACGAGAATGTTTTGTAAACAGCGGGCGCTGTGTGTCGGGTTACAGCGAGTACGAACACTGCATCTGAGTAATTGAACAATATTTAGTCTGTAAAACGGACACATTTATTTGTGTATTCATAAATAATACGTCAAAGTTATGGAGTGTATTTCTAATTTTTAGCAATCGTATTAAAATATGTCTTTTTACATCAAAAACACCTCGCTAGTCATTTACCCATAGATTATAACTAATATTGCAATTAATTTTATGTATCCAATTATCCATATAGACTTTTAGGAACAGCTAATAGCTAAGACTGCGATGACGGTGGAGGATAAACATAATAACTGATTATATATTATTATTTATCATATAAATGTGTCAAGAAATCAAAATACATGTGTATGTCATCATCACTTCAGCCTATCGCAGTCCACTGCTGGACATAGGCCTCCACAAGTTCGCGCCAAAAATGGCGTAACTCACGTGCGTTGCCCATAGTCACCACGCTGGGCAGGCGGATTGGTGACCGCAGGGCTGACTTTGTCGCACCGAAGACGCTGCTGCCCGTCCTCGGTCTGTGCATTTGAGAAGCCAGCAGTTGGATGGTTATCCTGCCATCAGTCGGCTTTTCAAGTTCCAAGGTGGTAGTGGAACTGTGTTATCCCTTAGTCGCCTCTTACGACACCCACGGGATGAGAGGGGGTGACTAAATTCTATAGTGCCGTAGCCACACAGCCAACATGTGTATGTACTTTGATAATATTATATGTGACATTTTCAATATAATATTATCATTTTTTTTTTGTATTATCCTTTTTTTTTGCATTTTAGCTTGCCGACAAGCGCTACGTTACTTCGTTTTACCCCCGCTACAATCTTTTTAGAAAACCATTACAGCAGGACCCTTTATCTATCTGTAATGTAGCTATCTGTAGTACTACAAATATAATTTTGACTTAAAAAATATTAGTTGATGATGATGACCAGAGAAAACAGCTACAAAATTTCCTATTCTCATATTTATCGTTAACTAGCTGCCCGGACAGACTTCGTTCTCTCAAAAGTTAATATGTAGTAAAAATTAAAAAAAGTAATATTTTTTGTAGTATTAAGCCCTTCCGTAGGCGTGGGCCTTATTAAGAAACATACAAAAAAATAAATTAGCCGAATTGATCAAACCATTCTTGAGTTATGCGCTTTAGCAACATTCATTTTTATTTACCTATATCTTTAATATAAAAGTTGCTTGTTATGTTTAAATTGTGACTAAACTATCTTTTGTAAAGCTTTTCTAAAGACATTGTAACCCTATAAACTCAAATACTTAACTTCTTTGACCAGTAAAGTTTATTTAACATCCGATTACTCGTTCTTAATGCTACCGGCTAACAGAAAACCAGACAAGTGAAGACGTCACAAGCTTTAATCAAATAACACCAATACAAAACAATCGAGATCAATCAAAATAAAAAATATATTAAAACTATATACAATTGTATTATAGCAGCCGAAACAATCTGGATGATCAGTGTAGTTGTAGAGGATCTGGTGCAATCGCTCGAGATCAAACAACCGCTGACTGTAAACCACATCAAACGAAATCACGCTTCTCGTCCGAGATGTCCCAGTTTCCATTACTATGGGGATAGGAATATGTTACAAATGTTAGACTATCGACATGTATAATACCTTCGACGAATATACTACTAGATGGACTTCTAACTACTTCGATAGTTTGACTATTTCTTATACATAAAATTCTCGTGTCACAACTCACAATGTTAGTTAAACTACTCCTCCGAAACGGCTGGACCGAAATTCATGAAATTTTATGCGCATATCGGCTAGGTCTGAGAATCGGCCAACATTTATTTTTCATACTCCTAAGTTATAATGGAGCGGAATGAAGGGGGTTAATAACATATATGGCAAAACAACGTTTGTGGCGTCAGCTAATCTTTTAAATAAAAATCTCGCGTCACAATGTTATTTACCATACTCCACCGAGACGGATGGACAGATTTTTATGAAATTTTGTGTGCATATTGGGTAAGCCTGAGAATCGACCAATATATAAATTTTAATACCCCTAAGTTATAGGGGGGGGGGGACTAAGGAGGTTAATAACATATATGCCAAAACAACAATTACGGTTTCAGCTATTATATATATATATATATATATATATATATATATATACAAAACAAGAATAACTCGTTTAAAGATATCAGATAACGGCAGGTAAATTCAAACTATTAACTCTAGTAATCATCCCAGGGCTGCCGATAATTATAAGCTGAGATTTACCAGGGTTTACATTCAGTCCGTACGGCTTGCTCTATTTCAAAATATGATGCATCGATTGCGCTTACAATATCTTCCTGTGCAAAATGGCGATAAACCTGGACATCGTCGGCATACACATTACAGAGAGAAGAGATAAGCCGCATTAATTACCGTCTAATGATTCATCTATTCATTTACTAGTTACTAACATTAAAAGTACCTAAATTTACATTGAGCTAGTTTATTTTTAAATAATAGACACTCTTAAATACTACTAAATTAGAGTTACTACTGTATGATTCAAAAATATCTAGCTAAATTAAATTAATTAAAAAATATACATAAGTATTATTTCACACCATCGAACGATTAAGGACACAATTTTATATTTAAACATTAAAAGACTAACTATTACACGAATATTTTACATAGAATCAAAAATACGACATTGCTTCATTATACATATTATAAATCACTGAGAGTTTTTTGAAACCACTTTTATCTCCAAGATCAATTGAAACGAAACGAAAAATTAGACGTTATACAACTGAACACATGCGTTGATTAAAATACGGAGATACACACGTTACATGTCACATATTATTTTAATAAATGATTAAAAGGAGATTGGTGAGGATATATAAAACAATGAACAATGTTCCGTGGAGCTATTATCATTACAGCCTATACAGTCCACTGCTGGACATAGGCCTCCACAAGTTTACGTCAAAAATAACGTGAACTCATGTGTTTTGCCCATAGTCACCACGTTGGCAGGCGGGTTGGTGACCGCAGTACTGGCTTTGTCGATGCTATGATGGAGCGATTATTACAAAGTAATTAAATTGGATATTTCCAAAAACATATTTGACGCCGCATTGGCGCATCGGTCACAGCTATGGATTGTGCCTGTTGCGCTGGCGGTTGCGGGTTCGATCCTCGCACATGACAAACATTTGTGTTGGCCATACAGGTGTTTGCCGTGGTCTGGGTGTTTGTGCAGTCCTTGTGGGTCTCCCCACCGTGCCTCGGAGAGCACGTTAAGACGTCGGTCCCGGTTGTTATTACACCTGATAGCGATTGTTACTCATAGTAGGGAATATATCCGCCAACCCGCATTGGAGCAGCGTGGTGGATTAAGCTCTGATCCTTCTCCTACACGGGGAAAGAGGCCTATGCCCAGTAATGGGATATTACAGGCTGAAGCGAAAAACGTATTTAAAAGCATCCCAAACAGATTATCCAGCTGGTGATCATATTATCCAGTTACTGTATACAGTATTTATTGTTTATTCACTATGTAAACAACAAGCAAACGGTTCACCTGATGGTAAACGGTTTCCGGTAAGCTACGGCCTATAGACGCCTGCAACATAAGCAACTAAAGCGCGTTGTTGACCCTATCGATGCTGTCAATACAGCGCATGACAAAGCTACATCACAATAGTAACACAAAAGTGCTTCAATACGAACACTAGGAAGTGATATTCTATTGAGATAAGGGCCCTACCCTATTTAAAAATACTACACTTCGTTCAAAAATATGTCTACGTGGTAAGGCAAGTCCATTGACTCCAGTAATAATCCTAAGGCCTCCAGTAATAATCCTCGAGCCCGAAATAATGTTAAATCTAAATTGCTTAATCTTTATAAATATAATAGAACATGTAATAATAAAAAAATGTTTCCGTTAAAACTCCGCAATCCATTCGCGATTTCATTAATTCTAGTTTCAAGAAGTCTTTATTTTTAGATAAACGAGACAGACATATCAGAGTCGACGCGTGTCACGCTGCCTATACCGCTAGCTTCACTGTACTAAGTGACACAATTATTGTTTTTTCTTTTTTTTAATAATTATGTCGCACGCGTGACTTAAAATTTCTTAATAATTAGCAAAAATGTTTTTTAAAATGTGTGAAAAAATTCAGTAAAATGGCAAAAGTGTTTGGATTACCTAGCGAGAAGTTTGTTGTAGTGCGATCGGATCAGATTTATGGAAATTTATAATAGGAAGGAAGACAGTGCGAGCCTAATCGACTCCATCGCTGGTCTAAAAATCGGTCCAAAATAATATTAAAATGAGTTGATATCAACTTCTGCTAAATATGATTTTTTGTATGTATATTTATACCTAGTAAGTACACAGCTCAAATGTTTTTTTCCAAGAATACAAAAGATAGAAAATGACATATATATACATACATACCATATATGTGTGTGTACAATGCTTACAAAAAATAGCACTAGAAAATTCTCCGGTTTCTGCTCGGATTTGAACCGTCTTCTAACAAATCACCTGTTCTATTCACTCTTCCATCTGAGTAATGGTATAAAACTGGAGAGTTTGATGAACGCACAAATCTCAACAGGCGGCGCGGGCCCGATTTAAAATTTCTTTTTTCGTTAGATGTCCCGTTTATATGGAAACGTTATAGGCTATAAAACATCACAATATGTTTCAAAGGAAAAGGGCAGTAACCTGACACTAAATTATAGGAAAATACCGAAATACCAAGCTGACGCAAGAAACTGAGGAGTAGATACAATTATTTCAACATAAATTTCAATATAGTAACTTAATTAGTTACTTAGAACTTACAATATGCTATTTTTGTGTCATTTAAAATTAAAATAAAAACTTTTTCAGTGTTTAAGTACTCTCACATTTACATCTCTGAGACAGCATCTGTGCAACACATTGCACGGAGTGATGATAAATAATTTAACAAATATACATCTTAACAATAATGCATCTTAATATTTTGGATCTTTTACATATCGCATTACAAAAATTAACCGACACGTAAGCTACGCAATTGTTAATTAAAATCAATGGAAGCAGTAACTGATAAGCCAACAAAAATTTTGAATCTAGCAGATTGTACCGAATAAAAATTAACTGCAAGTATCATTTAAACAAAATGTTGTCACGTTTTTACCTGCAATGGCATTCGTAGCTTTTGTTACGCTAATATAAATATTGACATTGAAGCCTATATATACATGTTAAATTTCCCATATAAGCCATATATATATATTCCTCGCGGTTTCCGTTAGCGATAGAGACATATCCTATATCTTATATCTTCTCCAAATCGAACACCGATTTTAAAGGACTTAGATTTTAATATAAAGTATGTTAGAACAAATAAAGTATGTAACTACAGAACTAAAATATATTACTCATATCAATATTATGACTATATATTTAATGGCCTCTCAAAAAATTAAATACAATACGATACAAAGTAATAAAATTAAATCCCTTATTGTATCTATTTCAAAATATGAGCCCTGGGTCAAGACTCTGAGGCTAATCCTACACTTTTCTAAATGTTTAAATGGATGAATCCGGTTAATTTATATCAACACTCCCTACTTTAAACATTGAAATAGATATGACGTGCTATATTATTCTTAGATTTCTGGGTATATTCAATAAATTCGCATGCATGTCATCCACGCATTTAATCTTACTGTTATAAATCATAAGCATTTAATTTATAACATTTGTAATTTATATCCATAGATCTTCCTGAGAGGTAACTTAAATTACGCTGAAATTAATCAACTGCTCCTTAGTTTAAGCTTTCGATCATTTTGCTATTATAAAGTAAGATAAAATAAAATAAAAATATCCTCCGGTGACCATGAATGCTGTAAAGTATCCGAAACGTCGGCCATCTAAAAAACTTAATAAACCGCGATAAAATCCGAAAAAGTTGTTTAATTATAATGAGTATAATTTGCGTAAACATTAGAAAACAAAATAAAAATAATTACCTAATTAAAGCAATGATCGATACTTTCAGCAACAAAATTGAATTCCAGAAAATTTAAGCACTTTTTATAATAATATAAAAACTCCTTGTTACAAAAATGCACATATACTCGTAACACTTCGTTTGAATTCAGTGTCACTCACGGAAACGGTAGGGCGGGAAACCGTAAGACAGTTGAGCCGACGCACGCGCGATTACCACTGAGGCTGGCCGTGCCAATCCTTGCCATTGCACGTCACAGCCAACGTTTGCCAAACACACAAACGTCTGAATGATACATTCAGCCAACGTCTTTCAGGGACATACGTAGGGGTGCCGTTTAATCTGAGATCATCTTTCTAGAGGAAGTGGACAAAATTGAACTTTAAAAATAATCTATCTTACATATTATTAATACGTGAAACAAAAACTTTTTACCACTTTTTACGAAATTTGCGCAGACGGACGAGTATGAAATTTCGTACACTTATAGTTTATATAGAGAGGAGTGCAGAATGCTAAAAACTTTTTTAAAATTTTACATATATATACATATATTAAATCAATATAAAAAACATTGCATCAGTGTGTCAAATACATTATCATGTAAATAAAAAGAAAGAAATTTACAGTTATATGTAGTTGGCAACTTGGTTGGTTGGTTTATCTATATTATTGTAATTTTATATATTTTTTATGTTTTTAATAATATTATTATAATAGTTTGTTGTTGCTAATAGAACTTCTTGTTATTCTATTTTTTTTTTTTTTTTTTGATATCGCAGGGTAACCCATTTACGGGTGATATCCAGGATGCCCGGGTATGCATTCCTAGACCGTATGTCGGCTAGCACTTGGGGGTGCACTACCGACCAAAACCCCTGCGGGAGCCTTCAGCCGCTTTAATTGGAGGGTCCCGGATCTGCAGGCAACAGGATCCCTCCAGCGACAGGCTGGCCTCGGCGAAAAGACCAGACTTCTCCTCCATGGGACTGTCCGGCTCACCTCTGAACAATCCCGACGACGCCATGTCTAGCAGGACCGGGTTCCCATCCCGGCCCGACATGAGCACAGGGGCGTTACTGGAAACGCATTAAGTAGCGCCTCCTACGCACCCCCGTTAAGTAATCTGATCTACATTATCAAAGTTTAGTCCAAAACCGTGATTAAAATTCATTCAGGCAGTCAGCTCAGCCTATTGCAGCCCACTGCTGGATATAGGCCTCCCCAGGTCCTCGCCAGACATTCTGGTTTTCCGCAATTCTCATCCAGCTTACACCGGCAATCTTACATAGATCGTCGGTCCAGCGGGCCGTAGGTCATCCCACACTGCGTTTGCCAAAACGCGGTCCTCTCCAGGATACTTTTGCTCCGACGGTCATCAGCCCTACGACACAGGTGACCAGACCACTTCCGTTTCAGCTTGCTAATTCTGTGGCCTATGTCGGTTATATTCGTTTTCTCGCGGATAGTCTCATTTCGAATTTTATCTTTAAATTAAACTAAACTAATTACATAGATACTGTTAAATTCTAGACAGATTCTGCCAGGATTTTCGCTTATCCGCATATTCTATTCATCGCCTAATTAACTCCTACATTATAGCCTCCCTTTCTTTTCTTTTCTCAAATTTCATCATAGGCATTATAAATTTCACCACAACTGCCTTAGCAATTGGGCTACCAGAGCATAATAATTTAAGATTGTTGAATAACATTGTATTATTACTAATGTTATAGTTTAGCTATTTAAAAATATTGATTAATTAGATTTTCGTTAAGTTTTATAAATCACGTTATGACAAAATACATATTTTCATTTCATAGGCCGAGAGAGAATTTAAACAACTCATTACAAAATGAAACAAGTAGGTTCGCATCCCTGAAACATCGGTAGTACAATCACAAATAAAATCGTGTTCATCAAATGTGTACATTCGACCATCGCGAGCGCATGGCCGCACATAAAATGTTATTTTGATAATTTGCCCGTCTTATTATAACGAAATCGATGTTTGGTGAAACAGTTTAAAGCAAACGTAGAGATATCTCTCTAGCTGTCAGGAAACTTTTATTAATTACTTTAAAAATATATTATTATCTCTTAAGACCTAAAATATTTGTGAACGTGAAATATTAGATAGTGGATAGTTGTTTTTTAATTCACATGACTTCTTACGTATTATAAAAAAATATTTGGCTCGTAAATCCAATAAATTAATAAACGCCTCACATTCGATGATACACAAAATAGTCATAAACACCCAAACCGCGACAAAACATTTGTCATTGACGACAATCAAAAATGAAAAAGAAAAACCAACAGCCATTTGCAAAGACAATTACGCCAACATACAGTCAAATGATCTAGACTTATTTGCTCTTCGACTTTTTTTAATATAACTAAGTCGGCAAACGTCGGCGTACGACAATATATGACATCGTTGTTTTATACAACTAGGTCGACAAACAAAAGTACGGCTAATCTGATGGTAAGCGATACCGTACCTTATAAACGTCTGCAATATCAGAAGCATAGAAAGAGCGTTGTCGACCTTACCCCAACCCAGGAGCTATCGCTACCTTACTTATCACAGGAACACAACACTATTTAAGATCAGTATCATCATCATCATCATCATCATCATTACAGCCTATACAGTCTAGTGCTGGACATAGGCCTCCACAAGTTTACGCCAAAAATAATGTGAACTCATGTGTTTTGCTCATAGTCACCACGCGGGGCAGGCGGGTTGGTGACCGCAGGGCTTTGTCGCCCTGAAGACGCTACTGCCCGTCTTCGGCCTTGTGTATTTCAGTTCAGCAGTTCGATGGTTATCCCGCCATCGGTCGGCTTTTTAAGTTCTAAAGTCGTAGCGGAACTATGTTATCCCTTAGTCGCCTCTTACGACACCCACGGGAAGAGAGGGGGTGGCTATATTCTTTAGTACCATAGCCACACAGTACAAGATCAGTATCACTTAGCTGAAATCTTTAAATTTATCTACCCCGTTCTAGCAATACGTCGATTTTTGACCGAAGAGGTAAACTATTCGGATTCGTCTATAAATGCCGTGCACGCATCAAACATGGTCGTGATATTATAAATATTCTCCGTACAAATCACGGAAAATTAACTTTAATATTTAGCTACAAAAAAAAATATTTTCTGCTTATGACACCTGAAACCATGGCGCTACTAACAACAACGAATATTAACAACATATTCAGTGACCACGAATAAATATTTATAAGGCTATTTTTAAATGAGCTACTTCACATCTGCCATTTCCGCGTGACTATTATTTTTAACAGAAATTTCAAATTATTAAACTTCCACGGTAATTGTGAACATTTTTTTTCTCTTTTCTAATGTTTACGCGAATTTTACTCATTATAATGAAATAACTTTTTCGGATTTTATCGCGGTTTATTAGGTTTTTTTATATCCCAACTTTTCAGATACTTTACGTATATGACCTTAAAGTATCCTCCCGTGACTACGGTTGCTGTAAAGTATCCTTAACGTCAGGCATGTAAAAAACCTACTAATATTTTTTTTTATTCTACAGGTCTTACCTTCACCCGTTACAATTGCGCCTGCAACATCGCCGACATGAGCGTTACAATATTTATTTATTATTATTATTATTTATTATTATTAATATAACAATCGCGGTGAGTAAAATAAAACGTGTTAATATACATTTGTGTTCAACTCGCAACTACTCTCGTAACTAAACTCGACATGCTTATCCTATTATTCGCCGCCACGTTGGCGCAACGGTTACAGCTATAAATTGTACCTGTTGCGTTGACAGTTGCGGGTTCGATCCCCGCACATGACAAACATTTGTATTGGCCATACAGGTGTTTGCCGTGGTCTGGGTGTTTGTGCAGTCCTTGTGGGTCTTCCCCACCGTGCCTCGGAGATCACGTTAAGCCGTCGGTCCCGGTTGTGTGGTGGAATAAGCTCTGATCCTTCTGCTATATGGGGGAAGAGGCCTATGCCCAGTAGTGGGATATTACAGGCTGAAGCGTATCCTATTATTATTTGTCTATGTAGCCTGACTATGTACGTATGTATGATGTAACATGACGCTTTAGCACGCCGAAAGCATAAACAGACAATAAATATTATTGTAAGCGTGTGGGGTACGCTCCTCTTAGTCACAGAATAACATAATTACGTCATTAACTGCGTTTAATCCAATTATCATAAGCCGTTACGAATCTGGCACCTTCAACTGAAATTGAAAAATGAAAACATAAATACATTATCAGTCACACTCTCTTAGTTCGCGTTTCCTCGAACACGACTCATCGTGTCAGTTGCCTTTGTGTCCTCCGCAAAATAAATGAATATGTTTTTGGCGATTTCTTTTAAAACTTAACATCAAGGACCCAACACAACTACACTCTACCATTGCTTCAAATATACCTGATCATTACACACCACAGATATACGCGAATATATTTCTATTTAATTTTCTGTGCCTGTTGCTATTAATGCTTGTGTTATAGATAATAGCCGACTCTTATAAAGCTAGCTAGCTATTTATTTTAGCTAAATATTTTATTTTTTTGATAAATATACTTAGAAATAATACGTATACATAAATATATACAAAGATTTCACCCAGACTCAGGTGGGAATCGAAACCACAACCCGCGGAGCAGAAAGCAGATTAACTACAAACTGCGCCAACGTGCTAGTCAAATTACTTTTCATTAATGGCTGAATCAGACAGAGTAACTTCAAGATCCCAAATGGTTTTAGGGCTCTACCAATGCTTAAGTAATAAGGCACAGGCCTAAAGATGATTTTCGTAAGCTGGGTTTTTGGGCTTCTGTGTTCTATTTGTTTTCTGACCCCAAAAATAAATCTGAATTATATCCTACTAGGACGCCGCTGAACGGTAAACGTAAGCGTGAGTAGGATAACACACTATCCTTTCTGCATTCTTCCTCTTTTGTTTACTAATTAATAAATTATTTTAAGTTTAAAATTGTAAGGTCAATCAACGATGATTACATTAGTATGGTCAAATCATTGTTATACAAATTTTGATATGTTTCTCTTCACCATAAAAACACATGCCGGTATTTTTAATTTTGCCGACCCATTCCCCAATCCCCCCCAGGAGTCACCTTACTCACCAACAGGAACACAATACTGCTTGAAAACAGTATTATTTAGCTGTGATCTTCTGTAAGGTCGAGGTACTACCCCAGTCGGGCTATTCCATATTTCGAGCAGGAAATTCCTGCTGTGCCCTACCTCAATTAAACGTGGTTAATTTTACCTAAGTTAAGACTTATATGAGAGTACATCCTACTATCACGAAGATCTCTTGTCTTACATGTCGTCTTCTCTGTAGAATCTACATTCCGAATCGGTGGTAGCTTTTACAAAAATAATAATTTATTTTTAAAGTTTTGATTTGTAAAATGACGATTCGAAAGTGCTCTTAGAGCTTATTTGAATAAAGCTATTTTTGATTTTGATTTTACAATACAAAAGCTAAGCTTAAAACAAATTATGTTTTTTTTTTGCACCCCTTCCCTTGTTTTCTATGTCAGCTACCCAAAGGAATGAAATCGCCTATAGCGATAAGGCCGCCAATTGCAATGAACGAAACTATGTTAGCCTTATATGTAGTTCTATACATTATCTATACAAATAAATAAAATTGGAGTATCTGTTTGTTATATTTAAATAACCGCTTTTTACTAAATGCATATGCATGTACACACAGTACATAATTATACCAAAATAGCATTTTTTACAATTTTTGTTTGTCTGTTTGTTCCGGCTAATCTCTGAAACGACTGGACCGATTTTGTCGGGACTTTCACTGACAGATAGCTGATGTAATAAGGAGTAACTTAGGCTACTTTTATTTTAGAAATTCGTTTATTTTGTAACTCTACGAACTGAAAAATCATTTTTTTTTTAGCCCAAGCGGACGAAGTCGCGAGTACTTCTAGTTATCTATATAAATGAAATATGAGTATTCGTTTGTAATATTAAAATTATCGCTTTTTACTAAATGCACATTTATGTACACACGGTATATAATTATACCAAAATAACATTTTTTACAATTTTTATCTATCTGTTTGTTCCAGCTAATCTCTGAAACAATTGAACCGATTTTGACGGAACTTTCACTGGCAGATAACTGATGTAATAAGGAGTAGCTTAGGCTACTTTTATTTTAGAAATTTATTTACTTTATAACTCTGCGAACTGAACAATAAGATTTTTATAAAATTCCATGCGTACATAGTTGCGAGCACAGCTAGTAAATAAATAAAATATTATGGGACTACATGCACCAAACCGCTTATTACACTTTGGCAGATACATACCTCATTGTTTTAATATTCATGACAGATTTTGAATTTGTGTCCTCCCGGAAACAGAATTGACACGTCTACAAATGATTTAGTGGATCAACGCACGTTAGCACCTGACACGCTGACGGATTTATTGTGAAACTGTTTAGCGGAAATCATAACAACCTGACGTCTCACAGCGCCGATGACAGATGCCTCGGAACGTGTTCGGTGGCAACGAGGAAGTACTCTTATTTCTTGTGATCTTGTATTAAATATGTAAAGGTACATACTATTCATGTTAATATTGCTATGGGGTTTAGAAGACGAAGTTCTAATAGCTGTAAACTTAACAATGTGTATCTTAACTTACTCTTTAACTCAGAACTTGACAATCGGGTCTAAATATACGAATGGAAAGTTTTACTGCCATTCCAGCGATTTTCGATCTTTCAAAAAAAAAAATTAAAAATCTATAATTTGATCTATTTTTGACTAATGAATCGTTATTATTTATCGTTTTACTAAAAGTACGCTCTTAATTTATACGTTAAAAGTGGGAAAAAAAATATTCACATTTCTATACATTTTTCTACGCTTCAGCCTGTAATATCCCACTACTTGGCACATAGGCCTCTTCCCCCATGTAGCAGAACGATCAGAGCTTATTCCACCACGCTGCTCCAATGCGGGTTGGCGGATATATTCCCTACTACGAGTAACGATCGCTATCAGGTGTTCATGATAACAACCGCGACCGGCGGCTTAACGTGCTCTCCGAGGCACAGTGGGTACACAAGGACTGCACAAACACCCAGACCACGGCAGACACGTTTTTCTACACATTTTTCTACACTTTTAAAGAATTATCAACTTCTTTTTGATATAAATAAAAGTATCTCTTGTTTACCAACATGTCAAGTTTTATGGCGATCGATCAACCTGCTGAACACTGAAATATTGTAGAACAAACAAACGTAGGAAACCTAAATAATCTTAGTAAAGAAGAATCTTTAACATTAACTACATATCATAGTTGTTTACATCTATAACTTATGTATAAACTGTATATATAAAAAATCTAAATATATATAAATTACGCGTCACGTTGTTTGTCCGCGATGAACTCCTAAACTACTTAACCGATTTTAATCAAATTTGCACACCGTATTCAGTTTGATCCAACTTGCAAGATAGGCTATATTTTATTTCGACATTTATAATAATTATATTCAAGAAAAAAAAAAGTAACGAACGGTACGAAGTTCGCCAGGTCAGCTAGTTTTATATATATATATATATATATATTATTAGTTACTAGTTTTATATATATATTATATATATATATATATATATATAATCGTAAATAAAAAATCTTTTTATATTTTATTTGTTTCAAGTAAGTAAAATATTACACTTTTTGAAATTATGTGTTTCTTTAATCTTTTAGTGGAAACATATATTCACTTAAAAAAAATAGCTATGACTACATTATCTAAAGCATGTCAACAATAACCTAACAATATATTTAAAATTATTTTTAGACTTACTTTGAAAACATTAAATATTTAAGGTATACAGCATTAAATTACTGAACATTATCAGTTTCAAGAAATAATCAAGTTTGTGGGATGTAATTTATTTAAATATATTCTTCAAACGAAATCATTTTAGTAGTCGTTTGCTCTCATTTATATTTCGTGAAATCGGAGTTTTTAGAATAATGTGTAATAAAAATTGTGTGGTCAGGTGGTAATTTACAACCTGCTAAGTAGTGGAAGTTAAACAGTTTACTGAAAAAAGATACAAGAATCGGAACACGGTTGTGAGTTCCGTAGCAATATTTTACCACTTTACTGCACTGCTGCATCAGTACGATAATGCTAGTAATTGAGCATTGTAATACTTTCGATTCTCTCATCCAGACGATATAATAGATCGGAGGAAAAGTCTTTTCGTGTTTTCTATTCAAATTTCGTATATCGATTCGTATTTTCAATTAAATCTTTTTGGTTGTATTGTTTGCAACTGGCTGGTTTTGATACCATGAAATGATGACATTTTAAAAATGAACTTAAAAAGGAAGAAATAGTTTCCTACCATTTTTCATTTTTTTTTTCTGTTCTCCAGTCATCGAACAAAATAGAATAAAATAATGTAAAATAAATCTTACCTTGAATGTCTATATAAAATACGAATAAAAATTTTCCCCGACTTAATAATAATAATTTATATTATCCAATTTACGCTGATTTATACCGAAATAGTAATTACGTTTTCGAATATATTACTATCCCAACCGTATGTGCAAATTGTAATAATTTTCCTGTAAATAAATTCTACTAAACAAATTCAGAATTTCGCCTCAATTGTCGATTTTTATAAAACAAAACACATTTCGTAACAGTTTTATAGTAAATAAATAGACTTAATAAGCCTTAAATTGTTTAATATATATGTGTTAAGTATTTTAAAACAAAATTGAATAAAACCGACAATCTTCAAATATTTCAATACAATTTTAACACAGTCCATCATGAATTACGACGCACATGCTAATGGTCCATTAAAATCTTTTTGTAGTTTCAAATGTTACGCACAAATAATGGGAAACGATCATTTGACGGATGAAAGAGAGCTCGATCGGTTTCTGGCTGACACGCAAATGTGTATGATACCTTATTAAAACGATATATCACTTCGTGCGTAGTTCTCATGTCGTCCGCTGAATATAAGCCGATAAGAAATATGGCTTTTGTCAATTGTAAGTTAACACGATTAGCAGATAGGCGATGAAGGTCGGAAGTCAGCTAATCTATAAACTAAAAAATAAAGTTCCGGATTTTCTGTGAATATTTTTTTTACTGACTTACTATTTCCTAGATTTTCATAAAAATATCAGCTATGACTTTATCACTTGTAAATGAACACGTGTAAAATAAAAATGGCCCTTAAACTTAACTGCACATAATAAACTTATAACAAAAAGTTGGTAAATCTACAAAAAGAAAACGAACAGCTCAGTTTCTTCATTGCAAACAATAGAATCCTTGACAACAGGTGCATGACGGAAGATATTTCAGACACGACCACATCAGACGCGAGGTACACATGATCCCTAAACAGCTCAATAAAAGTCCCTCTGACAACACAAATGAAACGTATGCTTATAATGTCTTTGGCTAAACTCCAGCAAAAATATCGTCAGAACACGGAACAAAGGATCATATCGCTTTGTTGTAATGTAGTCCTGCTCCTTCGTTTAATTACAAATACATTGTTTCAATCGTTCAGTTTATCGGAAATTTCTTCCGTGTTTCCTAATTCGAAATAAAATGGTTCATAAAAACCTTTTTGGTAAGGATTATTGCTTTGTAATTGTTCTTGAAAGTATTACAACGTGCACCTTTGGAACGACCTATTATAGGTAGCAAAATAATTGTCAACGTAAAAACAAACCGTGGCTTTAATGAGGTACATTCATTTACAACTTTATTGACAAGTCTACAGATTATATTTCTAAGTAAAAAAGTAAAAAATTACTAAATAAGCTACCTGTAAAGAACCTATGCTCAAAAATGTGACCTATAGAAATAGATTCCTATTAATTACAATTTATGATTAGATGTGCTGTGTGGCTACGGCACTAAAGAATTTAGCCACCCCCTCTCTTCCCGTGGGTGTCGTAAGAGGCGACTAAGGGATAACAAGGTTCCACAACCATCTTGGAACTTAAGAAGCCGACCGATGGCGGGATAACCATCCAACTGCTGGCTTTGAAATACACAGGCCGAAGACGGGCAGCAGCGTCTTCGGTGCGACAAAGCCAGTACTGCGGTCACCAACCCGCCTGCCCAGCGTGGTGACTATGGGCAAAACACATGAGTTCACGTTATTTTTGGCGTCAACTTGTGGAGGCCTATGTCCAGCAGTGGACTGTATAGGCTGTAATGTATGATTAGATAAGCTATCATTACATCATTACAGCCTATACAGTCCACTGCTGGACATAGGCCTCCACAAGTTTACGTCAAAAATAACGTGAACTCATGTGTTTTGCCCATAGTCACCACGCTGGGCAGGCGGGTTGGTAACCGCAGTACTGGCTTTGTCGCACCAAAGACGCTGCTGCCCGTCTTCGGCCTGTGTATTTCAAAGCCAGCAGTTGGATGGTTATCCCGCCATCGGTCGGCTTCTTAAGTTCCAAGATGGTTGTGGAACCTTGTTATCCCTTAGTCGCCTCTTACGACACCCACGGGAAGAGAGGGGGTGGCTAAATTCTTTAGTGCCGTAGCCACACAGCACAGATAAGCTATAATATTCCTAAATTACTTATTTTAAAAAATGGCTGTCTGTTTGTAAAACAAGAAGGTCACTTATTCAATTACTAACTATTCACTAAATTTCAAAAAACTACTAGATCTCTGAAGCTAAGATCAGAGACACACGAATAAAAGATTTTACGGTACTCCTTGCATAAAAGAACTAACATTAGCGCTTAAAGTTGACAAGGAAAAGGTAATTAGGCTGTTTTGTGTAACTATTCGAAATGATCTGCTGATCTGATTAAGCTTGTCTTTGAGTAAAGGTTGCAAAAGTAGAGCTGTTATAAATATTATTTTATTACTACGCTCGCTTTGTCCGCGTAATATTAAAAAAAAAAGTTATTGTTCAGTTCACAGAGTTATGAAATAAATAAATTTCTAAAATAAAAGTAGCCTAATTTACGCCTTATTACAATCAGCTATCGGCCAGTGAAAGTCCCGTCAAAATCGGTCAAACTGTTTCAGAGATTAGCCAGAACAAACCGACAGACAGACAGACAGAGACAGACAGACAAAATTTGTAAAAAAAATGTTATTTTGGTATATGTACCGTGTATAAAAATCCATATTAATTTACTAAAAAGTGGTTATTTTAATATTACAAACAGACACTCCAATTTTATTTACTTGTATAGATTACCAAATAAACAATTACTCAAGTGTAGTGGTGGTTAAAAGTCCCTAGGCACCGGTCGCGGGTTTGATTCCCGCTCGGGATGGATTTGTTTTTGTAACATTTGTTTCCAACGTGTCTTGAAAACACCTAAAGCTTTCAATACTTACAGTAGATAATATATCCACCAACCCGCGTTGAGTAGCGTGGTGGATTAAGTTGCGAGCCTTCTCATATATGGAAAAAGAGACCTCTGCCCAACATTGGGACGTTACAAGCTGAATCTATTACCAAATTATCATTACTATACCCTACAGTCAATCTTACGCGAGAGAAACCTAGTGGTCGCTCTAGTAGTAACTCGGCAAGTTACTTATAAAAAGGAACAGGCTATGTCTACACACTGAGCCCTCCTAAAAAGGGCTCTCCTCCTTCTTTCACGTCACAGAACTCAGCCACCGCACCATGTGACGCTGTTTAGGCCGATAGGACCATCAGCAATAGACATTCCGAAAAAAATGGTCTGCCTATTAGTGCTATGTTGTAGATGAAAAAATTAAATATATAAAACTACTAGCTGACTCGGCAAACGTTGCCTTGCCCGCTAAACGCTATTTAAAAATAGGGGTTGGTGGTAGAAGGGTGAAAATTTAGAGTTGTATGTATTTTTCAACGCCAAATCATAATAAAATAAAGAATAAATAATTTATCTAAAATTAAAACAAAAATTAAGGGTTGGACTACCCTTAACATTTAGGGGGATGAAAAATAGATGTTCGATTCTCAAACCTACCCAATATGCACACAAAATTTCATGAGAATCGGTCAAGCCGTTTTGGCGGAGTTTAACTACAAACACCGCGACACGAGAATTTTATATATTAGATTTTATAAAAATAAAAGATTTATGTACAATTCAACACATGTAATGAAAACAGTATCAAATAGAACGTCATAAAGAATCATATCAAAACATACAAAATATATAAAATAAGAATAAAATATGTATAATACAATGTTGATGTCTTGACAACCAACGCTATGAATTACATCTTGGCACCAAGCCGATGGGTTTCAGACATCTGAAGTCTCACCGATCTGTGAAGTAAGAATTTATTTCCTCGATACGATGATGTTTTTTAATCCTAACGTTTTATAAGTTTACAGTAAAATAACAAACTAGAATTTTAGATTTTTGTGTCGTATACGAATCAATCAATATCATTATATAGTATAAAAAAAGTCGCTTCCCGCTGTCTGTATGCTTAGATCGTTAAAACTAATAGAGTGAGTCCAGGGGAAGTTTTATATGTATGTATAATACATGAATAATATAGTAGAGGAACACTGATAGTTTTTGGCACCCGGGCGAAGCCGGGGCAGGTCGCTAGTATACAATAAAAAATACTTTAAACCTGCAAACTTTATTAGTAAAACAATAGGTCAACGACCTGATTCTTTACACGTGTGAAAGTGTGATCGTATTTCTCAGTAGAACTAATTAAGATATTGCATATACACATATAATTTTCATCCCTAAATCACGTCACGTTTTCCTGGTAAATATGAAATTGTTTGCTTGAGGAAAATCACACGATATCCTAGTGCATTTTAAGCGGCATTACGTTTTATTTCGAGACCTAGCTATATATCACTTAGTTGAAGAACTAAATCTTGGAATCTAGTTATTCATTTTCTAAATTAACTATCCTTTCTTATTTCACCCGTTCTTCGCTATCAAAATGACAGTTTAATGTCTAATGGCCTATAACCATCCTTAATACAGAGCCTGTATAACTTATCGTTACTCATTAATAGTAGGAAATATATCCGCCAACCTGCATTGGAGCAGCGTGGTGGATTAAGCTCTGATCCTTCTCCTACATGGAGAAAGAGGCATATACCCAGCTGCGTGGGATATTACAGGCTGAAGCGAGCGAAACAATTTTGTGTCAAATTCAATAGTAACATTAATTGGGATCATATGAGTTGTTGTATCCCTATTACCATCCTTTTGTTTGACTATCGACAACATGAGACGTAAAGATTATTTTAAAATTGAATAACATTAAAAGGTAACTAACATTATATTTCTTAGTACAATCTCTCTCCATCATATGGAGCTCCGTCAAGTTCTGGTTGCCTGGTACCCTCGGGCGGAAGACCCCAGCGCGGCCGGCAGCCATTGTGCGCGAAGTACCGAGGGATACGATCATCACGTATCATCTCATACGCCAACCGAGCTATGCTCTCCTGGTACTCGCTTACGCCAGTTTTGTAAAGACATGGTCGTACGTAACCGAGAACTACAATGTAAATTAAAAACTTTATTAACCATACGTAAAAAATTTAATATTTATTTTTATTTTAAATACCCTTTTAGAACAACTTACATAAAATATTATACCTAACATAACAAGAATTATAAGTTAATAATATTCCAGTAGTACAAATGATAAAATCATATTTTTTCCGTCATCTTTCAGACAACTTTCTCAATCGACACATACGTACGCAAACCAAAATTCTATATTTTACAGTTAATGCTCAAAATGAGGAATTTATTTAATGGAACCATTTAGTTCTGGAACAATCATAAGTGACGTTTCAACAAGACAAAACAATGCATACTAACAACACCACAATGCTGTCCTAAAATCTCAGCAATTCATAACAACTAAGATAAAAGTAATATTTTAATATTGTTAAATAAAATACAGACGCGTTTCTGTATCTAAGCATAATATTACGATAAAACCTAACATTAAATCATACGATAATATAAAAAAAAACTCTTTTAATAAAATAATTAATACAATTAACGTATTAATATATTTTTACTTTGACATGAAAAATAAATGACATTTTAATATCAAACACTTTTAACCTCATAATATGTAGATTAATCAGGAAAAAATTTATTAAATTCCAAATATGGTCTAGAGAAAAAAATATACTACCTTCGTTGTATAATAAAATTACACTATAATATAATTAGAAAAAGAAAATTTACTGTTTTTTTAGAACAGATTAAAAACTAGTGCGTTTACCAGTCGTATATTATATTACATTAATCTATAAATAGGTACATTTATCTTATTGTAACAAAGAAATTAAATTTAATACGAAATATCTTATATTATTCATGTCATAAAGTCTATTCGTTAACATCGTTATACCTTACAACATAAAACATAAAAACAACAATAGACTCAACACTAACTCCTCAAATGCGTAGGTAAAGGTTCTAGTGTCGGTTTGTCCATATCTCGCTCGTACAACTCCCGCGCCACCTTCATCAGCTCCGTGTCTTTGATGGCCAGCTTCTGACTTGGTGGCGGCGGCGTGTCGTCTATCACAACTTCAGACTTACACGTTGGACGCTTTTTCTCGCGAGGTTTGAATGGTCTGGTCTTGAATTCTAGATTATAAACATAAAAACGGTTGTATTACAGTGGTTCGTAGTTGTGTAAATGTCCAAGATGTATCCCGTTGTTTCTCCCTCGTTTTTTCGCCAACAACCGCCAAAAATAAACTTTTGAAAATTTCCATTAGTCACAAATATATAACTGTTACTTTATCATAATAAAATATGATAAAATGACAAAATCTAAAAAACTGGTATGATTCTGATATACATAAAACGACGATGGTCCGTTGACGGACTTACTGAATTGATGACGTGTAACATTAGGCTAGCGATAGTGAGGAGGGTAGTTATGAAAATAAGTACGTTAACACCTGAGGTTAACACTTAATTTTTTAAAATAATAAAATGATATTCTTTTCAAACATAAAGTAGATTTATATAACATAAATCATATTTAAAATGTGATCATCGCAATCAAATTGTCGTAAAGATGAACGCACCTACGGCGCGTGGGGTTAAGACCGTATAATTCTGGAATAAACGTTATGACATGCGATTGAAATGCTCATGATTCAAACGAGACATAAGGTTCTTCATGCTTTATACCAATTACAAATCACGTTGAAACCTTAATAAATCTAAATGATTCAGCCTGTAACATCTCACTGCATAGGCCTCTTTCTCCATGTAGAAGAAGGCTGCTTGTGTGTAGGCTTGGCGAATATATTCCCTACCACGAGTAACGATGACTATCAGGTGTTTAAGATAACAACCGGGACCGACAGCTTAACGTTTTCTCTGAGGCATGATGAGGAGACCCACAATAAAAATAAATCGTGCAGAAAACCTTAAAATAGATGTTCAGTTACTTCGAACAAAACATTTATTTCAGTAAAAATGTTATATACTTATGTAATTTAAACTTTATATAAACTGGGACATACCGGGTGAAAGATGTGCGCAGTAATCGTTGAAATAAGTGGACTGCCCACGTAAGCTCTTCATAGTTTGCTTTATAAACTGTTGTATTTCTTCTTCCGTCCATGCTTTCTGTATATAAAATTAATATTTCAAATTAAGTCAAGATTTGCGTTTTTTGATCACAAATCAGAATAAACAATTAAAAACTCCACGACCTTAGTAACTTTCTATTTGTAGTCACAACAAGTCTTCTATTTTGAAGTAAGAGTACATAATTATCGAGAAAGTCTAAATTTCAGACTGGAATTTTTATGTCATTATTATTAACTAACACAAAAGCTTCCATATCAGGACAGAATATTACGAATGATTAATAAAATTATTGTTGAATTTAAATTTCAAAGCTCGTGTTACATGAGTCTATTGATTCAATATGTGAGATAAACGTGTCAGCACAAAAATATATAAGTAAAACTAACATCTTCTGATCCCATTTTAGGGTCCAACCATTTTCCTTCCAATTTAGCCCATCTGTGCTCAGGACGACATCTGAAAACATATGTCTCTATTCGTATATATATATTTCATTTAAGGATAGATTTTGACCACAGCGGAATATAGGATTTTGACTTTAACTATTCAGAGAATTCAGACTACATGATGTTATAAGAAAAAATCGAACGTTCGTTCACCATACCCCTCTCTATTTTTTACTTTGTAAGTATATCTACCTAACAATATTTATAAAGCTTGCTGACAGATAAGTTTATTTCGTCTTAAACAGTCTTTTGTTAATGTAGTTTTACAATAAACTCTAAATAAGTTAATAAAATAACGAACTAATTTAGATAAACCAATGCATAAACAAATGATGTAGTGAACCGATATTGCAAATATTAATCAAAAGGTTGCAGGCTCAAAACAAGGACGACACTGCTGAATATCGTATAAGTAGGTAAAAGGTCCGAGATAATCCAACACGCTGCTGAGCGTCAGGTATTTACTAACAGCCGAAACCGAATGCATAACGTGCTGTGCGGCGCACGGGAGGAAGACCCACAAAGATAAACAACAAGATCGAAAACAAATATTTGTACAAAATTAATACCCATCCCGAGTAGGATTTCAACTCCCGTCCGCCGATGTTTAGGCCTACGGTCCTACAGTCATCACTACACCAAAGTATTTTATATGTTATCTTTACATAAAAGTTGAATATTTTCAGACTAAGCATCGCACGATACAGTTATAGTACGATAGGGCAAGAAATAATCTTCGAAATAATTGATTAATAGCTTACATTTGAGTTTTCCGAATAGGATGCTGGCGATACTCATCGAAATATTCCGTTAGAAACGACATTATTTTCACTGCGTAATTTATTTATCTTATCTAAAAACAAGCTCAATACACTGTATTTATTACTTACGAACCATCAATGTGTTTTAAAAGTCATTATATTTTTTATTATCTTTGTAAAACAGCAAAAAGTTCCGGCGAAAAAGGTACAACAGTAGTGCATGTTTTATGGTAAGTCCTACAATTCGACTGACATTTTTCTAATTTCCCTTACGAGTTCCTTTAGTAATGTAATCACGGCATCGCATGCTACATATTTTGGAGGGGTTGTAAACGTTTTCTTTTTAATTCCATTTAATTTTTGTTACCATTTCCTTAACACTCTACGATGTTTTCTTATTTCCGTATATCACAAATATAAGTAGGTATTACAAATTTTTCACATCCTCCCACACACTCTCAAAATTACCATAGAGAGAAACAGATTAAACTTCGTTGATATAAACAATGATCCTCGTCGCCAGTATGCAATATTCTCACGCTACATCTATTCATCATTAGATATATTTCAGACTGAATCCCTAACGATAATATAAACGTTTTAATAACAGATAACAGCACCAAAGTTTACGAAACTCTTCCGAACGAACTTCGTTATAACTCGTTCCTTTACATCGCTCATACAATTTTTATGTGCTAACCGCAGACGCTGGCGTGACGGGCCGCTCTAAATCACGCTATCGTATTTTTAGAAAGCACTAATTTGTCGTAAATCTGCCGTCGTCTCCGAAGGTCATTATCGTGAACGAAATCAATCCAAGGCTGAGAGGAAATTACACGTCATTATTTAATTTATCACGGTTCCTGTTCGATTAGCTTGTTTTTTTAGCAGAGATGGTCAAGAGTACACGTAAAGTGACTCCAGACGGTCGTGTGTTCTAGAATGTATATATTCCTATGTTTATTTTAATTTCAAGTGGTTAACTATAATTTATTTCGTGCTCAGCAGTTAAAACTTAATGTTAGTTATAGTTAATAACTATATTAAAAAAAAAATAGAATAGTCTTGATCAGTGGACTCGCGTTGACTTTTAGAAATTTTAAGACTAGCTATTAAGGTTTCTGGGATTCTAAAGTTGCAGTGAAGTACCGATGCATGTTTAAACAAAAAAAATGGAATAACAAAAGCACAGACATAATAAGCCTGTGGATTATCACAAAAAAAAAGTTAAAACATAGAAAATTCCTATTTTTTTATACTACTAGTGTGGAACACAAACTTATGGTCTGGTCGATGGTAAGTAAATCCTCCGTTTCCCATGGACAGCCTGCAATCATCAGGAGTATATTAAGCCCGTTGACGACTCTACCTTCTCAGTCTGACCAGCTCCTTCTCAGCTCTTAACTCCGTTCTTCAAAGCAGGAACACATTACTCGAGACCGGTTAAATTTTGGTTGTAGCCTGGTTGAGATATCACCCCAATCTGGCTGCTCCGAAGTATTGAGTAGGATATATTTATTATTGTTTTAACCGTTTAATGACTGTGATTACTTTGTTTAGTTTTTGTTTTTATAATGGATTGTCAAGTGTTTGTTATAATTTTCTGTGGAAACTTGATTGTTTTGTGTTTTGACGTGACAACGTCTTATAAATTGGTTTGCCGGGTGACACTTCAAGAAACTGCGTTACGCTCCGCTCACGTTATGCGCTCACAATGAGAGCGAGTGAGAGGCACGCGTCCCTTCCACTCGGGCATGGTTAGCCCGCCTAAGAGCGAGAGAGACAGACATAAAAAGTGAATGAAATTCAGTGCGAGATTCTTTGTATAAATTAATGCTTTAAATATAATTCTTTGTATAAATAAATGTTTTAAATTGTTACTATTATTTCATCCTTCTTCCTACTATACGAATGAATATTCACATTAAAATTATTTTACCACTCAAAGTCGTTGTCACGTAAAACTTTCGCCCGTATACCGACTTTACAGGCAACCAATTTTTTTTTTCTTGTATTGTTTTTATTGAAGAGTGTTGTAATATTTGTTTGTTTCCCAAATAATAAAAAAATATCTGCTGTTTTATACATCAAAAGTGATAAGCATGCCTGCGGTTCGACTGATGGGAA
The DNA here is from genome assembly GCF_905220565.1 of Melitaea cinxia. Classification (NCBI taxonomy): domain Eukaryota; kingdom Metazoa; phylum Arthropoda; class Insecta; order Lepidoptera; family Nymphalidae; genus Melitaea; species Melitaea cinxia. The sequence continues at coordinate 1,172,107 of NC_059412.1, read as the reverse complement.
CCAATTACATTTAGAAGGACTTCAAGGACGTTGACAACTCTTATGCTTCTCCCTCACAAGCTCTGGTTACGTTACTTTATCAGGAAGACCACACAACTTGAGAATTGTATTACTTGGCTGTGATCTTCTGTGTGGTTGAGATACCTCCGCAATCTGCTGCTATATCTGCTGTGGTTTCTCAGTAAAATCTCTTTTGTACAGTAGTAAGACAATCACGTAAATATACAATACAACTTTCATCTTTCGTTGTATCAACTACGACAGTTTTTAAAAGTCTAAGCCTAACCTGTGCTATATTAAGAAATGTGTAAAATTAAAGCCATTTTACATTTTACGATTATAATTTTAATTTTGGACTTAACTATATATTTTTTATTAAATATTTCAGTGTGTGTAACTTGAAACTCAGAATCTGAACTGAACGTACAGCTCATCTTTAGCTGGTACATTTAATTTATCTTTTGCACAGATTATAAAAGGGATAGCAATCGCAATAAATAAAAGACTAAAAATATACTAACCGATATGGTTTTTATTTCTGTACTAAATATTCTTTGTCCTACAATTTTACAAGAATAGTTATACTCCTTATTAAAATATAGACAATTGAAATTTACTCTTACGCTTTTTGAAATAAGCGCCAAACAATGTTCATTCGTGTCATCTTTGATACAATTTATTTTAAAAAAAAAGTTGATTAAAATAATGTATTGAAAGTCAATCAAGTGATGTTTTACAAAAAATAATTTATACGTTAAGGACTTAAATTTTAGACCAAAAATTAATTTTAACATTTTATGTTTCTTAAGATTAAGAAAAACTATTATTATGCTGTTACTATAAAACGATTTATAACTTTATTTACTCGAATATTAAAACGCAATCGTTCGTAATTTTAATATTTCAGCCTTTTTCATTTTAATTTCAAAAAACACTTTAAAAAAATAAAATTCGAACTAAAAATGTATTCACACACAACGGTGCACTTTATTTCTAATAATCGTCCACAAAGTCCTTATAGCTAAACAATTGGGAAATACTTGTTCTAACATTTCAATGTTCAGTGATCGTGGTCTAGACTAAATCTAAAATAATATTTAATTTACACAGGTAATCAATTTTAATATTAATTCATTTCGTAATCTTAGGTCGCAAATACAACAATAAAACTTAACGTTTTAATTTTATATTATTTTTAGTCGTTTAGCTGTGCAATACTTGAGTTGAAACACGGGGAATAAATATCAAAAAACAGTTGTTCCCAGTTTTATTTAAATCATATAATATTTAATAAATTTTTATCTTGTTATATCTTAACATAAATCAACGAAAAGTAATGGGATTTTTGTATAGATTTACTTTCTAAAAGTACAAGATATATATTATGTTTTATCGGAATACATTATGTAATATTCTCTGTATGACAGAATGAGTCCAATAATTCTATTTTAGTACTAGTATAATAACTAAAATAAAACAATTCAAATGTACGTAAAATTGATTTTATTATCATTACATTAAGATAGCTTAAACTATAAATGAAGTAATTCTTTTAATATCGTCGACAACTCCTAAAATGTACCGTTAACTTTGATCAAACAATTTATTTTAGTACACAAGGTATTACAATAATATAAACTAAAACATAATGAGATGTTTACATTTAACGACAACGGTGACAAAACAATAAAATTATTTACCGTTCGATCCACACACGAAACTACTGATATAGCTTTTAATTATTATCTTTAACATTCATAATTCTGTCAACAATTACTTATGAGACGATGAAGTATACGCGGTACACTCGTGTCATTAAGGGCGAAAAAAAAAAACTAAGTTTTTCTTTTCATTACATTTCATTTTGTGAAAAATACACGAATAGAATTCATAGGCACACAGTCGCAAGACTCTTTGATCAGTAAAGCGAGCATAAAGGCGAGTTCACATTATGTCGGTCCGGTTGTGTACGGTTTCTTTTTTTTAACTAGGTCGGCAAACAAATGTACCAGGTCATTAATCCAAAATGACGGCATTGTAGACCCCACTCACTCACTCACTTCAGCCTATCGCAGTCCACTGTTGGACATAGGTCTCCACAAGTTGGCGTCAAAAATGGCGTGAACTCATGTGTTTTTCCCATAGTCACCACGCTATGGGAGACGTATTGGTGGCCGCAGGAATGGTTTTGTCGCACTAAATGCGGGATTACCATCCGACTTGGAACCTGACTTTGAAATACACAGGTCAAAGACGGGCAGCAGCTATGGTCTACACCGTGAGGTGAAAAATAGAATAAATGCGGGACGGAAGAAATGGCGACAGGTCTCTGGAACAGCTTGTGATCCACGAATGGCCCTTACACTTAAGGGGAAAATCTACAAAATGATCATAAGACCTGTCGTAATGTATGGAACAGAATGTTGAGAAAGTGACGGATGAAAGAATAGTGCACGCAGCCGAGATGAGAATGCTGAGATGGATGTAAAAAAAGCGATGGATGGATTGTGTGAGTGAGGACATGGGAAAGAAAGGAGTAAGCACTGAATTGACGAATAATTGATGGAAGAGGAAAACAGCTGATGGTGAGCGATAACCGTAGCTTATAGACGTCTACAATACCAGCATTAATCAAATGCGTTGCCGACCCGAGGTCCCCCCTCCCTATCTCTGGTCACCATACTTACCACAGGAACATAATACTGCTTAAAAGCAAATTTATTTATCTGTTGTAGCTGTTCTTTGTAAAGTGAAGGAACTTTCCCAGTCGGGCTGCTCCTAATTTTGAGAATAGCTTTTGTAGTACTCCGTTGCAACCGATTTATCGCCGACATAACGTAAGTGAGCTTGAATCATCGTCTATTGATCAGAACCTAGCGCGTATATAGACCGCGGCCACGTCATGGTTGGCGTACCCGAGCCGCTTGGCGTGCTTGAAGATCTCGTTAGTGGTGGCCGTGAGAGGCAGCGACTGTTCCAGCGCGTCACCCAGCCCCAGCGCCAGCTTCAGGTCCTTCTGCATGTGAGTCAGCGGCTGGTGCGTGGAGTACGACGACTCGATCATTGCTGGAATCAGAGCGATATATTTAATTACATCGTTCCAGAAAACCAATGAAACCTACTGGGTCCTAAAATGTAAACTGCTGGATCCAATTGGGTCAAATTCTTATAGAACCAAATGGCAAGTAGGTATCTCCCATCCAACAACAAGGAATCAAATCGGATCAGAAGTCTCGGCGTAATCGGAATACAGGAGTCCTTATTGTAAAAATTGCATTTCTTTATTAAATTAGACCATTCAATATTTTTAAAGTACAAAAATGTCAAATATGTAATATCTATAATCTATAAATATAAATATCTACAGAATACAAACACGGTCGTCTGTTCCTAAAGTAAGCAACTTACGGCCGAACCCAATATTCAATCTAAAGATAGAGATAGGTAGTTATCATCAACTGCTAATAACTAACTATCTATCCTTTGTACTTGTCCCAATAATTCGGATATGGGACTACTATCTCCAGTTAGCTGTAGATAGACCGGCTACCTGAGCTCTCCCTTACATTCCAGTATACGCAGCGTCACAGACGGCCTCAGTTGTGTTACATAGATGTTTTGTAGTATTTAAATTTGTCATACAAATTTTATTCATAAATATTAAAGTAATCTTGTTTTATAAAAATATGGACAAATTAATTTTTACACAGACTTTTTAATTTATAATAAATGATATTATTTTAATATGGAATCCATGGTAAATCTAGTAACGGAACGTTTTAACACGACACGAAAAGACGCTACGACGCCATTACGCTTTATTGAATCGTTGTTTCGTTTGAATTTGTATATATTTTTTTACAAATCAAATTATACAAATCATTGCAAATTATAGGTACAATCATTCACCGAATTGTTTGTTTTATTCACAAGATGAGTAAAGTAAGTATTATTTCACAAGAAACATATTATTTTTATTCAATTAATTGTTGCAAAAGAGCAATATCACTTGAACTGCTACTTGAACTTGAGTCTGCCATTATTTTTCACCCGAAATTAATTTTATTTTAAACAAAAAAAATACTTTTTCAATTAATAAATCTTAGTTATCCCCCGAAAACTATAGATCGGATATTGTTGTTACTAAAGATAACCAACGTTACTGACAGATAGAACTCTATTATTATTGGGACGCTTACACTGTCATTTTCATACGAACTGTTATCTCTAGTAAGCTATCTTCCCTCTCGTCGATAGACAGCTTTGAAGGATAAGATTGCCTATCGTCGACAAGTTTATTGGGTCAGTAAAATGAATGATAGATAGATATTTCTGTCTCTAGTAGGACATAACCAGAGATAGATTGAATATTGGGTTCGGCCGTTAATGCTTGTGTTATAGGTAACAGCCGACAGGTATAGCTACAATTTTTTTTTTTCGATAAACATACTTATAAATAATAAATATAAATATATAATATTACACCCAGGCTCGGAGTGGAAATCGAACCCACAACCCCCGGAGCAGAAGTAGGGTCACTACAAACTGCGCCAAAGGGCTAGTCAAATAAGCGTACGATTTGCCCGTCGTAAGCAGACTATGGAAGCCTGCAATACCACAGGCATCGCTAGCGCGTTGCGATCTGGCTACTTTGCTCGTACGCAACACTCGGGAGCACTTTCCTTGATAGCTCAGTATTAATTAGATGCATCTAATTCTTCCTTCTTCAACTGAGGCAGGGCATAGCAGGAAATATCCTGCTCAAAATCTGGGGCAGCCCGACTGGGGAAATACCGCGGCCTTGATAATACTGATCTCATTTAAATAATACTGATTTCAAGTGGTGTGTTTCTGTGGTGAGTAAGATCCTGGAGAGGGGGAGGGGGTTGGGGTAGGATCGGAAACGTGCTTGCGATGCTTCTGGTGTTACAAGCGTCTATAAGTTACGGTTATCGCTTACTACCAGGTGAGCCTTACAGTTGTTTGCCGACCTAGTTGTTGAAAAGAATAGATGCTGTAATGAGAAAGCTACTAGCCAGCTCAAAGGCCGAACGTAAGATAAATTCTATGGCAGTAAGAAAAGATCTGTATAAATTAAAGTATCCGATGCTGAAAAGGAAAAATTTTATAAAGAAGCAGAGCAGTTTTTCAAACGAGCTATTAAATACTTAGAAGAACGATTTTATTTCAATGAGGACTTCTCATACAATCGCCGTCTATAGTGAGCTCTTTACAGAAACGGTGCCACGGTTCGCTTAAACCGAATATAAAAATCATCATATCAAAAAAAAAATTTCGATCTAGCGAGTACATCGTTCCATAGCTTAATTGGCTAGAGCGCCGACACGGTCAGTCGGAGACGCGGGTTCGAACCCCGCTGGTACAGTCAATTTTTGATATGATATTCAAAAATGTTTAGAATGCCTATTTTGTGGGTAACACAAAAATAAAATCGTAGATATTAATCGTTTTCTGCTTTTTTATGTTAGTATTTATTTATATAGACATTTGTATCGCAGCGGACGATGTAACAATAACGTTAATGTTGTTGTTTTAAAAATATATGTATTAACTTTAATTTAATTTTATTTTTGTTTCTCCCAACCTAAGTCCCACTATTCTAAAAAAAATTTCTCCCGACAAGAGGGTCATTCGAACTGGTAACCCTAGATCCTGCCCGTTGTTGCGGCGGGCGTGACGTCAACTATCGTTTCAAGGAAACGCACCGATACCGATTGAGTGAGTAAATAAAGATCCGTATCCGCGGATCTTGACACTAAATATCCGTATCCGGATCCGTATCCACAGATATACATTTCTGAAGATCCGGCACATCAGGAGCACACACAAACAGAGCTCACCGCGGCCCTTGAGGATGAGGTGCGGCGAGGCGAGCGGCGTGAGCGCCAGCACGTCCAGCAGGTCGGCCTGGCTCAGGCCCGCGCGGTCCGCCAGCGACACTACATATCAGGAGCACACACAAACAGAGCTCACCGCGGCCCTTGAGGATGAGGTGCGGCGAGGCGAGCGGCGTGAGCGCCAGCACGTCCAGCAGGTCGGCCTGGCTCAGGCCCGCGCGGTCCGCCAGCGACACTACATATCAGGAGCACACACAAACAGAGCTCACCGCGGCCCTTGAGGATGAGGTGCGGCGAGGCGAGCGGCGTGAGCGCCAGCACGTCCAGCAGGTCGGCCTGGCTCAGGCCCGCGCGGTCCGCCAGCGACACTACATATCAGGAGCACACACAAACAGAGCTCACCGCGGCCCTTGAGGATGAGGTGCGGCGAGGCGAGCGGCGTGAGCGCCAGCACGTCCAGCAGGTCGGCCTGGCTCAGGCCCGCGCGGTCCGCCAGCGACACTACATATCAGGAGCACACACAAACAGAGCTCACCGCGGCCCTTGAGGATGAGGTGCGGCGAGGCGAGCGGCGTGAGCGCCAGCACGTCCAGCAGGTCGGCCTGGCTCAGGCCCGCGCGGTCCGCCAGCGACACTACATATCAGGAGCACACACAAACAGAGCTCACCGCGGCCCTTGAGGATGAGGTGCGGCGAGGCGAGCGGCGTGAGCGCCAGCACGTCCAGCAGGTCGGCCTGGCTCAGGCCCGCGCGGTCCGCCAGCGACACTACATATCAGGAGCACACACAAACAGAGCTCACCGCGGCCCTTGAGGATGAGGTGCGGCGAGGCGAGCGGCGTGAGCGCCAGCACGTCCAGCAGGTCGGCCTGGCTCAGGCCCGCGCGGTCCGCCAGCGACACTACATATCAGGAGCACACACAAACAGAGCTCACCGCGGCCCTTGAGGATGAGGTGCGGCGAGGCGAGCGGCGTGAGCGCCAGCACGTCCAGCAGGTCGGCCTGGCTCAGGCCCGCGCGGTCCGCCAGCGACACTACATATCAGGAGCACACACAAACAGAGCTCACCGCGGCCCTTGAGGATGAGGTGCGGCGAGGCGAGCGGCGTGAGCGCCAGCACGTCCAGCAGGTCGGCCTGGCTCAGGCCCGCGCGGTCCGCCAGCGACACTACATATCAGGAGCACACACAAACAGAGCTCACCGCGGCCCTTGAGGATGAGGTGCGGCGAGGCGAGCGGCGTGAGCGCCAGCACGTCCAGCAGGTCGGCCTGGCTCAGGCCCGCGCGGTCCGCCAGCGACACTACATATCAGGAGCACACACAAACAGAGCTCACCGCGGCCCTTGAGGATGAGGTGCGGCGAGGCGAGCGGCGTGAGCGCCAGCACGTCCAGCAGGTCGGCCTGGCTCAGGCCCGCGCGGTCCGCCAGCGACACTACATATCAGGAGCACACACAAACAGAGCTCACCGCGGCCCTTGAGGATGAGGTGCGGCGAGGCGAGCGGCGTGAGCGCCAGCACGTCCAGCAGGTCGGCCTGGCTCAGGCCCGCGCGGTCCGCCAGCGACACTACATATCAGGAGCACACACAAACAGAGCTCACCGCGGCCCTTGAGGATGAGGTGCGGCGAGGCGAGCGGCGTGAGCGCCAGCACGTCCAGCAGGTCGGCCTGGCTCAGGCCCGCGCGGTCCGCCAGCGACACTACATATCAGGAGCACACACAAACAGAGCTCACCGCGGCCCTTGAGGATGAGGTGCGGCGAGGCGAGCGGCGTGAGCGCCAGCACGTCCAGCAGGTCGGCCTGGCTCAGGCCCGCGCGGTCCGCCAGCGACACTACATATCAGGAGCACACACAAACAGAGCTCACCGCGGCCCTTGAGGATGAGGTGCGGCGAGGCGAGCGGCGTGAGCGCCAGCACGTCCAGCAGGTCGGCCTGGCTCAGGCCCGCGCGGTCCGCCAGCGACACTACATATCAGGAGCACACACAAACAGAGCTCACCGCGGCCCTTGAGGATGAGGTGCGGCGAGGCGAGCGGCGTGAGCGCCAGCACGTCCAGCAGGTCGGCCTGGCTCAGGCCCGCGCGGTCCGCCAGCGACACTACATATCAGGAGCACACACAAACAGAGCTCACCGCGGCCCTTGAGGATGAGGTGCGGCGAGGCGAGCGGCGTGAGCGCCAGCACGTCCAGCAGGTCGGCCTGGCTCAGGCCCGCGCGGTCCGCCAGCGACACTACATATCAGGAGCACACACAAACAGAGCTCACCGCGGCCCTTGAGGATGAGGTGCGGCGAGGCGAGCGGCGTGAGCGCCAGCACGTCCAGCAGGTCGGCCTGGCTCAGGCCCGCGCGGTCCGCCAGCGACACTACATATCAGGAGCACACACAAACAGAGCTCACCGCGGCCCTTGAGGATGAGGTGCGGCGAGGCGAGCGGCGTGAGCGCCAGCACGTCCAGCAGGTCGGCCTGGCTCAGGCCCGCGCGGTCCGCCAGCGACACTACATATCAGGAGCACACACAAACAGAGCTCACCGCGGCCCTTGAGGATGAGGTGCGGCGAGGCGAGCGGCGTGAGCGCCAGCACGTCCAGCAGGTCGGCCTGGCTCAGGCCCGCGCGGTCCGCCAGCGACACTACATATCAGGAGCACACACAAACAGAGCTCACCGCGGCCCTTGAGGATGAGGTGCGGCGAGGCGAGCGGCGTGAGCGCCAGCACGTCCAGCAGGTCGGCCTGGCTCAGGCCCGCGCGGTCCGCCAGCGACACTACATATCAGGAGCACACACAAACAGAGCTCACCGCGGCCCTTGAGGATGAGGTGCGGCGAGGCGAGCGGCGTGAGCGCCAGCACGTCCAGCAGGTCGGCCTGGCTCAGGCCCGCGCGGTCCGCCAGCGACACTACATATCAGGAGCACACACAAACAGAGCTCACCGCGGCCCTTGAGGATGAGGTGCGGCGAGGCGAGCGGCGTGAGCGCCAGCACGTCCAGCAGGTCGGCCTGGCTCAGGCCCGCGCGGTCCGCCAGCGACACTACATATCAGGAGCACACACAAACAGAGCTCACCGCGGCCCTTGAGGATGAGGTGCGGCGAGGCGAGCGGCGTGAGCGCCAGCACGTCCAGCAGGTCGGCCTGGCTCAGGCCCGCGCGGTCCGCCAGCGACACTACATATCAGGAGCACACACAAACAGAGCTCACCGCGGCCCTTGAGGATGAGGTGCGGCGAGGCGAGCGGCGTGAGCGCCAGCACGTCCAGCAGGTCGGCCTGGCTCAGGCCCGCGCGGTCCGCCAGCGACACTACATATCAGGAGCACACACAAACAGAGCTCACCGCGGCCCTTGAGGATGAGGTGCGGCGAGGCGAGCGGCGTGAGCGCCAGCACGTCCAGCAGGTCGGCCTGGCTCAGGCCCGCGCGGTCCGCCAGCGACACTACATATCAGGAGCACACACAAACAGAGCTCACCGCGGCCCTTGAGGATGAGGTGCGGCGAGGCGAGCGGCGTGAGCGCCAGCACGTCCAGCAGGTCGGCCTGGCTCAGGCCCGCGCGGTCCGCCAGCGACACTACATATCAGGAGCACACACAAACAGAGCTCACCGCGGCCCTTGAGGATGAGGTGCGGCGAGGCGAGCGGCGTGAGCGCCAGCACGTCCAGCAGGTCGGCCTGGCTCAGGCCCGCGCGGTCCGCCAGCGACACTACATATCAGGAGCACACACAAACAGAGCTCACCGCGGCCCTTGAGGATGAGGTGCGGCGAGGCGAGCGGCGTGAGCGCCAGCACGTCCAGCAGGTCGGCCTGGCTCAGGCCCGCGCGGTCCGCCAGCGACACTACATATCAGGAGCACACACAAACAGAGCTCACCGCGGCCCTTGAGGATGAGGTGCGGCGAGGCGAGCGGCGTGAGCGCCAGCACGTCCAGCAGGTCGGCCTGGCTCAGGCCCGCGCGGTCCGCCAGCGACACTACATATCAGGAGCACACACAAACAGAGCTCACCGCGGCCCTTGAGGATGAGGTGCGGCGAGGCGAGCGGCGTGAGCGCCAGCACGTCCAGCAGGTCGGCCTGGCTCAGGCCCGCGCGGTCCGCCAGCGACACTACATATCAGGAGCACACACAAACAGAGCTCACCGCGGCCCTTGAGGATGAGGTGCGGCGAGGCGAGCGGCGTGAGCGCCAGCACGTCCAGCAGGTCGGCCTGGCTCAGGCCCGCGCGGTCCGCCAGCGACACTACATATCAGGAGCACACACAAACAGAGCTCACCGCGGCCCTTGAGGATGAGGTGCGGCGAGGCGAGCGGCGTGAGCGCCAGCACGTCCAGCAGGTCGGCCTGGCTCAGGCCCGCGCGGTCCGCCAGCGACACTACATATCAGGAGCACACACAAACAGAGCTCACCGCGGCCCTTGAGGATGAGGTGCGGCGAGGCGAGCGGCGTGAGCGCCAGCACGTCCAGCAGGTCGGCCTGGCTCAGGCCCGCGCGGTCCGCCAGCGACACTACATATCAGGAGCACACACAAACAGAGCTCACCGCGGCCCTTGAGGATGAGGTGCGGCGAGGCGAGCGGCGTGAGCGCCAGCACGTCCAGCAGGTCGGCCTGGCTCAGGCCCGCGCGGTCCGCCAGCGACACTACATATCAGGAGCACACACAAACAGAGCTCACCGCGGCCCTTGAGGATGAGGTGCGGCGAGGCGAGCGGCGTGAGCGCCAGCACGTCCAGCAGGTCGGCCTGGCTCAGGCCCGCGCGGTCCGCCAGCGACACTACATATCAGGAGCACACACAAACAGAGCTCACCGCGGCCCTTGAGGATGAGGTGCGGCGAGGCGAGCGGCGTGAGCGCCAGCACGTCCAGCAGGTCGGCCTGGCTCAGGCCCGCGCGGTCCGCCAGCGACACTACATATCAGGAGCACACACAAACAGAGCTCACCGCGGCCCTTGAGGATGAGGTGCGGCGAGGCGAGCGGCGTGAGCGCCAGCACGTCCAGCAGGTCGGCCTGGCTCAGGCCCGCGCGGTCCGCCAGCGCCAGCCCCTCGGCCAGCGCCGCCAGCGACACGCCGCCCACCACCTGCAGCACGGAGTTCATCTTCGACGCGTTGCCGATCTCGCCTGCGGGGAAGAGCGGGACGCGCTCAATGACCTTGGACGATTACTGCCGAGCCCTCACTGGGCCCGCCGTGCCGAGCCGAGTGGGACTCGCTTCAGCCCGTAACGTCCCACTGCTGGACGTAAGCCTCTTTTTCTTTCCTTTCTTTAATAACGACCGGGACCGACAGCTTAACGGTCTCTCCGAGGCACGGTGGGGGAGACCCACGAGGATTAACGACCAGACCAAACATAAATATTTGCATTAACACAAATATCCACTCCGAGGAATCGAACCCGAAACCGTCGCCGTCGGTATTTAGGCGCCGCCGACACGGCACACGCTCCATTACACCAGAGCGGTCCTCAGTGTAAAGTGTAACTCAGTAGGATATTACTGCGACTTTAACCTACCCAGGGAACACATGACCTATAACTGACGTCAAGTGTAGATCATAAAAGTGTAATATAATTTATACGTCTAATAGACATAAAAATGACACACTTCATGATCTTACACAAGACGGTATATTAGGTTATATCATTGAGACTTCATATTTACATAAAACGTCACAAGATGACATAAAAATGGGAAATAATGACCTTTAAATGACTTAACTGTGATTTATACTTATGTAAGCTATGATCTAGTATTATGTCATTCTGACGGTAGTTTGACGTCATAGTGTTTACTGAGTATTTAATGGATTATGAGTACGTAGTATCATCATTACAGCCTATACAGTCCACTGCTGGACATAGGCCTCCACAAGTTTACGCCAAAAATAACGTGAACTCATGTGTTTTGCCCATAGTCACCACGCTGGGCAGGCGGGTTGGTGACCGGTACGTAGTATAACTTGCTGAATTTCCCAATTTGATTGAACAGAAACACATTAAATATTTTTAGATCATTAGAAACATATAAGATACGAATAAATTAAAATAAAAAGTATCAATTCATAATAATACATTTGACAATTGTTATATTCTTCTCTGGACAACAGCTTAATAGTGTAACTTAAATCACTCAATTATCCGGATGTCTAGAACTCTAGCATGCTGTTATAAATATAAAATAGAAATATGCAGCATTGGATAAACCCTTCCTCTCCTCTTAGAAAGGATTACATAATTAGAAAGAAGAAGAAAAGAAAGAAGAAGAATAGAAAGGATCGCATAATTCGCATTTCCATAGTGACCCACGATTTATTGGTGGATATATCTAAAATTCGTCCCAACACAAAGATTCTTTACAATAGTTTTATTCACTCTGTAGGTAAATTTTATACACAGTTCTTAGAAATTCATCACTACTTATTAATTAATTTTTATTGATAATTTTTTTTTCTCTCCACTAGGCTATCACTAACTCACAGGAAGACAATGAAACCCACAAAGAAGTGGTATTATCAGATACCCACCCAGGTACCTTCAACTGAATAAGATGTCGCTTTAGAAGCCAAAACCACATGCAATATTTTAAGAAGCTAGAAAAGAATAATCATTATTTATTCAGGAAGCTTTTCAAAGCTTTATGAAATTTGTTTTTTTTTTGGGCGTCCAGATTTGCTCGTTCATTGTTTAAAAAGAAATAAATAAAAAGCGGTAAAAAAAATAATTTAAAAATAAAGTAAAAAAAGTGCTAAAAAAGTGTATTCCATTTCACACTCGCTCGCATCAACAATCACACAAACAAATATAATTAAAAATAATTGTACCATTTGCAAAATAAAATATTTAAATTAAAAAGTAAGTAATATTTATTGCAACATTCTTCTTAAAATTAATTATCCATTCAAGTATCCTTTATACTGTAACATAATCATGTAATCACTAAGAATTTTTAGATTTTACATTTAAACAAACACAGCTACATTTCCATTGTTTGTTTTAAAAATTTGTTTACAAAATCCAATCTCTATGAGATTTCCTTTAGCACTAGATGTGACATATCTATCTTAAGCCCGGCTATCTTCACCTACATGTCTTTCAAACTTTCCTATTTTTACCATCTAATCCACAAATCCAAGTCACCAACTCAAAACCTTACACTACATCTTTTACAGTCCCAGCTCATTGTCAACTACATGTCTTTCAAATCCTTCCAAACTGATCAACAAAACCAAGTCACCAACTCAAAAACTTTCACTAGACCTTTTACAATCCCGGCCATTGTCACTTACTTGTCTTTCCAAAAATCCCCTTTAACTCCGGCTATCAGCTACATATCTTTCCAACTTTCTAATCCTTGCAAAGATTTATCCAGAATACCAAGCTCAAAATCTCCCACTCTAGATTCCAATACCACGGGGTATCGGTTACAACAATGAACGAGCAAGTTTCGTCGCGCCTCGAACCGGAGACGCGGACTACTACCGAGGTAAAAGGAGTTCTTGCTCATCGCCTTGAAGCAGGACTGGCAGTCGTCGAACAGGGACCGGTCGCCCGCCGCCAGCACGATCAGCGTGCCCTCCTCTGCTTGCGTCTTTGAGCCTTGGATCTGCAAATTATGTCATGTCATTTAGAAGAAGTAAGGCCAAGACGAAATTTTTTGGTGTTTTTTTTTTTAGCCTAAAGACGAAGATCCACGTCACTTAGAACAATAAAGGTAACAAACGACATTTCTTTTTTATTTTATTTTTTCGAATTGTGTATGATAATGGACAATGAAGACGGATATGTTGTTGACTCTAGCAGCCTGCATATCAGTAGTTGGGAAAGGGGGAATCCCCAGAGAACCTAGAAAGAATTTTATTTATTATGAGGAATCAATGTCCTTTTATTTGCATATTAATTAACAAGAAAGTTGCAAGTAGGAACTTCTTTACTTTAGAGTCTTTCTTAGCGTTTTTATAACAATTTTCTTAAATCCTAGAGTAATTAGTGAATAAAACAATTTTCTTAAATTCTAATACAATGAGTGATATCATAAAAAATTAAATTTACTTGAGCCTCAAGATATCTGCCTCCCTTCCCACTGATGGCTTCGACGATGTCGTGTGACGTATCAGCATCTATGGAGGTCATCTCTACATATCCTTTGCCTTCTAAGGACGGACAGTGAAGCACTCCGCAGTTACCGAACACCATCTAAAAATGAGAATTAAGATTGTTTATACCAAATTTATTCATATAATAATAACCATGGTAGGATTGGAAAGTATTTTGTCCATTATCAAAATCTAAAGGAAACTTAGAAAAAGCCTAACAAATTAGTAAAAAAAGTGTAAAGACATGTATGTAAGCATTTAACGCGAACATAAAATTACACCAAATGATAACACTCTTGAGAGATGTACTTAAAGGACTTTTTGCTTTACATATTACATTTCTGTACATCTGTATCAACTACATTAATTTACAAGTCGAAATACATACATATTTATTTATATACAAATAAGATGTAATATAGCCTAAAATTTTGCCCAATAATAAATTCGAAACTAATACATTAAAATAATCAAACTATTTATTAGCACGATAATATTTGTAGACGGTATCAATACGAGATATATATTTAGTTTGTTGAACTATAAATCATTATCTATCAGATTCTAGAAAGGTCGGTGAGAAAGGTCGGCGTACATTAATATCACAACCGACCTGTGCCCTTCGTTGTCAAGGAACATTATAAAGAAAGCAAATTCACCTTTACAATATTTGACTCATAATAAAATATCAATACGTTTTTACGAACTCTACAAAAATAGTTTAGGAGTTTTTGTATGTAAAAGAACTGGATAATAGACTAGTTTTATTAATAAACGTTTTAAGTACAATCATAATCTTATAATCAAAAATTAAAAAAAAAAAACTGAAATAATTATGTTTAAAACAAATCACTCATCACTTCAGCCTATTTACTTATTTTATTTTTTTTACTTTATTTCGCAGTCCACGGCTGGACATAGACATCCACAAGTTCGCGCCAGAAGTGGCGTGAACTTATTTGTGTTGCCCATACGTCACGGTTGGTGACCGTAGTGCTTTGTCGCTCCGAATACGCTGCTGCCCGTCTTCGACTTGTGTATTTCAAAGCCAGCAGTTGGATGGCTATCCCGCCATCGGTCGGCTTTATAAGTTCCAAGGTGATAGTGGTACTGTGTTAACCCTTAGTCGCCTATTACGACACCCACGGGAAGAGAGGTGGGTGACTATATTCTTTACTGCCATAACCATAGAGAAGGTTTAAAACAAAATTTACATTCAATTTTATATTGCTAACCAAAACGCGCAATTTTACTCAAGTTTGCCTATGCGTTTCAGCGTTATATTTTATAGCCTTAAATCTTCCCAAATTAACAAACTTTGTAATAAAAAATAACAAGTACATAAATCCACACATTCTTTCTCCCCTTTCGAATAGCAATGTATTTATACATATTTATATTTTTACAACGCGTTGGCGCAACGGTTACAGCACGGGTTGTGGCTGTTGTGCTGGCGGTTGCGGATTCCAGCCGCGCACATGACAAACATTTGTATTGGCCACACAGATGTTTGCTGTTGTCTGGGTGTTTATGCAGTCTTTGTGGGTCTCCCTACCGCGCCTCGGAGAGCATTTCAAGCCGTCGCGTCGGTCCAGTTGCTAGCATGTACACCTGATAGCGATCGTTACTCATAGTAGGAAATACATCCGCCGACCTGCATCGGAACAGGGTGGTGGATTAAGCTAAGATCCTTCTCCTACATAGAGTCCTATGCCCAGCAGTGGGATATTACAGGCTGAAGCGAACGATATATCTATATAGGCTTGTCTTTGTAATACCTCTTTCGCCGCCTGTGGATCGGCCACACAAGAGAATGTAATATCGGCCTCTTCAACGACATCGCAAGGTGTGACGGCAATCGTGGCGCCGACCTTCTCGAAGTCTTTACACTGTTAACAAAAGAAACAAGCATTTAGAAACTATAAAACATATATGAGAACATAGAACCATCTTCTATTTTGAAGTTGGTTTAAAAAAATTCAAGAGTTGCTTAAGACAAAATAGAGCAGGCATGCCATATATTTTGACAGATTAATTGTAGTGAAATATTTAATTATAAACATTTAAAAAGTAAGTTTATTTATATTTTTAAAGGTTCAAATTATATTTTAGAGCAATCTTTACTTTCATTCATTTAACAAACATCTCTATTTACATATTTAGTCAGATATAAATTAATGCCACCAATAACAAAATTGTTTACCCAAATAAACTTAATTAATAATAAAATAATACATATAATGCCGAAAAGCGCCATCTCTTAACAACATAATAACACTCATTTTCTGAAACGCAACGTTAGATGTCGCTACCGGTTTTTGTTCATAGTTTCGAATCGATAGACACGCCACGCTGACGATAGGAGATACGGTAACGTCAACGACCCTCGCTCGGAATGGCTGGCGGGCCACGCGCCGCCATTTTGATAACGGCTCTTTCCCGCTACGCACAGTCGTGCACGGTTCGACACGGTGTTCCAACTGTGTTACTTGCTAAGTTAGTTCCGTAAAGAGCGCTTAGTCACGGTGCGATAAATCGACGTAGTTGGAATACAGCATATTTCTAACAAGACTGTAATATTATGCATTTGAGATGATAGAAAATACAGCTTTACCTTGTTTCATACACCGTTCGATTTAATTATAGTGTGGTTCAAATTGTTATTTGCAAAAACAAATTTATGATCCGTTACGTACATAGATACTTACGGGTAATAATTTTTTTTTATTACTAGTATTATTATATAATTAAATGTATTAATTGTGAAACTTACGATTTAAAGATTTTATTCCTGAAAGTAAAATCTTTTTCTTTAGCAAGTACCTAACATTAGATAGGTACCTATAGACTATTTTTACTTTTAAATAGCGTTTTATCCGCAATTTAACAGGCAATTAAGAGAAAAACTTAATTATCCTATAAACTAAATACCACACACAAATCGATGGCACAGTTTAACGAAATTAGGTACCCAATTAATTTAAGTAAATTGCTTTTCTTTATTGAAAATGAGACATTTATACAGCTACCTAAAAGCGCTCATATTTTCAGATGTAATTATAAAAGACGTAATTGTAAAGGCTGACATAGAGTTTAGTATATAAAACGAATCGCTTAAATTTTATTTGGAATATTTATATTATAAATTATGAGTACGTGAAAACTAATACAAACAACATTTTTCTTTCGTTTTCATCCGCTTTGACGTCCATGTTTACTAATCCGCACCTATGAGCACGTTGTCATGTAATCTATGACCTTTCTCAACAAACAGGCTTTAGTTTATCGTGTTAGCACATTCAAACAAATAAATATACATATTCAGATTTTAATATTGGCACATATACGTAAGTCCGCATCATATTTTATTAATACGCTAAGGTTAAGGATGTTTGCCTCCCTACTTATTAAGAAAAACCTCACAATTAGGTACTCCACATAAATTATATATCATTTTATAGGTTAATTGCTTGCTCTACCGACATCAACAACTAAAAAATTTATTATTGCTTTTGTTTTTGTAAATTTATTAATTATTAAAATTACATAGGTATATGAGGGCTTTAATTTTATACATAATATGTAGTATGATGAACAAACTTTTAAATTATATACTTTTAATACATTTTAATAATTACTTAAAAACATATTTATGTTTTAAATCATATTTATTACGACCACACAAAATTTAAAAAAGAAAATAGTCTTATAAAACCCTTCAAGTATAGTATATATAGTAGTAGTAATATAGTATATAGTAGTAGTAAGTTGAATGTTGGTTTTGAATTTGCATATTTGTTGATATCGATCAATGTCGAATATAATACAAAACCAAGAAAGATTATTTTCTAATGTTTACACGAATTTCACTCATTACCTATAATGAAACAACTTTTTCAGATTTTATCGCGGTTTATTATGTTATTTACATGCCCGACGTTTCAGATACTTTACAGCAACCATGGTCATGGAAGTACTGACCCGTGACCGTGACACTTTATGCTACCATAATCCTGTAATTAAGTAATCGAATAAACTTCAACGTGTGTGTAAAGCGCGTACATATTAATTGATAGAAGTAAGTAAAACGTGTATATCTGAGCAGTATCAAAAAAATTAAAAAGCCCATACATCAAAAATTCAAGACTACTTAAAATGTCATAAAACTAACATTACTTGAACTAATTACGAAAACTGTCTGACATTTTCAAACGTTGATAAGAAAAGAACAGACACTGAATCATTTTTAACCGTAAGAACATATCGGCTGACTAAACTTTAAAGTTTTATCGTCTCATTAAACATAAAAGAGTTTAAAATTGGTGTTTGGAAATCGCAAGTGGCGCCTGCTCTGACGAAGGTCAATGTCAGAATGAATAAGTAAACAATCTCGAGCAGGTAAAAACGTAACAAAATGCATTTAAACATTACATCTGCGCAGCTTCTGTTAGCGGAATTGTATTTGTGTATAAAGTTAAAGATTCAACTGTTCATATAATTACTATTTTTGGGCCTACCTACCTCACCTACTAAACTATTAAAATACCATATAGTCTTCCTCGGTCAATGAACAATCCAACACGAAAATAATTTATCAAATTTGAACCTATAGTTCCTAAGATTAACGCGTTTAAACAAACAAACTATTCAGATTTATAAACAGTACCTACATATACATTAAGAACATAAAATTGACTGAGGTATGGCACAGCAGGAATTTCCTGCTCAAAATACGGAGCAGCCCGACTGGGGTAGTACCTCGACCTTACAGAGGATCACAGCTAAATAATACTGTTTTCAAGCAGTATTGTGTTCCTGTTGGTGAGTAAGGTGACCAGAGCTCCTGGGGGGGATTGGGGATTTGGTCGGCAACGCGTTTGCGATGCTTCTGGTGTTGAAGGCGTCTATAAGCTACGGTAATCTCTTACCATCAGGTGAGCTGTACGCTTGTTTGCCGACCTAGTGATATAAAAAATAAAAAAAAACCTAACTTATTTTTTAAAGTCGGTTAATAATCAATATACTTCCCTAAATATTAACTTGTCTCTTCCTTATGAGTTATTCAACAGTTTGACAGTGAAAATGTAACATACAATATACTGCCGGGTGCCTACAGTGTTCCGACGGCTCTCTAGTATCCAGAAATGTCGCTTTATATCACTGCCAAACAAAAGGGTTGGCACATTTATTTTCATTTACCTACTCCTTACTAAATTTGCCCATTCACAGTTCGTATTAAGGTTACGCCAGGAATAATTATATTGTATTCAAATATTAATAAGAATCAATTATTTTCTCATAAACAGTTATAAAATGCAAATATATACATTATTATAGCCAATACTCAATTGATATACCAAGGCACACAAATATAATAGTATAAAAATATATTTAGTACGTATAATATTATAACAGCTACATTTTAACCTAAAGCCTCTTATCGCTGTGTCGCTGACGTAACATAAAAATTATCTCAAATGGGGACTCTATCCATTACCATATCTGACAAAAAATATATAAATGTTTTTAAACATATTTTATTTTAAATGTTATTTTAAGATACTGTACAACGTACATTACCTACAGATTTATATTATATATTCTGAAATTATGTTACTAAGCAATATGACCGACAAATAAATATTATAGCAAAAGGTACCAAATATTTCAAAATAATTATGATGGAACAAGCAAATCTCATATGCATACACACATATATACGAAGTATAAAACACATTTTTTTAATTTCTCAATACTAAACAGAAACTAATGTATTCCGTTTCGAGTGAGTTTAATGGTGTCATTGAAAACAATCGCCCACAGTGGCTCAACGTAACAGCTAACTGACCTAACGAGTATTACATTATTCTATAGAACTTTCATTAAACCAAATATTATTCACTCCTTACGTCATACTCGTATAACATAATCCAATAAAAATGTCTGCTATCCTAGACATAAATATATTACTATCTTTGTTATTGATTGACGAAATTGTTTAAAGGAATGATGTATGAAATATGCCGTAAGGTTTCGATTCGTCACGTGATCAGACTAAGCGAAGTACGTCTTGACCTGTCTAGACAAAAGTATTTGATAATCGTTACACAACTTTGTTTGGCTCAGCTCCACTTATCGTATTAATGTAAGACCGAATTAGATTATATCAACGATAAAAAACTAGACGATAAAATGGGGCATTACATGGCAAATATTATAGATTTTGTATGTCTATGTCTAGTGTTATTTACGCTAAACTATAAACTTATTTTTTTCCTGAACTACTTTTTAACTACTATAGCTTAGAAATGGTATGTGGTACATATTATGTGGTTTATTGTTGCCATCGTAACTGATAAACTACATTATTACATAGAAAATTCTTACATTATAATCAAGGTTGAGATACTACTACTATACATTGTGCCCTTCGTACTCTTTAAGTAAATTAAAACAACGTAATTAATCTTTAACTGTAGAGACTATGTTAATAAAATGTTAAGAATTTTAAGGGGTTGTGAACTTCACCCTTAGCGGGGTGTGGAACATCACCTTATACGAGTCTGTATAACAACAAAAGGGGAAAGTAATTTTGATAAAATATTGACGATAAATTTTTGCAATTGTAAACATTTCTTACGGGATATCCATTAATTACGTGAACTCAGAATGGGGGTAGGGGCCCAATGAAATCTCACTAAATCTCATTTAAACCGAGGGGGGGGTTAGTCAAAAATCTCACATAAACTTGAGAAAAATATAAAATATAACGATATTAAAAAAAAAATTTTTTGTTCTATTTGCCCATATATTCAGCGTCTACCTCGCGTAAGGGGGGTCCAGGCAAATCTCACTAAATCTCACCTAGGAGGGGGAGGAGTCTAAGCTGATCGAAAAATAGCTAACGTAATTAATGGATATCCCCTAAGAGTCAACCCTAGTTTGTTTTCGCTGGTTGCCAACTAACTGCACGAGGAAACTTAGAGAACGTCACTTAAACCACAATTTAATTCCACATTACTCACTTATGCACAAACATAGCTGGGCTTTCCTATTAAATACATTCTAAATTTTGTGTCATATCAAACTAGACTTTATCTTAAATTCTGTAATAGGAAAAGCGTAAAGGACAATATTCATCGAGCGTTTACTGTTTTAACTATAGCCATAATAATACTAAGTAACCAGATAATTAAAAAAATAACTATTTCATATCGCTCACTAAAACAATTCGCTCAGGTTTAGGGCTAAATATTAATTAGTTGTTTCCAAATTTGCAACACAAGAGCTATATAAATTGAAAATCCTTTATTAACAGTCACGTATAATCTTGTGCTGTGTGGCTACGGCACTAAAGAATTTAGCCACCCCATCTCTTCCCGTGGGTGTCGTAAGAGGCGACTAAGGGATAACAAGGTTCCACAACCACCTTGGAACTTAAGAAGCCGACCGATGGCGGGATAACCATCCAACTGCTGGCTTTGAAATACACAGGCCGGAGACGAGCAGCAGCGTCTTTGGTGCGATAAAGCCAGCCCTGCGGTCACCAACCCGCCTGCCCAGCGTGGTGACTATGGGCAAAACACATGAGTTCACGTTATTTTTGGCGTAAACTTGTGGAGGCCTATGTGCAACAGTGGACTGTATAGGCTGTAATGATTGATGATTGAAAATCTTGTCAAATCATTACATAGTAAAACAAAGTCGCTTCCCGCTGTCTCTAGGTCTTTAAAACTACGCAACGGATTTTCATGCAGATTTCTTCAGTAAATAGAGTTATTCCAGAGGAAGGTTTACGTGTATAATACGTGCATAATATAGTGGAGGAACACTGATAGTTTTTGCAACCGTGCGAAACCAGGGCGGGTCGCCAGTTATTGATAAAAACAAGTTATTAATCTAAAGATGTTCGTATAATAGAAGGACAAAGGGACCGGTTAAGTGAAAGTCGGTGTTCGCTGAAGGCTACATGATTTGTTACTCGCAAGCGACTTACGGGCTAACTAGAATGGTATTATAGAGACAAATCAATTGATACTAAGACTTTATTTATTACTCTGTATAAATAATTGAGCTTGTTCTCAAACAAAACAAACCGGGTTTAAAACAACTCGTCAGATCCCGCTCAATTAAAATGGGATTGGGAAATAGATGGGGGGGTAACACACACATAAAAAATAGAACGAAATTAAGATCTTTATTTTCTTAAGTCAAAAAGTAGTAAAATGAAAACTGGTACCAAGATTAACTGAAACATTTTTTGTAACTAACAGCACGCTATCCGGCTACGCTAGATGTACTTTATCTTCACATATGTATATCTCAGCATTTTCCTTAGACCATTTGATGGTTGATTTCAATTCTAAGCAAAGATGTTATAAAAGAACACTAGGAAATACAACCCTGCTAACCCATATTTGAGCCTAAACGAACCGGCTGTGTTTGCTCCGCTGGGCCATCTCATCTCATATTTATGTAAAGTAGAACGGTCGTGGAAACAAAACAAAATATTCTTGTATTGAGGAGAAAACTTATCTAAATACGTGAGATATTTATAACACACTGCCTAAATTAAAAAGATAATAAGGTAAAGGTGTGTAATATTATATAGCCAATCAAAAATCAATTCGAACCAGTACTTCCTGAGGTTAGCACGTTCAAACAAACAAACATTCAAGCTCTAAGATTTATAATATTAATGTGAATGAAACATGTTTTCAAATATTTTGTTTTTTACTAAATTACCGGGAGATTTACGGCCCTTTCCAGTAATCTATCTATCCCTGGTTTTATATTATATTTTATATATACTCTATATGGCGCATATGAGTGCGGTTGGCCGCAGACCGGACCAATTGAGGACTCAAACTGTAGATTTATTGCATCGTAGGTAACGGGACGGATGCGTGCAATATAATAATATAATATTATGATTAAAAACATCTCTATCAGCCACACAAAGAATTATCGATAGGTGACCGCTGTAAAAAAATGTGCTTTGTTTTTATTGAAAATTGTATCAATCGTGCAATTAATTTATAAAGTTATGCAACAGTATGGAATTACAGAATTATTTCTTCATACGAGTATGTATGCCGGTGTTGTATTAGTAAGCAGATTTGAAAATATAAAATCGCGTCATGTGAAAGTTTTAGCACCTATACGTAATATTAAACAATTACTAAGTATTCTCACAGCTTGCATACGTCTATCGTTATCATGATATCGAGTCATTGTAGAAGTTTAACGTTATCATTTATCACTACAGGTTTCCTTAGTCCGTTATCGATATTCGCCTTTGCAATAAAGCATATTGTTTTGCTTTACATATTTATTATCTAATAACTGTTTCGAAATTGAAGTTATAACCAGAATATAGTTACAATTATAACGAGGTCGCCTGTAAAAATATCTTTGTTCCGAAGGTTAGGTTTTCTCAAATCAATCTTCTAGACTTATCACAACATAACCTCCTACTGTCCAGATTTTTTTTCAGTGATCTTGGCACGGTGAAATACAAATAAGCTGCGTATTTTAGGCGAACGTAGAAACTAATTAAATATCAAAAATTCAAATTCATTTTTTTTAATGGTGCTAATGCCAAGTCGTAAGGTAAAGCAATATTCTGCATTGCGGGTTCTGTGATATTCTTTGTACCTAACCAACACGTAAGTATGGACGAATGTTAACAGACGCCTAATTGGAAGAACTCAAAAAGAACAAAAAACTGTACAACAACGATAGAAAAACATATTGAACTTACTATTTCCCTGCAAATAAAAAAACTACAATTTTCACACTGCAAATAGAAATGTCTGAGATAAAAATATTACGTCAGACAACTTTATCAGCCACAGATCTTTATCTGAATGATAATGAACTGATAACTGATCTATCTCTACATTTGCTTACAAGAAATATAACTTTGATGTAGCACAATAATATATAAATAAAATTCGGTCATTAGCTAAATAGATTCCATTGCCCTTTCGATTACGACAGTCTAAATATTAATTTGCGTTACCCATTGAGTAAAAATCGCGTGTTTATAGAACATAGTGAACATAAGTGCTTTTTTTATGACAAACGATCGCAAATAAACAACGGATAAAGTAATATTGTCATAACGTTCCCTCCATTTAATTTCTTATATTTACAAATACAGAACCTTACAAATATAAAAAATAATCGATTCATTATTTTATGAGCTAGAAGGGAACTTTGACCTGTCGGAAAAATTAAGGTATCCATGTGCCACCTAACGAACACGACTACAATACAAGTTTAAGGTTAAAGAGAAAGTTAGAGAGGTTAAGAAGGGTTTATCCGTATCCATTCAATACAAATAAATAAAATTGGAGCGTCTGTTTGTAATATTAAAATAACTGCTTTTAACTAAATGCATTGTTAATCTCTGAAAGGGCTGGACCGATTTTGACGGGACTTTCACTAACAGATAGCTGATGTAATAAAATGTAACTTGGGCTACTTTTATTTTAGGAATATTTTTAATTTGTAACTCTGCGAGTTGAACAATTTTTTTTTTTTTAATTACGCGGACGATGTCGCTGATACAGCTAGTTTACAATAAAATCATAAAATAAAAATAAAAATACAAATACTATAAATCAAAATACAAATACTATAAATCAAAATACAAATAGTCTAGTTGGTTCGAATAGTCGTCTAAAATACCGACGATTTGCGGGTTCGATTCTCGCTCGCAATGGATATTTGTATTCGTGCAAATATTTCTTTACGGTTTGGATGACTGTCCTTGTGAGTCTCCCCACCGTGCCTCGGAGAACACGTTAAGCCATCATTCCCGATTGTTATCATAAATACCTGATAGCGATCGTTACTCATAGTAAGGAACATATACGCCAACCTTCTCCTACGCGGAGAAAGAGGCTTATGTCCAGCAGTGGGATATTGCAGGCTGAATACTATTTCTTATAGTTATATGGTATAAAAAATTTAATTTTAGAACAAGTGTTTTAAAACTAAATAACTTTAACGATCAACTATTAATTACGAAATATATTTGCTTTATACGTATATTGACTTTAGTCCGTACACTATATACGTTATAAACAAGGGGATCGATTCAGTAAAATATTATTTAATGAAATATTAACCTACTTACATTTACGTTGTTAGTGGATTTTTAGTTCCCTCAATAAATAATACGTTCTCTTGCTTCTTTACCACAGACGATAAGCTAAATAATTTAATTATACGAAATAACGTGACACGGCGTGTTTCGTAATTAATTTATTACTTGACTAAGGTAGAAAACTAACTCAACTTTTTCCTTATTAAGAATTAATCCTTAATGTACTGGGTTACGAATTGGGTAGGAAAGGTTCATTTGGTATGCTCAGTATGTACGAAAACTACTGAACTGATTTTAATAATTCTTGCTATAATATAAAAATAAATAATTTTCATAAAGACTGCTTAATTCCCTTTTTTGTACCCATATCCTGACCCAAAAGTTGTTTAAAAGAAATCGTTTTCCAAACGATACAACCTTTGTACATGTATGGTTCAGCCGCACATAGATATCGCCCGATCAACATTTTACACGATATATTAGCAACATACATCAGTTCACGTATCATCATCGTACAGCGCGTTCGTGAGCTCTCTCATAGCAACAAAATACTACAAAATATATTTACATTTTAACTTTTATTTTTAAATATTTTATTTACAATAATCAGCAAGTCAGGTGTAACATACAGTACATATTTCTTTATATGTTCTACTTATCTGTTCTCTTCTATTCTTAGTGGTATGCAAAAAAAGAGTTTTATTATTCAGAAGTTCATAAAGTTCATAAGCTATAATATCAAGTTACTCTAATAACAATGAAAGTCAACTTCCCATATTTTAATTTATCAAAAATAATATCACAACTCGAGATATACAACATTAAATTAAACTGCACGAGTGTGGCCGAAACGGACCGGCAATAAAACTCTCCAAGTATTGTCTTGTTTTATGTTCGGAGCAGTGAAAGAACGCGTATGACCTAAAAAGGTACATAATACCTCGCACCGCAGCTGAACTTCGAACAATAGAAACAGGAAGTTTTACAGTCGTGACCTGTCTGATAGGATGGTACTTTTGATCATTAGGTTTTTTTAGGCCATATGTATGCTTATGTGGGAAACTAATCTCAGATACAAGATCTTAGGTAAAATTGGAATAAATAAACGATAATTGTCTT
Organism: Melitaea cinxia; assembly: GCF_905220565.1. Classification (NCBI taxonomy): domain Eukaryota; kingdom Metazoa; phylum Arthropoda; class Insecta; order Lepidoptera; family Nymphalidae; genus Melitaea; species Melitaea cinxia. The sequence continues at coordinate 1,145,941 of NC_059412.1, read as the reverse complement.
GACGATAGGTTGCGGAAGTGATCACAGCAACCGACTATTATGCTAGCAGTCGAAGTTTCGATGACAACATGATTATTATAAAGGTTAGATTTAGACTATACAGATATTTGCCATATTCTGAGTATTTTCGTATTGTGCGTGTATACATATATGTAGATTTGATTTTATTCTTCTTCTTCTTTTTTAGGGTTAATGGCTTTCAATTGTTCCAAATGAACACAGATGATTTCGACAATGTCACGTAGAATTGATTTTATTTAATTTTTAACTCACTTTTTTTTCGTTTTCACGTTTTTTTTTACATATAATTTTTAACTTACGTCAGTGTTCAAGTCATCTATCAGTACTGTCTTAAGAAAGCACAAAAGTGTGCAACAAAAGCTTAAAGCGTCAAACAAAATTTTTCTTGTTTCTAAGTAAACTAAGAATTAGGAAAATTAAAAATTCTTATCATTCTTCCTTCACTGGTCAATTTTACTCTATAGGCAGATAAGTGAACAAGTTTTGACATCAGAATCTCGTAGTAATCTTTTATCGTATAATTTGCTATCTAAGTAATTTGTATTGAAATCGTTTCAAAGGCATATGTAGTTTAGTTTTTGTATTGTAAATTTTATACGTTATGCCACATAAGTACACCGACCGGTTTATGCGTTAAAGACACTGATTATGCAGTCTCTAATTACAAACAACCTTTGATCGGACCATCTCGTTTCTAATTAGCCTAAACCGAGAAAGGAAGAAAAAAAACCGCTGTATAACGGTTACAAATATTTTATGCAGTAAAATGGCATGGGCAACTAAGACCCCTGGATGATGTTAATATATATGTATTTAAAAAAAAAATTCTAAACTGACGCGTCTTTCGACTTTTTTATCGAGCGGTATCAATCTCAAAACTTCCAATAATGACACGCTAGAGCTTGAAAAAACATAACGTATACGTCTAAGATACAATTATATCGCAAAAATATATTTAGTTTCAAAGGAAATATACTATCACATAAATCCCCAACAAATCCGCAGATAATTCTGGCTTGCTAAATTTATTTGTTGCATTTCGACGGCAGAAAGATTCAGAGTTTATACTATTATTATCGTTCGTTTGGTACAATCTTTTTAAATTTATACAAGTTGTGTCAAAACTTTATCTTTAATAGGAAAACCCGCAGATTTAGATATTGGAATTGAAAATTGTCGAACAGCTTATAGCATGTTAAACATTATAATCTGCTTTAACTTATCTAAGAAATATCATTGTAGCATTTATTGTTTGAACAAAATAAATTTTATGGATGCATTGTTTATCATATTTAAAAAACAAGTCGCAAACGAAAAAATTGTGAAGTATATACGCGTTATTAGAAATAACTCAAAAAGCACATGTCAGAGCTATATCAAACCTAAATAGGAACATCACGTTTAAATTAAAAAAAAAAAATCTTCGTATTCGGTTAAACCAGTAAAAAGTTCTAGGGTAAAACAGTAAAAAAAATACAGTCGAATTGATACCGTCCTACATTTTGGAAGTCGGTTCAAAAATGTACCAGTGTCTCGGGAGTCTAACGTTATGCAGCCTTATAACTGTAGAGGTGAAACATTAAACACAACCCGTCTAATCTTAACAACATTAACACAGTAAGTTCTGTGAAACTAATAAACATATAATTCAAATAGGAACTCATTCTGTTTCATACTTCCTTATTCATATGGTAAATCTTCACTTATAATAAAACTCGTAACAGAACTTTTTTTTTTTTGTTTTATTAAAGTTGTTTTAGAGGATAAGAAATATTTTGGAGTAAATGATCGTAGATGATATAGATAATAGTAGATGTTTTTTCTGTACCGTAACCGCATACAAAGAGTACTGAACGACTTTGAATGAAATTCAGTATTATTTGAATTCATACCACAAGTTTGATATAGTACACTTCATCCCAAAATTCAGTGGGTTCCTGCCAAAGGATGAATGAAAGGCGAATGAAGTTACGGGTATAATAATAATAATAATAAAGCCATTTATTCCAAATCTCACTTCCAAAATTTTACAATGTTTGTTAGTAAGCTGTTGCTTTAGTTTAAGAAAGGTTACTTATAATAAATGTTAGTATTATTTATGAGATAAGGACCCCTATTTGGGTAAAGGCCTCCTCCATCCTTTTCCATAACTCCCTGTCCTTGCCTGACTTTATCCAATCGTTACCTGCGACGTGTGTTATGTCATCAGCCCATCGTCTTAATTGTCTGCCAACATTCCTCTTTCCCATTGGTCCTTTCCATCGCGTGGCTTCAATGGTCCATTTTCTGTCGGAGTATCGTGAGATGTGCCCGGCCCATCTCCACTTAAGCAAGAGTGCGTGCCTGAGAGCATCAGTAGTTTAGTTTTTTGACGAATGTTTTCGATCTTAATTTTATGTATTCTTCGAATTTTTAACATGCTCCTTTCCATTGCTGTTTGACTGCATTTGATTTTTTGTTTTATTTTATTTGTAAATATCCAGGTTTGGCAACCATACAACAAGCAGGGTAATAGGCATGTATCAAATATTTTCCTTTTCAAGTGCAAGCTGTAGTTTCCTTTTAGGATTTCTCTGAATGCCCAGAATTTCTAGAAGTCACGGGTATATCTTGTAATAAATAGAATTCTAAGTATACTTATGTAGAACACAAAGCTATAGAAAATAATTATACACACTGTAATAAACTTGCGTTTGATTACAATCTAGCTTGATGGAAAGCAAAGATGAGGTCTAGGTTGAAGTTGGCTCGTGTAGAAAGTTTAATTTTCCCTACTTTATACCATTACAAAGTCTCATTGTTACAATCATGTATGTACCAGTGATATCTACGGTAGGTACTCTGTAAGTAAATAAACGCTTCACACCTAACGATCTTCAATACATGATCTATGCTCCAGGCCTAAGTCTGAGGCGTCTCCAGAAAAACATAACGATATAAACATAACATAGAGCACGACATGCATCAATTTTGCCTGTACGAAAATTGATCATGAGCGAGGATTAAAACAGTTGTAATAAACTTAAAATATTTTTAACAAAACTGTGACCAGACCAATTTTATTAACACAGTTTAAAATTTTTAGAGAGCACTGTGTAATCTATACACCCAAAAACCATTTTGTTTTTCACTTTTGACTTCGTCTATTTGAATTCATGTGTACAGTCAATTAATCAAGTCAGTTGTACACAAGAATTGTAAGAGCCTGACAAATAAATCTAAAACAAGAACTAATATAAAACAACTAGCTGACCCCGCAAACGTTGTTTTGCCATATATTTAATTAACCTTCTCAATCCCCCCCCCCCCCATAACTTAGGGGTATGAAAAATAGATGTTGTTCGATTCTCAAACGTACCCGGTAAAGACAAAATTTCATGAGAATCGGTCAAGCCGTTTCGGAGGAGTTTAACTACAAACACAGCGACACGAGAATTTTATATATTAGATATAGATATTTTGTAAACCACTTCGCATCTGTAAGTACACAAAATACTATGCAAATTTGTATGTATTTTTTTTTCTTGTCTAGAACGCAACCAACCGTTTCGTAACACCTGCCCTGTACACGCGAGGGGTCTACACAACGTGCAAAATCTAATAATAATACAGTAATGTAATTCCAGTATTTCCAACAGTCACAGACATTAATATTTACTTAAATATCTAGGGAGTCGATTTAAGCCTTATGTTAACAATTGTTTGCACGAAAGCAGAAAGTCTTTTTGCTACTGTTTGATTCAGAAATAAACGGAGACTGGTACCAAGTAAATGTTATTTGACGTAGCAGATCAATATAGTTTAGCGCGGTAAAGTACATAGAAAACTACGAGGAAGCTTCATTTCTAGCTTACTTAGAAACAAAACAATTTTAAATAAATTATCTATTTATTATATGCAATGGTTGTTATTTTGGAAATACCCTCTTTATTACATAAATCCATTTCCATGTGTATTGTTAACGTAATAATGAATTATTCGTCGTTTATAGCAAATAAAGCGACAAAAAATCTTAATCAGTGTGTAACACTGGTTCATAAAAATCAACGGTCGTTGGTTCGATTCCCGCTCGGAACGGATATTTGCATTTGGGCAAATAGTGTTTTCCGGTCAGGGTAAATGTTGTTGCAGGTTCCCCCACAGTCCGCCGGAGTTTGCAGAAGAATTTTGAATTCCTGCGACTCCGGCAATGGCGAGCGAGTGGCACCCGTGGATGGTTTTTATTCAGTAAGAGTCTGACTCCCCTCCGGTGCCCCTTTATGCCGGAGGGTGTCCATGATGGATTTTCCTCACGTTAAAAAAAAGATTCCCCCCACCGTGCAACATAAATAACGTTAAGTCAACCATTAGGTATAAATTACTCTTTGTACAAATGCTCTGTATAGGAAGAGTCCTATATCCATCAGTAGGTAATTTAGAGACTTATTATTATCATTTCATAATATTTTTATTATAACTATGAAATTGTCGAATGTTATTAATAATTGTGTACTGTCATTAGTATAAGTAAAAACGTAACAAACAATTTTGTTCAGCATGTATGGATCACTTTATGAGTCTGGTAATCCCGGTGCCTCTGGTACGTGACTGTCTTTTGTAAACGGGGGATGCGGATAGTAAACATGTTCTAGCTACCGTTACAAAGCCGAAACTATAACTAACAAAATAGAAGCATAGGATAACCACAACGTCAACATTGGCAAATATTAAAACAAAAAAATTAAATAAAACCGGAAGTTCTGTCTATTATTAAACTAGGCGCAAATAAATGATGACGTCACAATATATACGTCGATATTTATAACAATGCACGTCACTCATACATTTATAGCTATGTAGGCAACGAAAGACCGACCCAAACTGAATGACGCATTCCGGGCGTCTGATAGGGGACGCACGGCGATAGAATTCCGTGCGAAATTATTCGCAAAATCTATTATGCAAACAAAAGATAACAAGCGCACTGCGATAAAAACTTCTATCGAAATTCAAACGCGAAGTGCATATGTGAGTGATACAATTACATTTTTGTATGCTACAAAGATGGCAAACGTGTCCATACCGACGGTCTATAGGAGCAATGCAAGCGTGCCGCTGACCCTAGACCCCGATCCTCCACATGGGCTTTGGCGACCTTACCACAGTAATAAATCACTAATTGAGAGCAGTATTATTTAGCTGTCGCTTCAGTTTCAGCCTGTAATATCCCACTACTGGGCATAGGCCTCTTTCCCCATGTAGGAGAAGGATCAGAGCTTAATCCACAACGCTGCTCCAATGCGGGTTGGCGGATATATTCCCTACTACGAGTAACGATCGCTATCAGGTGTACATGATAACAACCGGGACCGACGGCTTAACGTGCTCTCCGAGGCACGGTGGGGAAACCCACAAGGACAATACAAAACAAAATATACAAGACAAAAGATACAAATGTTTGTCATGTGCAGGGATCGAACCCGCAACTGCCAGCGCAACAGGTACAATCCATGGCTGTAACCGTTGCGCCAACGCGGCGTTATTTAGCTGTGATCTTCTGTAATGTTGGGGTATGTCCCCAGTCGTGCTGCTCCATATCTTAAGCAAGATATTTCCCGCTGCGCCCTCCCTCTCTGAATTTACCAGTTAATAAAGCGCAGACACTCTCGCCGCAGTGCGTATTTTGACCGTCTCGACCTGCTTCCACATGACGTTGTGTATATCAATTGTAGTTGAATTCATTGCATACATCGGAATTCATTATACCTACTGCTAGTGTTATACTAGACGCCAGCTGACTTTTACGATTAGACGGCGCAGATGTATGCTTGAGAACATTTTATGAGGAACGCGGTTTAGTCTCGGTTACATAAGCGTCAAATTGGCTAACGATTATGGTTGCTTTACTCGTATAAATCGTAATAGTTAATGACTTGTTTGATAGTTTCGATAAAAAGGCTGGATACGATACAGCCTGCGCGACACACGCTGTGGACATATCACAACAAGCCTAATGTCCAAAATTAAAATAATACGATCACGTTAAGCCGTCGGTCCTGGTTGTTATCATGTACCCTGATAGCGATCATTACTCATAATCATAGGGAATATATCCGCCAACCCGCATTAGAGCAGCGTGGTGGATTAAGTTCCTATCCTTGTCATACATGAGGAAAGAGGCCTATGCCCAGTGGGATATTACAGTCTAAGGCGTATAAGGAAAAGCAAAATATAAAAGAAATATTTGACAATCTTTTCTTCATCTACACTTCTAAAAAAGTTTTAAAGGGACTTCAACGTTTATTTGAATAGAGTCTAGAAACTTTTAAAATTATATAACTTATATATTATGTACTTTAACGATTCACAATATTTTCTTTGCTTAACTAAATGGAACCAAACCAACGAAGGCCGTCCAAATATTCTATAAAAACACATTGGAGACATTAAAAAAAGTATTTCAATGTTCAAGACACGGGATTTGTAGCTATTACGACCCTCAAAACAGGATGGTACTAATTTAGCCGTCTGAAACCTAAGGTAGGCAATATATTATCCAATCATAGCCGCGGAGAAAATATACGAGATGAGATCAACGAAGCTGAGTTCGGTATGATTGACGCGTGTGTTTTTAAGATAATGTAGGTACGGCCGCCCGATAATGATTTATATATTTATTTTAATATATACATTACGTGGGAAAGTTTCTATTAAATAATATTTGTAAGCTATATTATAAAAATACGAACAGGAGTTTTCGTACCTTGTTATAGTAACAATTAATAAAAATTAGTAACTTTTATCAGTATGTATATTCAATATATATAATACATCTTGATAATAGCGACCTTCGTTTGTGTTGCTATGAGCAACGTGTCGATATTAGAACATTTCATAATGTGCAAAAAAAAAACATCATTATTCATCATTATATTTATATTGAAAGAAAATTATAGTTTGCTTACAAAATTTGTTCATATATGTAAGTAGTTCGTTCTTTAAAACTTTAATAACATAATATTAAATGTACCATGCTCGTTATGATTTTGACATAAGAGCCACGTGTACAAAATAAAACTTAACATACTTAATTGTAAATTGAAACCCATACTAAACTTTTTCCATAGTTCACACACAGCACCACATACTAGATCGTTCAATAAGTCCCGAGACTAACCTGGAAATGGCGCATATATTAAAAACTCTTTTGATTTTTAAAAAGTACTGGCTATCAATACAAGAATATGTGTCAAATTTTTAAAAATGGAACAATAAAATTATTGATTTTGAAACATTTATGTGACGCTACGGTTGTAATTTCGATACAATGGAAAAAAACGAGTTTCGCGTGTTGATAAAACATTGTTTTTTAATGGGAAAAAATACCGTTGAAGCACAGCAATGGCTTATAAAATGTTATGCAGGATCAGCTCCCTCTAAAGTAACCATTTGTCGGTGGTATGCCGACTTCAAACGCGGTCGCATGGACACCAATGATGGGGAACGCTCAGGTCGTCCAAATGAAGCAGTGACTCAACAAAATATTAACCAAGTCCTCAAAATCGTATTGGAAGATCGGAAAGTAAAAGTGCGAGAGATAGCCGAGATAGTGAAGATTTCAGCTGGTAGTGTTTTCACTATTTTACATAAAAATTTGGCCATGAAAAAGCTTTTTTCTAAGTGGGTGCCGCGTTTGCTTACAACTAATCAAAAGGAACAACGTATCAATGATTCAGAGCGATGTTTGGCGCTGATGAATCATAATAAAAAGGATTTTTACGTCGGTATGTAACAATGGATGAAACCTGGATATACCATTTCACTCCGGAATCCAATCGGCAGGCAGCGGAGTGGAGAGCGGCTGGTGAAAGCCGCCCGAAGCGTCCAAAGACTCAGAAATCGGCCGGTAAGGTTATGGCGTCTATATTTTGGGATGCGCATGGAATACTTTTCATCGACTACCTTGAAAAGGGGCAAAATATAAATAGTGACTATTATATGTGCTTATTGGAGCGATTGAAGTACGAAATTGCGGATAAACGGCCTCACATGAACAAAAAGAAAGTGGTGTTTCACCAGGACAACGCGCCTTGTCACAAGTCCGTGAGAACGATGGCCAAAATTAACGAATTGGGCTTCGAATTGCTTCCTCATCCCCCTTATTCGCCAGACTTGGCCCCCAGCGATTACTGGTTGTTTGCAAATGCTTCAGGGTAAGAAATTTGACTCAAATAGTGAAGTTATCGCAGCAACGGAGGCTTATTTTGAAGCCAAAGACAAATCGTTCTACACACATGGGATAGAAAAGTTAGAAAAGCGTTGGAGGGACTGTATCGCTCTTGAAGGAGACTATGTTGATGAATAAAAATTAATTTTATAAAAAAGACCTTTTTTTTAGTACTTAGTCTCGGGACTTATTGAACCACGTGTTAACTATCATTTTTATAAAATAGATTAGTCTCATATGATAATCATACATATATTATCGTAAATCGTATTTAACTGGGTTGATATTACGTTATCAAAGTAGCACCAGAACTCGATATATTTTAGATAAAACAAATCTCTATTAAACATACACTATACACATCACACCTTGATACTTTTTTATTTTATCTGCTGGCATTGATCTTTCAACCTCACTGGTCAGAAATATTTCAATGCACTCATTGTTACGAATTATTTAATAAATTGTTATTACTTTTTGTAAACAGAATACCGATCTATTATTATTTATGTTACTTTCCAGAAGTATGCTGTTACAATTTTGCCACTACCGTACATTAATGTACGAATAATGTTTTCAAAGTGATTTAATGATTTGATTCATAGCTGTAATAATGTTCACTTGATTTAAAGGAGTTACTTTGGTGAATTTGCCCCCCATTTGAAAACTGTTCAGTCACAATAACTGGTTGCTAGTTAAGCTTATACAAATAGATGTTTTTTTAGTCAAGGAGTTTTTTTAAGCGTAGGTACACAGTATTTCCAGACTAACAGCAGGATTCTCATCTAACCAAGATTCCTTTGAGTATGACGCGTCATATGTAGCGAATCTTAGGAATTTAATTAGTAAATTCTATTGCAAAATAACAACCCCGTCACACATTTTTTTTTAATAAACGACAGTGATAGTGAAATTATTTTATTTGATAGTTTCGGAAACAAGTCGTTGCCATGAAGTACACGCCTCGTTGAAAATACTAATTATAAATTACAACATTGTATTTTCCTGTATGTTTCTATTTTTCGTATTTACATATACACCGAGACGAATTATGCAAGATTTCTAACGTTTTATAACGATTAATACAAACCGCAATGTATTTAAACCTTCAATATCAAGCTTGTTATTGTTTAACATAAAACTTGTTATTTTTGCCATTATTAATATTTTATATAAAAAGACAATGAATAAAACGCTTTATAATTATATAAAAATTAAATTAAATTGTATATTAGTTACTCATAATAAACCTGGGAAAATTACTTATAATTAGTTAAATAAATTACCTTATAATGACATCACTCATCAACTCCAGCAATGATAATAATTAATCATCATTATTTCTGTTATTTTATTTAGATTTGACATTCCTTTATCTGACTTTAATAATAATCAAAATAGCTTTATTCAAATTGGCTTTAAAAGTACCTTAGAATCGTCATCTTACAAAATAATATAGTCCGTAAGGGGGTAGCGAGTCATTCCCAATACAAGCGTCTCTGACTACTTACTGGAAAGACTCGGTGATACTTTGTACTAGAGATTATAGAAATAAATTATTTTTATTTATTTATTTATTTAATATTTTAAATATTGTTGAAAGTGAAACTACGACCGATTGGTAACGTAGATCCTGTTGAGAAAAACAGGCAAAAAATTTTAGTTACTCTTTTCATCATTACAGCCGATACAGTCCACTGCTGGACATAGGCCTCCACAAGTTTACGCCAAAAATAACGTGAACTCATGTGTTTTGCCCATAGTCACCACGCTGGGCAGGCAGTTACTCTTTTAAATTCCATCTATATAGTTCCCAGTCAGTAATGGAACTTTTTTATCCCTTAGTTCTCACTTAAAACACCGACGGGAAGAGAGGGGGTGCTATTATATCTTGAATTAGCCATAGTAACTTAATATGACGTAACAAATATTAATACGGACCTAATTCATTTAAGTGGATGTTTCGACAAACGCCTATTTAATGTGCCGCCCGGCAAGGTTATCTACATTGGCCTATGCGGCCCTTGCTCGAAAAAACTGTGACAACCCCTGCACTATATTGTATCACTGGAGCTTAGCTAGACATACATTGTCTTGGAATTTCTTAGGAATGCAGGTAAACTCGCAATTTTATCGTTTTAAAGAAAATTTGAATATTTTTGTGAACCCTCGCCGTACCGTTCTGGTATCGATTTACATTTTTTGACCACTAAACAAGTCATAGCCAAGACGTTACTTTTAAGTAACGTTACGAACCCGTCCGTCTAATAATAGAGTGGCATTGATATTGCAAACAGTGCGAAACCGTTGACCTAGAAGAGTAATCATGAGTATGGGCTGTGATTGCGACATGCTTAACTTTTGTTTTATATCATTCTGGACGGAAATTTCATTGTAGTATTGATGATATGTGATTAACTTATTCGTTACAACAAAACGTTAGAACTATTTTTGTGTATATATACTTATAAAAACTGTAACAGGGCAATTATATTGAAGATATTAAAAAAAAAGATTTTCCTAGTCTAATATTTCCAAATACTTTTTTAATTTGCCTCTACTAAAAATTCTAAAAAAAAAATATCACGATTTAAGCTGAGACACGATTTTTTCTTTATATTCGATTGAAGTCAATATTTCAATTGTAATGTTAAACCTTAACACGTTATCGTTAACCGAAGTACAGGTACACACAACTATTTTCATCTCTATATCTAGTTTATTATACAAGCTTAACTAAAACCGAATCGTTCGTATTAAATCTAGAAAGTCGTGTACCACGTAAAATCACTTTAGACTAAGAATGTGAAGCGCCTAAGAATTTATATATGTACGCGTCTGATCTCATTACGTTACACTGTTATAAGGCCGAGCGTTACATAAAAATGTTTATGGCGCACGTCAAACATCTTATTGTTTGTAACGCAAAGAGGAATAAAAAAAAAACAAATTTATTTGCATAATAAATGACCTACTAAAAATCAACCGTTGCGAATGAGTCGCGACACTCGCAAACGTATATTATTTCGATCTGATTGCGACGTGTGGGTAATTCAGTCGAAGATAAAACTAACCATACACCGAGCAGCTATGACACATTACGCTATAAAATCCATTAGTAAAGTTATATTCGATTAATTTAATTAGTTCTTAATAGTAATCACCAATTGCAATTTAATTGTAATTGACTAACAAAGCGAGACGGATTCGTAAGTAATTGGTTACATTTAAATAATAAATATGAACAATGGCAAGCCTTGACATCGCTAATTCTTTAAACAGCGACAATATATTACAACTGTTGCGCCAATTTCATTACAATTACAATGAGCACACCGAACATATAACGCTAATATGCATTACAAAGCTTAATATTTTTTGCTAATCGCACTAATCTCTAAATCTTATCGATCAATTTGAAAATTCATTTTAGTGTTGGACAGTTTATCTAAGAAGGCTATAGTCTAGATAGCCACAAAACAAAAACAATGAAATCTATTCGAATAGTATTAGTAGTCAACCATCCTAAAAAAACACCGCATCGTAACGGAAATACCAGTTACACAATCGGTTACATAATAATTATTATCACGTCAGTTGAGAAACGAACAAATCCGTCAAGTGATTGTAGCTAATCATTATAACATGTAAGTACATGTTAACTGAAATCTGTCGTTTTCATTATTTCCTTATTTAACATGCCATAACATGACAATAACAGACTATACTAATACTAGTTGACCTGGCGAACTTCGTACCGCCTTATTATTATTTTTTTTCTTAAATATATTATAATAATTACATATATCAAAATAAAATATAGCCTATCTTTCAAGTTGGATCAAATCGGTTAAGTAGTTTAGGAGTCCATCGCGGACAACAACGTGACGCGTAATTTATATTATAATTATAATTATTAAGATTATAAAGATGAAAACTTTCGTTGTTAAAATTCAGGCGCTACTGCATGGTTGCAATCGAAAAATATTTTTTGTTTCAATTTACCGCGCATGGCTATAGGTTATTTTTTTTCTTAAATCAACGCGTGTGAAGCCGCGTGGCACAGTTAGTCTCACATTGAAGAGTTAGTTCGAATGCAATAATAAAATAAACTACACAACCGTAACGGCAGTCTTTAAGCTTTCGAACACTTCAGTATAATGGGCCCTTATGGCTGTTGTACTGGGTTATCTTTGAGTTCCACAAAGTAGTACTACTAAAGGACGTTGTTATCTCCGAAACTAAGCGGTATCTTTGATATGAGAATACATACCCTTACTATGTTGTCAAATGTATACTTAAGTATTATTTTGTTTGTTTTCCTATTAATACATAACGAAGCAAATAATATGTATTGACATCAGGAGCAGTAGATAAATATACAATTCCTAGTTAATGGTGCTATAATATGCAATATTACGATACTATATTGATCTCAATCTAATTTAGGGCAGAAGAAACGTCGGGAGATTGAAGACATTTATTTAAATATTATATTTATGTCATTGTAAATTTGTTTACCTCAGTCTGGTCATTTTAATTCCATACAACGTTTTAACTACAAATGGAAAATATAATCAGTTTTAATTCAAATCTATCGTTTTTCTTCATCGCATACTGTATCACTAATATTTTTCTAAAATCATTACAACGATCGACGTAACGAATTGATGAAAAAAAGGAGGTCATAATTTAAATTTTCAAAATAATCCAGCATGAACTGGGTCACAATCTAGTTTGTCGACTAACGAAGATAAAGTAAACAGTGCAGCGCTGGATTACAATAACGCTGTCGTTACGCAAATTGGCGAGATTAACCATACATTATGCATTATAAAGTTTTAAGTATCAAAGTTTTTCTTTTCACAATAACTGTGAACAATATTTATAGAGGAGGAAGAGTGCCAAATTTTATTAATTCTGAGAATAAGGTATCTATAAGCGCGACTAAAATATTGTTTGTACTTATGTAGTATTGATTTTTAACCGAATTCCAAAAAAAAGAAGGTTCTCAATTCGATTGTATTTCTTTTTTTAACCGACTTCCAAAAAAGGAGGAGGTTCTCAATTCGACTGTATTTTTTTTTTTTTTTTTTTTTTTTTTTTTTTTTTTTTTTTTTTTTATGTATGTTACATCAGAACTTTTGACCAGGTAGACCGATTTCGACAAATTTTGTTTTAATCGAAAGGTGGTGTGTGCCGATTGGTCCCATTTAAATTTATTTGAGATCTAACAACTACTTTTCGAATTATATCTAATAATGCGTTTTTACTTGACGCTTTTTTCGTCGACCTACGTTGTATTATACCACATAACTTTCTACTGGGTGTACCGATTTTGATAATTCTTTTTTTGTTGGAAAGGGGATATCCCTAGTTTGGTACCATGATAAGGAAACCAGGATCTGATGATGGGATCCCAGAGAAATCGAGAGAAACTCTTGAAAATCCGCAATAACTTTTTACTGGGTGTATCGATTTTGATAATTTTTACTTTAATCGAAAGCTGATGTTTATCATGTGGTCACATATAAATTTTATCGAGATCTGATAACTACTTTTTGATTAATCTTTGATAACGCGTATTTACTTGACATTATTTTCGTCACCCTACGTTGTATTATACGTTATATCTTTTTACTGGGTGCACTGATTTTGATCTTTTTTGTATAAATCAAAAGCTAATACTTGTCATGTCGTCCGTTTTAAATATGATTGAGATATAATGAGCAATTTTTGAGTAATCTTTGATGACACGTATTTACATGACGATGTTAAGACGACTGTGGTCATGTTCAATACTTTGCCACAACGCCATCTATCAAAATGTAATGAAATTACTTCGTTCACTATCGATCAAATTACAATATTCCACTAGAGTAGAGAGTAGCAGTTTATTCGTTATAAATATATTTGAGCTTTTAATTTTTGAGTTATCGCTAATACTGGGTATTTACTTGGCTATTTTACGTCGACCAACGTTATATTAACCTCATTACTATTTTACTGGGTGGACCGATATCGATGATTCTTTTTTTAATCGATAGGTGGTGCTTGTCATGTGGTCCCATTTAAATATAATTGAGATTTGACTCGAACTTTTTGAGCTATATCTGATATGGCGTATTTACTTGACTGTTTTTGGAGTTTTCTCCTTAAGAATCGATTTTCATTTATGGCCCCGGAATGAAAAAATTGAACAGTAAAATCTACTGAACGAATGACCTTGTTAGAGATGGCGTTCAGACGTTTTCTAATAACGCAATTAGGTTCCGATAGATGGCGTTATTGCATTCATTTATTTACAATTTGATATAGTAATAATATATTTCTTAGACTAGTAAGCCTTTTTGTGCCTATTTAGACAGTTGATCTGAAGGGGTAAACTCCAGTTGTGCATCGGAGCTGTGTGAAAACATGAACATTACATATTTTTAATAAAAAAGACATAAACCGTAATTCAATATAAATCCGCTTCAACTAAAAAACCCGCCGTAATAAGCGATGTCAGCGCTTCGCGCGAATCGACGACGGGCCTTTTATGAAATTTCTGCCTACAATCGCTAACAAAATGTTAGAAATAACAGTAGAACATTATATAATTCTACAATTTTATAATGTCGCGTTATATGGAATACGAACAAAGTATTACTATTTTTTCGTCGATCTACGTTGTATTACTCTTCGATGTAATTGAAGTCGGTTTTTTTTTCGTTTGCGAGCAAACACAATTATTCTTATGTCGCTTCAGCCTGTAATATCCCACTACTGGGCATAGGCCTATTTCCCCATGTAGGAGAAGGATCAGAGCTTAATCCACCACGCTGCTCCAATGCGGGTTGGCGGATATATTCCCTACTATGAGTAACGATCGCTATCAGGTGTACATGATAACAACCGGGACCGACGGCTTAACGTGTTCTCAGAGGCACGGTGTGGATACCCACTAGGACTGCACAAACACCCAGCCCACAGCAAACACCTGTATGGCCAATACAAATGTTTGTCATGTGCGGGGATCGAAGGTGGATCGATGATTACTTTTTGAGATATTTTTGATAACATGTAATTACTCGACTTTCGTGTAGGTACTTACGTTGTATTTCTTTTCGATGTAATTGATGTCGCTTTTTTTTTTCGTTTGCGAGCAAACACGATTGTCCTGAACGTATTAAAATAGATTTGTACTTTATTAATTAACGATAACAACGTTCAGTTCAAACGGATAATCTTTCAAAACGAGGCTACAAAGAGGATGTGATAACCTTATAAAATTAGTATGATCATTAAATTCATTTTAATTTGAGCTGTGTCTATGAATATGTTTAACAAAATTGTCTATTAAACTATGTAGATACTATGCGAAATATGATATAAATATTGTGCGAAAATTGATCTAAAATGATTACATAGTTATTTTAAGTGTATTGTACGTGTTTTGGTTATAATACTTTTAAATATAATTTCCCGTATTTTTAAAAAGTCTCGTTTTATAATGAACTAGCGACATGCCCCGGCTTCCCGCGAATGCAATGCTGATACTTAATATAAAATATAAAATAAATATTTGCAATGTAAGCGTAAAAAAATGTGTTCATTTAGGTCATCACATTAAAAACCTCTTAAACTAAATATGTTCCTCTACTATATTGTGCATGTATTATACACTTAAACCTGCCTCTGGAACCACTCTATTTACTAAGGAAAACCCCATCAAAATCCGTTGCGTAGTTTTAAAGATCTAAGCCTACAGACAGCGTGAAGCGACTTTGTTTTATACTATGTAATGATACGACAAAAGAATTTCATATAGGATAAGAATAAATAATAATAAATAATGTGTAAATTTTTAAAATCATCGGAATTTCCGATTGTATATCTCAACAAAACGTTACTTGCGTTTATTTTGTTTCAGTGAGTAACAGCTTTATCGCAAAAATTATTAAAATTTCAATTACTAACTGCGCAAGAGCGAAGTCAAAACACCCGGTTTTTTTAAAGTATAATATAAAAAAAAACTCATCATATAATAGATAATATAAAGCTGAAGTAAGTTGGTTTTTTAAACGCCCTAATCTCAAGAACGATTCAAACAAGACTAAATCAATTTTTTGTCTTGAAGAGTTCATTTATCGAGGCAGGCAGGCTATATAATAAACAAGAAAAGGAATAACGTAATTTTAACTCACAAGTTTTCGACTGCGCCAAAATAAACGTCTCCTTTCTAGGTATATAGGTATTCATATTATAGCTGTTCCTGCGACTTCGTCCGTGTTTTGGGTATTTACATGTTCAACGTGATTATTTAAATTGGCATAGCCGTTTTTTATTTATAAACCGATTGACACGAAACATAACTAAATGTTAATTGAAGCTTACCACAACATATTAGTGAAAACCACAGGTAAATCGGGTAAACCGTTTCTGAGATTAGCGTGCACAAATACACAGACAAACAGACAAAAATTCCAACAATAACTGTTTTGGGAGCTATTTGCGTTGATAAAGGTCCCAATAATATTTTTTGACCTATATCTTCCATAAACAGACAGCAATCAGTTACATTTTTATATAAGTATGTATATGTTGATGATAAAATCTCACAAACAATTTTGCAACTGTCTCAACATAAATTTAAAGTGTTTATTAAAAATAAATTAATAGCTAGAGCTTATTTTGTTCGGACCAAGATTACGTTGATGATTTATATGTGTGGACTTAGTGCCGCTGTATTTCATGCAAGATATTACTAATTTTGTACTAAAACACAGTTTACATATTATTTTTAAAAAGTAACTGCGGAAATTCTTGCTGATATTTCTGGGCAGTCTACATTCTGAATCAGTGTTACTACCAAAGCTACCTTCAATTTAAAAATTATATTTAAGTTTTAATTTTTAATTTGTGTGCATCGGAGGTGCTTTTGAAACATATTTGAATAAAGCTATTTTGATTTTGAATATTCAAATTACCGCGGATATAACCGCGGAGCACAGCTAGTCATAGATAAGGTAGGACAAGTAATAACCTAGGACTTATCTATGAAACTAAATACAAGAGTTGGAGCCTATTTGCGGATGAATATTATCTACACAATTGATAAGATAACTCCGAAATACGTATCAACCAAAAGCTTTGTATTTAGCGTTGCAAAAACGTGACGTGTAAAATACATAATTAAAACGTTAAACAATGGATTCAATAGTGCTTCCACGTGATACAGTTGTCTCGAAACACGTGTCCTTCCGTTTAGGGGCATATAAAGGTACATGTAGATTAACCCTAAACGAAATTATAAGTGAATAAAATGAACATTTTTGAAAATTTCTGGTATGGTCTACCTACATGGTATCTCTCTATGCGCAGTTAAACAGAACGACCCATGTTTCGAAACCGTCTGTATATTTATTATTTGTTTTTATAATTCGCATCACAATATACTTGGGGACCGTTCTTGTATCTGCTTTTTATTTTGTAAAAAAAGCAATTTAATTATCTTCTATCAACTCAAACGATCTTTGTGATACACACAAGAGTGGACGGTAGCATATTTGTCAAATTCTACCAGCGCAAATAAAATAAACATTGACCATTTGAAAGACAATAACGCTACCAATTAGTAACGTCCCAATGTTAAACATTGTATCTAAATTATCTTTCGCTCCGTAAACTTTGTCGCTCTGTACTATTTGAAGCTCTTTAAGGTTTCACAGGTTAACACACTAAGGTTTCTCTACGTAAATACCGCAACTTGAATTTTGTTAAGCTTAGTACATTAATAATAAAATTAGTGTTACATACATAAACGTTCATCATAAAAATTATTATAACAATGATGAGAAATCATTAAAATAACCCATTATAATTTAAAATACGTTGGATGTAAAAAAATTAAAACGATGTACGAGAGTACATACATTATTTATTAAGTTCTTTAAATGCCCGACCTTTCGGATACTTTACAGCAACCATGGTCACGGGAGGACTCCTCCCTCTGCCCTCCTCCCGAAAAAGTTGTTTTCTTATAATTAGTGAAATTCACATAAACATTAGAAAACAAGAAGTAATTAAATCTTTGAAATGTATATACAAAACGTTCATCTTAAACTATTTGTTGCGGTTTCGAATCCGTTTAACAACAATTATTTATTAAATATTTGAGCACAACAAAATTATCAGTAAAATCGTAAAATCACTTACGTTATATTTTTTCTGTCGGTAACATTTTTGTGCACATTTTTTTTGCAACTTCATAATCAATAAGCACCAATACCAAAAAATTCAAACCTTCCTACAATTATAGGCTTACAATCAGGCAGTACAGTAAATAACAGATAAATATCTAGCGGCTAGTGTTTGAGATAATCTGAGTTCCGTTGGCGTAGCGACCTGCATTGCTTTACATTACGGCAGTACATTGTACGGCATAGTTGGCAAACTTCGTTGTTATAGTACACGATATACACTTCGTTGTTAAAGTGCCTGATAGTTATTATTTACTGCCATTTAAACTTAGAAATGTTATCTAGAACCACCGCTTGTAACCTTCTGATGAAATAGTGAAGAGTTCCATTAACGGCGACGGTCGCGGATTGGTTCATCCGCCTCGCAAAGGACATTTTAAGTGGTATTATCGTATCTTGGATATCACATATGTATAGATAACACTAACATTTTAATACAATCAGAACAATAAATCTAAGTGTGACGGGGTGAAACCACGCGGGCTGCCTTGTATATTTCGACTGTGTTCTATAATATCGACGCGCAGCGCAGCAGTCACAGCGCTGGCAGACGCGGGTTTAATCCCCGTTTGTATTGGCCATATAAGTACATATTTCTCGTTGTCTGGGGGTTTGTGTATTATGTTTCCGGACCCCCGACGCAGGAGTAAATACTACTGGGGGCCGTTGAGTCTGAAGCATTTATTTATTTATATCAAAATCTCGACTCTCAATTGACTGACTTTCAACTGGTTAAGTAGATATAAATGAAACGTTTCGACGAAACTTATTACCAGGCCGAATGCGCCATTGTGTTGATTAGCTCTCCAAATAGATAGGACCACGTGCGTCATACCTCTGCAATATTTTACTAAGATACTTTTTTAGTATCGTTTTTGGCAATGTTCAAAGAAGCTTCGAATAATTTAATATCAATATTTATTTATTTTCCGCCACTTCACCCACGTGGCTGCGATTTAGTTTATCTTATATAATAGTAATATTATCGACTTCCGTTGTTGAAGTTAAACTGTTAATATTAAGTGTCATAATGATATTTAAAACTATGAAACGTTTTAATGCAACTAATTTACGGAACATTGTTAAGGAGAAAAATGTTAATAAATTAGTTCGAAAAGATTACAATTTGATTATTTGCAATTAGTAGATTATAAAGTCGCAATTAATACGTATGTCGATTTGTTATTTAATATTGTATAACATATAGTATCTACATGACAGCTGTATACAACAATGCGATATACAAATATTCTATCGGTGCAGATAATAATAAACCTTGGGGAATCATTTCCATTGTGGCATTATTTAATCATCACAATTCAATCGTTTCTATTAAAGGCCGGTACAAACTACATGCCTTGATTGTATAACCTATAATGGTGGGTATGAAAAGGTAAGTGAAAATGTATTTGGACTGTTATTTATATTGTATTAAAAACTCAACGAGTTAAAAACTCAACTATATTTATGATAATTCAAAAATTAAAATTTACGAGCTGTAGAAGACAATGAATACAAAAAATACGTAATTTATTTAGTAAGGAGTTCTGCTAGTTTACATGCAGACAACTCGCCATTAAGATCATCATTACATATAATGTTCCATTTTATGCAGCAACACACACATCTTCACAATATATATTATTCCCAAACAGTCTTAAAGACTACTGACTCATTAAGAATTCAATTCGTCGTAGTCTACTTGCACAATTACGTGGGTTTTTTTAAAAATCCAACAAATCATATATATGTTACAGTCAGAACTCTTAACCAGTCAAAAGTACTATTGACTAGCGAAATCAGTCAAAAGTACTTTTGACTGGACAAGTTGGTCAAAAGTGGTTTTGACTGAAAATTATTGGTTATTAGTACTTTTGACTGCAAATTCGCGGTTAAAAATACTTTTGACTGACGCTCTCCGTCAAAAGTATTTTTAACTGCAAAAAAGCGTCAGTCAAAAGCACTATTAACTCGTTAGATGTGAATAAATTTAGTCAAATGATCCTGATAAACCATAATAAATTTATGCCCGCGATCTTCTTGCGACTGCATGTCAATCAGATCGACTTGGCAGCGGCTGTTCATTTCAGTGTGCAGGATCGTTTTCTAAACCTGACCCATCCTTTTCTTGCTTTTCTTCCTTTGGCATACTTCGCACATTGATAAATATATATTAATCAGTTCTTTCGTAACATTGGCGTATTTTTTTGCCGTTTTGTTCTTAAGTCTACGCGACCACCATGCCCTATAGAAATATGAGCAGCATCAATAATGTCGTAGATTTCCTCAGCCGGCAAAAATGTTTAACAGGTTCTGTGTTTGTAACTAATTTTTTTATACCACAAACTTCAATGTGTTAAAGCGTTGTAGTCTACTGTACTGTAATGGTGTTTCCTTTTCATTAAATTTCGCGTCTTCCACATCCATTGCAAACTTTTAAAATTTTTCTTTTGTCATCACATTGAAATGACTATTTTTCATATCTTCCATCGCTAAAATTCTTTGCAAAAAGCCTTCTTTCTTTTCGTAGTCACTCATTTTTGTTCTAATATCAGCACGTTCTCCACTAATAATGAGTAATATAAAAGTTTATATGTGCGTTTTTCGTTATTTTTATGGACCACCTTAACTTTTTAAGATTTTTGACTGATACAACCAGTCAAAACCACTTTTGACGGAATCATTTAGTCAAAAGTACTTTTAACCAGCTCCATTGGGCAAAAGTACTTTTAACTGTTATTTTAGTCAAAAGTATTATTGACTAAAGCAAACGGTCAAAAGTACTTTTGACTGATTTTGCTAGTCAATAGTGCTTTTGACTGGTTAAGAGTTTTGACTGCAACATATACATTTTACTGCTATGTCATAAAGTTAATTGTAACATAAAACTAGTTATCTCGAGAAAACAGATATTTTAATTGTCTTATTTATATTTCCTCATCATCATCATCATCATCACTTCAGCCTATCGTAGTCCACTGTTGGACATAGGCCTCCAGAAGCTCGCGTCAAAAAATGGCGTGAACTTATGTGTGTTGCCCATAGTCACCACACTGGGCAGGCGGGTTGGTAACCGCAGGGCTGGCTTTGTCGCACCGAAAACACTGCTTCCCGTCTTCCGCCTGTGTCTTTTAAAGTCAGCAGTTGGATTGTTATCCCGCCATCGGTAGGCTTTTTAAGTTCCAAGGTGGTAGTGGATCTGTGTTATCCCTTAGTCGCCTCTTACGACACCCACGGGAAGAGAAGGATTATATTTCCTATGACTTACTAACTATACACGAGATGCGTGTGAGGTTTACCGTATACTACTATATGCCGTATAATACTATGAAGCTTAATAGTGCGTTTATTTGGCTAATAGTAATCTTGGTTTTCAAAAACCCTCTTTTAAAATTTTAAATTAAGATGACTTATAGTTAAGGAAATGTAACTAGCTATTTGGTAAAATGTACGTGACCAATCACCAAGTTAGGACTCCCAAGACAAGCGGACACATAAAAAATCGAATGTGTTACAAAGAAAATCGCCGCTGAAGCGAGTGACGTCTAGAGTTATATTTTCAGCGAGATTGCCAAGAATGTTATCACAGACTAAATAAACGCATAAACGACATACGAGCGAAGTAATCGTCAATTAGAGAGCACAATTTAGATGTTTCATATCGCTAAAATACCTAAAAAAAGCAACTAAAACGGAAAAAAGCAATACATTTTCTCTACGATTCTCTTAAGAAATTTTGTGTTATATTGTCTTTCATTGGGTTTAATAATAATAACAAATTCTTTATTTGAACCAAATATGTACTTATTTCTTTATCTTTTTTAACCAACTTCCAAAAAAGGAGGAGGTTCTCAATTCGACTGTATTTTTTTTTATGTATGTTGTGTTCTTCAGAACTTTTGACTGGGTGTACCGATTTTGATAATTTTTAATTTAATCGAAAGGTGATGTTTATCATGTGGTCACATATAAATTTTATCGAGATCTGATAACTACTTTTTGAGTAATCTTTGATAACGCGTTAGTTACTTGACTATTTTTTTCGTCGATCTACGTTGTATTACTCGTCGATGAAATTGAAGTCGGTTTTTTTTCGTTTGTGAGCAAACACAATTATTATTTTCATATTCCGCAATTCTTAACCCGCCAAACTGCGTTACAGTTTATTATCGGCGTTTTTGGTTTACCACAGTAACCTTTCCTCACATGCCGTCTCTCACTCAACTATAAACCGTACACGTTACACATTAACTACATAAAACGTGAGCAAGATTATGTAAATACTTATGTACCTATTACGTAAAAGACAATGGATATAATATTCAAATGATTGTATAATGCTATGTCTAATCTAACTCTGTAACGAAGGTACGAGGTTAGTTAATTTTACTTTAAGTATTCTTAAGACGATTTTTTAATTACTTTTTCTCGGCATTCAAGACTCATGTTAGATAACTAGCTGTGCCCGCGACTTCGTCGCCGCGTGTAACTTAACAAAAAGTTATTGTTCAGTTCGTAGTTATAAAATAAATAAATCTCTGAAATAAAATTAGCCTAAATTACTCCTTACTACATCAGCTATCTGTCAGTGAAAGTCGCATCAAAATCGGTCCAGCCGTTTCAGAGATTAGCCGGAACAAACAGACAGACAAAAATTGTAAAAATTGTTATTTTGGTATATGTATCGTGCGTACATCCATACGAATATAGTAAAAAAGCAATTATATTTTAATATTACAAACAGAGACTCCAATTTTATTTATTTGTATAGACGTTTAAGTAGGGCAGATTTTTTTCTCTGTATTTAGAACACAAAGAACGAACAACGGATAATTTAATAATATCGACGAAGAAATGAGTTTTTCGTTTTGAGAACGCAATAGCTTATTTGTTATCGTGGTAAGGGTTTATATTGCGTGGGTTTCAAGACCCTACATGATTATGATCCAATTGAGAGTCGTTAAATTCGGGGTATTTATTACTTTTATTAAAACTTACCTACTTGTTTAATACATAAAAACAATAATTAAGTCCTGACATACAAAATAAAACCATTTCTAAAGTTGCAGTAGAATCATTTCACGGTAGTTATAATTACAGTCAAGAAAACATTTATAAATTAAATTTAAGCACGATCGCTCTGAAAATAAATGACATTTTGGATTACTTTCCATGAATAATTCACCACATCTATTTCGGCACGCGAAATTAACGACAGATGAGCGTATTTTCACGAGGAAAATATAACCATTAATTCTCTCAATTTCACCTGTGTTAAATTTCAAATATCATCTGCTAATGCCTTAACCCAATTTTCATATAGTACCTAACTTTTATATTTTGTGAGGATAAGCAATATTTTGTTAGGATAAGCAATGATTTCTTCAGATTTTATTGTAATATAGTGATTGATATAAGCCAATAATGACGATAGATTTTGTGCTTTTTTACGTTAGCTAAAGATGAATTTATGTAACCACAAAAAAAAAAATTACGGCAAAATCTCGCCAATAAAATATGGTATCCTGGACGTTTATGAAACGACCCAAACCACCCAGTGAAAAACACCTTTTGTCTAGACACCACTCCAGTAATTGCAAGGACAAATACCACAAACAATATTGAAATTAATTGTGTTTTTTATTATATTTCAATCCTACAGAATTCGGCGGAAAATAATACAATTCCGTAGCCTGACAAAATTAAAAAAAAAAACATAACAACAAGCAACTAAATTACTGTAAAATAACACAGGCAGAGATAATTACATTTTTTACATATCTTTGCCTTTTATTTACATATTTGTGACGCGAGCGGTATCAAAGAGCACACGTGTAAATTTTAATATGCATAATTAAAAAAATACACTGTCTGTTATAGGTTTAAATGATATTACAAAGTATATACATATACAATATATATATAGTATACTCAAACTGTAACTAGCTCAGAGGCTTGTATCTAGGTGAGTTGCATCTAGAAGAGAAGGAACGTCCAGAACCTAAATATAGGTCAAAGAAATAGTCATTTTTAGGATTTTTGTGTCTATTTGTCTCTTTTCGTACAACGCAAAATCTACATAAACTTGGAAATGGTTTGGTCCTGGAGATCTAACTTAAAATCTAGCTCAGATTTTATTTTAATACGACGTCTTTAAATTGAGTTATTTGTCTATATGTATGTAACAAAGTCATTATATTACATATCTATACTAATATTATAAAGCTGAAGACTTTTTTTGTTTGTTTGTTTATTTGGACGCGCTAATCCAGAAACTACTGGTCCGATTTAAAAAATTATTTTATAGTTAGATCACGCTAAGACCAAAAGGAGTGGAGCACCAATGAAGAATGTTTCAAAATCGGGGGTTCTTTTTTCCTTTTGAGAACTTCCGCTGCGTGCGCTGTAAAAACAGTTAAAGTTTCGCAAAAATCATGTATGACAGAATTGATTCTCTTTAAAAGTTCTAAAAAAAAGTCCGCGACAGGATATATCTATCTTTTAAGGTTGGCTCACTATAACATTTTTTTATGCTAACCAAGTTTGTTCTAAAACAATGCATTATTTGCGAATTAATTTAAAACAAAATAGCCTTTTACATAATTCGATTTCAATGAATTCATGAATTCTCAGGACATATCGCAGTTTTAAAATAACATCGCAGCAAAATAATGATCAAGTATTGCGCGCGCATCTGTTCCACGCGGACGAAGTCGCGGGCAGAAGCTAGTGTACATATATCTAGAAAGAATGAGATAAACTAGAACAATTATACACGTATTATAAAAAAAAAAACCTTCAAGTAACAACTCGATGCTTACATTTACATTTTCGTTCCAGAAGATCGATTTTACAGTTGATTACACAGTGACCCACGACTTGAGGGACGCCGCAATGCCAGCATCTTGGTCAGTTGAAATAT
This sequence comes from Melitaea cinxia, assembly GCF_905220565.1. Taxonomy (NCBI): domain Eukaryota; kingdom Metazoa; phylum Arthropoda; class Insecta; order Lepidoptera; family Nymphalidae; genus Melitaea; species Melitaea cinxia. Next base: position 1,120,548 of record NC_059412.1, on the reverse strand, counting down.
CTGACTAGTTTAAAAAACGAGAACGTAAAATTTACTAAAATATCGTTTTTAATCGACTTCAAAAAAAGAAGGAGATTACCCCAATTCGACCGTGCATATAGTGACAACTAATGCGTTTGTTAAATTTTTTCGTCTACTTACGCTGTATTACTTTTCGATGTAATTGAAGTCGATTTTTTTCGTTTGCTAGCAAACACAATTACTATTATACAACATTATAATAATGGCTGGTCAATTGGCGAAGTTGACTTGGACTTTCCTTTTTGCTTCAGGGTTCTATTTCCACCCCGAAATTCGGTGTAATTATAATTTTTATCATGTATTTACACGTACATTCGTTTTGAAAAATTATTTTTATGTATATATGTATAGCAGTCGCTATTACCCAAAGCATAGTCGTCAAGTTACATACATACCTCATAAACAGACGATCGTGTATAGGTATATAAAAATGATAAAAATATAAGGAAAATTAAATTTAGTCATCTTTAAGATAATATAAGCAAGGTCAAAAAGTGCAATACATAAAACGACTGTAATTGCAGCAATTAAGTTTTATTTATACAAACGTCATACAATGTGAAGTAATTACCGGCGAGTTTCGTTCTTGCACAGATATACAGCAGGAAATCTCCTGCTCAAATATGCAGCAGCCCGACTGTACCACGACCTTACATAAGATCACAGCTAAATAATACTGCTTTCAGGCAGTGTTGTGTTCCTGTTGGTGAGTAAAGTGACAAGAGCTCCTGGAGGAATTGGGATAGGATCGGCAACGCGCTTGCGTTGCTTCTGGTGTTGCAGACTTCTATAGGCTACGGTAATTGCTTACCATTAGATGAGCTGTACGCTTGATTGCTGACCTAGTTATACATATAGCTTTAGCCTGTAATATGCTTAATCGACCACGCTGCTCCAATGCGGGTTGGCGGATATATTCCCTACTATAAATAACGATCGCTATCATGTACATGATAACCACCGGGATCGCAGGCTTAACGTGGTCTCCGAGGTACGACAGGGAGACCCACAAAGACTGCACAAACACCCAGACCACAGCAACCATTTGTATGTGTTGTTGTAGGTATATGCACACTACACATAATAATCAACTACACCTCATTATTAATTAAACTTATTCTAACCCAGATTGTGTATTAACTAAACACGAGAATATTAGAGTAAAAACTGTCTCCAAGTCAAATATCGTCTAGATCCATTAACCAGTTCAGTCGTGATTTTAGGCGAGGTTACTAAATAAGCGTAAATGTATGAAATATTTTGTATTCATTTTGTTACTATTAGTTACGAAATAAAACAGAGCTCATAATTCGCTTCCAATAGTGATCGTCGTCGGTGACGGGCCGATGAACTCGGTCATACGATGCTGACACGTTGATTTACGATTCCGCGATTTATCGGCCGACACTGATTCGCCAATCAACCAATATCTAGCTCACAATTCGATACAGGGCACTATTGATACATTCACGTGCACATAGCTTTGTTTAAAAGATAACATACAATAATCGAAATCGTGCATTCTAAATTTTTTCTAAAAAGGTTTTCAGCTTTAGTTGTCGATAACATTAATTTTGTTCTTAATTTTAAACAAAACTAATATTAATTTTTTTTACAAGAAAGCTTTATATATGCTCCAATATGCTTTAGTATTATTTTAAAAATGTCTTAATTTATAGTAAAAAAATATATTTTTCTTTAAGATTTTTGTTTAATAGTAACCAAAACCTTAATATATTTATTTTGTATATAAGTACTATACATAAGACCATTTTGATTGACGTACCTATAACTTTATATTAGGATGACTCAGAAAGCCTTCAATCAACTAATTTACTGCTAAGTGATTAGACGTGATTTTCACCTAGACTTTTCGAAGGTTAACAGCGCACTGTCAAGGTTTCTCCTAACAAGAATAACCTATTACTACGGTAAGAAGCTCGAAACGCGTATCTCTGACGTCAATATATATATATTTTATATACATATATTGACGCTGAAATCTCACTGAAGTAACTTAATATACAAATTTGTTGTTTCATTTGTTTGTAGTTAACACAATACCAAGCTTGCCTTGACGGGTGCATTAACACATAAGTGTACCGGTTGTTATCTTAGGCACTTGATAATGTCAAAAAACTGTGTCTGTAATTCTATTTAAAAAAATGTGTTCTATTTTTAAGAGTTCCTTGCTCTCGTGGGACGCGTAGGTCAAATAACAATCGTTACGAACAATCTTGTTAAATTAATATGCAGACGCTGAAAAATTTAATAAATAATGTACTAGATATTTGTATATATATTTTATGTACCAAAATAAACGATATGATCTTTTGAATTTTATTTTACACACGATTTATGTAACTGTTTTTGTTGACGACTGTTACGATATAGTTGTGCGAAAGTTCAGTTAACAGACGATCGCGGACACGTTTCCATACTGAAAGCAGATATTTATATAAATATATTATTTTTGGTTAACGTAATTGTTCATGTCGATCTCTACCTCTCGTGTGGCAAGGGAAACCGTCGGTTTCGATTGTTATCATTATCATTTGACAACGAATGTTCTAATTGCTGCAATTGTCAATTTTGCTCTAGAAAACATGCCCTTTCAGAACATTTTTGAATATCATATCAATAATTGTGTTTGCTCGCAAACGAAAAAAAAACCGACTTCAATTACATCGACAAGTAATACAACGTAGATCGACGAAAAAATAGTCAAGCAACTACGCGTTATCAAAGATTACTCAAAAAGTAGTTATCAGATCTCGATAAAATTTATATGTGACCACATGATAAACATCAGCTTTCGATTAAATTAAAAATTATCAAAATCGGTACACCCAGTAAAAAGTTATTACGGATTTTCGAGAGTTTCCCTCGATTTCTCTGGGATCCCATCATCAGATCCTGGTTTCCTTATCACGGTACCAAACTAGGGATATCCCCTTTCCAACAAAAAAAGAATTATCAAAATCGGTACATCCAGTAGAAAGTTATGCGGTATAATACAACGTAGGTCGACGAAAAAAGCGTCAAGTAAAAACGCATTATTAGATATAACTCGAAAAGTAGTTGTTAGATCTCAAATAAATTTAAATGGGACCAATTGGCACACACCACCTATTGATTAAAACAAAATTTGTCGAAATCGGCCTACCCAGTCAAAAGTTCTGATGTAACATACATAAAAAAAAAAAAAAAAAAAATACAGTCGAATTGAGAACCTCCTCCTTTTTTGGAAGTCGGTTAAAAATTGACCGCTCCAGCGGGATTCGAACCTGCGTCTCCGACTGACCGTATCGGCGCTCTAGCCAATTAAGCTATGGAACGATGTACCCGCTAGAGCGAAACTTTTGATATGATGATTTTTATTTTCGGTTTAAGCGAACCGTGGCGCCGTCTATAGTGAGTTCTTTACAGAGACCCGTAACTATTCAAAGTTTCATATTACAATGAAAATCTTTGACAGGAGACGACACCATGCTATTTTTAATATGTACGATTTTTATTTTTGTGTTACCCTCACATTAGGAATTCTAAACATTTTTGAATATCATATCAAAAATTGACCGCTCCAGCGGGAATCGAACCTGCGTCTCCGACTGACCGTGTCGGCGCTCTAGCCAATTAAGCTATGGAATGATGTACCCGCTAGAGCTATGCCCTTTCAGTTTATTTCAAAAGGTATAACCGGCAGTTTATACAAAGAGAAATGATATTTAAATACAAATATTTTACATTTATTTTCATCGTACTATCAATAATGATAAATATTAAAACGGTCACGACTTAGTAATAAAATAATAAACATTATAGTATTAGGTGTGCAAGCGAACGCGAGTCGAGACACAGTTACTGCATAGCAACATTTAAAATTAGCAATTTCATGATACACTTAGTTTGCGCTTGTGCCTTTATTCAGTATTATAAAATACATTTATAGCGTATTATTTATATTAGCATAAAAGCAGTTTTATGACGACTAACCAAACTTCACTTTTGACCTTTACGTGCGTCCACTAATGAATAACACTCATAAAAAATATCAAACGAAATTGCCAATAACACTTATGGAATCTTCCTTTATAGATGATCTATCTGTAATTTTCCTTACATGAGACAAATATTTTTCACAATTTGTATGAAAAAAATCAAAAATATTAGATAATTTTTAGAAACCGGCTGTTAGACAATACAATAAAATCTATATAAATAAAAATGAATGTTGCTAAGGGCATAACTCGAGAATGGCTCGACCAATTCTAATTTATTTATTTTTGGTTCCGTAAGTCCCAGGCTTCCGTTTCCGCAACAGAAAACGCAAAAAAAATCTCTAACGGAGAAATCTTATCGCTTGTAACAAATCACTGGTTCGCACCCTTCTATTCAATAAAACTTTAGTATCTTTTCCTACGGTATGACATAACAAAATGAAGTCAAAGCAACCGTCTACAAAAGTTGAAGATCACCTATATTTAGTTTATATAGTCTAATTTACAACCTATTACATAAGGATTTGAGCATAATGTTTATAACTATCCTAATTGAGCTAATTTCGATGTCCTTGATAATAAGGAGCATATTCACATCTCGTCAATTAATCAAACTACAGAATTACGTCTTGAAAATTCTATTCGTAAGAAGATTATGAGAGAAAGGATAAAAACAGCATGAAATGTGATAATTAGTTGGATAACGAGTTCAACCCTCTAAAGAAATTTACGTACCTACATAAAATACAACACCTCGCTTTTTAACCGATTTCCAAAAAGGAGGTTCTCAATTCGATTTTATTTTTTCATGTATGTTACCTCATAACTTTTCACTGGGAGGAACGCTTTGTCTGAATTGAGTGGGTGAGTGAAATTACATACAGTCATGTTAGAAACTCCATAAAATATTTATCGTAAGTATTTTCTTGTTCTAAATCCGGATTTGACGGGATAGTCTTTTTTGTTTCCGCAAAATTGTTTTTTCTTAACATGTAACTTAAAACTAGCCTATTTGAATAAAGCTGTTTTTGATTTTGATTTTGAAAACTCCTCTCCCCTCTTAATATATTAGTACCAGTATTAATAATAAATAAAAAAAATATGATTTTTAATTCAATTAACCATGGTTGAGTCTTCCCAGTGAGCGAGTCATTTACAACAAAGATTTAGAGGTTTAACATTATGTAGTTAGTTACATGTATTAAAATTAAATTAAAACATAATTAAATTATTTAAATAGATTATCTTCTCGACGAGTTAAGTGCATATAATATTAGTTTCATGAAAAACGTATTAAACGAATTTCCAGTAAAAGCTCTATCGACATTTCGTCTTGTCTCTATATCCGGGCCTGAGCTCGGAGCACGACAAATATTTACCCTATTCTTTAATCATCCCTATCGGTATAAACTAAAAATATATAAAAATATCCGGCTTCGCCGAATTCTTATTTCGACTACAGCTTTGTATATATATATTCAATATTAATTCTATTAATATCTAGTCTAGACTCGGATAGTTTTATGTTTTTACAGTTGCGTCTCTGCTTTTTTATAATGATAGTCGTGATGTGTTTGAACTAGCAACCGTCAGATATAAACAGGTGTTCTGGGAACCGTGATTTAGAACTCGATAACGTGAATTAAATTATGCAAATAGATAGTCATTGAGTGATGAATCAAAATCAAAATCAAAAACAGCTTTATTCAAATATGCTTCAAGAGCACTTTTGAATCGTCATTTTACAACATTTGACAACAGCTGTAATTCGCGAAAAACATAAAACTATAATGCAGATATACTAATCCCACCAAAAACATTTTCATGTAAAATGTTGCCAAGACGAGATCATATGGCTCGCACTGTCAAAAATTTATCATATCTCACGTAGAGCCAAGATCAGGGTTCGCCAAACCGATTCATAAAGATAACCGTTTGAAACGGTTACCGTATGAATCGGTTACCGATTGAAAAGGTTACCGTTTTATTTCGGTTCCAAAACCGTAATAAAACGGTTACCGATTAAACTGTAATACCGAAATATAACGTTATGTATTTCGGTTTTAAATGATTCGGAGAAGTAACAGAGGGTGACAAAATCTGTGAGCCATCGTTTGAAATGAAGAATCTGTAATGTTCTTTTGCTTTTATTGATAATGCTTGGTTTTTCATAAGACTGGCTTCTTTAACTATGAAAGTAATTAAGTTTTTTGTTTTGAATTATTCGTTATATACAATGTAAACATTAACGCGAAAAAGAGATGAAAACTTGCTCGCGCCACACCCGGGGCCTGTCGTCTATCACAAATAAATAAGTTTTAAGTAAAATCACGCAACACACGGGAGCGAATGAGATAGAGATATGGTGTACGTTCGGACCGCAATCCGAGCTAGCGCAGCGCAGCTACAAGAACGCGAATTGCCCGCTTAAACTTACGACGCGAACGTTATGCCTACTACCGGTTTATTTCGATACTGTATTACCGATATGATTCGGTTACCGAATGATTCTCTTACCGTTATTTTGATTCGATAAGTACCGTTTTATAAAGATAAATAACCCATACCGGAATATCCCTGGCCAAGATACTAACTCTACACGCCCTAACTCTACAAGCCCTAACTTTACAAACTCTACACCTTAGTCAAAATATGTGGCTTGGCCGTTTCGTTACTACCGGCTGCCGATGTTGTAGATGACGACTTTCCTGTCTCATTTATATATATACATATATATATATATATATATATATATATATATATATATATATATATATATATATTTTCTCTTTTTATTTTTATTTGTCTTATATGTATATCAATTATTCTTCTTCTTTTTATTTTTTCTCTAATAGAACTATTGTATAACAGAAAAGTAATAAACAGTGAATAAATTTTTCACCTTACGCCCACGTGACGGTTTTTGTAAGTTGCTTATAGCTGCATTTTAACTCCGGCACATTTTATACCATAAATATCATCCAATCTTCACCATATTCGATTTAAGCACGCTGTTTTTGATTTTACGTTGAACTGATATGCAAACGGTGACCTCCGCCAAAACTTAAATACCAAAATTACAAAATGTAAATTTTCGACATAAACTAATAACCGATTTTTATTTTTTATGTATTTTATTATTATAACTAATAACAAGGAGCCCCTATATCAATTTTCAGACCTCTAGCATCAAAATTTGCGGAAGTCTCATACAAATTTCCACCCCCTAGTTTAAGGGGTTGGGGGGTAAAAGTTCTAATTTTTAGAATTTCTTTGTTCTTTGCGTACTAATACTAGCTTACATACCAAATTTCAGCTTTCTGGGACTTCAGGAAGTACTCTAAGAATTTTGATGATCATCAGTGAGTGACGAAATCGGGGTTTTTTAGATATCATTAAAATCTAAAGTATAAGAGCTATGCAATTGAAACTTTATATGTTTAATAAGTCCACTATTGGCATCATATCCGGAGAATTTTGTTTATCTGGTATAACCCAAACCCAAGTTATGAGGGTTCAAAAAAACGACAAAGCGCTTCGAGAAAAGATAGGTAGTGCTTTTCGCTTTTTTTTTTTGGATCGGATTGGCGGGGGCACTACCGTCCCCCAGATATATATAATAATAGTTATTAACCGACTTCAAAAAAGGAGGTTACTCAATTGGACCGTACATATTTTTTTTGAATGTTCGGGGATAGCTTCGTCGTTTATGAACCGATTTTGATAATTCTTTTTTTGTGGTACCATGAAAAGGAAACCAGGATCTGATGATGAGATCCCAGAGGAATCGAGGGTAACTTTCGAAAGTTTGCATAACTTTTTACTGGGTGTACCGATTTTAATGATTTTTAATTTAATCGAAAGCCGATGTTTATCATGTGGTCACATTTAAATTTCATCGAGATCTGATAACAACTTTTGGAGTAATCTTTGATAATGCGTATTTACTTGTCTTTTTTTTCATCTTCGTACGTTGTATTACTCGTCGATATAATCTAAGTCGGTTTTTTTCGTTTGCCTGCAAACAATTATTTATCCTCTAAAACTCACTGTATACGTGTTTATCCTAAAGCAAAATATACTTCAGTGAGTCACTTAAACTTCTATAACGAATATTGAATCCAAACCAACGAACCAGACCATCGACGTATAAATTACTAGATGTGCCCCGCGGTTTCATTCACGTTAATTTAAGAAAAAAGAGTTACTAAAATATTATATCGCCTAGCCTTCCTCGATAAATGGGATATCTAACACTGGAAATAATTTTTCGAATCGGAAAAGTAGTTCCTGAGATAAGCGCATTCAAGCAAACAAACAAACTTTTCAGCTTTATAGTATTAGTGTAGATGCATGCTTGTTTCTAGTATTGATTTACTGTACCACTCATCGAAATGTGTTCAAATAGCTCGACCTCCTTGTTCTTTAATAAAAAAAAAGTGCCGGAAGGCGGATGGGCAGTTAGTCTACACAATGAAAGTATTAACGGTAGGTATATGTGCAAAAACTGACGTCCTTGGTTCCGAGCACGCGAAGCTGACGTACGTACCGTAAATATAAAATCTGCCACAAGTTAGAACTTACTTATACTTGATAAGCTAACATTACGCAACGCTTTTCCGTCGAGGCGTTTGTGTCTATTTTAGTAACTGTTACGTCTTTTGGCGATGACTTTTTATAAAAATTAATCAAATTATGTATAGATTCCATCGGTAATAAAAAAAAATATAGACGACGCTTTGGCGCTGTAGTCAAAAGAAATAGCCACTACGCTAAGGGACGGAGGTTCACTACAAGTTTATATAATAATCGATACAAATGTTTGTTGGTATCTAGATGTTTTGTATACCGATACAAGATTTCATCCTACTAGGATTCACGGATCATTAACAATTGCCTCGCAATTTTCTTGCTTCTCAAGTTTTTTTAAGCCACGACTTTTCGATCGCATCTTTAAAGAAAAAACAAAAAAAGAATCTGTGTGATTTAATTTTTCTAGTGAACGTAGTTTTGACATTTACTCCACATCAATTACATCATAATGTACAATATTACAGTATGAAGGCCAATCATTAATTGAAATTGAACATTAATGTCGTACATCGCACGTCAATTTATAAACAGTAGAAAAAAATCGCCTTACTGCGTGCGAGTCGGACTCGCGCATGAAGGGCTCCGTACCATTGACTCAACTAAATATAAGTAAATTTTCTGCAAAATATTTAACTGTTAAATAAAACTAAATATTTTGTGAATATTTCAAGGTGACTAGTACCTAGTGCTGATTTTAATATCATGCAAAAAGCAGCAAAAAAATCACTTGTATGAGATCCCCTTTTCAAATGTTTATTTAATTTAATTTTAGTATTTATTATTAAAGTAAAAATATAACTGAATATTTTAAGTACCTACCTGTTGCCATTATTGATGTCGAGCAAAAAGGCAAAAAAAATTGCGTATTGTGGTATGGGAGACCCCCTTAAATATTTATTTTATTTTGTTTTTAGTATTTGTCGTTATAGCGGCAATAAAAATACACAATTTGTGAAAGTTTCCACTGTAGAGCTATCGCGGTTCTTGAGATACAGCCTGGTGACAGACAGACAGGCGGACGGACGGACGGACAGACAGCGAAGTCTTAGTAATAGGGTCCCGTTTTTACCCTTTGGGTACGGAACCCTAAAAATGAGTGTCTGACAACCGGACACCTATATTACAATGTCGTAGTGTAAACCATTGTAAAGAGATACAATGTTCAAGTCTTAATTACTTTCTACGGCTGACATAGAACTTTCATAATTGTTGGTGTCTAGATGACTAACGATAACCTACTAATAGAAATACGAACTTTGGATAAATGCTTGTAATCACGCCAGAATGACTACGAATCTAGACGAAATTTGGCACAGTTATAAGTTAGACTGGAACATGACAGGGTTACTTTTTAGTCAGGAAAAAACCTACTGCTTATATATTGAATATCTTTCCATTGTATACTGTTTTCCGTTGTATAATAACAATTGTAATTTACAGCAGCTGTGTTCATACAAGAAGTTTCCTTAAAGTCCGTAAAATAAACATTTAGATCAGGCTCAATTCTCAAAAGTATACATCAAAATATTCGGGTGAATGAAGCAATGGAATACAATAGGATTTTGCTTTAAATAAAGATATGAAGAACAAACAATGAAGGTATTATTGCCCAATGGCCTCTACATAACGTAATTACTTAATTTTCACTTGGTTATTATGTCTTTAGTAATTATAAATTAACATTTCCACAATCATGAATAACTAGAATTTATTATCACGTTTCCAAACACGCTAAAACTTATAGAACTTAAAAATAAATAAAAGAATGAAAGTGAATTTTCTTTCGTGTTTAGCAATCGACGTACAAATTATAAGGTCTATTATTAATTCACGCGATAGCTGTAGCGGTACATACGAAATTGATAAACAAAACGTGCAAAAAACCAAACGCCCTTGTGTTAGATACCACGCACGCTAACCTGACGCACACAGGCACAGACAAAATTGTATTTATTCCAACCCAGTTCGCGGCGAAGTAAACAATTGTAAGGAAATAAATTTATTCATAAGACAATTTTTCCTTTCCATGTACCCATGTAACCTACCTATTTAATTTATTATAAACTAGCTGACCCGGCGAACTTCGTATCGCCTAACACAAACTTTATCGTATGGTATTAAAGTTCAAATTGATTTTTAAGTATTATCACAAATCTTTTGTATGGGAGTATAGAAAAGTGTTGTTTTTAGACTTTTTCAGGAAATTTAAATATTTTTTTTTTAGAATTTTTCTCTCCGTAAGAACCATCCTCGTACTTCAAGGAACATTTTAAAAAAAGAATTAGCGAAATCGGTCCAACCGTTCTCGAGTTTTGCGCTTAGCAACACATTTTGCGATTCATTTTTATATATAAGATGTTATAAATTTGTTAGCTATAACCTCATTTGTTAATGAGTGGAATTGGTTAATCAACGTGGTCTAGTCAGCGAGGTTAAATAAAATGATTTAGCGATTATCGATTGTCTGTCAACGAATAAACGGAAACTTTGAATTTAAATTATTAAATTATTCCTTTATATCATCAAGCTGATTACGAAGCTATCAATGAAACTCTGTCTAAGATTGAGTGGAGCCGTATTTATAGTTCGAATGATATTGACCAGTGTGTAAAATCATTTTATGACATTGTTAATAATGTAATTTCGAACAGTATTCCGACTCGACGTGTGAGAAATAATAACCGTTTCCCTATTTGGTACTCTAGGGCATTAATAAAAATAACCAAAGAAAAATTAAAAGCCCATAAAAAATGGAAGACTTACGGCAGAAGTAATGATTATACTACGTTTAGTCTGCTTCGTGAACGCGAGAAACGGGTGCAACAAAGTTGTTATGATAGTTACATTTCCAATGCAGAACATAATATTAAACGTAACAGTAAATTCTTTTGGTCCTTCGTGAAATCTAAAAAAAGCTCCCACGGTTTGCCTTCAAAAATGTTTTTAAATGATATTTCTTATAGCGGAGCAGAAGAAATCTGCGAACAATTCAATAGGAGTTTTCATTCTGTGTTTGTATCTGACTTGGACCCCATAAGCGCCGCTATGCCTTACTCTACCTCAGCTAGCTCTACATCTATTAGCTCTGTTAATTGCTCAGAAGACACTGTTTCTACGTATTTAAAAAACCTCGACATATATAAAGGATCCGGGCCAGATGGTATACCTCCGATATTTTTAAGAAACTGTCGTAAACAGTTATCCTTGCCTTTATCTATTCTGTTTAATTTGTCTCTCAAAACTGGCATTGTGCCTGAGATTTGGAAGCGTTCATATGTTATTCCACTGCATAAAAGCGGTGATAAGCACAACATCGCTAATTATAGGCCCTCTCTAAATTAAGTACGATTGCCAAACTGTTTGAAAAAATTGTATATGATCATATTTACCCACTTTTAAGACCAATTATCATTAGTCAGCAACATGGTTTTGTAAATAAAAAATCAACTGAGAGCAATGTTTCGGAATTTGTGCATCAAGTTACCTCGGCCATGGAGGATAGTTGTCAAATGGATGCTATATATACAGATTTTTCTAAGGCCTTTGATAAAGTTAGGCACAAGGTCTTGGTTTGCAAACTGGAATCGATTGGCATACATGGGGATCTCTTGCGTTGGGTTATTTCTTACCTTCGTGATCGGAGTCAAGCAGTGACCATTAAAGGGTTCTGTTCCTCGTTTCTCCCGGTTACTTCGGGCTTACCACAAGGCTCACATCTCGCTCCGTTACTTTTTAATTTATTTATTAATGACGTGGCCGAAATATTCGATCATTCTCATTTTTTAATGTACGCGGATGACATGAAAATTTTTAAAAAAATCAATACATGGTCTGACTGTGAGCTACTCCAAAGGGATCTTGATAAGTTTATAGTATACTGTAGAAACAATTTTTTGAATGTAAACATAAAAAAATGTAATGTAATAACGTTCTCTAGAAGCCCAAAATACCTTAAGTTCGATTATAACTTAGATAATATAGCACTAACGCGTGTCACGGAAGTAAAAGACCTTGGTATTTTATTAGACAATAGACTTACGTTTAATGAGCATCTGAATTATATAATCCCCAAAGCCCAACGTATGCTTGGTTTTGTTTTAAGAGTAAGTAGGGATTTTAAATACAGCTCAACACTTTCACACCTCTTTGATTCATATATCAGACCTCTACTTGAGTATGGTTCTGTTGTGTGGAATCCGCAGTACAAAGTTCAGATCAACGAATTGGACAGAGTTTTTAAACTTTATTTAAAACATTATAAGTTCCGGTTTAAGTCCATTCCCAATTTTACATGTCCAGAACATAGACGAATTGAAAGGGATCAGATGTTTTTGTACAAAATTCTCAATAATTATGTTGATTCACCTTTTTTATTAAGTAATATAAACCTGAGTTGCTCCCGAACGAATTCTCGTCATAGACATTTGTTTCACGTCCCGTTTTACAAAAAAAAGTACACTGGCAACAATTTTATATGTCGTTCTACAAAATTCTATAACAAACACCTACAGGAAACTGATATTTTTAATTGCAAAATAGGAAGATACAAGCGGGACGTTAAGCAAATGCTTAAATATATGCCTACTTAAAAGATTTTTCGTTTCGTTTACACTAAATTTTTTTTTTTTATCCATTTTTTTGTTTATTAAAAAAAAAAAAAACCTATGTTTCACGCAATGTATAGTGCTGTTGTATGTATTAGTTAATAGTGGAAACTTTATTGATTTCAGTTATTGTAATTAGTCATAATATAATAATGTAATATAAAATTGTATGTTTCCCAAATAAAAATAAAATAAAATAAAAATAAAATAATATAAAGTACTAAAAATAATGTAGGTATTATGAATATAGTTTACGTTTGTGCACATTTTTTTAACAAACAACCGATTATCACCTACCGGGTCTAATTATGAATCTTCAATACAAAATCAATCCTATTGGTTAGGAGTAGACGTAAAGGCATATACATACATACATACTTATATAAAATAATTGTCAATATTAATTTTGGATTTTATTTTTATAACTAGAAAAATGTTTCAACAATTCAATACAAGAATTTGTTTTTGTTGAAATATGCCAATGCTTTATATTAAATAAAAAATATTTACATTATAAATATTATAGGATACGACCGCAAACCAGACGAAATCAGCGAATCCAGAATGAATCAGCATTTTATTATACCTAATCAATCTTTCTGTGAATTTACTTCCGTCACAAAAGATTTATTGTGTGTACTAGCTGTGCCCGCGACTTCGTTCGCGTGGAACTTTAACAAAAAAGTTATTGTTCAGTTTGCAGTTATAAAGTAAATAAATTTCTAAAATAAAAATAGCCTAAGTTACTCCTTATTACATCAGCTATCTGCCAGTTAAAGTCCCGTCAAAATCGGTCCAGCCGTTTCAGATATTAGCCGAAACAAACAGACAGACAGACAAAAATTGTAAAATATGTTATTTTGGTATATGGTATACACATACATATGCATTTAGTAAAAAGCAGTTATTTTAATATTAGAAACAGACACTCCAATTTTATTTATTTGTATCAATGTATAGATTAAGTTTCATTCTCTAATTTATACTTAAAACCAAATTTGCATGACCCTCTTCAAGGTTACCGCGCTGAGGTCAAATTGATTATTCGTCTACAAAAAGTTATGCAAAATACACACGATAATAATGTCTTCGTCTAGTCTTCAAAAAATACACAAGATCAAGATATATAGATATCGTAATATAATTATTGAACTGAAAATCTTTTAGACTAAAGTTGACTCGAGTTCACAACTACAGTTAATGGTCCAGGAGCCAGGTACAATTTGGTCAATTATTTCGTACCAATCGAAACGACCCACGGAGTCGCAGCTGACGGTCGCGAATAATCCCTAATATATTTTACAAAGTTTCGATTGGGAGGAAATTGGTCATGAAAATCTATCACTGGCTCCCGGACCATAAGAGCCGGTTTCACAGGTTTCCGTTAAAGATATTTCACAGGTGACGCTTCCAAAGCATAAAAAATTTCTATATATTGTTCCTTTCTACCATCGAATTCCACTATATTTATGAAATATTTATATTTTCAAATGTGAATTTAAAAGTCGTAGTTTATTCAGTGGGGAGAAACAGGTCCTAATGGACTATTCTACCTCCTGCTATTAAAGTTTATTCGCATTTTATGTGCAGGATAACCTTTATCCACAAGCGGCGAAACAGGTGCTATGAATATCACTGAAAATCTTTTAAAGGCTTTGTGAACTTGACTCGAGGTTACAATTACAGCTAAGACATTTATATACTAAACACTACAGAAACACTCCACCACCGAATCCTCAGCCCGAAGCCCCACAAAGAAGGCCAAGTATTATCAAACACATCCTTACACAGACTTTCTGAATGACGACAATCGATCTTCCATCTCTTTCCTGCATATCGAAAAGAATGTCGAGTGAAAAGGATGTGTATATATATGTGTGTATATGAAAATAAGATTTGCTTATTCGCTATGTGTGCGAGAGCCGCAAATCTTGAATGGACTTTTATCACGTTTCTTTGTCGTATTTCAAAGCCCTATAAGTTTTCGACGTGAAGGTTTGTGACACGTATTGAGTGGAAGGTGATTAATATTATCACAAGACTATTCAGTTTGAGTATGCGACAGTACAAGGACATATCAGTATAGACCGTTCTTAGTCTGCACTATAATACGTGTCTTTTAAGATGTTATGCTGTTTGGAATCCGTAAACAGATCCCTAAATAGAGGAAGATTAAGGTGAATACAAAGAAATAAATATAGAACGTACACAAATATTTTGACACATTTTTCTTATCCTTACCGCTAAGGCAATATCAAAAATGCTTGTTAGCGCTTATTAATATTAAATTACGAGTACGAATTAAAGTTACAATATTATTATTGATAAATTAAGTCAAGATGGTCTACTAAAGGTGTTAGTTATTATTATTATATTAGAATTAGAATCCGAGTTGGATCATAGCCGTTTTTACAATAGGGCCAAAAGGGACATGACCTTGGGCGGCAATCTCCGAGGGGCGGCGCAAGTCGAGCACAAGGGGCGGTTCAAGCCGAGCGTACGTATTGGGGATGTGAAAAAAAGGTCAGCCCACAGCCGAAAAATCCAAAGAAAATAATCGATTATTTTTTAATCTTTTCTTTTTATCGAAAATACATCCCTAATACAAAAGCTGCTTTTTTTCTTTTAAGTTACGGGGCAAACATTATTGGTTGGGTTCGCGAAATTTTCATTGAAATGTTAAAATTAACATCATACACAGTGGTGACAAATCTTCATGTTACATGTCACGAGTACACGAGTGTCAAAATACGTTGAATACATCCGCTAACCCACTTTAGCAACTTAGTTAATATCGTACCTTTCTTATAGATAAAGGCCTATATCTAGCAGCGCTAGATACAATTACACCTTTACGGTAAAATAAATTTCATTGAAAATAATAAATTAAACAAAAGAATAAAAAAACAATTTATGCCAAAAAAAATCCCAAACCCAAGATAATTTAAAATGAAAGAAATTTATTGAGCTGTTTACTTCGCTGACGAACAGCGGTCGTAAAAATATCGTGCCGTGATAACTCCTTACGAGATCAGATACTTACAGATAAAATTAAGTCGGAAACGAACATTTGTTATACATTCGGAACACATTTGGTAACCAAGGTTATTATTTATACACATAGGTTATCTCCATGGTTAAAATAGGACAGCAGATTCCTACATATAGGTACATTTCGTTCTTTAGTCGCTACCCCCGCATCGATGTTAATGATTACTGTTCTACCTATTACGTGAAAAATAACGTTTTGTTATAAAGTCTATACCCCTTGAAAAAATCTAAATAATGTATCTTTGTTCAGGTATAAATTAATAAAATCGTTCAATACTTATAGAGTTTGGCAATAAAATATTGCTTATAAATTATTAGTAGGTACACAATGCAAGTTTCGTTGTCCAAAGACTAATGGCTATTTCAATTATACACTAAGTACATTTCTAATGTACTCGTTATCTGTTCCAAGATAATTCAAGTTCAAGATATGAGATTAGAATTACTGAGATGAGAGCAACGATAACGAAGATTTAAGAGATTAAGGAATTAAGAAACATTATGTAGGTATTCCGTTACCGCTTTTACTGTTACAATTTTTAGTTAGTATAAAAATTAATACTTTAACTAAAAAGAGTCAGCGATGTACAAGTAATCAGCTGCGTTATGGATATTGAAAAGGTCAAGAAAATCGATGCTTACTTAACAAGACAACTAAAACTAGTTCAACTTAATCAATAATACCTTTATGAAATTTATACTAAATTTGTATAAAAAGTTTTTCATTGAATCAATTAATTTAAAATGAGAGCAAAAATTATGTAAGTTAAATTATAATGAACTATTACGTTATATACACTTTTACGAAATTAAACAAAAATAGTAACAAGTCTAGTTGATTTTAATCGGTAAGTAAATTATCATATAGAATGCGGGTCAAGCCGCGAGTTCCATCTAGTTTAATTCTATTCTATATAAAGTAATACAAAACTAAAGAGTTCAAAGAACACATCACTGAATATTTCAAATGTATTTTATTAAGAATATTTTACAGTGAAAGTGGATACGAACTCACAGAGTAGTCAGTTCCCTCCAATCTCTCTTCAACGTTCAACAACGCTCTCGTATTTCGCGAGCTTCCTTTTACAAAAAAAAAATTAAAAAAAAAAACAATGATTTTTTTACACTTCACATCACAGACATAACTCTATAAATAAATGTTTAACATAAGTCACGCACATCTTCTATTTCTTAGATAAGCATTTTAATGGGTGTCATTTAACAATAATAATAATAAGCTTTTATTTATATAATATTATCAATTACAAAAATTTACTTATGCAAAGGGTTTAATTACATTTTATAAAAAAATTGAGTTCAGACTAATCATCCTATATGGATTATGAGTGTTATGGATTAACACTCATAATCAATAACATTTTATAATTATTAGTGTTACACGAGTGATTTACAGACTTATAGTACAGTAATATAAATGTGCATATAAATAATACTAGCTCACGCCTAGCTCGCGTAATTTTCGATCCGATCTATATATGATACACTAGTTCTCTAGAAAGAGTAACAAATACCTATCCGTTCTCAGAAACTTTCCAAAATACTACACGCGCAGTGCAACGGCTGCAGCACTGGTTTGGACCACAGCACATTTGTATTGGTCATACAGATATTTGTCGTGGTCTGGGCGTTTGAGCTTTTGGACCCCCTACACAGGAGTTAATCCTAGTAAAAGGGGGCCGTTAAGTGTGAGGTGTTTATTTAGACCCAAATTTCCCAAATCATACCAATACTAAAAAAAGCTGCAAAAGGCAGGGTGACTGCCATTTGCCTCAACGGCCAATTAAATTTTTATATTGTGAAACGCTATATTTAAATTTCGTGACCCATTTAAGGACTTTAGTTAAACGACGATGACCTAAATCTATGAAAAACGTGAGGTACCAACTTTATCGAGTTGTTTTCTATCAAATACAGTCGTTGTTTTAACTCGCCCCCAATTATTTCATTCTAAACGATTAGATGTAAAAGGAAACGAATAATTTGTTTTTAAATTAAATTTCTAAAACTTGACTATGTTTAAGAGAATATTTAAGATAGAAAGGTATCGAGTAGCGTTGAGCTGTCTCGTACAATATTTTATGAACTGTTGTAATACTAGCTGTTTTATACTCGCTTTCTGACTACAATTTATCTTATTCACATTTTAAATAACCTAAATTTAAAATATATATTAGTCCGGTCAATTTAGACATCCAAGGTTCCAAAAATTCCGACTTGGCTGAATATTGGTAGGATTGTTACAATACACTATTATAAAGGAAATGTGAAAGTCCTCATCGATCCGGCACGTGCAAAAAAATTTACTCGGGGTCAAAGGTCACAAAAACGGTTTTTTTTTTATAGATAATTATCTGATCTACAATTTTCGTCTGAGCTAATTTTATGATAAAACTTACCGTTTTGCTGAAAATCGTGAAAACCCGTTTTTGTGACCTTTGACCCCGAGTAAATTTTTTTGCACGTGCCGGATCGATGATGACTTTTTACATTTCCTTTATAATAGTGTATTGAAAAATCCTACCAATATTCAGCCAAGTCGGAATTTTTGTAACCTCACCCCTATTTTTTAGTTTAATTTGACCGGACTATATACATTTTTATACTTTATTTTACTCTTACGTCTACCATTGCATACGCATTTATCATTTTGTAAATCAAAGTTGTTTTTTTGTAGCTTCAAAATTAATTTAAAAAAAAAAACATTTATTAACATAACATTCAATTTTGCATCTTATTGTTTTTATAAATGAGTACATAATATAAAAAGTTCGCTTAAAATCACCAGCGTTGATTATTGAAAACTGACTAATTAACATTTCAGGAAGCAATATCAATTACATTCAAATTCAAGTTTTTGAACAAGAGTGTTCAGGTGAGGTTTGGAACTAATTTATTGCCTTTCAAGTCACGTATGATATTAAGTAAAATTATTTATTTTATTACTTTATACTTTACTGTACACCACAAATATATAACAAACAAAGCATAACGATAGTTACAGAAACTGAAGTACAATGGGCGGACTTATGGCTAATCAGCATGATCAAAAAGGAAACTTGTTATTTAAATTTTAAAATTCACTTGATGGTGATGATGATGATGACTAATAAGTCAATTAATTAAAGCACATAGTATTTAATATAAAACAATAACTGAAATTGTATTTTTTATACCGACAACTTACTGGAAGTTCAGAATATTTGCTGCAACTATGCGGGAACCTTATATTTACTTTTGATAACACATACAATGACAGCATAAACCAGTTAATATGCGCGTTCAAGATTACTATAACGAATACTGTAACGACCCAATAATATTGTCTTGTGCAGCGACAGAGTGAACAAAAAACGTTCACGTGAGACTATACTTTCACTTTTATACTATACTTCTCACTTTTAAAAAAATCCTAGGTTTATACTAAGTCAACGATAGTTATTAATAATAAACAAAAACTGAGATAGGGCACAGCAGGTATATATCCTACTCAAAATCTGGAGCAAGCTGGAGCTGGGCAAAATCTGAGGAAGTACCTCGACCTTACAGAAGATAACAGCTAAATAATACTGCTGTGACCAGAGCTCCCGGGGATAGGAGGTAGGGTCAGCAAAGCGTTTGCGATGCCTCTGATATTACTGGCGTCTAAAAGCTTCGCTTACTAGTACCTTAACCTACCCTAGTTGTATTTATAAAAATACCTATACATTTTTATAATCATAGGTACTATACAACATTTTATATATTTTTAGGTTACAACCTATTGTTCTTACAATGATCGAATGATAATCTTTAATATATAAAATTCTCGTGTCACAGTTTTCGTTGCCATACTCCTCCGAAACGGCTTCACCGATTTTGATGAAATTTTTTGTGCTTATCCGGTATCTATGAGAATCGGCCAACATCTATTTTTCACCCCCCTAAATGTTAGGGGTAGTCTACCCCAAAAATTTTTTTTTTATTTTTTAGACAAAATTTTTAATTTCTATTTTTTTATGATACAACATTAAAAAATACATATAACTCTAAATTTTCAACCCTCTACCATCAACCCCTATTTTTAATAGCGTTTAGCGGCAAGACAACGATTGCCGGGTCAGCTAGTAAATTATAAATTCTTATTTGCACCAAATTATATTTTAACATATTTAAAAGTAATTATACATAAAGTAAGTACGGTGGTGATCCTACAAGCAGGCACATTTATTTATATCTAAGAGACCGCCAGCTGTCGCTTCCACCGACGACTTGTAACGGGGCTACGTTTATTCGACGATCGATAGATTACGTTGCTCATTACATGTTCGGATATATTTATATTCACTTCACTGTATAATAATATTACTATAGTTAATTCATTTAACAACTTTGAAATATATTGCTTAAAAGGGGACCACACGACCAGCATCAGCTTTTATCAACATCGGTACACCCAGTTAAAAGTTATAATGTAACCCATACAAAAATACATTCAAATTGAGAATCTCATACTTTCCTTGAAACCGATTAAAAAAACTGTTTAACGTTTTTTTTTGTGTAGACAAAGCAGGTAAATCAAAAGGAAACCTTTAAAATAATAATCTGATAAACCTGTCTATCAGCATATCACCCACGTTACTTGATAGTATTACTTTACGGACTAAGTATAATAATTTAAAAATATCACCGCACACCGAGAATGTACTTTTGTATTTTATTTCGATCGATAGAAAATAATCCTTTATAATACTGATATCAAAAAAGTCTTATCATATATGTTGACGGACAATACAATGAATATAACATCTTGTTCATGCGAATAAAAATTTTATTATAACTTTAATACAACGATTTGTTAAAAATAATACCGTATAACAGTTACTGGTTTAATTGACCAACTTCCAAAAAGAACCGTACTCAGCACATCATTGCTGATTGAAAATCGACCTAACGGATTAATATAAAAACGTGAATAGACGCCTCGAGGGTGGTCTACTTCTATTTTAAGGTTTATGGAATGGAAATCTATCGTTTATTAAAAAATAATAATAACTACTTAAGCATAGCAGTATCTAGATAATATATGTAGACAAATTAGAATCACCTACATTTGATTAAATATTTATATTACTAACAAGTAATCAATAATGAACCTCTGTTGCTAGATTATAAATAAATAAAAAACTATTACTAATTCAATAATTTTCTTAGCCAAAAATCAATGAAGACGTCTCAATGTCGACTACAGAAGTAACTCTAATTAAAAACAAATGTTATTAAAGCCTGAGTAACACGAAGTTGTCGAGTCAACGTCGAAAGTACGTCGCGCGTCCCGGCCGTAACCACTAGCAAGGTCGGACGAGACGAGGTCTACATTTCACGACGATTTATACTTACACTGGCTAAGATATTCGTAACTCTGTCTCTCATTGCGGCTTTCGTTTTTTCGGCGAGATCGTTAATTCTGTTTTACGTTATTATGTTAGCTTTCTGTATTTGTAAAAACTGATCTTGATAATATGTTACAAAATTGGCTCAATTTGTATAAAAAAATATATTAAAAACCCGCTTGTTTTCCATTCCATTCATTTCGATTTTATCACAGAACAGTTTAGCAATAAGAACTACGAAATTAACAAGTTGGTTGCTGTAAAAGTAAATGTCTACAAGGACTGTTGGAGATTAGTTACTACCCACCTTGATTTGAGAAGATTCTAATAACGTAAAACATTTCTATTTCTTTTTGTAGTAAAATGTAAGATGTAATTAATAACAACTAAAAATTTAATTTGCATTAAAATAACTGACCTAATTTTAAATACTTTCATATGATAATACAAAAATAAAACACTTACAAATAACATTTTATTTATAAAAGTGCGAGGTTGCAATTCAATATTCCAAAACGTTTAAAAACATCATTAACATACGAAATTAAAAGTTCATTTTTCATTCTTTTGATAAGTACCTAAATTACAATTTGTGTAGATAAAGTTTTCGTCCTCCGCTGAACTCCGCTGAACGACGCCAAGGACATCATTTTTATTACAAACATGTCGCAATAATCCGCTACAGTTACTTATATGAAAATACTTTATATTTGAAATACTAGCTGAGCCGACAAACGTTGCCCTACCCTGAGAACTTTCAAACGTGTAAATAATATGTAACCGAAATATTTTAAAAAACTTTCCAGAATCTGCACAATTTTCTTAATTTTTAATTCCATAACAACCGTCTACAAATAAATTAAAAAACACGACTCGAATCGATTCAGCCTTTCTTAATTTTTTGCGTAGTAACACGTTTCGCGATTCATTTTATGTTTATAGATTTATAATTTTTTAGCCAAGTCACACGCATTGTCGTTGACGACGTGTAAGCGTAGTAGTTACAGCAAATGGCTATTGTATGACTGTCGAAGGTTCTATTCAAACTCATAAGCAAATATTTTTTAGATATACAAATTTCTCGGTCTGGACATTTGTATGTTTTCGGACCCTGACAGGATTTATATCCTACTTTGGTTCGTTGAGTGTAAGACGTTTTAACTTACTTATTCCACTCTAACTTTATTTTTCAGGTAACAACAGATGAAGAAATAAAAATGAACTCATTAAATCCATAATGAACATGTGCCGCTATTTTTATTTTGTATACTTAAAAAGCAGGTATCTGGCAAAAATGTATTTTGAGCACATCAACAACTAATGTAATCGTAGACATCCTAACGTATCTGGGAGGCGTAAGACTTGAATCACATACAGTCAAACCGGGTATACTTAATAAATTAAAATGTACAAATTTC
The DNA here is from genome assembly GCF_905220565.1 of Melitaea cinxia. Taxonomy (NCBI): domain Eukaryota; kingdom Metazoa; phylum Arthropoda; class Insecta; order Lepidoptera; family Nymphalidae; genus Melitaea; species Melitaea cinxia. The sequence continues at coordinate 1,097,470 of NC_059412.1, read as the reverse complement.
AATAGCCTAAGATCTAGTTAAAAAATAAACGCCAGCTAAATAAACAAGGCTAGCGAAAAAAACAATGAACCAAATTATTTAGTAGAATCTAGACTAGTCCGTTGGCGTAGTTTACAGTGGCCTGCTTTTTATATACTACCAGATCGGCAAAAAAGCATAGAGCTCACCTGATGGTAAGCGATTATCGTAGCTTATATATAGACGCCTGCGACACCAGAAGCATCGCAAGCACGTTACCAAACCTAACCCCCCTCTCCCCCCTTACCTTACTCACCACAGGAACACAACACTACTTGAAAGCAGTATTATTTAGCTGCGTTCTTCTGTAAGGTCGAGGTACTTCCCCAGTCGGGCTGCTCTATATTTTGAGCAGTATCCTGCTGTGCCCTACCTCAGTTTTCAGTTGACCTGCTTTCTTCTCGAGGGGTTACGAGTTTGGTTTCCGTTTCGAGTTTGAGTGCAACATATATTTATTTATACTAATGGTCGAATTTCGACCATAATTAATTTAAATCATAAGTTTGAACATTAAACAAAAGAGTATACGTGTGTGTTTATAATTTATGTTAGTATTTGTAATTCCACTTCAGCCTATCGCAGTCCACTGCTGGACATAGGCCTCCCCAAGTTCGCGCCACACATCCCGGTCTTCCGCAATCCTCATCCAGCCTACACCGGCAATCTTACGTAGATCGTCGGTCCAACGGGCCGGAGGACGTCCCACACTGCGTTTGCCAAGACGCGGTCTCCACTCTAGGACCCGTCTACTCCAACGGCCATCGGTCCTGCGACACAGATGACCAGCCCACTGCCACTTCAACTTGCTAATTCTGTGGGCTATGTCGGTTACTTTCGTTCTCCCGCGGATAGTCTCATTTCTAATCCTGTCTTTGAGAGAGACCCCAAGCATAGCCCGTTCCATTGCACGTTGAGCGACTTTAAACTTGTGGACCAGTCCTTTGGTCAGTGTCCACGTCTCGGCTCCGTATGTTAACACAGGCAGGACGCATTGCTCGAAAACTTTTGTCTTTAAGCATTGCGGAATCTTCGAAGTGAAGACTCGACGGAGTCTGCCAAACGCCGCCCAGCCCAACCGAATCCTCCTATCGGCCTCCTTCTCGAAGTTGTTGCGGCCTAGTTGGATAGTATGGCCTAGGTAAATATAATCCTGAACAACTTCGAGAAGGGTACCATCGACCGATACCGGTATCGGTATGACTTGGTTGTTAAACATAACTTTCGTCTTATCCAAGTTCATACAGAGACCGACACGTCGGGAGGACTCGTTTAGGCCGGCCAGCATTTGGCCTAACTCATCCAGCGTCTCCGCAAAGATGACAATATCGTCGGCGAAACGAAGGTGAGAGATGAATTCACCGTTGACGTTGATGCCCCGTTCCCCCCAATCCAAGGTCTTAAAAACATCCTCTAGCGCAGTGGTAAACAGTTTCGGTGATATTACATCCCCCTGTCTTACCCCGCGCCGGAGGGAAATAGGTCTTGTTCTTTGGTCATTGACATGAACGGTCATCGTCGCCGCGTCGTACATAGATTTTAGTACTTCGATATATCGCCAGTCGATATGACATCTCTGCAGAGAGTCCAGGACAGCCCAGGTCTCGACGGAGTCGAAGGCTTTCTCGTAGTCCACAAATGCCATACACAGCGGTTGATTATATTCTTCCGTCTTTTGGATAATCTGCCGAACAGTATGAATGTGGTCCACGGTGCTGTAGCCATTTCGAAACCCAGCCTGCTCTGGTGGTTGGAATTCGTCGAGTCTTCTGGCGAGACGATTCGTAACAACCCTCGAAAACAGCTTATAGACGTGGCTCAGAAGCGAGATCGGTCTGTAATTCTTTAACAGAGACTTATCGCCTCTCTTAAAGAACAGCACCACCACACTCCTGGACCACGCCTCCGGCGTGGTACCTCGGTGGATGACGGCGTTAAATAGTCTTGCCAAGGCTTTCAGGACAGGTCGCCCTGCGGCTTTAAGGAGTTCAGTGGTAACTCCGTCATCCCCCGGGGCCCTTCCGTTTTTAAGCTGCCCGAGCGCTGCACCAATCTCATCCTCTTCGAAGTCCGGGATACACTCCGAATAATGGCGCAACAATGGTGCCCGTGGATCTTCGGTGTTCCAAGTCGCAGGCTTGCGTGCGCTCGACGAGTACAGCTGTCCATAAAAATTCTCAACCTCTTCTCGGACCTGAGGGCGAGAGCAGACGGTTCTGCCATCTGCTGTTTTAAGCTTCGCAAGAAGGCTTCTCCCCAATGGTCTTTGGAAAACTTTGGACCCCCTATTCTGCTCAATCAGAGTAGCAACCTCTCTCGTATTTGAGCAGCGGAGGTCTCGGCGAATAATTTTCCGTACCCTCTTGGAAAGAGCCCTCTGTTCTGGCGAAGCAGCCGGCAACTCGCGCCTCTGCCGCATCAGCTCCAAGGCTTCGGGAGAAAGTTTGGACTGCTTCGTTGGCTTTGTTGGTGGAAAGTGCCTGCGACCCAGTGTACACACCGTCTTCACCACGTTGTCGGTTATCTCGTCCACGTCGCTAGTAGTTTCCAGCGAATCGAATCGGTTTTGGAGTTCCAACTGAGACTGCTCGGAGCCACATAGTATTTGGAGCAGCGTAGGTCGGAGAGTAGATTTCATCAAGCGGGTCCGCTCCTTTCGGAGACATATATTCAGAGTGCCCCGTACTAGCCGGTGGTCGCTGCCGGTGTTAAACCTGTTAACCACTGAGACATCTCTGAATATATGCCTTTTATCCGCTATGATGAAATCTATCTCGTTCCTCGTCACAGTATCGGGGCTTTGCCATGTCCACCTCCTTTGGGGCTTCTTCTCAAAAAATGAGTTCATCAAGAAGAGCCCCTCCGATTCGAGGAAGTTGACAAGCGTCTGCCCCCTGTGATTCCTGTGCCCCAATCCGTGTGGTCCGATGCTCGATCCGTCGCGGCCTTGTACTCCCACTTTAGCGTTGAAGTCTCCCATAACAACGCTGTAGAAGGTCGAAGTAGTGCCATGTATGGCCCTTGTGATATCTTCATACAAGGCTTCGACTTCATCGTCAGAGTGTGCCGAGGTCGGCGCATATACCTGTATCACTTTCAGGGAGTACCTGTCGGTGAGCTTAAGTACAAGGTACGCTACCCGGGTCGACACACTACTGACTTCCACAACGTTGTTAGTGAGAGTCTTGTGAACCAGAAAACCGACGCCACCTTGGGAAAGCCCATCACCTTCACGGAAGTAGAACAAGTGCCCGGAGTCCAGGATCATCGTGTCCTCTCCCTCTCTTCGGACTTCAGACAACCCCAGTATGCTCCACTTAATGTGACTAAGTTCTACCTCAAGTTCGGTGAGGTGATGGTCCAACCGTAGCGTGCGTCCATTATACGTAGCCAGGAATATTTTTCTATGGCAGCCTCCCGTACCCCGGTGATTCTTAGCACCCTCTACCCCACCGTTACCACGGCCGCTGCCGTAGCCGGGAATAGTGGGGCTGCCGGGAACTGAGGGCCTTATTTTTAGGTTCGAACTCATGGGGGTTTTTGCCCATAGTCACCACGCTGGGCAGGCGGGTTGGTGACCGCAGGGCTGACTTTGTCGCACCGAAGACGCTGTTAGTATTTGTAAACCTTTTTTTAAATTGATTTAATGAATTTTTAAGCATAATATAAAAAAAATAACATTTTGCACTTCTTCTCTATATAAACTATATGTGTGCGAAATTTCAGTCTTCCGTCCGCGCAATATAAACGGGCACAATGTTTTTGCTTCACGTATTAATACATTTATTTATTTATTTATTTTATAGGCAATCCGACAGCGTTATGTTACAATAGTATGTTACAATGTAATTTACAAATATGGCCAAAATAGGATCACACTGATATATAAAAATATTATTCTTTATAAAATACATAACTAGACACTATATTTAAAAAATAACAGAAAGTAATAAAAAGTAAACGGCCAAGTTCCGTCCCCTCCACTGTAGTTATAGATGATACATAGATGTACATTTATCAAAAAAAAAAAATGTAACTATATTAGGCGACGGTTACCTAAAATGCAGGCATTAAAATGCCTACCTTAAGAACAGACGACTGTGTGAGTATGTTAATTAAACACATTTTTTATTTATTATTTAATTTTGTTTGCAAGCGGACCTCAAATAATCGAAACAATAAAATTTTGTTCACATAATTTAGTAACAATCAATTTCTGGAAAGTGTTCAATTAAACGAAATCGTTTTGAGCGTGGGTTAACACTTTAATCCTATTGAGTTTCCAATTAAACTATTATACCTGTAAGTCTTCCTCTTTTCCTAGAACATTCGACGACGTAACCGCGGAGCGTCTGCCTTGAAGTGGAAACTAAGAGCACTATAATCATTTTTTTTTTATATATAATTTATTTCTTACTATACTTATATCTTCTATACTTATATATTATACTCTATTTTTATAGACTATAATATACAAAAAAATTATTACTACTTAATACACATAAAAAAAATAAATAAACAGTGTACGTAACAGTGTGTAAGTAAGTACTAAGAAGTGGGGTAAAATAATATACGAATAAGATTTTTGTACATATACCTATTCGTTACTATGAATATAACGTTAAGTAAATAAAGATGATACAATATTAAATATCGTCTATATAACATTGTAAATAACATATACATGTTACAATTATTTACATTAATATATCGTCTATATAATGACGTAAATCATTGTAACATGTATATATTATTTTTTATCATCATTATCAGTACATAGCATTGGCATAAAACGAATTCACGTTTCAATACTTTTTTATCTCTAAGCACCAACACAAAGTTGTCGAAAATGTTTAATGCTAATGCTCCGTCGCGTGGTTTCATACTCGAAATTTTTGTTGGATTCGTTGTCGTTCTGGTGTTTTTGAGTAACAAATATCGATTAAAACTTTCGATTTTATTAAATTAGTAAGATAATGTTTTAGGTATCTACCTAAATAACATTCTTAATTACAGAGATTACCTAATTGAGTATGGACAAGTATGATGTGAATATATAGTTTAAATGAAAATATTATTTACTGATTAAAACTATTTTTTATCAATAATCAGTATGATAAAACAATAATAAACACTTATCGACTAATTTTCAAAAAATTCCATTATTTCATCGTCACGTTTTTAAAGAAAGCCTTTATCTATTTTATCTTGTATAAGTTTTGAAAACGATAGACTAATTTAATTATGATACTCATATATTAGTTAAATATATAGGTTATTTACTGTGTGGCTACGGTACTAAAGAATATAGCCACCCCTCTCTTCCTGTGGGTGTCGTAAGAGGCGACTAAGGGATAACACAGTTCCACTACCACCGTGGAACTTAAAAAGCCGACCGATGGCGGGATAACCATCTAACTGCTGGCTTTGAAATACACAGGCCGAAGACGGGCAGCAGCGTCTTCGGTGCGACAAAGCCAGTACTGCGGTCACCAACCCGCCTGCCCAGCGTGGTGACTATGGGCAAAACACATGAGTTCACGTTATTTTTGGCGTAAACTTGTGGAGGCCTATGTCCAGCAGTGGACTGTATAGGCTGTAATGATGATGATGATGATCTCATGTATTATTTATTATGTATGTTATGTGTCACTGTAACGCATATGATAAAATACAAACACAAATTTAAACACGCGTGCCCATTATCATGGCGTCTGCAACGTTTTTTTTTTTTGATATCGTAGGGAACCCATTTACGGGTGATATCCAGGATGCCCGAGTAGGCATTCCTAGACCGTATGTCGGCTTCAGCACTTGAGGGTGCAATACCGACCAAAACCCCTGCGGGAGCCTTCAGCCGCTTTAATTAGAGGGTCCCGGATCTGCAGGCAACAGGATCCCTCCAGCGACAAGCTGGCCTCGGCGAAAAGACCAACTTCTCCTCCATGGGGACTGTCCGGCTCACCTCACCTCTGAACAATCCCGACGACGCCATGTCTTGCAGGACCGGGTTCCCATCCCGGCCCGCAACGTCGCCTAAACATCGATAACCTAAAAATGATAAACTGGTACTACCCATACCAAAAAATAAAAATAAAAAATTTCCGTATTCATAGTAGGTTTCAACAAAAGCACTAAAATCGGCATTTTATAAATCAAAATGATATTAATTTTAATTATTAATTATAGATAAAGTGAAGCTAGCTACCACCAAAAAAAAAACCTCAAAGCAAAAAATTTATAAATTTTTTTTTAAAAATGGTGTACCACGTAGTAACAAGACAACTTTTATTAAGTTGGTAACAAGAATTTGTAGCGATAGAAGCAGAATAATTATCAAAGTTATTATCAAGTTTGTACTCGGCGTCCTAAATTCGAGATCACAAGATTTTATCCCTAGCCGTCGGTTTGCGTCATTACCTAACACCGCCTTATTAAGGCTACGAACAGGATAATAGAAAAATATTTTTGTCCAAATACCTATCTACATAATCGTTTCACGTTACTTACGAAAAAAAAATATATATAACAAAATTTTAGGTACTTTAATTATCTTTAGTTTTAGTATCAAGGACTCTGTAACTGTGTCATGTTAATTTCAGAAAGTACTTTGAAAATTAAACATTGTTTTATTGTAATCTAATGTCATAAAAGCTTCATAAAGGAGATGTATAAGGCATCATATAAGTAGGTAGGTAATACGAACGTGACCTTTCAAAAGTTTTCAAGGAAATTTAAAAATAAACTACAGATTCATTAATATTTTCGGGTCAGCTGCAACGCACAATTACTAAATGCTGTTTATTTTTACTTTCGCTGTTGTAAAGAAAAAACGAGTGTGCTTTAGACCACACGGCTGAAGTATAACTTTCTTTAGCTCCCACAGTAATATACGAAACGTAACAACTTCCGTTCGCGTCGCCTGATCATAGATTTCGTAACGCTCTCGTCACGCATTCACCAGCTTACTCCCCGAATCAAGCGTACGTAAAGAAGTTTTACTTCAATAAAACCAACTTAGGCAACATAATGCGGACGTTGTGTCTAACTTCGTAACAGGATTTATGTTAAAGCTTGACAAATTGGTAAGTTTTTCCTTAAGTATCGAGAAAGTCGACCTCACTAACGATAAGTTAAAGCATTGTCTGCCATTTTGAAAAAGTTAATGTGAATGACACGACTTAAGACTTAATGTTATTATATAAATACTAGCCGACCCTGCAAACGTTGTTTTGCCATATATTTTATCAACACCCTCAATCCCCCCCCCCCCCATAACTTAGGGTAGTGAAAAATAGATGTTGTTCGATTCTCAGACCTACCCAATATGCACACAATATTTCATGAGAATCGGTCAAGCCATTTCGGAGGAGTATTGTAATTTGTAACTAACATTGTGACACGAGAATTTAATATATTGGATAATACACGGTATCTTCTTAGTGTTTTCTACCAAAGATTACCAGATAAAACTTGACTTGCGGCCAGTTTCAATACTCAATCTATCTATCTCTGTATTTGCTTACTAGAGATAAAATTTTGACGTAGGTAAGCTCCATACAAATTGTGTCAAAAAGCTATCGTTGGTAAGCAAAATCAAAGATTATTGAATCGTCCTAACTAACAGAGCCTAGCATAATTTAATATATCGTGGGAAAATCGGGAATATCGGGATAAAAGCCTGTGTAAAATATTATATCTCCAGCTATCTACATACCAAGTTTCATTCCAATCAGGATAGTAGTATTGCGTGAAAAAGTAAAAAAATCCATCCCTAATCACAAACAGTTAGCGGTATATCACAAAAATAAAAACAGGCAAACGAACGATTCACTATTAGTCAAGAATATCGAATTTACGACAATCGACACAGTTTGAACGTACGTCAACCAGTCGAATATAACCTTCAACGTCATAATATAAATTTCAAACCGTGCAATAAATTTGTATATTAAATAAAACAACACATTTATAAGTTCTGATGTAACTACTAACTGTCCTTGTGGGTCTCCCTGTTGTCATGGACGCCTGATAACGATCGTTACTCTTAGTACTGAATATATCCACCAACCCGCAGTCGAATAAACTCCCGACTCTTTTCCTACGTGGAGTAAGAAGGCCGATGCCCAGTTGTGGAATGTTACAGGCTGAAACAATCTATCAATCAAAATGTACATTTTGATAATGTTACCACGAATTTACCCAGCCATAAAGAGTAGCCTATGTTCTGTGTCAAGGTCACCTACATGCCAAATTATTATGGATTTAGTATAAGTTGGTTAACACGCTTCGCAATTTAATAATCATATAGATTTTATATGAGTGTTTAATAAAATAAAACCAATATAAATAAATCATTACGTGGGTGTCGTAAGGGCGGAATACACCTTGGTCCTTAGACCACACGCCTGGAACTTATCCAAATTACGTGGGTCTTTCTATAATTTACTACTTAAAATCTAAAATTATAGTTAATTTATATGACCGTCTATGTAATCGTTTAAAATAATCTATGTCAATAAAAATGTATCCATAACTGCGTTGCTAAGCTCAAAACTCAAAAACGGCTGAATCATTTGAGCTACTTTTTTTGTAATTTTCTTGCTTTGTAGACGTGTATGAGATGAAAAATTAAGCATACCGCGCATATAATTAAAAAAAACTGAGTTTTAACGTGACAACGTCTGACGAGTCAGCTAGTAATTAATAAATTTATAATTGTGTTTGCTAGCAAACCAAAAAAGCCGACTTTAATTACATCGACAAGTAACACATCGTAAGCAGGCGAAAAAAAAAAAAAAATAGCAAACACACTAGTCGCCACTACGATTTTCGAAGGTTCCCCTCGATGTCGTTGAGATGCTATCATCAGATCCTGGTTTCCTTAACATAGTACCACCCTTGGGTATATCCTTTCCAACGAAAAAGAATCATCAAATTCGGTTCATAAACGACGAAGTTATCCGCGAACACACATAAACGATATACGATCAAATTGAGAAACCTCCTCCTTTTTTGAAGTTGGTTAAAAAGTATATACGTAGGTATATGATGAGTTTTAAAAGCAATACAGATATTTGTCGTGGTCTGAGCGGTTGTTTCCGGACCCCCGACTGTATTCTCATGCTGGCGGATCATTGTGTGATATTTATATTATGTAGTACGTAATACGAGGTATGTTTTTACTTAAATAAAAATCAGTTAAAAATCGCTAGAAATTACTTGATTTGCATTTTTGCATAAAATGTTTACACGACTAACTCCCATTATTATACTTGAAAATGTAATTTATTTGGACAAGTCAACATTCAATGTCAAATTTTATTATCAGTGTCATGAACGTCTTACGTCACTTAATGCATCAATTTGGCCTAAGTAAACTGAATTTATTCCCTACTATACTTCTTGCACGTATTAAATTGTATGTTAGTTCTAACTGAATTAAATATACAATAATGTATTATATATATATACTCATAACTACTTCATATAATATTATTCACAAATTTAATAAGTTATATACCTATTTGTTTGTATTCCTTATTTACGCAGAATTTACTATCGTATACTATACCGCAAATATATTGCGAGTTAAAAAAATGTAGGTATATATTCGCGAGTTTATATTTTACAAAATAATATAATTTTACAAATTAGTTCTAAATTATACCCTTAAACGGACAATTTGTTTGTATACCGGACCGACGCGATCCTTAATAATTTTGTTTGCTCGCAAACGAAAAAAAAATCGCCTTCAATTACATAGATAAGTAATACGACGTAAGTACACGAAAAAATAGTCAAGGGAATACGCGTTATCAGCAAAAATTAGTCATTAGATCTAGATCCAATTTAAATAAGACTACAAGACAAGTATCAGCTTACGATTTGACAATAAAAAAATATCATAATTCTAAGCTAACATACATTTTAAAAAAAATACAATCGACTTGAGAACTTCCTCCTTTTTTGGAAGTCGGCTAAAAATATTTAATTTCGTCCGATCTCGAACGAATTCATGTAAAGCCAACAGATCGAGAATGAACGCGAGCGGAGACCCGGAGCGCTTCCGAACACTTTCGCCGTTCGGCATCCGTCGGCCTCTCTCGGCCCCCAGCTGACGGAGCCCACGCGAGAGCGAGACGGCACGCACGCGCCCTATGCGCGCGACGAGGACGGCAAACTGCGCAGCTCTGACGGCCGCCATTTATTTCTTTCTAGTGTATGACTCGGACGTAGACACTGCGTTTAGTTTTATCGCGTAAGGATAATCGTTTTATATGTGAAAATCGTATTTAAAGTTCTATACATAGATTGATACAAGCTAGTGTTATCTTTGTGAGCAGCTACAATGAAAAATAGTGTGTGCGATGTCTAATATGTGACGTGTAAAACGCAAGTATGCCTGGCGTTTTCCCATCTGTTGTCAACACTAAATAACGTGGATTATGCAAGTTGGATCGAAATGTGGACAAGTGTAAGGTAAATTTCGCAAATTATATGTTCAAAATATGCATAGTGATGATACGATACGGATGTAATGTAGTCGTGTGGAGTACGAGTAACTTGTACCGAAATGTGAAGGTAAGGCAGCAGGTAGTAAGCCGATGTTACAATAGTTGTCTGAGCGTAAACGTATTGTCTCGCGCGTTTTAATTCATTAAATGGTAACAATAGCTTTTAATTAACATTGGTGTTGTTCTAGAAATTTTGACCATAGATATACAAAATTAATGTTGAAATGTTTTATCAATTTCCATTACGAACGAGTTAAGTTAATTTGCAAATAATACGGAATAAAATAACGAAAATACAGCGATAAAATTCAATTTGCTAATTACACAATAACAAATTTGTTTTAATTAAAATATAGATACCACATTATTGAAATGCATTCGCTAAAACAACCGAATCAGGTCAGTTAAAATTAATAAATTATTTATTGGATACAAAATTATACAATAATGTTACGAATTAATGGAAAATTTGTATATAAGATTATAAATATAATCGTTTTAAAATTTAACCTTATTATTTCCTTTTTTAATAATTATTTTTTTTTATATTATACTACAGTAATAACACTAAGAAAAGTTATCTTTATTAATAAAACAAAAACTTGAATAAAATCTCCGTATTTATCTAGAAATTTAAATATAAAAGCAAAATTATAGGTTAAAAGGTTATATCGATATTTACTTCCGTGATATTTAAAAATTCAGTTTAGTCATTTTTATTACAATACATAATTAAAGTAGTGAATGGTTCAAAAGAAGCAACAGACTAAGCCAATCAATTTTATTATAACTTAATTTATTTAATTAATAACGAAGGAAATAAAATCGTTATAAAAAATTATATACTTGTCTCAGTAAGGGCCTGTCACACCAGTTGTGAATAACGCTATTTGATGGATGACGATATAAATACTTTAACAGCAGGCAGTATAGGTCAGTAGGACCTGTTTCTCCTCAATTAGTAAACTGCAACTTTAAGGTTAATATATGCGAATAGAAATATCTCATAAGTATATTAGAATTTCATAGTAGAAAAGAATAATAAATCAGAAACTTTTTACTGTCGGATACTCTCATCCGCCAAATAGCGTTATCCACAAATGGTGAAACAGGCCCTTAGTCTGTTATCGTTATTTCTGAATTGTAAATATTTTGTCGTTATTATAATTACCTAACTAATTACAACACTGGAATGTTGAATAAAATTCATAATCATATAAACACATATATGAAATAAAATGCTTTGTCAATTATTAAACTAAAATATTGTACCTAAATATAATATAGCTGTGCTTTAAATATTTAAAAAAAGAAATAAATAATTTAAAAGTTTGAAATTAATTAATGGAAGAAGTTTTTATCGAAATTTAATTAAGTACCGCTTATCTGTTTTTGCTTTTAACCTTGATATGCAATTTGCTAGTGACTCGGACGATAACTTAATTTTCGCAAGCAAATGAATCTTTTAGTTTTATTCAAAATATTGACGATAAATTCGAAACCCACCCAAACTCATCGATAATGTAAGACGACTATATAATTCATCACAAAACGATATATATACGTTATTCGTTAACAGTTTATCAAAAAAAAATAATACTGTTACGTGCATTTAATTGAATGACGTGTAATAAGCACATAAATATTAATAATGACTATACATATCAACAGATTATTTACAAGTAGTTAAAATGTGGGTACAGTAAAAATAAATGTATTTTTTTTCTCTTTCCAGTCAATGAGACTATGAGGGTTGTAAAATAATGCAGTGGCTGTACAAAACATTGACGCTGGCAATAATTTGCACAGCGGTAGAGGCTGAGGCGTGTCCCTCTACTTGCGTATGCACACCGACTCGCTTGGCGTGCTCCGATGCCACTGTACCCAACAACAAACTTACGCGAGCTGTCCTCGACAACTATGGACCCTCCCTTCAAGAGATAATCTGGACGAGCTCGAACATAACTGCCTTAGAAATAAACGTGTTCGACGGACTATCTAATATCGAATACATCGATTTGAGCAGAAACGAAATTAAGAGAACTGAACACGGCCTGTTTGCGAGACTGAGTCGTTTAAAACATTTAAACCTATCCAGAAATCACATCGAAGACATACCTAGATTCACGTTCGCCGATCTTTACAATTTGGACGTTCTCGATGTATCTCACAATAGACTTCAAGTTATACCATTCCAGGTCTTCGGACCGATGACAAGATTGCAATATTTGGATATATCTTACAATAAAATAGCTACTTTCTTAGATTACTATTTTAAACCTAATCGCCAACTAAAAACACTGTTCCTAAACAATAATAGCCTAGTCAAAATTACATCTAACGCTCTAGTCAATCTTAAGGAATTGGAGACGCTAGACATATCTAGCAACAGTTTAGATACTATACCTAAAGCTATATTTGATAATTTAGAGCAGTTGAGAGATCTCAACCTTAGCTACAACAATTTTCAAAACATATCACAAGATGCTTTTAAAAATCTCATTAAATTAAAATCGCTTAATATGGGCGGAAATAGACTGAAAGTATTACCCCCGATGCTCTTCCAACATAACGAAAATTTGATAACGCTCTACCTCGAACATACAGAAATTTCTGTTTTACAGAACACTAATTTTAAAGGATTACATAATTTGCAGCGACTTTACATAAGAAACAATGTACTATTACGAGAAATAGAAGCTTTTGTACTACAAGATACTCCATCTGTTACGCACTTAGATATAAGTTCGAATTCACTTACATATTTGCCGTTATCATTAAAAATGTTAGATAGTTTACAAGAATTAAGAATACACAACAACCCGTGGGGATGCGACTGTCGAATGGCCTGGTTCGTCAACTGGATAGAACCTAGGAAAGACATAATTAAGTCAGATTTAAGTTGTAGATTAACGTATCCGAATGACATGTTGTTGATTTTGAATAATACAAACTGTGAGGGTCCTCATCTCATCAAAAGCAGTCCATTGACGCTGCATAGACTACAAACAGACGCATTATTGGTGTGCAAGTTCGGAGGAAACCCGGCGCCTTCGATAACTTGGATAACTCCTACCAGGCACGTGTTCCATTGGAATCCGGAACCTTCGGTGCCGGATATATTCTACAAACATGGTATCGCTCACGATCAGTATTATCGCCCGATAGACTATAGTAAATCTAGAGTAAAACTACGCGATGATGGATCTCTATTCATAACAGATATACATAGAGAGGATAGTGGAATGTACATATGCTTGGCTAGCAATCCTTCGGCCAATGTAACCACAGAAGTAGTCCTAAACATAGATCCTATGACAATGTTTGAAATCAAAATGTATAGTTTGTTATGTGGAGCGCTATGTGCAGCGGGTTTTTTGGGCCTCACACTTCTTGTTCAAGCTACGCGATACGTCTTTTACAGGTTGGTAGAATAATATTATCGTGAAAATGCCATAAAAATACATAAAATTAATATTATAACCGTTTCAATCATTCATATGCGATTTCAGGTTTCGTCTGCTTGAGACTTGCTGCAGTTGTTGTGCATGCGTCAATCGCGACGCTCCCCGTACTCAACAAATATATAATATGTTAGACAATATTGAACAATATAAACGGCTGCAGTTAGAAAGATTAAGAGAAAATTACGCAGTTCAAGTAAGTTTTATTAAATTAAATTCAATGTGTTTATATTTTGGCATAGTAAAAGTGTATTAACTTTTTTTTCCACAAGGTTCATCGAATCAAAGAGAACTGCACTCAGCAGATGGAGTGGATTCAAAGTAGCTACTCGTCACAAGCGGCACACTTACGCAATATCAGAGACATAGGCACGAATCATTTGACCTCTATGAAAGACCAGTATTATGATCAGGTAGGTTTAAAAATAAAAAATAGTATTTATAATTTTAACACGTTAAGAATGTAAATATTAACTGTATTAAATTCGTTCTCACCCCAGTACTCATCCACACAGGTGAAACGAGTACGCGAATACTCGACCTCTCAGCTGAACTGGGTTCGAGAAAACTACGTTTTCCAACGAAACAAAATAAGAAAATTTAGCGCCCACCAGATACTGAGATTGCGCGAATCCTACAAATACCAACAGCAAACTCTGAACAAAGTTCTCGAAAACCTGCCCAGCCTGTACTTCGAGAACTGCCGCAGCGGCTCGTGCGGACGGAGCGACTCCACGGCCTTCGACCCCGACGTCGAAGTCATCGACATGTACCTAAAGACGAAAATCGAGAAGCTGTCCAAACTGCCGAACCCGCTGGACGACGAGAGCAAGATGTCCGTATACTACACGCCGACCGAGAGATCGGTGAACTCGCGCCGGAACTCGCCGATTATCGTGCCGGACGGCGTGCACATAAACATGATCGAGCGCAGCGGGCCGCCGCGGCTGATGGCGATGATCCGGCCGTTCCCGGCGGCGCTGCCGGCGGTGCTGCCGCTGCCGGACGCGCCCACGCCGTCCAGCTCGCGGCGCTCGGACGGCAAGCCGGCCAGCGAGCCGCTGCTGTGCGCCAGCGCCAGCTCGCCGGAGCTGAGCCGCGCGGAGGACGCGCGCGTGCTGCTGGCCGTGGAGCTGGCGCGCGACTGCTCGCGGCACGCGGCCGGCACGCCCGTGTGCGCGCGCTGCGCCCGGCTGCGCGAGCGCGCGCCCTTGTAGTACCGGCTGCTGCGCGTGTGCCCGCCCTTCGCGCTGGCGCCGCGCCGCGACTTCGTGTAGCCGGGTAACCGGGTGCCGGCTGGCCGGGTAGCCGGTAGCGCTCTGTGATAGGTGGCGAGGACGGTCCGTGCAGGTGTGTAAATATCCGTTCGTTTCGTTTCCGTGTATTTTTAAGGTAATCTCGTAGAGAATCGTGCATTTTAAAATCGTTCGACCTAAACGTAGTTGAAGTTAGAGCGAGTCGTGAAAAGTTGTTACTGTCATTGTTGTAATTGTTGCGGTCGATGTGAATACAGTCGCCGTACCGTATCCGTACCGTGTCCGCGAGCGGCCTCCCCACGTACGTACGGCTCAGCCCCCGTTGTGTGCGTGTAATGGTCGAGTCAAACTCTATTTATACTATATTTATATTTTGTGACACCGTCGTATCGAAGTCTTGCAGTGATATGCCAAATACTACATACAACAATGATTATATTGTATAACGTTTCTTAAAATAAATTATACAAGTATTGTTGAAAATTTTCTAAATATTATTAACGGAGTAAGCGAATCATGAAGAATAAATTATTTTTCAATGTAATTTCTTTTGTTTTATTGCTATTAAGGTGTATATAAAACCCACAATTTAGTGATAATAAGAAAAAGGCTAACTAAATCACACAACAATTTTATGAAGCCTATATAATAGTGTAAAATCATTTTATTAAAATTGTTAAATTGATGTAGTTTATCTGCTTTTATAGAATGTTAATAGAACATAATGAGCAGTATGAATGAAGATGTGGATATATCAGTATTTAAAAAATTATTTATCCTGTTTTTGAGTTGAAAAAATGTTTTAAATTCCTAAAATTTACATTTGCTTTAAGGATAGTAATAAATTTAGATTTTAAAAAATTAAGCAATATTATTAACTTACTAATTAAGCTTAATATTCAACGCCTCTAATACTATGTCCAAATATGAAATTTTTTCTATGTAACTAGTAAAAATATTATTTACCATTCTTATAAAATATAAAAAATTTCATATATAAAAAATTATCGCTAAGCAATTGTTGTTAAAAAACAAAGTGAAAATTGAAATACGTATATTTTAACCGTTATCTCTTCATTGAGAACATATAGTGTTGTGGGTTTGTATATTGACACAATTAGATCCAATTACGAAACGGTATTTGACATTTCACGATCATATTTCTTGTGTCTTGAGAAATAAGGATCCTCTAGTCTACTTATTTGCTATCTATATAAATAAAAATGAATGTTGTTAAGCGCATAACTCGAAAATGGCTCGATCTATTCGGGTAATTTATTTTTTTGTACGATCCTTAAATGCCCTCGGAAGGTTTTAATACTAAAAAAAAGTTAACCAATTGTAGTCCTTTTTGTGTTGAGTAGTTCATTTACTGAAAAAGTCTATAGACTATATAATATTTTAGTCCGATTTTTTCATAAATTTACGTGGGTAAAACCGCGGAGCTCAGCTAGTCAATAATAAAACAACTTTTAATCATCCACAATCAATATATATATATATATATATATATATATATATATATATATATATATATATATATATATATATATATATATATATGTATATAATATTAATAAATTAATAAAATTTAAAATTAACTTATTCTTCGTTGGTCTAAGTAGGAGTGTAGGACTTTTTCATTAAATTAGATTAAATACAGAATAAGACGCATTGTCTAAATGAGCCTTCACTCAAACTGCTTAAAGTTAATATATTTTTATAAAGCTAGATACCTATTTACTATGTAATATTAAACGTGAACTTTTAAAAATATGTTTTCTAAATAACTAAATGAAATTATGCGTCATATGTGACGAATGTAATTTTAATGATTATTAACAATTCGTAAACGAAAATATCTCATATTTCTAGTAGTATCCCATTAAAGCTCAATTCTTAAGAATCTTCAATGAACCGATTGGACTTAAGCAGCTTCGTCCTACTGCCGGTCTAGGGCTGTTCTTAGGACAGATGAGTGGTTAATCTGTCGCCCTGCTCTATTGTAACTTGACGAGATTCCCTAATCAAAGTGACAATCGTTATCAGGTATTTATGATAACATTTGGGTTGAAGGTTTAACGTGAGATAGGGTGACCCGCAAAGACAAACACCCACACAAGAAAGTAAGATTTTTGTAAAGTTTCAATATCCGCTCTGAAAGGGATACTAACCCTAGTAAGTAGTAATATTTAAATTTAATGAAATTTAAAGGTTTAAAAGAAACTCAGTAGATTTAAAATTAAATAAAACACCGAGTTCATTGTCAAGATTTTATTTTATTAAGCCTTTAGTCGTTTGCGTATTCATAGTAAAGTAATAACACGGTTTAGTCACACTACATGAAATAGAATATAAATAAATCTTCTATATATTAATACGTGAAACAGAAACATTGTACCCCTTTTTACGAAAACTGAGCGACGAAGATGTGTGAAACTCTGCACACTTATAGTTTACATAGAGAAGGAGTGCAGAACGCTAATATACACACATTACCATGTATTTGACACACACACACACACATACACACACACAAAAGCATATATACTTTTTGTTTAATGTTCAAACTTATGATTCAAATTAATTATGGTCGAATTTCGACCACTGGGCGACCACTAGTAAACGATTTAACTTGAAAAAGTTTGGTTTAAATATTTTATATATTAACACAATAAATAGGTCCTGTGATCTCCTGCCGCGTAGTTGATAAAAAATCAATTCATCGTAATTAATAAAATGTTTCTATTGTATATCATAAATTCTTGATCTCAAGAACCTATATTCGTACTATCCCGTTAATGCAGTTTGAAGTGACCCTGCTTTCTGCTCTAGTGTTGTGGGTTCAATTCCCGCCCTAAGTCTGGGTGTGATAAACGTTTTTATCTGTATATTTATTTTGAAAAATATGTACCTATATAGGTCGACTGTTATCTATAACACAGGTCATCAAGTTACTTATCTCGAGAAAAAATGAACGTGTTATAAAGGATATATAGATGTATATATTTATTTTCAATAAAATGATAGAGAAACGGACACAAAAATAAAATATTTTCAAATATAGTTAGTTAAAATGGATTCCGCTAAGTCAAAATACGTGTAATTATCATATCGACGCTTGGAAGGCAATCCTTAACCGACATAAATTCGTAAAATGAGTTATATATACCATTCGAATCGCCAGATTTTTCTGCGTCTTTTGGTCTATATCTCATAACTCTACGATGAGTTTTGTTTTCGCTTAGATATTGAGTGATTTCGGTCAGATCTACATTTTGTGCTTACTAAACAACCAACAAAAAGCTATTTTAAGAATATCCAGCAGTTACGACATTCTTAACCTTAGGAATATGAATTTAGTGTGGTTTTCATTTATGTAATTTTTCATTTATTTGTATTTACGTATTTTCACTTGTTATGAAGTTTTCCTTCGAAACCACTTTGTAGATTTTACCTACTACCTCAATTGTAATTTATGTAGTTTATATATTTTAGCTTGTTAATATATTTTGTGACAGTGGCATTTATACAAGTTAACTTAAAATAAAGTGGAAGTATATTAGAGCGTAGATATTTTTACTTGTACAACATATTTCTTTTTTATCCTCAGTCCCTTGTTATTATAGTAATTAAGGACAGCAATTTTATTAACTATGTCAAAAAAATTACACTTATCATCACTCCAACTAATTTTGCTGTTATTTTACAAGAATTTTATTTGTTTAGTTTACTATTTTTAATAGTTAGTTTATTAAAAATTCATAATGTATTTACTAAAAATGTGAGTTATATCTTTTTTGAAAGTGAGCGATTAAGATGATCGTGTAATTTATAATTGCGACTGTGATAATAATTTTCCAATAAAAAAAAATGATCTCAGACTGAATAGTATTGCATGATTAGTTTCCTTATTTATTTTGTATGGTCGGCACTACGGCGCATATTTGTTTAATTTTCAATAAAGACGATTATTCAATAATAATTAATTTAATTTATTTTCGTGCATGATAAAATTACCTAGAGCTCTTGGTTAGGTTAGTCAGTTACGAAGTTACGTTTGGTGTAATTTTAATAACTAAGATAGAATATCCATAATCAAAAAAATCATTAATAAATGCTCAGATAAATTTACTTGATTTATTTTAAACTATCAGATCTTTTTAGATCAATCTTTCTGTATCAAAATTCTAAACTAAGTAAGTTTAGCTATTTTTGCATGTTACTGCACATATTACAGTAATTAGTTAGATAAATTTACCTGTTTATCAAATCAGGTAAATTTTATCTAACCGACACAAACCGGTGTTTATAAGTAGGTTAGGTATCTTATTTTAACAATGTGGATAGCTACTTCTACGAGTGTTAACATCATTTTAATCAAACAGTTAGGTAAATTTTTATGATTTTTTTTTATGTTTGTACTTTCAATCGCTTTCCTGTAAAGTTTACTGAATGTCGCTTAGTAAGGGTTGCCTTTCAAGCGTCGATATGAATAATAACTTACAATACAGCACTTGAGACTTTAGCGGCGCTCATAGGATTCAAACAAATGTGTTTTCCTATTAATACATTAATTTACCTCCATTTTAGAAAGTAAAGGAATGTCACATGTAAGTCATCTTAATAACTTTTTACTAGTTGATAAAGTATAAGCTAAATAGTGCTGGCTTTGTCGCATGTCCAGCAGTGGACTGTGATAGGCTGTAATGATGAAGCTAAATCATTTTTTTAACCCGATTGGATTTTTCTGGAAACAATTATAAAGCGCTTTTTTTACAATAAATAAAATGTATTTTTAACCGACTTCCAAAAAAGGAAGAGGATTGATTGAGGAATTTGATCGATATTTGATGAGTACTTTTTGAGTAATGTTTCATAACGCGTATTTACTTGACAATTTTTTACAGTTGTATTACTTGTCGATGTAATTGAAGTAGTTTTATTTTTTGTTTGCTTACAAACATTTATATTGTTTATCATAATTCTTTCATTCAAAATCAAAAACTTATATTGAATAGCGCGTTGATGCTGTTTGCAGTGACCCTACTGTCTGCTCCAGGGGTTGTAGAGCATCCGGACCTACGTGCGATTAGTACCCTGAGCCTGGATTTAATATAGATCTATATTTATTATTTTTATGTTACTTTATTGCGATAAAAAATATTTATCAGCCCACTATTACCTAAAATACGGGCATTAAGTGTCTACTAAAATATAAGTATATGTATACTTTTACTTTGGTAGTGTTTTGCACGTAAACATTATTTTTCTATTAACATATATCTAATGCAATTAACACGTGAAGCGACAAACCGATTTTATTGTAACGATAAACACCAAGATGAGTGCACCTACACGTATGTCTCTTCGGAATTAAAAGTGTATAATTTATCAAGTTTGTATTTTGATGTCACTAAAATAACTAGGGCACATTTTGTCATATAACTTCTAAGTCTTATTATTTATTAATACTACCTTCTGAAATAAAGGTATTACTTTTCTAAATAAGGTTTCCACTATACTGGATAAGGATTGTAATTAATTTCTAATCAATATAAGTCGTTTTAGAGTTAAACAAATAGTGTAAACTAAAACAAGTTATTCAATAAACTTCGAAGTCTACCAAAGAATTAAAAACAATATGGCATTAGACTATCATTAAAATACCAGTTAATGATAATGACTTAAAAAAACGTTAAGAAATAAGGTATGACGCAATAGTAAGCTATCATGTCAAATTTGATTTAAGTAATTAGTTATTGAAACAAAAATTTCAACGCATCAGATTATAAAAAAGCCGAAGAAAGTGACGTGAAAATTAAGTAACAATATGACGATAAACGGTCCTAGCAATATTATCTGATAAAACTATATAACAGCGATACTATTTTCAATTTCTAATCAAATTCTAATGAAAAAAAAAACTACAAATATAGATGGAAATAAAGAAAACCCGTAAGTTTTCTATATGCGCTATTTCAAACGAAACAAACGTGTCAATCAATACAATACTGTAAATAGAAGTTGTGGACACAGCCCGACACATGAATAACAAGAAATATGTCTAATAACATGATCACCGCTGAATATTTTTCTTTTCACAATATAATGAACACGGTCATTTTCGTCTTATTAAAATCTATTTCAATATATTTATAACTGGAAAAGTTATTTTTATTGCCACATACCTGTCTCATTTATATAAAGTGCAAATTTCTTTTTAACTAACGACGAATAAGAAGTTAGTATTCGATCTATTAAATCGAATTGACTACAATCGGTTATAAGTTGATAGCTCTAGCTATCAAGTCAATCCGTTGCATACAATAATCAAAATCTCGAAAGTACCTTCGAATCATCATATGACAAAGTAAAATTTTAATCGCCTTTAAAATTGAAGCTATCACCGATTCGGAATGTAGATTCTGCAAAGAAGAATCGGCAACTCTGGAGTCTATGGAGCCAATATCAAAACCTCATAATAGTTCACTCATTTTCATTTTACGTAGCTAAATTACAAGTACCAAAACTGCCAATCACAGTAGCCAATAAACTGCAACACGTGTTCAGTTAGTTCGGTTAAGATAAAAGACTACAAAAAAAAGTATAGCTAATCACTACATATTGTTTTTAAAACGTAAAACACACTGCTAAAGCAACAGAGCCCACGTCCCTGTACATTTTGGGTACGAAACCTAACATTTCATTTAAAAAAAAATAACTTATTTTTTTTAAGTGGTTATTAAGTCTTATATTAAGCATACACCACAGCTATAAAATGGATTCACGGAAGAACTTGGTGGCTAAACTTAAGCATCTTCTCGAATGTTCCCCTACCCTCAACGCAAAACACGAAAATTTTCAATTTCATTCAACTCGAAATTAATTTGAAAATTTCAATCTTAAAACGAGCTGTAACTTACGCATGAACACACCGTAGTAACAGTTAAATCACACATTGGATGACCAAATCATACCAACTTCGAAATTGTTAGGTTTAATACCAACTGACTACCACATATATATTATATTGTCATACAGACAATCAAAATTTAGTACCCCAATGTAAAAAATCCAACATGGATACTGCTGTGCTTAAGTAAAAGGCAGTAGCCGCTTTTTACTATTTTTGTAAAATTTTGATGACATTACATTTCTTTAGATTCAGCCTGTAACATCCCATGGCTGGGCATAGGCCTCCCTCTCCATGTAAGTGAAAGATCAGATCCCAAATCGACTAGCTGCTCTACTGCGAGTTGGTGGAAATATTCACTACTAGGAGTAACTATCGCTATCAAGTTATTAAAAAAAAGTGTCTATAGTAACAACCGGGATCGACAGCTTGGTGCTCTCCGAGGCACGGTGGGGAGACCCACAAGAATAGAGATCCAAACTGGAAACAAATATTTGTACAAATACAAATATCCCTCCCAAGCGGTAATCGAAACCGCAAATCACCTATTAAGGCGCCATGGCGTTACATGGCACACGTATAGTCAGTTTGGACAAATCCAAAACTCAATTTTCTCAGATTCTGATATTATTCTGCCTTTAACCTAAGCACGACAGTGAAAGTACCCCGTCATCACGATGGATCGGCAACACAAGTACATACCTTGGCCCCGGTGCGGTTCCACACGAGCACTTTGTGTCCCGAGTTGAGCAGGTTCTTCACGATGCCACTACCCATTATCCCGAGCCCGAGGAAACCGAACTTCATCTGACTTGCCTTGATATTCTTCTCCAGCAACGTTTCCGATACGTTCTCCAGGTCCAGAGGTGGAGTGTCCTGGGGGGTGTTCATTATAATATTTTTTATAAGACTAAGTGTGATGGTAAAGGTTTAATACTAACAATCAGATATATTTTAAAATTTAATATCACAAAATTTAGACCCATCCCCATCCCTCTTCACAGTGTCACACTTCGTGAACCCTTAACGTGTGACGTAATTGAATGATTCTTAAGCCCCGAGTGTCGATCTACCCCTGACCCTCCTCCAGGAGCTCTACAATTTCAGCAGGATATTTCCTACTCTGCCTACCTCAATAAAAACAATAACCATTCTGTCAGACTATTTGAGCCACTCAACAGAAAGTAGACGAATTCATAAAATAAAATTTGAATTGAATTTCCTAGAATGTTCATTGCATTTTTAATTTAATATATTTTGTTTAAATGAAATTAGTAATATAAGATGGAATTTGGGATTACCAAAATACCTAAAAAAACTATATTTTCACACTAAACAATTAATATAATTTAGGCAAATCTTCTATTTATACAAAATTAATTTAATTTCATTTTCTATTATATGCAAAATATTTCTGTCTCTTCTATTAAACAGATGAATAATATCCCAACCCTCTTTAATAAGAGAACAATCTACCCATTATTGGAGTATGACAGGCACTTTAGTCATAATATACACATATCAAATTATCACAAGCAAACAATTGAAAATCATTTCTGCGTTAAAGATTTACCCCCTGCAAATGGAGGGCATAAACTGAACTTCACAATCCCTAAGTACTGGAGCCGCTTGGGGCGATCAATCTATCATCATTACAGCCTATACAGTCCACTGCTGGACATAGGCCTCCACAAGTTTACGCCAAAAATAACGTGAACTCATGTGTGTTGCCCATAGTCACCACGCTGGGCAGGCGGGTTGGTGACCGCAGTACTGGCTTTGTCGCACCGAAGACGCTGCTGCCCGTCTTCGGCCTGTGTATTTCAAAGTCAGCAGTTGGATGGTTATCCCGCCACCGGTCGGCTTTTTAAGTTCCAAGGTGGTAGCAGAACTGTCTTATCTGCGATCAATCTATATCTTAGTAAATTATTTAAATACTATAAACAGCATATACAAAAAATTAACTCCATAACCATAACAGAAAAAGACAAATTTTGGCACAACTTAAAACTGTTGACCAATTCATTCTACGCCCATCCCATCCACACTTACACTTTTAACTAAAATATTACTACACTTTTGAATATACTATTATTTAAATATAGCACAATAAGTTACCCAATAAAAAAGTTTCAACTTACAGGACTCAATATATTAGATGGACGGTGCAGAAGGCTGGACTTCTTGGAGAAGGAGTGATTCAGCATCGACGGTTTCTCGTTTGTGTCAGAATCGGTAAAGGAGCGGGAGAGACTCTTGACCTTCTTACGAGGAGTCCCCTTCATACCGACTGATGATGAGCGTTTTACTGATTTCACCTTTGAAATGCCCAAACGAATCTATAAATATTGAGAATGGAATGAAAATATCGGGTGATTATTTTGATTTGGTAAATTTCCGTGTTCAGCCAATTTTGTTTATCTGATCTTTGTTATAAAAATACATGCATTAGTTTTGACATGCTTGATTTAGTTTTCTTTTAGTGTAATTGCAAGTGACCAAATTAAATCTTATTTTAATGTTAAATTTATATCTTCTGTCATACTCAAAATATAAGTAGGTTTCACTATCAATTTAAATTTTAAAAATATTTTGTGTATAAAATGTATACAACATACAATGAAGTCATAACAAAAATAACAATGCAACATAAACAAATATATATCTTGTTTACTTCAAGTATAAAGCTTAATATGGCAAAACATAAATGTAATTTCTTACCCTAATTAAATTTTATCAGTTTATATAAAAAGAAAAAAAGAAATTTTAATCTGCTTTTAAATGCAAGAATGTTAATTGGTGATTTTTATTTACTAATAATTATTTCTTGTTTATTAATTTATAATTTCATTGCATATTACTTCATAATACATTGTGAGGAAACTATACGCCACTCCGATATAAACTCCAGTAATCTTTACTCAGCAGTAAAGTGTCTAGAGAGTAGAGACTAAAATTTTAGGTATTTATATGTACAAACTTTATTATGTCATCATAAAATAAATTTACTTACATTGAAATGAAACTAATATTTTTTATACTTCTGCAATAATTATTATGTTTTTGGAAGGGCAACAGCCAAGTTCAAGATTCTAATTTTTATTTCATTTCAAAACTGTAATAAAATGCTCAAATATTTATTGTTATGTACATTCAATTCTTCATGTGTTTGTATTTGGTAAAAAAAGCTGACGTTTTATCAGACTTTCTCATACCGCCTACGGTGTCGGATTTCATATTGCACCGTTAAAAATATACCCATAAACACTTGAAATACTATGCTATACCGAGAACTAATAACCTGTTCTTTAATTTCTATTATGTAAAGAAAATAAGTATATATATATATATATATATATATATATATATACTTATCTATCTTTAGACATTTGTCAGCACATTCTCTGTCTGTTTATCCAAATATAACAACATTAATCATACACAAAATACCCACATGAATTAGAACTAGCAATAATGTAACAGTTAATTACGGAACAATTAGTACCTGTAAGAATATTTTTTACCTTAGTCTGAATCATGCACATGCAACTGTCGACCTTATTACCTTAGGCGTAGCGCTCTTTTTCTTAACGTCAGGGGTTACATTCTCTTCTCCAGCTTTCTCATCGGAGCTGTCCTCTTTCATATCGTCCTTCAATTTGTCGAACTCCTCTTCAGGATTGCGGACGTGTTCATCGAAATCACCGAATTTCTATTGACAAAAAAGAAAATAGTTTTGTTGATTTATTATTATTATTATTCCAGCCTATCGCAGTCCACGGCTGGACAAGGTCGCGCCCAAGTGCAACGCGCACAAGTTCGCGCCATAAATGAGGGAACTTATGTGTGTTGCCCATAGTCACCCCGCTGGGCAGGCGGAAATATAATGGGCCTCTACCACGTTTTTATGTAAGGCTTTCACACGCAACCTGGTCCCATTGCACAACTTAGGCGGATTGAGATTTCTCAGTAGCATTACTTGTATTTGAAGTTTGAAAACTTATAATTACTTATTTTTTTTATTGGAGTACACCTACAAAGGTTCGAATTGAATAGTCACCCCATAATGGTGAAACGGGTGATCAGAGTTTGTATTGGGAAACAATTTAATTAATTTTATGTCATGTCCGCCGTCTTAGACTTCGAAATAACTGCATTTTCACAATCAACGTCCCAAAAACATAAATATCCATGTCGATTATTAGGTTTATTTACCCCATTTCACCCCCTAAGAGATTAATTTTCGGAAAATCACGAAAGACGTATTTGCTTAATTATTTTTGGGAGTACTACGAAGTTTCGAATCGAAATGTCTATTTAATATTGTTTCGCCATACAAATTTTGAACTACAATTTTACCCCTTTAGGGGTTGAATTTCGAAACATCATTCCTTATTCCTTGTATACGTCATAAAGTGAAACTGTGTAAAATTTCAGCTTTTTAGCTTCCAAGGGGTTGGACTTGTTACTTCGGTCAGGACTTGTCTTTATATATATAAAGAAGACTATAGAGACATTAGAAATTATGAGAAAGATGTGTACAAAACGCAAGCCAATATACAAGTACTCGTATTATGATACCAAGAAAATACGTATATGG
The DNA here is from genome assembly GCF_905220565.1 of Melitaea cinxia. Lineage (NCBI taxonomy): Eukaryota > Metazoa > Arthropoda > Insecta > Lepidoptera > Nymphalidae > Melitaea > Melitaea cinxia. Next base: position 1,070,702 of record NC_059412.1, on the reverse strand, counting down.
GACTCGTGTTAAAAAGGGCCACGAATAAAACTTTTTTTACAAAATATCAACAATATCGATTAGATTTCGATTTCTAGAGAGAAAGTACCTCAACCTTACAAAAGATCATAGCTAAATAATATTGCTTTCAAGCAGTGTTATGCTTCTGTGGTGAGTAAGATAACTAGATCTGCTGGGAGGGTCAGAGTTAGGGTCGGCAACGCGCTTGCGATGCTTCTGGTATTGCAGGAGTCTATATAGGCTATAGTAAACGCATACCATCAGGTGAGCCGTACGCTTGTTTGGCGACCTCGTTTTACAACAAAGGAGGTTAATTAGGATTATTATTATTATTATTTGAATTTGCGAACAAACACAATTATTATAATTAAGATAATACACGTAAGTATATTTTAAAAGAAAACATTTTTACCTGGAAAGCAATATTGTTTTTAATTTGCTAGAGTTTATCTATACTAGAATTTGTGGAACTGTAGTAGAACCTAGCTGTAAATAACTGCAGCTCATATAGGTCTGACGCCACATAAGGACCGAATCGGCGTGATGGTAATATAGTTGCATTTTCACTACATAGTATAAAACAAAGTCGCTCACTCTGTCCCTATATCCCTATGTCCCTATGTATGCTTAAATCTTTAAAACTACGCAACGGATTTTGATGCGGTTTTTTTTAATAGATAGAGTGATTGAAGAGAAAGGTTTATATGTATAATAACATCCATTAAATAGTGGGGAAATACTGTTATTTTTGAAGTTTCTAATGTGATGTCGTAAATAATTACATTTTTTCCGCTTACATTTCAAACGCAGGCTGAACTCTACGAGATTTATCAAAATAATGTAATAAGTATTGTTCGCATTGAAAAGGTCTACAAAAAACTCCGCTATGGTATATGTCTATCCCTTATGGATATCCAACAATAACATTTTTTTGTCATTTACTTTTTACGACAAATAATGGCTAATTTTCGAAGCGATTTTAACCAATACAGCATTAATCCTTATCTAATTAAATACCTTAAATACATTGTTGATTTAATATAGATCTATATGGCCTTTTACAGCATATGATTTAAATGAATATTTTCGAAGATATTACAGATTAAAAAATTGCGGTACGTAGCGTTTGCGGCGGTTCCGGCCAGCTTTTACTCGTAAAGTTAACGCTTGCGGGCCACGGGCAGTAATGAATAAATCAAAACTACTGGATCGATTTTAATCATTTTTTCAGTGAATGACATAGGCTATAATTATATTTTTTACCCGTGCGAAGCCGGAGCGGGTCGCTAGTAGTTTATAATTAACAACATTAATAACGCGGGACCAGAACCGCAGAAAGTGTACTTCTGGATCTCAATCTATTAACGTACTAAATGTTATTACAATCACATCATTAATTTTTGCTTGAGTAAGTAAGAAACATCCACCACATCATCACTACACACCCACCATTCTCAAAATGATTATATATTTTTCCTGTACTAGACATGCCAACTAGTGTGCACAATAAATATACTAACGTTACTTTCTCAATATATCTATTTTTAGCCGGCAACACTGAGGTTATGACAGTAAAAACAAACAATCCTACATTTTCGTTTTCTTTTCTACATTTCTTTATAAACGCTGGCAACAACAGGCTGAAGCCTGTAATATCCCACTACTGGGCATAGGCCTCTTTCCCCATGTAGGAGAAGGATCAGAGCTTAATCCACCATGATGCTCCAATGCGGGTTGGCGGATATATTCCCTAAGATCGCTAAGTAACGATCGATAAGTAACGATCGCTATCAGGTGTACATGATAACAGCCGGGACCGACGGCTCAACGTGCTCTCCGAGGCACGGTGGGGAGACCCATAAGGACTGCAAACACCCAGACCACGGCAAGCACCTGTATGGCCAATACAAATGTTTGTCATGAGCGGGGTCGAACCCGCAACCGCCAGCGCAACAGGTACAATCCATGGCCGTAACCGTTGCGCCAACACGGCGCCTTTCAAAATTTCTTTATAACGAATCAATAATATCACGTGCTATGATGTTAACAGTATCTTGTAAATAATTCATGGAAAGTACTTTTTTTCTCTAATTATTTTGTATTTGAAGTCTAACAGCAAATGTATGGCATAATCAATAACTGTTATGTTATTTGTCAATAAATGATAATATTTTATTTTATATTTCGACGACGCGTTGGCGCAATGGTCACAGCACTGTTGGTTATGGCTGTTGTGCTGGCGGTTTGCGTGTTCATGGCATACATTTGTATTAGCCATACAGATGTTTACCGTGGTCTGGAAATTTGTGCTTGTGTATTCTGTTACTAACCCTCAACAAAAGTGTTTGTTAATCCAAGTGGGAGCCGTTGAGTGTGCGGCGTTTATATTAACAAAACACAGATAAACACTTTTAACTGAGGTAGAGAGTACAGCAGGAATTTCCTGCTCAAAATATGCAGCAGCCCGACTGGGGTAGTACCTCGACCTTACAGAAGACCACAGCTAAATAATACTGTTTTTAAGCAGTATTGTGTTCCTGTTGGTGAGTAAGGTGACCAGAGCACCTAGTAGGGATTGGGGATTGGGTCGGCAAGGCGCTTGCGATGCTTCTGGTGTTGCAGGCGTCTATAAGCTATGGTAATCTCTTACCATCAGGTGAGCCGTACGCTTGTTTGCCGAACTAGTTTTATTAAAAAAAAAATGTTTCTTAGTAGAGTTTTGGCATCTTCATACTTGCCATAATTTGCCGATACCGAGCCGCTACAAGTAATATGTTTATAACCGAAAATTTAGATAGTTGTCTAAATTAAATATTTAGAAAACAGTAAAAACAAGTTTTACGAGATTGCAATTGATTATTGCGAGTTTTAGTTAAAACTTTTCCTTCTGATTTTCTTGGCGGTTACCTACAGAATAATCATCGAATCGCTGTTCGAATATTTGAATAAGCAATATAATCCTATAAATAATAGATAGTGTTTTGTAACACTAACCTCAGGGTTTTCAATGTACTCTTCAATTTGGGCGACGGCGTCTTTGAACGCAGCGGTCTTGCAGGACTTGATCAACTGTTCTTTGTGCTCCTGGTAGGGTTTGATGTTATGCTCTTCGATCCAAGCACTGTTGACAAACATATGTTTAGTACACTTTTGAAACCAGCCACACGAATAAATATACTGGCTAAGGCCAGTGTTAGGGCCTCATTCCAAGTTTATTTTGAACATAAGTTACTGGTAAGCTTCATCAGCAGAATGTACATAAGTCAGTAGATTCTGTTTCACCATAGCTAATTAGCTACAGCATCTGAATTTAGAGGCAGCGAAGTACCAATGGATAGAGGGAAATCTATATCATAAAATTGTATCTGCAGGATACTGTAAAGTCAGATAGTATTATCAGCAATAGGTAAGAAGTACCTTTCCTGATTATGCGGATAATATTTGACGGAAGACTTTTTTTTACCAAAATCCAAATTAATCAAACAAAATATAACAAGTATTAAGTTGGGTTTGGACAAGCCTGGAAAGTTAATAATAGGTACAGAAAATAGAAAAGAACACAAACTAAAAAAAAAAAAGACGACTCCAGAAAATTTAAAAATTTATTCAAGATGGGCCCTAAACCAGGTTGATGCGGTAGACCGCCGATAACGGTTCTGAACAGAAACACTTAACTATACCCAAAAATGTATTATTTTTGTCCTAAAAAATATTATCAGACCAAATTCTGTCAACACAAATTGAATTGTAATTTTCAAATTAATAAAAACAAGCACATGTGCATCCGCACTCATGAAGTTAATGTTTAGAAAATTTCAGTGGGACCAATTTAAGCAAACTAGCTGTGGCTCATGCGGTCAGTTTAATTTGTAGTCAATTATGGTTATGGAGCTTACTCCTTATAAATGATAAAAGGCCCATTAAATGGAAAAAAAAATATGGGGAGAGAAGTCACGCAAAACAGTAACCTGACCTGAAAGTGACATTTAACCGCGCGACGTTTCTTGCGAGAAAGAGAAATTATAACGACGAAAAACATTTAAATATCGCTGATCACTTCAGCCTGATACAGTCCACTCTTAGACATAGGCCTCCACAAGTTCGCACTAAAAATGGCGTGTACTAATGTGTTCACGCCATTAGTATACGCCGGTAGTCGCCACGCTGGGTTGGTCACCGCAGGGCTGGCTTTGTCGCACCGAAGACGCTGCTGCCCGTCTTCGGCCTGTGTATTTCAAAGCCAGCAGTTGGATGGTTATCCCACTATCGGTCGGCTTTTTAAGTTCCAAGGTGGTAGTGGAACTGTGTTATCCCTTAGTCGCCTCTTACGATACACACGGGAAGAGAGGGTGGCTATATTCTTACTGCCATAACCACACAACAAATATCACATTATTTTTATTTTTGAAAAATTATTTGAATTAAGTATTTAACAAACGTTTATCACGAATGTATTTATGTTTTTTCTTTTATTTTTAGGCTAAGAGCAATTTTAAATTAATTTTTTCAATGCTTACACGTCAATGTAGCTTAAAAATTGTAAAACTGAAAAAAAATTTTCTCTCAAATTAAAAAAAAAAAATTATATATACATAAAAACTTTAAAAGTAGCAATATCTTATAAGCAAATGCGCTATTTATCTTCAACTACTAACGTAAAAAATACCTTTATTTACTATATTAAATATTTAAAATGTAAGTGTAGCATTTGGAACTCTTTTAAAACACAAACTGTCCGACTTACATCCGTATAGCCTAAACAAATATTTGTCATTTGCAGAGTTCAAACACGGTCGTAAACGAGTCAGTCAGTATTTGTGACAACTGTTCCAAGGCATCGCCACGTCGTTTTATTTAAGTTTTTATTCATAATCTTTATTTATAAATTTACTGTAATCTCTAATTATATTTTTCTGGAATTATCAGCAGTGCAAGACCGAATTTTAACATGCAACCAAGCACCACCGGTAAGAATTGATCTCACATATATTTCGTAACGATTCACTTACGATGCACGCGCCATAATGCTTGAAGACAAGCCTTCGAGCTATGGTTTCTAACTGTACTGACCTATGGGGTCGAGACATGGACACTGACGAAGTAACTAATCCACAAGTTTGAAGTCACACAACGTGTTATGTAAATGGCTATGCTTGGGGTCTCTCAAAGATAGAATCAGAAATGAGACTATCCGCGAGAGAACGAAAGTAACCGACATAGCCTGCAGAATCAGCAAGCTGTAAGTGGGCTGGTCATGTCTTTCGCAGGACAGATGAAGTTGGAGTTTGGAATTACGTCTGGCCCGCTGGAAAGGCTGGTATAGGCTGGATGAGGATTGCGGAAAAACGGGATTGTTGTTTGGCGCGAATTTGGATAGGCCTATGTCCAATAGTGTAGTGGCTGAAGCGTAACGAAACGACATACAGAAAATGTCTGCTTATTATTGGTAGAAACTTTACTGAAAGGATGCTGACTTGGTCTGAAGTCTTTGATGTACAGAATATATAAATACATACTCGTACATTCAATTTGTTTCAATATATATTTTTATGTTATTTTGTCTACAGTGTTTCACATACATCGTGCATTTAACGTGTATTAACATTTTTTGTGAATTAAAATGAATAAATCAGTGTAAAAACATCACTGTAAGTAAAGTCATTTCGCACCTTAACTCAACTAACTAACTCTTCCTATATTATTGTACGTGTACAAACAGTTCCGTACAATAATTTTTTTTGGTCCTTCGAGCCGGATAAAAAAATTGAAACAAATTGAATGTACGAGTATGTATGTATATACTCTGTACACTTGAGCTATTTTACATCAATAATGTGGGAACGTTAATGTCTAGAAGAAATTGTGAAGGACATCTTCCAATCCGCAGTTGAGTTACAATATAGTTTTATTTAATAACTGTAATTATTTCCCTTAATAGGAGATGCTTTGCTTAGTAGTATAAACATGTAGTCTGTCTCAAAGTAATACAATATACTATTTTCAAGCAGTGTTGTGTTCCTGTTGTTGGGTAAGGAGACCGGTGCTCCTGGGGAGAATTGGGGATAGGGTCGGCAACGCCGTTGCGGTGCTTCTGGTATTTTAGACGTCTATAAACTACGCTAATTAGTTGGTGTTACAGACAGTCCCCTATGCAGAGCGTGCATGGAGGCAGAAGAAATGGCCTCACACATCCTGCTGGAATGCGTAAGTGTGGCGAACTACAGGGCACTACACCTCGGGACACCGAGGTCCCTCCAGGAAGTCGTCGGCAACGTGAAGGGTCTGCTAGGCTTCCTTAAGGACCTGGGCTGGCGCGAATAGTGTCCACAGCCAGTCACGCAAAATAGGCGCACAAAGACGTCGAGTTGCGAAGAATGGCCCGTTACTTATCATCATCATCAAGCTACGTTAATCCCTTACCATCAGGTGAGCCGTACGCTTGTTTGCCAATCTAGTTATATATATACATATATATATAAATATATTTTAAAGTTGGAGCGCTTTAATTTTTTTTATACTTTAAATAGGGAATAGTATTTCTAAGATCCTTGCGAAATTTTATAAAGGGCCTGAAAGTCCTACATGGAAAAAGAGGCGCATATATATATATATATGCCCACCACTGGGATGTTGCTGAACAGGCTGAATTGTATTGTTATAAAGGCAATCAATTATATATACTACTATTTTTTTTTTAATATGCATTGTTAAATAATAAGCGTATAGTATGCACCACACAACATGAATGAGGAAACACTAATAAAATCATTTTATATCACAATAGAGCATCAGCATGACCGATATACACTTCACGTATTTTATTTTTAGTTATTTTGTTCAGAACTAACATCAGCTTAGTTACTTTACATTACAATACATAGCATAACTTATTCCAGAAAAAACAAAAATATGTACACATACATATAATATTCAATATTTTTTTCAGCTGCCATTGGCAGTATTTTTGGTAGTTTATATACTAACATTCAAATTTCACATTTAAATTAGATAATTATTTTATAACACAATATTATTGTTATATTTAATACTAATTAAACTAATATATTTGAGACAGCTAAAATAATATACTATGGAGTTTTTATAATAAAGAAGATTTTATCTACCACCTTATAAGACCTAATTAAATTTAAAAAAATAATATTTCAGAGTTGTGGTACATTGTTATGTCTAGAAAATTGCAAAAATTATGTACAAAACTTAACATAGCTTTTGCATAGAAGTAATATATATTTCTATTGATCTAGAACATGAGATGCTATGAAAATATATAGGAAGTTATTTCCTATATATTTTCATGGCATCTCATTCCTTCGTGCATTCAGTACATGTTAACTATGTTATAAAATATTCGAATCTATAAAATATATTATAACTGTATTATTATAAATATTCAGAACCTTATATATTTTTAAAATCAACATGATTTGGTATGTTTTTGATGTATCTATAGACTCACATTTAAACAAATAAAGATAGAATTTGTTTACGCATACATATTTTTTTAAGATTTTTGAATACTTACTAATTATTAGTTCCAAAAAAGTAAATGCATTGGACATTCATGGCCTTTTTGGGAGGTTTTAGTTCCGGGGTAGGTATAGTCACCTGAAAAACGAAATTCAAACTTTAAGACATTTACCATAGAACCCTTTGAGTAATGAAAGTATAGGATAATATTCCATTCTTCTTCCACGCATTGAAGCCCATGTATGATGAAAGGAGATATGTAATGACAATTTTTTATATAGGTATAAGAGTTTATTATATATAAGAATTTATTTTATACTAGTTATATATTAGAGTTTATTATATATTGTATTTTTACGCCCTGCTTTACGCTTGGCGCCAATTGTGACACCGTAATTAGTGAAAGACAGAATGTGTACAACAAATAAGCGTCTGAATTCGTATTCGTAAAAACTTCCCGCTATTTAATTTCTACACTAAATATTCGCTGAAATTTACCACAGAAAAATCTGCAATACACCAAATCAAATTAATAATATAACTTTCTTTGGTTTTATTTATTATAGTCAGCATTTTTACTTTAAAATAGCATTGTAAAGAGACTCACCCGGCCGGGCCAAGGGCTGAACCCCTTCATTTTTGCCCTGTAACAAATAAAAATATATAGCTTTGCACATCATTTTTATTGTTACATTTGTTTTCACTATTCAATATAAGTTTTAACTACATACCAAACTAAATCCCCAAGTTTATATGCAACAGACATTATGTACGTCCACTCTTTACAAATTTCCACGACGAACTGTATCAAAAATAATCTAGATTAACACAAACTTTTCCGCGTCTTATTTATACTCTATGCTACCTTCACAACTCTATTCCAACAAACTTTTACACTAAAAAATAAATGTATGTCTTAGAGTATTTCCATTAGATAACAGTAAACTATATTCATTTATTTATAATATACTGAAATTGAATTTATTACTCATAATTTTCCATTTTTTATTCTCTATGACCATTATTGTATTGCCATAACCCTAAAGTACCTTTAAAATAGGAAAAAAATAATGTCTTAATAATTTATTTCTAAAGTTTTGAACCTAATTTATAAAATTTATTATTCAGTAGGAATTTGATGTTAGTGAAATTATCATTATCTGGGTAATTCAACACTAGGTAATTTTAATAAAACATCACAAATAAATTATTGAAAGCAACTAGGACAAAAATTCAAAGAAGAAATAAAAATTACAGTACCTTTGATACACGTAACGCTATTTTTTTACTAACAGACATTGCATTGCCAAACTAAAATTTAAAATACTTTTTCCTTGTCTGCTTGGCCTTATTAATCCCAGCTTTTATTGCCAGGGTCTGCCTTTCGACTAACGCCTCTCCACTTTGCGCAATCTTTTGGATCATTCTGAATTAGACCATTGGCTCTCATACTCTTGTTCACAACATCTAGTCAACTCTGTGCTTTTTTGGACTTCCGGGAGGTCTAGGTTCAGTTACAGACATATCAAGGCAGCTTCGTCCTACGTATACTGCGTATTCATTGAAAAGAAGGTGTTCACGATAGTCAGATCAGATACGATACAGGTTCTTGAAATATTTTCTCCCTCTATGTTGCGATGATTATAGCCAGAGCCCGACTCTCAGCTGACTTACCCATATGACTGTTTAAGTCCTCCAACAAATATCCCTTCGGTTGTCAGTATACCTCGTGATAATTTTTCTCCCAGGATTCCTTTCAGTGGCACTACAGCTAGCTTAGGAGCGTGTAAGTATTGATCGAGCTGGTAGCAACTCCTACAATCAGCACTCTCACCTAAATCTCACCCGTCACAGTGACGATCACATTCTAGTACTTCCTTCCGAAGCTCCTCAGAAAGTACAACCGCTACACTGTTTTTACCTTTGGGTGACCCAGTATAAACAAGCTTGTAATCCTACTCGTTGGTACGTGACTTGTTGCCCTTTCAACGAGTTTCCAAAAGGAAAGTGCACTGGATCCAATGTCATGAGTACGTCTGCGAGTTCCCGGGTCTGCTTCGTCCGGCTAGAGAGCCAATATTCTACGTTGCAAAGTGGAATTTCCGTGTGGGTACTAGCGTCTTTAGCTGTGCCCGACACTTGACACAGTAGCTCTTTCTCAATTATCACAGGTGTAGGGCGTTGTGACTGCGCGTCGTTTAGCGGTGACACCCTAGCTGTACCTAGCTTTCGTTGTCTCTTAAACATAGATAATGGGTGAGAGTAGTTTTTACACGGAACGATTGCCATCTGACCTCCAAATATATATTTCATGGGAAAACCAGAGTGGTGAGAGATCACATGGAAAGGTACTCAATGAAGGAAGAGAATGAGATTCAGAGGAAAAATAGATGAAAGGACACCACTAACGTGGACTGGATGAGTGCATTTTAGTGTTGACTCGAGAATCTGGAGCCGGGTACCCGTATGGCCTGAAATAAGTATCAGACAGATACTTGACAGGTCACTTTGAGCTTAAAATTAAATATACCATACAACAATATTTACTATAAATAACTGTAGCAAGCCCTAAGACTTAACCAAGACCATGAAGGTCTGTGCAAGATTACTCTATTAAGATTAAAATTTTACTTGAATAGTTAGAAATACTAAGAATATTTGTCAATAAATTCCTATAGGCAAGCTCCATCAGACTAAAACTTTCTTTTCTATATTGTTACACATAGATTGATTGGAATTTTTGATTAGTTCTATTCGTTCCAAGGTTTCATTTATTTATTTTACTTTCATTTCATTGATTGAAGATCGAGTACCAGATCAAAACATTATTGTATTATTTGACCAATTTACTGTTTGTAATAAGGATATTAATTTTTATTTGTAAAAATTTTCTTGGGATTGGTCTTAGTGAGCTATAAACCACTATATGAACTAATTTTGTATTTAAAATTAGCTAAAGCATTTTTACTGAATGAAAGTAAAAATAAAGTAAACTGTTCTCATTTTTAATTTTATTCCAAATTTTAAATATTAGTCTGACAGCACTTGATATCTTTTGAGCGTAGCTACACATCCAGCTGCAAAAAAGTTTGTGAAAATTGAAAATGTTGTTTATGGGTACTTAAATGTCATCAAACGTTTGTTTTTGTTTTGAAAAAGGATTAAGCGCCAAAGGCTAAAGTTAACTTTAAAATGAAACCTGATAGAAAGTACAGTAAATAGTTAAAACTTAAGATGTCTAAACGATTAGTATTCCCGCAACAATGTGGAGAAAGAAAAAAACCAAAACTTGATATTACCGTATCCGATCACAATTTTCCTTTAAGTCAAAATGCTGGACCTAGCAAAGGTATAATCCATATAAATAAAAATGAATGTTGCTAAGCACATAACTCGAGAATGGCTCGATAAATTCGGTTAATTTATTTTTTGTATGTTCTCTAAGGCCCACGGAAGGTTTTACTAAAAAAAAAAAACAAAATTATTTTTACTAGTAACTTGACAGAACGAAGTCTGTCCGGGCAGCTAGTAACAAAATAAATTTAACATTTTCTTTTCCGATAACAATTATAGAATTGTGAATAAAGTAGTATATTCAAATTTCGTAAATATTAACAATCTGATTATAGTTTATGCAATATACACAAATTAACTTATCTTATATCTCCTATTATTATCTTATATTATCTTAATCATTTTCACTAGATGTTAGCCAAGTGGACAATTGGGGCGATGACAATGACGATGAAATCCTTCTACTGGCGAGTCAGGCATGCGAGGAAGCTTACAATGACAATAATACTACGTTACCTGACTACAGCATATGCATGCAACCGTCTTCAACAAGCACTCAAATTAACAAAGAAACACCGAGTACATCTAAACAGGAATTCTCGTTTAAAAAGCCTACCTTCAGTCCATTGAGTGCAGTCTCGACCAAAATGAGGAGTAGTTTCAAAACAATATCTTCTCCGCTACCCGGCATGGCAAAGGATTGCAAAACCGATGGCGTTAAAGTTAGTGATGAAATAATATTTAACGATCACATACACAAAGGTCAAGATTTCAACCAAATGTATCGCCAACTACTGCAACTACAAGAAGAGAATACAAAATTGAAATCTGAAAATGGTAAATTGTTGGAGAAATGTTTTACGAAAGAAGGTGAGGCTTCCATTCTCCGAACTCAGCTCAAAACTTGTCAGACAGCTGTTGACAATGCTCGATTAGAGAAAATAAAGGCTCAGGAGAAAGCTCAGATGGAATGGTCAGAAAAATTAAATGCTTTGAGTAACCAAATGCATGATTTACAAAATCAGCTGGATTTTAAGGTATATATAGAACTCTTATAATACGATTCAGCCTGTAATATCCCACTGCTGGGCATAGGCCTCCATCTCCATGTAGGATAAGGATCAGAATTAATCTGCCACACTGCTCCACTGTGGGTTGACAAATATATTTCCTACTATGAGTAACAATTGCCATCAGGTGTATTTAATAACAATAGGGACCAACATGCTCTCCAAGATACGGTGGGTAGACCAGCAAAAATAGACATCTGAACCAAAAAAATTAGTTTAAATACAAATATCCATTCTGAGCAGGAATCGAACCCACAAAACATCGATGTTACACTACACCAGAGCGGATATTAATTTTTACAAAACTTGTGATTATTATTACTAAAAAGAAAATAAAGAATCTCTTACTAAGAAGTTCAAAGAGATCAACAACCTGATCTTTGCTTTGCCGTATATCTATGAAAATATAATGTACATACGGATAAATAGGCATTTATTTGTTAGTCATAGTGATTGACACACCTCAAATGATGTAAAACTCAGAAATGCCCACAATTAACATTTACTAAATGCCTGCGCAGAAAAAAAATAATTAATTTAGAGGAATACCAATTTTAATGTAACATAAGATTCCGCTACGTGCCTTTACTGAAGTTTAAAAAAATTATTAAGCTAACTTTATGTAGTAAAGCCTATTATAACATCAATGAATACCTTAGTGATGTAAAGGCATGAGTTTCAATTAAGCTTGACCAGGCTGTCTATTACCCGTTCTGTCAATAGGTATAGTTACAAACATTGTGAGTAGGTGTCATGTGGTGATTTCTGGACACATGATTGGCTGTCTCGTGTTTGTCCTGATCATTTTACGTCTCTAATGTTGCGACTTTTACTTTTTGTATGTGGACTTTAAAGTTAAAAAGAGTACTGACAGTTTTTTTTCTCTCTGCCTACACTAGGGACATTATTTTAATTTATTTATTGTAATGCTTAATAAAGCCGAGGATATAATTGAAAGGTAATATCTACTGAGTCACTAAGATTTAGTGTTCCTTAACTATTGTGACATGTGTGTAAAGTTATGGTTGCTGTAAAAAAATTGGTGCATTACCTAAGTTTGTAATGTACATAATAGTTGGACGTTGAATTTTTTTTATTGATTTATGCTTTTGCTACCTTAAATTTTTTTGTTACTCTTTTTTTTAATGTAGTTTTTTTTTTACGTTTGTTAAGTATGTATTATCGCCTAATTACAAAATAAATATTTTTATTTCATTTCATTTAATTAACACTAATATTAGTAGAAAATATTTTATTTATGCAAATGTTTACAAATCAATCAGTTTCCTTAAGATTTCATAATATTAATAAGTTACAATGTGTACAACATTTTGTTTTTTCATACATTTTCAGAATTTAGAAATGATAAGTGTAAAAGAGAAGTGCAAGATGCTCGAGTCAAACAAAGTGAAACTTACCCAAGTCACTGTTGCCGGTAATGACATATTTGGAAGGTAAATATTGTTGTTATTCAATATTATTTAAAAAAATACTTTACATCCGCTCAGTAACCTTTTAAATACCATAATGGTCATTCTCCTTTGTGCTTTTTCTATCCCACGTGACATTGGCGAAAACAACAGTTAAACAACAAAACTCTTGGCACAACTGAAAGCCAATAAACTCAAGAATTAATTAACATAAAATATATATTGATATGTAGCAATTATATCAAAGAATTTTATTTTACCAATTGCTCTCCACAACGTCTTTGGGGTCTGTGAGCTTTTGACACGCAGTAATATTTCTGTTTTCCTACCTCTGTTCAAAGCACAAGTTATGAAAAAGTCTTCATATGAATATATTTGAATTGGTGATATGAATGATTGAATATATTTGAATTGAAATACGTTCGATGCATTTCATATAAACATGAGATGTCCAACTCCTAACTGCGTTCCTTCAAATGGAGGATTCTGTAGGTATAAAAGATCACGTTCCATGCGAAATAAAATACCTAGCCCATTTTTAAATTTAACTTTGTTTAAATAGACAAGCTACTTTGATAGACTCATTCCGCATGATACCTTTCGTGAGATACTGCTATAATTTTATTTAAAATGAAAAATATTCTATAAGAAGAAGAATTCGTTTCCATGTGCAGTTCTTTATTTGTATACATCAGTTAGTGTTAATATTTCATTTTATCGACCTTTTTCAGCGTTAAGAAAAATAGTATTGGACGGCTATGCAGAATTACCTTGGCAGATTAGCTCGTATCGTAAGACATAGTAAAATTTAAAAAAGCGCGTGGAACATGATCTATATCACCTACGGAACCCCGCTTTTAAAAGAACGTAGTTAAAACTCAAACATTCTATATAGATTTGAATTAACCGGTATCATATAAGTCAAATAATGTATAAAATCGGCAATGTGTTAAATGTACTAATAAATAATTTTTTTCTATTTACAGTCAAAGGCATAACAACGGCGTTTGTATTAAACAAGATGCAGCAAGTCATGTAAAGAAAGTTAAAACTTTGTCAAATAGTGTTCAGACGGAGGACAAGTCACATTTTTTAAAGTTAAACCTAGTTTTAAGAGAAGGTATTGTAAAATGTTATTATAGAAGATAGAAGTCTTAAAACGCAAGGCTTCGTAAATTTTTAACCGACTTCCAAAAAAGGAGGAGGTTCTCAATTTGACTGTATTTTTTTTTATGTACGTTACTTCAGAACTTTAGACTGGGTGGAGCGATTTCGACAAATTTTCTTTTAATCGAAAGGTGGTGTGCGCCAATTGGTCCCATTTAAATTTATTTGAGATTTTTCGAGTTATATCTAATAATGCGTTTTTACTTGACGCTTTTTTCGTCGATCTACGTTGTATTATACCACATAACTTTCTACTGGATGTACAGATTTTGATAATCCTTTTTTTGTTGGAAAGGAGATATCCCTAATTTGGTACCATGATAAGGAAACTAGGATTTGATGATGGAATCCCAGAGAAATCGAGGGAAACTCTCGAAAATCCGCAATATCTTTTTACTAGGTGTACCGATTTTGATAATTTTTAATTTAATCAAATCTGATGTTTATCATGTGGTCACATTTAAATTTTGACTACTTTTTGAGTAATCTTTGATAACGCGTAGTTACTTGACTATTTTTTCGTCGATCTACGTTGTATTACTCGTCGATGTAATTGAAGTCGGTTTTTTTTTTCGTTTGTGAGCAAACACAATTATGATAAAAGTACTCGATTGTTTTTGGTTTATGTACGCTTATTTTCAACCCATTTAGAGTGAAAGTTCTGACGCCAGGGCTTAATAAAAAGTTTCGACCAAAACGACCCGTAGCTCTTCTCATGTCGTAGATCTCAAGATGTTAGGATCACTACAAATACAATGGCAACCACCGTTTGTGTTTGTTGACGCCCCAGTGTGATATTTTCAAACACATGTACTAAATACCATATTTTAGCTATATACACAAAGTCATGGGGAGGCTGATGTCCAGCAGTAGACTGCGGTAGGTTGAAGTGAATGATACAAAAAAAAAAAACATTCAAATAGATACATCAGATAAGTTGTAAACCTATTGTGTGCCTTAAGTGCAGCTTTAATTTTACTGATACACATATATATTGCTAAAAAATTGTACGATTATATGCGGCTTAATTTCATGCCGTTTGCCTGTATCAACCTTAAATAAATCCATTCTTGGTGTCTCTAAAATAATATGTATTTTTTTAAATTTCAGAAGAATCAAAATTATCACAAATATTACCATTTATCTTAGAACCAACGACAGATCAGTATTCTATTCTGAACTACAACGAGAAACTACGGCAACGGACCGACGTACAGAATAAATGTAGAATATTCAGCACATTTCATAAGTTACCGAAGACGAGAGTCAAGAAAGATATTTGTAAGACTCGGGTTAATTTGAATTGTATTTATGAAGACCTTAGTTACATATCAGCTAATAGAAATGGCAGTGTCGAGATGTATTTGAATGTACGTATTTTTATATTTATGTCTCACGATTAAATTATGATCTAGTGCCTTCATATAAATATTGATGCCTTATAGTGCATAATTATTATTTTTTAAGCTATTGTGCAAAAGGCATACGATAAAAGCAGTCTCTACATTTTAGTTTTGTTAAAAAAAAAATTATGAAACATATTACATAATATATTCTTAAGAAAATAACATTAATTAATGTAAATAGTAAATGTGTTTTATGCTTGCCTATAATAAACAAATAATAATATTAATTTTGACCCAAAAATACATTTTATAAATTTTCAGATTGTTAAAGTTACTATGAGTACATTAAAAGAACTTAGGCAAGAACTCGAAGCAATCATTCACAGACTGACATCTGCTTTTCAAAAGGAAATGGATGAGAGGTACATTGATGCTACGTCAAAACCGCTAATTGTTAAAGAGAATGAATTACTAAGTGGCAGGTAAATTTTTATATGGCCAATTTTTTTATATAATTAAACTGTATGTAACAAATCTCGAAATCTGGTCTGATTAAAAAAGAAAAAAAATTGTATGGGAAAACAAAGAGATCTCTTCTTGGGATAAGTCCACCTTTGCCATCAACCGTACATGTAATTTTCTTTTTTTTTATACGTATGTGTTGGTATTTATTTGGTAGGAAGGTAGTTTATGGTTAGTAGACGTCTTCTAAGAACGAATTTTAGGTTACGGCCGGATTAAAAGAGTCTAAAGGCTCTTACAAATTTGTATGAAAGTTCTTCATTTATTGTGCTACTAGCTTGAAATTCGGCAAAGTTAGTTTATAGTTAGTAGACGTCTACTTAGAACAAATTTTGCGACAGAGCTACATTAAGGAAGTAAGAAGCCGCATGAAGGCTCGCGAAGGATTTAATTTCCTTAATTTTTGTGCTACAAACTCGAAATTTCACAAAACTATACTTTATATATAAATACATGTACTGTGTGGCTACGGTACTAAAGAATTTAGCCACCCCCTCTCTTCCCGTGGGTGTCGTAAGAGGCGACTGAGGGATAACAAGGTTCCACAACCATCTTGGAACTTAAGAAGCTGACCGATGGCGGGATAACCATTCAACTGCTGGCTTTGAAACACACAGGCCGAAGACGGGCAGCAGCGTCTTCGGTGCGACAAAGCCAGCCCTGCGGTCACCAACCCGCCTGCCCAGCGTGGTGACTATGGGCAAAACACATGAGTTCACGTTATTTTTGGCGTGAACTTGTGGAGGCCTATGTCCAGCAGTGGACTGTATAGGCTGTAATGATGATGATGATGGTACTTTATAGTTAGTTGATAGAAATCAAGCTAAGAACGAATTCTGCGATAGGAAAGGAATAAGATGGTCAAAGATTGAAAGGTCGGAAACACAATTGTGTATTTCAGTAATTTTGAAATTGAGGAAATATCACTTACGTCAAAATCATTGGCTTTTTGTATGAAAGTGTGTCTAATTTTTGCATAAAGCGTTTTATTTTTACATAAATTTCTGGATTATTTCTGGATTGCTTTTGAAATAAATATTATTTTAACCTTTACTCTTAGATCCGGTTAGCTCTTGATTAGTCCAGTGTTAGTGTAATTTTTACGGATCAATATATTTTAAACGTTTTTCTGTCATATCGGAAATAATGTTTTTTAATAAGAAATAAATTTTAGAAGCGTTAAACTTTTTGTATTTTTTTTTTTTTTTTTGTTACCCTTGCAGTGTGTATTATCTATTACTTTATAGAGAATTAAATATTTTTTAATATTTTATTTTATTTCATTGTTTAAATATAATAATTTTTAAATTAATGACGACGCGTTGGCGCAGCGGTCATAACACTGGCTGTTGCGCTGGCGGTCGCGGGTTCGATTCCCGCCTACGACAGATATTTGTATCGGCCATATAGATGTTTGTCGTGGTCTGGGCGTTTGTGCTTGTGTATTGTGTGCGTTTCCGGACCCCCGACACACGAGAAAATCCTACTGCGGGCCGTTGAGTGTGAAGTGTTTATTTATTAATGAACACACTATTTCTCACAGAATTTTTACGCGACCAAAGCCGCGGGTAACTGCTTGTTATGTATATTAAATTTCATAGCGCTTATTTTTACCCAAGATGAAAATGTACTACTAAATATAATCTTAAACTTCCAGGATTTTGTATAAAGAAGAACAAGGTTTACTAGCTAGACGAGTCATTTGTGTTCTATTTTACCTTCTAGAAGATAATAGAAATAATGAGTTATATGAAATATTACTGGACGACGAAAAGCAGTCAAATGAACAAACATATTCTTTTGTTAATGAAATCAGTGAGATTTGCTTATTGTTGGATAATGCGGTAAATATATAATTTTATTTTTAACGTTTACTTATCACTCACTTCAGTCTAATACAGTCCACTGCTGGACATAGGCCTCCACAAGTTCGCGCCAAAAACGGTGTGATGCTGCTGCTCGTCTTCGGTCTGTGAATTTCAAAGCATTTGGATGGCTATCCCGCCATCCGTCGGCTTTATAAGTTCCAAGGTGGTAGTGGAACTGTGTTATCCCTTAGTCGCCTCTCAGGACACCCACGGGAAGAGAGGGGGTGGCTATATTCTTCTATTAAGATGAGATTATGTAAGAAACAACAATGTTGTGCACAATAATGTTCGACAATATCGACAGTAGCCTGTGTAGCCGAAATCGGTTCCCAGAATACACTAACAAACAATCATAATTTGATATTAAATGTTGTTAATTAGATTTTGCCCATTGCGTCAATTTAATAACATAAATTGTTGATAGTTAAAAACACAAATTGAAATACAAACTGTTTCAACTGTTATTGTACAAGTATGATATTATCCGACTGTGAGGCAGCACTAATAATTAAACGCCTCACACTCATCGGCTCCACTAAGGTTCACTCTTGTGTCGAGAGTCTGGAAACACAATACACAAACACAAACGCCCAGACCACGGCTAACACCTGTATGGCCAATACAAATATTTTCCATAATTCATATAGATATGCCAAAGTTTTCATTATATTAGATTTTCATTATATATAGAGGGTTGTGTAGTGTGATATATTCAACATTATGTTATTATAGTTTTCCATATTAATTAAAATATATTTATTTTTAGACATGCGCCCTACTCTACAGCGGTCTACTAACATCTATAACGTTACTATTGCAAGCCATTGCTAGTCACCGAGATAGAAATACACAGTTATTAAAAATATGCAAGTCCATAATAATATCAAGGCCATTACCGTTTGTTACAAAGCATATATTGAATTTATTAGTAAAATTATCTTGTAACGATAACATATTACCAGAAATATGTTCTAGAAGTTCCAGCGGTAACTTAAAACTGGATTACGATCAAGGAGTGTTATTGTATAAGAAAGGTTTGTACGATTTATATTTTTATTTCTTATTGTAAGTTACTTTAAATGTTTTAAATTATAAACATTTTTGAATATCATATCAAAAATTGACCGCTCCAGCGGGATTCGAACCCGCGTCTCCGACTGACCGTGTCGGCGCTCTAGCCAATTAAGCTATGGAACGATGTACCCGCTAGAGCGAAATTTGGCCGTGGCGCCGACACGGTCAGTCGGAGACGCGGGTTCGAATCCCGCTGGAGCGGTCAATTTTTGATATGATATTCAAAAATGTTTAGAATTCCTAATGTGAGGGTAACACAAAAATAAAATCGTACATGTTTTAAATTATAGTTTTTTCAAAGTAAATATGTGATAAGTAAATAAATTTATTTAAATAGGCTTCAAAAGCACTACCACCGATTCGGAATGCAGATTCTGCAGAGAAGAATCGGCAAGAAACTCCGCAGTTACCGTTTTGAAAATAATATATAAACTGTTTTAGTACAAATTTAGTAATATCTTGCATAAAATACAGCATCACTAAGTCCACACATCTTTATCAACTATGTAATCCTGCACTAAATAATACGCTTTATCTATTAATTATTGTTTTTAATAAACAGTAAATTTATGTTGAGACAATTGTAAAATTGTTTTATTTTATCTTTGTGTTTGTCCGAGCGAGTGATATAAAAAATATTTCTTTTTTCTTTATTATTTAAATATGCTACGCTACAGCCTGTAATATCCCACTACTGGGCATAGGCCTCTTTCCCCATGTAGGAGAAGGATCAGAGCTTAATCCACCACGCTGCTCCAATGCGGGTTGGCGGATATATTCCCTACTATGAGTAACGATCGCTATCAGGTGTACATGATAACAACTGGGACCGATGACTTAACGTGCTCTCCGAGGCACGGTGGGAAGACCCACAAGGACTGCACAAACACCCAGACCACGGCAAACACCTGTATGGCCAATACAAATGTTTGTCATGTGCGGGGATCGAACCCACAACCGCCAGCGCAACAGGTACAATCCATGGCTGTGACCGTTGCGCCAACGCGGCGTTTTTATTATTTACATTTTTTTTTTATGTCACTAGGTCGGCAACAAGCGTACGGCTCACCTGATGGTAAGCGATTACCGTAGCTTATAGACGCCTGCAACACCAGAAGCATCGCAAGCGCGTTGCCGACCCATCCTCAATCCCCCCAGGAGCTCTGGTCACCTTACTCACCAACAGGAACACAATACTGATTGAAAACAGTATTATTTAGCTGTGGTCTTCTGTAAGGTCGAGGTACTACCCCAGTCGGGCTGCTCCATATCTTGAGCAGGAAATTCCTGCTGTGCCCTACCTCAGTTATATTCAGTTAAAATCATAGATTTTAATTATTTTCCAGATTCGTGTACATTACAAGTAATCTTAAAGCAGACAGAAGTAGCATTGAAATGTATTGAGAAGCACCGGGCAGTGCAAGAAGCGTTAGATCTCGTTAGAGCTTTACTGCGGTTGTACTGTAACTTGAATAGTCAATCTGATGACCAGTTAGAGACACATCGGTAAGATTTTAAATTGAAATGATTATTTTTGTTGCTAAAATTATCAAAAACGGGATATTTACCATGTTTTATATTTTCATTCTGCTGAGCTCAATATTTCGACATAAGCTTCACGAGAACTAAGAGAGAGAAAATAAAAAATGTAGTTAATTATTCCGTTTTTGAATAATTTTAGCAACATAGGCAGGTTTTATTCTATGCAGAACTGAGGAGCCCGTGGGCATTTAGTAATAAAAGTATAATTGTAAACTTTTTAGAAGTTTTAATATAAAATAGTAACAAATATACATCCATTGGGCTGCCATATAGCATTTTTTATTTATTTACAATCTAGATGATTGGGACAATTACATAATATACTTTTTTGTCTATTCTACAACTTGATTTTGACTATAACAAATTTAAATCTGTTAATTGGTTCTGAGTTGTTATTATACATTTTTAGAAGTTACAGTGTATTTACAATATTCAGAAAAAAATTCATTTAATATAAATTATAATTGAAGATATTCTAAATGTGAAACTGTATGCCATAATTATAAATATATGGCAAAAATATTTTATTATATATTCATTATTTCATTTTCAGATGTGACTGTCACACTGTATTCTTACAAGTTATTGTGTTTGCTCTGAGAATATGTGTTGATTTTCTAAATATTGAAAATAGAACAAAATTAAGTGAGTACATAAGCAAACTATTTATATAATAAATTAAACAGTTTATATCGTAAATCAAAAAAAAAAAAAACTGAAAAATTAAAAATATCAAATTAGTGTGCTCATGTGAAAGTAGTTGATTAATTCAATTTTTTTTAAAACTGAACTTAGATTTCCATTTAGTTAGATATTTTCCATACTAGTAGAACTACCAAAAGCTAAATAAAATTTTGTTCAATTTTTAACTAACTCAACTAGACTCTACTACGAAATATTCGATACTCGGTAATTTGTCCCAAAACGACACAAGAGTGAGTAAGTCGGATTACACTAACAAAAAACAATATTAATTACAGGTGATAACAACCAATCACTAGAGGCAGATATTCTGTCGTCATGCCTCAGTGCTGTGTCAGTGTTATCCCGCACCGCGCCGCCCCCCTCGCTACACGGACCACTGCTGGCCTTAGCGGCCACACTGAGGGGACACACCGGGAGATCCGGCACTAGGGATACTAGCGGCACTACTGGTGATAACGGCACTAGTGGCGCTAGCGGCATCGCCGGCACTAGTGGTGACAGTGACCTGTGTGAGTGATCCATTAATATAACTTCTCGTTTATTGTTATCTTTAAACTATTATGTTATCTTTAAACTATTTTGTATTTTTGTAAAAAAAAATGTTTAAAAATACCTAAGTAGCTATTACGTTATTAATTCTTGCGCTGTGTTCCTCTATTCCGCTATATGACACTCTCTCTAATGACCATTGGTTGACTGGAAGAGATCTCTTCTAGAGATAAGTCCACCTTTGCCATCAACTTTATGTATAATTTTACTGTACATTATTTTTAGTGCAATAAAGTATATAATAAGTTAGGTCTAAACTAGATCCCCCGCACTAGCCGCACTAGTGGTACAAGCGACACTACTGGTCACAGTGGCACCACCGACAGTGTTTCGTGTGCGTGATTCTTTGATAAACAGTACATATATTCTTTGAAGAATATCTCGTTTCAGTTCTAATTATGTAGGCTATCAAGGAGCTAATTGAGAGGTTCATTAACTTCAACACACTGATGAAGAATTTTACTAGTGTAAAAAGTTTATCTTATGCAAAGATTAATCTTCCTTCCAATATTTGCCCTAAAAAACAAAATTTAATTTTTTAACCGAGTTCCAAAAAAGGAGGAGGTTCTCAATTCGACTGTATTTTTTTTTTTTTTTTTAATGTATGTTACATCCGAACTTTTGACCGGGTGGACCGATTTCGACAATTTTTTTTTTAATCGAAAGGTGGTGTGTGTCAATTGGTCCCATTTAAATTTATTTGAGATCTAACAATTACTTTTCGAGTTATGTCTAATAATGCGTTTTTACTTTTGCTTTTTTCGTCGACCTACGTTGTATTATACCGCATAACTTTCTACTGGATGTACCGATTTTAATAATTCTTTTTTTGTTGGAAAGGGGATATCTCTAGTTTGATACCATGATAAGGAAACCAGGATCTGATGATGGGATCCCAGAGAAATCGAGGGAAACTCTCGAAAATCTGCAATAACTTTTTACTGGGTGTACCGATTTTGATAATTTTTAATTTAATCGAAAGCTGATTTATATCATGTGGTCACATATATTTTATCGATATCTGATAACTACTTTTTGAGTAATCTTTGATAACGCGTAGTTACTTGACTATTTTTTCGTCGATCTACGTTGCATTACTCGTCGATGTAATTGAAGTCGGTTTTTTTTTTCGTTTGCGAGCAAACACAATTATTTTGTTGTTGTTTTACTTGAATGTATCCATTAAATTTCTTAAATCAATTACAGGTAACATGCTATCGGAAATAACGCATACATTCCAAACGTGTCCAGATGAGTTGCCTCCCAGTTACCACAAAAAAGCCTGGATCAAAAGCTTTCAAGCCTTTTCGTTAACAGACTGATTGTGATATATGTTTCATTTACTGTTGTAAATACTATAAATATATGTTATTTATAAAAAAGCTATTGTAAAATAAATTGTTTTAGTGCCATCCAAATCAAGGAATTTTAAGTCTGTAGCTAGTTCAAGTAAAACCTTTCAAGCTAATCAGTAAAAATAAATAAATAACGCTATTAAAACAGTATACGCCTGCTTAGGCTAGGCTATACGCAATAAAAAAAATAATTAAAATTGTACAGATAAAACAAAAAATATATATATTGAAATATTATAACAAAAACACCGTCAGCGTTGGACCCGTCGGCCAAGAAAGTGGTGTACCACCAAGGTTGAATGCCGCTTGCAGATTCATAGGTGATAAGAATTAGTTTCGCTTGCAGATCGATCTGACGACTTCTATTGCCGTCTTTATCTGATTATTGATAACGATATTATTTATAGCTAATAGAGTTTAAACTTTTTTCTCTTTATTTAAGGAGTTCTAGTCTACTACGCCACTCCATAGGAACATCACACATTTACATACAAGAAATTAATGAAATCGTCGTCGCATACTAATGTCATGTATAATAATGACGTATGAATACTTATCAATTAGGTTTACGTCATTATTACACGTCTTTTTCAGTAATATCTTTTAGTAACGAACCTTATTTTAATTTTCGATGACCAGGAAACTAAATCAAAACTGGTACACCACTTTCTTGGCCGACAGACCATGTCCTACCTTTACTAGCTTTACGAGGCAGTCACAGGACTGTTGATCTATAGTTTTAATTAATAAATAACCTTTAAGGTAAACATGATTATAATCATGATGTATAATTACTATGGATGTTAAATTGAAATATTGAGAAAAACCTGAATCAGTGATTATGTTCTGTTTAGTTGTATCACAGCTATACAAAGTGGATTAAATTACCTACAAACAAAAACATTAGCATTTATAATATAATTATATAATATATAGACACTGGTATATATAAACAATATTATAAATGAAAACAATAAAATTATTTTATAACTATTTATTACTAGTATAAAAAGACTCCACAATGCTTCACGACATTCTTGAAGGAATGTTGGTTGACCAAAACCCCTGCTGAAAATTCCAAGAAAAAAACGATGACTAGTATTGGGAAGTTCTTGTAAACTATTGTGTTTGAAACAGGGATTCCATTTTTTATCTGGGCTATCTGGACCCAGTTAGATATATCTGGAATCCATACAAATCGACGTTTTTTATTTGGAATTTTCAGCAGCGTCCTCAAACTAATTGTTTAATAAATAAAAGTAACCTACATATTTTTAAACAATCAATATTTCATTTGTATATTACTATATAATTATTATAGTGCGTTCAACGAAAGGAGATATAACTCGCGTCGTGTAAAAAGAACTTTGAAAGAAACTGGAGTGGGTGTGTTTGCGCATGAGTACACTCGCGCACGAAAGTACTACTGTTTTATTTTTTAATTAGGCTTTCATTCGCGGCTTCATATAGTGGTTATTGGTAGGTTCATTAAAAAATACTAGAAATACCTGTGCGAATAATTCGCAAGTAAAATAATTATCACTTTAAAAAATTACATTAAAAACATGTTTGATTCAGTGTATGTTTAATCTTATTTCATATACGCTATAAATAAATATACGTTATTAATAATTTTTTCTCATTTCTCTATGTAAAACTATTTCGTAATTTAATAATTTTGTGCGCGATAGTATTTTGAGTCGACGTCGAACTGTCCAACCAATAGCACACTCCCCGCGCCCTACCATACCACCAAGTAGACCGATAAATCGCCTTTGCTCAGCTTGAAGACCAGCGTTCTTTTTACATGACGCGAACTATACCAGACGTAAACAATGCCCATTAGCGACGATGGAACAAACTAAATATAGTCTATCTCTTTCTATCTTGTTTGTTTGCTATCTGCTGCACGTCTCTCAGCTGGGTTTGAAAACATTCGGACGGCTCTTTGATTTTGCAGTTATTTATTTTTACTTCATTCCCTGTCCTGGAGCAATACATAGAATAATTAAACATACATTCAAGAATAACTAATTTTTCGTTTAGATACTATAATTATATGAGATTTAATACTTTTTAAATAGGAATTATCAAAATATAAAATCACTTTATATTTTAATAATTTGTGTAAGTAGAAAAGGTTACAAAACCCTGCATAGGCGAATGACTTGACATTTGGTTGGTTTACGTCTGGTACTCCCTTCGTTGAACGCACTATAGTTATTTATTTAAATATTACAATTACGAATATTCAATTGAAGATTGTACCTGTACAGCATATTTGGAATACATTTCTTTCTTATAGAAATTTTCTTAAGATAAATAATGTTAAGAAAAAATTCGTACAAAGTGAACAATAATACAATGTGCGATAATATTTACCTTTAAAATTATATACATACTTTAAACAAACTAAATATCATATTAAGGCGTAACAGTTGTAACTGCAATCACTTTACTTGGAGAATCAGGAACATGGAAGAAATACAACATAAAACCTGTTGCTAACAAAAAGTGAAAGGCAAGTATTGATCCGGTTAAAATTAAAAAATATTTAGATTTCTTCAATGCTGGAAGTAACCAGAATATAAGTACAGCTCCAGAGACTAAGGCAGCCATGAGAACTAAGAGCCATTGAAGCCATGATATGGGAATCGTCCACAGGATAGCCACGGGGATGTATATGGACAGAGAGTACCCATAGAGACAAAACAGGGATATCATTGTCGGTGAACTTGATGTCTGCAAAGAAAGAAATCATTTTATTTTTAATTATTAAGTAATGGGTTCAATTTATTAATTTAATCCTCTGTACTTTCACAGTGGTCTAAGTTAACTGGCATTAGTAGGTTCATGCTCAATCTCTACATATTGAAATGACCATATTTTTTTAAATGTCCATATTTTTTTTGTCAAAGCACAGAATTCACATCCTATTTAGACCCAGTGTGTGATGTCCATTATTACTGTAGTATATATACTTTTGATGACATTAAAGATGCTTTTTGATGGTAATATATACAGTACTATCATATATTGATAAACTGGAACTAGCTGTGCCAGCGGCTTCGTCCGCGTGGAATTTAACAAAAAAGTTATTGTTCTGTTAGCAGAATAATAAAATAAATAAATTTCTCAAATAAAAGTAGCCTAAGTTACTCCTTGCTATATCAGCTATCTGCCAGTGAAAGTCCCGTCGAAATCGGTACAGCTGTTTCAGAGATTAGCCGGAACAAACAGACAAACAAAAATTGTAAAAAATGTTATTTTGGTATATGTATTGTGTATACATCCATATGCATTTAGTAAAAAGCGGTTATTTTAATATTACAAACAGACGGATATTTATTTGTATAGATATACTGTTAGATATTATAATCTTGACACATAAAAGATAATTATTTTAAACATAACATGCCATAGTTAAATGCTAATATTTAATCTATTAACAATTACTTTTTTTTTAATAAGATAAAATATACAAAGGCAACAGTGCTAATCGCTAAAAAATCTGTCAAAGCTTAGTTTAAATTTTTTAGTAAATCTGTTTTATACCTGTGTCTCAATCTCATCTTGACCATCAGGGACCGTCGTCCACTTAAGGGCGGCCCAAAGTGCTAAAGGTACTAGCCAGACATAACAAATAATAGCAGTTGCAGCATAGGATACTAAGTGATAGTTATATCTCCAGATAACAGCCTTGTTAATACTCTGCAAATAATTAGCTATGTTTCCGCTGACAGCTATTGTAAAAATCTGTAAAGAAAGAGATTTTAAATAACTTGTTGATTTCTATTTAAATCAATAAAGTATATTTATTTTTGAATAACTTATTACTGTTTATTCCTAAAGTCTACTTACAAAATTAAGTATGTTAACATTACTTTAAATCATCTTTAGTAGATATAATTTAGGTACAAAACTTAAATTTTCCTCTCGTATTATAGTATTTTTTATGCAATTAGATCAGAAAAAATACATGCAGTCCATATGATGGTAAGTGGTTACTGTAGCCTATAGACATTTACAATACATAAAGTATTGCAAGCATGGTGCCGATCTTACCTCGATTATTTCAAATTAAACATAAAATTTTGCTTATAGTTCTCACCAATGTAACAGAAATCCAAATAGGTCCATATAAATCAGGTTTCCCTTTAATCCGTTCATCAAAATAATTCCTTGACACCTTCTGAGGCAGCACTGACGATATGATCCTCTCTATCACTTCACTTGTGTGCACATCAAAATACTTCTGATAATACTCAATTGTCCAGAAGTTATGATTAACTGTAAGTTTAAAAAAATATAACAATAATGAGAAATTAAATGTGTAAAAATATCTAGCTTATAATAGGCTTCTAAGCACTTTTTAATCAGCATCACAAACTCTAATATTCTTTGATTACTTATAATAAATGTCTAACCACTAACCACTGGCTCAAAATGTAAATTCTATTAAGAATAATTTGCAAAAAAGCTTTGCAGCTACTTTCTTAATAAAATTATTAGTGCAATTTTTGGTAAGCCTTTAGATTAAGTGTCGTTGAATGATCTAAGCTCAAAATTTGACTGTTTATCAGCATAATTTTGATACAAAAAAAAATCTTAACCAATCTAACTTCAAAATGACGGCCCTTAATCTAAAGCCTAGCCCAATTTTTATCTACGCTTCATTTTTATTTTTTCTCACAATTATCGAATAATATTATAATTTCCATTCAGTCATTCATATATAAAATAAAGTAAAGGATGACGAAGTCTAATTTCTTGTGTACCTATGACACAATACTTAAAACTTACCTGGTGGAGGCGCTTGTGGCTCCTCAACTATTTTAGGCTCTTCATAGGAATAACTTGAATTGGACATGGAATTGTTGTATTGATTCGTATGGACAGCCTCCACGTCGATTCGTGCACTCCTTTCGTTGTGTTCTGGAGAATAATCTTGAAAATTTAACAACTCTCCAGTATTAATGTTTGCCATAGTCAAAGTTTCTATGACTGTTATTAATGAGAAAAATCTCTTATAAATATTTTTTGCCGAATTCTTAAAACCTGTGTGTTGTCAACAATAAATGTCACCGTTGTCATTTGTCACCATAATTGTCAGTTTGCCTACGTTCGCCCACAACGCTATCGAGATCGACCACGACCGCAAAAATTGCCGTTCCACGAACTTCACTGGTTTCCCTTTCACAGGCTAGCAATTATCTCATAAATTTACGGGTTAAATAATAGTAATATTGCATATAGTCCAAGGTTTTTAAATCACTACATAGTATAAAACAAAGTCGCTTCCCGCTGTCTGTCTCTATGTATAGTCTATTTCACGTACGATGGGTACGGTGACACATGTCAAATTAACTCTATAGTGAGGTGACCACGCATAATTAATTGATGTAATTCGATTATCGAGTACAAATGCGGTTAACCTTTAATCGACTATATAAAAAAAAATTTTAACTGCTTATTAAAAATTAATCATCGCTATAGTGAATAAATAATATTTTAAGGGTGGTGTTAAACGCAAGAAATGAGCTATCGACAAACCATTAACACAGCTCACGTGGCAAATTATTAGTCGTTCGCCTTTACCCTCCGGTACTTTAGTCGAAGAATGAGCAGTGTCGTCTGTCCATACTTTAGCAACAGTATGATTGGCGTTCAAACATGTCTAGTCAAGGAATACTACGTTGTTCCAATCCGTAATGTTTTTCGCCTTTTCTAAGAATGTCTCAAAGTTTTCACGCACTTTTCCGTTTGTTAACTTTTATTTTATTTTATGGAAATCCAATTTTATTTAAAAGTCGCCATAACGATGTCACACTTCCATTAAATAATTAAGCGCTTTTCAAAGACATTAATTATTGTAAAACTGTGGGTAACTCATTTCTCCGCTAACAATCATATTCAACCTCAACGACCAAACATTTATTTCCTTTGCCTCTTTTTGGGAGTCAATAACTTATTATCTTCCATATTGGTGTCACCATACTTTTCTTTACTTATTTTTGACACTAAGCTGTGTGGCTACGGCAATAAAGAATATAGCCACCAGCGTCTCTTACCGTGAGTGTCGTAGGAGGCGACTAAGGGATAACACAGTTCCACTACCACCTTGAAACCTATAAAGCCGACCGATAGCGGGATAACCATTCAACTGCTGGCTTTGAAATACACAGGCCAAAGACGGGCAACAGCGTCTTCAGTGCGACAAAGCCAGCCCTGCGGTCACCAACCCGCCCAGCATGGTGACTATAGGCAACACACATGAGTTCACGCCATTTTTTGGCACGAGCTAGTGGAGGCCTATGTCCAACGGTGGACTGCGATAGGCTGAAGTAATTTTTGACAATGTATTACGCTTAATTTCAAATGCCTGTGCAACTCGATCCACTATGTGGTTGACAGATAGTAATGGACCGCTATTTTCTCACTCCCTTTCAAAGTATTCCCGAAAGCGGACAACCAATTGACTGTTTGTAACGGTCTTCTTTTGTTCTTTTCGGCATTTTAGAGAACAGTACACACACACAAAATGAATAAGTAAAAAAATAATAACAGAATTTAACAACAATAAAACAGCAACAAATACAACTTTAGCAACTGGCAAAACCAAAACACGGGAAGCATACAAGAGACAGAAAGTACTGATTGAGATATCTCGAGCAAGTGAGATGACGCGATTCACAAGATGGCCGCTACGGTTATTTATTTTAGCCGATTACTACGTGTCAATCCCTATCATTAAACGTTTCGTTTCATACCTGTAATTTTAAGTTATCATTTTTTCTGTACCTTTTTTATTTTGTTTAAAATGTAAAAACGCATATATAAATAGAATTTCAATCTAATCAAGCATTATTATTTGCTTTGGAAACTAATTGGTGATTTTTAAAAATGTATATTTATCCGATTTGTTGAAAATAGTGAGCGTGTATTGGGACATATCAAATGTCACCGTACCCATCTTAAGGGGCCTACTCAAAGCACTGCATGCAGGGCCTGCTTGCAGTTACTGCCGCAGAGGATGTTGCTCCACAAAGCACTGCAAATCATTTACGCGGCATACGTTGTCGTGTTCACTTGTGTTGTCTTTGTCCTTGCCTAAATTCGTCAGTTTTTATAAATGGCTCCTACATTATTCAAACACCAAAAAATAGCATTGGGTTTGACTGTATTAAGTACTTGTAGCGTTCAAAAGAAAAAAAGGAAGCACTGGTGTAAAAAAGTTTTATATTTTTCATGTAAAAGCGACATAGCCTACGACCGCATATCTTTGTTATGATAATGATCGTGGTTGGTTTTCCAAAGACATGGCAAATCCCTATACAATTAGATTACGTCCTTCCACACGTCTTTTTCTCGCTGGCTCATTTTTCTTGAAGAAAACAGAGCCAAACAAATAATATAATAAAACTAAACCAACTAACCACCAACTAACTGATTAATTGCTAAATGACAACCACTGACAAGACAAACCCCAGGTCAAATAGAGTAGACAAACGTCGCAATGTACCGACGTAAACAAAATGGTGGTCTAAATCGGCCCGACCGAGCTACACATGTCCCTGATTGCAGTTTACGGAGTGGGGAGATCGTGTGTCGGGCTGGCAGAACGACACTGCGGCCCTGTAACAGGGTGAACAATTAAAATATCGGCCCTGCATGCATACATACAATACGATCGGCAGTGGCACTGCAAGCAGGGCCCTGCAGGCAGTGCTTTGAGTAGGCTCCTTTAAGGGGCCTACTCAAAGCACTGCCTGCAGGGCCCTGCTTGCAGTTACTGCCGCAGAGGATGTTGCTCCACAAAGCACTGCAAATCATTTACGCGGCATACGTTGTCGTGTTCAGTTGTGTTCTCTTTGTCCTTGCCTAAATTCGTCAGTTTTTATAAATGGCTCCTACATTATTCAAACACCAAAAAATAGCATTGGGTTTGACTGTATTGAGTACTTGTAGCGTTCAAAAAAAAAAAAAGGAAGCACTGGTGTAAAAAAGTTTTATATTTACCGACCGCATATCTTTGTCATGATAATGATCGTGGTTAGTTTTCCAAAGACATGGCAAATCCCTATACAATTAGATTACGTCCCTCCACACCTCTTTTTCTCGCTGACTCATTTTTCTTGAAGAAAACAGAGCCAAACAAATCTTTAATATAAAAATGAGTCGCTGAATGTGTTGCTAAGCGCAAAACTCGAGAACGGTTGGACCGATTTCGCTAATTCTTTTTTTTTTAAATATTCCTTGAAGTACGAGGATGGTTCTTACGGAGAGAAAAATTCAAAAAAAAAAATTTAAATTTCCTGAAAAAGTCTAAAAACAACACTTTTCTATACTCCCATACAAAAGATTTGTGATAATACTTAAAAGTCAATTTGAACTTTAATACCATACGATAAAGTTTGTGTTAGGCGATACGAAGTTCGCCGGGTCAGCTAGTAATATAATAAAACCAAACCAACTAACTACCAACTAACTGATTAATTGCTAAATGACAACCACTGACAAGACAAACCCCAGGTCAAATAGAGTAGACAAACGTCGCAATGTACCGACGTAAACAAAATGGTGGTCTAAATCGGCCCGACCGAGCTACACATGTCCCTGATTGCAGTTTACGGAGTGGGGAGATCGTGTGTCGGGCTGGCAGAACGACACTGCGGCCCTGCGACAGGGTGAACAATTAAAATATCGGCCCTGCATGCATACATACAATACGATCGGCAGTGGCACTGCAAGCAGGGCCCTGAAGGCAGTGCTTTGAGTAGGCCCCTTTATGTGAAATAGATTATAGTATATATGGTTAAACCTACGTAACGGATTTTGATACGAATTTTTAAATAGATAGATTGATTCAAGAGGAAGTTTTATATGTATAATATATGAATTATGAATAATATGGTAGAGAAACACTGATAATTTTAGAGGTTTAAACTATCTAACGTATCTTTTGTTGTTGGTAGTATACGCATTGCATAAGTTGGGAAATAGACTGCTTATAGAGCTTGTGAATATTGAAAATGATGTTGTGGGTATAACTCCTAAGGATACACAAATTAGTAGTCATAGAAAATAATCGAAATGTTTAATGATATCGACATTTAATCGTGATAAAAAAAATATTATTTTTCAAAAAAAAATTTGTTATTAGACTTATATTAGAAAAATATGAAAAAAAACATCATATAATTTTACATTTTTATTATATAATCCTTTTTTTTTTCTTTTCTTCTTATTTTCAAGAAGTGTGCTTGTGGTTAGGGGTAAAAATTTCTGGGTGTTGGTACCATAAATAATACAGTTGGTAGTACTGAGTAGACTTAAAATACGCCATCTTGAATTCTTGATTCAAGAATAGCATTTTACACGCAGTTTCATCGAGGATTGTCGTTTTATGTTCTTAAAAGTGTTATTATAAACGTGATATAATCTTCAAAATGTGTTAATTGTTCTGTACGTGAGTTTACTGAATACATTGTGAAATAACTGTTGCCTTTGTATCGTTATCGGCGATAACGTAAGTTTAATTCGTGTTACTTTAGAAAATTTCGCCATGTTGAATAGCCACGTAACGGGAGTTTTTTGTTTTAATTACAGCGATGTGTTTTAGAAGATAGCACATGGCATGGTAGTCACTGCATCGTTAGCAGCCGAACAACATGGCGAAGGAAATAGCAGAAGAATACGCGTCCAGCTTGGCGGATCTGACCGTCAACAGCAAGCCTTTGATAAATATGCTCACAATACTCGCAGAAGAGAATATCGAGCACGCTGGGGTTATCGTTGAAACCGTGGAGAAACATTTGGAGAAGGTGAATTTGCATTTTTAAATATCGTGAACGGCTGGCGTTGGAAATGCCACGTTATGACGTGAGCTATTCGGAAAGTGTCACAAATATATGATTACGCACACTTGGGTGCGTTTGTGTTCACTGCGATGCTAAGATCTCTGTAACCAGTTGCTGGTACCAGCTGTTAGTCAGCTTGGAGGGCGGTATTGTATACCAAACTGCCTAACAGGTATCTCCTAACCCAATTGTCTAGATCTTACCGTGCTTACAATCTGTTGATGTAGATTAGATTAAATACATATCATTTTTTTTGTTGGTGATGTTATCAAAAGTATAGGATTATCTTCTTTATAGTTCCTATGATTCATATTTTAATAGAAGCTTTTTATTGCAGTTAGTGTTTAAATGAATCAATATTGTTATATAAATTTAGTTTGTTTTCATATCTAATTTCTCAATACTTTGTAATCAGGTTTAAAAAAATAATCAACTGTTGTGAAAAGTTTTACATTTGATCTTAAATCTGTTATTATTTGTTTATAACATTAACTATCACAAAATTTACGACAAATTTGTAACATAACTATCACATTTTGGACAATATTTAGTTGCGTAATTTATGTTACTTTGTTTAGTATCTACATTTTAATTTCACTGTGACTAAATTGTCTTTTAAAAGTTTTTTTTTTTTAAATATAAAACCTTAACACAAAACAGTTATTTTGTAGATTGTAGCTTGAAGAACTTATCCAGTACTTTTGTCTTCTTTATTTTCTTAAGATGAATTAATTTTCAATATGTGGGAGATACCTGTTGTCTCATAACAGAATCAGTTCTTTTACATTCCTGGTATGTTATTAAGTATACACATACCTCATATAATTTTATTGGTTGTGTACCAAGATGTTGTAAAATAAACGCTTTTACAAACTGAGTTCTTATTTATTTTAAAGTGTCATTAAAATTATGCAAACGAAAACTTTGTATTATTATTTCCTGCACCACAACATTATTCGAAAGCGAAAGATACAAATGGAACTCATTTCATAGACTGGACAGGCCATGTCGGCCTCGATCAGCCCAGGAAATAGGATTAGACAAAATTTTTCCACACAGGTGCCTCCCGACATCAAGCTGCCAGTTCTCTATTTAGTTGATTCGATTATCAAGAATGTTGGTGGTGCTTACACGCAGAAGTTCTCCCAGATCATCGTTAGCATGTTCACTAAGACTTTCAAACAGGTACGCTACTCATTTCTTTTATTAATTTATATTAAATATTCTTTATATTAATAAACAGTTGTGTCAAAAAATGATATAATTGTATGTGTTCACAGGTCGATGAAAAAATACGTTCACAGATGTTCAAGCTTCGTGAAACGTGGCATGAAGTTTTTCCATCTACAAAGTTATACCAACTGGATGTTAAAGTGAACCTCATCGATCCTGCCTGGCCGATACAAGCTCAACCGCACCAGTCTAACATCCATGTAAATCCAAATTTTCTGAAAAAGGTGTTTTTTTAGTTGATTATGTTTTAATGTGTATATTTTTATTATGTATATTGCATTACGGATATAGCAGTCATTCAAAACGTTCTTTGTTAGTGTTGCTTGATAATTTTTTATTTATTTGTGGGAATTGTAGCAGTATATATGTATATTGTATACTATGAATATTGAATATAACATATAGCGAAGAACATTTTCAGAACTATTCTCTAACACAATATACTTATTTTAAAAAATAGACTACAGTATGTAATTCTATTTTACTCTAAAGTCAAGATTTAACAAAGTATTATAAAATTAATTATTATTATTAACTAATATTACAATATCCTTGTGTTTTTCTCTATAATTATATTGTTAAAGTACGTCCTCCACTGATAAATAGTACTTATTTATCTTTCTTTAGTATTAATGTCGGTTAAAATATGTCATCGACTGCTAGGCTCAAGCTCGCATTTGTATAATGTGTTAAAGTTGTGTATTGCTTTTGCTATTGAAGTCGTATACTTTTTTTAAAAGAGTTACTTGTAATGTAATCTTGTGTTTTCATTATATAAGAGTAGAATAAAAGGCAGGATTTTCTGATTAAATTAGAAAAAATTCTACATTCTAGGTGACATTGTTTACCCTGTTTGAATTTAACAATAATTTTCGTTGTCTAGTCTGCCTATCAGTGAAGGACGTCTGATTTATATCTAGTAAACGTGTATATAAAGGTATATCCAGGTAGTTGTAGGTTATTTGTGATGAAATGAACGAATGAAGCCCAACGATCACAGCGATGGATTGTGGCTGTTGATCTGGCGGTCGCGGATTCGATCCCCGCACATGGCATATATTTGTATTGGTCATACAGATGATTGCCATACCGACACGAGTCAATCTCACTGTGGGCTGTGGAGTGCGAGACGTTCGTTTCCAACGGTTCACCCAGTAACGTGCAGCCTCGCCCGCAGCCGGCCGCCAGCGCCGCGGAGGAGGAGCGCATGCGCAGCGCTCTCGCCAAGAAGGAGCAGGAGCTGCTGCTGCTGCAGCGGCGCAAGGTGGAGATGGAGCTGGAGCAGACGCGCCGCCAGCTGCAGCTGGCCGAGAGCTCGGCCAAGAAGGTGCGCTGCTTCTGGTACTGCTGGGGTGGCGGTCGAGCGCGCGGCCCGCCTAATGGCAAACGACTGCCGTAGCTTATAGAGCCCGCAACACCAAAAGCGTCGCAAGTGTGTTACCAACTCTACCCCCCTCAAGAGCTCTGGTCTCCTTACTCACCGCAGGAACATAATACTGTTTAAGAGCAGTATTAATTCGTTGTGATCTTCTGTAAGGTCGAAGTACTACCCCAGTCAAGCTGCTCCAGAGTTTGAGTAGGATATTTCCTTGAGCAGGATTTTCCTGCTGTGCTGTACCTCAGTTAGCCTTTAGCTATTACTACCTATTTCTTATGTGTTCAAAGAAATTGATTTATTAAAGTTATTACTGTTATAGGACTTTGACATAAATGAACATACTGATGATGGGCAAATAACTACATCATACATACTGCAAAGCTCAAGATATTTAATATATACTCTATTTTAGACGCCCGCTGTGTCACCAGCGGTGGCAGCCACACTGGCAACCACGCCAGCAGCCTCGCCAGTCGTTCCGGTAGTCACCACACGCTCCGTGGTGGTGCCACCGGCTGACCCGCCACTCTCCATCAAACAGAGGCTCGGGCCGGTGAGTTTCATACATATTACTTTTGAAGGACGACTCGAAATTTCGGTTTCGTCTATTTTCTTTCAAAAATATACCGACAATTTTGGCCCAGCTGAAAGTGCATTTTTAGAATATCGTCGTTCGGCTAGCCTTAGCTTTAGGCTTAATATCTTAATTTTTATATATTGTAAACCAAAGAAGGCTAATAAAAGTTTTCTTCCTTTCCTTATCTTAAGAAGTAAATATGAATATAGTATCTTATATTATGAATATAGTATCTTATATTATGAATATAGTATCTTATATTATGAATATAGTATCTTATATTATGAATATAGTATCTTATATTGTAAACACTAACTCTATGATATCGAAATTAATGTTGTTTTTGAAGTAAAACATCTTTACGCACACTTGAATTTTGAAGTAAACTGATGAATGCGTTACGAAAAGTGTGATCGGGTGAGGCGAACGGAAGTTGATAGGGAGATATAAGTTAGTGAAGATAGAAAGATAGAGTTACGTTTCGTAAGTTTTACTTTACTCTAGTGGCCTAAAGCACACTCGTTTTTTTTTTGCATGAATGTGCAAATAAATCCTTAAAAAACACTAGGAAGTACATAAACACAAACGCCGTAAGTTTCGATTTCGGCCGAAACTAAGACCAAGGCCGAAATTCGATAAGCCGTTTTGATAAATAATCTCAAAACACGACGCGTCTCGGTGCTAGAATTAGTTTTTTTTTTTTTATTACATATACACAGTCGTCTCTTCCTAAAGTAAGAAACTTAATGCTTGTGTTACAGATAACAGCCGACTGGTTTAGGTTTTTTATTGAACGTTAACAAAAACTTAAATTTTTCCGCATTGGAGACTGTTATACGATTTATGATTTAATGTATGTCCAATATAAAGTATTATGCAAAAGACATATATTTATATATTACTAGCTGACCCCCCAAACGTTATTTTGCCATATATGTTATAAACACCCCTTAGTCCCCTCCACACATAACTTAGCGGTATGAAAAATAGATGCTGGCCGATTCTCAGACCTTCCCCCTGATATGCACACAAAATTTCATAAAAATGGATCCAGTCATTTCGGAGAAGTATTGTAACTTACATTGTGATACGAAAATTTAAGATTTATCACACTTTGTAAATGAATTTTAATTAATTCAGAAATTAAACTGAAACTTGGTGTTAACAGTGATTCCATTATTACAATATTGTTGATTATAGTTATTCGTGTAGAGGGTGGAAGCCAACAATTTAATAGATTATGTGATAATTTTATTCTCAAATCTGAAAGTTTTGGCATTGACCAACATTGGCCAACACTGGATCTAAATTATTGGAAATCCATAAAGGAGATTAGACAAGACCATAATCGACAAAATTCATATTCAATGATATTGACTGAAAATATATTCTGATACTATATAATATATGCTATATAATAATAATCTTTATTTCGAGTCTAGCCCATATAGTGTTAGTAACAAAAAATTTCTTATAATCTAGTGTTTGTACAATTACAAATTTTAAAATAATTAAATTTTAACAAATTAAAAATAATATTTATTAATATTAATTATTTTAAAATAAATAAACATTTACAAATTATTTTTATAATATACCTACTAGCTGTACCCTGCGCGCGTTGCTACGCTTTTTTTAAACTTGTTTTTTGGTCGTACCAATTCAGAAACTTTATCTATATATAGATTAATATATTCTACAAAAGAATATAGAGACAAACATTCGTTTTTAATATATAAAAGATTAAGGTGCAGTCATCAATCTTAATATATATAAATCTCGTGTCACAATGTTTGTCCTCAATGGACTCCTAAACCACTTAACCGATTATAATAAAATTCGCACACCATGTGCAGTTCGATCCAACTTAAAAGATAGGCTATATTTTATTTTGATATATTATGTTATTATTATATTTCAGGAAAAAATAAGGTGATACGAAGTTCGCCAGGTCAGCTAGTTTATTATAATTAAAGGAGTGGTAACATTACACTAATCTTACGAAATATCTAAATTATTACATACTATTTATTGTTTATGAATAAACCTAATCTTATTTTAAATCATTATCATCGAAGATATAGGATGTGTTGTATTTAATATAAATTTAAATCCGCCTTCAGTTGTCTGCAGTATTTAAGTGAAATTGGAAATTTGAAAACGAGCTGTACTAAACTTTTGAAGTTCATTTGAAACTTGCATTTGCCATAGTAAACAAAAACTCAAATAATATAAAAAAACTACAAGATTGTGTATTATTTTTCTATTTAATTATTATCGCTTGTTTAATCGCGGCAGTCGCCTTATTAAAGTCATAAAAGTGACGTCTATGCTTTTAACTTCATAACGATAAAAATGAACCTTAGTATGCTTGACATTGGTCACAAAATGTGGCGCATTATCTTGTCTGCTCTGTCTACAAGGAAAATGTTTTGTGCAAAAAAAAATATCAGCACTGATGTTAAAAATAATTAATATAGAATACCCGCGCCTTCGTTAGCATTGCTTTTTTTTTAAATAAAAGGTATCCTATGCTACTTCTAATACCTCCAAGAATATGTGTACAAAGTTTCGTGATGATCGGTTAAGTAGTTTTCGCGTGAAAGAGTAACAAAAACTTACATTCACGTTTTTAATATTGTATTAGGAATTGTATTGGATTTACTAACTAGACGAATTACGAGTCTTGTTATGACTACTAATTCTCAGGCAAAAATTTTTAAATCGTAATGGGTCCCATATCTTCTAAATAAAATGGACAATAAGTTTCATATCTTAACATAAACTCATTGTTTATAGTTTTTTTTAACTTTCGAAAATTTGGCAATAGATATTGTTGATTATCCACCACCCCGCATTGGAGCATCATGGTGGATTAAACTCTGATCCTTTTCCTACATGCGGAAAGAGGCCTATGCCCAGCAGTGGGATATTACAGGCTGAAGCAAGCATTGTGAGATTGAGGATTCTCTCAACTTGGTTTTTTCTTAACACTAATTATTATAGCCTTGAGAAATTGAACTATGTACATTCTAGTATTCTTTTTATTGCGGAATTGTTATCGCCACTTAGCGATAAGACTGCCTTTGTACACTACCTGTTGTTAAATTACTTGATGTAAATCCTCTCTAAGTGGTGGTGATGAAGTATATATAGCTATGCAAATAAATAAAATTGGAGTGTCTGTTTGTAATATTAAAGTAACCGCTTTTAAGTAAATTCATATACACGGTAAATATACCAAAATAACATTTTTTACAATTTTTGTCTGTCTGTTTGTCCCGGCTAATCTCTGAAACGGCTGGACCGATTTTGACGGGAGTTTCACTGGCATGTAGCTGATATAATAAGGAGTAACTTAGGCTATTTTTATTTTAGTTTGTTTTTGTAAGTGCAAACTGAACAATATATTATTATTTTTTTAAATTCCACGTGGACGAAGTCGCGGGCACAGCTAGTTATATTATACAAAGATTGTTTTTTTGCCCAATAGAACTTTAAATTGAAAAAACAACACAAATAAAACAATATTTTAATTCTAATTCTATTAATTCTAAGGAGGAGGCCCTCAATTCGATTCACTGTTATAAATAATACAATACATAAATACAAATATTACTCATAGACTCAGTCGGGAATCGAACACCCAATCCGCGGAACGGAAAGTAAGGTCTCACAAACTGCCCCAACGGGCTAGTCTATAGTTATATAGTAGTAAGTAGGTTTGTTTACGTTTTGAACGACGTCACATATTTAATATATGCTATAATATGCTGTATAGATAACTATTAAAACTTGTAAGGGGTATGACAAGCTCAAGTTTGTTTTTTTTTTTTGATGTTTGATTGTAGATATAAATAAGGATTGATGGAAGACTTTAAAGTCAGTACTATTTAATAATGCAGCAAGTTAGAAAAAATGATTTGTTTTTAAAACATTTTTATTCTTTCGTTTCTCCTACTAAATTTTACAAATAGTTTTCACATTTAACGGCCTTCAGTAGAATTTTCTTTGGTATCTGAGGTTCGGGAACACACAATACACAAACACAAATGTGACCTTAAACATCTAAAAGGTGATTGTAAGTGTAACAGTGTCGTGAATGCTGCATCAATGCGTCGTCTCATATCGTTTCATCATCTATATACTACTATTATAAAGCTGAAGAGTTTGTTTGTTTGAATGCTTTAATCTCAGAACTACTGGTTCGAATAGAAAAATTCGTTTGTGTTTGGATAGTCTATTTATGGAGCCTATATGGCTATAAATAATATTTTAGTAAATACGTATTTTTCTCAAATAAATGCGAATGAAACCACAGGGCACGGCTAGTATTGTATAAATGAAATAAAAAAAGTCTCGATAAATTTTTTTTATTGACTAGCTCGTTGGCGCAGTTTGTAGTGACCCTGCTTTCTGCTCCGGGGGTATTGGGTTCGATTCCCCCCCCCGAGTCGGTGTGATATACATATTTATTTATATATTCATATATGTATTATTTATAAGTATGTTTATCGAAAAAAAAATATAACTATACCAGTCGGCTGTTACCTATAACACAAGCATTAAGTTGCTTACTTTAGGAACGGACGACCGTATGTGTATTGTGCAGATATATAATTACAAAGAATAAAAAAATATCTTAGTAAACGAGTATCTGTTGGCCCACAGCCCGTGAACAAGGCGGCCACGAGCCGCATCGCGCCCGTGAGCGCCGCCCTGGCCGGGGCGCGCCGCGACCCGCGCCTGGCGCGCCGCGCGCCGCCCCCGCCCCCGTCCGCGGCCCCGCCCCCGCCAGCCCCGCCCGCCGCGCCCGCGCCCGCCCCGCCCGCCGCGTTCGAGGCGAAGCCGCTGGAGCGCCACGTGACCAAGCGCAAGAACGTGATCACGATCGACGTGCGGCCGGAGCCGCCCATCGACGCCTACCTGCAGCGCCTGCGCGCGCCCGACCCCAAGCGCATCGACCGCCTCCCGCCCATACCCAAGATCACGCGTTCCACTGACGCCCCGCCGTCTAAGCGTAAAAAAGATTCTACTCGGGAGCGTAAAAAGCGTAAGGAGGATAAGGCGGCACCGGAGCGGAGGCGTAAGGTCCGAGACCGACCGAAGAGCGAGTGCTCCGCGCCCGCCCCGGCCGCCCCGGCGCCCGCCCCGGCCGCCCCGCCCGCCCCGGCCGCCCCCGTCGCCTTCAAGGAGCTCCGCAACTACCACAAGGAGCGCTACATGCGCCGCAACAAGCAGCCCGACAGCCCCGACCGCAGCCCCGGGCCCGAAGACACAAGTAAGGCTACCCTCTCTAGGGCGACTGTGATACTAGGATATAAGACGACACACTGTGTGGAAATAAAATATTTTTCAACTCTTGGAGTATTCATAATTGACACACTGAGGAGCTTTGATCCCTTTACTTCTAAGGCTACAAAAATTCGATATTTTGATGGGTTATTTTGGAACCCGCTTTAAGTTAAATGATGGCTATACGAGATAAGACCAAAACTAGAATAGAGTTTACTTGTTAAGTATAGTTTTGATTCTAAAATGGAGGTAATTTGATAAGGTTTTAACGAGTATACCTAAGTATAATAACACTAAATTCTAATTTTCTGATTTTATTTACGTAAGGAGTATACAAAATACTAAAAGTTCTATCCAGTGAGCTGACAAGGAATATCGTATCTGTCATATAAATGTACATTGTATTTAACACTTTATAAACACTAATCATTTTTTTAATCTTCATCATACACCAGTGACGAAGGTGTAAGGTTTTATTTTTGTTTTTAAATAATGATAATAGAAAATTATTTCTTAAAAATTTTTTCAAACTGAATTAAACAGAAACAGTCTAGTCATTATGAGCTTAGCATTTCCTAAACATTAAATTTGAATAACATTGATATTTCATCAATTACAATTTTATTTGTAAATCTTTGTTGATGTATCTTGTTTCCAAATATTTTTATGATGTTAACAAGTATAGAAAAGTGATAAATATTAAAAATTGGTTTATCAAACAAAATACGCAAATCAAGAACACCGGAAAGCATTGGACCAAGCACTTGAACTAACGACCCCATTACCTCACGGATTGGGACACATTATTATGAAAATTCTGAAAGAAAATAATCAGTTTTTATTTAAGAGTATATTTCGGTTAGTATAGACATTTACGCAGGACTGAAAATTAAAACAACGTATCATGTAAGTATGTAGCGTACATCTGTAATTATTAATTATTAGTAAAAAAGTATTCTTGGAATATTAATTTAATACCAATAGAATAATTACTTTAATGTTTATTTTAATAGTCTAATGTGACTGATAGACACTTAAAATGTTTTTCAATTAGTTAACTTTAAACTAGTAAAATAAATATAATTCAAATAATTTATATTGTTAAGATGTATTTTGAAAAGGAGAATCAAAACGGTTTATCAAATGTATTTATATATTTTTGGATAAAAGTCGTAAAATTGTTGGTTCATCCTGACGAACTAAGGTCAGTTGAGTTACGAGTCTTTAAGCTGTAACCCTTAAGCCTTTTTTGCCGTAAGTTATTGAATAAATATATGATAAATAAATATCATTGATTAATAAATAGCTTCCACCAAGGACAGTCACAAAGTAAATTTAAATGTTACATATTTTATTTGTTAAGTTTGCAACTGACTTATTATGACCCTTAGCGTCCAGATTTACCAGCCATTTATTATCATACTTAAAACCTTTTTGACCGCGCTATCGAAGCAACGGATGATATGTAAATTTTTGATTCAAATTCTCTTGTGAAAATTGATTGTTCTGGTGACCACTTAATTCATTAAGCGATTTATTTATTCATAATGCTATTTAATATAAGTATATAAATATATATAATGCTATTTAGAAAACAATTAATGTTCTTTACAGA
The DNA here is from genome assembly GCF_905220565.1 of Melitaea cinxia. Classification (NCBI taxonomy): domain Eukaryota; kingdom Metazoa; phylum Arthropoda; class Insecta; order Lepidoptera; family Nymphalidae; genus Melitaea; species Melitaea cinxia. Next base: position 1,027,334 of record NC_059412.1, on the reverse strand, counting down.
TTTAATAACTTTTAGGTAACTTAAAAACGTATCTTGTTATGGTACACATAGTGAAATTTAGTTTGAAGAGTGTTTACAATTTGGTGTAAATAGGTTTAGTCGCAAACTTTTTGCTATAATAAAAAGAGAAACAGCCAGCGTTTTGCCCTTGCCGTCGTGGTGACAGTACTCCGAACGGCGGCCGCGAACACAGCGCGCCCTCCTCTCGGCCTAGCGCGAGGGCGGCGGGCCCCCGACCGCCGGGCGTGGAGGGGGGGGGGGGGGGTGCCAACCTGAGTCGACAAAGCCCGGGGTGGTCATAACCCTTTACTTCCGCGGACTACGGAAAGGGATAGCACTTTCGCGCCTTAGGGCGAGCAAGCAAACCCGCCTCGTCCTCCGCGTGGGGGTAAGAAATTCCCCCCACTTCTCCGCGCCGCCATAACGCCACACCCTCACTGCCGCACCTTCGTGCCATCCGACACCGCACACCCACCTCTGAACCGCCCCACCCGAGCCGAGGGACGAGTTAGACCCGCCCCCGATGGTCCAGGTCCGACCCAAGGGTTCTGCCCCGCGGGGATCCGAAGACCGCTACCACTCGCAAGCGAGGGGCGTTCCCATACCCGCCACCCGAGGAACGCGCCCAGTAGAAGATCCAGCGACTCCTGTGGGATTCTGAACTATTTATAACTTCAGTGACATTGTTTTAACTCTTCTGAAACCTCACAAACGCATTTTATTTTTTCTTGTAATATTTAATGATAAAAGGTTATCAAACTTATAAATTTCATATAATTTTTTAAACTCTTTAATTCTTTTTCGTAAAATAATTTCATCTTTTTACATATTAAGATCATAGGTATTATTAAAAGTCAGCTCACTGGAAAACACGTAGTAATTTAACAACAAAAAAATGATGCTTACTATGGATGAGTGCACAAGGAAATCCTAGGAACCTTAAAATGTACTTTAAATAGATTACTTAAACAAAGGTTAACAGAGTCACATTCTATAATACTTACCTAGACAGCGTTGGGTACTAAATACAAATTTGGATCATCTTCTAAAAATCTATATGAAGACTAACATGATTTCTCCTTTGTTGTGTATTTTAAAGTAGATTTAGTAAAAAATATCAATTTTAGTATCGGCAGTACTTCGCAAAGTAATAACTTCCAGCACCAACAATATTGTATTATTTTTAATTTACTAACAACCGCTAAGGAGTAATATCGAATATCTCCGAAGTTCGTCATCAGGTCATCAGTTTATTTTTGTGTGAACCATCCTAGGTAACACTTTCAAATATACAGTAAGCTAATCAGCCAACCGAACGAACAGAATAATTACGAAGACATTTAAAAACGCAATATACGGGTAATTTATGGAAATCCATCTTGGTTTTCCTTAGTTTCATCACCATCAGGGTGTGGTGATATAATTGGTGCAATGAACACTTTCTAAAAAGGTTTTTCAATATCAATTCACAATTTTTGGTGATGTCGACAGTGTACAAAAACAACATAGAAGCAAACAAAACATTAAAATGTTAAAACTTTAATTCTTTAAAGCTACAATAAATATAGTCGTGTTTACAGGTAAACCAGACTTAGCGCCAGAGAATAAGGACGTCGATCTACGAGTATTGCACCCTGCTATAACAGAAACAGCCGCGCCTGTTGCGCAGAAAAGATCTTCTACTGAGGCAGCGGAAGGAAAACTTAAGAAAAATAAATTGGAAAAGTTTGACATGTAAGTATACAAGAGTTTACACCACAATGAGAACCTAAAAAAAAACATAACCCTTCCTTGGCAGTCGGGTAATAAGACTATATATCATAAATATTTTGTAGTGAAACTAGTGCATTTTTTTATTTCAAACGTTGTACATTTTTAGGTCATGTTTTCAGCTACTCGAATATATGTATTTACAGCAATCGATGGTGCTTGTCTTCGTCCACTACACATGTCATAACAATTACTTTCAATTCCAATTATTATATTTTCGTTAATATTATAAATAGAGTAAATTATTATTGAGTACAAACAGCAAACTCATAAAAGAGAAAATAATTGTGTTTGCTCGCAAACAAAAAAAAAACCGACTTCAATTACATAGACAAGTACAACGTAAGTTGACTACAAAAATTAACAAACGCACTAGTTGTCATATCTACTTTCCAACAAAAAAAGAATTATCAAAATCGGTTCATAAACGACGAAGTTAACCCCGAACATAAATAAAAAATATATGTGATCCTTGAGTAAACTCCTCCTTTTTTGAAGTCGGTTAAAATTTTTGAATGTAAATAGATATTTGTAAATATATAATTATGTATTTTAAAACGTAATAATAATAATAATAAATACTCTTTATTGTATACCACAAAGAAACATTACAAAAAAAGTGATACTTGCAAATAAAGATGTACAAAGGCGGTCTTATCGCTAAGAGCTATTTCTTCCAGACAACCTTTGAGCATAGGACATAGCGTAGAAAAAGAGAAGCGGTAGGGAAGTGTACAAACATAAAAACGATACATTTTTTTCTAGCCTCTTCGGAAATGAAGATGTCGATCTTCGTCAGCTACCTCAAGTAGAAGAGATAAGCGCCCCTCCACCGCCTTCCATAACTGAGAAAAACTCAAAGGCAAAGAACGAGTCAGATCACTCTGGATCTGATAAAGAAAAAAGTATTTCTCCGGTCCGATCGCCGAGAAAAGATTGGCAAGAAGTTAAAGAAAAGGAAGACACTAAGAAAACACCATCAAAATTAGATCTCGTAAGAGCAAAGTTAGCCGAAGCGACCAAAGTAAAGGATGGACTTGGTCGACCTTTGTTATTCAGTAAATCTCCAAGTATGTAATCTCATAAGAATAATTTTAAATTTTGTAATTTTTAAAATAAATAGAACAATTTATATCATGCTCTTTGTTATTCTTTCTTCTTGCAGGTATAGAAAAAGAACGGCGTCGTACACTCAGTTCAGATGAGACTGACCCACGAGTAGATAATGTGGAAGATTTCGATGCGGAGGATCACAAGAAAACTATATCTATAATCATGAATCAGGCGAAGGAACAATTTAGTGATGGTCAGCTGGACAAGAATCAATACAACGCACTAATGTACCAAGTTCTACAATTAAACGAAAAACTAAAATTGAAAGAAGCAAAACAAAGAGAATCCTTAGAAGTTTCCAAGAGAAAGCTTAAAGCGCATATAAAAGAAGAAAACAAGGTTTCCTCGCCGAAATCTTCTCCAACGGAGCGAAATAAATACGGAGACATCGATGAAAGAATAACGCCAGGCCATTGTATGGATTCTGAGCCCGACGGTCAAAACCATCATCATCATCTAGACTCAGATATGAGGATGCACCATAACGGGGAACACATGGATGTCAACAAACCAAACATGGTTCCTTTTCCACCTATGATGCCTATGTTTATGCCACCTTATCCGAGATGGAGAGGACAGCCAAGGCCCAGAATCGATGAATTTGGAATGCGCCGATTCAGAGGTCCGGTTCCACCATTCTTTAGAGGAAAATTTGATAAAAGGGGACCACGGCCACCATTTGATCCCAGAATGCCTCTCCTGCCAACTCCAAAACTTGGCATGTGTCAAGGAGAAAGTCCTCTTCAGCCGTATGAACGATCAATATCGCCACCTGCGCTCGGCGCTCCCGGCTTCAATCTTCCACCCACCGATTATAAAATCATAGAATACATCGACCAAGACCCCGTTAAAACGATACAGATAGATAACGTACCTAGAGAGATACGATTCTACGGTGAAACTGCTGTAATTATGTTAGATTGGGATGATCCTCGCGAAATTAAATTCTTGCCGGGCTCTAGAAGAGTAACTTTTGATAATAAAGATTCAGTGGTTTTATCTTTTAACGAAGGCTATAAACAAGTAGAAATTGATGATCAAGTATTCGATATCAGATTTGGAGCTCCTACGAGAGAATTGTATATAAATGGTCGCTGGTACGAGTGTTACTTTGGTGGTCAGCCATTAGGGGTGATAATCGATGGTAAACCTCGCTTAATACATTTAGAGGGACCATTGCCTAAGGTTGATATCGGCAAAACAAAGCGAACTGATTTAGTAGCTGGCAAAATTAATTTAATTGTAAATGCAACTAACATTTGTCCCGTATATTTAGATGCGAAAGTACAAAAGTTCCACGTTAATGGTCAATACTTTACGATTCGCTTCGTAGATTCCTTACGTACCGTTCTTATAAATGAGCAGCCTTTCAAAGTTGCGTACGGAGACCTTCCTAAACCTATATTCGTAGGAGGTGAAAAGTATTTTATACGTTTTTCTGCTTTACCTAAGAATATCAAACCTGGACAAATAGAGATAGTCGATATGGAAGGTACGATGTTATCAGCTAAAAAGGAGCCCATTCCAACGACTGAAAATGAGGACGAAACTATGGAACCCAAGATTGAAGTACCAGTAGAAAAGCCGCAAAAGTCCCCAAGCCCAGAAGTAGAAATGAAAGGTAAAATTTGTACAGTTATTTTTGGTTAAATTTACCGGCAGAGTAGTAGTAGATATTATATAATAAAAAAAAAACTAACAAAATTCTGTGTGTTTGTGTTACAGGTCTCGATATGTTGGCGAGCTTGATGCCAACTAGTATGGCACCAGCGTCGAGCTCAGAGTACAGCTCCGCTGAGCCATTGTTTGCCAAACCTGACAAAATACCTGGCTTGGAAACTCCATCTGAAGAAAAACCCGCAAATTCTGTCCCGATACTAGAAAACATTAATGTAAACGATTTATATGCCAAGTTGGTTGCTACTGGAATAGTGCCAATGTTAAATGTAAAAACGGAAGTGAAAAATGATAAGACTGAAGATGTTAAACCCAAACCTAAAGAAGATAAAAATTTAATACATAAAGTAGATTTGTTGAAATCTGAAACTTTAAGAGTGTAAGTATTATTAGCACATAATGATAAATTAATACTTATTACATTCTTCTAGATTATTTTATTAGTTAAACATTAAAATTCAGTTAACTGAAGATGCAATAGAATAATATCTTCCCGTCTCCTCAAAAAACATGTATAAATATCATATTAAATACAATACTAATGGACTAAAGTGCCTTCAATTTCTTCTTAGTGGAAAATGAGTTGGGGCTTTTATATAACTAGGTCGGCAAACAAGCGTACGGGTCACCTGATGGTAAGCGATTACCTCGAAAACAGTGTTGCTTAGCCGTGATCTTCTGTAAGGTCGAGGTACTTTCCCAGTCGTGTTGCTCAATATTTTGAGCAGGCAATTTCCTGCCGTGCCCTACCTGAGTTAATTTGGCATAGTAGTGCGGTCAGTTGATCCAGCCCCGGCAAACAAGCGTACGGTGTCACCTGATGGTAAGCGATTACCTTGAAATCATTGTTGCTTAGCCGTGATCTTTTGGTCGAGGTACTTTCCCAGTCGTGTTGCTCCGCATTTTGAGCAGGCAATTTCCTGCCGTGCCCTACCTGAGTTAATGTGGCACAGTAGTGCGGTCAGTTGACCCAGCCCCGGCAAACAAGCGTACGGGGTCACCTGATGGTAAGCGATTACGTTGAAAACATTGTTGCTTGGCCGTGATCTTCTGTAAGGTCGACGTACTTTCCCAGTCGTGTTGCTCCATATTCTGAGCAGGCAATTTCCTGCCGTGCCCTACCTCGGTTAGTTCGTCACAATAGTGCGAAACAAGCGGTCACCTGATGGTAAGCGATTACCTTGAAATCATTGTTGCTTAGCCGTGATCTTCTGTAAGGTCGAGGTACTTTCCCAGTCGTGTTGCCCCACATTTTGAGCAGGCACTTTCCTGCCGTGCCCTACCTCGGTTAGAACGCCACAGTAGTGCGGTCGGTTGACCCAGCTGACCCAGCCCTCCCGCCCGCAGCAAGCAGGCCGCGCTCGTGGGCCGGCTGTACGGGGGCATGCAATGCAGCGGCTGCGGGGCGCGGTTCCCGCCCGAGCACACGGTGCGCTACTCGCAGCACCTGGACTGGCACTTCCGCCAGAACCGGCGCGAGCGCGACTCGGCGCGCCGCGCGCACTCGCGCCACTGGCACTACGACCTGTCCGACTGGCTGCAGTACGAGGAGCTGGAGGACCTGGAGGAGAGGGGTGAGCCGCCTTTTTGTTTTTTTTTTTATGTCACTAGGTCGGCAAACAAGCGTACGGCTCACCTGATGGTAAGCGATTACCGTAGCCTATAGACGCCTACAACACCAGAGCATCGCAAGCGCGCTGCCGACCCAATCCCCAATCCCCCCACGAGCTCTGGTCACCTTACTCACCAACAGGAACACGATACTGCTTGAAAACAGTATTATTTAGCTGTGATCTTCTGTAAGGTCGAGGTACTACCCCAGTCGGGCTGCTCCATATTTTGAGCAGGAAATTCCTGCTGTGCCCTACCTCAGTTAACTTGCTTGTTACTGTGGCGCGTGACGCGGCGGCCGGTGTGCGACAGACATCTGTATTGGCCATCTAGACGTTTGTCGTGCTCTGGACGCTTGTGCTCGTGTATCGAGTGTGTTTCCGACCCCCGACACACGAGAAAATCTTACTGGGTCGTTGAGTGGGAGATGTTTATTTATTTATCTTGTATATAATAGCAAATGAGTGGACAGTTAGCCTGATGAAAACATTACCGTAGCTCATGAACGCCAGTAATGCCAGGAGTGTGACCAGGGCGATTCGGGAGCTCCAGTAACCTTATTCACCACGAAAAACGATATTACTTGAGAGCAATTTTATTAAGCTTTATCTCCTATAAAGTTGGCCTTAAGAGCCATTTCACAAAAATCGGTAACAATCCGCGAAATTGTAATATTTTGACGTCGTTAATCTCAGTGTTGGATGCAATAATGTAATTTATATTCTTGAGATATAATAGAGCAACCTTTGTTGTAGTCCATAGTCAGATCAGAATTTTGATTTATATTATGTGTATAAAATTATTAACCTTTTCATCAGCCTCCTCCCTGGGTAAACGGTCGCAATGTATACTTTGAAGTCCTACTTTTCAATAACCTCTACGTTGAAACCATTTTAAAAAAATATCATAATATGTGGAATATAATTTTGTTGTCCACTATCATAGATTTTTATTCCATTTGTATCTCTATTAAACGATAAAAAAAAATTAAAGTTACGAATATTTTCCAAATAAGTACAATTTTAAAAGCGATATTTCTCTTAGAAAACTAAGAAATTTTAACGAACTATCTTCATCAAAGTAAACTTACATCATTAAGGAATACAAAAAAAATAATTAAAAGATGTAATTATTTTTAATACATTTTATATTAAATAATAAAAAGATAGTATATATTGCCACGCATCAAGCCCGGTAAATCAGTCGAGCGCTAGCGCTCTTAGAGGTAAGGTCCACGCCAAATTCTGCGCAGCCGTCTCTTTCGCTCACACGCGCCAAGCGCCTGTTGTTATAGCGGATAAAACGCATTTGATACTTTCATAATAAAATATAAATAAAATAAACATATTACGAAAATGACTGTAAATTAATATAATGATAATTTCTGTAAACAAATGTATAATTTAATTTTCTTTTCTCACACTATCAATACAAATAGGCATTTCAATCTGTTTGTCTTGTTATTTGTTAATTAATATGTTTGTCGGTGTCGATGTCATTAAATGTTTTTTTATTCATATCGTAAATATTAGATTCATTCGTAAACTGAAAAAACTAAATCAATTTAAAAAAATTGTTTCATAAAATTGATTTTTTTAATTTTATTTTAAATTTATTGACTGTTGTTATATAACATACTTGAAATTTTTAACAAATTAATTATGTAAAAAACATTTTATACCATAGTTATAATTTTTATTATACATCAGAAAATGATCACGATGGTCTTTTGGTTGTCACACTATACGTACTAGCACAAAGATCGCGCGGCTCGTACGACTCGCGCGATGCGACCAAATTTACCTAAACTTGCAGAGCGTAAAATTGTGAAATGGCTCTTAAGGTGTCTTTCAACAACCGGTCCGGTGTAATGGTGCGAGCGTTCGCGTAAAACACTGACGTTTTGCGGGTTCGAATCCCGCTCGGGATGGATATTTGTATTTGTACAAACATTCTATTCGGTTTGGAAGTCCGTCCTCGGTGGATACGGCCAGCCGGTCAGACCGTTGCGAGTTCCGAACTAACTCCTGCGCGCTCCCCCCCCCCAGAGAAGAGCTGGTTCGAGACGGGCGCGCCGGAGCGCGGCTCGCCGGCGCCGGCGGAGGACGGGCCCAGCGCGGCGGCCGGCGCGCCGCTGCACCACTGCGCGCTGTGCGGCGACCGCTTCCAGCAGTTCTACAACGAGGACCGCGAGGAGTGGCACCTGCGGAACGCGCTGCGCCACGACGGCCTCTACTACCACCCGCTGTGCCTGCAGGACTACAAGGTGCGCTCGCGGCCTTGTGTCGTTTATATTTTTACTAGCTGACCTGGCGAACTTTGCATCGCCTAAATTTTTATTGAGTATAATAATTGTGTATATCGAAATAAATTATAGCCTATCTTTCAAGTTGGACAAAGTTACACATCTGTGCCAAATTTCATTAAAATCGGTTAAGTAGTTTAAGAGTTCATCGCGGACAAACATTGTGACACGAGATTTATATATATTAAGATTATAGTCCATAAGTATGTTGCTACGTTAATTTTAATCTATAAAAATTGACGTATAAATATGAATGATTGTTTGTTTCACGACACACAAACTTTAACATATGTGTTGCTATGTTAATACTTCATTGTATTGTATGTAATGCCAACACCCGTATCCGACGTCCTACTGGGGACCGTCGACTGTGAAGCGTTTCATATTATTCTTTAAAGTACCAGTAGGTGTTACATAACCGCGAATCTTTTTTTGATATATATAACTAGGTCGACAAACAAGCGGACGGCTCACCTGATGAGAAGTGATCACCGTAGTTTATAGACGCTTGCAAAACCAGAAGCATCGCAAGCGCGTTGCCTACCCCCAATTCTCCCAGCTGCTCTGGCGACCTTACTCATTAACAGGAACACAACTCTAATTGAAAACAATATTATTTAGCTGTGATCTACTGTAAGGTTGGATTTACTATCCCAGTCGATCTGCTTCATATTTTGAGCAATTCCTGCTGTGCCCTAAGTCAGTAAAATTTTGTCAAGTGCACTTAAAGTTCTGAGATATTTTTAGAATAAATTTACTATTCAAATTATTTCTAACAGCAAAATCGTTATGAAAGTAAATATCTACAAGTATTAAATACATCAATAATATTTAGAACACCATCTAGCTGAATGTTGACGTTATTTTGAATAATAATTTGAAAAATCTTAGGGCGTGATGTGTCTCTTGTCCTAACTAATCCATTTGTATCGCTTCGCCAGGCGTCTTTAACAAAAGACGAGCCGGCTAAAGAAGAAACACCAATGGAAACGTCAACGGAGGAAGAAAAAACGGTAGAATCGATCGAGATCAAGGATGATGAGATGCGTCCTGAAGATGAGTCGGACAGCGAATCAGTTGTGGAGGTCGTCGAGCCTGAGGTCGCGCCCGAGGAGCCTGTCGAGGTGAGAGTGGCGTTCGAAATCTTCACATACAATTGGTCACATACACTTTTAACTTTACTTTCTTGCTTCTTACCAAATGAAAATTTAAAAAAATTGCACAGACAATTACAAATTTCAGAAAATTTCCATTTATTTCCACTTCCCGTGTGACTCTTTCCAAGATGGCCGTATGGTCAGTGTCGGTGTCAGTCTGTAGTATCTAACATGTAAGTTAGTTAATAAAGCGCCCTTCTTCCGTTCTTCCGTCTTTGTACATTTCCTCCCTCTGTCTCAGAAGCTGTCTGTCCTAGTTCTTATTAGAGATATCATCATCATCATCATTATCATTTCAGCCTATCACAGTCCACTGCTGGACATAGGCCTCCACAAGTTCAAGCCGAAAATTGTGTGAACTCATGTGTGTTACCAATAGTCACCACGCTGGGCAGGCGGGTTTGTGACCTATTAGAGATATCTGATAGCGATTGTCACACATAGTAAGGCCCCGCAGTAGAGTTTTAGATTGAGCTTGTTTAATAGAGCTTTGCAACTTATTAGTTCTTTTATATTACCTGGGCTGAATACTGACGCCGGTTAAATTATCTATACAATAATAAAATGGTAGGAAAGTCAAAACTGTACATTGAATATTTTTTTAAAAGAATACTTGGGGTGTGATCTACAATCGATACCGAAGCCAAAAATATAGTTTTTAGAATTTTTGTCTGTTTGTCTGTATGTATGTCCGGGTAAAACTCAAAAAGTACTGCATGGATTTACTTCAAATTTGGCACGAATATTATTAAGAAGTTGGGTCAACATATAGGATACAAATTATCACTCTATCACCTACGGGAAACGAGCAGTGAACCTTTATTTCTTCAACGCATTCTGCAACAACGTGTAATCTAACGACGCATATTTTAATGTTGTTATTATGTTAATAACTATGCTATAAGCTAGCTTCATACTATAAATAACTAGCGACCCGCCCCGGCTTCGCACGGGTGCAATGCTGATGCTAAATACACTACAGAAATACAATATATCTTTGGAATATACACTACGTTTTTTACGCCGGTACCGCCGCAAACGCTACGTCCCGCAATTTTTAAATCTGTGATATCTTCGAAAATATTCATTTAAATCATATGCTGTAAAGGGCCATATAGATTTATATTCAATCAACAATGTATTTAAGGTATTTAATTGGATAAGGATTAATGCTGTATTGGTAAAAATCGCTTCGAAAATTAGCCATTATTTGTCGTAAAAAGTAAATGACAAAAAAATGTTATTGTGGAATATCCATAAGAGATAGGTATATACCATCGCGGAGTTTTCTGTAGACCTTTTCAATGTGTACAATACTTAGTACATTATTTTGATAAATCTCGTAGGGTTCAGCCTGCGCTTGCAATTTAAGCGAAAAAAAATTAATTATTTACGATATAACATTAGAAAACTCAAAAATAACAGTATTTCTCCACTATTTAATGGATGTTATTATACATATAAACCTTCCTCTTGAATCAATCTATCTATTAAAAAGAACCGCATCAAAATCCGTTGCGTAGTTTTAAAGATTTAAGCGTACATACATGTGCAGGGACAGAGAAAGCGACTTTGTTTTATACTATGTAGTGATACTATAAATAAAGACATTCTGTAGTATATTTAGTATCAGCATTGTACCCGTGCGAAGCCGGGGCGGGTCGCTAGTTATTATTATTATTATTAAACCTTTATTGCGGATATAGTTAACAATGTTTTTTACAATTTATGTTGATCGACAATATTACAAAAAGGGTACATGCTAACGTATATCCGCGTCTCTTTGGGACACAAAGGCCTCCTCCAACTCCTTCCACTTCTCTCGGGACAATGCAGTCCTCTGCCATAATGGGCCTGCAACCCTTCTGATCTCGTCTGACCATCGCTTCCTTTGTCTTCCTCTCTTTCTTCTGGTGTGAAATCGAGGGGTCCACAGGGATACATCCCTCGTCCATTTATCTCCAGTGTCTCTGAGCATGTGGCCTACCCACCTCCATTTCAGGGTTTTTGTTTTTAATATGACATCTTCCACCTTTGTTGTTTTTCTTATATCCTCCGCCCTTTTGCGATCTCGTTTAGTGTAACTTATTATGCTTCGTTCCATAGCCCTCTGACAAGTAACGAGTTTTTGGCCTTGTTTTTGTGTTGTTGCCCTAGGGTCGCTAGTAAATTAATATAATTGGTATTAAAACTAATCTAATTTCCTAACCAGATCGACGAGGGCGACGAGGACGACGTTGTGCTTAAGGCGGAGCCCGTGGAGCAGGTGGTCGTAGAGGACGCGGACACGGACGATGAGACCGCCGAGCAACGCACACAGCGCGACCTTCAAGCCGAGATAGACTTCAGCAAGGTCAAGATCAAGCAGGAGCCCGTTGACCCCGGTGAGTGAACGGCAACTTATTACTGATAAAAACTTTCTCCTTAAGCCCCGACGCGAAAAGTAGTTATAATGCCAATGTTTTGTAATTTTGCTCACTCTTGGTGTACAATAAAGAGTTTTTATTATTATTATTATTGTCTGTCTGTGGTGTCATGGTTATTGAATGAATGGATGAATTTTTATGCTTATATTATTTTTTTATGTGAAAGCAATTTTTTGCGTTAACGTAGTAAAGGGTTTTTTCAATTTTTTATATATTATGCCTAAGAATAAAAATAAAAGCCTAAGAATAATAATAAAAATAAGTGCCTAAGAATAATAATTGTGACGAAAAAAAAAACCGACTTCAATTACATTGACTAGTAATACAACGTAGGTAGACAAAAAAATAGTCAAGTAAATAAGCATTATCAAAGATCACTCCAAAAGTTGTAATGAGATCTCGATAAAAATTAAATGTGACCATATGATAAACATCGGCTTTCGATTAAATTAAAAATCATCAAAATCGGCACAACCAGTAGTAAAAAGTTATGCGGATTTTCGAGGGTTTCCCTCGATTTCTCTGGGATCCCATCATCAGATCTTGGTTTCCTTATCATGGTATCACACTTAGAATATCTCCCTTCCAACAAAAAAAGAATTATCAAAATCAGTTCATAAACGACGACGTTATCTCCGAACATACATAAAATATGGTCGTCCTTTTTTGAAGTGGTTAAATAATATGATAATGCAAGAACCAAATCAACTAATCAAACTTATAATCGTTGTAAGGTCGATCATTAGTTCATAAACAAACAACTAGAGGGCGTGAAGGCGTGCACTTTTGGATTTTCCAAGTATTACGTACTGGTCTAGATCTATTACATCTTCTAATTCTAGTTTAAGAGATTTTTTTGTTGATTTAAAGCATATTGTCTCCGCTTAACTTACTTGTATATCTTATTGTAAAATAAAATCTAACCTAATCGTTTATTTCTACATTAACAGATGACGAACCAATTATCACAGCGGAGGTGGAAAGCATTCCACCCGTTATCGACACCACTCACAACACTGTGACATCGTCGATCGATGGCAACGTTCAACTTGACGATGCTACCCCAGCTCCGGTGCTACCCCTCGGAGGAATCAGGATCAATATATCGAAATCTATACCCTCGTTTGTCAACCACGAAGACAAAGCGTCAGAGAAAACGTTAGAGGATGTCAGTGTGGACGATGAACCCTTACCCCCTGGTGAAGAACCAGAGTTAGAATATAAATTGAAACCATCGTTGGAAGGAGTCCACTTAAGCAGACAGCCTCCTGTGCAAAAAGGCAGTGAATTATCTGGATTGTGCTCTATCATGTGAATGTACCAGTGAGTGTCTGTGTACTGAGTGTACTTTTCTTTTGTGACTGAAAGTATTTTGGATTTGTCCAATAGGAATTGTTACTATATCACTGCCTAAGATTATTACTAGAGTAGATTTCTATTTGATGATACATAATGATTAGATTAAGTTTTGCTTCGTTTCATAGCATTCTTATTTTTGTGAAAATTATTTATTTAATCAAAAACGTCTTAAGTTGGCATCTTATATTTTAATTTGCATAAAAACTTTTGGTTAGTATTATAAAAAATTCATTGAAAAAAACTTTCTCAAAAGCAAAAAAATGCCATCACATTGATTAGGTATTTTATAGCAATTGTTGGCAGGATTTTATGAATGATCCTTTAACATCAGTTTCTTACATACAAATTTTCATTAGTATGTATTCATTTTCCTACCTATCTAGATAGCGTAATAGCCTTTTTATTCTCAAATATTTCTTATGTCTACTATAATTGTAGTTCTACAATATACAAAATATCGTCCACAAATATTAACTTAATAGTAAGTCCTAACATAATGTTTGATTTTAATGTTTATGTTATATTCTTCCAACATATTGTTAGTAAACAATTACCATTTTGTTAAGAAATGTGATATTAAAATTAAGGTAGCCTATGTATACATTTTGAAGTGTGAATATTTTTTCTGATTAGATGTATGTTATCACAATGTTTGTTAAGATTTGTAAATAGGTGTAAATAATGGTTAGCGTACCTATGTACAGTGTTTACACGGTTTTAAGTTAGGTAAAGGAATCTCTCGGTATTATTTTTCTTTTGTCATAAATAAAATCTATTAATTATAGCAAGAATGTAGAAATCCACCGAAATAATACATTTGAATTTGTAATAAATATTACAAACATGCGACTTGTTTTATTTTAATCTATATTAAATTGCTTTCATTTTCACATGCCTTCTTTTAATTTTACGTAGTTAAGTGCCACAACATTGTTTACTTCTTAAATAAAGATAATTTTAATGATTACATTTTTTGTTTTATTTTAAACAACATATCCTAAATTATTCATGTAAATAAATGAAAAGTATAAATTAAAAAAAAAAAATAGAATAAAACAATAATACTACAACAATAATTTAATATTCTTAACATTATTTACATATTACAATTGTGGGGCCATCTAGGGAAAGGAAGAGTATCTTTAATGTTAGGAATATTACACAACACTTGCAATATTCTTTCTAGACCGAGGCCAAAACCCCCTGTGGGTATATTTCCAAACTTTCTCAGCTCCAAATACCAGCTTAGAGCATCAGATGGTAACTTTGCATTTAATTTTTCATAATCATCTTCTCTGAGGCTTCCACCGACGATTTCCCCAGTTAATGGTGCCAATAAATCTAATGCATCAACCTGAAACAAACATAGTTAAAGAATATTTAACGTAATATATAGTCCTCCCGTGACCATGGTTGTTGTAAAGTATCCCAAACATCAGACATGTAAAAAATTTAAAAAACCATAATAAAATTCGAAATAGCTGTTTCATAATAATGCATAATATAATATTTATCTGCTCTGACTTACAGTTGAGGTCTATTTTATAAAATATCTGTGGAAAAATTATAAGGAAAAGTTATTAGTAAAATAAACTACCTACATTGTTATTATCTAAAGGAGATTCTTTCATATAAAATGATTTTAAGTTTTTAGGCCAGTGCACTATGAAAACTGGTGCTTGACAGTGATCTACTAAAGTCAACTCTTGTTCTTTGTTAATACCTTCCTCTGTTACGTCCAAGCCTTTAGCACTCAGAATACTTCTTGCTTCATCATACGATAATGTTACGAATTGCTTGTTCAACCACTCGGGTGTTTTATTGCTCTTGTCTATCAAAAACAAATCGGCCTCATTTGTATTTCTAGTTTCAATAAAAATATATTTTAATAAGTCCTCTATAACATTTTGTAGTTTTTCTATACTGTCACAAAATGCTATTTCTGTTTCTAACATGTAAAATTCTGATAAATGCAATCTTGATTTGGAATTTTCAGCTCGAAATGTAGGTCCTAGTGTATAAACATTACCCATTCCTCTACAAATAGCCTCCAGGTGAAGTTGACCAGACACTGTTAAATATGTTTTAGTTCCAAAGTAAACTGAGTCTACACTCTTTCCTTCTTGCATCATAGCCTTTACAGTTTCTTCATTATCAGGTTGCACTTTAAAAACCTCTCCCGCACCCTCACAATCGTTGGAAGTTAATATTGGAGTGTGTATGTGGATGTAATTCTTTTTAACAAAATAATTATGTATATGATTTGTGAGTGCATGACGCACTCTCAAGAGAGCTGCTGTGTAATTAGTTCGTGATCTTAAATGAAGAAATTGTCTGATATACTCTGGTGGATGTATAGTTCGCGGGTTAAATGGGTATCCATCGAGTACTACGCATTTACCAATAACATTAACATTGTCTGCTACAAGTTCCAGTTGTCCCCTCGGGCTCTTGGACAATTTTCCAGTAATATGAACAGAGCTGCCGTAAGTTAAATTATCATCTATTTTAAGATTCTTTGGAATAACAATCTGTAACTTCTGTGCGCAGGAACCATCGTTTACATCCGCGAAGATAAATTCCTTCTGTACTCGAAGACTTTTGACCCATCCCTGTGTATAAAGTGATAGATTTTAAGTTAGAATTTAATGTAATTAATGCGAGTATTTACAATAAAACTTTTAATAACCTTAACTTCAGTTACTTCTCCAATTTTAGGTGTTTCTAAAACAGAGGCTATAATACTGTACTTTTTTGATACTACTCCGATTTTAAAATAATAACTTAATTTAACGCAATCTTTCATAAAGATCATATTAGTTAACTTTATTAAAGTTGAAATATCCTATATGAATCATGTATGAATTTTATTGACATTGATAATAAACGTCAATACGGCAATCTGATAAAAATTCTGATATAACTTACATATGTGCATAGATAAGTATAATATGGTGTACACATATGTGTTGCTAATGCTAAGTAACTACTATTTCAAAAAACATAAATTAAAGTTTAGTCAGAAAACAAATAGGTAGGTACGTAACTTAAAAATAAATTCCAAAATATGTAAAACTCTTACTTTTAAATCTGTGGAATAAAAAAAAAATGAATTGATGACAAATAAGACGAATATTTTTTTATTGTTTCATCAGCAATATTTCCGGAAACCTCTTAAAAAGTATAAAGTAGCTTGTAAATATAGCATCATTGCTATATGCGGCTTGGTGGCTAATGACGATGTTATAAAAACAGAGAAATAAAGTGTAAAAAGGAAATTCCGCTTTGTAACGACGGGTTCCTTAAAAAAGAAGTTTATCTTGGTCTTAAAATTAATATTATTGTATATCAATTATTGAATTTAATAAACATATTGTTCTAAATATAACTGGATAAATGAAATGGATTGTGTTGAATAAAATTAGCTTTTACGCACGGTATAGATTAAATTTGTTTGTAGGTATTAAAAAGTTAATGAAAGTTTTATTAAGTGTAATCGTTCAGTTTGATATTGGTTTTTCCTAAAGAAAGTCTACATGTGGAATCAGGCGATTTATATATATATATATATGTGTGTGTGTGTCTGTGTGTGTGTGTGTGTGTGTGTGTGTGTGTGTGAACGCTACTTGACACCAAGAGGGCAAAAAATTGTTTTAGCATTTGCCATATTAAGTTTCAAAATTATATTATAGCCTAAGTTCCTGCATAAGGATTATATTTAAATACTAGCTGTGCCCGACTTCGTCCGCGTGGAATTTAACTTTAGTTATTGTTCAATTCGCAGTTATAAAAAAAAATCTAAAATTAAAGTGGCCTAAGTCACTCCTTATAATAATCAGCTATCTGCAAGTGAAAGTCCCGTCGGTCCATCCGTTTCAGAGATTATCCGGAACAAACAGACAGGCAGACAAAAATTGTAAAAAATGTCATTTCGGTATATGTACCATCATGATCATACATCCATATGCATTTAGTAAAAAGCGGTTATTTTAATATTACAAACAGAGACTCCAATTTTATATATTTGTATAGATATATGATATCTTTCCTAATGAAATCTGGCCCAAACTTCGTAACTATCCGCGCGTAAGCACTATTATAATTTACAATGAAACGGACGGTTTTTATTTACCTAACTTATTTCCTTAATTTATTTCATTTATCAAATTATCAACGTTGTTCGGACACGATTTTATCAGTTGACCTATCTGATATATCATATATGTCGATATACGTATTATCTTGAATTATGTACTTGCACATTTTCACTAAACACATTAACGAGGGTATATATATATATGGTATATATTCCTTATACTGTGCGCGTGTGTGTGTGTACTTAGGTTTCGTAACAACTACGTCAAACTAAATACAGATTTCTAATAAGAGACATCAAAATAAATACATATTTGTAGATTGTGATTCTTTGACCACGGTTCTTTTTCCGTATAAATATGGGTTGAAACTTAACTGAATTAATTCAGAACACTGTCCAATAGCCAACTGCAAGTTGGCAGTTAATTTACCTATTTTAAAGGCTTTACGTATTTTCCAAAGCATGTCGGGATAAACCACAAGAACGCCGATGAACACTAGAAGTAAATATTTGTGTCTGATAGGGCTACTACCTGCTACTTGCATCACTACACCAGAAGGGTTATCATACAGTTTTTATTACAACTGTCCCAGCACCAACAATGAATTAAATATTTTGAATTCATGTTTATGGTCTATGATCCTTTAAGATGTCTATAGTACTTGTGATATGAATACGTGTGTCAATTTTGTGCTGTCATCATAAGTAAATCATGTTCACGGATTTTATCGTGCAGTGAAACTATTAAAAAATCACTTAACTTAATAATTAATTAATTATTGTGCTTCTGTTACTTAAAGCTATATCGTAAAATGTAAGTAGATTATTTAAGTACCATTAATAGCAGTCATATTTATTAAAAAGCATTTTGATTGTACTTGTTACTAAAAACCACTATATTAATTGTTCTCACAAACGAGTTTTTTTACGTCTTGTTATGTTCAAGAATTTTGAAATTGGAATTATATTTCTCCTTTGCTAGTTTTTTCGATATATTCTTTAGCGCCGATGGATAATTTTTTATTGTATATTATTTATACTTTCAAATTAAGGTTTTCGCTTTTAGGGTTTCACTTTTTATTTACGTCGTATTGTAAATTTTGGTACAGATACATCATTCTGTTGAAACAGTTTTTAAATCTAGTCGATATTTTTACAGTAGGCACCTATCTACTAATATCATTTTTATCACAAGGTGATTTTTCACCTTAGCTTATTATTATCACTATCTGTGGAGTGAAATTTAGAAACAAAACTGTTTTTTTTTTTAATAGAATTGAATAATTTTGAATTCTTATTAATTTTTAGGATATAAGTTTTCTAAAAATGTAATAAATATTTTAAAAATGTATTTCATTGCATTTGTCACTACTGTTACAGTTTCTAAAAAAAGAAAGTGAAGGCTTCATACTTTCCGTGACACACATAAGATGAGATTTTAAGATGCAATTTCATAATCATTAAAATGCAATCACAAGTTTTAAGTTTTAAAAGGGAATTCTATTAAATTTTCATTTCTTTTTTACAACAATTACTTTTTAAATGCTAAGTAAATTTAATAATGAATATACATTGACGAAAACTTCTATACCTCTTCTGTCTAAATTAGAGTTAATTAATCATTCTCTATTTTTAACTCTAGACTTATTAAATTATTTTAAAACAGAAAGTCTAACCCTTTAATTAATCTATTCCAACAAAGTCAAAAGAGTATTTGTAATTAAAAGTAAATTTAATGGTTATTAAAATCAATAATAAGATATAATTTTAGTACAGTTTGTGTTAAAATAAGCTTTGCGTTTATTCTGTTAGAATAATAATAATCATTATCATATTTACAAAGTACCAATTCCTTTTGTATGTAAATAAAGCAAACATAATTAATGTGAATTGTAACTTTGTGGGAAAAATATTTACAAAAATTAAATACTGCGGAATATAAGTCCAATGTCATAATAATAAAAACATTTTTTTTACTTAGTTTGCAAAAAATGTTGCTTAATTTATATTAAACATAATCGCATTCATATTAAAATGTATCTCATGAAAACTGTATGTTTATCTATATATTAATATGTGAAGTAAAAACTTTGTACCCCTTTTTACGAAAATTGCCCGAACGGAGGATTATGAAATTTCACACACTTATAGTTTATATAGAGAAGGACTGCAGAATGCTAAATTTTTGTTAATTATGCAAAAAAAAATACATTAAATTGATAAAAAAACATTACACACACTACCATGAATTTGACAAACACACGCATACATACTCTTTTGTTTATTATTATAAAGCTTTTACAACAGACCCTTAATAATGTTCAAACTTATAATTTAAATTAATAATGGTCGAATTGCGACCACTAGTTTATATAAAAAAACCTTTTGCTATCCCAGATAATAATAACCTAAGTACCTATCTATGCCAAATACATTAGAATCCTTTCAAATATTCTAGTTTGATTTAGTAATAAACAACCTTTTTTCTAAGTTATCAAATTTTATACTTGTAAGATTTTAAAATAAAAATACCAAAAATAATCTTTGTCTACTTATACAGCTAAATGGAACTTTAATAATGATGTCTATTTAAGATTAAAGTAATCTATATAATGTTCTATAAAGCTTAAGAGTGTTTTTTTTAAACATGCTAATATCAGGAACTACTCCATTTACCGAGGAAGTCTAATAGACTATATAATATTTTTGCATGTTTTGACCTTAAATCTTAATATCTTATCATCAAAGAAATGAGTGTATCTTATATAGTATCAATATTATAATTGGTTTTTCTAGTACTTTTATCATAGTTTGTTTTACTGGTATTGTAATGGTAAGTAAATAAACTTAGGGTCACTTGCAGCAAAATTACAAAAATCTTGATTTTATTAAAACTAGATTTTACCCTAAACTCGATTTAACTTAAGTCTCATCGAAGTTGCGTTGCTCATAATAAAATTATGTTCAATATAACTAAATCGAGATTTTGCGTATCATTCAGTCGCCATTCGTTCTTTACGTTCCGTTTTAAATACAATAATGTACACCAAAACAATATCGCGTACACAGAAACGTATATTTGTCAGTGTCAATTGTTAATTTGTTATGTTATCGCGCATATTTTAAATCACAGTTTTAAATCAAGCAGTTTTATTTCGTGTTGTATTTTTGTCACAGTTGATTTTGTGTTTTTCGAGTTTTCTGGTTTTTCGTTTGTAACATAACAATGAAGAAATCCAGGGCGCCTAATTTTACTAATGATGAAATAATGCATCTATAATCCTTATTGAAAAATATCCTATAATAGAAAATAAAAAAAAAACAGACGGAGCTACAACAAAAGATAAGCAACTAGCTTGGCACAACTTAGAATACAATTCGTAAACGACATTCTCACCAAGAACTGCCGAAAACTTGCAGTCTTGCTATAAAATACCAAAAAGTTAAAGTAAAAAAAATGAACTCCAACGAAAAAATGGCCATCAATATACTTCAGCGAAACCTTTTCAAAAATTCGTCTCCTCGTAATGAGTTGAACAAATCACTTTGAACGAAGACTCTTCGAAAGAAAAACGGCGTTTCCAAATACTGTAGGATTTCTTCGTCATCATCTGATAACAAATCGTGCTCATGGTCCAAAGGAAAATCCATTTTTTTCGTAAGACAACAGAAAGAAACAAACAAATAAACAATAATGTCGCGTAGGTATTCACAAATGATGGTTCACAAAATCGAGATTTTATTACGCTAAACCGACTCTGGTGCCGATTTAAGTTTGACGTTTATTTGAATCGAGATTTAAGCTAAATCGATGACGTGCAAGACATTGAATCTGATTTAAGAGCCATTTCACAATTTTACGCTCTGCAAGTTTAGGTAAATTTGGTCGCATCGCGCGAGTCGTACGAGCCGCGCGATCTTTGTGCTAGTACGTATAGTGTGACAACCAAAAGAACATCGTGATCATTTTCTGATGTATAATAAAAATTATAACTATGGTATAAAATGTTTTTTACTTAATTAATTTGTTAAAAATTTCAAGTATGTTATATAACAACAGTCAATAACTTTAAAATAAAATTAAAAAAATCAATTTTATGAAACAATTTTTTAAAATTGATTTAGTTTTTTCAGTTTACGAATGAATGTAATATTTACGATATGAATAAAAAAGCATTTAATGACATCGACACCGAAAAAACATATTAATTAACAAATAACAAGACAAACAGATTGAAATGCCTATTTGTATTGATAGTGTGAGAAAAGAAAATTAAATTATACATTTGTTTACAGAAATTATCATTATATTATTTTACAGTCATTTTCGTAATATGTTTATTTTATTTATATTTTATTATGAAAGTATCAAATGCGTTTTATCCGCTATAACAACAGGCGCTTGGCGCGTGTGAGCGAAAGAGACGGCTGCGCAGAATTTGGCGTGGACCTTACCTCTAAGAGCGCTAGCGCTCGACTGATTTACCGGGCTTGATGCGTGGCAATATATACTATCTTTTTATTATTTAATATAAAATGTATTAAAAATAATTACATCTTTTAATTATTTTTTTTGTATTCCTTAATGATGTAAGTTTACTTTGATGAAGATAGTTCGTTAAAATTTCTTAGTTTTTTAAGAGAAATATCGCTTTTAAAATTGTACTTATTTGGAAAATATTCGTAACTTTAAATTTTTTTTATCGTTTAATAGAGATACAAATGGAATAAAAATCTATGATAGTGGACAACAAAATTATATTCCACATATTATGATATTTTTTTAAAATGGTTTCAACGTAGAGGTTATTGAAAAGTAGGACTTCAAAGTATACATTGTGACCGTTTACCCAGGGAGGAGGCTGATGAAAAGGTTAATAATTTTATACACATAATATAAATCAAAATTCTGATCTGACTATGGACTACAACAAAGGTTGCTCTATTATATTTCAAGAATATAAATTACATTATTGCATCCAACACTGAGATTAACGACGTCAAAATATTACAATTTCGCGGATTGTTACCGATTTTTGTGAAATGGCTCTTAAGACAAGCTTTAATGGTTAAAATTACAAATAAGTTTTTAAGCATAAAATAATTGTATTGTCAAAAATATTTTTGACAATACAATATACAATAGCATATGCTTACAGACTGGTAAATTATATAAGTATATGATTCAGTTTGTAACATCCCACTGCTGGGAATAGGCCTTTTTTCCCATGGAGGAGTAGGATAGGAGCTTGATTCTCAAAGCTGTTCTACTACGGGTTGGCGGGTGTGATAAAAGTATTTCCTCTCGACCAGGCTACGTGCTTTATGGACGCTCCCTAATGAATTATGACTCATTGCTTCTGTTGATTTTTTTTTAATTCCCATATTACCACTATTAGGTGTAAATTAGGTTCCTGTTTTGTAATGTTACTTTAAACAGCATAGGTCATAGCAATGTTTCCATTCTAATGTATGAAAGTAACATTGTTTGTTTTATGTAAATATTTACGCGCTCCGACATATTACTAAATAAATATTTTCTTTATTTAAAATGTATCGAGTGAATTTGTTAAAGTCAAATACATGCAGCTTAAAAAATTCTTACGTTTTGTGAAACTACACTTTTCTGAGCAATTTTATTAAATTCTCATTCCATAAAAACCATCTAAAAAGCATAAGAAGAACATAAAATACCCGAAATGTTACCATCGTTCCCGAGTTTTGCGTTTTGCGACACATTTAGTGAATAATTTCTTTTTTATTATATAACTAGGTCGGCAAACAAGCGTACGGCTCACCCGATGGTAAGCGATTACCATAGCTTATAGACGCCTGCAACACTGGAAGCATCGCAAGCGGGTTGTCGACCGTAACCCCAATCGCCCCAGGAGCTTATTCACCACAGGAACACAACACTGCTTGAAAACAGTGTTATTTAGCTGTGATCTTCTGTAAGGTCGAGGTCTACCCCAGTCGGGCTGCTCCATATTTTGAGCAGGAAATTTCTTGCTGTGCCCTACCTAAGTTGAAAAAAAAAACTATTTTTATAGATTTATTGTACCGTCGGCCAAGAAAGTGGTGTACCACCACTCTAAGGTTGAATGCCGCTTTCAGATTCATAGGTGATAAAGATTAGTTTCGCTTGCAGATCGATCTGACGACTTCTATTGCCGTCTTTATCTGATTATTGATGACGATATTATTTAAACTTAATAGGGTTTAAAATGTCATGTATAATAACGACGTATGAATACTTATCAAATAGGTTTACGTCATTATTAACGGTCTCTTTCAGTAATATCTTTTAATAACGAACCTTGTTGTAATTTTCGATGACCAGGAAACTATATCGTAACTGGTACACCACTTTCTTGGCCGACCGTACATTGCGTCCCGGTTTATCCGCATAATTTCTTATCTAATTGGATATTTTGGTAAAATATAACTTGTTTTTGTGCTATTTTTAGATCTTCAACCATATACGTAACAAGTTTCACCCAAAACCATGCATCAGCTTTGCCGTGACTGAGTATCAAATATCTAACCAAATTTTTGCGTTAAAAAAAAGCAGTAAGATATTAATTTACTACAATATCTAGACTTTTTGTTGTAATTTAAGCGTCGCGTACATTCATACGGATATCAAAAATCAAGTTTTGTATGAACCATATAAAGTAAATAGGTAAAGTTAACATACAAGCGTTATGTTGCGAAATCTCAGTGTTATCTTTTCATAAATCTTTATCTTACATCAGATGTATTATTATTTGCATTACGATTTAATAGACAGAGAACATAAGTACTTGGGACACTGAAATTTCTTTTAATTTTAACCGATTGCTCTAAATATATTACAAGAGTTTTATTGTTTTTTATTTTCATTAATTCGTTGTCTGTTTGTCATCACTACATAGTATAAAACAAAGTCGCCTTCTCTGTCCCTATATCCCTATGATATTTATGCTTAAATCTTTAAAACTACGCAACGGATTTTGATGCGGTTTTTTTTAATAGATAGAGTGATTAAAGAGGAAGGTTTATATGTATAATAACATCCATTAAATAGTGGAGAAATACTGTTATTTTTGAGGTTTCTAAAGTGATGTCGTAAATAATTAAATTTTTTCCGCTTACATTTCAAACGCAGGCTTAACCCTACGAGATTTATCAAAATAATGTACTAAGTATTGTACGCATTGAAAAGGTTTACAAAAAACTCCGCTATGGTATATGTCTATGCCTTATGGATATCCAACAATAACATTTTTTTGTTATTTACTTTTTACGACAAATAATGGCTAATTTTCGAAGCGATTTTAACCAATACAGCATTAATCCTTATCTAATTAAATACCTTAAATACATTGTTGATTTAATATAGATCTATATGGCCCTTTACAGCATATGATTTAAATGAATATTTTCGAAGATATTACAGATTAAAAAATTGCGAGACGTAACGTTTGCGGCGATTCCGGCCGGCTTTTACAGTAATGAATAAATCAAAAGTACTGGATCGATTTTAATCATTTTTTCAGTGAATGACGTGGGCTATAATTATATTTTATACCCGTGCGAAGCCGGAGCGGGTCGCTAGTTAATTAATAAAACAATGTGAAGAAATTTCTTGACACTAAATGGTTTAAGTTAATTTATAAGAAAATTAACGAAAAATACAAAATACGTTAATTAAACGAAAGTCAAAGGCGTTCTTATCACCTTTAGTGATTTGGTTTAGACTAAATTTCTAGAAAGGAAACATCGGTGACATAACAAGACATGATAGGCTGACGGTGCTAAATATCTTTAGAACCTTTAAAGTAATCAGAATGAATTTAGTTTTTTTTTTTGCAACACAAGAGTAGGTTTTCCATTCGTGTGATATTTACGTCATGATTGGATTGTTTTAGAAAATGGCTGACTCAAACCCACAAGCAGGAGACACAGGCCCGCCAAAGGGCATCCCAGCTCTGAAAGCGCATGTCATAGCAAACAAAGTGGACGTAGCGCTTTGGGGAATACGTCTTCTCACAGTTTTGTTTACCATCGGCTATGTCATACCCATATTCAACAAGTAAGTGCTTATTTAGTTTCCACTAGTTGTATTTTTCAGTTCAAATGCACTTAATTTTATATTAAACGTTTTTTTTTGCCAATTAAATTATTTCGTTTTCAAAATTATCATAATTGCTTTTATATAGAGGAACGTTATTCTCAAGAGATCAGTTTTTTTTTCTATTGAAAAAGCATATCTGTATTAAAATGTATCATATGGTAACTTTTTATTTTGTCTCAATGATATTCGATCTAAAATACTGTGACAGGTCTTCGACCTGTTACATATTGTATGAGTTAAAAGTTTTATTTTAACGATTGAAGTTCAGTTGTTGTACTCAGAAAACTGTTCGTGCTGCTTACGAACCGTTAAATTTTGAGCTGAATTTGATTACATAATTTGATTTAGAATGACTTTATTCTAATTTTACCTTCTAAAAAAATATTTATGCTATATTGGTACTATTTGAAACCGTTATAACAAAGGACCAAATATAAGTTTAACTGTTCGTTACTAAAACAAACCGTTATATAAATATAGCAACGGTATAAGTGTTCAAAACAGAAATATATTCGTCACGACTTCATTCCTCATCCAGCCCAGCATCAGCGTTCTTCAAAGCCTTACTGGCGAATGCCGCAACTTCAGCGCTTAGACTGCACCAACGCATCCCGGCGAGGGAGATCGCTCTCTCACGGGAGTTCCTCAACCGATTTTTCCTAGAGGACAGCGCGCACTACCTCTTCTACTCGCTGATATTCATGAACGTGGCGCCTAACTTATGTATCCTTTTTATTTATTTCGACAAACAGTTAATAAACGTCTCACACTCAACGGTCCACATTAGGATTTACTCCTATATCGGGGACCGGAAAGACAATACACAAACGCCCAGAACACGGCAAACATCTGTAGGGTCAATACAAACCGTGTAGTTTTAGCTACTTTTTGCTATTTACCTTTTCTTTATCGAAAATATGTTAACAATATTCAAGTAGTAATTAAAATACTCCCCTAACCTGGCAAGATAAGTTCTAATCCCACTCTTTTTTTTTTGTTTTTGCAATATGATTTTGACAAAGTAACAACTTCGTTAATAATAATTATATTTGCATGCGTTCATTTTTAGTAAATATTCTAGCGTGGCTGCTTCAATAGTCGAAATACACGTAATACCGGTTGAAGCATTGCATTGACGAGCATATCGACTGTCCTCGAAACTAATTATTTGTAGCAAATTTACTTTCTTTTTCACATAATCACATACAACACTATTGTAGCAGTTTATAATTTTATCATATATATGAATACGCTAAAGTTAAGATGTTTGCCTCCCTTTTTAGAAAAAAAACCTCACAATTAATTCACGTAAATTATATATCATTTTACAGATAATTGCTTGCTCTTCCGGCATCCACAACTAAAAAATTTATTGTGCTTTTGTTTTTGTAAATTAATTAATTATTAAAATTGTTTATATGATAGCTTTAATTTTGAAACATCGTCAATATGATTGAAGGTCGATACTTTTTTTACTTATTTAGTGCGAATTATTCGCACGGCACATGACAGGTATGTAACGAAGAATAGACGAGAATATGTATATAAGAATCTGTCAATCACATAGACTCTCATAACCCTGTATGAGAATTTGGTCTGCATTGGTCCATGTCTTACGAGAATAATACGATTTATGAGAATATATACCTATTATTATACATTAATGGGTACAAAAAATTGCTAAGTTGGTTTTCTTTACGAGAAAAAAAAGTCGTAGAGTATACGAGGAAAAAAATAAAAATAAATATGTCCGCGATGAATAAACAACAATAAAAACTTGTTTTTATTTGTGCATTGAGTTAAATTATATTTTATTGACTCTGCAATTGACATTGCAATCGATAAAGTCAAAATCAAAAACAGTTTTATTCAAATAGGCTCCAAGAGCACTTTCGAATCGTCATTTTACAAATTAAAACTTTAAAAACAAATTATTATTTTTATAATAGTGAAGCTACCACCGATTCGGAATGTAGATTCTGCAGAGAAGAATCGGCAAGAAACTCCACAGTTACTCTTTTGAAAATAATATATAAACTGTGTTTTAGTACAAAATTAGTAACATGTTGCATAAAATACATAGTCCACACATCTTTATCAACTATGTAATCCTGCACCGAGTAATAAGCTTTATCTATTAATTTTTTTTTAAATAAAAACTTTAAATGTATGTTGAGGCAATTCCAAAATCGTTTGTAGTGTTTTATTATACATGCGAATACCATGACCCAGAAAAGAAACGTTTACTTTGCGCAGTAGGAAACTTGGAGTTACAATTTTGTTATTCCTTCTCGTGTTTACACTGCGATTATTACTATTTATTTCAAAACAATGAATATTCTGGTGAATATACATAATATTGTTATAAATATACTGCGACGCGATCGTTGATATGTCCACCTTTTGGAAAACATCCCGTAGGGAGACTTGAGCTCCAAGATCGTAAATGCCGCTAATAGCCCTTTTTTGCAAGATAAATATAGTCTCAATATCTGCAGCATTACCCCACAGTAAGATGCCGTAAGACATAACACTCTATATATATATTATATTCTCTAATAAAATACATATATTTAAAATAAACAAAACAAGTAATTAGATAGGCGATTTATTTATTTATTTTTGTGGTTCAATATGTTTAGGCAAAGTGGCTGACTACTCACTACTGGCTCAGAACAACAGATTTATGTCTGGTCTTAAATCTACTAATAGAACAAAATTGAGCTAACTTCTAAGATAATAGTAGTGTAAAAATATCATTACATAATTCATAGCAACTACATAATAGCTATAAAATATATAATAAATAAACGCTTTACACTCAACGGCCTCAATAGGATTTTCTCCTGTGTCGGGGGTCCGGAAACACTCACAATACACAAGCACAACGCCCAGACCACGGCAAACATCGCCAACATATGTCTATCGTGAGCGGGAACGAATCCGCGACCGCCAGCGAAACAGCCAGTGCTTGTGACCAGTGCCGGTGAAAATGCGGCGTTCTACCAACATACTCTAACATATATAAATAAATAAATAAATAATATTATAGTTTTTAAGCCTTACGTTAAAAGATGGTGGTCAGTTTTGTAAAAAAGGCGAATTACTATGAAAAAAGTTGCCATATATTTTGATGAAACTTGAACGTTAAGTGTAAGGTCGCGGTACATGTATGTAGATGTCAAGGTGATCGAGTTGTTAACCAACGCTTAATCGACTTCGAGTTGACATTAACTTTTAAATACCTGCCGAGTTTAAAATGTTATACAACATATTTAAAAAAAAATTTTAAAGGTTCGTTCCCACGGGTCAGTTTAATAGAATAATTTGAATATCTACAATGATAATTATAATAAAATGATAATAATAAAATATTAATATTTAATACGGCAAATTTTAACCATCTTATACAGTAAATTTTGTGCTGTCATTGCTGTCAAACAATCTTTAAATATCACACACACGTTCAAAGACCAATAAATACTAGTGCAATGCTATTATTATTTCGTTGGTTTGCTTGATAATTCTAAAACATCTGAACCGATTTTGATAATTTCTTTTCATTATAAAAATAGACATATTTACAAACTACAAATTAATAATTCACTACAATTTACGAAACGACAAAGCGGGCAGAGAACTATTAACACGTTGAACGCCACGGGGTCACCAGTTGGGCCTCACTTGTTTAGTCCATGGGGCCAGTTTAAAAGTCCTCATTCACAAAATTTGTATGATAAGTTTTTATTGCACTATCACACCCACTCTTAAAGATCTTACTTATTTTTCCTTACACTATATGACATATTTTTTTAAGTTGACTCTGGCTCGCGGTCATTTGTTGTCCCCCGTGGCACGGACGGAAGAATTGTGTGTCGACTACATGGTGTCCCCCATGGCCCAAACAGAAAAACTAAAATATCAAGGCGGCGTTAAACGTGTTAGTGGTCAAAACGAAAATTAAAAATCAAATTTTATAGATTACTAGCTGACCCGGCGAACTTCGTGTCGCCTAAAACAAACTTTATCGTATCGTATTAAAGTTCAAATTGACTTTTAAGTATTATCAAAAATCTTTTGTATGGGAGTATTGAAAAGTGTTGTTTTTAGACTTTTTCAGGAAATTTAAAATTTTTTTTTTTAGAATTTTTCTCTCCGTAAGAACCATCCTCGTACTTCAAGGAATATTTTAAAAAACGAATTAGCGAAATCGGTCCAACCGTTCTCGAGTTTTGCGCTTAGCAACACATTCAGCGACTCATTTTTATATTATAGAAGATTATCAACGCGTGTTACTATTATACTTGCCTGGTTTTGAATATAATTAATAATGACTTAAAATATATAGAAATAATATCTTTGACTGGTAATCAGTAATTCTGACGCCGATCTTTCTGTTCGCTCTGCTGCACGCCGCCTCGTACTCGCTCACGATACTCGACGTAAGTAACATTTATTATTCATTCATGTCTTTAATTACTGTTGAAATAATTACTTTTATATTGATTAGTCTAATTCCTATTAGATTTTTAATAGTATAACTATAGTAACTTTTCGTTTTGTAAAATGAAAAATGGTTTCAATTAAAATTAATCTACGGTTAGGTATTAAAAATTGTGACGCACTAAGTTACGCTATTTTAATTGTACAACCTTTGAACAAATGACGCATTATTTATAGATATTAATTACTTAAGGAATTTATTAAAGGATTTTGTTTAATAAAGCAAAATATGATATTTTCCATCTGCTGTTTATGTTCCGTGTCGAATACAAATCAAGCGATAGGTATACCTACAAATGAAGCCTTGTCCAAAAAAGAATATTGTAGTCTATTTTGTATTACGAAATATATACACATTTTGAGGCGTCTATTTAGATTTTTGTAATACAATTAATCTCTACTAATATTATAAAGCTGAAGAGTTTGTTTGTTTGTTTGAACGCACTAATCTCAGGAACTACTGCTCCAATTTGAAAAATTCTTTCAGTGTTAGATAGCCCATTTATCGAGGAAGGCTATAGGCTATATATAATCACGCTAAGACCAATAGGGGCGGAGCACCAATGAAGAATGTTTCAAAATCTGGTATTTTTTCCTTTTAAGAGCTTCTGCTGTGTGCGCTGCGTAAACAGTTGTGTGGGTTAAAATTAGCGTTAGTCCAAAGTAACTATCAACCCAGACGAGGACGCAGGCAGAAGCTAGTATAGTATAATTTTGAGTACTTTAACATAGAAGTTTGTTATTGCAGAAACCTTTATTAGTCTTTCAGAAATTTTTACATACCAGTTACAAGACTTTTAGCTGACAAAATTGTCATATTTAGGTACTGGTTACAAATGACGTTACATTCCTCAGACCCTCGGTCAGAACTCGATGTGGGTGGCGCGACTGCTCATTTCCCTGGTGGAGTTCCAGTCTCGCAACATTCTGCGCGTCGCCGCTCTCGCGGAGATCGTGCTCTTCCCGCTAGTCGTGCTCATGGCACTCATGTGAGTAACACAAACACACACAAACAAATAGGTTGCAGACTAAAGGGTGCAACAGTCGAAGACACAAAAACAATCTAAGTAAAGTTAGTTAAAAATATGATTTAAAATTGAGCTTTTTTCGTTATTTTAACCCCCTATTATTTATTTTAAGAAAGAAATAGAAAACTTTAGACTGGTGAGTTTACGTGATATACAATAATATATAATATAAATTATTTATCGTTGTGTCCATTTGTTATAAGTATTCTTTGACGGTTCGCAGAAAAGTAGCATAAGGTGCCAAATCAAACCACTAATTGCAAATTCATGTGACGTTTCGATCCTTTATTGGATCATCATCAGGTATCTAAAATATGTATAAATATTGAAGAAAGTTGTACAACATTAATTAATCTATACAACAACAAAACAAAGAAAACCAAACCATTAGTACCTTTACACGTAGCAGTCAATCGACATCTCTTCATTAAAGTTCTTTTATTATGTAAGATTCTAAATCCAAATGCATTATATATTATTTCTAAGTTACGTTTAAAGCTGTATTATATGAATTTTGAAAATTTATACTAAAACATTTAAATTTAAATAGGTAACAACATGCACAATTTTAAGTTATTTTTTTGGTTTGTACATTTTCAAGGAATCAAATTCTCAGAACTTGACTATTGAACTGCATCTAAAACATCAATCATATATTTACATATAAAACTATAAAAGACTGATAATGCCCACACAACGATCACAAACAGAATTCTATATATTACCTTTACATATACAGGGTTACTTGTAAAACACCAGCATCCTTGCAGGACAAGATAGCTAACATCATAAGTAACAACATTTGTTCTACGACTTTTCATAATTTGTTAGATTTTACTTTCATACAAAAAAAAATATTAATTTAATTTTCCGTTTGAATGTTATAAACTGTACGCGCATCCCAAATATTAGGTAAACAGTTACTACTTGCGGGTGTGAATGTGAGGGGGGAAGGAAGGGCCGCTAGCGCCCTTGAACTTGAACTATTTCGCTAGCCGAAGCAGTTGGCGCGGCGACTTTGATGCGCCCGCGTCATATGATTTTGTGTGCTACTCGTATTTATTTTACTCGTATCGATCGATGTATTGTATATGTACTAAAATAATTTTATAACCATGGCGTACTGCTATTCTAATGTCGAATACACGGAAATGGTGAAGATGATTATTATCAAATTAAAACGAATTCGGAAGTGTTAGTGAACAGCTGATTTTTAGGTGTGGTGTGTGTGTTGATTGTGATGGTGACTATTTTGAACGCTATGTGCGCGGTGTAGAGGTAATAAAAATTTAGTTTGTAAATATAATTTTATTGTCAATTATTTTTTATTTTTTAACTATTGTAAATACGCTGATTCCACTTTTTTAATTCGCCTGCATTAAACAATGAAAAGTGAATAATACCCAGCTACCAATATTTAATATTAGTTTGGTTTAATTAAACTTTAGTAAACGTTAAAGACTAATAATTAGCTAAGTTAATAATTTTCACATATTTTGGATGTTCAGAATTCAGATAGCTAACAAGCATACACATTTACCTAAGTCACTGCGACATACATACTGTGATACTGCCTACAAACCCACCAAGCAATTTATAATTATTATTAATTTATTTATTTTATTAACTAGAATTATCGGGCAGAGAAAGTGTTATTTATTATTATTATTAGCAGTGCAAAAGCGCGCGAGCGTCGCGTCGTCCTTTCGATAATGAATGAATCAATGAAACATAGACTTACAAATGTTAGGACCGTACAATAAAAGCTTAAAAAATAATTTTTAATTAATGTATTGAGTTACGTCAAAAGTCGTAGAACAAATGTTGTTGTACATAATGTTAGCTATCTTCTCCTGCAAGGATGCTGGTGTTTTACAAATAACCCTGTATATTTTTTTTAAATTTCTTTCTTCCTATTTTAATTTTTCCTACATGTATTTTTCTTCAATGTTATATATAATTTTTATTATTAATCATTACAATTGTTAAATTTTAAAAATTTGTCATTTCTTATAAAATTATGTAATTTAAATTAGCTAGTTAAAGAATTTTACGTTACAATTTCTATTTAATAGTTATTACTTGTTGTATTGACATCTTGTTCTCAAAATTTTTTCTATTATCGTGTCTACAACAACAAATTATATATGAGATATAAACGAACACGCTGCATTGTAAAAGATCAAAATCTGCATACCCATCATCAGATAATTTCAACCTCGTTTGGGGATTTTATTATACATCCGAATACCAAAAAGGAGACATTTTCTTTTCGCAGTCGGAAATTGGAATTACAAATTTGTTATTCGTTCTCGTGTTTACACTGCGACCATTACTATTTATATCAAAAAAATCGATATTCTTGTTTCAATATCCATAATATTGTTATAAATATATTGGGACGCAATTGTTAATGTGTTTACCACATTAAAAATATCCCGCAGGGAGACTCTAGCTCCAAGATGTTAACATATTTACTTCATCAAAAATATCCCGCAGGGACACTCTAGCTCCAATATCATAAATACCGCGTAAAGCCTTTTTTGCAGAATCAATATAGTCTCAATATCTGAACATTATACACCACATTAAAAGACCGTCAGACTATGGAGATAGCTAAAATGTATTAGATGCGCATTAGCAACGTCGGTCAGATGGTGAACTTTTCTAACTGCGAATTCACAACATCAATCGTGATCATTCAAAGATGACAAATCGGACAAGCATCTGATAGCCTAAATCACAAAAATATATGAGAAATAGCAACTAGTTATACCATATACCCATAACGGCCTTAAAATATTGTTTCAAACTAAGGCTAAAAAACAATTAGATGATTTGGGAAAACAATTTAGTAAAAAAGGTGTAAAACAAGGACTCTCCGTCGTCAAAACCATTTTCTGTAGGACAAGAATAACTTCTACAGATTGAAGTATAACAAAAACGTCATAATTATAAATAGGTTAAAATTGGATCATTTAATTTTTCGATTCCGACGATCTTGTAACACTTGACGGATGCACTGCAAATTTTGAACACATGATAAATTATTATATAGAGGATGAAAGCATGAAACTAAGATTGCTAATGAATACAGCAAGACCAAAATAATGACCGGTATACAACAAAAAAGCGTCCACTTTGAATACGTGGAAGACTCCTTCTATATGGATAACACCGTATTTACTGAAGATCAAGTCTATGTAATTTCTTTAAAAAAGACTATGTAATTCGTTTTAGGGATTTTTTTTAAAAGTTGAAAGAAATATTGGTTGTTGAAGGACATAATAGAATTTATTAACAAAACCTTGTCTAGTATATGGATGGGCAACCTGAACCGTAAATGGAGCCTTGAAAAACACACGACCCAATGAATCTATGGAAAGAAGTGGACGTAGATGAGGCATATTTACATCTACTTGTTTATTGTATGATGCGAGATAAAACGAGAAATTGCAGTAAAAGAGTTACTGAGTGTACCCTAGGACTAAGCTGGATTCTTTTTATACGACCAGGCCGGACGTTTCAATTAATGGTATGCGGTTACCGTAGCCTATAGACATCAGCAACACCAGAAGCATCGAAAGCGCGTTGCCGACCCTCCTCAGAAGCTCTGGTCTCCTTACTAAATACAGGAACACAACAGTATTTATTTATTTATTTAATAAAAAGGTTTACCAACAGTGTTTGTACTAATACATTCATAAAATTAAAAAAAAAAAAAAAAAAAAAAAAAAAACTAACAACTAACACTAAATACAAAAACCAATTAAAGGTAAACACGGCATGCAAGTATACAAAAAAAATTAAACAATTTTCCGAATATCAGTCAGTACCTAACTGTCACTGTATGCTTTTACTACAATATAATAGTCACTATTGGTGAAACTTGGTCAAATAAAATAAGCTGTTCTCGTGACCAAAGTTCGCGCTGAATATGTCAATACTACTGCTATAGTGGTTGACTATTCTACAGAGTCTAGGGATAGCGGAGTTGGCTCCTAGGACTGTACGCCGAAGTGGAGGGCAAAGTGGTGTTATAGGTTTTGTGGGCGCCTACGAGGAACTCTAAAATTAATTTTTTCTAACAGTGGCGGACAATCTATTTTATTATTAACTAGCTTCTGGATGAAGATAAAATCTATGTATTCAAATCTTTCGCTCGTAGACGGTATTTTAAAATACTTACGCTATATACGCTCGTTGTAAGACTTCAACTGATTTGTCAGTCTCTGCGACCAGGTAAGGTGCCACATAAACCTTTTCTGAATCCGTTGAATTCGAAGCATATGTACAGCATAATATGGACGCCATACTTTTTTTTTTTGATATCGCAGGGTAACCCATTTACGGGTGATATCCAGGATGCCCAGGTAGGCATTCCTAGACCGTATGTCGGCTTCAGCACTTGGGGGTGCACTACCGACCAAAACCCCTGCGGGAGTCTTCAGCCGCTTTAATTGGAGGGTCCCGGATCTGCAGGCAACAGGATCCCTGCAGCGACAGGCTGGCTTCGGCGATAAGACCAGACTTCTCCTCCATGGGGACTGTCCGGCTCACCTCTGAACAATCCCGACGACGCCATGTCTAGCAGGACCGAGTTCTATCCCGGCCCGACATGGGCACAGGGGCGTTACTGGAAACGCATTAAGTAGCGCCTCCTACGCACCCCCGTTCGTCGCTTGCGGATGGATTCCTCGTCGGCGGCCCCCTCTCATCCGCTCGTCGTTCTCCTTCTGGGACATTACTGTCTCGCAGAAGGAGACCATCGCCTCCCAGGACTCATCGTCGCCGAGCATCGCGGTGATAACGCTCGGCAGTGACAAGTCCCCTCCGAGGACTGTCGTCAGATCGCGACGTAGCGCCGCCCATCTCGTTCACACCTCGAGGGTGAGCTGGGCAGAGTCCACCGCCGCGCAACAATCGTGACATCCAATCGTCGGCTCCCTTTGGGCCGTCCGACACAAGTATTCACCAAAGCAGCCGCGCCCGATGAGAACTTGCGTCAGACGGAAGGTGGAGGGTTTGCGCTTACGGCGCATCCACCGCTCAAGGACCGGGCGCAAGGCAGCCGTTACGCGTGTGCCATGGACGCCATACTACACTAGCATATTCCAACAGGCTTTGCACAATATTAAAATAGAGAGTTATCCTTGTTTTGGGTCTCCTAAAGGCTCTTTCATTTCTAATAATGAAGCCCAAAATCCTCGATGCTCTCTTTACAGTGTCATTAATATGTGGGACAAAAGACATTTTTTTGTCGAAAATAACACCTAAATCTCTAACCCCTTTTCCTCTAATTCAACACTACCAATAAGATACTGGGTTCGTATGGGCTGACTCTTTCGAGTGAATGTAATTTGTGAACATTTACTAGGGTTAATTTGCATACCGTTTTTGTCATACCATTTCTTTAAATTATCTAAATCTTTCTGTAACAGATCGGCATCTGTTCTTACATTTATAACTCGTAGCAGCTTAAGATCATCAGCGTTTAAAAAAGCAGAGGTATTTTTAAAGCATCGGCTTATGTCATTCAAAAACAAATTGAACAGGATAGGCCCTAAGTGTGACCCCTGGGGCACACCAGATGTTATTATAAATTTATCTGATTCAAACCCATTAGCTATAACATAGAAATAACGATTTGTCAAATAAGATCTGAACCAGTCTAACATCGAGCCTGAGAAACCGTACAATGATAACTTCGTTAACAATGCGCAATGTAGAACCTTGTCGAATGCCTTACTGAAGTCAGTGTATACAACGTCCACTTGAGTATTTTTATACAAAGCTTCGACTAACGCATTCTCGAACAAAATCAAATTAGTAACCGTTGATCTTGCTTCAAGAAAGCCATGTTGATCTTCTGAGACGAATTTTTTGCAGTAGGATCGTTAGGGCTCAAATATCTTTGCAAATATAGACAACATAGATATTGGCCTATAGTTTGTGACATAGTTTGGATCTCCACTTTTGGGTACAGGAACAACCTTAGCTATTTTCCACCGCGAAGGATATACTTCAGTTCCGATCGACTTATTATAGATATATAATAGTGGGTCTGCTAAGACGTCTGCGCAAGTTTTTATTAAGGTTGGCGGTACATTGTCTGATCCTGGACCTTTACACTCATTAAGATTCTCTAGTTTTTTATAACTACAGAGTCTCGAGTGAATCATACAGTGGAATAGTTGTCATGGTGCTTGCCATCTGTTCGTAAGTCATCAAGCTCACTTGCATTTAGCTGTGATACATTATAGACGGATGCAAAGTATTTTGCAAAATGCTGACATATATCCATTCCGTTTTCAGCAGTTTGTTCTCCATCAGATATAATTTTAGGATAGGTATTATTTGTGTTACGTTTGTTCTTCACGTATATCCAAAAAAGATTTGGGTTTTTTGATATATTATCTTCCACACTTTTCATATAATGATTATAAGAAGCAGTCGTTAGCACGTTGCACCTAGCTTTTAGCATGTCTAGGACTATTTTATCGATAGGATTCTTGTATTTATTGAAGCGTTTTCTAATGTTATTTTTTTCACGAAGAAGATTAATTAATTTTGATGTGAACCACGGTGGATATTTACGTTCAGTCTGGGTTATAAGAGGCACGTACTTTTTGATAACAGCCCATAATACTTTGCAGCTCCATTAATTTAATTAAATCTCCTAATTGAAGAGCCACTTGAGGGTCTGTAGAAGCTACGGTGTCGCTGGTGGGCGTGGTAAGGTGGGCGGATCCAGTGGGTGTGGCTTGAGACAAAGTGGGCGGGGCCTGAGTCTGAGTAGGCGGGGCCTGAGCCCGAGTGGGCGTGGCCTGAGCCCGAGTGGGCGGGACCTGACTCCGAGTAGGCGGGGGCTTGGGGGCGTGGTCAGTGGGCGGGCCATGATAGGTGGGGTCAGTGGGCGGGGCTTGGCCCACGGTGGGCGGAGCTTGGTCTGTAGTCTCTTGGTTGGTTGGGTTTGTTGTGTGTTGAAGTAATATCCCACTGCTGGGCAGAGGCCTCTTTCCCCATGAAAGATCAGAGCTTAATCCACCACGCTGCCCTAATGCGGGTTGGTGGATATGTTCCCTACTCGCTCAATCGGTGCTAACTTATTGTATCACGTCCTGGGGTGGTGCACCGAAAACCAGACTGATTTGCCTGGAGAGAGCACAAAGAGCTATACTGAAGGTATCATTATTTAAACCGTATCGTTACCCCACTGTATTGTTATACAAAGAGTGCCAGGTCTTAACGGTGCGCCAATTGTTTATACTTGACACCCTACTAAGACAACACACACTTCTTGAATATCACCCGTCAGTGTCAGACGCCAAAAGGCGGTACAATCCTGTACAGTGTACCAAATTTTCCACAAGGTTCTCAAAGCGATTCTTTTGCAGCTTCGGTGGCTTTTTGTACAACAAAATCAATAGATTTCTGCCTATATACAGCCTCACTAAAAATAGGTGTAAACGGAAATTAACTGACTGGTTACAGAAATTGAACTATGATGACACGGAAGCGATTCTTTCTGCCCTAACTTAGAGTACTTCTAACATACTAGCACCCATGCCCACACAACACACACACACACACACACACACACACGCACACACGCGCACACACACAAATACACACACACTACCTAACCCATATCGTACCACGAATAACATAAAATATACTAACCTTAGATATATAAAGTTACTATCTCATATAATATTGTTTACAACAAAATTGTTAATGCCCGTATGATGATATTTGAAATGTACTTTTTTAAGGGGTGGAGACCTGGTGTCCTGAAACACAGGCCTCGAGCCTAGCTTAGGCACCAGTCTCCCACAATATTAGTGCTCATGTTATTATGTACCTATCTAATGTCCTGTTAGCAATATTGTGGTGAGAAAATAAATAAATATTATTATATTATTATTATTACTAAGAGTACCGATCGCTATCAAATGTATGTGATACACGGGACACGGGACTCGGAGAGCACAGTGGGCAGACCCACAAGAACTGCACAAATACCCGGACCACGGCAAATATTTACACGGCCAAATATTTTTTATGTGCGGTGATCGAACCCGTAACTGCCAGCGTAACAGCCACAAACAAGTGCTGTGACCGTTGTGCCAACGATTACATTTTTACCCATTATGTTTTTTTCTCATATTGCAGCGGCTTCTGCGGCCTCATGACTCCGTTCGTGTACTACTACTTCGTGACGTGGCGCTACGCGTCGCGGCGGAACCCGTACACGAGGAACACGTTCCGCGAGCTGCGCGTGCTGGCCGAGCGCACCGCCGAGCGGCCCGCGCTCCCCGCCGCCCTGCGCGCCGCGCTGCTGGCGGCCGTGCGCCTCGTGTGCCGCATGGCGCCGCCCGTCGAGACAGTGCAGCAGTCAGTATAGCTCCCTCTCTCTCTCTCTACCGCCCCGCGGCCCGCGCTCCCCGCCGCCCTGCGCGCCGCGCTGCTGGCGGCCGTGCGCCTCGTGTGCCGCATGGCGCCGCCCGTCGAGACAGTGCAGCAGTCAGTATAGCTCCCTCTCTCTCTCTCTACCGCCCCGCGGCCCGCGCTCCCCGCCGCCCTGCGCGCCGCGCTGCTGGCGGCCGTGCGCCTCGTGTGCCGCATGGCGCCGCCCGTCGAGACAGTGCAGCAGTCAGTATAGCTCCCTCTCTCTCTCTCTACCGCCCCGCGGCCCGCGCTCCCCGCCGCCCTGCGCGCCGCGCTGCTGGCGGCCGTGCGCCTCGTGTGCCGCATGGCGCCGCCCGTCGAGACAGTGCAGCAGTCAGTATAGCTCCCTCTCTCTCTCTCTACCGCCCCGCGGCCCGCGCTCCCCGCCGCCCTGCGCGCCGCGCTGCTGGCGGCCGTGCGCCTCGTGTGCCGCATGGCGCCGCCCGTCGAGACAGTGCAGCAGTCAGTATAGCTCCCTCTCTCTCTCTCTACCGCCCCGCGGCCCGCGCTCCCCGCCGCCCTGCGCGCCGCGCTGCTGGCGGCCGTGCGCCTCGTGTGCCGCATGGCGCCGCCCGTCGAGACAGTGCAGCAGTCAGTATAGCTCCCTCTCTCTCTCTCTACCGCCCCGCGGCCCGCGCTCCCCGCCGCCCTGCTGGCGGCCGTGCGCCTCGTGTGCCGCATGGCGCCGCCCGTCGAGACAGTGCAGCAGTCAGTATAGCTCCCTCTCTCTCTCTCTACCGCCCCGCGGCCCGCGCTCCCCGCCGCCCTGCGCGCCGCGCTGCTGGCGGCCGTGCGCCTCGTGTGCCGCATGGCGCCGCCCGTCGAGACAGTGCAGCAGTCAGTATAGCTCCCTCTCTCTCTCTCTACCGCCCCGCGGCCCGCGCTCCCCGCCGCCCTGCGCGCCGCGCTGCTGGCGGCCGTGCGCCTCGTGTGCCGCATGGCGCCGCCCGTCGAGACAGTGCAGCAGTCAGTATAGCTCCCTCTCTCTCTCTCTACCGCCCCGCGGCTATTTCTGTTTCTTTACTCCAACCACTCCCATCCGATGATAATCCTGCCGTAAATATTATTTTAGTCTGTATCTCGAAAGTTTCGTTTTTACCGTAAAACCGAAGACTTTCTTCCCTTTTTAATTTATTAAAAGCAACGATTACTATCAGAGTCCACAACAACTAGATTGTCAACATTAGAACAAACTTTTATCACAAATACATCAAAGCGTTTGTTATAAAATATTTTATAAATAAGTATAATCAATTTTCAATTTCAGATAACGCGCGAGATCAGTGTAAGTGCGCGGACAATCATCGACTACATCACGAAGTCCAGTTGCATATAAGGGTTCTCGAAAACTAAAAAATAATGTTTTAAGTTTTCGCTTCCCACAGACCTACTGCGAACAATTTCTACTAGTTATTTTTAAGGAAGCCATTTCAAGGCCGTGGATTCAATATGCAATCGAATGGTATAATGTTTTACACAAATAAAACTAATATAAGTACACAATGTATTTTTGCAGTTTCACAAGACTCGGTTGTAACGATACTATTGTAAATGGGATAGTTATGGTATTACTTTAAGTTTAATTATATTTAATTTTGAGAAGTAAACGATTTTGGTCCAATTTAATTTAGAAAATAAAAAATAAACTATAAACTAAGAAAATAAGCGACATGGTTGTTTTACGATGTATTTTTGTTTATATTTATTTAAACGATTATCGTTTACATGTGTTTAAAGCTCGGTTATCATTCCAATTATGAACTGAGAGTATTTTGTAAGTCGATTAGAAAAATTATACCTTTTCACGACTACCTTTGAATTTTTTGCGGTTTCAATTTATGTTTTTGTGCACGTGGTTTGGGATGGATGTAACCTGGATTTTTAAATAAAATGTTATTAATTAAATGATTGTTTTATTTATGAGCATTATTTTTAGTTTAATTAGGGTTAACGCAAGTAACTTTAAGGGAGCCAGCCATATCTTCTGTGGGATTTGAATGCGATGACTTTATTTTGGCAAAGTATGGACTAGCTACAATACGCTATTTTAAGTATCACAATAGTCATACCACTTCACTTCTTATAGCAATACAGTCATACTCTAAACTTTACAACAGGGACCACTGAAACTAAAGGCTAATTTAAATTAAAATAGAGCTCTAGATAACCTGATAGTTTCCTTTGGTAAATATTGTTAAATTAATACGTGAAGCGAAAACTTTGTACCCCTTTTTACGAAATTTTTTACACTTAAAGTTTATATAGAGGAGTGCAGTGCTAAGAGGTACTTTTTTTTTAATTATGCATAAAAATACATTAAATAAAATTAAAAAAAAAAAACTACACACACTAACCATGTATTTGACGCACGTCTCACGTATGTATACTACTCTTTTGCTTATTATTATAGAAGTCTTCGACAGCAAAATCTTCATAATGTACAAACTTAGTTTAAATTAATAATGGTCGAATTTGGTTATCTCCGATTTGGGAACCGAGCTGAATTTTTTGTTTAAGTTGAGATGATTTCTAATATATGAACTTCAATCCTAAATAAGTTTTATGTTATAAGCATCTCATATATCGTCAATTATTAACAGGTTTTGAGTTATTTACTTAGATTGTTGATGCTTGCAAATAGTTGCGCGATGCTTTGGGTGTAGTCTGCGATTTGTCGAAAACATTTGACTGTGTACATCGTGACGCATTAAACAGAAAACTCAAGTCACTATCGCATTAAAATCGCGGTAAAACTTCTGAGTTGTTAGTAATATAACTCAAAAAGTTGAAGTAAATAAACATCTTCTGTATCTTGTTCGGATGGGGATACCGCAAGGCTCAACTCTGGGTTCTTTCTTACTTTTTATTTAGGTACATGAAAGGAGATCATTGTTAGATGTTTTAATTTAATTTTTAAATTGCTCAGAAAAGACACAAACTAACGCTCTCAATGTTCTCTCTAAAGTGGTGCACTGGATTAGCGTGAATAATAACTTAATAGGAAAAAAAACGAATTGTATCAAATAACCCTATATAAGAAATCTTGATTCCGTCATAAATGACAATCATTTTGGCATCGGAAGTGACAACTTTCAAGTACCGCGCTCATTAGTGTTATCAGTGAAGTAATTAGTCACTATATTTGTGCCCTTTCAATTCTGGGAAAAATATCATTGTGATTGTCGTTATAACGAAGTTAGAAGATCAAGGTACATATGTACGACATTTACCATATTTTTAATTTTATTATACTTATGACGTACTTGATGGTGCTAAGCATAAAAATAGTATTATTTTTTTAGATTTTTTTTTTGTTATTAAGCTTTTAACTATGTTCTTAAAAAAATTAGAGATGTATTTTACGTCGATATGTTCTTTAAAGCTAATTTAGGTGCACGAAAGTGCTCTGAGCTCTTCTAGGTAGCTTGTAGCAATCCTGCGTAGGTCTCCTAAGTGTTACGAACATGCTACAAATGTTTTTTTTTTTTTAATTTCAAAGATTCTTAATTCTTCCAGATACTTCTTATAAATGCACATTTACTCGTATGCCTTTATTATACGTATGGAAATCGATAAAAGAGAGCATGTCGGAAACAGACAAGATTCGTAGTCTTACACGAGTTGATGAAATCTATTCCGGACTTCGAGAATGTGGATTCCGAAAGTCTACTGAACCGTGTGAAATACATTTGCACCAGGGATTTATTTTGAAAATAGGTTAAACGGTCAAAGACGAAGACTGTCGAAAAGGTTTTTTTCGAAAAAAAAAACTAAGTATCGAGGATGGTAATATATTTGTTACCTACTTTATATGTTCCTCTACAGTTAGTTTGTAAATCAAACTCCTCAGACCCTAATCGCAAAAAATGGAAAAATCCTCGCCCTTCATTCACTAGATTTTGTACACCCAATCGATTCCAATTTTCCAAAGAAACTAAGTACCTAGTTTTCTGTGCAAGAAGAAGCTAACATAACAAACCAAATCATCAACTTGCAATCAACGCATTTTTTAAACGGTTTTATTTAGCTCACCCCGTTTGTTTTATTTTTTATTTATTATTTTTTCGATAACCGTCAAATAAGAGAACAGTATTCTCGGCAACTGACCATGGTGGAAACATTTTCTATAAGGTGTTACATATGTTGTGCAACACCTAAGCAGATGAACGACATTCAAAGTTCTTTGAGCAGATCTGTAAATTCCTCTAAATTTCAGTTCGGCTTATGTTCACTTCATTTATACATAAGATTTTTCGAATATTTCATATGCCTTTCATATAAACTTCAGATAAAAAATGGCAGGCGCGTTCCGATGAAGACAAGGCTCTTGTTACATAGAAAAAGTAACTTGTTCAACAGCACTTCAGAGATCGATTAGGTTTAATAGTTGACAAATCGCGTAGTGTAGGTAGCGGCACCTCTAATGATGGATATAAGGCGCGTATTTTTTTTTAAAACTGCAATTTCAACTGAAATTACAGGGAATCGAAAGATGTTGTCACTTGCTGCAATGTCTTTCATGATGTTACTAATTAATACAAATAAATTTAAAGAATACGCTCTAAAAACTGCTGAGAAGCTTGTCCAAGCGTATCCTTGGTATAATATACCAGCTTCTGGGCATAAAGTTTTGATTCACAGGTGATTTGACTTTGCCCTTTTATCAATGTGGTGAACTCTCTGAAGAAGGTGGAGTCATTAATAAATAAGAATAAGAAATTGCTTAGACGACAGAATACTCGATAAAAATGTCATGAGTTTTGACGAACACCGACCTTTGCAGATTATTAAATTCTGGTTTTTTTACATCAAGTTTACGAAAATTGCCAAAAAAATCTTTATTCTTTAGAGGAATAAATAAAATCTATAAGTTAAAACTTAGCATTAAGTGTATAGTAGGTACTTAATAGTAACTTTTCATCCTTCTACATTTTTAACTTTTATGTTCTTTTTTAACCGACTTAAAAAAAGGAGGAGGTGACTAAATTCGACCATACATATGTATTTTTAATTAAATTCGGGGATAACTTGGTCATTTATGAACC
Source organism: Melitaea cinxia (assembly GCF_905220565.1). Taxonomy (NCBI): domain Eukaryota; kingdom Metazoa; phylum Arthropoda; class Insecta; order Lepidoptera; family Nymphalidae; genus Melitaea; species Melitaea cinxia. The sequence goes on along the minus strand of NC_059412.1, from coordinate 982,677 downwards.
GATTTTGATAATTCTTTTTTGTTGGAAAGGAAATATCCCAAAGGTAGGTATAAACATAATAAGGAAACCAGGATCTGATGATGGAATCCGAGAGAAATCGAGGGGAACCCTCGAAAATTGTAGTGTCGACTAGTGAGTTGGTTAAGGTTTTCGTCTACTTACGCTGTATTACTTGTCGATGTAATTGAAGCCGGTTTTTTTCGTTTGCTAGCAAACACAATTATTATAATTATTTATACGAATAAATGTCTATTTATACAAAATATACTGTCTTTTAGTTGTAAAACTGTTACCAAACTATACTTTTACTAACATTAGCACACAGTATCAATGGTAATTCTTAAATTTACTTCCTATGACCGCCTTACGTTCTTACAGCGCGGAACCACTGGACGTGCCCCGGATAGTACGGGTGTGGGCATGACAAAGGTCCCGGTTTTTATCACTTACACCTGATAACGATCATTAGATACTCATAGTAGGGATTATATACGCCAACCCACATTAGAGCAGCGTGGTGGATTAAGCTCTGATCCTTCTCCTACATGGGGTAAGAGGCCTATGCCCAGCAGTGTGCTATTATGGGCTAAAGCAAGTGCAGTTTCTGGAAATATGTTATCATGGAAGGAAAAGACTCCATAAAATCCTTCCGTTGTACCTTCAATAATGGGGCTCGAACCGTAGGCTGTTGCGCTCACATAGCAACTATTATAAAACCTCCCATCAACAGAAATGGGAGACATATTTATAAGATTTGACAGTACCGATGAAGAATCTTCGCAGATATAAACGTCAATTAAGTTACCAATGTTGGGTTGCCTCCCTGCTGATAATTCCTCGTTTTTTAACCGATTTCCAAAAAAGGAGGAGGTTCTCAATTCGACTGTATTTTTTTTATGTATGTTACATCAGAACTTTTGACTGGGTGGAGCGATTTCGACAAATTTTCTTTTAATCGAAAAGTGGTGTGTGCCAATTGGTCCCATTTAAATTTATTTGAGATCTAACAACTACTTTTCGAGCTATATCTAATAATGCGTTTTTACTTGATGCTTTTTTTCGTCGACCTACATTGTATTATACCGCATAACTTTCTACTGGATGTACCGATTTTGATAATTCTTTTTTTGTTGAAAAGGAGATATCCCTAGTTTGGTATTATGATAAGGAAACCAGTATCTGAAAATGGGATCCCAGAGAAATCGAGGGAACTTCTTGAAAATCCGCAATAACTTTTTACTGGGTGTACCGATTTTTATAATTTTTAATTTAATCGAAAGCTGATGTTTGTCATGTGGTCACATATAAATTTCATTGAGATCTGATAACTACTTTTTGAGTAATCTTTGATAACGCGCAGTTACTTGAGTATTTTTTCGTTGATCTACGTTACAACGTCTACGAGTAATACATTACTCGTCGATGTAATTGAAGTCGGTTTTTTTTCGTTTGCGAGCAAACACAATTATTATTTGAAATTTTCAGCAGCTATCATACGGCCACTTCGAATAACAATGAAACTATTTTTCCGTGAATGTACTTGTAAACCCCTATTTGTTAGCATGCGATTCATCAATGGAATCACCATGGCTCAAATCGGGACACGGTTCTTTGTATCGTTAAATGTAAGATGTGAACCAGAACAATGGTTAACTGAACTTATCGTTAATCAATTCAACCATTTTTCTTGGAATCAGAATTGAATCAAAGTTGCAGTAGGGACCTATCTGTCAATAGAGGAATAGATAGTTCTACAGCTTATGCAGTTACGTTTATTAACGAAAGTCGATACAGTTAGATCAGTATATGTCTGCTACTTTCATATTATGATGTCCTATGGAATTTTGCTTTTGAAGTAATGCAGCCGATATGAATGCCGTTTTCATTATGCGGAAGAGCTATCAGTTATACATTTAAAATTGACATTTGTTTTTAATTTCCATTTAACTAACAATTAGATATATTTCGTAATGTCACAAAATTTTGGACCCCTCCCCACCCCTTGTCACATCTCATCGACCCCCTGCCCCGCTAATAACGATGGACGTGATTTATGGATGGCCCATTTTTAATTTCTATACCACTTTTGCTACAGAGACTGTGATTTTAATGATGTTCGGTAAGTTTGTATAGCCTATAGTGATATCAAACATTTTGAATTAAATGTTTTCATGTCAATCATTATATTAAAATATAAGTTTCTTTTCTAGTTGACAAAAAATTACTAAAATCATTATTTTCTACGCATATCGGAGGAGTAATGAAAACAAACATGTGAAATTAATTAGTTTATTAGCTTAGACCTAAGCAGTCGCAGGTACGGGCTGCGGTAGGGGCGCTGGTGCGATGGAGCGTACGTCGGATGTGGGCTCCAACGGGACGGGCTCGTCCTTGGGCTCCGTAACCAATATGTGGTCGGGCTGCGGTTTCTTGGGTCCGTTCTTGCCTTGTTGATCCCAAGGTAACATGATTTTGACCTGTAATTTTATTTGGAATTAAATGTCTTATACCATAAAAAAAATAAAGTTATAGATACACAATATAAGGGCCAGTTTCACCAGTTTTGGAAGTTTATCCTGCAAATAAGTTACAAATAAAATGCTGTTAACAGCAGGTAGTAGAAGTCATTAGGACTTGTTGCTCCCCAATTAATAATACACTACAACATTTAGTTTCATATTGGCAAATAGAACAAAAAGAACAATGTATCAAAAACTTATCATCTGTTAAATACGGTCATTCATCAAATAGCGCTATCCACAACGATATATAATGAAATAGGCCTTGAGTTTTAAACTCAGTATGAATAGTTGTAAATGACACAGATATCTTTGTCATTTATGTACCTAAATGATTACTAATAACTAATCTATACGAATAAATAAAATAGAATTGAAGATTTTTGTATAGATTTTTTTTGATTGATTTAATTTTTTACTAAATGCATATGGTATTAACGGTACATATACCAAAATAACATTTTTTACAATTTTTGTTTGTCTGTCTCTTCGGGCTAATCTCTGAAACCGCTGGACCGATTTTGACAGGACTTTCACTGGCAGATAGCTGATGTAATAAGTCATAGTTTACTCTACTTGAATTTTAAAAATTTATTTATTTTATAATTCTGCAAAATGAATTCTAACTTTTTGTTAAATTCGACGTGGACAAAGTCATGGGCACAACTAGTTTATGTATTCAGAAATATGCTCTTCTAAAAAATTACATATCAAGATATTTTCTTGTATTGTCCAGTTTGTGCAACAAGAGCTTGTATTAACTAACCCTCAAATGAACAAACTGTTTACTCTCCCACTACAAATTAGATCACACACTACGGAACAGTCTGCAATCCCTGATTGTGTGGTTATAGTAACAGTACACGAGTTAAAACTTGTGCCGCATAGCTTTTCTAATATCAAGTTAGATATTTACAGACGCTCTTTTAATTGTGTGTGCATGATATAGCAAGGCTGCATTACATAAGTTTTTTTAGGGTTCCGTACCCAAAGGGTAAAAACGGGACCCTATTACTGAGACTTCGCTGTCTGCCCATCACCTGTCTATCTGTCACCAGGCTGTATCTCAAAAACCGTGATAGCTAGACAGTTGAAATTTTCACTAATTATGTAATTCTGTTGCCGCTATAACTACTAATAACAAAATAAAATGAATATTATGTAATAAATATAAAAATATAATATACATTTAATAATAATAACAAAATAAAATAAAAATTTAAGAAGGTTCCCATACAAAAAGCGCGCCTATTTTTGATCGACATTAATAAATGGTAACAGGTAGGCACTTGAAGTATTCACAAAATACTTCACTGTATATTTACTTTAATAATCTATAATATAAAAATGAGTCGCTGAATGTGTTGCTAAGCGCAAAACTCGAGAACGGTAGGACCGATTTCGCTAATTCTTTTTTTAAAATATTCCTTGAAGTACGAGGATGGTTCTTACGGAGAGAAAAATTCAAAAAAAAAAAAACAATTTAAATTTCATGAATAAGTCTAAAAACAACACTTTTCTATAATCCCATACAAAACATTTGTGATAATACTTAAAAGTCAATTTAAACTTTAATACCATACGATAAAGTTTGTGTTAGGCGATACGAAGTTCGCCGGGTCAGCTAGTAAAGAATAAAATTAAAATAAAAAAATATTTAGACAAAGAAATTGTGTCTAAATATTTTACCTAGTCATTGACGCAAGTCCTACTCGCACTTGGCTGCTTTTTTTCTCTATTATTAACCTAATTTAATATTATTTTAAAAATTTACTGTCTTACTAACATATACACTATTAATATTTTATATACAACTATTTATATTAAAAATAATAATAAAAGTGACTAAACTAACCTTAATACCAAGCACTCCTTGTCTGAGCAACACATGGCGAGTAGCGGTGTTGACATAATCATTGCAAGGGTCTCCAGAGTGGATCATGAGGCCGTCAACGAACTTCATGGACTTTGCACGTTGACCTCTGAGCTTGCCAGATACAACCACCTCGCAACCACGAGCTCCAGACTCCATAATGAACCTCAGCACACCATAGCATGCACGTCGGACAGCCAAACCTAGAAAATATCAAATTGACTAGACTGCTAATTCTTTTGATGGCTCTTATATAAAATACAACATTCAAGGGGTTTAATTATATCAAGTGATAATTATATAGGAGGTGAACCTGGTTTCAAAGTAATGAAATTGATATCATTATAATACTTAGTGAAGGCATCTCATTATTCTTGTTCAAAATATTTAAATGTATTTAAAATATTTAAACCCCTTTGGAAACTTCCTGATGAATTACAAGCCTATGCATATGCCTTCTTATTTATAAAGTTAAGTTAAGAAATGTTTAAAACGATATAATACTATTGAACTTGAAATTTTTAATAGGAGTAAATATTGAATTTGACAGACTAAAAATACTATTTGAGAGAAAAGTTTGGATTTTGACTAGATATTATAAATATATAAATTTTTAGTGTATTACTTCATCATATTTCACTGGGTACATCAATTTAGATCATTCTAATTTTTTAAATCAAAAGCTGGTGCATGTAATGTGACAGATACATACGGATATTTATTATGCTTTATGTATACCTACTAAATAAAGCATAATAAATATCTTAACTAAGATCTCTCTAAGACCTCTCTCTCTCTAAGGTCTCTCTCTACCAAATAGAATAATAATAACTAAATAACACACATTTCTGTCCTTAAATTTACTAAGTAAACTTATTGATCCATTAATGACCAACTTCAATAACCTTTTCTTTGTAACAGTTGGTCTATTTTTACTAATATACCTACCCATGATTCTCACTGCAATATATCTATACTAATATTATAAAGCTGGAAAAGTTTGTTTATTTCGTTGTTTAAATGCACTAATGTCAGAAACTACTATTACGAGTTGAAAAAGTCCTTTAGTGTTGGATGTATGGATATTTAATTCATCGAGGAAGGTTATATGCTATATAATGATTATGTTAGTACAGTTTTTCCTAAAACTAACGCGGTTGAAACCGCGGGGCATAGCTGATATATAATAACACAAAGATCTAACCTCCAATGAGTTTGTATCTCAGAGATTCAGCTTGAGCGATGGCGCAGAGACCACGGGTGGCAACTTTCTCTGCATAGAGTTCGACCGATTGCTCGGGGATGTTGAACCTCTTCTGGACGACGGAGGTCAACTCACGAATCCTGCGGCCTTTCTCTCCCAACACACTCTGTGTCCTGGTAGCCATGATGATGATTTCCGAGCGGGTTGGGGTAACACGCACTTCAACGCCGGAATACCCATCCTCAGCGAGTTCCCGAGTGAGGAACTCATTCAGTTCCGCCTTGAAAACTCCATCGCCGACGAACTGAAAAGTACCGTACAGGTTACGTTTTGAAAACGAATTTTATAAAATTTAACAACAGCAGTACCACTGAAGAAAATTGTGGTAAATATAGAGAATTCACAAATGTTTGGGAACAGGTTATCATTTTTAAATGAATAAGTACGAAACATAATACATTTGACAATCATCACTTTCTCGGACATCTATTAACATCACAAGAAGCACTTTTAATAATGGACAAATCTTCTCACGAATAGTTCCGTGTGATATTAAATATTGCAATAATATACGTATTTATGTATTTTAAGTCCATATTTTCAACATACTTTGCGCTTTTTAGAAATGTTGTTCACCGCCATGGTTGCAAGTTGATGGAGAAAACATGAAAGAGACAGAAACCGCACAAACAAACGTCAATGTCAACTGTGAATTTCGATGCGTTCAGAAATGTCGAAACGATAGATAATAAAGATATTAAACTCGACTTACTAACTCGAGATGACTCGAGTATTGTTCTTATCTCGAATTAACTTGAGTTGAATTTCTGACTCGAATTTGACTGCATAACACAATCTTACACTTATACACAAAATCAAAAACGTGACAGTTATTGTATCAGGAGAAAAAATCTCCACAAGCATCTTTTAATTATTCATCTCGTTTTCGGACTATGATGGCTATTGACAACAAGATCCCAGTGACAATAGTAGGAGAATTTTTAAACGAGATTTATAGAGCACTCTCAAAAGCTAAATTTCTTGACTAAAAGGTTTAGAAAAAGATTTTACGCTAGATGAATTTTGAATATAAATTATTGCGCAAATGTGGATAATAAAGAAAATGTCAAAAATTTACATCAATTAACCTGTACTCCATGCTATAATCCGTCCAATCGCTTATTTTCTTTTTGACAGCTCATGCCTATAAATTACGGTATTTTTTTGGAATAATGTACTATTAAATTCGACAGTAATGTCATACTTTATTGACGGGTTATGATTAGTAGTGAAGTGCCCCGTCCATAACAAAGAGCCACAGACTATCAAACAGTTCTTGAAATACAATAAATCGATCATATGATAACTTTACGTCAAGTAATTATTGTTTCTATAAATTTAATGAAAAAAGGAAATAAAATAGTATCTGTGACTCCAAGATTGATTATTTGCAAGGAAATCTTGGAATTTAATTTCAAACCAAAAAAAGAACAATAGCTCTGTTCATTCATTTATTTATTTTTTGACGGCTGCCTTAAAATGTAACTATGCAAGCGTTAGTGAAATTTAAGTTTAAAACGCGTGGTCAATAAAGTCTAAATCTAGTTTATATGAAGAGTTATGAGCATATATACTTGGAAAATCACATACTACTTATTATTTAACAAACTAGGCACGTAATTGGGTATACTAATGAAACAAGTAAAATTATTAAATAAACTAACAAAACAACAAATAAATGAATAAATAATATTTTTAAACTAAAAATAACAAAGTCGATTGAAAATTCTTCTTAAATAAAATCGATTATTACTTCAAATCGAATTGGTTGAACTATCAAAAAGAAAATAAACGAATGGACGGAGTGTACCAATTTGTAGTACAAGTATCCAAGTACTCTCATTGCTAATGCAATTGATATTGGTAAAAAGACATTTTGAGACAGAGTTGAAGATAAAAAAAAAATGTAGTCTGGAGAGTAATTCTAAGCCAACTTCATAGACATCTGCAGCTTTAAAAAATAATATGCAAATACATATTACTATACCTAAATAGAAAGAGCGATCTACTTGAGTTTTGGACCAAGTAAAAAATTTTGTTTCCGTTGTTACATAATAAATATTCTCCATTCAGAGCTCATTTTTTAAAGTGGAAATTTTGTGCGATGATGGGAGAAACCGTCTAAAAAAAAAAAAATATATATATATATATATATAAGAAATCCTTTTTCAACAGCATGCATACTATAACTAATTATAAGTATAGGAAGAACTGACTTAAATATTTTTTTATGTTATATAACTTGTAAGAAAAAACAATGTTGTTTTTGCTGAAATTATGTACTTATTTGTACGAAAACTTAAATTGTCTTAATAAATAATAATGATTATTAGTGGAGTAGTTAGTCATATTGTGTGGTTACGGCAGTAAACAATATAGCCACCCCTTCTCTTTCTGTGGGTGTCGTAAGAGGCGATTAAGGGATAACACAGTTCCAGCATGGTGACTATGGGCAAAACACGTGAGTTCACGCCGTTTTTGGCGTGAGCTTGTGGAGGTCTATGTCCAGCAGCGGACTGCGATAGGCTGAAGTGATGATAACGAATGATTGAAAAAAATCGTAATGTTAGCTAAGATAATGGTTCTTTTTATAAGGGGACAAAAAAAATTAAGTTAGCGTAAACAGGAAATTTAGAATTAAATATGATACTAATTATCAATAATATGATACTAATTATCAATTATAAAACTGATTTATTCCTATTTATAGTGAAGACAAATAAGGTAAATGATTAAAACAATTTATTGTTTACTCAATGCAATTTATTACTTAAGATTTTTTTATTACATACAAACGCACCATATACTTAGCATAACAATTTATCCCTTAACTTAAAAAAAATATATATAAATAAAGCAAATCAAACTCTTGTTAGTTAGATTTATACAACGAATATTTATAAATTAGAATTTTGTATCCGGTAATAGAATGTTAAGTTATATCATAAGAAGCGTGCGCAATAAATTCAAACGTGAAGAAACTTACTCAGAAAAATTGAACGATAACTAATAATTGATTTAGCATTATCTACTTACTACAGATAAATATAAAATATAGTTCATATAGACAACAAATTTAACAACGAAAAAACGATCATAACTTTTATTACATATTTAATGAAGATGCACTTCACTAAGATGTAATATTTTTTTTTTAAATAAAACAAAGTCTAGAAAGAGACGACGATAAAACATTTTCAACAATTTTCTCAAATATCGTTCGTTAATCTACAGCGACTACGATCCTAAAATAACCTAGGCTATGTTTCATTGACTAATTAATACGTTCAACAACAATTTATTATATAGATATCACCTAGACTAGACTAGATATCTTCTGGATGGTCGGTAATTCATAAAAAAAGTCTTATTATTACGTGAATAATAATTAGAATTAAATTACAGAAGAATTTAATACAAATACAATTGTACGCGTGAAAAGCGAATTTTAGGCATAATGCACGTGCCACTGTCTAAAGCTTAATAATAAAAAATATATTTCGACACTTCTGTATTCACTTCACGCCCTTTTCATCGTACACATTCACAAACAGATTGAATTTGCTTACATTTAAATGGGCAGGACAGTGATTATTTATCGAAATATACAAGTGACCTTAAACACTAAGAAATAAAGAGCCTTACACTTATAATCAAACATTCGCTTCTTATATTATCTTACTTTAATGGACAGAATTGCGCATAGCGTGCCTTTTGTATTAGCGTGCGGCGGGTGATCGAGCGGTCTATAGACGTTTTAAACATTTAATGGTAAAATGTGACTAAGCATTAACTTAATGTTAGGATTTGATTATTTTTACGGTAATAGTTATGTTATTAATATGGGTCTAGATCTAGAAGAAGTATTAAAATATTTAGTGAAGGATTTCTTAAGGCAATGATTTTGAAGAGACAATAGAGGGTAGTAGGAAATATGAAATTGCATTGAAATTTTGATGGCAGTGTAGCGTATGCCTTTAGGCCGTACACTCACGGGCGACTTCTATCATTTTGAATATAAAATAAATATGGGTAGATTACGTAACACTATAAATTTATCAATCTATATATTGTTGTTATCTTTATTACTGTTTATATAGATAGACGTGAAGCGCTAAGAGTAGCTAGTATAAGAATCTACGAGAACAGAACTACAATATGTAGTAGTTCTACTACAGTGGGACGTGAGACAAGGGTTCGAGGGTAATTTGTACAATTATCTAGAAGAGTCTAAGAGAATTTGATACTAGAATTGTCTACAATATTCTTTTAAGATTTCAACGTCTAACCTAGACTTACAAGGTATATAGATAGGAATGGAAATGAAGGCAGAGCGATAAAGTTCTATTTCATATGACAAGTGTTCTCTCGACGATCTTTATTTTACAATAGTTTTGGCACAGTTTGACATTAGAAGATATATTTATTTCTAGTGTGCGGTTTAAAGCCTAAATCACAGAACGGAAGGAGCGGTGCCGGTGTGGTGATGAAAAAATATAGATTTTTTTTAACGATTTTTTTTTCTTTACAATTAATACAATCGCGTAAAAAACTAGTCTGGTGTGAACCCAGCCGTAACACAATCATTAGCTTTAATATTACAAATATCATCTAACTCCTCCTAAGGTATATTGACATTTTTTATTAGCAAAAATGGCTACATCATTGGCGGTTTCCTATCGCTTACCTACGCGCAACTTCGGCGAAGCAATTGTAAATAGAAAAATAAAATATGGTAGGTTATAAAAAGGAAAAAAAAAAATGAAAAACAAAAATAAGTCAATATGACTATTTAATAAAAACAAAAAAATGATAATGATTACAACAATATGGATCAATAATTTTTTAAGTTCTTTGCCTAGCCTACCCTTCACCACAGAAAAAAAAAACAATAATATTGGAATGTTTTAGAAATCAATAAAAATGTATACATTAAAATTAATGACAGTCTAATATAAGTACAATAATAATACCGAATGTGTTTAACTTCTTGTAAAAAAAAAAAAGAATAAATATTGCACAATAAATTATAAAGTTAAGTACATCAAATCACGAAAAAAATGTAATAGTGTAGAGTAAAGAAATTTGTTAATTAATATAATCTCTAATTCATTTCGAAGTCACTTATGGCACTAATAAAACAAAATGGACGTTTAAAATATAATTTAATTTACATAAATAAATTTAATTATATATTAATAAAATTGGAATGTTAAACATTTAAAATTATTTTACTTACAACTACATACCAACTGCTTGCTGCCTCTCGATTTTTTTAAATATTATATGAATGCTAAACATTCCCAACATTTAATCTATTATATAAATATGACAGTATTCTCTACTAATTTTATTTATTTTTAAATTAAAAAAAAAATCATTAGATACTTCAAATTTGCTTATCAAATGTATTAATATATTATCTGTTTTATTATTTAGTTTTTAAGCCTGTCATTTAAATTATGTTTAAATATAGCTGTTTATAAATAAACAGTAGAGAACAGCAAAATGTCAAAATTGTAACAAGACATTCTGCGCATACGCACACTAACTTTAACTACAGCTTACAAACGCGTTAGCAACCCTTACTAAATTCTAGGCAATAATTCTTAAATATCAAAAAAAAAAAAAAATATACAGTCGAATAACTTTGCTTCGTAATTGATTAATAGTACCAAATTTGTCATTTAAGAATTACCGCGAATCATAAGATAGTATCTGGCAACATTCATTGTTTGTCACAAATGTCACGAGAAGTGACGTGTACTTTGGGCAGTTGTCATCTCTGTTGACAAGTCACGACCGATAGATGGCGTTTAGTGTTGAGGCCGCCATAGATGTTGCCATGTTGCGATGTTTAATAGAAATTAAACCTAGGGTACTCCCAGCCTCAGTACCGCTGTTGGTACTCGTGGTGCCATCGATTGAAGTCGATGTGGAACACAACGAGTGACCCGTTCTCCAAGCCTGCGAGTAGGAACCTGCAACACATATTTGTGAGGTGTAGTCCATGAAGAAAAATAGGACAAAATATTTTATTTTTAACTGTGTTATTTTACATAATTATATTAGCTGCCTGGACAGACTTCGTTTGTCAAAAGTTAATAGTAATTTTTTTTAGTACTAAAATCCTCCGTGAGTCTTAAAGAATATACAAAAAAAAAAATAGCCGAATCGGTCGAGTCATTCTCGAGTTATACGCTTAGCAACATTCATTTACATTGATAGAATTCACATTCATTCACACTGTCATACTCTCGCACTCACACACACTCACACACACAGACAGACACACACACACATACACATACACATACACACACATACACACACGCGCATACATACACACACACACACACACACACACACACACACACACACACACACACGTACCGCTGGTCGTGCGACAGCGCCAGGCTGCACACGGGCGCGCCGGCGGGCGGGAACGCGTACAGCGGCGCCAGCGTGAACGCGCGCCACACCTCCACCACGCCGGCGTCGCCTCCGCACACCAGGTACTCGCCGCAGCGGGACAGCGCCAGGCACTGCCACAGAAGAGAGATGCGTAAATACGGATCTAATTTTTGACGTGACAACGTCTAATAAATCGATTAACGCCGGCTGCATGCACGAAAAAGGATGACTCATTGTCCCGTTACGCTCATTGTCACCGCATCTATCTCCATTCGATCCATTTTCCATTCGATCGGCCTATACGTCCAAGGAGATGTTTTGTTATGACGTTGTCACGTTAAAATATCCTCCGTAAAAAAAAAATACAGACAACCAAATTTTTTTTTTTGTAACAGACTTGTAGGTTTTAAATTAGGGATTGCAATCCGGTGTCGTTTTCAATCCGGCCGGGTCGGGTCGAATTTTTTTAAATCCGGCCGGATCCGGTCCAGATTTATCAAACCATAATAACCTAATTTTTTTTTCAATTATGTAGTTGTTAAGTATGTTGATCGTTAATGAAGTGAAAAAATAGCATAGCGTATTAGCATTTTACAAGAAATTATTTTTTAAACTAAATCTCAGTTTCAAAATATATTATATATCAAATGAAAAGCTAAATATATTTAAATCAACTTATATTAGAGCTATAAATGTAGCCGTGGGAGTAATTTCTGTGTTCATATATGCCGAATTCAGTCATACAAATTGAATTAAGCCGAGTTTCAATTTCGACCAGCAGGCTTACTCTTGAAACTCAATCCTATTTGAAATTTAGGATTGGGATTGAGAACTTGTCAATCGGTACTCTTGAACACTACACTAGCGCACGATTTGACTCAATTACAGTGGAATTTTATGTAACTAATAGAAATTGGGATTTCTCGATCTTAAGCATTTTTTGCACTCTTGACAATATTTTGACGTTGACTATCGACATGGAAATCGTGTTTGGGATCGAATTTACTCGTTTCAATAAAGTTAACTTTTTAGTGTTCGATTGTGTATCTTAAAGTTTTAATTATTAAGATAATGGCGCGACTGGCGCTTATTTATGTATATTTTTATATTATCAACAATATCACAATCACAGTATTTTGTTAAAATAGAACTAAATACTTAACAATTAGCTTTTTATCCTCTTTTAACCTAAGGTAGCAATTTTTAAATATAAATCACAGTATTTATGTTTCTAATATTTAAATAAAAATCACAGTATTTAAGTCTCCAATATCTTTTGTTTTAACAATATTAATAAACTTTTGTATTCACTAATTTAAGCTTAGCACTGGTAAAATTGCAGAAATTATTACAGTAGTAAATAAAGAAAGAAGATAAGTTAATTATAAATATAAATTAAGAAAATACGTAATCGAGATAATTTGGAATTTAGAAGTCTCAAAATGGCGCCAGTCGTGAGCTTTTTTTTAACAACAACACACATTATGCCAGAATGTATAACATATCTTGCGTTTTTATGCTTAAAAAAATCAGTTTTAGGTTTAATTTAACGAATTACAATATAATAGATAATAATTTATTATTGGAGACAAATTATAATTTAAAAACATAAAATTTTATGAGTTAAATTTTATTTTCTTATTATTTTTTATTATAATGGCTACATCGGAAACCGATCGTCAATTCGATTCCAATTTCAATTCAATTGAAAGCTCGATTTGGTCAAGAGTACCAAAATATTACAGATTGGAACTGGAACTGTATTGAATTCGTGTTTTTGTGAGATTGGGATTGAAGTCAAGAGTAAGCCTACAGGTCGTTTTAACACGTAGTGAGACGGATCAAAGAGCTAGATTTGTATTTTTTGTCCAAAAATGTAATGTAATTTTTTTCTCTTCTTTTTCTTTTACAAGTTTTACGCTATCTGTCAAGTTATTACTTGGTTAAAGCTTCGGTTACGGATATTTATAGATATGATAATAAAAAATATAAGATTTAGCCTGTACCATCTCGCTGCTGGGCATAGGCCTCTTTCTCCATGTAGAATAAGGATTGGAGCTTAATCGGCGGATATGTGCCCTATATGTATGCTCTACTTTGATTAATGATGGCTATTTATTTTTTTATTTTTTTATTATTATTTTTTTTATATACAGGTATTTATGATAACAAACTGGATCGGCAGCTTAGGTCCCACGATGATTTAGTTGCAAAATCGACTGACTTCATAATAATGAAGAACGCGCTCAGCTAATGTTATTTAACCGGAAAAATGTAAAAACATAGTAAAAAAATTTAGTATATAAATTCCCTCTGCGATAGATCCCTGCGAAATTATCCGAAACTTTTATATCGGTTTATGGTACGGTTACGGATAATTTTTTATTGTGTATAGCCGATAATTTGGTTACGATAAAATAACATCCCTAGTTTCAATCTTAATATTTCTAGGTATTTTACAGGTAATTGCAATGTTGAGTTATTTAATACGCGCATAATAAGTCGAGCAACTTCAGTGTTGTGTCAGATGATCCGGCACTTATCACCGGATCCGGTAATTGTGAAATGATGCCAGATCCGCCAGATTACCGGATCCGGTTTTTGGATTGTAAACCCTAGGTTTCATATACATGTAGCATTGGGCTGGCCGCTATTGTCACTTATTGTCAGTCGAAGTAAAAAATAGAATGACGAGTATCGAATATCGAGTTATCATTCTCTCCACAAATAGAGCCCAACAGGATATAAGCTTGCTAAAAAACAGGAGCAGTCCGAATGGGGAAATACTTCAACTTCCAAGATCACAGCTAAATAACACTGTCCTTAGGTAGTGTCGTGTTCCTGTGGCGAGTAAGGTAGCTCGAGCTCCTGGATAGGGTAGGCCACGCGCTTGCGATGCTTCTGGTATTGCAGGCGTTTGTAGGCCAGGGTAACCGTTCACCGTTGGCTGGACCGTACGTTTACTTGCCGATCTAGTTGTACAAAAAAACTCTTATCGAAGGTATTTCTATTTTCCAGGGTCACTGCATACAGCGCCAACAAGCTGGTCAAATTTTTTTTTTTTTAATTATGTTATGGGCTTACTCTTGACCTCAGTCTAGCTCTAGAGCACAGACGAGGTCGGAGATGGAGCGAGTTCGTCCAGAAGAAGCCTGTTCACTCGCGCTTTAAACATGTTCGGGTTGTATGAACTCGGAAATACAGACGCCGGCAGGGAATTCCATTCCTTGGCTGTGCGCATTAAAAAAGATGATTCGAATTGCAACAGTAGTGCTGTAAGCACCTCGCCCACCTGGAAGTTGTCGTTGTGCGTCTCGTGGCGCAGGCGGCGGCCGTTGAGCGTGTAGGCGGCGAGGTGCCCGCGCTTGTAGGCGACCACGACCACGCCCTCGCGCGACAGCGCCAGCTGCTGCGGGCCCGCCACGCCCTCCGCCGGGCACAGCGAGCGCAGCAGCTCGCCGAACGTCGTGTGCACCAGCACGGGCCCGTCTGCGGGGGGGGGGGGGGGGGCGGTTAGGTCGAGCTACGCATTGCTGAAGTAACAGGGGGCGGCTGTTAGGTCGAGCTACGCATTTCTGAAGTAAGACCTATTTACGCACGCTTGACTCGGGGAGAAGGCTGGTGGATGCGTGACGAGAGCGTTACGAAAAGCGTGATCGCGCAAGGCGAACGGAAGTTGAGAGGAAGATAAGTATATGTATAAGTTAGCAAATTTTATTTCAGTCGTGTGGTCTAAAGCACCCGTTACTTTTTTTTTCAAATTATACTTCTGTTGGCCCGGTAGGGAAAAATGGTGAGAGTAAATTTTTACGATGCGTGCGGACACCGTCACAAAAACTGACACCCCGAAGTTAGCAAGTCCACGAAGAAGAAATTAGTAATGTGAACTTAACTAGCCAATGGAGTATAACTTCTTACGTGCGTATATAGGTATGGAAACACACTTTTTTTCTTACATTTATGTTAAATCACAAACTGTTACTGTAATACTCTTTCCAAAACTAAAGAAAACTAAATTAGTCCTTACATCTTCAGTACCAACATAATACCTAAGGCGGAACAATCCAATAAAGTGGTCCAGTTACTTAGTATGTAAATTTCAAGGTGATACTCACTGACAGAGGAAGATATGACGAGCCCCAGTTCCGCAGAGACGAGCACGCCGTTGAGAGGCGCGTCGTGTCCCGTCAGCGTGACACGCGGCGCGGGGGTCTCGCCCTCGCCCACGATGCCGCCGTGACGCGCAGACCTGCGGGTCACAGCTTATTTGTAGATGAGTACGTCTGATGTAAAAACTTTTCTCTGATGTTACAGGCTGAATGATTCAATCAGTATGGATATTAAATATTCATAGGAAGTTCACTTCAAGTTCTGTTGATATATAATCACCACTGTTCAAAGAAAAAACCTAATTCTACAGGAACCATATTTCGTCTTTTGATTAAAGAGAGAGTGAATTTCGAGGTAGACGAGGATATCCATTGATGTCTATAGACAAAATGCCTTCAGAAAAAAGCAACGAAATCACAAGTCACTTTGTTAGGCGTAATTTCTTTTGAGAAAATGTAGATGACGTAAAATTATAGAATAGTTTCAACAGTAAATGAGGTGTAAAATCGGCAGCTAGTTTTTGGAAGCCTAGTTTTAATAAGTGACTCGGAGATGATATGGAGTGATAGAGTGCGGCTCGTAGAGTGCGGTCCGTAGAGTGCGGTCCGTAGAGTGTTCAAAGAGAGTGTTGTATGTAGTGTGGCTTTTAGAGTGCGATTAGTGTTTCACTCACCAGTGCCACAGTAGCACAGTGCAGTCCTCAGAGCCGGACGCAATGTAGCAGTCCGACGTAATGTTACATTCCGAGCGTGACACGCACGTCACCACACCGTAGTGGCCGAAGATTATTTGTACTATTTTCGCTGAGAGGACAAAAATGTGCGTAATGTAAATTGCATCCTACTGAAAAATAATAATTCTGAAGATTTTATAAAACTTGGTGCGCAGATCAGCTAGAGATCCAAAACAAAATATTGGTCACTTTTTATTGAGAAATTTACGTAATTGGAAATTACTCTAACGAAACCGCGAGATAAGAACAATTAGTCTTTAATAAAAGTCAACAAGAGTGCGTAAGAAAGTGTCGTCCGTACCGGTCTCGGTGGAGAAGACTCGGAAGCTGTTGTCCCAGAAGCCGGCCGCGATGAGGAAGCGCGAGTCGACGGTGGTGACGAAGCAGTTGCTGCGCGCGCGCACGCGCTGCGAGAAGTTGTCGCCCAGCTGGCGCCGCGCCACGCCCGCGCCGCCCGCCGCTGGAAGGGTACGTTTTATATTTCTAACTCTTATAGTTTCGGCTTCAAATTGAAACAATCTATGGATACTGTCGTATATGTGAGTTATAGCCTCGTTTTTCTTCAGAGACAATCTTTTGAAACGAAATGAAAACATTTATTTCGTCATAAGGTGATATACACACTTAACGAGTCGTATATGTGAGTTATAGCCTCGTTTTTCTTCAGAGACAATCTTTTGAAATGAAATGAAAACATTTATTTCGTCATAAGGTGATATACACACTTAACGAAAGTCAAAATATTGTCATTATTTTTTAATTAGTAAATTCATTATCGTGGCCGTCATACGTACGCCATATGCGTAAGCGTTGTAGGTGTCATTCGTTTTATTAGCTTATGAGTACATATAAAACATGCAATTCAACCAAGTTACTGGGGTCAACTGCAATCGTCATGAAACGAGTATAATATTATTGGGTAGGTAACAGTAGTAATCACTCCGCGCGGTGTGTACACGGTGGCCAGTACACAGTGGTAAGTACACAGTGTGGTAAGTACACAGTGGTAAGTATACAGTGGTAAGTACACAGTGGTAATTACACAGTGGCCAGTACACAGTGGTAAGTGCACAGTGGTAAGTACACAGTGGCCAGTACACAGTGGTAAGTACACAGTGATAAGTACACAGTGGTAAGTACACATTGGTAAGTACACAGTGGCCAGTACACAGTGGCCAGTACACAGTGGCCAGTACACAGTGGCCAGTGCACAGTGCTAGTACGCAGTACTCACCCCACACGGGGTCCATGGAGAGCGGGTGGTGCGGCGGCGGGTGGTCGGCGTGGCGCGCGGGCGCGGCGTGCGCACAGCCGCCGCCCGCCCAGCGGTGCGCCGCGAACGCTCGCGCCGCGCTCACCTGCACACACACGCGCTGTTATTGGGGGCTCGGGGTTGTTTCTGGGAGTGTTTTATACGTCTAAGTTGCAAACAAACATACGGCCTAATGGTAAATAATCATAGCAAACACAATTATTTCGTTTGTGAGCAAACAATAATTGAGTGTGTGTATGATTACGAGTATGTGTGTATGATTACGAGTATGTGTGTATGATTACGAGTATGTGTGTATGGTTACGAGTATGTGTGTATGATTACGAGTATGTGTGTATGATTACAAGTATGTGTGTATGGTTACGAGTGTGTGTATGATTACGAGTATGTGTGTATGGTTACGTGTGTGTATGATTACGAGTATGTGTGTATGGTTACGAGTGTGTGTATGATTACGAGTATGTGTGTATGGTTACGAGTGTGTGTATGATTAGGAGTATGTGTGTATGATTACGAGTATGTGTGTATGGTTACGAGTATGTGCATGGTTACCGTGACAGCTGCCGGCATTGCGAGCTGCGGGTAGGTGTTGGCTGACACGTGCACCACGGCGGCGTTGGACGGCAGCTTGAGTCGCAGGCACACGTCGTCGGGCGCGGCCGCGAACATTAGCGGGGCTAAGTGAAGCGCCGAGGCGCGTGGGGGGTGCGGCTCGGATAGTAACTGAGCCGGAGTTTGTCCGAAGCTTCGGATCTGGTCTTCGACGGCGGTTCGAGTTAGCGGTTCAGTTAGTGACTCCAATCGAACGCCGCCCTCGTACGTCAGGTAATAGAACACGTTCGTGGCGCGTACGGCCTCCGGACCTGCGCGCAAGAGCGTCTTGTTGGTATTTGCACGGAGCTAGTGATCTCTAATTTACAATTATAATTATTTCCAAATACTTGTCAGTTACATCAATTTGACTAAGACTCTTCAAAATTCATATATTTTTTTACATAAACACCAACCTCTCTGTTTGTAACCAAAGATCAAATCGATCCACTGATGTAGTTGACAGCTGACGAATTCTGACTCTAACGCCATGCGGTTGATCCTCACAAATTCTTCCGCTGAAGACGCCCAGGGCGGTAGGATGACGTCACCGGACGGAGATTCCGGAATACCCAACTTGTATCCGGAGCTATTTACCAGCATTTCAGGCAGGAAGAATAGTTCAGGGATCAGTTCCTGAGAACAAATATTGATAGTTCAAAAGATTTCCGAAGTTTTCTTTTTCTTTCTTTTTACAAAGAACAGTTCTTGACCAAATTGGAACATATGTAATCTGTTTTAATATAGTTGTATTGCAAAAAGTAGTTTAAAATGTAATTAGCATGCATTGTTGGTACATAGGTTTGTGACACGGTTACAGATAAACTGTGCAAAACAATGAAACAGCTATTAAGAAAGTATTCGCTCTGATTATCGTGTAAATCTCTTATGTCTATTTATCTTTATTATGCATTCTAATTCCTTTTATAATGGACATATTTGTTTTATAAATACCTTTACATCGGAGGTGTCTCTCTGGCAGTTTTTCCAGGACATAGCTATGGACGAGAACAGTCGGTTGGGGTGGTCGAACTTGCCACCGTGTAGCGCTAAAAACATCGTTGTCATTGGTTCCTGTAAATGGAGATGGCATTTAAAAAATCAAATCTAAAAATGTTCATTTTGTACTAAGAACAAATCCGAATTCTAATCAAATATACTGATTGTTCAGCAAAATAGTTATCATGTTATAGTTAGCGTATTATAGTTTGAATAAAGCTACTTTTGATTTTGATTTAGATTACATAAAAATATTATAATTGTAGCAACAATTTATGTTCGTGGCTAATCGCTATTTATTTAAATGCTTTTTTTTATAAACGCACATCTAATAATGACCGGCGCGCAAGTAAACTTATTGCATAATTTCTTACAAAACAAATACTCAATTTTTTATCACGTACTGCAATTTATGTAGTGGAACCACATTATACATATAAAAAAAAAAAAAAAATATTAAGTAATTATTACACATTAGTATCAACAATTTATTATAAAATGCCATACAAACAGTGAGAATAGTGCAGTGCCATACAACTAAAATTGTAACAGCAAATTTTGCTTTTATGATACGTCCACGTTTTCCTTTTTTTTTGCATACATAGTTCTTGAAGAATTGGGTGCAGATACGTTTCCCATTCATTCAGGCGTCTATTAGTGTGGACAACACAACTAATAAATTTAATTACAAAACAATTAATTTAATTTGTAATTCTCGAAAGTGATCCAATCTTGATCAATCATTCAAACAGCGCAGCAAACACTAGGGTCCATTATGTTAAGTGATTTGTTGTAATATTTAATAAAACCGGCGATATAATACAAAGACGATGACTGCCGAGACATTAGAGATTAGAACAAAATAAAAATATTTTATTTTTATTTATTTATTTATTTGGGAAACATACAATATAAAAATCACATACAATTAATTTTCTTACAAAAACACATTAATCACTAAAGTTTCCACTAACAATAATATACAGACATGTCATTTGTCAAAAGTCGTAATTTTAAATCAATTAACATAATATAAATTAAATTAACTATCAAAAAAGACAAAAAATCGCTTAATATAAAAATTTATGTGATTTATAAAAAAAAGTCACAAAAAGAGTCGAGCGTGTCAATTATGTCAAATGAAAGGATTATAATCTAAAAATAAGTCAAAGATTAGAATTAAAATTAAGATTAATACAAAAATTACTGTAATAAATTAAAGGGATACAAACAACAAACATATGGTTATTTATTTCCTTACGTGTGTACATAACCTAAGTTTTTAATGTAGGTACCTCATGTTAATATTGTCGCAATTTTTAAATTGTTAGTTGATTTGCTACCATGACTTGTTTTTTTTTTATGTGGAGTTTTTTGACGTTTTTTTGGCGAAATAAATATTTTCATTTCATATAATTTCGAACTAATTATCTAATGACACAGAAATCAACATTGCGATATTCACAATGACGAGGCAATGTGATAAGGAAGTAAAAATGTCATTTAGCACTTGGTCCACAACATCTATAACAAATAATGCCATATAAAGACATGTGAATTTGCCGAGAATTTTAAGTATTTTTCACGTACAGTCTGTTTTGATATACTAATAGGAGAGTTCAAAAGTTACCGTAAGAAAAGTTATTTCTGCTCCAAGGATAGTTAATTTGCTGTGTAATCGGTATATGCATTTATTATAAAATTAGATTATTTTATTTTAGATTATTATAAAACAATTTTTTTTGTCTAACGTCAGAGAAAAAAAGTACAAGAAACTATTGATTTAATTTTTTGAAATATTTGTAACGTTAGTTTTGATAGTCAATTGGTTTAC
Source organism: Melitaea cinxia (assembly GCF_905220565.1). NCBI lineage: Eukaryota > Metazoa > Arthropoda > Insecta > Lepidoptera > Nymphalidae > Melitaea > Melitaea cinxia. Next base: position 961,067 of record NC_059412.1, on the reverse strand, counting down.
TTCCTGTAAAATAATTTATTTGATGTGCAATTAAAAATATCATTGAGTGGCCGTATACTCTAGAATAATGTCATTATTTTATATGAGAATTAAATACTTATATGACAGGAGTTTGGCATTTATACCATGTAAGAACTTGTTGAGAGACAGAGGGAAAGAAAAGAGTATTCAATAAAAAATCCAAAATGAGGATTACGACTAGTAATTTAAAGAAGTACTACTTATTTGATTACTTAAATTATTTATGTCAATATGCAGTGCTCGGTATTTCGACATTATTTTATTTATATTTATTTAAATAAAAAAAAAATAATAATAAAAAAATAAAATAAATACATTATTTACGAATGTCTTGGTCACGAGTCTCGAGCTCCGCAAAATAAATATATAAAACATGGTAATTATCCCGTTTCAAATAATTTTAGTCATGAAAATAACCATTTTAATTTAAAATCTTCTTGTACTTATTTGATGATTTCATTACTTAAAATCAGAAATAAAATGTCTTCTTACTAAATGTTTATCCCACACTTCTTATTTAGTCCTCTGCCCAAGGGTTGCCTGGAAGAGATCGCTGTATTAGCGATAAGGCCGCCTGTTGCAGCTGATGCAAATTTTATTTTTATATTTCATTTGTTATGCTATTAAAACCTTGTATTAGTGTGCGAAAGTGTAAATAAATAAATAAATGTTTACCACTGATAGTATTCAAGAAAGTTTTTTATGAATTTCTGCTAAATAAATTGTATTATAATGTTAATGACTACTTAAATGACCATATGTGACATGGATTTTGTAAAAATGAACTATTTATGTTACATTTAACTAATATTTGCACACCGAAAATCGGTAGAATATGCTGGCTAACTATTAATTTGACAACCTGTATACCATATTTTGGCAAAACAAATAAACAGTGATGTACAAGATACCTCAAATAAAGTATCTCGAATACCAAATACAAAATACTTTTAAAATAAGTATTTCAGATACCAGATACAAAATAACTTTCTGTAATGGTATCTGAAATACTAGATATAAAATACGTATATTTCAAATACTTTTTATAGATAAAATACTTTTGTAAAAAAACAACATTATTTTTAATGAAAGTTTAATTTTTTACATATAAATCGCGTTGATTGCGCATCCGTGAAACAACATAATATTACATTTTTATGGTTTTAATTGGAACTTAAGTAAAACTAGTCCTTAAAAGTTTATCACTCATTTTCCTTCGATGAGGCCACATGATCATACCTCCAAATGAGAAGAGTCGCTCCATAGGGGTAGAACTTGGCAAACAGGTGTTGTATTTCAAAAATATTTTTTTATTGTAGGAAAAGCATTTAAACTCTTTATGTTGGTATCTTTATTATTTAAATATTGCAATGTTTCTAAGTCAGCGGTGCTGCCTGATCCTGTGTTTTCGGCACTTGCAACAGAGGAATCTGAATCCTCTAAAAACATGTAATAGGATAAAAAAAAGACAATTCTTTTTTTCTATAAAATGTTGCCACGCCACCTATCAATTTGACCCTAAAAAACTAAATCATGGGACTAAAGATTCAATAGCGCGTTCAGTTTCTGCGCCAACATTAATATTTAAAATTAATGTCACCTAGGATGTCACAATAGAATCAGTTATCTGTTACTAAAAGTATCTTAGCAAACATAGTATCTACAAAATACTAAGATACCAAACAAAAGGTATTTAAATACAAGATACAAAATGAATTTTTAAAAAAGGTATTTAGTTACAAGATGAAAATACGTATTTTGTATCTTGTATCTGTATTTCAGATACTTTTATCTTAGATAAGTTACATCTCAGCAAATAAATTATTATTCAAATGGATCTAAAATCACACTTCTTATTTTTACGAAACGTACAAATAATACTGGCTCAATGGAAGTTGACATTACAATTCGTACGGAATGAAAATAGTTAAACAGGGCGGACATTCTATTTCCAACACATCCAAAAACGGTAACAATTTCCCCGCGCGTCACATAGAATCTTGCACACGCAGCTAGGGTTGACAGGCATCCGGATAAAGCTGGGCGTAGTTAGGCTTATTGAATGCATGTCCGGCAAAATTAAACGCTGCCCGGTTTTTTAATTTTAACTAGTCATCTCGCACCCCCGAAGCCCAATTCTCGAGTTAGGGAATTTTTTTATATACCCAGACACAAAATCCTTAATAATTTAGGGTGCCTGGTCTTTTTAACCAAATGTCAGGCCAAATAGGCTATTCTGCCCGGCTACTTGGTTTGACGACCTCGCAACCCTACACGCAGCGCATCTGTTTCGGTGCGTCGTCTCGCGTGCTACGATTGTTTTGACGTGGCGCTGGCGTCGCGTCGAGTTAATGTTCTCCGTAATTCAGTACGACCGCCGTTACTTACCCACTCTCGCGACTTATGCTTTGATGCGGGCAATAGTTTAGTGACGCCGAAACGGAATGAAGGTGGTCGTGGAATTCGAAACACTAATGAAACTTAACATGATGAATATTATTTTGCGGAATTTTCATTTATATAAATAGGCATGAATCGTTGAAACGTATGTACGTGCGTAACTTACGACCGACACCAACAAATTGGATAATACTATTTTTTTTTTGTGTTTGAAGAAAAGAAAAGACGACATATACACAAAAAAATATGACGGTACGAAGTTCGATTGGTCATTTAGTTAGTATACTATTGCATAATATAGCCTATATTATATAGGTGTACATTTGAAAAGAAAAATATTTTATTTAAAACGATTGAATCACTAAATGTCACTCTCATAACAATGTAAGAGAACATCGATTTACTTCAGACTTATTGACTCCACTTATTCAAATAAATAAGGCAAATAATGAATTAATGATAGAAATTAATTTATTAAAAATAAACGAGAACCAAATTATTATCCAATTCACGTAAAAAAAATCTAATCTAAATATTCTTTAGTTCCAGTATAAAGTGTTACAGATATTGAAAATTTTATCGTTTGATATTTACAAGTAATTTGGGACGGCACATAAATTGAGATTCCTTGTGACGGAGCGTAGGGCGCGGTGTCAAGATCAACGGACACAGTAACATATCATGTGCAAGTATTTCATATACTTATAAATACTATAAGATTATCTAAATTACGATGTTTACTTTGTTGATATTATAACTGTTGTTGTACAACTTGATGGAGTTGACTCACAAATAAATGACATGCGAGGGAAGGTAATGGTAACCAAACCCAAATGAAAGTCGATTTAGCACTAAGTTGATTAGATTATTTTAAGTATATATAGGCAGGAGTACAGACGTCATATTTGCCGTATGTATCGTCTCTAAGGTATGCTCAAACAGCAATTTCGTAAGAAATAACCTAAATTAAAGGAGGTTATCAGATAGCGAAGACAATCACATTGCTGAATGTGCAGTAACCCGTACAGTTATTATTATTAATATCATAGTGAATACATTTTAAAATTTGTAACTTGCGACCCGCCCCGGCTTCGCACGGTTGCAAAAACTATCAGTGTCCCTCTACTATATTATGCATGTATTATACATATAAACCTTCCTCTGGAATCACTCTATTTACTAAAGAAAACCGCATCAAAATCCGTTAGGTAGTTTTAAAGATCTAAGCATACAGACAGCGGGAAGCGACTTTGCTTTATACTATGTAATGATAATTAATCAGTGAGAGATGAGTGATCTAACTATGTAATGTTTTTAGCTAGCGTCACTGATTGCTTGCATTTGGTTTCTGAGTTTTTACAACAATTTCACTTCGAATTCATCTTATATATCGTTGCTTTACAGACTGCTCTAATGATCCAGAATCAATTACATATTTTAATGAATACTATTAACTCGGCCACATCCTCAATCCTACATGACACTGTCCAAATTGTTCATAATATTATGGTCTTCTTCATTTTACGTGACATTGGCGGAATTATCGTTGATATTTTGGCACAATTAAAAGCTATCTAGCCAAATTAATGAATTAAAGTAGTTTTGCAGTACAAGTGACACCTATAAAACAAAATGACATACACAAAAAAATATGCTTTTTTTAAAGACAAATCTTTAAAACACTCGTGTAACTTAAAATTATAAAAAAGCTATCACTGTGTCCACACCCTTCCCAGTCGCCTTAATGGCGCATCGGGAGTGTTTTATTAAGACAATCCCGTTCTAAATCCGGTTGAATCACCGTTAAATTGTTAATCGAGCAAAACAAACGAGTGGAAATAATTAACACATTATATTCAGCTAATGTTTGTTGCAGTCAGTTTAAGTGAATTGTTTTAAGCGATTTTAAATTTATGTATAACTTATCTAGGCATATACTAAATTAAAAATATCTTTATACAAATAGGCATCAAAAGCACCTTCGAATCGTCATCTTACAAAATAAAAATTAAGTTATTTTTAAAAGTGAAAAGTAGATTCTGCAGAGAAAATCGGCCACGAATCTCCGCAGTTACTCAATAAATTGCATGAAATGCAACGTCACAAGTCCACAAAGTTTATTCATTTATTAGCGACCCGCCCCGGCTTCGCACGGTTGCAAAAACTATTAGTGTTCCTCATCTATATTATGCATGTATTATACATATAAACCTACCTTTGGAATCACTCTATTTACTAAAGAAGGCCGCATCTAAATCCGTTGCGTAGTTTTAAAGACCTAAGCAAACAGACAGCGGGAAGCGACTTTGTAAGCGACTTACTATGTAATGATGTATATAACACAGTTCCACTAACACATTGGAACTTAAAAAGCCGACCGATGGCGGGATAACCATCCAACTGCTGGCTTTGAAATACACAGGCCGAAGACGGGCAGCAGCATCTTCGGTGCGATAAAGCCAGCCCTGCGGTCACCAACCCGCCTGCCCAGCGTGGTAGTTATGGGCAGAACACATGAGTTGACGCCATTTTTGGCTCGAACTTGTGGAAGCCTATGTCCAGTAGTGGACTGCGATACGCTGATGTGATGTGATGAATGATATATATAGTACATATATTAAGAAAATAGTTGATTTTGTTTAAGAGTTGTTAAATTACTAGTAGAGTAGCCCCCCCCCCCCCCCCCCTCCGCTTCAGCCTGTAATATCCCACTACTGGGCATAGGCCTCTTTCCCCATGTAGGAGAAGGATCAGAGCTTAATCCACCACGCTGCTCCAATGCGGGTTGGCGGATATATTCCCTACTATGAGTAACGATCGCTATCAGGTGTACATGATAACAACCGGGACCGACGGCTTAACGTGCTCTCCGAGGCACGGTGGGAGACCCACAAGGACTGCACAAACACTCAGACCACATCGCATCCTCCCCCCTAGGGGGGAAAAACATTAGCTGCCGGTCCCGGTAACTATCATAGACACCTGATAGATATATCGTTACTCATCATAGGGATTGTATCATCCAATCTGAAGTTGGGAAGCGTGGAGGATTGACCTCTGATCCTTCTCCTACAAGGAGAAAGAGGCATACGCCCAGTAGCGGGATGTTACAGGAATTAATGAAAATCAACCAATACTAAATTGTCATGTTAACCCTATCTTCTTATTTTATGTCGTTTAGTTCATAGTATGATGTGAAGGAATTTTAAGCGTATTGGTGTGTTCAACGGAAATAATCTATTTTGACCTATTCAGTCAATCCGTTCTGAATTGTATAGCTATAGCACACATATCTATATCATTAAATTCTCAATGATCTCGCATAGAACATTAAGGTTTCTTAAACATTATACCTATGTCCTTTACGATACGAACAACTTAAAAGTATTTTATTCTAGTGTTTTCTAATTTGACTACAATAAATTCTGTGCAGTCTTTCGTGCAGGATTTTATTAATTTTATAATAAAACATAACTGCGGAGTTTTTTGCTGATTATTCTCTGTAGAATCTTAATGCGAATCAGGGGTAGCTTCACTTTTACACATAACTAATTAATTAAAAATAATATAATTTAAAAATGCTTTTAAACTCAACTTGAATAAAGTAATTTTTGATTTCGACTTTACAGGGATACATTTTTTTAATTATATATTTTTTGTATTTAAGCTTAGTTGAAAAAAACCTTAGCGTGAGAAAGACTGTACGTGATGTATATTTGTAGTTCTCTTACAGAGGAAACACAGTTTTCAAGATATAATTTACATTGAGTTTCTGGAAACAGATTATTATTTCCATTAGAACTCGTCACATACGAGCTGGAGTCAATTAAACTGCCACAATATGACCCATTTCTTCTAAATTCATGCCATCAAATCTTGCAGGTACCATATCGAATAGTTTTCAATAATGGCAAGGATGTGTCTCTTTCGAGCAAAATTTCAATTGAACGATGACTTGCCTCAAAATTGTCACTTGTTTAAGAATTATGAGTGTATGGGAAAGCCTCAAAAGATGAGCTAGTGACAGTGGACCAGGCAAAAGTTGAATCTAATTTACCTTTAAACTTCTCGCACGTTTGAAAATTACGAATGTAAGAGAAAGAGTTGGGCTAGTATAAGTTTATGGTCAGTTTATGGTGTAGTGTATGGGCAAAACATATGAGTTCACGTTATTTTTGGCGTAAACTTGTGGAGGCATATGTCCAGCAGTGGACTGTATAGGCTGTAATAATGATGATGATGATGATGATGAATGTAAGTTTACTTACGATGCGCACGAGCCAGTTGAGCACGAAGGCGGCGGTGGAATAGTGGGTGCCGTAGTGGAAGGGAGGCGTAGACTCATGCTCCCACGTGTTGTAGCGCTCCTCGAAGTACGCGCGTCGGCTCGGGTTCAGCGCGCCGATCGGCTAGGGATGTTTAATAGCTTTTAATATTTGGTCGAACAATTCAGTAATCTTTTTAATTATATGCATGGTTTTTACATGACAAGTGTCAAGTGTACAGCCCACCTGGTGGTAAGCTGTTACCGTAACTTATAGACGCTTGCAACACCAGAAGCATTGCAAGCGCGTTGCCGATCCTATCCTTGTTCTTCTCCAGTAGCTCTGGCCACCTCACTTACCGCAGGAACACAAAACTACTTAAGATGAGTGTTGCTTCTCAGTAGTGAGGTTAAGGTACTTCTGTAGACGAGCTGCTCCAGACTTCGAGCAGAATATTTCCTGCTGTACCTTTGGTACATTATATGGATAGGAACTAAACGTTATGGAAGAGGAAATCCCGTTGCAATTAGAATCTTTGTATTGCAGAACTTATTTATTAACTTTCATATATATTTTTTTTTTTCAAAATCCCTAATGTGTGGGTAAACACAAAAATAAAATCGTACATATTAAGAATAGCATGGTGTCGTCTCCTGTCAAAAAATTTTCATTGTAATATGAAACTTTGAATAGTTACGGGTCTCTGTAAAAGAACTCACTATAGACGGCGCCACGGTTCGCTTAAACCGAAAATACAAATCATCATATCAAGAATTTCGCTCTGGCGGGTACATCGTTCCATAGCTTAATTGGCTAGAGCGCCGACACGGTCAGTCGGAGACGCGGGTTCGAATCCCGCTGGAGCGGTCAATTTTTGATATGATATTCAAAAAATGTTTAGAATCCCTAATGTGTGGGTAAACACAAAAATAAAATCGTACATATTCATATATATTTACCTACGTGTACAACTTTCTTCTAAAAGATGATCTCAAGCTCGTTTCGATTAAAAATATGTTATCTTGGGGAAGATTAAAGTTCTTTTTAGCGTAAATTAAGCTTCAGAGGAGAAGTAGATGAAATTGAGTAAATATATGTTACCTTCGACAAATCTCTGTAGTTGGACGGCTGGCTGAGGTCCAACTCTTCGCTCTCGTAGTTGGTGAGCACCCAGGGGAACACCGGGTACTGGTTCAAATCGTTGTACGTACGACCTGATGACAATCATTTTACAGTTACATATATTGCTAGGCGCAAGTACGGTTGCTGGTTTTATGAAGGGCATTATATTTAATAAAATTGAACCGATATAGCCCACAGAATTAGCAAGTTGAAGTGGCAGTGGGCTGGTCATCTATGTCGCAGGACCGATGGCCGTTGGAGTAGACGGGTCCTAGAGTGGAGACCGTGTCTTGGCAAACGCAGTGTGGGACGTCCTCCAGCCCGTTGGACCGACGATCTACGTAAGATTGCCGGTGTAGGCTGGATGAGGATTGCGGAAGACCGGGATGTGTGGCGCGAACTTGGGGAGGCCTATGTCCAGCAGTGGACTGCGATAGGCTGAAGTGTATATTTAACAGATAATAGTTTAGTAAAATAATGAGAAAACGTGTTTAGGTAGTTAGTTACATACGTTATATACTGCAAGTAAACATACCCGTTTTCTTTATAGTTAGATATAGAAATATAGCTTATGTATGGCTACTTTATAAGTGTAATAAAAATTGTCAATTGCCCAAACTAAAAGTTGTTCAAAATAATTGAGGGTAAAAAATTGGCAAATCATTGGTCAGTATCATAAAGTGGTATGTCATGGCTTGCCATTGCTTGTCGAGGTCAAGAGAAATTTGTCCTATATAACGATACCTTTTGTCTTGTAAATATTGCTACAAAGTACAGAAGATATTAATGCATTACTATCATTTATTATTTATAGGATATTCAAATATAAATAGAATACAAACAATTATTGTCTTATTTACAAGATTAACCTAAGTTACGTCAAAACGAACTTTGGTTTCTAAGCGAGACGTTACGAGTGGTTATAGGAAAAAAAAAATTAAAACATAAATTTGAAAAAAACGTGGTCTTATTGCAGGTATTATGCAATGGTATTTATCTAATACTATTGCGATATCATGCACTTTGACCGACACGAGATGTTTGTGTTGGTCAAATAATGGCCACTAATCGTATAATGTCCCACTGTCGGCCTATTGTATTTTTCACGTGACCCATTCTACTTTTCCCATCTGATAGTCGAGCGAGGCACTCGTGAAACGATTGTCTACTTTTGTGGTCGTATGTATCGCGACTTAAAATTAAAAAGTATAGAAAAAAAAGTAACGAAAGAGGTGAGAGTGTTTTCGAATGAAAGCAAAATTTTGCAACCGTTACACAGATAATAACGGTCTGTGAAAGACGTGGCGGTCCGCGCGCGAAAACTTTTACCTTATTTATCTGTGTTTTTTGTTACTGTGATATGCTAAGAATACGCGTCATTGAAATGTTGAAGAGGTAAGTAAACATAAAGGTAAAAAATAAAAAGGGAAATAGCTTTTTAAATAATTATGTTTTTTTTTTTTTGTAAGGAATGACTATTGTTTGCGAATAGCACGCGATATCGGATGTCACTGACCTTCCGCCGATGATCGCTTGAACAATGATGATTGTCAGTTGTTTGAGATGTGTAATTATTGTTCGATAATTACTATTAAGTACCGCCAATATTGTACGTTATACTTCGATGAAAAAAAATTATAATTTGCAAAAGGATATTACAATAAGGATTAACTAGAGATGAGGGAAATTCAGAAGCGTTTGTTTGTACGTATAGTTATAACCATTTCATGACATTTTGCATCAATCTCAGTTAAGCAGAGAGTATTTTTTTAGAACGGTAGAAAACTATTCCACAGTGCTGTTTCACTATCAAATTTTTTCAAACTGCAACTGGAGTTTTCTGGTGTCATACACCTCGTTATTAACGAAAAAAAAAATTTTTAGGAATGCTCCTAGCGGTATAAAAATATATAAAATTATTAAGATACATTTGTTCAATTATAAAATAATTTTTGCAATTAATAAAAGAATAAAATTTGAATTGGTCTGATTTCGCGATTGACCTTACGCTTTGATAAATTTTGATAAATTCGTTAATATTTACGAAATTGCAACATTAATATATAAATAATGAAATCAAATTTTTTGCTTGCGAGTAGTAAGTACATAAAACTTATTATTACTTATACACTTAAGTAATATTATCGTATATATTTTTTACTGAAATAATATAAATCCGACAATTTCCATATTTTTAAAGCTCTTATTTATGATAATGTTCATCATCATCATCATCATTCATCATTTCAGCCTATTGCAGTCCACTGCTGGACATAGGCCTCCACAAGTTCACGCACAATATATTCAATATCAATATAATTTCTTTCATTTATTGTCATAAGGTAAGACGCGGCGTGTACTTCTTCTAAATATTTACACTAAATAAGTCCCTTTATTTTTTTACCATTAAATATGTACTACTAAATTTGTATTGTAATATAAAATATAATAGTATGTTTTTACAATTCGTTGTTCGCATTATTTGTTATCATAGGCAAGCAAAACAAAAGTCTATCATAGTTCTGGATCTCATACAAGACGTTCTATTGAATTTATACTAATTAAGAATTAATAATAATCATAATAATATCTACAACATAATCTAGGTGGTAATCGAATCCACAACCACCGGAGCAGAATGGAGGGTCACCACAAACTGCGCCAGCGTGTTAGTCAAATTGCTTATACACGACAATATTGATAATGGTTTTCAAATATTTCAACAGCTACAAACTCGAAATTTCAAATACGCTTAATTCGTAAGTGTGCGTACTTGCCCTATGTCCGACAGTTAACCTTACCACTAAAATGGGTACGTTTCCTTGATATCGAACCGAGGACAATTCTTAATAGACTAGAACGGTTTATTGACAAATTCGTGAAGAAATGGCATGGAAGTAGTTTCGAAATCCTACATTGTCCCTCGAACAATCAACTGCCGTTGAGTAAGTTTACTTAGTCGCCATTAAATATTACAGAAACGTTTATGATCGATCGTAAAACAAGTGTCACAATGTCATTTTAATGTCGAATATTATACTAATTTTTAATACTTTATTTATATGTAATTTTAATCAATTTGAAACAATATTGAGAAGACAAGTATGTACTATGATGAGTATTTTGAACTAGCCTAGAAACCGACAGACTTTGCCATATCGTAGCTACGAATATTTATTTTAACTGTAACTGCTAAAGTCCCAAACTGTTAACCGTAAAACACGACAACTGTCAAACGCGCAATGTTTAAGTACGCTTCAGCCTGTAATATCCCAGTACTGGGCATAGGCCTCTTTCCCCATGTAGAAGGATCAGAGCTTAATCTACCACGCTGCTCCAATGCGGGTTGGCGGATATATTCCCTACTATGAGTAACGATCGCTATCAGATGTACATGATAACAACCAGGACCAACGGTTAAACGTGCTCTCCGAGGCACGGTGGGGAGACCCACAAGAACTGCATAAACACCCAGACCACGGCAAACACCTGTATGGCCAATACAAATGTTTGTCATTGCAACAGGCACAATCCATAGCTGTGACCGTTGCGCCAACGCGGCTATTAATTAAGTTTTCTAAAAATTTCCAATATCCAGTTTCATTTTCTTAATTATTCACCCGTAAGAACAATCTTAAAAATGATGAATAAAATCGATAAAATTTATTCTCAAATTAATAGGGATAAATTTTTCTTTGTGCGTTTGTTTTGCCTTGGAGTTATTCTGACTGTAATCAAGACAGGTTAAATATAAAAGGCTAATAAACCTGCGTAATTATAGTGATGAAATTACCATTTTGACTCTCATAGTTAACAATGAATGTTATTCAATTTGTACGCAGCATTGTCCTGCAGTAAATGTAATTATGTGACAAGCCTCCAGTCACCAAAATATTATTTCTTTTCAACGTACGAACGATAATTGTTGTTGGATCTACGGTTTAATGTCTTCGGTTGACATATGTACAAAATTATAACTAATTTTCAATTTTTAAAATGACGATTGAAAAGTGCTTTAGTAGGCTATTACTTGACAGTTTTCATTTTGTTTTTGACGAAACCAAATCTAAAAACGAAAAAGAGTGTGTTCCTATACATACTTTACAATGTATTTCCCAAAAATTTATAAAATTCTCTTCACAGATTGAGAATACTAAATTAACGTATAACAACAAAAAAAAAAGAACAAAATAAATTAAACATCTCACTTTAAATAACTTCGGTCATGACAAAACCAAGATACAATATTATGTCTGTGTTAATTAGTCGTCTGTGTTATGTATATATTATAATTTGTAGAATAACAGTAAATACAGTATAATATAATTAGTATGATCGAGACAAGTAATACGATAATATACTACTATCAAATAAATATACATATATTCACATCAGCCTATCACAGTCCACAGCTGGACATAGGCCATAGGCCTCCACAAGTTCGCGCCAAAAATGGCGTGATCTCATGTGTTTTGCCCATAGTCACCACGCTGGGCAGGCGGGTTGGTGACCGCAGGGCTGGCTTTGTCGCACCGAAAACGCTCCTACCCGTCATCGACCTGTGTATTTCAAAGCCAGCAGTTGGATGGTTATCCCGCCATCGGTCGGTTTTTTAAGTTCCAAGGTGGTAGTGGAACTTTCTTATCCCTTAGTCGCCTCTTACGACACCCACGGAAAGAGAGGGGGTGACTATATTCTTTACTGCTGTAATCACACAGCATACATAAAATCAGAAGTCACAATTCATTTTGTTACAATTTGGAACACTTAACATCTTTAACAGTTTCCTGGGTTCTAAATTTTTTGCCGCATCTAGTATTTGTAATATTGCTATTCGGTAAGAGCCATTGCACTGTTCGATTAGATAAGCGCTGTTCCCTCGTTTCAGCAATGACGCGCGATGCCGCGCAATTAGTACATTACCGATATTACGTTCGCGGACATACAAAACGTCGAGTTCCTCATTAATACGGCAAATTATTCATTTAGACGGAACGCGCTTTCTGAAGACGTTAGCGAAATTTATTTTTAGATAGATATGTAGAATTGCAGTTACGATCGATTAGACCAACGATAAAGAAAAAATAAATAAAATGTCTTCTTTGTATTGTTTAACTGCATTTTTAAATGTAAAGTAAGAAAAGGAATATACCAACGAACGTCTTTTCAACTTTACTTACCTAACCCTTTATCATAAATGCAAACAAAAAAATATATATATATATAAAAAAGCATTTGAGCAGCATGGTGGATTAAGCTCTGATCCTTCTCATACATGGGGAAAGAGGCCAGTAGTGGGATATTACAGGCTGAAGCATAAAAAAGCATTGTTCCTCAAACAGATTTCTTCTGGATACTTTTATAATGAATTTCAACAAGAAAATAGCAATAAAAATAGTACAGACATATTATATGATTTCAGTTCACACCTTAATTACAGCGTCTATGTAAACAAACAACAGTTCCTCAATAAAAACTGTACAATGAATTTCATAACAAGAAGAAAAACCTTCTCGATCTATAACAATACCTTTCTTTTAAAATAAATCAAAAGGTCAAATAAATCAATAGTTTTAATGAAAAATTATATTAGAGCGAAACATCAATTAGTATTGCATCGACAGTGATGAGATAAATTGATCTTGAAACGTATACCTTTATCATTTCAATGAAAGGATATTTTTCCGAGGATGCCAAGTGCGCGGTAGGTATTAATTAATGTCATTTTCGTCAAACAAGATGCGGGAAATAAAATTTAAATAGAAGCAAAAGTTAGTATTGTTTGTGGAGAACCTTCGTTTACTGGTTATAATGTATGATAGGGACACTATAGAAATATATATCTAATCTTAATATATATAAATCTCGTGTCACAATGTTTGTCCGCGATGAACTCTTAAACTACTTAACCGATTTTAATCAAATTTGCACACCGTGTGCAGTTTGATCCAACTTGAAAGATAGGGTATATTTTGTTTTGATATATGTAATTATTATATTTAAGAAAAAAAAAATAAGGCGATACGAAGTTTGCCAGTTCAGCTAGTAATATTATAAATCTGAAAAGTTTTTATAGCGAAAAAACTTTTTCGGGTTTTATCGCGGTTTATTATGTTTTTAACATGCCCGGTATTTTACAGCAACAGCGAAAAAATTGTTTTATTATAATGAGTGAAATTCGCGTAAACATTATTATGCAATATGCTGAAATGTTTGTTTGTTTAGACGCGACTAATTTCAGGAGCCAGGTTCGATTTGAAAAATTATTTTTGTGATGCGTCAGCCCAATCACCGAGGAAGGTTATATATATATATATATTTCGGTCACCAACCCGCCTGCCCAGCGTGGTGACTACGGGCAACTTTTGGCGTAAACTTGTGGAGGCCTATGTCCAGCAGTGGACTGTATAGGCTGTAATGATGATATATATTTATATTTAAATATTATATCAAAAATCCGACCGTTCCAGCGGGGATCGAACCTGCATGTCCGACTGACCGTGGTGGTGCTCTAGCCAATTAAGCTATGGAACGATGTACTCGCTAGATCGAAATTTTTGATATGCTGATTTTATATTCGGTCTAAGCGACATGTTTAGAATTTCCTAATGCGTGGGTAGCACTAAAATAAAATCATACAAATTATATATTTTTTCCTCAAATTAGCGTCTGTGAAACCGCGGAGTACAGCTAGTATTATTGTAGTTAGATTTCAATAAGATGAACAGTATTTACTATGTAGTTATAAAACAGGTAACTAAATATATGTGATAGTATAAGTACCCAAGTGATATATGACTATTATTATTACAAATTGAAACTTTGATTTGATGCCCGTTTGTTATTTCATCACTCTCAAACGGCTAAACTGATTTAGATGAAATTTGGCACAGAATTATCAATACTCTGGTATAGCGCAATGCTGTAGCTACCATTTTTATACCGGAAAAAAGTAAGGTTTTTATGGGTTTCATTGTAATACTTATAATTATGACATTTTCGCTGTCTAGTATTTCAACAAACAAAAAAAATATATAGTTGTTAAAATCGCTATTATCAAGTAACCTTAAGTTTGTTATATAACAGCGGAGAGTTACTAAAATGTGTGTCATACTTTTCGATAGGTCACCATTTCATACTACGAGTATTTCATACTTCACGTAATATCTTTAACATTGTTAACATATGCAAAAAACATCGGAATACGAATATTTTCATTATAAAAGAAATTATAATTTAAAAAATATTTTACATAATTGTGTTTGCAGGCAAACGAAGAAAACCGACTTCAATTATATCGATATACTTGTCGATATAATTGTATGTATACAACGTAGGTAGACGAAAGTATAGTCAAGTAAATACGCATTATCAAAGAGTACTCCAAAAGTTGTAATCAAATCTCGATGAAATTTAAATATAACCACATGATAAACATCAGCTTTCGATTAAATTAAAAATCATCAAAATCGGTACACCCAGTAAAAAGTAACGCGGATTTTCGAGAGCTTCCCTCGATTTCTCTTGGATCCTATCATCAGATCCTGGTTCCCTTATCATGGTACCAAACTAGGGATATCTCCTTTCCAACAAAAAAAGAATTATCAAAATCGGTTCATAAACGACGGAGTTATCCCCGAACATATATATATATATATATATATATATATATATATATATATATATATATATATATATATACGGTCGAATTGAGTAACCTCATCCTTTTTTTGAAGTCGGTTAAAAATGTGATTATTATTTATGTAGCGATGTCATGACGCCTCGATCTTTGAGAATAAGGTTGAGGTTGACACAGAAAGACGAGAGAAGTTATTTCGTGTTAATTCAAAAGATGCAACGGGTGATCGATATAGGGCTTATGCAATAAACATATTGTCCAATCATTCTTAAATAATTTTTTCTTGCTTTTATCCAATAGGTACTTAGCACAAATTTTTAATAATATACTCTTTCATATGAAGGAATAATTCGTTTATTAGTAACAATACGTGCTATCGATTTTTATTATTAATAAACGTGTATTATTTTACCTAATGGAACCAGCTTGGGTCTAAAAGTATTAAGTGGGTCATGAAGCGGCAGTGTGAAAATTACCGAGAAATGGCAGAACAATGTTTGGGAAACACTGCCGCAGTCTATGGACGCTAGCAACACCAGAAGAATTGCAATTTGCAAGCGCGTCGCCGACCCTAAACGCCGACCCATCCCCGTAGCTAATTTACTCACCACCGGACCACAACACTTCTAAAGAGCAGTATTACTTAGCTGTGACCTTCTGTAAGGTTGAGGTACTTCCCTAGTCGGGCTGCTCCAAATTATGAGTGGGATATTTCTTGCTGTGCCCTACCTCAATAGAAAATAGTCTATTGACGGATTATTCTCCAGTGATATATCCTAAAGAATTCGCTTTAGCCTGTAATATCCCACTGTTGGGCATAGGCCTCTTTCCCCATGTAGAAGGATCAGAGCTTAATCCACCACGCTGCTCCAATGCGGGTTGGCGGATATATTCTAGTATGAGTAACGATCGCTATCAGGTGTATATGATAACAAGCGGGACCGACGGCTTAACGTGCTCTCCGAGGCACGGTGGGGAGACCCACAAGGACTGCACAAACACCCAGACCATGGCAAACACCTGTATGGCCAATACAAATGTTTGTCGTGTGCGGGGATCGAACCCGCAACCGCCAGCGCAACCGGCACAATCCATAGCTGTGACCGTAGCGCCAACGCGGCGTCAAAAATCGTCCTAAAGAATTACATTTACCAAAATGTTGAATTGCATGTGGTGTTCACCTTAAAAAATTATAACACTTAGCTGTATAGTATTTATTAAGATTAAGTTTACGTTATTGTGTAATTAATAATAAAATAAATAAATAAATAAATTAATTAATAGATTTATATTATTTAAGGACAACGATGCGTTCAAATGTTAGGTATTACTGTAATGATTCATAAACACATTAATATCAAAAGGAATGTAATTATTATTAGTAAATTATTGTACATTTTCTTGTCTCTTCTCTATTGTTTGCGTTTCATTGTCGCCGGACTGGACGCATGCTATCAGTTTGACGATATCTTGTGACGCGGAGAGTATCTTACGATTAGAAATATTATGTTCTCTTTTACTAATCAAACGTTTGCAGGGGTTCGAGTTTATATACGTTATTTACTGTAGTATTACTTAATATCGCCTAAAGTTTTATAGCCTACAATGTCTCTCAATTGCAGGCTGTTTCAGGCTGTGGCCTACTCTATACATATTTAAATATGTATAGAGTAGGACAAGTAAAGAAATAAAAGAAATACAGTACTGATAATATTTATTGATAACATTTTTTAGTCATCAGTAGGCTGAACTGAACTGAACCTTTTTTTTCAAATTTACCCAGGTTGAACCGCGGTTGACAGCTAGTGATTACATACCTACATGTCTAACGAATCTCATATCTATGCAAGGAAAAGCTATAAACTATACATAATTAATGTTATACACTAAAATTTAGAAAAATAAGTTATTTCTTGATAGAAGTATTGTTGCAAAATGTAAAGCATTAGACTAACAGAACTGTATTTTATAAACCCGCTTTACCGTCAAAAATAATATGTAACAAAAAAAAACCAGAGTTAAAGTTTCAAATAGTTTCATTAATAAATTAAATTCAAAAATGATCGTTTTCTTCAAATCTTAGACGTATAAACACAAGTGATGATAATAATATAACAAAATAAAGCAGTCACGTCGGTGTCTTGTGAGCTCTAATGTTTTTCACACGACACATCACGTCTCTATAAAATGATACGTACCTACATTTGAAAAAAGCTAGAGTTAAGTTATTGTTACAAAATTATATTATTAAATAATAATAAAAAACTCACCTGCGATAGTGTTCAGGAACATGAGATACTCGAAGTTAGATATCTCACGTCGCTGCCACTTCTGCGTCATGTTGGAGTTGCGCATGAGCTGACGAGGAGACATCATTGACGCGCGCCTGGGGACAACAGATAAAACTTACTTTTAAAAACGAAATCATAATATAAATTTAATTTAGGTACTAAATCAAACCGATCGTGATCACGATTTAAACTGTAACATCCCACTGCTGAGTTTAGACCTTTTTCTCCGTGTAGGAGAAGCTTAATCTACAAGCACAACCTAAGTACCTACAGATACCCATTACATGACGAACATCTGTATAATCTATGCCCCAACCCGCGGCGTGTGACGCCGCGTTGGCGCAGCGGTCACAGCCATGGATCGTACCTGTTGCGCTGGCGGTTGCGGGTTCGATCCCCGCACATGAAAAACATTTGTATTGGCCATACAGGTGTTTGCCGTGGTCTGGGTGTTTATGCAGTCCTTGTAGGTCTCCCCACCGTGCCTCGGAGAGCACGCTAAGCCGTCGGTCCCGGTTGTTATCATGTACACCTGATAGCGATCTTTACTTATAGTAAGGAATATATCCGCCAACCCGCATTGGAGCAGCGTGGTGGATTAAGCTCTGATCCTTCTCCTACACGGGGAAAGAGGTCTATGCCCAGTAGTGGGATATTACAGGATGAAGCCTAAACCAGAATCTACTTTCCAAATCGCTGGTAGCTTAACTTTTAACGATAGTTAAAATAAAATTTTATTCCAAGGTGATTTTGAAGCCTATTGAAATACTTACGTTACTTTTGTTTTTGATTTTAAAGAAAAAAGTAATTATTTTTGAGTGACTTTATTTTAATTACATAGAACATTAACATATCACTTCTTGTGATTATGCACAATAAATATAAACTGTACGTTAAATTTTGCATTGTAAATATGTGGTACTAGTAACTTAATAATTATTTAAAAACAACATCTATCACAATGCGAAGTTTAATATAAACACAATAAGCAAATTTTTAAAGTAACAAATTAAAACATTTTCATTCACAGTTCATTAGCCACACATTATCGTTTCGCGTGTAACAGCGTTACTTAAGTATTAAATAAATGCTATAAAGCAAGCGGTACTTACACTAACAACGCACAATTAAATTACGATAATTAATATTTCAACGCAATCTGCACTACGATCGCTGTATTGTCGCTTATAAATACATTTTACTGTCGCAGCACTTACTGACGTTATTATTGCTGATTTTTATACAGCTTAATTATTTTAAGCTGTATACAAAGAAATATGCAGCTTAATATGTGGCAACTTTTTATTAGCGTTTTGTATTTCTATTCCGTATTAAACATATTTATTATAAGTTATAAGCTTTCCAAATAAAAAAAAAAAACAAATATTTACACATATAAGTATTTCCATCACTAAAAAAATTAATTTCGTTCTGACTCTTGACCTATTTCCGAAGCTGTCGACCTGATATAAAAATAAAAATCGTAAGGAAGTGGGTTCAATGTAAAATGGGTTCAAATCCACGATCACATGCAAATAAAATTTTTATAAAATATAAAGCTAGTGGCGAACCTTGGCGCCGCTAAATCGAGCGAATTGGAATATTGTTTTTCCGTGTTCCGTAGGTTTTGTGAGTGGGATTATTTTTTGACTTTGATAATTCATAATTTGTATTGTTTGGATGTTTTCCATATCTGCCTTTTAAGGAATTTAAAAAATATTTTGTTATTTTTATGTAATAAAAAAGAAGAATAATGCTGCGATCAATGACATGGAGATGACTAATATTTTACTGTTATTGAACAATTTTTCCTACTACAGAAGTCAAAATAGTAACTTAGACAATTTTACGTTTATTGATTATGTATGATTACTACCTGAACTCGTGATAAATTTTTGCATTGGCTATTTACATATTTATCGTAGCCTAGTTATTTGTAATGTTTTGTTTTTTTCAGATTTGATACTTTATAACAATACCGTTAAGCGTAACGCATTTACTTATTGTACTCTACTTAAAAATATAGCAAATAATATATATATATATATATATATATATATATATATATATATATATATATATTTATACTTATATATTACTTTAGTATATTATATATATATATATATATATATATATATATATAATATACTAAAGTAATTTTAGTAAACATCGTTTAGTAAAATACATAATCGTGAGTGTCTGTGCGTTTCCGCGAGCGCGAGTGGGTCACGGCCGGCGGGTTGACGACCGCGTCGAGCTGTCTGGCACACAGCGGTCGATTGTACCGCGATATTCGACACTATTATGTATAATGTTTAAATTTGGTACTTGTGAGAGTTTTCGATTTATATACATAAAAAAATTAGTATAGCAGTACATTAAAATCCCGTTGTTGGGATTGCCCGGAACAGTTACTATTTGCAATTGTTCTCTCAATACTTATTACTGAGTATGACTACTTTCTCGATTACAATTTATTGGTAGGCCGGTCATCGATCTAATACTTTGAGAATGTTTACTTTTATTGTATTTTTAAATCAATCGACAATACAGTTTATATCTTCAATTTTTAAATTAAAAAGACTAGTCTAGACCAGCCAGAAATATAAATACATAAGTGGGTATTATAAAAAAATATATATCAAAAAGTACGTCAAAAATCAACAATAAATAGATACTAGAAGAAGTCTTGTTGATAATAACGGTTCAAGATCAACTGTACGATACAATGCGATACAACTGCGGTATTCTAAAAACTTGAATTTGTTGTTGAATTTACAAAAGGTCTTAAGACACCGTTGTTACTTAAAGCTTTACGCTCTTTTAGGTATGATCAAACTTCCAGAAAGATAATGTGCTATTATGTGTATTTATCATGTCATATTGGTCACGTTAATTTTGCAATATGATGTTTATAGGTTATATGGGTCATAAGTATTTTCGATACACTTAAATTACCGTTAATTGTAAAAATTAATCAAGCATATTTTACCAAAAGATATATTACAAAATATGTGACATTTAAAAAAATTACAAATACTTATATTAAGTCATTATGTATTAAATTGTACTTTTTATAAAGTCAAGGTGTTTACCGAAATTTTGTAAGGAGAAATTTAAAATGCCAGACGGAGGAAATGATCGTTGAAATCTTTGTAAACAAATGATACTAAATAATAATAATAATAAATACTTGAGGACTAAACGGCACAAATATTCGTCACTAATTCCAAATTACACCTTTGTGCCATTTGCAGACGAAACACTTGGACTTTGGACCAGCAGTCGTGAAAAAAAAATAAAAGATTTAACTCCTCGTCTTATTGCCCTGCCCTACCAGTGTCAAAAGTGCTGGTGCATTTTTTGTCCAGAGAACTGGCATAGCGATTCAACGGGGAAATTCTGCCAGCATTCTTGGCATCATTCCACTGTTGCTATATTACTAAGGGCCTCTTTCATCAGTTGTGGATACAGTTTATCCTGCAGATAAGTTACAAATAAACTTTAACAGAAGTTAGAATGAGCCATTAGGGCCTGCTTCGCCTCAAATTATTAACGACATAGATTATTATATATTATATATTTACATTTACATTTTATAATAGAAATATATCAACAAATATATAGGAATTTGATGGTGAAAAACTTTAATCTGTTGGATAATGTTATCCATCAAATAGCGTTATCCGCCACCAGTTTATACGGCCCTAAGTGATTATCAAGCTAAGAGATCCTATAGGCACCGAATTGTCACTAACTGCTGATAAATATTCTGACTGATGTTGATTCTAAACAGGTTATGGAAAACTAGTATCGGAATACCTTCTTATGAAACTTATTCAAATAAAAGCAATCAGACAAACAAACTTCCTCCTTTTTAACATGAACGTTACAAATCACGAGCCACAAAACAAATAATTAAATCAAAACAAATACAAACAAGGCGATGTAAATTATTCGCCGGAAACAACTCCGGCCAAATACTTGAGAAATATTTAAACTTTAAATTAATCACAACTTGAAAAAAGTGAAGTTCTTATGTTTATATTTAAATAAGTTATTGCCGGCATCACTATTGTTGTTGACTTCCTGTACGTACATATATGTCGTTTTAATCTTATATTTAAGTAATCCTTCATGAATTTCATTATGGCCAAAGAAGATTTCGATGTCGTTTAAAGACTGAAAGAATAAGAAAAGTAAGTTAAATAATTATTTTCATCGAATCTTATGTACAGATAATGATGATGTTGCTTCAGCCTGTAATATCCCACTACAGGGCATAGGCCTCTTTCCCCATGTAGGAGAAGGATCAGAACTTAATCCACCACGCTGCTCCAATGCGAGTTGGCGGATATATTCTCTACTTTTTTTTTTTTTTTTATATATATAGACTAGCGCTTGACTGCGATCTCACCTGAAGTCAAGTGAAGATGCAGCCTAAGGTAGTGCGCGCTTGCCTAGAAGATGCCTATTCACTCTTGATTTAAAGATACCCAAGTTATAGTTCGTTGGAAAAACGGAAGCCGGAAGGGCATTCCAAATTTTAGCGGTGCGTATTAGGAACGAGGTAGCAAATCGTTTAGTGCGGATCGACATCTACTATGAGTAACGATCGCTATCAGGTGTACATGATAACAACCGAGACCGACGGCTTAACGTGCTCTCCGAGGCACGGTGGGGAGACCCACAAGGACTGCACAAACACCCAGACCATGGCAAACACCTGTATAGCCAATACAAATGTTTGTCATGTGCGGGGATCGAACCCGCAACCGCCAGCGCAACAGGTACAATCCACGGCTGTGACCGCTGCGCTATCGCGGCGCACAGTGGGACAGAACCGTGCGTACCGTCTCAAAAATAGCTTTTCGTAATGTTCTATATTGAATATTTTGTTAATGCATATGTCTAACTGAATGTTCAATGCATATTATATAGCAGTTGAAATACACTATTTCTTATTTTTTGTATTAGAATAAGGCTTGCAAGTTGACGCTCAAAATTATGTCAATTATGTAGAACACAATTCCACCAGTTTACATGGTCATATTTGCATTACTTTACCAGCAAATTTGTAAGTGTGATATATGGTTAGAATGGTGATAAAGTACTCTATTTAAAAATAATTTAAGTGAACCATTATGTGAAACCTGGGGAGGCAAAGAATTTTTATTTCAGGACCTAATATTCTATCCTTATTAGAAACTTTGCATAGACTTTTGAGAGTTAGCGGTGTCTGCCCATGTCGTAATTTTGATAGCATCGTATAGAGCAGTTAATCTAAAAGTCAGGGCAAAAAAAATTGAGTGCCTGAATCTGCCCCCCTTGAAATGAAACGAAAAATGGCTAATGGGGAGAAAATACAAAATATTCCAAAAATAATTTTAGTTCTGATTAATGAGAGTTTTGGATATTTAGATCACTTTTGACCTTTTTTTCTTAAACAATATTATCTATTTACTCAATCTTTAGGTAAAGTGGGAGTTTTGGGTAATGTATTAGTATGTAGTATATTTTTTTTATCGTGCGGTCAGATGTGGTTAATGTTTTGTTATCACTGTGTGAATTACATGTTTCTCATATAGTTTATGTATTTCTCTATCGCGGTGAAGGAAAAGGGATCAAGTGGTATCTAGTTATAGTTGTTAGTGTACATTATCAGTACCTACCTACTACTAACCACCTTCATAGATAGTGGTTAGGAACTTGATAATGACACTAGATAGTAATATTTTTTCACACGAAATTTCAGTATAAAAGTTATTGATTTACGTTGTCATTTACCAGTACTTTAGTGTGCTTTAACATAATATAGTCTTTACCAACCTCGGTAAAAAAAGTAGTTAAAAATAAAAACAAAATGAGTGAATTTGTTGTGCCTCGACGAGTATTATGCGAATTTTTTATTGGCCATGGAACAAAATCAGAAGATATTCAAAAATGCTTAGAACAACACCACCATTTGTCGTCTGAAAAAAGTGAATTAATTGTGAAACGTATTCAAAAAACGCTTATAACAGCGTTTAACGATCGGTGGACCAAATCTAACCGAACTAAAGAACGTTTCTTTAGTAATAATATATCGTGGTTAGACGGTGAATTTAAGGTACAATTCGAAGAAGCACCGATGGATATTACACCTACAACATCTGAAGAACGTGGACGTCCACCAAAGTCTTATGAAGATCTATTAGAGAAATCGAAAAAAAGAAAGAATATGGAACAACTGTACGTAACAAAATATATGTGGTATAATATGCCTTCTTCAGTAGATAAAATCTTAATACATAGGGAAAGTATAATAAGACATTTTGCTGTTCTGCCCATTGGTCATTTATCTGAGGATGCCCAAGAATTGCGTAATAAAGATTACAAAAAATTCAGATTGCATCATGCTAGAAAATGCTCTAGGTCCGCAACAAACGAAGACGTATTTCATGGTCTTCTATTTACGTCAGATCCTTATATATCAAGTATCAGAAAACCATCAGTCACTATATCCAAGAAATCGTTAGAGGAAGCTAAGAACCTCTTAGCTATTTAAATCGAAATAATTTCGTACATTATTTGTAAAATATATTTTTGGAGTGGGTTATTATATATTTGTCATTTATTTAAATGTAAGATTCATATGTAATATAAAATAACATAAAATAGGTTTATAAATATCCTAAAACTGTAAAATTATAATTCAATAAGTTAACCAAACCATGGTTTAATATTAAAATAATACATTTTTATTTTGTTTTATTTTATTTTATATTATTTATTAAATATTTTCATTATATTGGATTGTATGTACTCTGGAGACACTACATACCAAATTTCAGCGATTTACTTCAATCAACAAAAAAGTTACAGATTTTTGAGACGGTACGCACGGTTCTGTCCCACTGTGCGGCGTCATAATGCAAAGATTATTTGATAGAATTGAGAAATCTAATAGACAAGTAAATTAATATTTTGAATTAGAAACTATATAATTTTTTTTCAACATATTACAGTTTTGTCATATCCATGTACCTTCTACTTTTCTAGTACAATTTTCTTACTTCAATTGTTTCGACTTATAGTAATTATCAAAATATCTCAACAACTTTACATTAAATCAATTTTGACCCATTTCAACGTGACGTAACAGAATATATATGTATGTTTGTATATATTTAATTAAAAATGGAGTAGTCATATTTTTAGTATCTTGTATATTCCAACTAGTTGTGTACTTCCTTTAACAAGAGTACGAGGAAGTCACGTGGTTCAGGTTTTTTTTTGCTACAATGTCTAATTACGGTTAACAATTACGAAAGTTCAGACGCAGTAAGCGTGCCGTTATTTAAAACGGCAATATATAAACAAATTGTGCGACCATTCGGAAGTGTTAACTTCCTATTAAATCTCGACGTTTATTTCGCGAACCCGATTGCTAAGGACGCGCGCTGACTTAAGACTTTCGAATAATTATTGGACTAGTTATTTAATTATATATATTCCTTATTGCAGTTTAAAAAAACATAATTACAAGACATTTTTAGAAAGGATGTAAGAGATCTCTACCAGTCTACCCATGGTGGTGAGAAATGATGTTACCGCGGGAGTCATAAGAGCAAGAGTGATAAAGTGAAAAAAAAAACTTAACAAAAAGGTTAAAAATAATAAAAAAGCTATATACTTATTTTGCAACTACATTCGAAATTAGTGATATAAAATAAATATATACTTAGCTGCATACATACTTAGCTACATACATACACATACATACTTTTATTGTCATATAAAAATATTCATTTATTTTGGGCTATTTACGTTTTATAATAAGCTACAAATTAATTTAATGATAAACAATATACAATTAATTATCAAATTAAAATAAATAAGGCCATTTAATGACACACATTTGAACTTTTCCAATTTAATGACACACATTTGAACTTTTCCAATTGTTCCATGATGATGTTTTATTTGAATTTTATTAAATGTCATTCTTGTTCTTGTTCGTATCTGCTTTGAACTTATTTCTACACGAGGCTGTATTAAATCAGCGTGAGCTACACACG
The DNA here is from genome assembly GCF_905220565.1 of Melitaea cinxia. Taxonomy (NCBI): domain Eukaryota; kingdom Metazoa; phylum Arthropoda; class Insecta; order Lepidoptera; family Nymphalidae; genus Melitaea; species Melitaea cinxia. The sequence goes on along the minus strand of NC_059412.1, from coordinate 935,269 downwards.
GAGACTTTGTATACACGATCATATCCGGTAAACATTGACATTGAAAACTGTACAGCAAAAACATACACAAGAACAATAATTAACAGGGTCGATTAATTGAGGTAAACATATAAAAAAGGTCTTTACTAACTAGAAGGGGATCTTTAAAGGAATAGAATTAATTAAAATAACTTATTTCTTAAAATTCATTCAATAATATACAAAAAATCATGCCACATTTTTATACGTCATTAATTAGTAAATCGCGCACTAATGTGTTAAAAACAAAAGAATATCCGTATTTTGTCACCGTTAACATTTATCGCACGTTTTTATTGACGTTGTTCTAGTATTACAATTGTAGACGTCCCCTGATACTGATACCGATTTATGTGGAATTTTAAAGATGTTTAAGATTTATACAGACATGTGGCTGATATCCATACAATGGCAATTTGTTGTTGACTTACTGCGCGCATACTAAATACTGTCAACAGTACAACAGCATGTATGTATGCTTAAACGATAACATCGATAAGTGTAAGCGGAAATTTGAAGCATTGTCATTATAACAAAGCGACATAACAATCAGTAGATTAAATCGGCTATTAACTTAGATTTTATCTGAATTTATGGTTAAGTAAAACAGACTATAATTTATATGGAACAGCGGGATTGACACTTAAGACGTAAGCATTGATAAGGAAAATATGGCGGAATCAACCGTGCTACTTTGGCACAACTGAAAGCCATTAAACTAATCAATCGATAAGGAAAATAATCAATGTTTTTCGAAAATTAAATAACTTTATTAGAACGGAAGTTTCTACGAATATTTTTGAATTTTTAAATTTTATGATCTACAGATAATCACGATTGTGGTATAATGGATTAATAGAGTGATAAAATAAATTAAACAATGTGGATATTTAAATGTATAAATGTACACGATCGAGACCTAGAAATTCCCTGAGATACGTTAATAATTAATATATAATAAAAACAATTGAACAATTAGCGAAGACAACATTAACGAAAATATTTATAATGTAGTAAAAATATTTTCAATAAACACAGGAAAAATAAAGAAATTGTGATTATGTTAATTATTTTTGTCGTATTTATTAAACTCCAAATACAAAAGTCGCAAGATACTAAAATTACTCTTTTTTTTAAAATTGAGTAACAAATAGGCCGACTCAATAACATAATAAATATAAAAAGCAGGTTCATGTACGGTCAACGTTTTACACGGGGTCAAGAGCGTTTTACGTTGTTTTATTGTTTATGGAAAATATTTATCGGCGACAAGACGCACTTGACCATCCGATTGAGTGGGCCGATTTTGAACATACGTATGCGCTATTTATGTGATATTATCTGCGAGGTCTAAGCGACTCTTGTATGAAATTCTTAAAGTGACTAACACAAAAGATAATATAAACAATATGTTATAAAATATTTTGTAATAAAGCATTTTTAAAATAAGTACGCTTCAGCCTGTAATATCCCACTACTGGGAATAGGCCTCTTTCCACCACGCTGCTCCAATGCTATCAGGTGTACATGATAACAACCGTTACCTCCGTGCTCTCCGAGGCACGGTGGGGAGACCCACAAGGACTGCACAAACACCCAGACCACGGCAAACCCCTGTATGGCCAATACAAATGTTTGTCATGTGCGAGGATCGAACCCGCAACCGCCAGCGCAACAGGTACAATCCATGGCTGTGACCGTTGCACCAACGCGGCGTCAAAATAAAAAAAGTAAAAATTTGTTAAAAATATATTGCAACTTGATTATCAGTAGATTAATTTTTAACCTTACACTATTATAATAAGCTTAAATAGTTTGCACGTTCGTGCGTTCAGCGACTTCAAGATTCCGATATAAATTTTCTTCTATTAAAAACTTATTAACACAACGAAAGCCTTGAAACTTAACACGACTTAAGTTGCAAAGGTCAGTTAGTGCATTTTTTTCTTTACATTAGAACATAATTATAACTTAGTATTTATTACGTTTCTTCGAGCAACTCGCAAACCGTTCAATTAGGGAAAAAAGTGTTAAGCGCTCTTAAAGCAGAACGACTTTAATTATAACGTAATAATATTTATGGTATATTTATTCTATAATATATATAATTATTTAAGTATATATAATTATAATATTAATTATAATTATATATACTTCGAAGATTCCGCAATGCTTGAAGACTAAAGTTTTCGAGCAATGCGTCCTGCCTGTGTTAACATACGGAGCCGAGACGTGGACACTGACGAAGGGACTGGTCCATAAGTTTAAAGTCGCTCAACGTGCAATGGAACGGGCTATGCTTGGGGTCTCTCTCAAAGACAGGATTAGAAATGAGACTATCCGCGAGAGAACGAAAGTAACCGACATAGCCCACAGAATTAGCAAGTTGAAGTGGCAGTGGGCTGGTCATCTGTGTCGCAGGACCGATGGCCGTTGGAGTAGACGGGTCCTAGAGTGGAGACCGCGTCTCGGCAAACGCAGTGTGGGACGTCCTCCGGCCCGTTGGACCGACGATCTACGTAAGATTGCCGGTGTAGGCTGGATGAGGATTGCGGAAGACCGGGATATGTGGCGCGAACTTGGGGAGGCCTATGTCCAGCAGTGGACTGCGATAGGCTGAAGTGTTGTTATTCTATAAAGACGAATTCGTGCGTAACAGCCAACTATCTATTAATTATTAAAAATAAATATCAAATTGTATTAAGGTTTGTAGTATTCCTTATTTTAAACACTATTATAATTTTTTTTTTATTTCACACATTTAAATAGCGTAGATATTTAACATTTATAAATTGAAATACCAGTTTATACGAACCAAAAATAGAAGGGTCGATCCAAAAACTTAGTTCCTTTGAAATGTGGGTTGAATATAAGGAGTGCGGAAGATGATATTACATTTTGTTGCGGGTGACTTAAGTATTTCCTCGAGATTAATTCAATAAATCATCTTTTATTATTATTATAATTTAGAAGTAGTGTAATTAGATATTTTATTTGCACAAATATTACATTTCGATCTGGTGTCTGGTTCTTTTAGGCCTACCTACCTAGGCGTTTACCAAACAACCCTCAACGATTCCTTTGTTACCAAATTTTACAATACTCATGTATCTCAAATATTCGACACATTCAATCTCCGATGCTAGTTCCTTAACATTACTCTATTTAGTTATATATCATTGTATCTTTAAGCCTCTGTTTCATAACTATTTTTTTAAATCTTAAAACATACTAACTAAAATACGTACGGTCGTCTATCTCTATGATAAGCAACTAAATGCTTGTTTTACAGGTAACATCCGACTGTTGTAACTATTTTTAAATATACATACATATAATACTTATATAAAAACAAATATTACACCCAGAATCAGGCGGGAATCAAACCCGCGATTCACGGAACAGAAAGCAGGGCCACTACAAACTGCGCTAACGGGCTAGTCAAACTCTTTGTATTTTTATCAACAAGTTGTGTTAATAAAGTAATAGTTTTTAAAAAAACGCTTTTCCCTGACCAAGTATCAATCGCAGGTCCAATAATAAGTAAACGGTGTGTGTTTTGCAGCAACCACTTTAAAAAAAATACTTATAGGCTTATGGAGATATGATATTTTAAGAATGACATTAAAACAAGAATAAATATTATTATATTAAAGTGACGTCAAAATCCTTTATCAAAATCTAAGCGGTGTGTTTTACACACCGCTTGTAGACATAAAGTTTTTAACAAAGAACCATGATCTTGATATAAGGACAATAAAGAAAAAAAAACAATTTTTCCATTTTGTATAGCAAAGGTAAAAAAAACATACAAATAAAACAAGGGTTCTAAAAGATTTTCCATTTAATGTTTTGCTATTTGTAGTTTATGCTTACGTTTGTGTATGAATATTTTAGTACAATTAGAAAGTTCTATAATTATTATGGTTTTAATTTTATCTATATCAATATTACGAATTGCAAGTTACACTGTAAAATTACTAAACCGATATTTATAATAATTTTAACGTCAATTGGGGAAAGATGTGGGTAGATGAAGAAAGATTTAGAAACGCTAGAGCTTAAAAGCTTTTGGAAATGATTCACAAGCAAATATTAGTCACAGAATTAGCATTACTTAGGTTTCCTCGTATTACTTGAATGACTTTTAAGGAAAAAAGTAAATAAACGTATGACCGCAAAATTTACTGTAAAGTAATTGTAAAAAATGACTCCAATGCGTGACATATGAATTTCAATAGGCCTGGAGTAAAAACCCACTCGTTACTATATTAGTTAAAAATAATCATTTCGTAAATACCTTCATTTACCTTAAGTGTTGAAGTAAGAGTTGAAGGATGCTCACAATTAAAAAAATATCGATTTAGTCTCTAACCGACCTCTCTTGTAGTATTCTAGTAGTCTGTAGTCAAGTTAATCTAATTCTTTTCTCCTAAATACTATTAATTAAAGAAATAATAATAAGTTGAACTGTCACTTACAACAGCAACTTAGTACAAGCAATTGATACGATAATGGTATATTGTAAACGATTATAGTAAAATTAAACAATAAACACATTACTGTGAGAAATCATGTTAGTCATGGTCATGCTTTAATGCAATATGAAACAAACAAAATTATACAATAAATAAAAATGTCTTTTTAATCGGACACCAAAAATATCCATAAATATTCGTAAAACGAAACCTTTATAACTAGTGTTAGTACTTAATAACTAAAAAAGACCTAGTAATGTTACAAATGTACACAAAAAATATAATAAAACATCAAATTATAGAATTTTTTCTTGAATATATATCACAGTATTAGCTATTGTCCGCGATTTCCTCTACGTTACTTACTAAAAGTGTGTAAAAAAACTTCGAAATGGTTTCACTACAAATATACATAGAAAGATGAGATGTAGCTCTTGGTACTCCTAGATAGTATATCAAGATGCCGAGAACCTTCAGGATCACAGCTGTGAAAACTGTATTCAGTTTTATACAGCGGACTTTGTGCGACGAAAAAACGAACATACAGATACACAATTATAAAAGAAATTGTTATGGTTTATTGAACTATCTCTCATGCAGATTGGTGTGTATATAAGTTTGCCGTAACATTATGACGCAAAAGGTTAAATCAATCGTATAATCGTTTTATTTTAGATAATCGCATCGCATATCGTATTCAGTCTGTAACATCCCACTGCTGCGCTTTCTCAATGTAGAAGAAGGATTGGAGCTTGATCCACCACGCTGCTCCACTGCGGGTTGGCCGATCAGTTCCCTATTCTGAATAACGATCGCTATCAGGTATTTATAATAACAACCGGGACCTACAACTTAACGTGCTAAATTGAAATATCCATCCCGAGTGGGAATCGAACCTGCAAACCATCGGTGTTTTATATACTACTCGCACCGCTACACCAGAGCGGTTGTTCATTCAGATAATAAAAAAAATGCTTTTAAAATCGAAATTCTCATAACATGTCAAAGTTCTCTGTCAATAAAGCTTTGCTTGCACTGTAAGTCGTGACAAAAGGATATTTTAAGACGCTGCGGTCTCATAATAAGAGAGGATTAAGTTGGTTTTGACATAACAGGCATTTATATAAAGTGACCTTTACTTATTAAAAATCCAGTGAAGTAGGTAATTGACGGCTTAGTAAGGTAATATGATCTCATACAAGAATGACGACATAAAGAAAATTCAAATTTGTATAAAAAAAAATTAATAAACATATTATATTTCTTATTCCAAATAGGGAGTGATTGTATAACTACAGATAATTTCACAACACGTGGTAATAATTCGTGTATAATACAAGACCACTCATAAACCTATCCTGTCTACACGACCACAGGAAATATTGATATTACATTATAATTATTGCGATTATAATGGTGTAGTGGCATTCATGCGCTAACGACACATCAGTCAGGCATGGTGATTTCACGGGGATCAGGTCCTCGTATGTGATCGATAGCGTTTCATAACAATGATCGGTTTACACCATTTTTATTGAAATAAATAATATCTATTTGTAACGACATTAACTATATAGACTGATCTGACGACTACTTTTTAAGTAATCTTTGATAACACTATTTCATTGTCGATGTAATTGAAGTCGTTTTTTTTTCGTTTGCGAGCAAATACAATTATAAACTTTATATATTACTGTTTTATGTACAGAATAGTTTATAAATATTGTTCCTTATTTCTTTTAAATAAATCTTATCCATTCAATGTCAATGAAAATAGGAGCAATCCTTTACGTTTTTTTGTATGTATATAAATTACCTATAAATGTATGTACAAATAAAATAAAACAAATTTTACATTATGTATTTAACGTCATTAATGCCACATTACATCTATTCCTGAAGTAGGGCACAGCCGGGAATATCCTGCTCAAAATCTGGAGCAGCCCGACGGGTAGTACCTCCCTCCACCTTACAGAAAATCATAGCTAAAAAACGCTGCTTTCAAGCAGTGTTGTATTCCTGTGGTGAGTAAGATGACCAGCGGTCCTGGAGGGGACTGGGGGTAGGGTCAACAACGCGTTTGCGATGCTTCTGGTGTTGCAGACGTCTATAAGCTACGGTAATAGCTTAACATCAAGAGTACCGTGCGCTTGTATATCGACCTAGTTGGTTGAAAAAAAAAAACTACAATACGTCTACGGCGTAAGTCATTAACTTGACGTTATTTAATCATAAAATATACAAGTTTGTTTGTGCATTTTACATAAATAATCGTTGCCTTATATACACAAACATGAGGTGTGCAGTGAAATAAGTAATGTAAATAACGAACAATTTACTTGAAGGGACATGACAAGATCAGAACAAGGAAATAATCGGTACTGTCGAGTACGGAGAGCTTTTATTAAATAGGTTTAATTTATTAAAATAGCAATAAATATATTTATTAAGATAGTGCACAAATATTGTGTGTATAATTTCTTTGTATTGATTCATATTCAGATAAATTAACTATAATAATTGCTATACAAAAGTGAAAGTAATGTTTAGAAAAAAAAAATATATATTTATAAAGGTAAATAACACAATAAAACCTTGAATCTATTCTTAGTAAATACAAATGACCAATATGATAAACGATCAACATTCTAAGCTACGGTGTCGCGGAAGCGGTTCCGATTTCCGCATCGACCGCACTGTGGCGACGACTGTACGACGCGAGCCACCGCACCGTCTAATCTCCGTTTCCTCGCGAAACTGACGTAAACATTTAATGATATTTAATTTTATTGTACTAATTTTTTTTTTTTGTTTAAATTGACAAAATGACAAAACTAACAGATTAATAATAATTTACGTTATGGTGACTGACTGATTAAATATAAGTTTCAAGGATTTTCGTATTGGTATACGTAGCATGATTTTTAAATTTTGTTCTAATTTTTTGGTTAAATCATTACTCAAAATGATTCTCAAATATTGTGACGTTTAGAGTATTACGACAAAATGATTCAACATATATTGTCACGGTTTTTGGTTAATATTGATATTCTAAAAAAAAGTAACGCTTAGTTTCGAATTTATTAAGTATACTTCTTACACGTAGGAATAATATTTCTTGTAGAAATTTAAGTAAAAAATAAAAAGTAGGACTAAACGGTATTTCAATTGTATTGGACATATGGCTAGGAGTGGAATTGGTATCTCACTATTTATAACCTAAAGATTTACACATGACATTGAGAGGGTTTTTATTGTTTTTTAAAATTTTTAGAAAATTAAGTGAACGTATACATATTGGCTTTAGTTTTCAACATTTTATATTTACATTCTGATCCATAAGAGTTGTTCTTATGTGAATTTCGTTCTTATATTATGGCTGTATGTTCTGTTAAGTCAATCACTGACTCAAAAGTTAAAAGAAATACAGTTGACTTTACAATTTTTTTTTATGAGTACAAACGTAAAATTACGACTTAATACTAATTTCATTTGGTAGTTGATTACACGTTAAAAACTAGGTGCAATGACAAATTTTATAATTTTGAAATTCAATTGACATTTTTTTTTTGGTGCAACGGTCACAGCACCGATTTGTGGCTGTTGCGCTGGTGGTTGCGGCTTCGATTTTCGCACGTAACAAAGGATTGTATTGGCCATACTGATGTTTGCCGTGGTCTGGTTGTTTGTGCAGTCCTTGTGGGTCTCCCCACCGTACCGTGGGAGCACGTTAAGCCGTCGATCCCGGTCGTTATCATGTACACCTGGTATCGATCGTTACTCATAAGTATCCATCATATATATATACGTCAATTCGCATTGGAGCACCGTGGTGTATTAAGCTCTGATCATTCTCCTACATGGGGAAAGAGGCCTATACCCAGCAGTGGGATATTACAGGCTGAAGCTATTTTTAAAAATAGTGCTATTAGAGACGTGTAATTACGTTCGTTCTGTCGAAGTCACGAATACAGTAATTACTATAAATGCATATCATGTTAATAACACTGTCTCACAGCGTGTTCTTTATGAGAAAATTCTCGATATCTACTCGCACTTACTTGTATGTATGTTTACATTCTATTTTTATTTATCTGTGTGTAATCTTTGTTTTTTGAAAAGAGTTTGAGACAAATAGTTTTTAAGTGTTTATACATTAATATAAGCCACTCATGTTAATTAAAACACTTGGTTTGACTGAATATTATAAAATAATTATAAAGATTAAAATAGTTTCATACAGTTTATTACGGCGACACACGTTTTGACGCAATATGTATAGAGCTCACGTCAAAATTCTATCAATAGTAAGCAAAATGTTAGGCAAAAAATTGAAATTGGCCGTAAGTGATGGTAACGAAAAGCGGAAAAACCACAACTTAATAATAATGGCTTGTGACTGAAAAGTATAATGCCAAAATGGTTATACTATTAGATAATCCCACTAATCTTACCAATTCTAAGGTAAGTAAAGATGGATGGATTGTTACTCTTTCACGCAAAAAGCAAACCTGCGAAGCGTAACTAATGTTTATATAATTTTATCGTATCATTATATTCAAATTATCCCTAAGTAAATAGAGTAAATGACATTGATAATTGAACTAATACGTACTTCGGAGAATATACCAATTATTTGTTATTTATTCTTATATAATATAGACGAATCATTAAACATTTATGTAAGTAAATAACGCACTTATCGTCAGTTATCAGATAAAGACAATGCGAGTGACGGAGCCATCACGAACGCTATAAATACCGCGCGTGCTCTCAATACGATGCTGAGGCCCTCCACCGAGCAAACAGCGCTACGCAGATCTATATATATATATATACATATTTATTTATCATAGTACATTTAAGTCTGTTGGTATCATAGTACTTTTTACTTTTCTCTAGACTCTTTTTTCAAACATAAACACACGGTCGCCTTTTTTCAAAAGGAAGCAGTTACTGCCTGCTCCTCTTGTGTCAGATGACTGATATATAACACATTTTTATTTAAGTATATATCTATACATAAATATATTGTACTTGAATTAAACTCATATGATTTGAAAAATATGTGTAATTCATCATCATCATCATCATCATCAACATCATCATCATCATCATCATTTCAGCCTAAAACAGTCAACTGCTGGACCTAGGCCTCCACTAGTTGGCGCCAAACATGGCGTGAACTCATGTATTTTGCCCATAGTCACCACGCTGGGGAGAGCATATGTGTGATTAACGGTATTCAACTTTGATCCCCGTATTCTGTAACACATTTTATATAATTTGTAATAAAGTATTCTTTTATGAATTTACTATATCAAAGGTGACTAATAATGTAAGCTAGGTTTTCAGAAGCAATATATATAAGTATAACACATAACGTCATACCGATATGATGAATCAAATAAGCCACTAAACATACATATATATTTGACTCTGATTAATTTTTAACTTGGCGAATCTCATGGCCTCTTATTATTATTTTGTCGTGAATATATCTGCGCGTATGTGTATATATATACTTATGGTCTTTTAGTCACAGCTTTCTTGTTTCTTTATGATGACAAGAGACAAGAACAAATAGAAGTTTAGTATAGCTATGTACGCAGTGGATTATAACACATATGTATATATAATATTGTGTCAAGAGCACTTATTTATTTTGCGGTGCAAATTTACATACAAATAAAATGTCAGTCGTTCATCGTTAGATTCGAACTTTCTTTCTCCGAATCGAACGGGAAATATAAATTACGTTTAAGATTTGTGATGTGTTTCGATTGATAATCTCAAGATCAAAATGTTCTTTGTATATGTAAAAATAATAATAAGCACTTTCGAACCGTTTTTTAATAAAATTATTATTACGTTACTCTATATAAAAACCAGAATATTTAATAAAAAAATGTAATAAAAATATAATTACTAGGCATGTATCATCAAATCAATTAATGCCGTGTGGTGTCGGTGAGCACCACCCCCATTCTTCCCGTGGGGGTCGTAAAAGGCGACCGAAGGATAAACCTGGCCCAAAATCATCAGGGTTCTGGAGAAGGAAAACTTCATTTGAAACCCGGAATGGGGTCTCCGTCAAGCATTCGTGGCATAGCTCTAAAATGCGAAAGCCTCTTGCAGTCGAACTGGCTCCACACGTATCGACTCGTCGTTCCTGTGGGCGTAGCCAGTGAAGTTGAGAGGGCGGCGCAGAGCTTAGGCAACTCTGCGTTTTCCTGAAGAGTGACCTAGGCGACACAGTGTTTTTCTGACACTGTCTAAATCGTCTGCAATAGACGGACTAAGGCCAATGAGAGATGAGATCATCAAATCATCTTAAACTAATATATTTTTATTGCAAATTAAAAACACGAACACTCAAATTCATATACAGCGTCTCGTACGCTTGATTTGTTTTAAATGATTGCTTTTGTTGTGAAAATGTCTACTCCTCCATATAAGAATTAGTGCAAAAATTGTATACTGCCTTAGCATAAGTAAATTTTATAATCGATAACACTTGTTAAAAATGTTTATTGAAATAAAGCATTAATTTAAAAAAAAAATACTAAACACATACAAGTAAAATAATAACAGCACATAATTAAAGTTATATTATGTGGTAGCTTGTTATTAGCCTTTTTATTTTTATTCTGTATTAGCTACAGACATATATATATATATATATATATATATATATATATATATATATATATATATATACTAGCTGACCCGGCGAACTTCGTATCGCCTAACACAAACTTTATCGTATGGTATTAAAGTTCAAATTGATTTTTAAGTATTATCACAAATCTTTTGTATGGGAGTATAGAAACGTGTTGTTTTTAGACTTTTTCAGGAAGTTTAAAAATTTTTTTTTTTTTAGAATTTTTCTCTCCGTCAGAACCATCCTCGTACTTCAAGGAATATTTTAAAAAAAGAATTAGCGAAATCGGTCCACCCGTTCTCGAGTTTTGCGCTTAGCAACACATTTTGCGATTCATTTTTATATTATAGATATATATATATTATAAGCTGTAAGGTATTCAAATAAATTAATAAAATAACGCAACATAAAGCATGTGGTTACAAACACATCCTTACCTGTACATACTTGCTTGTATATTTGGTTCTATAGTACAATTGAAATTAAGCAATAAATAGAAATATCTCTTAAAACCTTGAAACGGATAATAGGAAAAAGAAATGTCATATACTTGAGCGGCATATTTCACAATATTCTTTTGAGAGATGGGAAATACGCGATGCTATAATTGATGGTATGTTAAATTTTCATAGATCACTCAAATTATTTGTATATAAATATATAAATTAGCTTGATAACTTGGATTAGCGGTAGACAAATAGTTTTTTTTTTTTAAACTCAGTATTGTAGCAATTAGCAAGTACGCTACGCGCTACGCTTCAGCCTGTAATATGCCACTGCTGGGTATAGGCCTCTTTTCCCACGTAGGAGAAGGATCAGAGCTTAATCCACCACGCTGCTCCAATGTGGGTTGGCGGATATGATAACAACCGGGACCGACGGCTTAACGTGGTCTCCGAGGCACGGTGGTGAGACCCCATAAGGAGTGCACAAACACCCAGGCCACGGTAAACATCTGTATGGCCAATACAAATATTTGCCATATGCGGTGATCGACCCGCAACCGCCAGCGCAACAGCCACAAACCAGTGCTGTGAACGTTGCGCCAACGCGGCGTTTCGGCGTCAATTGGTAAGTGCTAACACGTAACTTAAATGATAAGCTTTTACGTAGATAAAAGGATCACCTTAAAATATTTGTATACGTATATAATTTATATTTTAAATTAGCGTAATGGTAATTGGTAATTATTTACTTTAAGTATATATATTTGTTGATAGTATTTCCAATGGGCATATTTAACTAATGTCGGTATTTCAAAAATCAAACTTCTTTGTAAATTTTACCTCCCCCTAATATATTATATATCTAAATACGTATATTATATGATATATATAAAACAACGTATATACTTAAGTTCGTCGTCGTTTTCTGATTTATTCTTTTAAGCCGTACAAAAGATTTTTATATAGGTACTAGCTGACCCCGCAAATGTTTTGCCATATATTTTATTAACCTTCTCAATCCCCCCCCCTCCCCTTATAACTTAGGGGAATGAAAAATAAATGTTGGCCGATTCTCAGACCTACCCGATATGCATACAAAATTTCATAATATTTTACTAACCCTCTTAACTCCCCCGCTTATAGCTTAGGGGTATGAAAAATAGATGTTGTTCGATTCTCAGACCTACCCGATATGCACACAAAATTTCATGAGAATCGGTCAAGTCGTTTCGGAGGAGTTTAACTACAAACACCGCGACACGAGAATTTTATATATTCGATTTTAGACAGTTTTAGTAAATATAATCGTCAAAGAATTAATTTTAATGCTCGGACATACCGCGTCGGATGCAGCTTAAGAGGTACATAAACACATACCAAACAATTGTAATTATAATAACACGGTCATGTATATTTTCTTTTAAAGTAATAATTGTTATCAATTCAAGTAAATAAACAAACTCAAACATGAGATATTCTAGATAACAATATCTATAGGTAGATATTGTTGAACAGAATAGGTCGAATGGCTCTCTCGGTGAAACGAATTCTTATACATTTCTGTTATCCTAGTAACGAATACTTAATTCTGTCACGACAAATACTATATTTGGATCAGATTTTCAAAATATTACAATTTATAGTTTAGTTCTTCATATATTATTATCATTCTAGTTTCCATTTTAGTTGCTTATTATAATATATTAATTAATTAAATTGTATTTAATTACCAATGTTTTACAGAAAAAAAAATTTGCGCCATTATAAATGACGCGACCTTAAGTTATCATACGACGTCACGTAGATAAAAAAAAAAAAAAATTAACAAGTTCCCTTAACCTAATGAACTAGTTCTTTTACTGTTTAATTGACTATTTTCTAATAAAGAGTCCTCTTATCTATCTATACTTAAAACATCCTATACATGTAAACCTTCGTTGATAGATTATCGTAGGGGTTCCGTATAGGAATCATCGACCTTATATCATAGTTCTTATCGAAGTACCTACACGTTCACGGCGACAAACAGCACTCGACACACGTTTAGTCGCTGACAACAATGTTGATACGTAACACTAAACAACAATAGGATTATTAAGATAATGGAATGTATTAGAACAATTTGAATAAGGGATAGCTTTTTGATCCTGTTTATGACACTAATATTTGATCTGCAAATATTTATCTGTTCGTGCAATGAGAAGAAATACAATCACAATTATGATTTTTATAATAAATTATATTAAAAGGCGTCAGTAATTAATAAACTACTTGTAATGAGTAATCATTTTAAATATATATCCTACTAATATTAATTATAATTGCGAAAGTTTGTGAGGATGTATGTGTGTGTGCGTGTGTGTGTGTGTGTGTGTGTGTGTGTTTGTGTGTGTGTGTATGTTTGTTACTCTTTCACGTTAAAACTGCTGGAGAGATTTTAATGGAGATCTAGAATAGACTACTTTTTATCCCGACATTCTCACGGGATGGGAAATTACGCCGGCGAAACCACGTGCCGCCGCAGCTAGTATGTTTTATAAAAGTCAAAGTATGGAAGTAAGTTTTAAATACTATTTATTTTTTATTTTATATATCAAAATTTAATTGCATACATAAAAAAGAAGATACATTTTGGATGTAAAAACAAATAATGTATGCAAAGGCGGCCTTATCGCTTATAGCGTAGGTTTATATTACTATACTATAGTCTTAATACATTCTGTTACGTTTTTAACTTCAACAATAAAACATATAAATCTCAGGATATAGTGAGTCAACCGTAAAATATATTTGAGGTACTAAGAGCATGTTGTCTAGAACATTCTGAAGGTACAATCAAACCACATCCCTTCTCTTAGGCCCTTGTGCGACAGTTTGTAATTAATATAGAGTCATGAGTTAATCTGACGAGCATTGCTTCTTACGATACTTCAAGATTTTTTCCTTATCCACAATTTCCAAGAAATTGTTATTTAATTGGCGCAATACCAAATAATTTATATTCACTATATTAAACTTCTATGTAGTATTTTTTTGGGGGTAAAACCCAAGTTAAAATATACACAAATCCGCATAAATTAATATCGTTATATAATCTGCAATTAAAATCACTGACGCACTTATTCGAGATAACGAAACCGAAACAGCGTAATGATGTTTGTGTACTTTAAAAAAATAACATCTTTTGTTATACGTTTCTCTGTTACAAGTTAGCATATTAGGAAAAAAAAAATAACAGAGATGACACGTGCTTACCGTTACTATAGCTGCCGTTTAAGATAACTTTATTGTTGTTTACAGATAATTAAATATTTTTAGGTTAATTATATTCTTGTTTACATACAAGTAATTACTTCTAGTTCCTTAATATTAAAAAACCTCATACCTCTTCCTTATTAATAAATAATATCAAACATTCAAACGTTTGATATTATTTATTTGTAAGCAGCCATCAACTCGATTATCTTAACCAAATTATTTTATTTATTTTATTATTATCTTATACTTTACGTGGAGTATGACTTTAAAACAATGACAAAAATTAATATTATTAATAACTTGGACTGATTTTTCTTTTATTACATTTTTTACGCATATTTGTTTTTTGTTTTCTCGTACGTCAACAATCGCGATCGTTAGAGACGTCCCTTAATCGGTTATCAGCATCACGGCCGGTAAAAGTTCCATCGGCGCTGCGTTATAAAACAGACTGTGTGAACGAAAAGCGGCTTCAGTGCGCCCGCGATCAGCGCAAGGTCAAGAACGTACAACTCTTTCGAAAACAGTCGGTTGTCCGGCTCTGTGATGTGACAGACGCAGAAAATAAAATATAAAATAAAATAAATTTCGACTAAAAAACCATCATCTGTGCCGAATTTAAGAGCATAAACACGAGTTGGAAACGCACGTCCGTTCCAATTTTAAACTCTGTGCCTCGCGAGTTTTCCCGCGTTACGAGTAAACATGCTAAATGTGCTGTGAAGATTTTCACTAGGATTTAACAGGGAAATTAACTTTATGTGAGAATACAATATACAATCAAGTTGGAGACTTTAACGGACGATCATATAAAGTAAGTTGATATCTATTACACTGAGACATCTCGTGTACGATCATATCAACAGTAAATAGTGATGATAAAGAGATAAGTCCTAAATATACCCTATTGTTATACATTTTATTATAAAAATACATATTTGTTTTAAAAACAAAACACCACGACCTTTAAAATCTTCAATAAGAACTATTAATAGCGCTAAAAACAAAGTAACAGAATTAGAAAATCGAGCGATTGAATGATGTTTAGTAAAAAAAAAATATTTAGGTTTTCGATTCTAACAATTTTGTTTTCAAATAATAATTATCGCAGTTATTTGGTAGTTGTCTTTACTAAAAAATAACGTTAACTTATAAATATTTTAATTTTTATGCAGTAAAACTCTGTATAATAATAATATATAAAATTATTTATAATACAAAATTTAATATTATATCAGACCAGGAAGTTACTATATAAGTCAGTTCTATTTCAATTAAATACTATTTTTCAGATAGATTTGAAAACGACGTCGACGCCTTAGTTTATTTTGCTACGATACTCGGATAATCACTGTTGTAGCTCTCATTTTTATACATTTAAAGTAAAGGCACAATCATTTTTTTTAATAGGATATACGACATGTAATTTAAAAATAATCCTTATTAGTGTCAAAAAATTTGCATTGTAAGAAAAAGTGTCAAAACAAAATATTGTTTTATAGAGGAAAAAAAATTAAACCGGCCACGTGCGAGTCGGACTCGCGCACGCAGGGTTCCATATTTAAAAGTAGCGTCGGCACAATAATTTCGTCAAAATTTTCACTGAACATTTTCATTGAAACTTGACACACGTGAAAATGTTAACGAGATTATTATGACGACGCTACTTTAGCAAAATTACTTTATTTATTTATTTATTTTTATTTTTTTTTATTTTTTAAATAATCTTAGTAATGTATACTTATTTTATTAGACAGCGATAGCGCGACGAAGTCAAGATTCGCTTGACTATCAACTGTATACAGATAGCGTATCAAGTGTAACTGTTGTACCTAATACGAATAGCAATCCTAATGCTGTCGAATATATCTTTTATTTGAATTTTAAATGAAATAATTTGTAAAAAAAATTAAGTTTCTATATGTTATCGTTATTAAGATCAAGAAAAATTTTGGAAAAAATCACGTTAGGTTAATGGGAACCCTTTTAAATATTTATTTTATTCTGTTTATTAGTCTTTGTTATTATAGCGGCAATAGATATACATCATCAGTGAAAACGGACAGCGGAGTCTTAGTAATAGGGTCCCGTTTTACCCTTTGGATACAGAACCCTAAAAAGTATTTTGTAAATGTAGTAAGTACATGTTTTACGCAAGGCATAATAAATTGTGAAATGCCAAAACGACACTTAGGTATAAGGAGAAACGATGGTAAATTTTTAAACCTTTTAATGTCCTATATGCTAAAACATGACACTTAGGTATTATAAGGAGTAACGATAGTAAAAAATTTAAATCGGTAATATTATTATTACGATAAATGCGTTACCTATACATAATATTAAGCAAAACATAGTTATTGTATACATAATTATTAACATTCAAATTTAAAATAAATGCAGTGGCATTATGACCACTACGCGATGGTACAATAGTAATAAAACGCTACACAAAATCTGTTTGTTAGTTTGAAAGCGATATACAAAATTAATATTTTATTATAAAACCTACTTATTACGTACAAACCTAATGTTTTAACAATCAGATATTAACATGATGTAATATTTAACTGAGTTCGAAACGTAACTTACGTTAATATCCGACTTTCTTCACGCCTGTAAGTGACTAAACTGTAACAAGAACATTTCAATAACGAGGCGTAGCGAAGGACCGGAACGATATGAACTACCACCGCTATGAGACCGAGATATTAAAAAAACATGGCTATAAATTGTACGTTGTTTATTTTATTTAATACCTTATTGTACATTTAAAGTAATAAAACAATACACTAGCCTAACAAACAGCTAATGCGGTCTTATCACTAGCAGTGATCGTGTGAGCTGTTGTTACTAGTCTTTGCATTTTGATATATCGAAGAGTTATAAGCTAATAAAATCGTCTATGCTAATCTTACTAATATTAAAAGAAAGAATATTTGATTTTTCGTTTGTTTTTTTTTCTTTCTTTAAATATTATTTCAACACTACGTTATGATTGACATCTTCTCCTATATAATAAAAACGAATGTTGCTAAGCGCATAACTCGAAAATGGCTCGACCAATTCGGCTAATTTACTTTTTTGTATGTTCGTCATGACGAACGGTTTTAATACAAAAAAAAAAAAAAAATACTTTTAACTTTTGACACTTCTACATGACATTGGCGAAATCATCTGTGCTCATTTGGCACTATTGAAAGCCATTTTAACCTGAAGAAGAAGAAGTAGAACTTTTGACAGAACGACATCTGTCCGGGCAGCTAGTAAGCTATATTTTAAAGGGCGAAAACGAATCAGCTAATATCGCGTATCCACGCGAGCGGAACCGAGAGCAGAAAGCTAGTCGGTAATACATAAAAACGCACACCTTTATACAAAATGGTATTTAAACATAATTTAACACAAACGAAATAGCGAGTCGCGTCTAGTTAAAATATAAACGTGTCTGGAAATACGATCGCGCCTATATAATCTTGCGCGCTAAACGTTGAACTTGGAAATACGTTCGTTATTAATTTACATAATAACATATTAATATCAATCAAAGAACTAACGTTGACGCCTTTTATTTCCTCTGTGTGTAACTATTTATACGAACTACAGAAAATACTAAGTTAAAAAATGTCGGTAAACTCATATTATTAATGAAATAATTATCTTTTTTATATTTAATGGAAATTAATTCATCTTAAGCAATTAATTGATAACATACGCGTATAGTTAATTTACTATTGATAATTCATTATTTTAAGGAATTGTAATGGCTTTCGTATACCATATCATACATTTTATATACACTACATTATATATGCCTATATTAGACGTGCACCTGTATTGTGCATACTATACAATAATGTTTCATAAAATAAGTTATTAATAATTTATACATTCAAGTAAGTACCATCAAATTATAGTCTTAAGCCTTTTTAAATGAAATAGTTTTATTAACTTTTCTTTTAATATAATGTTGGTGTATATATTAATATATTTGAAATGTATTCGTTTGTATTGCATACATTGTGTGTGTGACGCGATTGGTATTATGTACACCTGATAGCAATCGTTACTCATAGTAGGAAATATATACGCCAGCCCACATGGGAGCTGCGTGGTGGACTAAGCACTGATCTTTCTCCTACATGGGCATCCAGCAGTGGGATATTGCAGGCTGAAGCGTATAGCACACAAAGAACGTACATACTACCTTGTATTGAAGAAATTTTATATTTCCAAGTGAACTATTTATATTAACCGTAAAATTGTAACAATGTTTTGTACACAATACGATATTAATAACTAATTACGAATTAAAATAAAACAACACGGATAATTAAAACAATATATAACTCTACTAATATTTAAAAAGCTATTTATTTGTTTAATGAGCTTAACTTAAAGGCTAATCAAAATTTCATTGTCCCGTGAGACAGGTAGAATATTAAGTTAAACCTGTCAATGGTCTTTTCATGTCATTGAATATGATAATTAATTAATTTTTTATCATCATAATTTATTACGTATTTTTTGTTACCATTTTATGAGATTATACTTGTTTCTAATTTTAAACATTTGAATAAAAAATAAGTTGAATTCTGTTTATATTTAAGTAGAATAGGTATTACATATATTTTTTTACAATTATGAACGATCTCGAGATTAAATCACAACTTTTATTACAGCAGTCGTATGAGTAGTAATTATGGTAACCGCAACCCCGTCTTGTTTGAGTGTATTTACGTCTTATTATACAGTAATTTGTAATAGAAAATGATTTTTCATTACGATTATATTAAAAAAAAAAAAAACTAGATCGACAATTTAAATTTTTTTTATATGACTAAATCTGCAATTAAGGGTACGGCCGTAGTAGATACGGCCTACCAAATTACGGTTACCATAGCCTAAGATATAGGCGCCTGCAACACCAGAAGCCGCGTAATACAATGATAATTTGTCGGTTGTAGTGTTGATTTCCGGTGTGAAAGGTGAGTGTGTGTTTATTTGTATGTGTTATACAGCACCTACGACTTGAAGGTCGATCAGGGTTGGCTATTCGATGTCGAAATTAAAATTTTCTTTTTCACAAATTTTATATTTTCATTTAAAACAGAATTTTTATTTAAGAGATATCTTAATTAATACCGGTTTATCGGTTCTGGTTTGTAAATTATAATTAGAACAAAAAAGGGGTAATTGCTACATGCCTTACAGCAGAAAAACATCTTTGAGGTAAGAAATTTTAAATTTATATAACTTTAAAATGAAACATCCAGAACTATCTATTTGCATAATAGATATATTTTACAATTTGCAATTCATATATGAAAAGGTAACAAAAAAACACATAACCACCGACACAAAAAACAGACATTAGTTAAAATAAGTAAATACAACAGGCGTTTCTACGTTTCGATAAAATTAAAAAAAGTTTGAATTACTTTTAAAAGAAGGACGTTCTATATTTGAACACTTTAACAATTTACACACGTATATTTTGGTCCTTCCAAAACGCACAATAACAAAAGAACACAGTAGCAAAGAACACAGAACACATACTCTTTCTTTCGCGACAGTCTTTTTCTCGTGTCTCATTGTCTTCTCGTTTCTCTTTACAGTATTTATATTATTTACGTGTGAGATTAAGCGGGAATTAAAATATAGGTTAAGCAATAAACCGGGAGCTGTAGAGCTATAAAGAGTATGTACAAGAAGACGCGTATTCGCGAAGGTCTTGGCAGTGCGAGGGTAAACATTTCAATTTGTTCTGACCTCAGTCGCGCGATAGCCGCCGACCGATACCGAGTTAACATTGCATTGATCGCTATGCAATTGTTTTATTTACGTTTATTGCATATAATTCATTTCCTTTTCAACTAATTCTAAAGGATATCAATAATATATTTATTAAAAATGAAAAGTATTTAGCAATAATGATGAAAATCTGTAAACGATTGTCTTTGATTATTTAATTTATAAATGAAAGTAAATTAATACTTATTATAAATATACTAGCTTCTGCCCGTGACCTCGTCTGCGTGTAATAGGAACAATTCTGTCATACATGATTTTTGCGAAACTGCAATGCACGCAGCGGATCTCTCAAAAGGAAAAAAAACCGATTTCGCAACATTATTCATTGGTGGTTCGTTTCTATCGGTCTTAGCGGGATCTATAGCCTTCCTCAATAAATGGGCTATCTAAAACTGAAAGAATTTTTCCTGAGATTAGGGCGTTTAAACAAACAATTAGACAAACAAACTCTTCAGCTCTATAATATTAGTATGGATAACTGGTGAAATAGTTGAAACAAAACTTATGACAATAAATCTACAAAAAAAGTCAACACTATTATTAATATACAAATCTATTAATTATTAAATTAATTAAAAATAACACAGTAAAAGCTTTTAAACAATTAAATCGCATTACTTGACATGAACTTTAAGTATGAATTTCCTATTCGCAACTCGGAAACGAATGCTTGAGATCATTTGTCGAGGAAGTGAATGTAACAAAGCTTGTCAACTTAATATATTATATATAATTAACAGGATTATATAGTTCATATAATTAACATTATCGTATTTGTTATGTATACCGACACTTACTTTAGGAATTTCTGTAATATTTTGATATACAGAACAAACTCAAGGTAAATTGTTAATGAATGGTAGTAACATTTGACGACCGACATACCAATTATTGTAAGCCAACTTCCGTTTTTATTGATATTTTATACTCGAAGACGCGCGCTTTCATTTTTGTTTATGTCTACTGATCAGGCTTATGTGTATTGTTTAATTGCCAAAATATTCCGTATTGAAACGTCATAAGAAATTTTTAAAATCGAAACAAACCAAATCTCCCACTTAATCATGTTATTTATACGTAATGTACGTAACATCCATTCTGGCAACTACACCCACAAAGTACTGCGAACTCTGGCCATCGTTTAGTATTATAAATATGTATGCTAAACATTACTTACACATGTATAGGAATGTTACGGACGTCACAGGGAGGAGAACATTAGAAAGAATCGAAGAAAAAATTGCCTTTTAACGACATCAATCATTACCTCTTATTTAATTTAATGTTATTTTTTCATAATATGTGTATATTTTTAACCGACTTCCAAAAAAGGAGGAGGTTCTCAATTCAACTGTATTTTTTTTATTTGTTTTTTTATTAATAATTGCTTGATATTTATTTATCAACAATAATTCTAAATCGTTTAGATTTAACATTATTACCATGAAACAAGTTTTTTTTTTGGATTTTATGGCGGTATATTAAGTCTTTTAGATGCTCGACGTTTCGGATAACTTTACAGTACAATTATTGTTTTAATTAAAATAATTCTAATCGAATATCAATGTGAATGGAATCGCATTTGGAAAAAGAAATGTACGAGCAATAGTCCACTTGAGTCGTATCAACGCAAGATGGATTTATTTATAAGCGTGTTTTTATCGATTTAGACATTAGCGAACGATCGTTGAGTATGTTGTAGAGATAAAATTATTTGTTTTAATCTAGATCAATGAATATGAAACGCCGAAGTGTGTGTAAATACGAATATTTGCGCATAACTAAAGCGAATGCGAAATTGCAAAAAAAATATATTTTGTCACTGCGACGCTTTTAACGCTTCGCACGGGTGCAATGCTGATACTAAATATACTACAGAATGTCTTTATTTGTAGTGTGAAGCTAGCTTATAGCATGGTTATTAACATAATAACAACAACATTTAAATATGCGTCGTTAGATTACGCGTTGTTACAGAATGCGTTGAAGAAATAAAGGTTCACTGCTCGTTCCCCGTAGGTGATGCGTGATAATTTGTAGCCTATATGTTGACCCGACTTCTTAATAATATTCGTGCCAAATTTGAAGTAAATCCATGCAGTACTTTTTGAGTTTATCCCGGACATACATACAGACAAACAGACAAAAATTCTAAAAACTATATTTTTGGCTTCGGTATCGATTGTAGATCACACCCCAAGTATTCTTTTAAAAAAATATTCATCTTCGGAATTGCCGGCTTACTAATTTTAACTTTTTATATACGATTTGAAATCGAATTTTTATATACGATTGAAAATCCGAAAAAGTTGTTTCATTATAATGAGTGAAATTCGCGTAAACATTAGAAAACTAATTGATTATTTTGATTTATAGTTTTGATAAGCACGGAAAGATCGATAAAGTTCTGTTACCAAGAAAATAATTCGTATATTTATAATATGCACAGACTTTTTGTCACCAAGTTTCGTTTTTCCTTAGTGACTGACTATAATTGCATAACATTTAGAGAATAGAGATATTATTATTTTTCAACATAGTTTTTTTATGTTCCATAGCAATAATTCATAAGTCTGACAGCATCCTTCAATGATAATGCCTTGACTGCATCTTGTCTACGCTCAAAGGCGACCTACTTCGAGATAAATTTTAACCGATAAGGAACGATAATAGAATGTTTTGAGTATCGCAAAACACAATTCTGCAATAAAATCACAATTACATATAAATTTAAGAATATTTCATTAAAATTTTAAAATAGTGTTAGTAACTAATTACGTATGTAGATAAATGAAGCTATTTTTTGCCTCAATTACTAAATTTTAAGGCAAAAACTACAAATGTTGATGTAAATGTAATTATATTCTTTTAAATGTTTAATAGAACATAATTACTGGAGAAGACAAAATGTTACAGAAATAAAAATAATAATAATTATTATTATTACGGGTATTTTAGAAAAGAAATCATTATGATTACTGAAAATTTCGAATACTTTCGAAAATCAGTTACGCTGTCTCATAAGGAATTATTAGTTTTACTTAGTTTTATGAAAATTTCGTAAATAAAAGTAACCTATGCATCTAATTCGAATCTACTTGTTACAATGTTCATTAAAGGGGAACAAACTACATTTCAAGTTTGTCGTAGGGTTTTAGTTTGTTAGAGTATCATATACCTATTTATGTATCCATGCATCTTTAATTGTTTACTGCCTTTTGGGTTATAAGTAATACTGTGTTTGTTCGCAGGAGGGTAGCAGCGGCGCGCTACGGCGAGCGACGCGCGCGCACCATGCTCGCGAGCATCAAGGGCTTCTGGAAAGTGTGTCGTTATGGCGACCTTTACATGGTAAGCTTGTTTAATACGTATAATATTATTACACAATGTGTTTTATAGGACAGTGAATCTTAAATAATATTAAAATATTATCAAACTTAAATGTTGTCAGTTTTTTTTTAAAGTAACTAATGTGTTGTGACAGAAAGATAACTAACAGATCATTAAAATGTAGAAAAACCGTTACAAAAGTTTCATTGTATCAAAATCCTTGACATTCAACTTGACAGCAGTGAAACACAATTTTTCACTTAATTGTACATAAATAAATATATTTACAAAGTAAACGGCAACTAAATAACCCTCCTGATTACAACCAAAGTCGAAAACTTAGAGTCTGAGAGAAGAATTACAGACTAAACAATTTGTTAATTCACTGTTTTGTAGATCAATAATATTATAATAATAATTTCGTTTATTTTACTTACAATGTAAGAGTAATAAATTTTTATAATTAACCAATGTCAGTTTTTTTATTCGATGTGATATCATCAAACAGAAACTTAAGTATTTTTATATGAACCAAATTTTCCATTATAAATATATACCCGTAGATACGGTGTACGATTCTAGTGATTTCTATAAAAAAAACTTTAATACGCATTCCGTCAGAAGTTCAAAAACGTTATGTTTATATACCTACTAGACATGGCACGCCATTAGCTAACTCGCTTGGACGTTCGTTTTCTATTTGCCAGCAATGTCCTATAATTAGATCCTATATTATTGATCCTATATTTCTATAATAAGTTTATACTGTGATATTAATAAAAGTCACTAGTTCAATAGTTTTAGAATGAATGGTTTAAAAACAAATGAACGAAACAAATTATTCTTCTTCATAATATCTGTCTATATATACTAAAAAGCACAATTAAAACTGCATAAAACGACCACCGTCTGATGTCTCATCGGTTATATTAATACTTAGTACTTTATAACAAGCAGCGAATGTTAGATCAAAATGATAGTATTCTTACTTTATAATTTGGAGACGACGGTGACCGGATCCGATGCAATAATTATATTCTAAAATGTTAATGTGTTTTATAATTATTATTATCTATTCTTTTATGAACTGAGGTAGGGCAAAGCAAACAATTTCCTGCTCAGAAAATGGAGCAGCCCGACTGGGGTATTACCTCGACCTTACAGAAGATCACAGCTAAATAATACTGCTTTCAAGCAGTGTTGTGTTCGTGTTGCTCAGTAAGATAACCAGAGCTCCTGGGGGGAATTGGGGATTGGGTCGGCAACGTGTTTGCGATGCTTCTGGTGTTGCAGACGTCTATAAACTACGGTAATCGCTTACCTCGCTCGTTGTATAAAAAAATTATATAAAAAGCCAGCAACTTCATTTGTGTGAAAATCACGTCATGCGTACATTTTTTCCACAATGAATATTAAACCTTTTGTTACTCTGGACTGTAACCAATGTCTGCTAAATTTCATCGAGTTCCGTGTAGACATTTTAGAGTGATTGTTTAACAAACTCGATCCACCCAAACTATTGCGTTTATAACGGTACTAGGACAATGAGGCTATAATTGGCATCATCTTGACGCGGTTTGAAGATTATATATGAAATAATTATTTGTACATTACTAGGTCTAATCAAATGCCGTAATTAGTTACTAGTGTCAAATTGTTATCCTTACTATATTTACAATTGTTTTCCCACAATACCACGGTTATTATTTATCAATTTATATATTTAAGTGTCTACTTGATAATATATATAACAATCAAATATGTTAAAATTTATTATGTTAAAATTAAATAATATATCGGAATAATAATAAGGTTTACACCGGAAGTAATAATAAAGGTTGAATATTTTCAACATTAGAATTTAAAATAATCAATTTACTACCAAATCAACAGAGTTGAAAATTATCTTCCTGTTTAGTAAACCAGTCACTTCACTAACTACCGTTGTTAGTTTTCTATTAAAATGTAATAACTAGTATTAAAGCACACACAAGTATGAAGTGGTGTGATAAGTATCGTTATTGAACTTGAACTGTAGTTAGGGTTACTGACATCACAATTCAAGGTATAAATACGTATATTTCGAGGAAAAATGTACGAAATAAACGGAAGTAGACAAAAATGTTAATAAGTCATTTTTGTTTCGAATAATTTATAAGCATTTCCACATTCTCATCACAGGGACAACAACTTTGATAATTGTGTTTGCTAGCAAACGAAAAAAACCGACTTCAATTACATCGACAAGTAATACAACGTAAGTAGACGAAAAATAATAACAAACGCACTAGTCGCCACTACGATTTTCGAAGGTCCTCATTTTCTCTGGGATGCTATCATCAGATCCAGGTTTCTTTATCATGGTACCACCATATCTCATTTCCAACAAAAAAAGTATCTTCAAAAGCGGTTCATAAACGACGAAGTTATCCGCGAACAAACATAAAATATATATACGGTCGAATTGGGAATCCTCCTCGTTTTTTCAAGTCGGTTAAAAATAGACGATTGTTTGTTAGATTTTGGTAATTTATATTTACACTATACAACAGTATTCAAAGTCAAAATATTTTAAATTACTGTAATTATACTCTTATACATTATCGTTTCGTTAGCAGCCCTAACTGTAGATAAACTGACCGCCATGTCGCGACAGACGCGCGAACCGTAAACTCGTTAATGTCAAATGTAATTCGACGATGTACTTAAAGTTGCAGGCGTTCGACGATTTGAATATTTTTAGTTTGCTAGGTAATGGAAATCTATGTTCCTTAATTTAAGTCATATTATTTTAAATAGTAATATTAAATTTTATTATTGGTCGATGCGCTAGTGTTAACCTTTATGAAACCAGTCTGTATGTTTATGCAGACTTGGGAAAATGTAATCAGAGCAATGAATAGGGAAAAATGTGTAATCTGTAATCACGAGCACAGAATAAAAAAAAATAGTCAAAAAAAGTAATCATATTCACTTCAGCCTATCGCAGTCCAATGTTGGACAAAGGCCTCCCCAAGTTCGCGTCAAACATTATGGCATGAACTCATGTGTTTTGCCCATAGTCACCACGCTGGGCCGGTTGGTGACTGCAGGGCTGGTTTTGTCGCACCGAATACGCTGCTGCCCGTCTTCGGCTTGTGTATTTCAAAGCCAGCAGTTGGATGGCTATTCCGCCATCGGTCGGCTTGTTAAGTTCTAAGGTGGTAGTGAAACTGTATTATCCCTTAGTCACCTCGTACTACACCAACGAGAAAAGAGGGGGTAACCACAGTAATGATAACTATTCTGTAATCGTAATCTTATTTACTTTTTTTAATTGACTAAGACCAACAGTGAAGATTTTTAAAATTAAAAAAAAAACAGTTTAATAAAAATTATCTGTATTTTTGTAATCAGTCTCATATATTGCAATTACAATTGTGATTGTTTGCTAAAAACACTACGTTTGTCTCACCTCATCTTAACGTAACATCTCTTCAAATAAAATAAAAAACAAAACAATTAACACGTGCGTATTGTGTGGAGAATACGATGGTAACGTTGAAAGTTCACATACCAATTCTTCATCGTAAGTCAAAAATAATCATGTAATCATGATTACTAACTACTGAAAAAAAAATTTAAAATCAAATTTAAAAAGTAAATGAGTAAAAATTCTTTTTATCAGCAAAGACTTTTACTCAGATTAGTACTCCGTGTACAAATGTAGCTTGATTACATCCTGACCACTCCTTTGATCCCATCTCTTTGTTTATATACATTGAATATTTTATTCTTATTTTCCAATCTTAATAAAACCAAAAACAGCAATCATCATCATCATCATCATCATTCCAGCCTATTGCAGTCCACTGCTGGACATAGGCCTCCACAAGCTCGCGCCAATAATGCGTGAACTCACGTGTGTTGTCCAGCAACAGTTATTACGTATTATGTAAGATTGTAAATAGCTTTACTGTTAACTGTTATTGTAAAATGTATCGTAATTTGTAAAAAAAAATTTTTAATATTATAGAATAAAAATACAATTTCCAAACATTTCTCTCAGAGTTCGTGGAACTGTATCTAGTTCCTGACGGAAGTTCGATAAACGCAGTCTACGAGCGAAGGTCTGTAGCGCGCAGTCGCGGTATTGAACTTGACCCGCGGCCGGATGAGCTCAATCAGCGACGTACGTTGACAACTTCAAACGATTTTTTAATGTTATTTCGGTAATAGCTATGTGTCATTAAATGGATTGCTTTTAATAAAAAAAAAATATAATTTCGTATGAATAAATCGTAGCGATAAATTTTATGCTTTAAATGATTTTTATCTTAATAATAAAATTTGCTTGTTATATGCTATTGTAATAAAAAAAAAACATTAAGTAGTTTTTGTTTGACTTTGTAAACTCGATATTTTTAGTAACAAATGTAATTGAAATGAACTGAAGCTGATTTTGATAAAATTTAGCTAAGATCGATTAATAATATAGATATCTACTGGTTCAAATTGGAAAATCCTCTTTTGAGTGGATAGTATATGTTATATACAATTTTATAACGTTGTTTCCTCAAATTAACGATAGTAAAACCTCGAGACACAGCTAGTGATATATGGCTGGTAAAACAACCTCCTGCTACGATACTAACAAATGTAAGAAAGCGCGGATTGGTTAGCTAACGCGGGGCTTAAAGGTTAAAAAGGTTTTATTATATAGAGCAACATATGTTTGTTTACATGCTACCAATTTAAAAACAAAGTAGTTACAATATATTATGTAATTCTTTGTTATGAGTTTTATATCTATTTAAAAGGAAAGTCTATTTGAATTTAGTATATTTATGATACTTTTTATAGCCTACTTTAGCTAAACCGCAATTAATGGCAATAAAGAGCTGGAAATTAGTTTGAATCTAAGACAATGACAGATTGCACGATGTAACATGATTCTACGTTGTCGCGTAATTACGACTAGTGTATTATGTAACAAGACACAAGTAATAACTTAGTTTATGTATTATATGAATGTATACTGTAAAGAACGATTTTCCTCATCTAAATATTTCTTTTTCTTATAAAGGTATAGGTACTGTAAGCAAATTCTCTTAACTTTAAATTTGACATAGAAAATTAAAATTGTTTTAATTTTGTTTTAAATATAATTCTTAGAAAACTAATTTGTTAATAATGTTAATGTACATTGAGATAAACACTGTACATTTACCTATACAAAACATATATGTAAATACCTACTACACTACGATTACATAACACATCATGAAGTAAGTTGAAACCGTAGTTTCATGTCCAATTCAAAATTCCGAGTTAATATTTTTAGACGCGCATTTATAATATTAATAAAATACTAATTTTATTTACATTTTTTTTATAAATAAAAATAAATCGATCTGTTAATGTTTCCGGAAACATAATCGAATGTACATAGACGTTCTTCATCACCTTTAGATAAAGATTTTGTTTATTATTTGGAGCTATGGCGATGTTAAAACCTGAACAGACCAGTTATTACACAATATTGCATCATCCCAATTGTTAGAGGCCCAACTATACTTTTTATTAATCTTTTAATTTTAATAGAAAATATTTCTAGATTAACTTAAGCATTACCGCAATAAATAATGACAGAGATAGGCATAAAAGGCAACAAAGCGAAACGTTCATTCAAATAAATGATTCAGACGTAGGTTATTTTAATTATATTACTTTACAAAACATACACACACACATCATTTTTTATTATTGAGTTGTTAATTATACATATCTAATAATTGTTCGTATTTTGGAAGTCCGTAATTACGTTAGATTAAAACGCTAAAAAGTTTGACATCAGATGACCTAAGATAGAGAATGAGACGTAATTTAATACATTATTATGTTCTTGTGTTGCAAGAAAACACAAATTTGCTATCTAGAAATATGTACATGATTACGTTTTTGTTATCACTTAAAAAATTCGCTTCCGTTTTTTTTTTTTTCTTTATTTCAAGAGCAATAAATAAAACATCGAGTTCAATGAAAACAATGTAATCTTAAATAATAATCATTGCAGAAAATTCATTTAGTAAGAGTACTATGTGAGAAAAGTGTCTGCGATTTTGATATCAATTTCACAAGTATGATAATAATTACTTATTCATTAACATCTTGTCGCTTACAAGATATGCATCTAGACTTAATTAATGTCTATGAATCATATTGAAATATTATGAATATATTTTTTCTATAATAACATCATACAACGTACGAAAGTATTTTTTGTACTGAAACTCAATTGAATATTAAATTCAATAATAAATAGAGAACAGATAATAAGATCTACTAAATTAATACCAAGATTCTGCTAACGTTCTGTCAACAGTAAAAAATCTGCTTAAAGCGATTGAAACCGCTGCAAAGGTGCCGTTGCAAAGTTTTTACAAACATAAAATTGAACGTGCTTAGGACATTATCTTTATATCACTTAATGTCAATGTATTAAAAGACCTTTTAAAGGGACATCGAATACGTTGATCCAGTATGATCTAGAAGGTTTTTATGTATTATGAAACAGGTTTACCCCCATCTACACTTAACATCGTGTGTTATCTCTCTAGATGTCAACTTCGCATTAATTTTGTTTCGAGAATAACTAATCCAGATATTGTTTTGTTTGAAAACTTTTGTTGATACTTCTCAAATGCGTATTATTGATCTTTCTTCCTTAATACTCATTCATTTTCTCGATATTCAACGATAATAATATAGGTTAATATTAATGACTGGCATTAAGTACAAAATTAGCATGAATAATTGTACAGCAATGGTAAAAGATTATTTCAATCATACAACACTGGAACGCAACTTGTTTTTGACGCCATTGATAAATGTGGGATACACATATTTACAGAAATATAAGAATAACAAAAAGAACTGAATCAAAATGTTATCCACATTAAAATAAAAACATAATTATTTTATTCTACTTATCTCAAAAATTTCAACATAGATTTTTTTATATATTATATATTTAATATATAATAAAAATTTTATATTATTTCTCTTATTTTTTCTCTTATAATATTCATATTAAAAATTAATTTCATTATTTTAAAATAAAAAGTTAGAGTATTTATGTAGGTATTGAATATTATCTAGAAATATCACTATAATTAAAAGACACACACGTGGCCTTACATTCACTCGCCATTGCGATGATAGTAAAACTATCTAGAAGTGAAAATTGTTACTAACAAACATAATTACAAATAGCAATTCTTTATAAGCAACAATATTTTACCCACGCATACAAATAAAAAAAATATAAATGGATATCTGTCCATGACAGATATTTAGAAAAGCGAGAAAAGAAAAAAAAATGAGTTGTGTAAGTCTGAGTAACTTTTGTTCCTGTTCCACGATAAAATCATCCGCATGAAATAGCATGCGATTGCCGAACTACTTATTCCGGAGATCTAGCTGAGAACAAGCTTAAAATCTGGCATGGGTTTCATATTGATTTATCATATAGAAGTAAAGTTATTACTCTATAAACATTAGTAGTGAATTTGTAACGAAATTGTTTTGTTCTTTATTAAACGCAATGCAAGATAAGTCACGAGATCATCCAGTATATAAGTTAACAATGTACTTATATATGTATGTAATACCACACATAAGACATGCAATTTTTAGCAGATATCAAGCATATATTTTAAAAAAATCTTAAATAAATTGCTTGTTTCAGGCTATCACAATCCACTTCTGTAGATAAGCCTCCCTAAGTTTGAGACCAAACTTCTCGGTTCTCCGTAGTCCTCACCCAGCCCCAAATAAAAAAAAAATTATAGAAACAAATTCTTCAAATTTACAATATTAATAAAAAGATGCGTATATCAATTGACTGACCCAAACTAGCATTTATATAACGAGTTCGCACAATTTGACTCATCCAGTGGTTTTATTTCCATGGTCGAACCCATAACCTTAAATACCTTCGCGGTCGCCCTACCTCAATACCGCGGTGCCACACAGTCTGTAATTAAACGCACTGGGATGCATACGTCGAAAAAAGAGATTTATTTCGAATCTATCGGAGTTAATCTCACTGTAAGTAGTGTACCTACAATATGTATAAGTATTAATAGGCGTAGCTAAGATATTTTTTATTTTCTGACATTTATACCTTAAAGTTAGTTGGTTGGTACAAGATTCACTTTTAAATAATTCAGTAAAACTGGATCCAAATAACAATAAAATTAATTATATATATATAAAACTAGATACCGATATAATATATACAGTAGATTTATTTCTCTACAATATCTTGTGAGATATATTTCACTTAAAATTTCCCTTTTACGCTCCAATCGATCACACATTACGATTTGTGATGTAACAAGCTTTTGACAATATCACGATAAGTTATTCTTCGTAATTGCGTCCGATTTTTATTATCAACAATTGTACAAATTCAAAATAATAGCGGTGCAAAAAAAGTGAATTGTCAAGCAGATTTAGAAATATGAAATACTAGATGTGCCTCGCGGTTTCACCCACGTTAATTTAAAAAAAAAGTTGAACTAAAATATTATATAGCCTCTAGCCTTCCTCGATAAATGGGCTATCTAACACTGAAAGAATTTTTCAAATCAGACCAGCAGTTCCTGAGATTAGCGCGTTTAAGTATACAAACAAACTCTTCAGCTTCATAATATTAGTATTGTAGATACAAGTCTTTTTAAAAGTTCGATGGAAATAAAAGTAAATAGCGTTCTCGGGAT
The DNA here is from genome assembly GCF_905220565.1 of Melitaea cinxia. Taxonomy (NCBI): domain Eukaryota; kingdom Metazoa; phylum Arthropoda; class Insecta; order Lepidoptera; family Nymphalidae; genus Melitaea; species Melitaea cinxia. Next base: position 902,496 of record NC_059412.1, on the reverse strand, counting down.
GTTTTCCTCGTCATCTCGCGTAATCGTTGCTTAACAACAGCACAATCACACATCGGTTTGCGCTCCGTTCCGCTGGTTAGGTGCGATTATTATATATAAATGTATAAATGACCGCTGCACAGTTTTGCACGACCGTCCGCGTATCTATTTCACGTCGTGCGGGAAATGTTCAAGTTAGTACAGCATATAAATAAACTAATTTATATCATTACAGCCTTTACAGTCCAGTACTGGACATAAGCCTCCACAAGTTTACGCCAAAAATAGCGTGAACTCATGTGTCATTTTATATAAATTAAAAACTAATTTATATAAAGATTAGTAATAAAAAAAAAAACAGTATAAGCACATAATACAAATATCATAATGTATAATGAAAATTTTATAATCTCTATTGAATAAAATTTGCAAAAAAAAAACTTGATGGAAAAACAAATTCGTTTAATTTATTTAATTTTGACATAATTATGTAAGCTTCGATATAAAAAAAAAAAAATACAAATTAATCTCGAACATGTCAAACATAGACATGGTTAAATTACGATTTACTAATATTTAAATTTTTAAAAGCAATAAAAAAGAATTTACTTATATACAAATACTCGTACAATCTTTTAAAGAGTTATCATTTGAGACAACCCTTTTACGACTGTCGTGTCCGAGCTAGTGGAATGACAACAATCTTAAGATACACTCATGCGTCCCTAATACTATGCAATTAACGTTTAACGAGTGCCACGTGGCTCTCACAGTGGTCAGGTCACGTTCCTTGATACTAATCTATTTCAAATTATAAGAATAAACAGCGGAAAGCGTAATTTGGCAACAAAAGCGTTTTTAAAAATACTTTTGTGTCGATGCTCCGTTTACACGTGTTTATGTTTAATTTTATTCTTTATGATGTTCGACAATCGACTATTTTTAACCGACTTCAAAAAAAGGAGGAGGTTATTCAATTCGACCGCATATATGTTTTTTTTTTAATGTATGTTCGGGGATAACTCCGTCGTTTATGGACCGATTCCGATAGTTCTTTTTTTGTTGGAAAGGAGATTAGGGATATCTCCTCGTTTGGTATCATGATAAGGAAACCAGGATCTGATGATGGGATACCAGTGAAATCGAGGGAAACTCTCGAAAATCCGCATAACTTTTTACTGGGTGTACCGATTTTGATGATTTTTAATTTAATCGAAAGCCGATGTTTATCATGTGGTCATATTTAAATTTCATCGAGATCTGATTACAACTTTTGGAGTAATCTTTGATAATGCGTATTTAATTGACATTTTTTTGTCTACCTACGTTGTATTACTTGTCGATATAATTGAAGTCGGTTTTTCTTCGTTTGCCTGCAAACACAGTTATCGTTATACGTCATAAAAGCAATCAGCAATATAATAAATAATACGTTAAAATTTGTATATATTTTGGTGTTATATAAGAAAAAAAAATTATAGCTTTTAAGCGTAATTAAAATTTATCGCAACATAAGATCCAAACAAAATTAATTTAATCTGTAAATTGGATGTTGTTTTAATTGTTTTTACGCTGTGTTTTTTATCGATCAGCGTGATTTCGTCAATTGAAAACATGCCAATATTTTAAGCAAGAAACTTTATGAATAACAGGCGATCATAACTTTCCAGGTGCTTGCGGCTCTCGCAGCTCAGTCAATAAACATATCGGTTGGTTTCTGCCAAGGCTTCTCTGCGGTTCTACTACCCCAGTACACGCATGAACACCCTACAATATCTTATGAACAAAGCTCATGGATTGGTAAGTGGAAAAATATTTTTAATTACAAAGAAAAAAAAATACACTTTTTATCAATAATAATCTAAAATATTCACTCAAAATTATTTTTTTCGTTATCTTAAAACGATTAAAATAGCCGTCATTCGTGGTGAAGATTTGAAGAAATACAAGTTTTATTTATGTGTTTATATCAAAGAAATCGAATTTATTTTGAAAAAAAAAACTTATATTATCCATAAACTTTATAAACATTATACGCTTTTAATTATAACATTGATCGAATTGCAAATAAACTATTAGTCTTTAAAAAAAAAAAATGACCAAAACGAAATAATCGATTACGTAATAATTAATTTAGTTAACTAATCTAGTTCAGTTATTTTCATACTATAAGTTCTGTAATCATTAAATATTTATCAGAACAAAAACAACAGTAGTACAGTACATTTGACTGTATCTAAGTCACTGTAACTGCCCTCGCTTAATATTTACAAGCGAAGTAAATATTTTAATGCGAGCGATGCTAGAATGTCAATATTGGTAGCGGGTGTGCAAACACTCGATAAGAGAGCGCTATGTTCTGCAGCACTTTTGTCGCTGATAATGAGCCGCCGCTGAGCGGCAACATTTATTTTTGAGCACGTTTTCAGTTGAAAGGGCATATATTTGTATTTAACAGATTATTATAAGAGAGTTCAGCTACTTACCTTTTTGGATACATTTCAATTTGGCTCACATAGTAGCAGTGTTTTTTTTCAAATTGCACAACTTAACAACGATAAGATCGGATAAGGAATAAAATCTTTTTTCATAGCTTAAATATTATTTTAACGTTAATATTTAAGTAATTAAAAGTCGCGTTGGCGCAACGGTCACAGTACTGGTTTGTGGCTGTTGCGCTAGCGGTTGCGGGTTCGATCCCTGCAAATGACAAATATTTGTATTGGCCATACAAATGTTTGCCGTGGTCTGGGTCTCCGAGAGCACATCAAGCCATCTGTCCCGATTGTTATCGTGTACAATCTGATAGCAATCGTTAGTCATAGTAAAGAATATATCCGCCAACCCGCATTGGAACAGCGTGGTGGATTAAGCTCTGATCCTTCTCCTACAAGGGGAAAGAGGCCTATGCCCAGTAGTAGGATATCAGAGGATGAAACGATTAAAAAAAAGTGTTTTAGATAAAACAGGAAACATTCTTAACATGCTGAAACCTAAATATGAAAAGTAGTTGATAGACCATAGAATATAATAAATAAAGGGCTATAATGAGTGAATTTTCGTCGCAGCCAGCCTGGGCGTGATATCGAACCCTGTGGGCGCGCTGTTAGGCGGAATGTTGGTGGACGCGGTGGGGCGGCGCCTTCTATTGCAGTCCATCGTGTTGCCCAACCTCGTGGGATGGCTCGTCATCGCCTTCTCGGAGACCTACGTCTTCCTTTGCGTCGGCAGATTCATCACGGGATTTACTATCGGTGAGTTGTGCCACCAGTAGTTATTATTTTAATGGTTTTATTGTGCCAATTGGGTAATCTGATGGTAACATTTCACAGCTCTTCTGAATCTGATGGTAACATTCTTGGCTAGTAGTACCAAACTTACACCTTTGTTGTATGTTGTGTGAGGGAGCTGGAAATATTTCTTGGAAGAAATCCCTTCAATCATTCTATCAAAGAGGATTTCAATCCTTTTTGGTCGGCATTACATTTGTCGCTCCTCCGGTGCTTCACACCTAAGTAGCAATTGTGATGTTTTGCTGACTAGTTTTAGAAGTATTTTTATTGGTATTAATAGTATTATTCAGTTTGGTTAAATTTTCGGTGGTATCTTTGTCTGTAACAGGGTTGAGTTTCATCTTCCATGAAAAGGGTTGATTTGGTAATGTTCACAATAGTACAATGTTTCAATGAATATTGTTTTATGTTGTAGGTATGTCAACCGCCTCCTACATTTACGTGGTAGAGATCACGACGCCAGAAAAGAGGGGAGTTTTGAGCGCTTTAGGTCCAGGACTAGTGTCGATGGGAATATTCGTCGTGTACTCGCTCGGGTCTTTCATACATTGGCGAAGAGTTGCGGCCATCTGCGCTGCAACGTCTCTACTAACGCCCTTCCTAATGTACTTCGTTCCGGAATCACCGCTCTGGCTAGCTTCGAAGGGACAGATGAAGGAAGCCTACGACGCCATGTTCTGGTTGAGACAGAACAACAACACCGCGCAGCAGGAACTCATGGAGTTCACCAAGGACCGCAAGCTGGACGAATCGATGACGTTTAAACAAAAACTTGGTCTGTTCAAGCGGAGAAGCGTTCTGAAGCCGTTCGTCCTGCTCATCGTGTTCTTCGCATTCCAAGAGATGTCCGGTATATACGTGATACTGTACTACGCGGTGGACTTCTTTAAGGCGGTGGGTACTAGCGTGAACGAGTTCACGGCGTCCGTGATAGTGGGCGGCGTGCGCGTGGTGATGGGCGCGGCGGGCGCGGCGCTGGTGGCGGGCGTGCGGCGCCGCGCGCTGGCCACGGCGTCCGGCTTGCTGCTGGGGCTGTCCATGTTGGCCGCCGCTGTCACAGACTCCTTGCACGGACCACCTCTAGTTAAGCTGGCCTGCATTCTTTTACACGTGTGCTTCAGCATGGTGGGCTTCCTCCAGCTCCCCTGGATCATGTCCGGCGAATTATACCCTCAGGATATCCGCGGAGTCATGTCCGGCGCTACCGCCTGCTGCGCTTACGTCCTCATCTTCTTCAACATCAAAACGTATCCTCAGCTAGAAAAACTGTTAACCAGCAACGGAACTCTATACCTGTTCGGCGTTTGTGCGATCATAGGCGCGGCGTACTGCTACCTGTTCCTGCCGGAGACGAAGGGGAAGAGTCTCGCGGAGATAATGAGGCAGTTCGACGACGAAAAGAAGGAAGTCGACCCGGAGGTTGGTTACGAGAAGCCGACTAGTTTAGAAGCTAAACCCGTTCAAAGGAGACACAGCGCCGGGGCGGCCGTTTCCTTGGAAAAGAGCAAGGAGTTAGCTAATCATTGGATGAAAGGGAAGAGTCCGACGAGCGACCACCGGGAGTAGAATATATGGTGGAGGGATATAGAATATATAGTCTGAATGTCTGACCGACTATTGTCTGCATTTTTAGAGACTTCGATGTAGTAACATAACGCTCGATTTTTTTCGAGTGAACAAATTCGTCCTTATTTATAATAATAGTTAATAACCGTAAGAGATATATTTAATTTATTAATAATATATTGTGTGATCAGTATTATAGGTATCGAGTGACTACTAGAGATAAGGAAGTGATACATTCCATTGTGATAGATTTAGCTTTTACGCGGTGAATTTTTAAACGTTTAGTGTTAGACATATAGTTACCGTATGGAACGCTGTATTTATAGTAAATATCACGATGTTGCAATTATTTATATTTTATTTAATCGTTTGATTCACAATTTTATCTATTTTACTTTATAAGATCGAGTATATTTTGTTATTTTGATAGATAAAGACTATTACATATACAATAGAAAATAGGTTAAATAAATATTTCTTATACAAGAAGTATAAATCCGTGCCTATACATTATATTATTATATACAAAGTAGATGCTATAAACGTCTTTGAATTCTGTGATGTAGCAAATGACGGTGTGAAAAATAAAGTTTTGTTTTTACATAAGTTTTTTATTTACATTAGTAAACAAATCATTTACTAGATATTATATAAATAAAAAAAAAAAAAAAAAAAATAGAGAATTTTATATATATCCAATAAATGGCCTTTAAATTTTTTTTATTTCTTATGATAGGTATATCTTATTTTTTATAGCTTTATGACACCAATTCATAGCAACTGAAAATTACTTCATTGGCTTGAACAAGAATTTCAATTCATAATTAGCTTCTTAAATTTTTTCCTAATTATTTAGGACGCCGCGTTGGCGCAACGGTTACAGCCATGGATTGTACCTGTTGCGCTGGCGGTTGCGGGTTCGATCCCCGCTCATGACAAACATTTGTATTGGCCATGCAGGTGTTTGTGCAGTCCTTGTGGGTCCACCGTGCCTCGGAGAGCACGTTAAGCCGTCGGTCCCGGTTGTTATCATGTACACCTGATAGCGATCATTACCCATAGTAGGGAATATATCTGCCAACCCGCATTGGAGCAGCGTGGTGGATTAAGCTCTGATCCTTCTCCTACATGGGGGAAAGAGGCCTATGCCCACTACTGGGATATTACAAAGGCTGAAGCGTAATTAGGAATCCAAATAGTAGGCAGTATCCAAGAACAAGATTAACGAGATTAGTATATATATTTCCAAGGCATTTGATAATTGTACTAATTTGAAAAAAAAAAACAATTTATTTTAATATAAATCAAGAATATTATAAATACATATCGATAAGTTCAAGAAAAGTGACGACACTAAAAAGTTTGAACGCATTTCTACGTCCTCAAAGCAAATGAATAAGAATTTATATGCCTATGGTCATATTCTTTAAAAAATGTACTAACAGTTTAGTACAAATTATACTAAATATAGATTTATATTTTGATTATCTAAATATACAAAATACTCAAGTATAATAATTATAACAAATCAATAAAGATCTTATTGTTTATAGCACCATCTATGGATGGAAACGCGAACCTTGAAGAATTGATAAAAAAAAACTACTACAAACAAGCAGACCTCATCGACAAAAGCCTTTTACTACTGATGCTTGTTCACAGATGGCAGCACGTGTCCACTACTTTTAAGGAACGTATAGTTATTGAATTGTATTTTAGCATTAAGATATCTCTTCTAGTGGTAATTCCACATTTGTTTTGTTTTATTTGGTTTATACGCCCTAATTGAAATTAGAGAGCCAGGCATTTAAGCTAGTCATGGTGGATTTGATCTCGTGTACCTATAATACACCATAATTTCACGGCGCTTGACTCTGCTCGCCGATATGTAATTTGAGTTCATTAGCCCTAAAAAACACCTATTCTGTCTTTATATTCTATTGTTATTTTGTAGGTATCAAATCCATAAACATATTTATAAATAAAAAAAAAAATAAATTATAACTGCAATGAGTTCCCGTATGTAAAAAGTTGCACTGACCTGGTCTGCGGGATGCCGTACTTGATGCCGACACCAACCCTCGGCAGCGCCTTTATCACCTTCTTCACCGTCGCCTGGTCCGGGAACGCGAAGAATATTGACGCTGGAAACAATCATTAAAATATGTTACATTAATAAATTTAAAGTGTTTATTAATAATTGTGTTTGCTGGCAAACGAAGAAAAACCGACTTCAATTATATCGACAAGACAAGTAATACAACGTAGGTAGATGAAAAAATAGTCAAGTAAATACGCATTATCAAAGATTACTCCAAAAGTTGTAATCAGATCTCGATGAAATTTGAATGTGACCACATGAGAAACATCGGCTATCGATTAAATTAAAAATTATCAAAATCGGTACGCCCAGTAAAAAGTTATGCAGATTTTCGAGTTTCCCTCGATTTCTCTTGGATCCCATCATCAGATCCTGGTTTCCTTATCATGGTACTAAACTAGAGATATCTCCTTTCCAACAAAAAAAGAATTATCAAAATCGGTTCATAAACGACGGAGATCGTTTCGCGTTCGTAAATATTGATATTCGAGTGATGATTATTATAAGATTTACTAGCTGACCCCGCAAACGTTGTTATATATGTTTATATGTTATTAACCCCCTCAATCCCCTCCTTATAGCTTAGGTGTATGAAAAATAGATGTTGGCCGATTCTCAGACCTAACTTGCACAGAAAATTTTAATAAAATCGGTCAAGCCGTTTCGGAGGAGTATAGTAACTAAAATTGTGACACGAGCACTTATATATATATATATATATATATATATATATATATATTTTTAGGAGAAACAAACTTATTTATTAAAAAAAAAAAGACAGAACACCGAACACTTAACTTCTATTTATTACTCATTTTTACAAATATAACAATTATCACAAAAATTAACCTTAACCACTAACTTAATCGAAAATAATGACCGAGAATTACAATTTAAATTAACCAAGCAAACAACCGTTACTTTGAATATAAAAATGATCAACACACTCGTCACGAAACAACGACCTATCGTCCCGAAAGCCGACAAGCAAAAGAGCCCTCTGAATGGGTAGGGACTGCTTTTATAGGCGTTGTTGCATGACGTTACAAAACGTATTAGCGGGTAGGAAACTATTTTTATTAACACTTTTGCACGACGTCACGAAACGTATTAAAATAATCGATATTATGCTAACACGGCCTCTCCTGACCGTGCGCCGTCCCCGGTGCACATTTTCACCACGAACGCCATCGGTGGACGCTGATAAGGACTCGAGCTCGCCGTCTCCAGGAAGAACTCCTGGGGAAGCAGTAGCGGGAGCCGTCGAAGGCCCGATCTGAGCATTGTCATATTCATCGTCTGCAGCAGACTTATGTGATCAACGGACAGAGGCAGCATTACACGATACCTACTATGTGATCAACGGACAGAGGCAGTATTACGCAATATCCACTATATGATCAACGGACAGGGGCAGCATTACACGATACCCACTATGTGATCAACGGACAGAGGCAGTATTACGCGATATCCACTATGTGATCAACGGACAGAGGCAGTATTACGCGATATCCATCATGTGATCCAGGGACAGAGGCAGTATTACGCGATATCCACTATGTGAGCCAGGGACAGAGGCAGTATTACGCGATATCCACTATGTAATCAACGGACAGAGGCAGTATTACGCGATATCCATCAGGTGATACAGAGACAGAGGCAGTATTACGCGATATCCCTTGGGCAGAGGCTGTATTACGCAATACCCATCACACAACATTTACTTTATCTTACGGGCAGAGGCAGTATTACGCGATACCCACGATGTGATCCAGGGACAGAGGCAGTATTACGCGATATCCCTTGGGCAGAGGCTGTATTACGCAATACCCATCACACAACATTTACTTTACCTTACGGGCAGAGGCAGTATTACGCGATACCCATCAGGTGATCCAGGGACAGAGGCAGTATTACGCGATATCCCTTGGGCAGAGGCTGTATTACGCAATACCCAACACAACATTTACTTTATCTTACGGGCAGAGGCAGTATTACGCGATACCCACGATGTGATCCAGGGACAGAGGCAGTATTACGCGATATCCCTTGGGCAGAGGCTGTATTACGCAATACCCATCACACAAAATTTACTTTACCTTACGGGCAGAGGCAGTATTACGCGATACCCACGATGTGACCAGGGACAGAGGCAGTATTACGCGATATCCCTTGGGCAGAGGCTGTATTACGCAATACCCATCACAAGAAGCAGACAGAGGCAGTATTACGCTTGTCTCAAATAACAAAACGGTCATTTTGTCACGTCGTGCCAGCAACGTGCAGGTACCATCGCACGTGTACAGCTCCGCACCACACCGCACCACTATACGGTGCCATCACACGCATGACTACGCCGACACGCGTGACCACACGTAAAGGCAGCTCACATACCACAATATTCATGTACATTGCTGTAAAATACGGCAATTGGTTAGCTTGCTAATTCATGAAAAATATAGCAGTGTGAATATAGTACTGTGTGGCTACGGTACTAAGGAACATAGCCACCCCCTCTCTTCCCGCGGGTGTCGTAAGAGGCGACCAAGGGACAACACAGTTCCGTCACCACCATGGAATCCAAAAAGCCGACCGGTGGCGGGACAACCATCCAACCGCTGGCCCCGAAATACACAGGCCGAAGATGGGCAGCAGCGCCCCCGGCGTGACAAAGCCAGCCCCGCGGCCACGAACCCACCTCTCCAGCGTGGCGACCACGGGCAAAACACACAAGTTCACGCCACGCTTGGCGCAAACTTGTGGAGGCCCATGTCCAGCAGTGGATTGTATAGGCTGTAATGATAATGATAGCAGAGGCTCCACGTTTGCTTACCCGTACTGCTACCATGGCGGTGTATACCAACCGCTATCGAAGAATACAAAGCACGTGTCCGGCGTCCACTCGCCGAGCCACTGAACCATGTGTTCAGAAGCTGCTCGTATCGTCTTACCATAGGAGCCTGCCAGCAACCTCAACTCGTATCGGTTATGCGGGAGTGCGCTAAGCACACTGTAAGTGCTTGCTAGATTTTAATCACAAAGACAAGGTCCTCTACAGCAAAGATTCGCCGTTTCTTAATAATTTGGCAATAATGATATAGCCTGTAAGACCTAGAAATTGGTTAACCTGTCTTGCGTTGGTAGGCTTCGGTGACTGAATAAGTGCCTCAATTTTACTAAAGCTCGGCCTCACCTGACCTTGGTAAATTAATCAACCAAGATATTCTACCTGTTTCTAAAAAGATACTCGACTTAAAGCTGCTTCACGTTCTATCCTGCATCACACAATCATTTAACCACGACTGCGCTTCATCCCGTAAACAACTACCCACACGACCTAAACTCGCGACAGAAATTGAACGACGAACGATCATTACTGGTCCTCTCGTTTAATCAAATTTTGGCATCGCCCTTAAAACAATTAGCGACTCGCGATAAGCCCTCAAAATCTTTTCTATATACGTCTACTTCACGTCAACTTCACTATACCACGCTCTAAAATTGTGTACAGCTGGATCAAAATTTGATACATAACTCTGCGGCACTCGTGGACGCATCGTTCTCCACTACAGATACGTTACCAGTTTCGTAAGTAAGTTTGCAACAAATTTCGTGATGAGTTGACTGTCGATTGCTCGGTAGCAGACAGACGAGTCATAATCGCATCTATCGTACGATTATTCGAACTACTACATCTGCGCAAACGAGATCTACCAGAAAGTAACGAATACTCACTGCTACTGCGTGATAACCGTTCGCGATTCTCCGAACACAGCCTGCGTGGTCGCAGGGAACGTTCAGTAAGTTGACACGGCGCCCACTCGCGACGATTGCACGCACCTGAGATAACCTTTCATCATCAGATTCACTTCGCGATCTATGACAACGGCGATTTACCCGTGACGGCCTATTGCGCGTTTGTTTGTTCCTTATAGATTTACCGCGGGACTGCCTATTTTCACGGCTAGGAGTCCTGCCTGATCGACTATGTGAACACGAACCGCACGATCGTGAACGCGGCATGACGATTTCAAATTAACGGCTGTTTGCTTATGAAGTGGTGTCGTAAGGAGCAATCCCACTTCTGATTTTAGGAGAAACAAACTTATTTATTAAAAAAAAAAAGACAGAACACCGAACACTTAACTTCTATTTATTACTCATTTTTACAAATATAACAATTATCACAAAAATTAACCTTAACCACTAACTTAATCGAAAATAATGACCGAGAATTACAATTTAAATTAACCAAGCAAACAACCGTTACTTTGAATATAAAAATGATCAACACACTCGTCACGAAACAACGACCTATCGTCCCGAAAGCCGACAAGCAAAAGAGCCCTCTGAATGGGTAGGGACTGCTTTTATAGGCGTTGTTGCATGACGTTACAAAACGTATTAGCGGGTAGGAAACTATTTTTATTAACACTTTTGCACGACGTCACGAAACGTATTAAAATAATCGATATTATGCTAACAATATATATAAGTGTTTAAAACTGGGGATACTTGTCAAGTGGTATAAAAGGTTTGTTCTGCTTATTAAGTCGGTACCTATAACAGTAAGATGTGTATGATCTTTTAAAGTCTGTAATCGTAACGATAAAATGCAAATTAATACTAATTTTACTAAAGATCGATTCTTTATCGAGTACCCGTTAATTCGAGCTGTACAACACTATAATCATATCTTGTTTAACAGCTACGAAAGTAGCCCTAGACATTTGCCTAGAGTTTTCAGCTAACAAAAGTACACGGATAAGACAGAAAAGTAAACCTAGTAACACATGCACCTAATTATGTGTAACTTTATAACGCACTCAGAGGATGAATTTGGCAATCGTTGTAACTCTCTTTAAATGTTTGTGTGACAAATAACATCTGTTCAGTTTTTTTTACCTCTAACAATCCAAACTATACCCCCAGTTAGGTACAACGAATTCGATTGTAGGGAATAAGCCAAACCAATCCTTTACATATTTATAAAGGCTTGTATCAACAAATGTCTTTAAGAACGCCATTTGACAGACTTTTTTTTATGTTACTAGGTCGACAAACAAGCGTACGGCTCACCTGATGGTAAGCGATTATCGTAGCTTATAGACGCCTGAAACACCCGAAGCGTCGCAAACGCGTTCTCGACCCAATCCCCAATTCCCCCAGGAGCTCTGGTCACCTTACTCACCAGCAGGAACACAATACTGCTTGAAAACATATTATTTTGCTGTGATCTTCTGTAAGGTCGAGGTACTACCCCAGTCGGGCTGCTCCATATTTTGAGCAGGAAATTCCTGCTGTGCCCTACCTCAGTTAGACAGATGACAGTATCCAATGGATAAAACTTTATGATGTAGTATTGTTCTTCCCCACAGAATTCCAACTTCTTATTTCTATTTGTAATTGTGAATTTAGAATTTGTGGTTTCTTAACTGAATTAAGGACCTATCCTTATTCTACCTCCTGCTATTAAATCTTATTCAATACTTATTTGCAGGATAAACTTTAGCCACAAGCGATGAAACACACCCTAAATCTATGTAAGTTTCACACATTAAAATCACACATTAAATCAAAAATGTACATTAAAATCTATACTAATATTTTAAATCTGAAAATGAAAAACAAATTGAAAAATTAATTTTGTTTTATTTAATCCATTTCCCGAGGAAATAGGTTATATAATATTTAAGTACGATTTTTAATCAAATTAACGCGGTTAAAAAAGCGGAGGACAGCTTGTATAATTGTATGATACGTACTCCTGCTCGCGAGGAACATCTCGATAGCGGTGCTCTGCAGCAGGTAGCGGCGCGAGAAGATCGCGCGGATCTCGCTGAAGTACCATTTCCCGTGCAGGTGCTCGCAGTACTTCAGCACCTGGAATATAAGAACAAACAATTACATATTGCAACAATTCGAAAGATGTTAAATAAAACTTATTAATATTGTCGACATTAGGTATATAAGTACTTTACGATTTTACCCTCGTAATTCTTAATAAGGAGTTTTCGCACTATTGCTTCTAGACTATAGGTAGTTTTTATTGTAGTCAATTCAGTAGTTAGTTAAGAATTATAAGTATTCGTTTATGCATCCAGATACCTATTTCCCAAAACTTATTTAAACTAGCAGGGTAGGTTTTATTGAATTATTTTGCATTTTAATGAAAAACTAAAACTTTTAATAATCTTATGTATCATACTCTTTTGTTGATTGTTAAAACTGTAGTCAAATTGAATTTTTTTTTAATTTTTTAAATTTTTTTTTGTTTTTATTTAATTTTTTTGGTATGATCGAATTTCGACTCCCGGGCGACCACTAGTTATAACAATTACAATGTATCATTTTAACGAAATAATCTTAATGACTTCTTTCTTAGAACAAAATCGAGAAACCACTTATGTATTATTTGATCATTACTTGATGTAGCGTTCGTGTTACTTCAAACTGACATAAATCTATCTACAATTAAAAACGTTGAGATTATGATACGACGGTAATTAGAATAATTACGGAAGCATTTTAAACACCATACATAATTACATATATAATATAATATAATGCTTTTTTAGGACAATTAAGATAACTCGACAGACGTACGGGCAGATCTCACGCTGTAGCCCGACTATCATCAGACGTATGCTAATAGAGACGTTTCAGTGAAAAAATAAATTGAATACAAAAGATAACTTCCGTCCCGTCACCTCGTTAATGTTCCTCCTAAATGCAATGGTTTCGTGTGCGTCGAATAAATTTTAAAATAACATCGGCGTCGTAAACGCGAGGACGTCGTAAAATGTTCGTTAGCTCTTTATTTCGTTATATATGATCGTTATTAAGTAGTTCCTCGAGATGACCTAATTGGAATGAGTAACAAATTTGATTTTAAGTGTCTCTATAAAATTACTTTTAAGCGTAACTTGATTTTTATTAATAGATTACTACGAGTAATATTGTTAAGTGCGTAGCGTTGGGTACTTAAAAATTTAAATATGAACGAGTTAGGCGTGAAAAGACAGCTGAATAAAGAAAATGTTAATTTATAATACATTAACGTAATAAATGTTACGTTGATTATTTATAGCTTTTGATGTTTTATAAGAAAAAAAATTTGATTTTGTTGCTTGGTAAATTGTTAAATTTTTGAGAAAAACTTTAAACAACGTTTTAGTTAAATATCAGAATTAGCTTTGAAAGATAAGTTTGTAGGCTTTATTGTATACACATGTAAACGCACAATGTTTGTAAACGAATAATTGTATCGCTTCAGCCTGTAATATCCCACTACTGGGCATAGGCCTCTTTCCCTATGTAGGAGAAGGATCAGAGCTTAATCCACCACGCTGCTTTAATGCGGGTTAGCGGATATATTCCCTACTATGAGTAACGATTATAATTGTATACGTGTATAAAAATATTCATAAAGTATATACACACCAAACCAATCAGTCAAAATTGCCCGATTATAAAACTTTTAATAGCCCCGAGTTCAATCTAAACCTATTATCCACTAATCACTACAAACAGAATCCAAAAAGCAACAGACACAGCACTAATAGCTCAGTGCGGACTGCGAGGGGTCGCAGCCACCCCCGTGAGTCGCCGAGGGAGTAGCTGGGAGCGTTGATAGTAACATAATGCGATGTGTTCAAACATTACTTGCATGTCTCGTTTTTGTTTACTGTTGATTTATTACGATTAATAAAGTACTAGTGTGCTCCCATGACTCTACCGTATGGATTTTCATATATCTGTCTCCAGGACTGTATCTTTTACGAACTTAATTTTTCTTTGCCAGGAAAAATAAATGTGTATTGCAATCATCAATGATTATTTCATGACATAATATACAGACAGCAAAATTAAATAATTTCAGTCAGTCAGTCCAATCAGCCTATTGAAGTCCACTGCTGGACACAGTCCTCCCCAAGTTCGCGAAAGACATCCCTGCCCGCTATCCTCATCCAGCCTCCACAATCTTACGTAGATTATCGGTTCAGCAGTCCCCAAAATAATTTACTAATATTTAAAGTAGGAGCAAGACCTACTTGAGCCTTCAAGACCTATTTGAGCCTTCAAGGCCTACTTGAAATTATCAGGAGCGCATTCTTACACAAAATAAAGCAAAGCTTCTCTTACTATCACAATTTTTATATCATTTTACTTTTACAGTACTAGATATTTTTATTGAAATACTAACAACTTGTTTAAATGAGGGGATGAATGTCAAAAATGTATGATCGCGAATGTAGTCGCGAGCGAAGTTATAAAGCAAATAAACTATTAAATCCGCTACACCTTTACTTTTAAGTATATTCGAATAGATACAAAAATATAAAAAGAAAATTATATGTTATAAATTTCAATTTCTATCTATCCATGTTGGTATCTAAGTGTAGTTTATGGCGTTACATATGACGAGATCTTACACGATTTTATCTGTAAACGTAGCTTGCTTCTTATAAATACATATTTTTTTATATCAAAAATATAATTTTCAGTAAAATATTACAATAAAAAATAAAACAACTTCTTCGACTTCGATGATGTAAATTTAGATATTTAAAAATAACTAACACATTGTCCCCATTATTTTTGATGAAAATTTATAACTCCAACTGACGCATTGGGTTGGTTACGGTTATGTTCATTTTGTCTCGGTTTACTGTCAATTTAGTTGCATCTAAAGAAGGCATTTTTAAGGAAATAGTGACTTGATATAAAGTTTGACTTGTTTGAGCTATTACGTTTTTTGTAATTGGAATACAGCCTCGATATTAAGTACTAGCCTAGAAATAAAATAATGGCCGCTCCTTACAATATTTACTAATTTAGTCAGTAGTTAGTAGTGTCCAGTAGTCAGCTATGTCAGACGCTGTAAGACAATCTTAATATGTATGTAGACTAAGTTGGATCCCACAGTTATTTTGTGTACTGCTAAATTTATAAGCAAACCTATCTATTACCATGAAAACCCCTTTGTAGGTAATAAATCAAAATAAAATAAAAAGCACGAGAGTGAATCTAAATTAACAACAATGAAACACAAAGAACAACTACACCAAACAATTCATATTGTTTTCGTTGTAATAAAGCACGTATCTACATTACTAGAGAATAACGGAGGGCTTCGGAGATGGGGAGGGAATGTCGGATTCAATTCTAATGCAATTTGTCAACTTCGCCCCTCGAGGGCCCTTTGGTACACCCTCTCGATAGTGCAATGTGTTCTGGTAAACTAACAGGTGTTTTGATATGGAACGAGATTTGTTTATTGCAAAACAAATTATTTTTTTATTAACCAACTCTATTACAAAACTCAAATTACATTCACCACCGGTTAATGAAAACTATTAGTAACTATCAATATTTATCATTGCTTTTTTATTTATACCGTGTACGCCTCATATATAATTTAAACAGTACAAATTTTGGGTAAAATACATATATTAATATCTTTGATATTAATATATATTAGCACATATATAAAATAATGATCAATATAATAAACAACACAAACCAATTTGCAGGTATCGGTAATTAATAAACGTAATATAGTAGCAGACGATCTTAACGCCTTATAACGATCTCTTTAACCTAAGAGCTTTTCAAACGTTAAAAGTTATCGACTACAATAGCTAAATCCTACATTATTACAACCGACAAAAGCTACTTGGAGTGAAAAATTCTAAATTAATTACTCCGATAAACCTAATGCAAAATGTCTGAAGTTAACTTGATAAAGTTAAGAATTACAGAAGTACCTTCGGTTCATTGTAAACCTGACGGGAGAGTAGTACTCTTCATTCGATAATTATAAACATATCCAAAAATCTATTTAAAGTCATTCTTTGTAGTGATATTTATATGATCTGTATAAAAAGCTAAGAAGAAAAAAGGAATTTGGTATTTTTGTATTTCGAATATACTACTGCAGTATTTTAATTTTATAAAATTTAAATTGTATTATGATCGGTATACAAATGTGTATAAGTGACATGTGCAGAAAGCTTGTCGGTGATAAAAAAGTTTGTAGAGATACTGTTAAATTAATAAATAAAACACCGTAATTAATGTTGCCTCTTGCATTCATTTCTTTGGCAATTTACATCGAACACACTTTTCTATCATCTAGTTCACACATTAACGTCATCTTATCACTAATGGTCCACAGACACGCGAGCGTCACGAGATGAATGCGTTACCAGATTGTGGGAAACGACACGTGTTCACTGTAATGTATGGTTCAAAAAATTTAAGTGCCATTTTCATTTTTCATAATAGACCAAATACCATTAACAATGACAAAATTAATAACAAAATAATAAAACCAAAAAACCTGACGAATCAATAAAAAAGTATTTTAACGATTAATACAATTGAAAAATATATTTATTAAAATTAACACAAGGCGCGCAAGAATTAATTTAGCGATTTCGTGCCAGAAATCTTGCAATAAGATAAGTTAACTGGGAGAACAGAGTATGTGAGAAAGTAATATTATATGCTAAATCTTATTTTGTATGCGTAGAATGATACAGAGTTCTCCAGTTCACATAAATTGTCACATAATCTCACAGTTTTCGAAAAGATCTACCAAAAGATTAGCGTGAATTATCTCTTCACCGTGTGAAGAATACTAGGAAAGCAGACTTAGCGTGTAGATTTATGTACTCTATTTTGTTTTTCGCACGAAATGTTCGCTCATAGCATGCAAAAGTTTCAAAGTGATCCACAGACGAGGTGAATTTTATTATTCTGATTACAATGTAGATATTTTATTTAAAAAGGGATTCATTACCATTTCATCTCGATTTTAGTTAGTTTATTTTTGTTAAGTTGCTTGATTATTTTAATGTGTAGGTTGTGTCAAATTAAAAATTAAATATATTGATTGTTTAGGATTTTAAGCAGGTTATAATAAAAATTATTTTATGATAAGGACAAACGAGGGTTATCAATATCGAGTGGTTGTATGTACCAGGCGCGCATCGCGTCCGAGGCAGTCGATGGTTATCGCGTATCGTAAATAAGGCCCGGCCCGTGACAAGTGCCCCCATTAGGAACAGGCGGCAAAAAAACATGCGACCTTAGTACCGTTTGCATACAAAGATGAAGTCCGATTTTTTTAAAGTTTTTTTTTTCGATTCCTAATCTGAGTATTCTATAACCGTTTATACACACACACACACACACACAAACACACACACACACACGTACACACACACACGCACACACACAGACACACATATATATATATATATATATATATTTTTTAAATAAATAAACGCTTCAGACTCAACGGCCCACAGGATAGGATTTTCTCCTGTGTCGGACAAACGCCCAGACCACGACAAACATCTATATGGTCAATACAAATGTCTTTTGTGGGCGGAGATCGAACCCGCGACCACCAGCGGAACAGCCAGCGCTGAGACCGCTGCGCCAACGCGTCGTCCATTGCTATTGCACAAATTTCTAGCATTAATCAGTTGCTGTCCGTACCCGCTTACGAACAATAATGGTCGGAGGAAATGTAAAAGCGTTGAAATTGTCATCGGCTAGAGCGAGTAACGCCTGTAAATGCTCCTATCAATGTTGGGATAACGCTCGCTGGGGTGTCGCATGCTATGACCTCATTCGCATCTGCTCTATAGACTCGTCTTCTTAACGGCCAATTAAGTTTTTTAGAATATTTTTACTCATTAGTACATACGAGCTCCTCATTTATATAATTGGCAATTTATTTGTTTCTCGTCTTGGGACATAATTTATTAAGGGTTTATTTGGACGTTTCATGTAAGTGTTGGAAAGATTAATAAAATTCAATTTATGTAAGATGGTTTGCTTTGATAATCCTATCTTATACAATTACATTAGGGATGAAAGAATTTCTTATTTTATTTTGAAAAGTTAAATCGGTCTGAAATATTGGCGATGGTGAATTATATCACAGGATTCTTATATTACCTATAATATAACGACTATAATACGTCGATCGATGAAAGACATTACTTAACTTTTTTTGTATTATTATATATATATATATTTGAGATTAATTTATTCAGCCAGTAAAACAAACCAATGAGCATTGGCATCTTTCTCCATACAGGAGAAGGGTCAGAGCTTAATCCACCACGCTGCTTATAAGTTAAGATTATGTCTTCTAAATTTAAAATCCTCGACTATAAGTAATGTTTAAGGTGAAAGTATTCATCGTGAGATCTGCGCCGACGCTCGGTTCCTCGAACTCCACTGGGACTACCGCGTCCTGTCTCCGTCCGCATTGTGCCGTCGAGGATACGAGTTCCGTGGGAATGTCTTACGTGTGCTACGGGTCCACGAGGACGGATCAATGAGGCGGTTCATCATTTGTTTGTATGTTATTTCAGACATGCTACCAGTAGATATTGACAACTACAATGTAAAAAAATGAAAAGGACAAGTAAATCTTAAGTTATTGTACTTAGAAGGAATTAGATATACCTAAATGTTTAAAACCTAATTGTATCCGCATGCATTCAAGATATGCTTAACGTACATTTTTAATCCGTTATTAGATATATATCATTTCTCATTACAATTTGAAAGTCCGACAGGACATAGCTTACAGGATATAAATAGATTTAAATGATTCCAAAAAAAAAAAATAGCAATAAA
The DNA here is from genome assembly GCF_905220565.1 of Melitaea cinxia. Lineage (NCBI taxonomy): Eukaryota > Metazoa > Arthropoda > Insecta > Lepidoptera > Nymphalidae > Melitaea > Melitaea cinxia. The sequence continues at coordinate 882,891 of NC_059412.1, read as the reverse complement.
AACTCATTTCATAGACCTTCCGAACCGTCGTCGAGATGGTATACAAATTTATTGCGGAACTTTTATGGCAATCGAGCGACACGCGGCCGAACGAAAAACTACAGAAATATATACCGGGCGATGACAGCGGATTTATGAACCGCTCGCGTTGACTAACTGCGAGATGATCCCGGGGACTACCACGGGTGCAGATTGATGGTTCGTAATTTTAAAATAATTTTGAAGTAAATTTTTTTTACGCACGCTTAACTTGGGAAGTAAGCTTGTGAGTGCGTGACGAGAGATGAAAGTGTGATCGGACGAGGCGAACGGAAGTTGAGACGGAGATATAATATGTTAGATGGAGCTAAAGAAGTTTAGAAGTTTTACGTCAGCCGTGTGGTCTAAAGCACTCTCGTTTTTCCCGACAAACGGTTGTTGAGTAGTGTAGAAACTGCATTTAATTTTAAAATCATTACAAATAACACGATAGTTTTATATGAAACTAGCTGACCCGGCGAACTTCGTATCGCCTAACACAAATCTTTTGTATGGGAGTATAGAAAAGTGTTGTTTTTAGACTTTTTCAGGAAATTAATTTTTTTTTTTTTAGAATTTTTCTCTCCGTAAGAACCATCCTCGTACTTCAAGGAATATTTTAAAAAAAGAATTAGCGAAATCGGTCCAACCGTTCTCGAGTTTTGCGCTTAGCAACACATTCAGCGACTCATTTTTATATTATAGAATAGGTAAACACAATTATTTTTGGGTCTCGAGTTTTATAATCTATATATAGTATATGTAGTTTCATGACTTGTATAATTTTCTTACAAGTCTAGGAATAAGTTGTTCCTTAACACACTTATAATAAATTAATATCACGAATATGTTACAAAAATAAAGCTTTCGAAACACACAAATGAACATTAAAGGCGAAAAGCGGATGAGTTCCAAAAGTAGACGTTCCAGTGGTAGAGGTGTGGGTTCGAGTCCCGACGGTGATGTACGAGTATTTAATTAGGATTTCCTTTGACGGCCACCGTGGCGTCGCGTACCGTTTACTGGAATTAGTTTAAATGCGATCTAATTATTGCTTGTTTTCTTCAGTCTCGCGACAGACGTATGAAACTTTTTATTTTTTGTTATTATTAGAAATGTACAACTTTATAATATTAAATGGTGGAACTAAGCTTGATCTTTCTGGTGATTCGTAATATGTACCTAATACTAATTTTATTGAATACAAAGCTTGGAAGACAAGTTTTCTATTGCTATCCGTGTCATACCTAATCATCATTACAGCCTATACAGTCCACTGCTGGACATAGGCCTCCACAAGTTTACGCCAAAAATAACGTTAACTCATGTGTTTTGCCCATAGTCACTACGCTGGGCAGGCGGGTCATACCTAATGGATAATCAGAAATTGATCATTGATATCATAATAGTTTGAATGTTCTACAAAAAAAAAAACACATTAAAAAAAAATTAAAACCAAAACAATGAGAAGAAACGAAAAGGAACAATCGAGAAGAAACTAAAACCGAAAACAAAAACAAGAGTCTGATACATGAACCTATTTCTTATAAATAACCAATACCTATAAGTTCTATGGAGCCCGACTGGGGTAGTACCTTGACCTTACAGAAGATCACAGCTAAATAATACTGTTTTCAAGCAGTTTTGTGTTTCTGTTGGTGAGTAAGGTGACCAGTGCTCCTGGGGGGGAGGGAGGGATTCGGAATAGGGTCGGCAACGCGCTTATGGTGTTGCAGGCGTCTATAGGCTACGGTAACCGCTTACCATCAGGTGAGCCGTACGCTTGTTTGCCGACCTAGTTATATATAAAAAAACAGTTAAATTAACCATTCTAATAGTAAAGCGACTTCGATTATTTGTTTATTAAATAATTTAGTTCCATCGTATTAAAAAAAGGAAAATACTCTTTTGATAATAGTCCTAAGCAAATCGAGGATTCAACATCAAGCTTTCGCAAACTCCTGCTTACTTGTATTAGATAACTTCTATTAAAGTATAATGAGCCCCAAAGAATGAGATATCTCGCAATTAATATATTTCTTTCTGATATGAGTAATATGGCATGTATACTCCAATCTGGAAATAATAACAAATTTTAATAGTTAATTAATTTTAATAAGGATTTTAGGAATTTTATTTTTTTATCAAGTAGGTATTAAGTCTGTATCATTATTATGGGACTTTCGAGTGATAAATGTCATGATAATCTAATAGTACGCATAAATTTCATTTCAATGCTTAGTTAGTATTGAATTATGTATGTTCGATTCCAACTATATTTAAGCGTGAAACCGAACTTTTATTCATAATGTGACTAATTTTGTATAACTTGGTTAGACTTTGTTTCTAGTCATTCATTAAACACGTGAGACTCGAAACTCGGGGGTTTCGGAAAAACACCACAAAACATAACAAGAAAGGGGGAGGCTATATTGTGATATCACGTATATTTCATTGAAGGCGCGATTTTTAAACAAAAAAAACAACCAACAAACACCCAGTTACTTTGTTGTTTTGTAACTTTCGATTGTAACGTTATACGTACATTATTTATGGTAGTAATTAAAATATGTTTAAATTTAATATTTAAATACGTGAAATGATTTTTTTCTTTAAAAAAAAAATATTAGTTTATTATAATTAAATGAAATGAAAATCTACAGTAATTTATGATACACTATTTTTATCATAAATTATTTTTTTTTTTTCTACAAACAAATTATATAAATTCATCAACCGGCATTTATATATTTGCGCGGGCAACATTTTATCTTTTTTCCAAAAATTCAAATGAATCTTTTGTCTCTGCTTATAAAAACGGCAGTACTGGTCGCCGCCGGTCATTCATTTTTGGAAATTTGTCTCAAGAAATAGTTAACGCACATCACCTGTTTTATTACGGTCTCTTAATACGGTGGCTAATATATATTTTAGCATCGTAACCATATTTTATAAAATTGTGTGATCCTTGCTTAGCGTTGTCTCGATTCAACAAATATTATAGTGTCAGTGTTTATCGCCCCCAAACTGGGGTTCAACGTTTGGGTCACCAAGTTCGACGATTGGGTCACCGATTTCGACGTTTGGCTCACCAATTACGACGTTCAAACCAATTTCTACGTTTCCACCTAACCCCGACGACGAGAGTGCACTCCGCCGGGTCTTGAACTACCCGTTCCTGCCGCCCCCGGTCGAAAGCGGAATCCTACCACGCGACTCCCGGGAATATCACCTGCACGGCGAACCAGGAGAGTACCTGAGCCGAACTGCATTTGGAGCTTGTGTGAATTGGGTGCTCGACCCCGCCCATATACGTACATTTTTTTTATTTTCTACCTCACCGGGTTAATTAATTTAATAAATTTTTTAGTTCATGGTACCCTGGTTTTATTTACATCTCTAATAGACCAGGGGAACCGTGACACTGGCGCCCTAAAACGTGGTTAAATTCACACAAGTTCTTTTTGTTTTTCGGCTTTTTTGTAGTTAGTTTGTGTTGTGGCTTATTTTTGTAAAACGTTTTATTTGTTTTTGGTTTTTTAATTGCTACTGAAGTGTACTAAATATTATAATATTTCTAAACTATTGTACTCATTGTTCTCGTTAACAATTTATTTTCTCCAAATTTTTTTTTTCTCTACCCACATTTTATGTTAATAAAAATTTAATATTGTAGGAGCTGACGCGCAATTAAATTTATTATTTATAATTGTTGTTAGTTTATTTTTAGTGATTAAATTTTATTGGAAATACACATCAGTAGCCACCTTTCACTTTTTACTTTTTATTTTTTTTTTATTTTTTGCTGCTAATTTTTTTTATTTTTTTATTTTGCTTTTACTAATATCAGTCTTTAAATAAAAAAAAAACCAACGTTGATTAAGGTATATATTGTAACAGATCGGAGAACAGTTACATTATTTTTTTTATTTGTTGATTTTTGCTTTTTTCTTGCTTTTTACCACTTGCCCATTTAGTTAATTGTATTGTCACAATGCTACCTGTTAAATACCTTTCACTCCAAAAATCGGAGCTCGAATATGAGGTTCGGATTCGTGGTGCTACCGCGGCATCTTCTGTTGAGGAGTTACGCAAGCAGATTGTAAAATTATCGTCAGAATACCCGGCCGAACACATATTGGAGTCTCCTTTAGATATTCGACAGGATCTTAAAGGTTGCTTAGAAGTTCTCACGAAGATTCAAACTAACCTAGATGTATCAGACCCTAGTGAACCTTCTCTAATGAGAACTCAAAATATGTTAAATCACCTTCACAATCGTTTAGCGAGGTTAACGCCTAGCAAGGATACGAAAGATGAGTACGATGAAATTTTTAAAGGTTACAAATTTTTATCAAAACGGCTCGCGTCTCTTCAAGTAAATAGACCAACCCCTGGACCATCTAACTCGGGCCCTAGTTTCTCCTCGACCTTAGCACCGGAAGTGCAAAACTTAATCTCGGTGACGTGTGATCGTACTGCAGTTGATTTAAATAAATTAAGATTTAATGGTAAAACTTGTGTGCGCTCATTCATACAGCGGGTTGATGAGTTTATTGTTGCACGGGATATAATTCCTTCAAAAATATTAGCTTTTGCTACGGAAATCTTTCAGGATGACGCTCTTCACTGGTACCGTTCGGTAAAAGACAAAGTCTCATCTTGGTCTGAGCTCTCTTCTAAGCTCAAGGAAGATTTTGATCAAGCGGATTACGACTACCGTCTAAAGGCAGAAATTCGTTCGCGCACTCAAGGGGAACGCGAGAACATAACCATTTATCTCTCGATTATGAGTGGAATGTTCTCCCGTCTTTCTAAGCCTTTTACCGAGGCGGAGCAGCTAGAGATCCTGCTTCATAATATAAGGCCTTGTTATGCCAGCACATTAGCCGCATCAGTGACTCAGATTGATACCATAGATGCCTTACGCGCGCTTTGTCGTAATTACGAGATTGTTCATTCCCGACTTTTACAATTTCATGAACCTCCTGGTGTGAGTTCTGAAACCGTTGCACCCGAATTTGCGTACTTTAAAGGGGGAAATAAAGATCCTAATAGAATTGTCATAGATGCAAATAAACAAAAGTTTTCATATAAAAATAATTATAATAAAACTCAATTTTCAAAAAATCATAATTTTAATCAACAAAATAATACCAAAAATCAACAGCAAAACTTTATACACTCTGTTCAAACAAATAAACATCAACCATATTGCTCTAGGTGTCGCAGTAACTCACATCATATCCGACAATGTAAAGCAAGTCGCGACGTATTTTGTTTTAAATGCGGATTGAAGGATGTAAAGACACCTGAGTGTCCAGTGTGTAACAAAAGTAATAATTCAAAAAACTAAATGAGCAGAATTGTAGAAATTTCAATAGGGAAGACTGGCAAACTTGGCTTTCATTTATTAGAACATTTACTTCTACTTATAGAATATCTACAATTCTGCACACGAAACCTAAAAATGACCCTAGACCTTATGTAAATATTAAAATTCACAATGTTGACGCTTGTGGTCTTCTTGATTCTGGTGCCGCCGTGACAATTTTAGGTAACAATTCCCATTTACATTTTGTTGATTGCACTTTGCTACAGGATGACAATATATCAATGGTAGCTGCTGGCGGACAATCACTGAAGAGTATCGGTTACATGTATTTACCCGTTACTTTCGAAGGCCAATTACATGTAATTAAGGCATATGTGGTCCCTGAAGTGGAAACACCTATTATATTGGGTATTGACTTTTGGCGTATCTTCCAAATCTGTCCCAAATATCTAGGTAGTATCACAATGTCTAATAGTTCATTAGCTGAAGTGAAATTTAATAAATCACAAACTTTCATTAATTCATACGACCAATTAGTAGCATCGCAAAAGTCAATAGCAGACAATATTATAGCTCAGTTTAAATCTATATCTATAGAGGAGAAAGGTCTAGGTAGAACAAATTTGATAACCCATAGAATAGACACTGGAGATGCTCAGCCCATAAGGCAGCGTTATTATAGAATGTCTCCAGAAAAACAGCGCATTTTATTAGAGCAGGTCGATGAAATGTTAGCGCTTGATGTGATTGAGCCTTGTGAGAGTGCGTGGTCTTCTCCAGTACTTATTGTGACTAAAAAAAATGGACAGCCCAGGTTTTGTCTCGATAGTAGGAAGCTCAACGCTGTAACGAAGAAAGATGCCTATAATTTGCCCTATGTCTCAGAGATTCTTGATAACTTACGCGACGCAAAGTATCTTTCGAGTGTAGACCTTTCTAAAGCTTTTTGGCAGATTCCAATAGAACCAAAGGATCGCGATAAGACTGCTTTTTATGTACCAGGCAGAGGCAGCTTACGGTTTAAAACCACTGCTTTTGGACTGACAAATGCACCAGCAACTCAGCAGCGATTAGTAGACTTACTTTTCGGTGACATGGAAGGGAATACATTTGCGTATTTGGACGATATTATAATTATAAGTTCGACCTTCGAAGAACACGTGTCTCGTTTGTTGCGTGTCTTAAAGAAATTAAAACAGGCTAATCTGACCGTAAATTTTGAAAAGTGTAAATTCTTCAGAAGCGAACTTAGGTACCTAGGATACGTAGTAAATGCTCGTGGTCTACACACGGACCCAGAAAAGGTGCAGGCAATTTTAAATTTTCCGGTTCCCACAAGCAAAAAGGAACTGAAACGCTTTCTCGGTACCGCTACCTGGTACCGACGTTTCGTTCCTAATTTTAGTACTATAGCTGGTCCACTTAATAAACTAACGTCAAACGGGAAAAAGTCACCTCCTTTTCAGTGGACGCCAGAGGCTGATGCAGCTTTTAATGCTCTGAAGGAGTGTCTCGTCTCCGCACCAGTTCTCTCTTGCCCGGTGTACACTGAGCCCTTCCAGGTCCACACAGATGCTAGTAATTATGGCATTGGAGCCATGTTAACGCAGAATATTGATGGTAAAGAGCACCCCATTGCCTACATGAGTAGATCTCTTTCCGGTGCCGAGAAAAACTACAGTATCACAGAAAGGGAGACCCTTGCTGTGTTAGTCGCTCTCGAGCACTGGAGATGCTATCTCGAAAATGGCCGGAAATTCGTAGTGTACACTGACCATTCTGCGTTGAAATGGTTCCTGTCATTAGATAATCCTACCGGTAGACTAGCGCGTTGGGGAGTAAGGTTATCCTCATTCAACTTTGAATTAAAGCACCGAAAGGGCGTTGATAATGTGATACCAGATGCTCTCTCACGTGCTGTTCCCGTTTCGGCTATCTCACTTTCAAATTCTATCTCCACTACTTCTGATGATTGGTACAAAAAGATATATAACGGTTGTCTTAATGATCCTAAAAATTATCCAAATTTTACTATTAAAAATAACTCATTATTTCGGCTTTCTAAAAATAAATCAAATCTTACATCTGAATTCGCGTGGAAAGAAGTTGTTCCTATGGAATTTCGTGAACAAATTGTAAGTGAGAACCATTCTGTACCAACATCTGGTCATCTCGGCATTTTTGAAACTTACAATCGTTTGGCATTGTCATATTACTGGCCTGGTATGCACGAAAGTGTAGTAAAATACGTAGGTTCCTGTTCGGTTTGCTTAGCTTACAAGTCGCAAAATCACACTACATTGGGAGAAATGGGTCGTCCAAAGCACTGCTCACGCCCCCATCAAATGATTTCAGTTGACTTTGTGGGTCCTTTACCTGTCACTCGTAAGCAAAATAGTTACATGCTTGTAGTAACCTGCTGCTTCACTAAATATTGTAACATCTTCCCACTACGTCGCGCTACTGCAGATGCAGTCGTGAAAATTTTAGAGGAATCGATATTTTTAGTTTACGGTATACCACAAACTATCTTTTTAGATAATGGCAGTCATTTCATTAGCTCAACAACTAAAGCTTTGTTTGAGAAATATAAAGTCCCTAATGTATATTTCACACCAAGGTATACGCCTCAAATAAACTTAGTGGAACGTTACAACAAAACTATAGTCACTAGCCTATCAACCTTCGTTGAAAATGACCATAGGTCTTGGGACACTTACATTCCCCAGGTGCAATTCGCCATTAATAATTCAGTAAATGAAGCTACTGGGTACACTCCGTCCTTTTTAGTGTATGGCAGGGAGCTAGTATTATGCGGTTCGCACTATATAGATTCTGACTTAGGTGACGAAGTTTTGTTTTTACCACGCGACATATACGCTGAAAACCTCGGTTGTCTCTCATCAGTTTTCAACGATGTGCAGGCCTCATTGTGGAATGCACATGTTAAGAATACCACACACTATAATTTGCGCAGAAAAGCAGCTGAGTACAACGTCGGTGACGTAGTTTTTAAGCGTACTTACATATTAAGCGATAAAGACAAATACTTCAGTAAAAAGTTGGCTCCTAAATATATTAAATGTAGAGTGATTGAAAAACGATCACCGCTTGTATATGTATTGGAAGATATGTCCGGAAAAAACATAGGCGTTTGGCATATTAAAGACCTAAAACTTTCCAATAATAATAATAAATAAAAACTATAATAATGATAAATAATGAATCCTGAATAATGAAAAGTGCTGTGTGGCTACGGCACTAAATAATAGAATTTAGCCACCCCATCTCTTCCCGTGGGTGTCGTAAGAGGCGACTAAGGGATAACAAGGTTGTGCTGTGTGGCTACGGCACTTAAGAATAGAATTTAGCCACCCCATCTCTTCCCGTGGGTGTCGTAAGAGGCGACTAAGGGATAACAAGGTTCAACTACATCCTTGGAACTTAAGAAACCGACCGATGGCGGGATAACATCTAACCGCCGGCTTTGAAACACACAGGCCGAAGACGGGCTACGGACAGGGAAAGACTGAAATGATGATGAAGAAATAATTAATCCTCTATAACATCTTGTTCTTTAGCATGAGTCACTAGCTTTATAATAACTACTGACTTTAAGTTTGACAGGACGCGCCAATAGCGTATGTAATGCTGTTGATGCTTTAATTTTTTGAATGATGATTTTGAATGATTGATTGAGAGTTGAAGAATGAAAGTTGAAAAATGAAAGTTGAAGAATGAAAACGAATGAATGAGAAGATGCAAGGAGCAGTCTAACGCGGGTTTTATTTAAGAACAAAACCCTTTTCGAGACGAGGAGGGGTATATGTAACGTTATACGTACATTATTTATGGTAGTAATTAAAATATGTTTAAATTTAATATTTAAATACGTGAAATGATTTTTTTCTTTAAAAAAAAATATTAGTTTATTATAATTAAATGAAATGAAAATCTACAGTAATTTATGATACACTATTTTTATCATAAATTATTTTTTTTTTTCTACAAACAAATTATATAAATTCATCAACCGGCATTTATATATTTGCGCGGGCAACATTTTATCTTTTTTCCAAAAATTCAAATGAATCTTTTGTCTCTGCTTATAAAAACGGCAGTACTGGTCGCCGCCGGTCATTCATTTTTGGAAATTTGTCTCAAGAAATAGTTAACGCACATCACCTGTTTTATTACGGTCTCTTAATACGGTGGCTAATATATATTTTAGCATCGTAACCATATTTTATAAAATTGTGTGATCCTTGCTTAGCGTTGTCTCGATTCAACAAATATTATAGTGTCAGTGTTTATCGCCCCCAAACTGGGGTTCAACGTTTGGGTCACCAAGTTCGACGATTGGGTCACCGATTTCGACGTTTGGCTCACCAATTACGACGTTCAAACCAATTTCTACGTTTCCACCTAACCCCGACGACGAGAGTGCACTCCGCCGGGTCTTGAACTACCCGTTCCTGCCGCCCCCGGTCGAAAGCGGAATCCTACCACGCGACTCCCGGGAATATCACCTGCACGGCGAACCAGGAGAGTACCTGAGCCGAACTGCATTTGGAGCTTGTGTGAATTGGGTGCTCGACCCCGCCCATATACGTACATTTTTTTTATTTTCTACCTCACCGGGTTAATTAATTTAATAAATTTTTTAGTTCATGGTACCCTGGTTTTATTTACATCTCTAATAGACCAGGGGAACCGTGACACGATTTAATCAGATTATACGTGTATTTACAACTAATGTACGTAGGCGTACTGAAAAATTCAATTTACCTCGTAATATCGCGTGATTAATGTACCATACATACCTACGTTATTTTTTCTCGGTCCTAAGCAATTAGAGTACATTGATGGTTGTCTACCGTTTTACACAAATATGTATAAACATATGAATATTCGTAGCCGCGATTAGTGACTAGTTTCCAATTTAACATTGTATCGTTAAATGTAAATCAACGGTGTCTTATGACTTAATCAGAGTTCCGCGTTTTACAACGCGTCTGGCGTTATCTAAACGATACGAATTTATGTTCCGATGTCGTCACGGGCATCGAATTAATCGACTTTAAATGATTTATATTAAAAATTATTATCTATATTATTATAGCTTATACCTACATGCTTTTAAACTGAATAATAACGAATTGTTGCAATATTCATAAGTGGCTATTCTGTCTTCTGTTTACTTTTCGTATAGCGGAAATGAAAAAAAAAAAAAAAAAGAAATGTAGTTAGGTAATATTGATTGTCCCACTTTTGAATAATTTAATTAACCTATGTATCTTGTGTGTCTCTAAAAAATATCTTATTCTTAGAGACGTGCCTTCCTAATCGTCTTTTTTTCTACACTTGTCATCGCTATAGTAATCAAAAGTATCCAAATACTTACAGATAGATTGAACTTATACCTATAAGTTTTAGTATACAAACAAATCATTTGACTTACTATTTTACTCATAAAAATGGTTATGATAATATATTCTGAATAATTTTAATAATAAATATACAAATATAATAGTTTCATTTAACTTCAGTACTTAATAATCACTAAAATAGTAAAAAGTTCATTTCTAATTCAATATCAATCCCGCATCAAAGCGTTTTCCTATTTAAAAATAAAAATAAGTTTTTTTCATTTGTATCCTATGCTACAATAATAAATAATTCTGCGCAACTTTTTGTGCCACCCTTAGGAACGTCATAAAATCCGTCACATTAAACCGCAGATATCGGAGATTTACGCGCGGGATGTGCGCAGGCGCATCGTCTTACGTTCGCTGTCATGTCGGGATCAACGCGGATTAACAGTTTCCTTACAGCGCTCGATGTGAAATATCACCGACTGAATTAACGACGTTATTAATCTGTTGACTGCTGTTCTTAATAGGTGCACAACGTTTTGGGATACCCTATTACAAGCTAAAATTAGTTACGACAACTTTACTATAGGCTACGGTCATTTTACTTATGATAAAATAATTGCATTTAAAAGAGTAGGGCATTGTAATTCACTTATATTATTATTTTCTCGGTGACAAGTAATTTGAATATTCCGTTATTAATGCATAAAATACATTTTTAGTAATAGGTAATAGACCGAATTAAAATTAACTAAGTAATACGAGATCATAGTAATTCCTTCTAAGTAGTTCTTAAAACACAAATCAATAGAAAACCTTAACATTTAACACAAGTTGTTAGTCACAACGCGCTATAGCGTAAACTTTAAAGTGGGCGCGTTTTATCAAGGAAACACTAAATAGTCGTCAATCGGCAATAAATAAACAATTGTCGCGCGATCGCCGCAGAGCGCGAGCGACGCGACCAACAAGCGAACAAGCGCTCCGAGATAAGGTTCCTTCGTTACGGTTACGGTTTACGGTCTAGTTGAGATTAACAACCGTTGTTGAGATAGCGCCGCGCTACCGAGCGGTGTGAACCAGTGATTACGTTTCCTTGTTTACTGGCTACGACTGTTATTTATAGAACTATTTGGAGATGGGACATTCTCGGTTAGATATTGGACAGTATGGTATTGTAGGCGTTTGATGAAAATAGCCGAAGTAGGTATCTGTGATTTATGCATTTATGGGATAATGGGCTTTATTTTTCTTTATATTATTTATCATTAGTAAATTTCAATAGATTGTCATCTCAGATCTCAGAGTCTTTGCAACGTTATAGTTTGTCGATTCTAGTAAAATGAGTAATGAGTACCTACCTACTAGGTACTACCTATTATTAGGTAGTTTTTCTTTAAATTTATCCAATTTCATCTAGTGAGAGGAGAGTAGTATTCTTCCATCGGCATGTTTAAATATAGCTTAAAAGCGAAATTGAGTTGTTTAATCATTGCCAAGCTGTCATATGAAAGAGCGGCGAAATGTGTTAGTAATAAAGAGTCGATTTAAAAATCATTTTAATAAGCATAATATTGTGAGGGATGTGAACGCGGAGATAATTATAAATCGGTGCGTTTGGAGCGGACTAACTCAATACAGAAATTAGTATAATTCGGAACACGTGTAGAGCGCGCAGATGGGCGGTGTTAGTGTGGTGGCGCCACCGTGCTTCCGGATTGTTTCATTTATTTTATTCAGTTAAGGTTATACAGGACGTCATTCCCAAAATATAAGCTGTCGTGTGGGTAGATATGATATAATTTTAATATACCCATATACCTATAACAAAAAGGTAGGTATTGTATTTGCAAAACAAAATACAATAAAAGGCCAAACAGCATCAAAATGCACCAGAGTTTATGTTCGTTAGTAGGTGTTTAATTTTAGCAGTAAAAAAAATAAAGAAGTCTCGTTCAAGGTACTAAATTCAATTAAAATCGTTACGATATTTTTTGTCCGTATTTTTTATAACTACATCGAGTCGAATTATTCCATTTAAATTTGTTTCGTTTAAATGCACAAAGGCCCGCTAATAGTGCGAACAAAAAAACACGAGAGACAAAGCCTTGTATCTTTTATCTGGAATCTTTATAATAATTACACGAGACAGGACGACTCAATCGACGCATACCTTAACGAATATAAAAATGCATCGACTGAAAACATTTCATCTCAATTTGACCTCAAGCTTGAGGGGATAGAGTCCAACATTGTACAAACATATTCGGCGGTAGAGCGCGTTGTTCATTATACGCCTGAATCCAATTACTGTACGGCACACCGAAATATCTTCGCATTGCAAGAAAAATAATTATCGAAAAAAACTTACTTGTCGCGCAACCCTAATACATGCGTACCGCCGACGTTATCTTGAGAACAAACTTTGTTTTAATAGCATAAGGTTGACTTTAGGTCGCAGCTGATAATTGGTTGTCGGCCCTTCGTATTCCAGAGTTTTGGAGCAAATGGGCGGGGCGTTATCCCCCTTCTTCCCATAAGGGGTGGTGCGGCGTCAGTCGTTCGCCGACGGTGGGGGAAGACAGATGTTCGTCCGAACCCATCTTTCATACTACACGATAGCAAATTCAATACACCATAAATATCATCGCGTACTCCTTTTACAACGTGCTCTGTCATTCTGTTGGTACAGGCGTCCGTTGATGAAATTTAATTTCTTTTTTGTCGCCAGTTTAATAAGTCAGTGATATGTAATAAGAACGTTTTTGAATTTATTAATAATTGTCGCGCGTTGTGTATCGGTGTATCGCTCGTAAATTATTCGTCTTAAAAGCCGTATGTTTAATAGGCGCGATTTTAATAGTTCGAGATGGATGTACGTTATATTGACCGACGCGACACTGGCGGTCCTGGTGACGTGACGTACAAACGAAAAAAAAAAAAAACGGATTGCAAGGCGATGAAGTAAATTTAAACTGACAACTCTAAGCGAATTTTTGTTTTAACAATGATTAAAGTTTCCGTGTCTCGTGTTGAACATTGTACTATAAAAGTTTTCTTGTACCTAATAATGTATACACAGTTGTATATTTTATTCTTTAAATCTAGTTTAAAATATAAAAACGTCATTATACAGTAATGTGTTTTGAAACTGACGTTTGCCTCTAAAAGAAAAGTATTCACGTGAAGGTTTGTAGGTATAATTTTGATGCTCTACCGTAGAGTCGATTACGTGTTATTTTTTTCTATTTGATAGATAATAAGCTCGAATCGAATTAAGATTACTTGACAATGTTTTATCAATGACCGCGAGCTAAATTTCTTTTACAATTATAAAGTGTTAATGTCTCCATACAAATTGGCGGCATACGATTTTTCCTATGTGCACTTTTGTAATACTTAGAATCTTATACTATTACAAATTAAAATGAATAGGCAGTACATAGTCTCTCTAGAACAAATCGATAATTTATGTATATTACCTATCATCTATATTAAATCAATATTTTGCAGGTCTATATAAGGTAGGTAGAGTAAAAGTTTTTGTAAATAAACAATCTAAGATTAGACTAAGTATTGTTGTTAAAGGAGGTATCTGTAAAAGAGTTTGTATTACGTGTGCGGTGCTTGCAATATTAACAACTAGCTGATCTAGTAGTCGTTATCCTGACTTGCGAAATGTCAAACGCGTAAAGTTTTGATAATTATTACGTTCTCTAAATTTTTTTATAGTCTGTGCAATTTTCTCAATTTTCAATGCCATCGCGTTCGTTTTGATTACAAAATAAATTTGAAATAATTTACAATATAAAATAATTTACACGACAGCTAAAGTGCGTTCTAATAATTCTGTATATATATTGTAGTCAATTTATTCAGTCCTTGTACATATTGAGGGTTTAAAAACACTGTAAGGTCTGAACTACGGAACCATACCTAGACCTATCTCTACAATATCTCCTTTCTGACAAAAATAATAAATAAAATATGTCTACGCGTTAATGAATTACATCTAAGAAAATTTTCTGGATATAATTCTATTTTCCAAGAAAACGGTTCTCTGGTAGAAATTTGAGATAAAACGTACCCAGTGTTTTAGCTTGTAATGTTAAAACGCAAGTCATTTAAATTCCGCAACAGTTTCAATGTGATGTAGGTACGCATTGGAACAGATTATTATAATTAAATCTTAAAATTATAATTATGATGGGGAAATAGTCGTGTGTCGATGTCATAAAGAAGAATCATTAAGAATTACTTAATAAATAAGTACCTATATAATGTGAAAAATAATTAAATCGTAATAATAAAATTTCATTCTCTATATCGATTACATAGTGTGAATTTAAGAAAAAGATATTGATGTGTTAAAGATCATCAAATATTTGTTTATATTAGAAAATATTTATCGTTAATAATTTTTAATCAAATTTTTACGTAACGCCATTTTCAAAGATCTACGCCGTGAAGATAAGGTACCCCATCAACGGAATACATTTATTCAAAGGGTAGGCTTCGCGGGGCGGTGGCGGACATCCGGCGGAAGTGGGCGGGACTATGCGGCCGCCATTTTGGAGACGCGCATGCGCGCCGACGGCTAACAGTTACATGAATGGGAAATGTAATATGGAAGCTTTCCTAGATGAAAAATGTAATATTTATAAAAAGAATTTAGAATGTCTATCAACGTGTATATACCCACATTTTTCTCTAGCAATTATAAATAGGAACCTATATTTAAAGGTATAATAAGTTACAACATTTCTTGTACATTTTTCGTTTAGGTAAATTAGTAAACTGTGAGAATCGTATTATTAGACAACTGAATAATTATTATAAATAATATCTAATCTATCCACAATATTTAGATACAGTCCTATATCGAATCATGAGAAACAAAAATACTAAACATTTAACGTCTTCGGATGTTTCGAATTGTAACAAAAATAATTGTTTTACCAGTTTAATAACTCTAAAAGAGATATTACTGTATCTTACAAATAATGAAAACGTTTAACAATATTACCTACCTGCTACAACATTTTCTCAAATACCTACCTACATTAATTTATTAATCAATAGAGTGAATAAAGATTAAAAACGCAATAAAACTCATTAGTTCTATCGATGTAAATTCTAATTATCTAATCAAGTTCAAGTTATAACTATTCGTAATCTTTACGATTCTCGAAGAAACTTTTATTACAGTCGTAAAGTCAGTAATCTCGCTTTTTGCTTAAAGCTCTCTAAATACAACTAGATCCATAAACAACATAGTCTAATTCGGGAGGCATGCCCCAGCATCCAGGTACCAGGGCATCATGAATCCCGTGAACGTCGCGTAAATCAAGCGAGCTGGAGCCATCCATCACGGAGCGCCGCGCCATCAATCCTTACCGAAATAGGCATTCCCTTAGCGACTATCTGCCGAGCGTCTGTTTGTTGTGGCATGGGTGGAAAATATTCACCAAGTCGGGTTCTTCTGTTTGTCGTTAGACGTTTTACGTTTTGAAATAAATGAAAAATTGTTAAAAGTAAAGTTGCGTTCTTTTTTGAAAGAAAATCTATAATAATATTATAAAGATGAAGAGTTTGTTTGTTTGTATGTTTCAACGAGCTTTTTTCAGGAACTTTTGCTCCGATTTGAAAAATTCTTTCAGTGTTAGATAGCCCATTTATTCAGGAAGGCTATAAGCTATATAATATTTTAGTACCTTTTTTTTCTTAAATTAACGTGGTTGAATACATCTAGCTTAGAATAAAATAAAGATACCTAGTCAATGATGAAACATAGGTACAGATGTACCTATCTAATACCTATATTAAAACTTGAAATGAAAAGATTTTCAGCAAATTTTGTATAGGTGTGTGAATTCTCAGCTCAAGGGAGATGTTGTATCAAAAAAAATTCATATACTTATTCGCATCTATGTATGGATGTAGGTAGGTACTATATATATATCTACTAAGCTCGCTTTCGTAAAGCGCCGTGATAGGTATTCATTCCCTATTTTGCTCTTGAGTCGGAGGCTTAGCAGTGGATTAGTTTAGGCAATCAAAAATACAAGACACGCGTATATTTTTGTTATAAAATCGATGTCAGTGATTACAGAATTTATAACTGGATAAGACTCGTATTACGACCGTGAGTTGAATATTAAGTTCGTATTAATATCAAATAAAATAAAAATAAAAACTATTGGAGCGACTTCGACACTATGCTGAATAAAATCTAAGCTTAATGGTTAATAGCTTTTTTACTTGAACGTAATTTCATCATCTATTTTTTTCCTTTTTAGTGTTAACTATTACATAGTCGCGTCGAGTTATTGGTACCTACAGCCTGTCGTTGTTGTGTTTTTGGCATGAACTTGTGGAGGCCTATGTCCAGTAGTGGACTGCGATAGGCTGAATTGATGATGAACTGATAAAGTAGGTTGGTATGTAGGTAATTTCGTATGAAGAAGTGGTCTTAAATTACTGTTGTCTATGTATTTTTTTATATTTATATAATTAATTTACTAGAAAAAGATAATATTAAACATAAAACTATAATAACGTACATCGACTCTCGCTTTATTTCATCAAAACCAAAATCAAAAACAGCTTTATTCAAATAGGCTCCAAGAGCACTTTCGAATCGTCATTTTACAAACTAAAACTTTAAAAATAAATTATTATTTTTGTAAAAGTAAAGCGACCACCGATTCGGAATGTAGATTCTGCAGAGAAGAATCAATTACTCTTTTGAAAATAATATATAAACTCTGTTTTAGTACAAAATTAGTAACATGTTGCATAAAATACATCGAGTCGATTAACACTATAATGATTGATTTTGTATTGCTGGAGTTATGTTCGAGATAAAATTAAGAGTTTTTCCTCGTATATACAAGTAAATATTTACTTAGTAAAAGCGAGACTTGTTCCGTTATTAAAACACATTTGCCTTCACTTTTAATTACAACGTAACAAACATTTTTTTACAATATTTATTGAGTATACTCGTATAAAAATGTAACAATACCGCGAAAAATTTAATAAGGCTCGCAAGTAAACATTGCAGTATAAAATTAAATAGCATTAACATAACGTGCAAATTAAATTAAGGCATTAATAATAAAGTCTTTAAATAATTGTAAGTGTATAAATTCTAAAACATTCATAGGACATGCGATAATGCGGCACATAACGAGACGGCACATCCGCACTATAACTAAAGAATTACAGATGGAAAAAACACGCGACAAATTACAAATAGCGACTCATCAGATATCAAAAGTTATGACATGGCGTGTCAGCTTCGAATTAAATTAGCCGCTATAATTAAGAACGTGAAAAAAAACTCCCGAGGAGATGTTGCCGTTAATGGCACTGAGCTCGTTGGGCTACCGAATTAACGAGGATCGTTCTAAACCGATCATGTAATTACGATCGCTTCGACCTCAGCGCGCCGAATACCTATTCGTGCGAGGCGGGGCCTCAGGCAGATCAATACGGAGCCGCTGAGAACCCGCGGACGCCTCAACCGAGAGCTGGTGCCGTCCCGCTCACGCAAAGGCGTTCCCACGTAAGCATGAGCGAGAAGCGACGCCCTCCGCTCATTCGCTATCGTTCATCCCCATGGGCGTACACTGTCTTTCATCGTCCGATGACTCGACACGGCTCAGTCTAAGAACGTCTGCGTTCCGTGCGCGTGCGTGCACCGCCGCCGGACGATGCGAACCGGGTGAAGGCACCCAGCCACCATGCTCGTGCCACCTGAAATGATGGCCGCGCAATCTAAGCTAGTCTACCAGATGAATAAGTACTACAACGAGCGCGTTGCGAACCGCAAGGCGCAAATCGCCAAAACCATCCATGAAGTCTGCAGGATAGTGCAGGACGTTCTCAAGGAGGTCGAATTGCAGGAGCCGAGATTTATATCCTCCCTCACCGACTACAATGGCAGGTTCGACGGTCTAGAGGTGGTGTCACCTCACGAATTCGAAATCATTATCTACCTGAATCAGATGGGCGTTTTAAACTTCGTAGACGACGGCTCTCTTCCCGGCTGCGCCGTGCTCAAGCTCAGCGATGGCAGGAAACGCTCCATGTCCCTGTGGGTCGAGTTCATCACCGCCTCAGGATACTTATCGGCGCGAAAGATTAGGTCGAGGTTCCAGACTTTGGTAGCACAGGCTTGTGACAAGTGCTCCTACCGTGATTGTGTGAAAATGATCGCGGAGACCACCGAGGTTAAGCTGCGTATACGGGAACGATACATAGTGCAGATAACTCCGGCTTTTAAATGTGCAGGACTATGGCCGAGGTCGGCGGCTCACTGGCCCTTACCGACGATACCGTGGCCTCACCCTAACATTGTGGCGGAAGTGAAAACCGAAGGTTTTGACTTACTGTCCAAAGAGTGTCTAACGTTGCAAGGAAAAAATTCTGCGATGGAGGGCGACGCATGGGTTTTGAGTTTCTTTGAAGCTGAGAATCGTCTTTTGCAAGGCGGTTGTCGGCGGAAATGTTTGAGCATACTGAAAACTATTAGAGATCGTCATTTGGATCTACCCGGGAACCCGGTTACATGCTACCACATGAAGACTCTGCTCCTGTACGAGTGCGAAAAGCATCCCCGGGAACACGAATGGGACGAGGCTGCTATCGGTGACAGGATAAACGGGATCTTCCTACAGTTGATATCCTCGCTGCAGTGTCGAAGGTGCCCGCACTACTTCCTACCCCATGTCGACTTATTCAAGGGAAAGTCTCCAACGGCTATGGAGAACGCCGCGAAGCAAGTGTGGCGACTGACGAGAGAGATGCTCACGAATTCTAGGGCCTTCGAAAAGCTGTGAACTGTTTGATAGTATTCCTTATTCTTAGTGAGTGAGTGAACTAGTGATGTACCGCTAATATTCTCGAGTCATTTTAGTTTTTATAATCGGATTAGTCGTGCGTTAGTTACTGATAAGGGCGTGATGGGTACGACGTTAGTTCGAGTTGTCGATGTCAATATTCCATGTGGATCGAACAAACTGTAAGTAGACGTGATACTAATAATTATTAGGTCGTTTCAAATATTATTTGTGATATAATGTAAATAGCTTAATTGTTGTACAATTTTAGTAATATTTATTTAGATGGAAAAGAAAATTCGTGTATTTATTTGACTGAAAACTTTTAAAGTAGGTGTATAATCTATATTATAATAAATATTTGGAAAACAATACATTTTCTTTTTATTACACTTCTTTGTGATATAATAACCCATAGTTTATTGATAACTTTACGTATGTACATTGTAGATACAGTGGAAATCTATTTACAGTAGTAGAAATTATTTCAATTACAGCCCAACTTATTAATATGAACTAAATTAACAAAA
Organism: Melitaea cinxia; assembly: GCF_905220565.1. Taxonomy (NCBI): domain Eukaryota; kingdom Metazoa; phylum Arthropoda; class Insecta; order Lepidoptera; family Nymphalidae; genus Melitaea; species Melitaea cinxia. The sequence goes on along the minus strand of NC_059412.1, from coordinate 862,787 downwards.
TAATATACAAAATCAAAACAGTCCAATTAACATATAAAAGTCACTTTAACCTAATGATATTAATTCATTGAACTTTACATTTTATAGCTATTTTATTATAACCATGGCATTACTTTTTATATGTTATATATGTCACACTATTTACATATATAGGAACTTTGTATTAGAAAATCAAAACCCAATAAATAATTAAAAATAACGAGAAATCGTATTTATATCATGCAATTTTATCGCAGGATTATCATTTCTCAAACATTTTCTGAGGACTTGCCTTAAGCTACTCATTAATATAGTACTATTCAAAAGGTTACTTGGGCAACTGCTAGGTGCAAAACTAGCGACATTGAATACAAGAAATATCTCCACTATCTAAGTGCATCTAGCAACAAGGTATCCTTTATTTATACACTTTATTACACAACTGTTCGTAACACTATGAGCCACACCTGGCATACATACCAACCAACCTTTGTAATGAAAGAGTTTTAGGTAGAGGAAAAATGTACGTGAATAAATTCTGCTGATGACACAATCTATTATATAAATATAATAAAGTCATTTATTAAGGCAATAAAGTTGGCTAGAAGCATGCTCAATACATATGTAATTATGTTAATACTGTAAAATGCACAATCAATCGGCCGGCGGTTTCGACTTGATACCTGACAACTGAATAAGACTATCGTCCATATACACTTAATATATTCATTAATAAGATAATAGTATATTTATAGTCATTTTTAATTATATTGAGTGAATTATAAGCCACAAAACAGAACAGAGCAAGCGACGCGACCTATGACCAGCCTCGTGTTTCCTTACTGTATATTGCATAATACCCGACGCGCTTTAACCGTTGTTGTAAACATACATTTGAATACTATTATATTTACATTATAAACGCTAAAGACGAAGAATAAATGGATGTATGTTTGTTAGTTTTTCACTTAAAAACAAAAAATCTAATTGTTATAAAATTTAGTATATAGACGGTTATAGGTAGGTTATATATTCAGAATATTACATAGGATAATTTTCATCGGAAAATTATTATTGGAATTGTGTAGCTAAGAGCAAATAGAGCAGTTTATAATATATACATTTGATATTTTTACAATATATATATATATATATATATATATATATTAAATAATAATTTTTTAATTTGTGATATAGAAGATTGGATTGTTTTCAACATTGCAAGTAAAATTGTTTCCTTTGATCGAGTGCGTTTAACTCTATTAAACGATAATTTTAATCGTTTGTAAAATGGTGTATGATATTGTCGTGTGATGTTAATAAATATTCATATTATTAAGGTATATTTATGATTTATCGATATCTAAGGTTAAAAGTATTTAGGTGACATTCTTAGGAAACCGGTTTTTAATACTTTGATCAAACAAGATTTTCATCAGAATACGAATTTGAAATCAGCCAATACGATCTCATAATACAAAAAATTACAAATATAATAAATTCGCAAAGACATCATGCGCTATTGTTTTAGTATTCAAATGATAATAAAATACATAATGATTACGTAATTATGTAGGTGAATAAACTGTTAGAGATTTAAAGAAGTTCAAATATAATGGATGAAACAAAGGATTAATAGAGTCATTAAAATGTAACTATTTTATCGATAAGTAAAACCGTTAAATGGTACTTTGTATTCTTCACTTTAAAATGTTAGGAATATTTTTGAACTAACTCGCTTTGAAACGCATCGACTCGGATACTTTAAATAATATGTAAAATAACGTATTCAAAGCACACATTATCAGTAATCATAAATATAAGTTTATCTTAAACACCAGAAGCGTCAGGCTCTATAGCACAAGTAACTCGTTTCTTTGAACTACTGTATGTGCAGTGCATATGATTGTTATAAACTTAAAAGCTTAACCTTTAAAAAGATAAGAATATTTTCATTTGTTATTTTCAACATCCAAAAAAGAAATTTTATTGTGATACAGTAGTGCCAACATATTTCAATTTTTTTATTAAAAATGTGAAGTCTTTACTTAGAGAGGGGATGCATTACATTAATTATATTTGCATTGGTACGTATCATATCAACATACAGATTAAGTACATTTAAATCATTAGAATATCTGTAAAGTTCTGATTAGTGATTGATATTGGATCCACTATGTCACTGTGTGTCTAAAACTTTTTAAGGCTTAAACAGACCAAATATCATCTATAAGTCTTTACTCTACGCCAACAAGTGCAACAAATCCTTCAAATCAATCCGTTTAATTAAAATAAAAACACGTAAATTTGAGTGAACCCACACACACGACTAGGTACAGCGACCCGTCTCAAGGATCCAGTGATTCAAGAAAAAAGAAATAAAGGACATTTAAATGAAACAAGCGCGTTCCAAATACGCGATACAATTAAAGACGTCCGCATAAAGCGTACAGTGCACCTGCAAGTTGTGACGTGGGTAGCCCTTATTTTTATGAAGGTAAGGTTGAGGATTGCTGGAAGCGGTGAGCGGCTGTGCGGCGGAGTGTCCAGCGCGGCCGAGCCGTCGGTACACAGCCGCCTACACGCCTTGTTTTTAACTTTTGTCCTAAAATTTATGAACACTTGAAGAAAAAACGTTATAGGTTCCGATATTATTCGATGTGTTTATTCGAGTGCTCGGGCCGTGTACGCGAATGGCTGCCCGTGACATGTTGTATAAAGTAAACTAACATATCGTTAAAATTATGCTATTTTTCAGCGCCGCATATGCGCAATGTTTACAATTTCCACAGAAATAACGATCGCGGAATGAAACGTGATTATTTTTAATGTCGGACAGACCGATATTAATGATAATCGCGAACAATTATTCCGTTTAATATTTTGAATCGGTTTGACACTAGTAACTATCTTGTGTACATATGAAATGTTTAAATTATTCAAATTTTATCGGGAACGTTTATTTTTTAAACTTCAGATAGTGTACATTTTCTTCGATCATTCAAAGGTAAAATATGCAAAATATTATAGCGCAGATAAACATGGTTTTAATTTAAAATAGAAGCTGGTAAAATAAAGATCGCTTGGAGGCAAAGATACTCTATCCTATAAAACAACAAAAATTTACTTCCAAAACCTATACATTAAAACCCTAAGTCATTTATAGGTATATATACAGATAAATAATTATTAAAATCGACGTATTGAATACTTACAAACGTAGGTACTTAAGAAGGATTTTGAAAGTACTTTTATATATATTTACACAGTGTACGTCATATTATAATGGTCGGTATGAATGTTCTGTTGACGAAACAATAAAAAACCTCTATAAATAGTCTGTTATTTACTTTTAAAAATAATCTAAATTAAATAAAAAAATACTTAATTCAATTTCAAAAACATTTTTGAATCATCATTTAAAAAACCAAAATATTATATTACTTTAAATTAATTAATAACAAATAAAAGTGAAGCAACCACCGATTCATTCTGCAGAGAGGAATCGTCAAGAAATTATAGTTACTTTTTAGAATAAAAAAAGTGTTATTATAAAATTTGTATAATTTCTGCATGTAATGTGGCGCCACTAAATCCAAACATCTTTATCATTGATATAATCTTGAACCGAATACGCTTTAGCTATTAAATCCTTTTTAACACAAACTTCCAATTTACATACATTAATGAATTAAATTCATATTACGTACTGACCGGCATAAATTCGAAGTAATGTTTTTATTTTTATTATTTTTTCAAAAAATATTTTTTATAAGCTTAATATGTTTACTAAACATCAGTTTTAAATTCTAAAAAAAAAAATACCTCCAGCGCTATACTTACTACAAAATTCCATATTTGTCAAGCTATAAGACCACGAAGGTAAATATTTTTTTAAGCTTTAAGTATGTTTACTAAACATCAATTGGGAATTCTAAAAAAATCGTCTTGAGTTATATTTACTACAAAATTCCGTAATTGTTAAGCTATAAGACCACGGATGTAGGTATGCTAGAGGAGAGTTCTAACTATGATACATAATAAATAGTGATTAGTATAAAATAGTTGTCTTGATGGTAAAAACTAAAATTTATAAACAAGATAATTTGCCGACATTTGTTTATCATCTTACAACAAACTACGAAATGGATACGTGTAATTTCTTATAGGTATAACACTAATGTTAAACACATACACACAGTCATATGTCCAACAAGTTAAATAAAAATTTGTATCAAGGTTTTCAAAGTGTATTATTAAGGCGTGACATAATAAAATCATCCGTATGAAACGAAAGTCTCTTCGTTAGGTTTCACTTTTTAACATCGTTACTGATAACGCGTCGCTCGATCTATTTCGTATCATCTGCTCGAGTTGAAATTGTATAAATCTAAAATTTAAATGATATTTATCTATTATATTATACAGCAAATAAAGCGGTCGGGAGGCAGCGACGGAAACTGATTTGCTATGTTAATATAAAACTCAATAGGTCGGCAGGAGATGATTGATTACGTAATATAGAAATAGCTAATATTTTTTTTTAATTCAGTATAATATATTTTAAAAAATATATATTTTTGGTCAATTTAAACATTTAAGAGAAATTCCTAAAATCATGTGTTGTAATTAGTAATTATACATACTTAAGTATAAAGTATAGGGAAATAAAGATATAAGATAGTAAAAAATTAGGTTCCCAAAATATAATTTAACTTTGTAATAAAAACTGTTGAAGACGTCGCCGAGTTTATCTTCTCGTATCATCATAAAAACATTTAAAAAAACCGTTAAAACGTATAAAACCCTTATTAAATACTTCGTATCCGATTTAAAAAAATAAATAATAAAAATCTTGTTAATGCGTTATAAAGTCCGCAAATTTCGCACTAAATATAGTAAACGAGAGGACACAGACGCTACACTACTAAAATAAAGATAACACCGGCCACAAACAATCAGATAATAACCGAGGACCCTTTAAAATACACCCAATAACACTGATAACGGAGACATACGGAATTACACACGAATAAAACGAGGCGATATAGATAGCGAAATGCGCTGCATAGCATTTACTAGAACGAGTGGAACTAGAATTTAATTATGTTTATAGAGCAGCTCGGCGGGTATTTAAAGAAATTCACCGATAAGGACGATGATTCTCCGCGACATTAAGATAATCGATTAATACACCTTGAGCGGGATTGAGTAACGGACATTATGTTGATACAGCTGTTTCTATTTCGATTATTTCGTATTTAATTTCAATAAAAGGTTATGGTATGGTTATGTAAGGTTAAGGTTATCGATGTAATTCCAAAGAAATTTATCATAGAATTAAATTGAAAAATTGGTCATTTAACGTTGCAAAAACTTATCTATACTAATATTATAAGCCTGAAAAGTTTGTACGTTTGTCTAAACGCGTAACCTCAAGAAATACAATCTAAGTAGTTCGAATTGAAAAATTATGTTTGTGTTGTATAACTCATTTACCGAGGTAGGCTATAGCCTTCTATCTAGGCTATTTTTTCCATAAATTAAAACGTGTGAAACCGCGGGGTAAAGCTAGTCGAACGTAAAATACATTTAAGTAAAAACACCTACATAATTTTCAATTCAAACTTATAAAGGTTCTCAAGACATTAATGATATTATATTCTATCATATTTTCCATATTCACTTTACAATCGGCGTATTTTTGAACTGAGTTTGAACTTTGAAAACTTTCGGCCTGTATTTGGTAAATATGAGGCAGTAATTTTGTTATAATACTTTTCTTTGACCTGCAAGATACATACAGGGGTATACAACCATCTGTAAAGGCACCATTACCGTACCACTATCGTGCTAATATTTAAATGTAGACATTGGTTTAGAGTTTATTATTTATTCGTATTGTAGTGACAGTTGAGTAAATCATATAATAATAATAATAATATGTATACATTATTATATCAATTAAGATAAAGTCAAAAAGTTTGGTTTAACATCTGCTCTGGTGTGTTGGTGCGTGTAGACAGGCCTAAACACCAACGGTTTGCGGCTTTGATTCCCGCTCGGGATGGATATTTGTATTTTATTTTATTGTATATTTAGATACCCAAGCAGAGAAAAGGTCAAGATATATATGGATAAAATACAGGATTGGTTGTGTATTTTGTGACAAAAGAAAGAAGACTTTATGTAAGTATGTGTTATATATTTTTTTTTTTATTGAAGTCAAAGTTCTTTAGGACAGCTGACTTGGAGAGTAAGCTGGTGAATGCGTGACGAGAACGTTACGAAAAGTGTGATCGGGCGAGGCGAACAGAGCAAGAGGACGTGCCAGCAAACATTTTCTTTCTCGCATAGTCAGTTACGTTTCGTAGACACAACGAAGGCCTATTGCTAAAGAAGTTCTACTTCAATCGTGCGGTATAAAGCACACTCTTATCTTGTTTTATTTCAAATAGTTACTATTAATTATTAAATGTTAACGCTACCGTAGTAGGATTTACGAATTTGTTTGTTTGAAAGCGGATAATCTTAAGAAATCTACTTTAGGATACACGCGGAATCGGCAATAGCGTCAGTTTAACAATAGTTAATTTCTCAAAATAATTATGATTTAAATACGTAAAATAGTGCTTTAGATGCCTAATTGAATAAAGTTATTTTTAATTTAAAAAATAAAATATTTCACTGTTGATTTAAAATAACACAAAAGAAACAACCATAAAAACAAATAAAACCACGCATGTCGTCAAGTACAAGCGTTTGACATTTCATTTCTTTTAAATAGTTTAATTAAAATATGCCTTGAATTTAAAGTACTTTGTCATTTTGTTGTCTTTAATGTTTATTATAAGCTTATTATATTGAGCGTCGACAACAGATGTCTGCAGTAATTGAAAAGCTATAATTGTGCTGTAACATTATTTGAAAATGAGACAAATGTATAATAAAAATTTATACCCTATTGAATTGTACATCTATCTTAATAGTCAATGATATATGTAACAAGACTTGTTACGGAAGCGTTTTAACCGCATCTTAAGAAACTCTCACTCGCTTGCTGGTCAAGGATTAGATGCAAAACCCGATTGAAATGGTAAGCATTGTAAAAAGGTTCCTAAACCTGGAGCCATAGCTAATAGAGGCCTGATCTTCAACCCGCCACCGGAGAAAATCTATTCGTTAGCTGTGCCCTGCGCGCGTTGATAAGTTTTTGTTTTTGGTCGTACCAACTCAGAAACCTTTGTGGGCTCATGCACAACACTTTGCTGAAAATCATGACATGATCAAATGCATAGTTTACCATTCTATAAAGGACATACAGAAAAACATCCATTGATATATATAAATATATTACTTACTTAGAAATAATTAATATATGTTAAGGATACTAAAAAATAATTGTCAAACTGTCACTGTAATGAGAAAAAGAATTTTGCAAGCAAACTGTCTAACAATAATATTTAAAACGCAATGTTTATTTACATCCACATTACTGGTTGCATTAAAAAAGAAGTGCCCTTTTCATCATAAAATTTATTGTAGATTTTGTTCACAATATTAACTATATAAATAACAGGATGGGCGGACGTTTAGCCGAGATATTGAATAGTACACAAATTATTGTAATAATGAGGAGGCGAGACGGGGCGTGTGGCCGTCACAACACGACGGAAAAAATACAGACCACAAAAAAAAAACAAGGTGCGTTGACTTAATCTTTTTTAAATGATACTTTTGGACAGGTTATGGTCAAAGATGTATTAAATCATCGATAAAAAAAATATTTTTATGCCTTCGCGAGGAATTAATTCTGTTTTTATGTGTTTATTATTTTTATTATTATTATTATGTGGTTTGTGGTATTAGAAGAGGAAGGGAGATTCTAGTCAGTCCCTTTCCGTAGAATTGTTCACAGAAATTTTTGTGACTCATCAACTAAACGCAGTGCTCTGCTCTTTCCTTTGAACCTTCTTTTTTCTTCATGGGGAAAGAGGCCAATGACTAGTAGTGGGATATTACAGGCTGAAGCGAACTAAACGCAGTGATCTCGAACGGCATAGCGCGAAATCGATAGATCTGCCCACTAAAATCAATGTATATTTGTTACCAATTCAATCAAATTCGTTTATTTATTTAAAAATTAACTAACAGTGTAATTTATATCAAAGACGTTCAAATCTTTATTTTTGTACTTTTTTTAGTCTGCCTCAATTTAATAAAATATTAAATTAGTTACCTGTCTTAAAACGGAAATTCATGGAAAATCGTATACGTGTGTAGTCTGGCTTCGCTGGAGCAACGCACTATAGAGCAGGATAATTGCGTTTGCTCGCAAAAGAAAAAAACCGACTTTAATTACATAGACAAGTAATACAAAGTAAGTTGACGAATGAAATTGACAAACGCACTAGTCGTCACTACGATTTTGGTTTTGGAAAGTTCCCCTCGATTTCTCTAGAATTCCATCATTAGATCCTGTTTCTTTATCACAGTATTATCCCTGGAATATCTCCTTTCCAAAAAAAAAAAAGATTTTTTTGAAGTCGGTTAAAAATATAATTTAACCTCGCACTATATTTCCCATCCAATTGTCCAGTTTCCAATTTCTCTGTCTCGGCCGATAACCTTTACAATATTGGATTAATAATAATAACCGGTCATTAAATGGGCCATAAGTTGTAAACGGTAAGTTTTACAAAAAAAGTTTACAGGAAACACAATATGCGAAATTTTATTCTCTACGATTATGATCTCAATATTTTTAGCCCTAGAGTGAGTGCTAGTTTCCAAGATATTGGCCAAAAACGTTTATTCAAGATGGCGCTTGAAGTTTTTTTTAAATTTTATTTTTATGAAATAGTTCCACCTGAATCCATCAGCATTTTGTGATTTTACGCTCAGTAAGTTATATCAAACCTTATAAAAAATTGATTGGAAATTAAGGCTATTGTTAATGGCCTATTAATATACTTGTCACTTCATTGTCTAAGCGTAGACAATGAAAATCGTATTTGACATTTTCATGAACATATTTTGAATTATTTTAAAAATAAAAAACCAAGACATTGACATATTAAATAAATAAATAAATAAATAAAAAATAAAAAAGCCTTTTATTCCATGCATTTACAAAATATTTAATAAAATTTAATTCAAAAATTTCATGCTTGATTATTATTATTGTTTTTGTTTTTGCTATTACAGAATATAAATCAATAATAAACAATATATAAAAAAGATTCGGTTATATGTATCTTATAGAAAATTGGAATAATCAAATATATTATAATATAGGTAAATTATTAATATTCAAGTTATTATTATTATTATTCAAGTTATTATTTTATTTACATTGACATATTAAAAATGTAATATCAAAACGTTTTCTTTAGGCATCATATGTTTGTCATTTTCTGTGCGTGTATAATACAACAGTATTGTGTTTCCGGACTCCACTGAATCCAGTAAGAGAAAATTTCCTCTTACTGGACTCTGTGTAAGGCGTTTATGTTCCTATTATTAATATTTTACATAGAAGCGCAAGTCAAAATTATTCAAAAGAGAATTACATAAAATCGACGTTTATTCGATTATAAGTTTCATCAATTGTTTTATTTTTTTGATTTCTGTATTTTTAATTTACATGTTAAAATGTTAAAAATTCTTTGTTAATTAGGTGCAAACCGCAAAATTAATGTTAATATTGTTATTATTTTAATAAAGTTTTTGTAAGTTATAATGTGTTTGATAATTATAATATAATATTAATATTATTTACATATAATAATATTTAAAATTGTATAGTTAGTACAAGAGAAATATTAATTATAGAAAATAAAAACTTGTATTTATATTTTAAATTAAGTAATATTATTTTATTTCAGTCACATTAATCATTATGATCTTATAACGAAAATAATTCAAGAAGTGTATAATATTTTATGTGATAAGAAAATAAATTATTAAGTTTTATTTAAATATTTTTCTGATTTAAACTACTCTTGTTTTAATCTTTAAATTGTTTTATAATATATCTAATATATAATATTTTTTAGAATTGTTAAATAAAAAATAGTAACTATGCGTGAATGTGGAATTATTAAATAATATTAAATATAATTTATTAATTCTTTTAATGCAGGATTTAATAATATTAAACCATAACTATAAATTTGATTTTAAGAGATTTTAAGTATATCAGAATGGCGATAAATTATAATAAAAGAAACCCGATAACTTTAATTAAAAACGTAAAGCATCAAGAAAACTTAGACAAAGCTATTGAATTTACTTTTAATGGTTATAAACATATTTTTTTTTTTTCTAAAACAGACAAAGATTTAATGTCTGTGAAGTATTTTACAATAATTAAGTTTGATGAGTAGATACATCAGAGCGAGGTTGAAGGAAACGCCGAATTTAGAGCAAGTGAGGGATAAGCTGATGTGTTAAAAAAGTTGTGTTATGTATATAAGAAAAGAAATAGGTATAATTATGGTTAGATATTATAAAAAACATGGTAGAATGTGGTAAATAAGTTATCGAAAGAAGTCATCAGATGACAGCTGGCAGAACAGAATTGAAGAAAAAAATACCGCAGAGGTGTGACCGGGGCATTTGGGCATATTAGTTCCAACCGGCGGCGGCGGTACTTTATATAAATTATATACTTTTTCGCTTGTCAAAGATACGGTAACGGTATGTAATTACATATTCAAAGAATCCCCTAATATTACCTGTTATTATCATTTATGTAAGCCATTAATATGCGTTCAGGCGCTTGTGTTTGTGGCGCCATCGCAGCCATATTACGCAGCTAATACTTCAAAAGATGCCGTTTTGGACGCGCGTGACTGTCTCTATGTTTTAAATTTAATATATTATACTTAAAAACTACAAACAAAGCGCGTAATTAACGTATCATACGTATGAATGTAATATATTTTATTTAAATTAGCAGAATTATATGTCATTTACTTAAAAATGAATAGTTTTTAACAATATCGACCTTATATACTGAATCATAATTAAAATCAATTATTAAAACTTATCCCTCTCTTCCCGTGGGTGTCGTAAGAGGCGACTAAGCGATAACACAGTTTCACTTCCACTTTGGAACTTAAAAAGCCGACCGATGGCAGGATAACCATCCAACTGCTGGTTTTTAAGTACACAGGCCGAAGATGGGCAGCAGCGTCATCGGTGCGACAAAGCCAGCCCTGCGGTCGTCAACCCCCAGCGTGGTGACTATGGGCAACACATACGAGCTCAAGCCCTTTTTGGCGCGAACTTGTGGAGGCCTATGTCCAGCAGTGGACTGCAATAGGCTGATATGATGATGATAATGATGGTGACGATGAGACTTTTAAACTTGATACTCCTCTGTCTAGTTGTTTATCTTTCTTATTATAAAGTATATTCTATTATTTCTTAGTATAAGCGACGACCCGTCGTCGCAACGGACACATCACTGGTAATATATTTATGTATTATTTCTTTATATTATGAATTAAGAGCATCATCGAACCGACAAAACGAAACAAATTGATCTCGATATTTTTTAATGTCTTACCTTACCTTTACGAAGCGTTGGCGTAACGGTCACAGCACTGGTTTGTGGCTGTTGCGCTTTCGATTGCGGGTTGGGGTGTTTGTGCAGTCCTTGTGTGTCTCCCCACCGTGCCCCGGAGAGCACGTTAAGCTGTCGGTCCCAGTTGTTATTAAGTACACCTGATGGCGATCGTTACTCATAGTAGGGAATATATTCGCCAACCCGCATTGGAGCAGCGTGGTGGATTAAGCTCTGATCCTTTTCCTATATGGGGAAAGAGGTATATGCCCAGCAGTAGGATATGACACGCTGAAGTAACTGAAAATCTTGCCAGGTAAATAAAATTCATTGGGGTTTTAAAAGATCACATCATCACCGGTGACAAATGTCGAATATGAAGAAGCTTTAAAACGTAATTGAAGACTTGTTGAAATACATCTCGTACTGGTTACGATTTTTGCTACAGATGTACTGAACATAAAAAGGTAGCCAAAAGTGCGTATGATAATCGAATAATTTGTGTTTCGCAACATGTAGTTATCCTGGAGGCATGTTAATAATCATAGCTTGTACATCCTAAATTCATAATATAACGATTTTCACACATCATGCATTGCTAAGGATGTGAGCGGAGCGAAAACCGATGTAATTTGTATAATATTACGATTTGTTATATGAATTATTCAATATGGCAGTCGCGTTTATATTCGATTCCACTGGATTTACATACGAGTGAGCTGGCCAAGTGACCTGTCTTCCCTAATGGGTGAATCGGTAGCATTCGTCTAGACCTAAGGTTGTCTCACGCTCAATAAAATTAATATTTTAGATTATTTTTAAACGAATATAAAAAAACTTTACTATGTGACTATAACTTTAACTGCCGTGTGGTGTCGGCCGAGTAGAATAGCACCATCCCCCTTCTTCCTGTGCGAGTCGTAAAAGCCGTCCTGGAGAAGGAAGACTTCATTCGAAACCCGGAATGGGGTCTCCGTCAAGCATTCGTGGCATAACTTTAAAATGCGAAATACTCCTGCAGCCGAACTGGCTCCACACGTATCGACTCGTCGTTCCTGTGGGCCTAGCCAGTAAGGTCGACAGGGTGGCGCAGAGCTTAGGTAACTCTGCGTTTTCCTAAAGAGTGTCCTAGGCAACTCAGTATCTGTCCGACAATGTCTAAATCGTCTACAATAGACGGATTAAGACCAATATCAATAACGTCACTTATTTAATGAAACTTTTTTCCGGATTTTATCGCGGTTTATTATTAACTTTTGATTCCCGACGTTTCGGATACTTTACAGCAACCATGGTCACGGGAGGACTGAGGTGTCAGACGTCCTAACGTTACAAAGTTATTCGAAACTACCCGACATACATCAATATTTTATTTAGTCCTATCTACGCAGAATGTGCTAATTGAGTCTTTAATCTGTGGTAAATTATGCTTGGTTTTTGATTTAATTTAATGGGGTCCTAAGCAGGTGGTAATTGCCAGCCATCTTCTCTATTGAAATTTGGATGTTTTTTAATTTCAATAGCCTCACGGATCATCCTTGGTTGGAATCGGTGTTCTTTTACGGAGATCTGTGGTTTATCGAATCTAATATAATGGCTAGCTGTGTCTAGGCTGTGTTCACAGATTGCGGACTTAGTATAGCGACGATGTTTCAAGTCAGCTATATGTTCTTTAACGCGAGTTTTTATTGATCGTTTTCTTTGTCCTATATAAGAGAGACCACAGTCACAATCAAGCTTGTATACTCCTGCATCTTGTAAGGGTATATGACACTTGACAGATGGTAAAAATTGACTTATCGTTTTTGGCGGCTTGAAAAAAGTGCTGCTGTGCTACCTTTTATGAAAGGGGTCACTGACAAGATTGGCTTCATCTTAAAGCGAGCTTCTGTAAAAACTTTTTTCATGAATAATTTGAAAGACGTAACGAAACCGACCGCTGAAATCTGTATTGATTCGTTTTTTATCAAAAGTAAGTAAATCCCGTAAGGGTAGGCAGAGACCACTTCTTCTTCTTATTAATTATAATTAATAGTCTTTTAAAATTATTAGAGCTCTGTATCAAATTGAATTTCTCAATTTTCTTTTTTCATTTATAAAGCTGAGCTTCATCTTTCAAAGAATAAGAGACACAAAAATATACTTTAACTTAGTTATTCATGTTACACATCATTTTACACTTATCATGTTCTGAATTTTACTTATTTACTTACAAGCTGTTACAGTTATAGATACCTAATTACCTACATTTATATACAAGTACAGTGATTGTTGTAAAATTTATGAATCCGATCATTTTTATCACCTACTTCTCAAACAAGGCCACAATCATTGTATTTATTGCGCATTATTGGAGGCAAAAAGTACTAGTCAGATTTCAATCAAATTGAATTGAGATCACGTAACAAGCACCAGCTTTCTATTAAAAAAATCATCAAAATTAATCCACCCAGTCACAAGTTTTGAGGTAATGTGCATAAAAAATACAGCCGAATTGAAAACTTGTTTTTTTGAAGTTGGTGAAAAAAATAAATATTGTCTGTTGGTAACACGAAAACGTGATCATTGACGTCACGTTTATTATACTAAAACCTAGATCTAACTCTGTCTAGATCGAGGATCTCTGTTTTAGTGTTCAGTTATTGTATTACTAATACTAGAATACATTAAGCCGTCTAGACATTCAAACTATTCTAGAACAAACATCACACATTTTTTTCGGTACTTTTTTTAAGAAAACAGTTTTAAACGCTTCTTGATATAGCTTTTTTAATATAACCAGTGGTCACCCAGTGGTCGAAATTCGACCATAATTAATTTAGATTATAAGTTTGAACATTATTAAGATTCTGTTGTAAAAGATTATACTTCTATAACAATAAATAAAAGAGTATATACGTGTATGTGTCATATACATGGTAGTGTGTGTAATATTTTTTATTGATTTAATGTATTTTTGACGTATAATTTAAAAAAAAATATTAGCATTCTGCACTCCTTCTCATAAATACTCTAAATCTCATACTCCTCCATCCGCGCAATTATCGTAAAAAGGAGTATAAAGTTTTTGATTCACGTATTAATTTATAGAAGATTATAAATTCATACGATAAAGCTGATTGATGAATTTCAATTACGTCAAATGTGTAATTAAATTAAAAAATAAAGATCTAAAATTAATTATGATCAACACAGAACTCGAATACATATTTATCTACACACTTTTTAAAATTTTTGGTTACTTGATTGTATCATAAATTTAACATTTTAAGCAACAGAATTCTAAATTCATTATGATATCATGGAATTCACCTGGGTGTATGTATAACTAGCTATTGGTGTTTTCGCAAAAGACAAAGTTAGTGAGTTTATTTGCGACGAATTAAATAATATAGAAAAAATGACGATAAACAAGAGATCAATCTTGTTACCGTCATCGATGTGGCACACATACATAATCAATATTTATATCCACAGCAAGACAATGTAAGGCGACATGGGATCAAGTATAGCTGTTAAATTGATTATATAGACACTGCCAGAGTTAGTTAAATATAAACCTATACAATATAACGATACAAACAAATTATTTCAGAAAAAAAATATAAAAACTTTAGTTTAATTCTTTTTTTACACGAGATGTGGAAATAAATACCACACGAGTTGATAAAGAAGGATTAAATAACAAAGAGAACGTGTTCAGTTCAAATTAATTTATCGTGACCCATTAAAAACTTACATATGTTAAATTTATAATATAAAATCAAACTCTGCTGATAATGGGATAAATATTTCATACTACTGTAGACAATTTAAACAATTATATAAAACTCAGTGCTCATGCTGTATACAGCCTGCAATAAGCAAAAAATGTTTGTGACGTTTTTTCTTTCAGACAGTCTCGACGTCGTAAATGAGAAAACTTTCTAACTGGTAAACTAACGAAATCACGTAAAAACGTTGGCTTTTTTGCGTGCTAAAATCGCTTCGTGTCAGCTGTACTTAAGCACGCTATATCACGATCTTGTACTTGATTTTCCCTGTCAAAAAAAAGACCACACGACTGAAGTAAAATTTCTACGCAATAGGCTTGCATCCTGTGTCTTAGATATACGAAACGTAACTGGCTATCAGAGAAAGAAAGAAAGAAGAGCGCTCACACTTTTCTCTCTCTCTCTCTTGCTCCGTTCGCCTCGCCCGATCACACTTCTCGTAACGCTCACGTAACACTATCACTAGCTTACTACCCAAATCAAGCGTGTGTAAAAAAGTTTTGCAAAAAGATTAAAAAACGAACGTCATAAGTAAAATAATGTAAATACACGAACCTCTTTATCAAAGCTGAGCAACAAACAGGCGATTCGGCAAATATCGGTGCGTAGTCGAGCGAACGCTAGCGGTAAGATAACACCGGAACATCGCCGGTTAATATTTAATATGCAATAAGTCAAGCGAACATTGTGTGAGTCCGAGCGGGTAATGCGAGCCGACGTGGAACGATCCGATGGGGTGCGGCGGCTGTGCGAGCGGGCGAGATATCTCTAGTAGATATATTTTAAAATTAAAGAACGTGTACAGTAATATCCTATAAAATCTTTAGGTTTGAAATTTAAACCTTAATTCTTAAATGCTGTTTAATTTAGAGTTTTTTATAAATTTAAGAATTTTCTTTTAGAGTTTTGTTACTAGTTTAAAATACGAACTAGACATGATCTCCACCCATCTGCGTAATGGATAAAAATTTAATAATTATGTTCTTTAGTATGTTAAAGATATTCGCGTAAAAGTTGGCTGGAAAATTCCTGGCCAGGCTATAGTATATTCAGCAACCCTCAATTCAAATCAGATTTTTAGTAAGTCTACGTCATCGTATTCGTCAAACAGCGTAGATTTATTATTTAAGCACGTGGGTTAAAGTAACTAGAATAATATATATTAATATACCTGTTTATACCTGCCACCCGGTAGTTATACCAGAAAAATATAGACAACCCACTACTTACGTTTTATACAGGCTTCATTTTGTCGGTAGGTATTAAGATTTTTCTTCAAACTTGTAGGTGCATTTTTAGTTAAAAATAATTTTTCTATTTTGAATTAAATATAGCCTGGGCAGAATTTTTCAGGCAACACTTTCGCTAATATTTTTCTAATATACTAATATAATTATAAAATAATTTTTTATTCATTATGCATATTATGGGTGAAGTTCGTCTCTAGTTCGCATCTGCTACTATAAGATTCGATTGCTGCACAGGGTCCAGCTTTTTTTCATTCGTAAAAAAAGTTTAAATTCAGTTTTAATATTTCTATAGGTCAAATGTTTATAATAATATTTTTATTTTGATAAATAATAAATTATTTTATATTGATTTATTGAAATAAAATAAAATGAATATTATTTGATAAATAATATATAATTTTATTTGATAAATAATAATCCGTTTGAAGTACGACCCTACATTTAGTTTCAATCATAAAGCATCGAATTTTTACTAAAAATGGATCGTATTATTACAGGAAAGAATTATCTTTTGTGTTCAAAAAGAAGTATTGTGTTACTGTTACCGATATAATAACAAATAATGAGGGATTTCAAATATTTTTATAGATAATTTTTGGGGTAGTATTGTAAACGTTATTGTTGTGGAGGCACAATGTGTACGATCTAAAAATAATTTTATTATGGACTTATGGAGTATGTGAATTTTATTAAGTGTTTTTACTTAGGTGGAAAATACGAAAATTTTGTGCAATTTATTAGAATTAACATGATTTTAACTAAAGTCTAAGTAGGCATGTTAAACTTAAATGTAGTTTAAATCATTTGAGTACGAATCACTTTTATAAAATGTATAGTTCACTAGCTGACCCCGCAAACGTTGTTTTGTCATATATTTTATTAACCCCCTTAATCCCCAACCCCCTTATATAAATTAGGGGTGTTAAAAATAGATGTTGGCCGATTCTCAGACCTACCCTATATGGACACAAAATTTCATAAAAATCTGTCCACCCGTTTCGGAGGAGTATTTTAACTAACATTGTGACACGAGAATTTTATATATAAGACAACTTAAAAAATTGTCTCAATTTTAATGAATTTCAAGTAAGTAGTGGCTTCGATTAAATGTCCTCCACATTGTATTTTATTCCGCTCTCAATAAAAATATTGACGCCCACGCCTTTCAGCGACGTAAGTAGTTTGTTTTTATACGTAAAATTTATTTATAATTTCTGTCAGGAATTTGAATACAAAACGTAGATAGCGCATCGTGAGCCGTTCGCAAACTTTTTTACTGTTTCCCGCCGATAAAGGACGACAGCTAAAAAGCATTTCTGTGTATTTTTGTTCCGAAAAAAGAAAATTAAAACACAAAATACGGACGGCCGTGACGCAACCGAAGACATTTTTCAATATCGACAAAAAAAAAAACATTTTAGGCAAAATATAAGTTTAAAAATAAGCCCACTATCGTGTCTCACTTGACGTACCTTTTATCGGAAGGGCGATTTTTCAACGGGCACCGTAAAAAGAACAAAATTTTGTCTCCTCGCTAAAAGCGTAAGGTTTGGATTTCAAAAATACATCTTTTTGAAATTTCATCGTCATTGTTTTAAGCGGTTCACGCATGTGCTGCTAGAGGGAGACGACATACTCTCCGGCAGTCACGTGCGTAAGGGACACACATATGTATGATGGACGGTGCGCGTCCAGGGCCGCGACGTCGATCGTAGCTCATGGCGCGCCACATACTTTCTCATCCCCATACTAAAATAAACTACCATTCAGTTTTTATGTTTGCCTGGTATATTTAGATGACATTATCGTAGTTTTTCGAAGTCGAAAAAAAGTGTTAAGTGGATGATTTATATTAAGTGCGACGCATTACTGGCTTCCGGAGTAATCATTATTAACTGAAATGGCTCCGACTTCTTCGGCCTCTGTGACAGTACCTTTTCGGAATAATTCATGGTTTTTAAATTGAATTCTACTTTGTCGGTCGTCGCGCAGCTCCCGAAAAATGTTTTCGAAAACTCTCACGTAATATAATAAAACAGTATGCTATTGTCTGCCGTGAAATATAAGCCCTACTTAGCTCCCTTAAGGACAGAACTGAGCAAGGAAAGTGTAATATAAATAACCTTGTATTATAGCTGCCTTGTTTCAAAACTCACCAAAAACTTTTGGATTGCTATTAGGGCACATTATTTATTTCAACTACCTAATTGTCTGAGATTTTCTTACTGTGTAGGCTTGTGTATACCAGAAGTTATTTAAAATCCTCATAAAAGTATTTGTAATTAAATAAACTTATACAATAATTGTATCCATATATAAGAAATTCATAAGATCCCTAACTATTTATTGGTAAGGGGTAACTAGCTGTGCCGTGCATGTACCATCATATGCATTTAGTAAAAGCGATTATTTTAAAATTACAAACAGACACTCCAATTTTATTTAATTGTATACATGTGTTACGTCCGACCTGGAGTATATTGAAACGAGTGGAAGCGTGATCTCAGGTACGAACGGGACGAACAATTGTCTGCAGTACGCAGAGCTAACACTCAATGTCTTAAATAAAAATCCTACCTTAGTTTCACTGAATACTGTTCGGTGAAGCCTCGCCAGGTATAACTTAATTAACATCAAACTATAATTGGCCAATCATTACGTCTAATGCTAATCAATTATACTTAACTGAAGTGGCGGGCTGAAGCAGGAACCAGCAATCAAAATGGCCGTTGTTCGGCGTAGTTCCCTCACGTTTTTCACAATAATTCAACAAGGAATACAAGGAATACAATTTGCTATTAACAATTAAATTACTTCAAACAACAAAGGATGGTTCGATCAACAAAAGGCGATAATTTTTCGCGAGAACGAACAAGTACAAACAAAAGCGTAACTTTTATACGGAGACCGGAAAAACGATGCAAATTTTTAAATTCAAAAGGTGACGAATGACAGCTCATAGATAAAAACCATTTCGTAAACTATACTAACTGTCATAGATAATATAATAGTTTAGTGTTGTTACATTTGGTTCATAACATCTACCCGCCTCGGCCAGGACTACCTGGCCGCTAATCAATTGGCAGTCGTGACAAGGTTGATACCGCTCTCTTCAGAACAGAACCGTCCACCCGAACCTCAGCAAAACGGGGCACTCCATCTGCTCCAAAGACGAGGTTAAGAATGCGCCCTCTGCGCCAACACAGTGGCGGTGAGTTAGCGTCCTTAACCAGAACGAGGTCACCAACATGCGGTGGATCAGTCTTGTCAGTCCACTTAACGCGCTGCTGGAGAATATGCAAATATTCCAAATTCCAACATTTCCAAAAGCTCTGAGTGAGTTGTTGGATCAATTCAAACCGCGAGAGACGATTGAGTTTCACATCAACATAGGGGTATCCGGCAGGGCGTTCAGCGGCCGTCCAATCAAAAAATGGCCCGGTGTGAGGGCTTCCAAATCGTTAGGGTCTGAAGAGATCGGGCACAACGGGCGTGAATTCAACATGGCTTCAATTTTGCAAAACACAGTTGCGAGCTCCTCAAATGTTAATACGGACTCGCCAATTACTCGTCGCAAATGTGTTTTGGCAACCTTTACAACACTTTCAAAAATTCCTCCCCAGTGGGGACATGACGCGGGGCTGAACTTCCAAGTTATTCTGCGACTAGCTAGTCTAGACGCAATTTCAGTCTCATTAGACGACAAAAAATCATATATCTCTTTTAAATAGTTATTTGTGCCTTTGAAGTTGGTGCCGCAATCCGACCGAATCAAGGACGGTAGTCCTCGTCGTGACACGAATCTATCTAACGTCGCAACAAAGGCCTCTGTCGAGAGGGCTGAGACTAGTTCTAAGTGTACCGCCTTGGTGGACAGGCAAACAAAGACGCACAGGTAGGACTTGACCGTTTTACTGTTCCTGAGGGTCGAGGTCTTAACCGAAAAGGGACCTGCAAAGTCCGTCCCAACTCCAGCAAAGGGCCTTGTCTCTGTGACCCGATCCGACGGCAGATCACCCATGATAGGCTGCATGGTAGAGGCCTTGAGTCTATAACAAGACATGCAGCGAAAGACCACACTACGGATCGTCCTTCGGGCCGATAAAATCCAAAATTCTCGTTGTAAAATGGCCAATAAGGCATTACAGCCGGCGTGGGAGTTCTTGATGTGACGATCAGTCACCAACAAACTCACTAAGTGGCCACTTTTGGGCAACAGGAGGGGATGACGAGCTCCATACGGGAGGTTAGCGTTCCTTAGACGCCCTCCGACTCGCAAAAGACCCGCACTGTCCAAAAAGGGGTTCAGTTTGCAAATGGCTCCAGACAGCTTACATTTGCCTTTTCTCAAAATATCAATCTCATTTTCAAAGTTCTCTTCTTGCACAGAACGAACCCAATGAAGAAGAGCATCCTGGAGCTCTTGTGGCGATAAGAACGCCTCCAAGCATTTGTTCTGTGGGTGTCTACAATTTCTGGTGAAGCGCTTGATCCAAGCGGTGACCCCCAGTAATTTGTCTAATGAGCTGTAGCGATTCATTAGGAAATCTGGGTCGAACGGATGGTCCCGCTGTTCAATCGCAAGGGTTCGCAACCCAGGCAATGTGACAGTATCCAAGGCCGGTGTTCGCGGCCAATTAGATTCTGACCTGGTCAACCACTCAGGTCCCCACCACAGGGAGTGCTCAACCAAAAAGGGGGCCATACATCCCCGTGATGCGCAATCAGCAGGGTTGACTTCGCCAGGCACATGCCTCCAGATTAACGGGGTTTCCGATTTCTGGATCTGAGAGACCCGATTTGCAACAAACACCTCTAAGGTGTGGACTGACGTCTTCAGCCAACACAGAACAATTTGACTGTCAGTCCATGCATAGACCGTGGCAATGTTAACTGACGGGCATAACGTTGACATGACGTGATTCAAGAGGCGAGCAAGAAGGGCCGCCCCCGACAACTCTAACTTAGGAATTGTCAAGGCGGTTCGAAGAGGCGCAACCTTGCTCTTCGCCATGACCAATGACACCTTCACTTGACCATCCATGGTCACGGTGCGCAAATATACGGCTGCTGCGTACCCACGTTCCGAAGCGTCCGAAAACCCATGAAGGGACGCTGTATGCTTCCCTGGTGGAAGCATAGCACGGGGCAACGATATCATATTGATAGCAGGCAATGAGGAAGCAAACAGGAGCCAGTCCTTCAAAATAGCTTCGCGGAGTGGCTCGTCCCATCCAAGACCTGCAGTCCAAAGTCTCTGCAGGAAGCATTTGGCCCAGAATATGACTGGGCATATCCAACCATTGGGATCAAACGTTCTCGCGACAGTCGACAGAACCAGCCGTTTCGTCCAAGTGCGAGGCGAATCCAAATCGACGTTGAACGTGAAGATGTCCTGGACTGGTCTGTACTGTATTCCAAGGACTGTCATCATGGTAGGATTGTCACGGTTCTCAAATAGGTGAGGATCCTGCTGGTGGTCATCAGGTAGCCCATCCAAGAGCGCAGGTAAGTTGGAGATCCATTTACGCAATTCATATCCTGCGGAGGCTAGGATGCCAATCAATTCGTCACGCAAAAGGAGAGCCTCTCTCTCCGTGGACGCACCAGTGCATATGTCATCAACATATAGGTCCTCCTTCAAAATGGCGGCTGCGCGAGGAAACGACATACGCTCTCGATCTGCGAGCTCCCAAAGCGAACGTATGGCCAAAAAGGGGCTAGACCGCAGCCCGTATGTGTTCGTGTTGAGTTCGTAGACAAGTATGGGATCTTGCGGGTTTTCCCGCCACAATATCAGCTGGTATCGACGATCATCAGGGTGGATTACCGTTTGCCTGAACATCATCTTGATGTCAGCTACGAAAACGAATTGGTGACGCCGAAACCGCGTGATGACGTCACAAAGGTCCTTAAGCAA
Source organism: Melitaea cinxia (assembly GCF_905220565.1). Lineage (NCBI taxonomy): Eukaryota > Metazoa > Arthropoda > Insecta > Lepidoptera > Nymphalidae > Melitaea > Melitaea cinxia. The sequence goes on along the minus strand of NC_059412.1, from coordinate 840,293 downwards.
TTTGGGACCAGAATGAAGACACTGGTTCAAGGACACTCCCGATGTGGTCTGCGCAGAACCATCAAATACTGTGCGCAGCTTGCCACTTGACGGCTTTATCACAGCATGATGTGGGAGGAAAAAATGCTCCATCGAGCGCCAATCAAATTTTGACACAGACATGTGTCCCAAATCTTCATACTCCCGCATGAAGTCAATATACTTCTCTTTGAGTAGCGGGTCCCTGCTCATGCGGCGTTCCATTGCCAACAAACGCTTCTCTGCAGTAGGCCGCGAGTCGCCAAGGGGCGGTCGTACGGCAAAAAATGGCAATCTTGTCATGATCCGGCCAGAACGAAGATAACTAGTGTTGCTCTTGTAGAACCGTTCACACTCCTCGTGTTCCGGATCAGAGCGGGGTGCTTGTGGTGGCTCTTCCACTTCCCAAAATCTCTGCACGGCGTCAGAGAGGGCGGAGCCCACCATCAAAGCCGTTCCAGGTTCAGCAGGAGGGGGAGCCCTCAATACAGGCCCCATCAATGCGAACCCAAATATGGTCCGGAGGGCTACTAAGCCACCTGGCTGCAAAACACGATCCTTACCGAGTAATATTTTGCCCAGTACATCGGCGCCAAGCAACAAATCGACCGTGCCAGGTAGGTCGAATTTAGGGTCAGCCAAGTCCAAATCGGCGGTCAATTTTACCGCATCCGCAGACAACCGAACTTGCGGGTGACTGCCCAAGATGTTCTCCATCACAATGGCCGACGATCTCAGCGTCGGGCGTGGAGAATTTGAGGGCGAGAACTCAAACGAAACGTGGCCCTCAACCGTGGTTACAGGGGCGTTCCCGACACCTCTTATTATATCTGAATACCTTTTAATATTCAGGCCAGTCTGCCCCACCAACCAAGACGAGGCTATGCACCCTTGTGAGCCTGTGTCCAATATTGCTCGGACTACAACCGAGGCGCCCGTCCGTCCCCAGACCCGGACATAGGCCGTGGGCAAGAGGACGGTCTCAAAAGGGGGTGGTGCATAGCGGGGGCAGACGCCAACATCCTAATGTTGGCGTGGCGGCGATCTATCGCCGCTGTCCCGGGACGGCACGTCAAAACGAGGGAGTGGTTTAAACTCGCCCTCCTCTCGATGGCGACTGCCACGAGCCATAGTCGGCGGTTCGTAGCGCCGGGAGCGTCCGTACTGAGGGTTGCGCGGCTCCAAACGGGGACGCTCCGCCAGAGGGGGGGACGGCAATCGTACCGGACGTGCGTCACGGTAATCGTGGTAAATGACTGGAGGTGACCGTGATAGGTCACGAGGGTGCGGTGAGGGCGAACGGGGCACAAAGGTGCGGGATTGAACCCGAGGCCCCCTTCCATACCCGCCCGTGGGGCTGCGCGCCGAATCATGTCGGCGATCCACAGCAGCACAATCTGCGTGGCGGGGGGGAGGTGAGCCGGACTCCAAATTGCGGGACTGAGCCCGGTGTCCGCTCTCATACCCGCCCGAAGGCGACCCCGGGTGGTCGCGGCGGCCATTTGCGTTGGCGCACAGCACCTTTAAATGTTGCCCTCCACAAACAGGACACGGGTGCATGTCGGGGCAAGCGCGCTGAAAGTGGTCCCCCAGGCAGGAGAAACACCAGCCTCGGGCCTTAGCAATCCGCCTACGAGAGGCCACATGCAACGCTACAAAGTCCGGGCACTGCATCGTTCGGTGCCCCCGGGACTTACAGAACCGGCAGACCGGTCGCGCAGCCTGCGCGACTGCAAAGCGGGGGGACGCCCTTCCCTTTGGCGCCATTTGAGCAGTGCGCCGTTTGTTGGTGGGTCCGGAGCTTGATAGTCCCACCGGCGCATCCATAACGTCGCCCATGCGACACTCATTCTCCAGGAACGCCAACAATTGCTCATAACTAGGGAGAGGAGATGCCTCATCCCTAGTGTGCGCCTGTTCAAAACGTGCTCTCAGGGACACCGGCAACCGCTTGAGCATAATACGCACCAACCAGTATGACGACTGGTCAACCGGCAGGCCCAAGCGGCTAAGAGCATTGGTAGCTGCAACGAGGGGGTTAAGCATCTTGGTCCTCAACTGGGCGGTATTACTCACGACAGGAATGTCCATTATCTGGTCGATATGAGCATCGGCCAGACAGCGCTGGTTTTGGTAGCGCTTGGTGAGTAATGACCGCGCGACCGCATAGCTCCCTTCACAAATCGGGAGGTGCTGCACCAATTCTCTTGCCTCTCCATCCAGCACTGAGAGCAGGTAGGCCAGCTTTTGGGACAGGCTCAAATCCTCCCTAGAGTCCACAAGGCTTTCGAACAGGCCGATGAAACCCATCCACGCGTCGAGTCGACCATCGAAATGGGGGAGATCCAGGTTAGGCAGTCGGGTCAAAAGGCCCACGGGAGTCTTCAAAGAGGCCCTTGTAGGCGGTACTCCGGCGCGCGAGGCTAAGATCTCCCGGGCGCGTTGGGAGATTTCATCGGCGAGGCCCAAACTTTGGACGTAGTCCTCGTGGACTTGCTCCCGTCGCTCCTTCGGAAGCGACTCCATTGGCACATCGTCAAGGTGCAGAAGGAGGCGCTGGTACAGAGTCTCGACCTGTTCAAGTCGAGCTGGGCATTTCTCGTACCTGTCTATTAAGGCCTCCGTGCGGTCTTCCCTATTCACCAAGGCGACCGCTGAACTGAACCATCTCAGTTGAGCTGTGATTCCTGAACAAGATTCACGGACCATGGTGACCGCGGTCGAAGTCATCTTCAAAGGCACAGATATAACAACAGTAACAACAAACAATAATCAAATTAATTCCAATGAAACAACTGCTATCACTGAATTGAAATCAAGTATCAAATCTTAAATAACTTCAGTAATAATACAAGAAAAAATTAAAACTAAGTTTTTTAATCTAATATTTCAACAAACTAGATTCAAAGCAATAACACAATTTACTCAACAAATTAATGAATTTACTGATAAATACCCATTTAAACAGCTATTTCTAATCTTATACTAACAAACAAGAGTATTTATAAGAAATTAACCTTCAATAAAGCATAAGACAACAGCTGTTATTAACTCAAATCCAAATATTAGACCTTAAGTATCTAAATATAATATTTTAATAAAGAAAGAATTAAACAAATTGTGACCTAACTTATTCATACAATATAATAAACTGAGCAACAATAAGTTAACCACGCTCTGCTACCAAAAACTTGTTACGTCCGACCTGGAGTATATTGAAACGAGTGGAAGCGTGATCTCAGGTACGAACGGGACGAACAATTGTCTGCAGTACGCAGAGCTAACACTCAATGTCTTAAATAAAAATCCTACCTTAGTTTCACTGAATACTGTTCGGTGAAGCCTCGCCAGGTATAACTTAATTAACATCAAACTATAATTGGCCAATCATTACGTCTAATGCTAATCAATTATACTTAACTGAAGTGGCGGGCTGAAGCAGGAACCAGCAATCAAAATGGCCGTTGTTCGGCGTAGTTCCCTCACGTTTTTCACAATAATTCAACAAGGAATACAAGGAATACAATTTGCTATTAACAATTAAATTACTTCAAACAACAAAGGATGGTTCGATCAACAAAAGGCGATAATTTTTCGCGAGAACGAACAAGTACAAACAAAAGCGTAACTTTTATACGGAGACCGGAAAAACGATGCAAATTTTTAAATTCAAAAGGTGACGAATGACAGCTCATAGATAAAAACCATTTCGTAAACTATACTAACTGTCATAGATAATATAATAGTTTAGTGTTGCTACATTTGGTTCATAACAACATGTATAGATAAATTCTAATCGCCTTAGAGAATCATCAAATAAAATCACAATCATTGGATATTTAAAGCATCCCAAACGCAGTGAATAGTCAAACTGCTAGACAAATAGTTTTCATATTGATTACAAACATTAATATACAAGCAAGAAACAAGAAATTTGTTAAAAGTCTCTCGATCTAAAGGTAATCGGTCGTACCTGGGTTTATTTACCAAACGCAAGACTTGTTTGAGATAAATCAGGCATTCAATGTAGCCTGTTATTTATATAAATATACATATATATTAAAGGTGCATTAACTACTTTAGAACATCAGTTATGTTAACAAATGTCTAATGAGCAAATATATAAGAAGAGATATAGTTTAATAATAGAGTTTTTACACTTGACAGACATTTAAATATTTCAGCATGCTGAAGAATTTAAAAATGTTAAATGTTTTTTTGTTAAGAATTTATAATGTTTATATATTATTTTGTCAGTTTATTATGTTTTATTGAACACATTATAATCATAGCTATGCCGTGAATAGAGCAATCATCTTAACTAGAGACAAAGTAATTAGTGTTTAAAGTACTCCTCATAATCTGGTAAGAAATATCTCGATCGATTTGATTCGATTTAAATTCAGCCTCTAACGCTGCGGGGTATAGTCCTCTTTCTCCGTGTAGGTGATATTTTTTTCAAGGATAATGTAACTAAAAATATAAACTAAATTAATATATATATATATAGTGTTGGATAAAACTATGCGTTATGTTTAAGATGGAAGTTACTGTCCAAAAGAACATTAAAATATTTCGATATACTGAGATAATTTGATATATTTAAGAAAATAAATTTTAATACGACATTTATGATATCCATATAAATACATACGTATATAGGTAAATCAACTTGAAATATTTTTTGTTGTGACTTATAGTAACATAAAAGATGGCAAAAATAAATTCACAAGGATTTGTTATATATATTTTTTTAAATTGAAATATGTATATGTATATTTATTATTATTCTATATAATTAAATTTATGAAAATATGCGTCAAATATTCGTTAAAAATTCTATTTCTTTTAAAAAAATCGATACGAGTATAATAAATCGAATCAAATGTTTATTTCTTTTTAAATGTAACGTTTTTCCGGAAACAAATTGTAAATGTGTATAAATATTAAATAACATTTGAATATCAAACGCATTACCGATATTAGCTAATATTAATAGTGATCTGTCTTTGAAATCGATCGAAATGCCGCGTTACCTATCTTTTCTGTAGAGTTGTCTCATGTCTTTTTATTTAGCTACACTCATCATAGTGTGCCTGTTCGAAGTACAAGAATCGCATCGCTACTTAATATTTCAAAACTATATAACCAAAAGTAGTATTGAATTTTTACACTAATAGAGGTAAATTGAAGGACATGCAGTATTTGTAAATATATTTTAATGTTTTCCAGTGTTTACGCAAATTTCACTCATTATAATGAAACAATTTTTTCGGATTTTATCGCGGTTGTATCATTATATTTTAATGTTACTATTTTGTTACTTTGCTTTACTAATATTAAAATTTGTCAACCCTTACCGAAGAACCTAAGTAAACAATATGACCGCTTGTTCCTCAATCGCTCAAAACTTTTTTTTAAAGTTCAGAAAGTTGTGATCACCTTAACATACATAGTAAAGCCATCCAATCATATTTTTCATCACGACAATATCTACTTGTGACCTACGCCTACTAGTCGTATAACAACTGGAGCAAAAAATTAAGGAATTTTTATTTATTTATTTATTTACACTTTCGCACACTAATACAAGGTTTTAACAGCATAACAAATGAAATATAAAAATAAAATTTGCATCAGCTGCAACAGGCGGCCTTATCGCTAATACAGCGATCTCTTCCAGGCAACCTTTGGGCAGAGGACTAAATAAGAAGTGTGGGATGGGGCGCAAAAATGTTATGTAACATACATATGTACATAGTCACAAACGTACATGTACACCAAATACATTTACTTACATATACATACATTCAGATATATACATATACATATATACATACATACACATACATATACATACACATACATACACAAATACATATATATCAATAATAGTAAAAAAAAAAACCTGATAAATTTTAATGACACACAAAACATCATAGCATAAAGTACTCATTGAAATAAAATTGCTTGACATACATTAAGACGATAAATACATTTCTTTGAGATTTTTCTTGATACATTTCTTTCTTGAGTTTTTTAAATGTCTCTAATGTTTGAGCATTCTTTATAGACAGTGGCAATGAGTTGCAAAGACGACAAGCTTCTACAGTAAAAGATTTAGAATAAAAGGATGTAGAATGTGCAGGGATCTTCAATATTCGGCTTTCTTTCGAACGGAGAGGCCGTTCGTGAGAATTACTGAGAAACTCAAATCGATTTTTTAAATAGTGCGGAGCAGAAGGATTGAAGAGGATAGTATAAAGAAGGGTCAATATGTGAGTATTCCTTCGAAGTCGTATAGGAAGCCACTTGAGTATATTTCGAAATTCAGAAACGTGGTCATATTTGCGAAGTCCAAATATAAATCGAATACAGAGGTTTTGTAGGCGCTCAAGTTTATTTACTTGTTCCTCATTTAGATTAATAAAGCACGTATCGGCGTAATCAAGAATGGGAAGCAGAAGGGATTGCGCTATCTTTATTTTAGTGGAAATAGGGAGAAAGTTACGTAGCCTTTTTAGCAATTTCATCGAGGCAAACAATTTCCTACTTACTTCATTAACATGAGGAATCCAAGAAAGATATTTATCAAAAGTAACTCCCAAATTTTTTACCTTATCACTTATCGGTAAACAAACCCCATCAATTATTAATGGCGGTAATTGCGTCCAGTTGATACGGGAAATCAACTTCTGACTGCCGACGACAATAACCTGCATTTTTATAGGATTAACCCTTAAACCATAAGACTTACTCCATCGTTGAATAGGTGTAAGATCTTTATTCAACAAATTTATACATTGCGAGATTTCACTGAGATGAGATTGTGAGTAGATTTGAAGATCATCTGCGTACAAATGACAGAGAGAAGAGATGTGATTAGTGACAGATGAAATAAAAATCGAAAATAATAGAGGGGACAACACGCCACCTTGCGGCACGCCAGCTTTACTCATACACCAGTTGGAAGAATGACCATCAATGTGTATGCGCTGCCGACGATTGTGCAAGTAATTATGAAACCAGTCAATCACTTCATGAGATATGTTAAGAGAACTAAGTGTGGCTAGTAGTAAATCAAAATCAACAGCATTAAAAGCATTACTGAAATCAAGTAAAATTAATACTGTGACGAGTTGATTGTCCATACCTAATCTGATGTCATCTGTAATTTTAACTAAAGCAGTAGTCGTACTATGACTATGCCGAAAACCAGATTGCATAGGATTGAAGAGGTTGTGTTGAAGAAGAAAAGGAGTCATTTGTTTGTAAATAAGTCGCTCAAGTACTTTTGAAAGGAAGGGAAGAATAGCTATAGGACGATAGTCAGAATAATTAGAGGGATTCAGTTTTTTTGGTAGATAGATAATTTGAGCATCTTTCCACACAGATGGAAAGGTGCAGGATTGGATAGAAAAGTTAAAGATTTATGTAATAATAGGAGCTACAACATCAATAATCGGCATGATCATTTTACGGCTTATGCTGTCAGCGCCAACAGAATTAGAGCTAATTTCTAAAATATTCCTCTTAACATCACGTACAGTGAACCGACTGAAAGTAAATGAGGGGAAAGTTGGAGTGGATGTAGCTGAAATTTGTGAAAGTGTATTTAATTTGATCGATCCATCAATAGAATCAGAAGTTAAGAAATGCTGATTAAGCTGATTGAAGTCTAATTTATTGGATTCGATGTTTTGTTTAGCTTTACCAACTCCAAGCGTTTGTAGAAATTTCCAGACTTTAGAAGGATCGACTTCCTCAGTCACGTGCTTGTGAATGTGGTGACGTCGTTTATCTCTGCATATTGTATTGCAGCGATTGCTTATTTTTTTATATTTTTCTTTTTTATTTAAGGAATTTAAAAGAAATTAGTAAAATGGAAAAAAAACTTATTTTGAGGTAAATCAAAGTGTTTATATTAATTTTATTGACCACATATCATAACACAGGAAACGAAACGACGTGCAGGCGTTACAAGTTTTCATTAACAAGTCGGCTTTTGTATCAAACACCTGTTTAATTTTATAAATAAACTTACTAAAAATACCTAATGATATTTGCAAAACATGCATTTGACGAGTATCTTTCGTTATAAATACAACGACAGTAAATAAAATATTCTTTAAAATTCATGTGATGTCGCGTTGGCGCAACGGTGTGACCGTGTACTGGTTTGTGCCTGTTGCGCTGGCGGTTGCGGGTTCGATCTCCACACATAAGGTAAGACAGTAAGGTAAGACATTATGAAATACGCTTCAGCCTGTAATATCCCACTACTGAGCATAGGCCTCTTTCCCTATGTAGGAGAAGGATCAGAGCTTAATCCACCACGCTGCTCCAATGCGGGTTGGCGGATATATTCCCTACTATGAGTAACGATCGCTATCAGGTGTACAGATAACAACCGGGACCGACGGCTTAACGTGCTCTCTGAGGTACGGTGGGGAGACCCACAAGGACTGCACAAACACCCAGACCACGACAAACACCTGTATGGCCAATACAAATGTTTGTCATTATGAAATATTCGAGATCAATTTGTAAGGGTTCGATGGTGCTCTTAATTCATAATATAAACAAATATTTACAGTAGATTTTATGTAAATCGAGTTAATGTTTCATCATTACAATAAACGGACGGAATTCGTCGTGTATTAAGAGGGTATTTATTAGAGACGCGCGGGCGTCGCGGCGGGCGGTAGGCGCCAGTACCGGGTTCGATCCAACGTGCGACTGTCTTTGGGCTATCGAATCTCGCCATAAATCAATATTCGTTTTATTTACAAATATTTACGTCTGGAATTTGATGTACGGTACTATTGGTAGCATTTGTGTTGTATATTTTTTGTAGTTAGAAGTTTGTAAGTCGGCCATTTTATTGCTATAACTCATTAATCAGTATAGATTTAATACTTATTATGCTTAGCATTACATGTTTCATATAATCCTGGTACCTACATAGGTAAAATAGTAAATGAGAAAGTCTGTATAGATATGGATAAATTGATGTATGTATGTATGAATATGGACTAATATGGTATGGTTGTTGTATGTAAGTGAATAATTGGACTTGGAATCTTAGACACATATAGTTGGGAGGTCCGAATGTAGACCAGCCAGGCACAGCTTGTTAGTTTTTTTAAATGTTTAGCGGTTCGATGTTGAGATGATGTCGATTCCAACAAAAAAAAGAATCAGCAAAATCGGTTTATAAACGACGAAGTTATCCGCGAATATAAAATAAAAATATATATGGTCGAATTGAGCAACCTCCTCTTTTTTTGAAGTCGGTTAAATATATACATAGTTTTACAAGATAACTAGGATAGCATAATTTTGTCAAGAGCTGTCCTGTTTTGTGTGACAAAAATACCAACAATATCCTTAGTCGTTCACGCGTGCCGTGCTCTATGGACGTAAAGCGGTACTTCACGATAAGTGGTCTCAAGTGCAAACAATATGATAACCGCAATGGGCTACTGAATTTGTAAGTGGGTGGCGCGTGCCCTCCTATACTTTATTGTTCACTGCACTTAACTTTGCCGGCTACGGGGAAAATATCGTTTAGTGCGACGCATACATTTTGAGACATATCTATAGGAGTGGATCACAAAAGTGACATTTAATAATACATGTAACAAAGCTTGTAGTAAAAAGTTCGTAATCTTCAATCTATGAGGCAATATTTTAAACAAGCTATAGAAATTGTAGCTATTGTTGTCTGATGAAGTTGAACAAGGAAACGGTTTATTTTTTAATATACGGGGTAGAAGTGTATCTATAACGCAAGTATATTTAGATGTGAGTTTATTACCAACTTACCCACTAATAAATAAAAATATCGGTGAAAACTTTGTGAGATTAGATCTTTACAAATAGATATTATAAACGTTAAGAGTTTTATGTTTGTTTGTTTGATTGCGTTAATACTACCAATATAATTAGTGGTTCGAATTGAAATATCTTTTTAAATGACTTTCAAAAAAAGTAGGAGGTTCTCAATTCGACTGTATTTTTTTATGTATGTTATACTTCAGAACTTTTGACTGGGTGGAGCGATTTCGACAAATTTTCTTTTAATCGAAAGATGGTGTGTGTCGTTTGGTTCCATTTAAATTTATTTGAGATCTAACAACTACTTTTCGAGTTATATCTAATAATGCGTTTTTACTTGACGCTTTTTTCGTCGACCTACATTATATTATACCGCATAACTTTCTACTGAATGTACCGATTTTGATAATTCTTTTTGTGTTGGAAAGTAGATATCCCTAGTTTGGTACCATGATAAGGAAACCAGGATCTGTTGATGGGATCCCAGAGAAATCGAGGGAAACTCTCGAAAATCTGCAATAACTTTTTACTGGGTGTACCGATTTTGATAATTTTTAATTTTATCGTGATCTGATAACTACTTTTTGAGTAAGCTTATTTAACGCGTAGTTACTTCACTATTTTTTCGTCGATCCACGTTGTATTACTCGTCGATGTAATTGAAAGTCGTTTTTTTTTCGTTTGCGAGCAAACACAATTATTGTGTTGGATAGTCTATTTATCGCGGAATGTTACATAATATTTCTGTACATTTGTTTTCCTTTTCCTCTCATGACAGCAAATTAAACCACTACGCATAGCTACTTTACTATAAAATAGAACATGTCTTACATTTTCATACAAAATAATAAAACAAACCTGGTCAATCCAGAATTTAAATAGTAAACTATAGCGATCACAGTCACAGCAAGCTTGGTATAGGTATACTTGTGTATACCGATCTTATATTTTTTCTTGAGGGTGTTCGAGTAATGAAAACAAATGACAGAGCGACACTCGCGTCCCATAAAAAATTAAATTCATGGACGCCTAGAATAGGCGATTGAGTTTAATGCTTCATGGGAGATACAAGTTATTTTTTTTACTAGCATTACGTTTTTGTGATATCATTTTTTTATTCCTTCGTGATATATGAAAGATAATTTATTTTATAAAATAAACGGGTACTTGTATTGAGTAAGACGTAACTACGTAGATAATCTGTTTTGTAATATTTGTATTACAGTGTTAGACTTAAAAAATTGTAAATTATTCGTTTCTTGAGAAGCAGAAGTTTTAAATTGATTAACTTACTTTATAAATAAAACATCAATAATAATCATAAATAAAGCCAGTACTGCGGTCACCAACCCGCCTGCCCAGCGTGGTGACTATGGGCAAAACACATGAGTTCACGTTATTTTTGGCGTAAACTTGTGGAGGCCTACGTCCAGCAGTGGACTGAATAGGCTGTAATGATAAATAAAACATCGCGCGAATAGTATTAATGTAATCTTGGAAATGTTTCAATAGAGCTTGGTAAAAAAAAAAATTGAAAAATTAAGGCGTAAATAAACGTACTTTTTTTTTAAATTACTATATATCTAATACAGCACAAAATCTACTACAGTCACTGCTATTAATTATCGTAATAATTAACTAATTTATCTTTATTAATAAATAAATATCAGTCATTATATTGTTTTACTTCTATTTTATTTTCTGAAGTCAGGTAGAAAAGCGTACTAGGATTGAGTTGTTAGCGCTTATTATTCATTCAGTAGCGATACCAATTGATCCACAAAGATATCTAGAACTGGCCAAGTCCATAAATCTAATGAATAAACTCGTTCGCCGTACTCCATCTATCACTGTCCACAAATTACATCAATACTGTCACTCACGCAAACGGTGGCGAGCTACCAGGCGCCCATAGAGGCTAAGTAGGTTATAATTTACTGCACCTCTTAATGGAAGGAAAGCATTAAAAGCGCCCTAAAACGCTTAATGTATTAATAGAATACAGCAGTACGCCAGGTGCCGCCGGTACAGAGAGGTAGGTTTAATAGCTGAAGACACTTTACCAAATTGGAGGGTCGCTATTTTTACTTGACAACATTCTGAGATAAAAATTATAGTGGGAGATTTGTAAACAAAGAAGTTAAAAGTGAAATATATACTCGATAAGAAGTAAAGACGTACATGTCTACGTTCGTTTAAATATTGAAGTTCTATGAGAGTTTTCTAGAACGGAATAAATGAGAAATTCTTTGGAGAACGTATTAAGAATTATACCTTCATGTATAACACATAATATTATTTTAACGTTCGGAATTAAGACTGATTAATACTTAGGTACCTGAGAAAAGACTTCACTTACAAATGTTTCGAAGCTCACGCCAACGCCGACGTCAACATCGTATTTATTTACGAAGCCTTAAACATATTAAGACCAAACATCATCCGACAGAGTGCTGTAAGGGCGCAACCCTTTATCGGTTTTCAAAAACAAATTAAAACGCATAAAAGACAATTCTGGAACCATCGTTAACCCTTCGTTGCTCAAAATAAAATTACACCGAATTAATCCCCTAACCCTTGCTCAGCGCATCGTCTGCCAAAACGACCCCATGCTTTTAAATTATTATACATTGCTTTTAGGTGACTGACAATTTGCAATAACTTGTACCAAATAAGAATATACAAATTTACCGTTAATTTACCGTTGTTTGCGCAAGAGTTTCTATTGGTATACTATTGACTAGCCCGTGGGCGCAGTTTTTCGTGGCCCAATTTTCTGTTCCAGGGGTTGTGGGCTTGATTCACGGATGAGTCTGGGTGTAATATTTATATTTATCAAAATAATATGTATTCATTCTATGTATATTTTTATTAAAAAAATATTTTGCTAAATCAATCAACTATTAACCTATAAATACAAGTATTAAGTTTCTTACCATAGGAACAGACGCATAACTGTAACTGAAGTAAGGCACAGCAGGAAATTTCCTGCTCAAAATATGGAGCAGCCCAAATTGGGTTAGCAGCCAAGCAGTTGTTGTGTTCCTGTTGAGTAAGGTGAACAGAACTCCTGAGGGGAATTGGGGATGCGGTCGGCAACGAGTTTGCAATGCTTCTCGTGTTTCAGACGTCTATAAGCTACGGTAATCGCGTACCATCAGGCTCACCTGACGACGCTATGAAGCGTACGGCTCACCGTACGCTTGTTTGCCGACTTAGTTGTATAAAAAAAAGACGACCGTGGGTGTACGTTGAAGATATTTATTTTTATTATTACTATTAACTATGTCATAAAATTGATTTATAAAAAGCCGTGTAATAGTTATAGTTCTCTATTATTCCTGTTTTTAAAGGTAGGAAGAAAAAACTATCAACTGAAAAGGAAACCAATTTTATCTCGAAGTGATGAGGGCAAAAAGTGAAATCCGCTTACATATACCACTCCATGTGTACATAGCAAACAAATCTTTAAATAATAGAAAATAAGGTTCAAAACCATGTCACCAAAATAAACTATTGAATACTTAGTTTTGAATAAATAGTAAACTTTACTGTAGTAATTTAAGGTTAAAAATCAAATGTCCATATTTTAACCCTCAAGTGTCTGATTCGGAAGAAAGCCCTTGAGATAGTGACGTGATCTCGCGGGACTTGCTCTCTTCGACAATTTGCAAAGAGCTCCAGGGTTGACACAGTAAATTTAGTTCATCATATTTTTCACTGAATTATATTGGAAAGTATAACTTTGTGTGTATACACATGATTATTAAGGTTCCTACTTCATTTTGATAATTGTCGTTACCATAAACTGTCAGACATTTTTGAAATAATATTAATAAAACTTAACACACAATAACATCTTCAGAATGCTTGACGTATATGTATATGTATACATATTTGGTACAGACGAAAAATGTATAAATTATAATTTCATACAAATACTCTATTAAAATTCGTCAACCCTACTAAACATCGCATCTTCGTAGATACGAGAGCAACACCAAACACCGCACCCTGAATGTTTTGACTCCGTCGCTTCCCGCCTATAAATCACACGCCTAATGTATCGAAACGAGCGCTGGATAGTGTGTGATCACCTTTATTCTTACTACAACCAAAATTCGACTTCAAAAACATAAAAAATAGAGTCGAAAATCGAAAACCATTATCAAAGGGATTAAAGATTGAGTTCAGAATTGAGAGTATTATGAAATGAACTTTAAACGTTTCACATTAGAGTATGATTTTGCTTGTTTTAAAATTTGCTATTCGACAATACCAGATCGTAGTAAATTTCGAAAAAAATTAATGCGGTTATAAAATTTATGATCTAGTCTTATTACGATGCGATAAAGTTTAAAATTGTTTGGCTTCCTTTTAAAGCTAGTCCCTACATGTTGGTTCGTACGTAATCCACATGAAAGCTTTCGGATTAGTGTTTGATGACATCATTATTTTACAAATGACTCTCGTGTTGCGATTCTCTCCGCTCTCGAGGGGCGGAGGGCTGGAAAATTGTATTTTATTTCTAATTCATTTATCATTACTCTGTGATTTATCGTTCGGATGCAATTTGGTAAGTTCTTTTTGATCTATATTTTATTTTTACAATGTCCATTATTTTATTGGAATCTCGGCACGCTTTGAAGATAACATATTACAAAAAAAAAAAAAAATGTCTTAAAAATGTATTTTATTTTACTTTTCTATTATATTAATGTTTAAATTCTTTACACCATGAATACGATTGTTGTTTAAGATTTTTCAAATATTTCTTTACAAAATTTTTAAGTTATATCTTTTCTAAGTTTGTCAACTATTATTGTTCAAGGAATATCATGTGTAATTAATTGAACTTAAACCAAAATGGACTCCACTTCTAGATTATACTTACAATAGTACAATGTACACTTTTTTAAATTTTTAATTGATTTGTAATTTAATACAGTAAAACAGTTATAAAATAAGACTAAAAAAAAGTTGATCACAAGATCTTAACATACAAGTAATGACACCCCCATACAAACAAAATCCAGAACAACACAGATTTATTTTCTAATAACCATTGTAAAACTTCCAAATCCCCAAAATCACATGGGACGAATCCTCTATAATACAAACAGCGCAAGCAAAACCCGCTCTTATTGATATTGTCCATAAGTAAACTTTACGCGTAAAATAAATGAGTACTAAAAAAATATTACAACTAAGTTCAAGCCGAATTAGATCTTATTACATCGGAATAGAGATGTTATAGAGTGCAAAATAAAAGGTGCGAAGTAAACCAAGCAGTATCCCTAGTTTCAATTTTCCAGATCAGCGGTGCCTGTCGGAAAGAGATTGGAACCACGATCGCAGTAATAGAGACAACGCACATGTTAGAATAATAATTGTAATCGAGTGAAGTTTGCGAAGTCGCCTTCGCTTAAAGCGGGTCTACAGGTCTCAATATGAATTTTTTTTACGGAACTAAAACTTCTTTGTGCCCATTTGACTTGGGGAGTAGGCCAGTAAATACACGACAAGAGCGTTACGAAAAGTGTGATCGGGCGGATAAGTTAGTGAAGATAGAAAGAGAGAGAGTTACGGTTCGTATATTACTGTAGGGCAACTACAGAAATTTCACTTCAGTGGTGTGGTCTAAGGCACACTCGTTTTTATAAAAACACTAGCTGACTCGGCAAACGTTGTCTTGCCTGCTAGACGCTATTTAAAAATAGGGGTTGGTGGTAGAAGGGTGAAAATTTAGAGTTGTATGCATTTTTCAACGCCAAATCATAATAAAATAAAGAATAAATAATTTATTTAAAAATTAAAAAAATAATAATTAGGGGTGGACTACCCTTAACATTCAGGGGGATGAAAAGTAGATGTTGTTTTATTCTCAGACCTACCCAATATGCACAGGAAATTTCATGAGAATCGGTCAAGCCGTTTCGGAGGAGTTTAACTACAAACACCGCGACACGAGAATTTTATATATTAGATAGATAACATCTACGGGAGTCTAAATTACTGGTGCCTTTTGCTGAAAAAAAAACATGCATACTCAGTTGATTCGTACTTACGGGACCACGTCTTTTCCTTATAATTTTCACGTTTAACTCTGTTTCTATCTATTGTTGTAACTTTTGTCAATATGATAAAAACATTTTATTATTTCAGTTTAAATGTATGTATTATTTATTTCTTTTCATATTGTATAGATTTATTAATAGCTCAATTTATTTCCTTTCCTGTTTACTAGTGACAACCGATCAGAATCGAGTGCGACGGGGGGGTATTGTAAGTATTTTTCGTCAAAAGATCCGAATACCATGGACGAGAGCCCATTAGATTACCAGAACGGAAGACCTGCACAGGTCTAATCAGCAATTGTAATTATTTATTCAGTAAATTATGAAGTTAATCATTGCAAGTCTTTGATTTCATCACACTATACATATATAATTATGTGTGCGTACATATCCTTGCTGCACAGTTTAGCAAACAAACGCAACAATAAAGTCTTACGTGTGTTTTTGTTAGGAACGCGAATATACTTCTGATACGCAACAGGTGACGTCCTTGTCCGTTCTTTGTCAAATGTAAATTATTTCTCGTGTGGGTACAATTTACATTTATATTTGGACATACGATTATAGTATCATTGGATCTCACTTAAAGTTTTAAAAGTGTGTTTTTAGTAAGAATTCTTTTATTAAGACTAAGTAAATAATAAAAGTCGATATTACAAATATTTAATATATTACACCCTATGTTATACAATTCAAGATATCTTGACTATAGAATCAACACTATTCTTTTCTTTTCGATAAGCCCAAGATAAAAATATCAACAACAAAAGTACATATGAACTTATAAATTAAAATAACATTTTTTACACAACTGGGTCTGCAAACAAGCGTACGGCTCACCTGATGGTAAGCGATTACTGTAGGTTATAGACGTTTTCAGCACCAGAAGCATCGCAAACGTGTCGCCAACCCTAACCCCGATCTTCCCCTGGTCACCTTACTGAATACAGAAATACAACACTATTTAAGAGCAGTCCCTATTGTTTAGTTGTGATCTTCTGTAAGGTCGAGGTACTTCCTCAGTCGGGCGGCTCCAGATTTTGAGCAGAAAATTTCCAGCCCTACCTCAGTTAGGCACATATAGAACATATAGAACATAAACAAACTCTATGTATAACATCAGTGAACATATGTATAAACTCCTAAAATTTGATCTCTAGCACCGAACGTGAAAAGTGAGATGAAAAATTTCGATAAATATCCGTATTCCCGATTGGGAAGCTTAAATTATGCAGTACTTCGCCGGGGTTGTAATCCGCTCCCCCGGGAGCCGTAACCCGAGCGCCGCGCGACGGACAAACAGATAAAGTGCACACATTACACTATGTTACGAGCGCGCCCTCCTGTTCAACATACAAAATATATTTACATTTGACGTTCGTGTTTCCTATACGGTATAATGGTGACTAACTGGTAACTGGTGGAATTTATTTTATTATTTGTCACAGTATTATTTATAATATGATATAATATAACAGTATTCTATTAAAAAAACCCTTTTCCCTACCTAAAAACATAAAAAAGGCTAGATCAAACAGAAATTTCGTCCCTAGTAGATAGTATAGTAACCCTTTCCCGCTCATAGCTTTGTCTTACATTCCCTTTTCTGTAAATTTGTGACTTTCAAAGGTTAAGTTACACATGAACGGGTCGCCTTAGAAGCGTTCGTGTTAGCCCCACGGTGTGCCGTAGCTCACGTATCTCGGCTCAGGCGATCTCGGACTATGAAAGTAGGCATCGCGTGCGCCGAGTCACGCGACGTCAATGACTAACTTGTGATAACTCTCCGTGCAATTATTTCTACTAAGACTGTTCCACATCGCGAAACTTTTAGAAGTCGCTTGACAACCTATAAATAACTAAGCTAATAGTAATTCTGACAGCCATTATTTTCGTCAAAATCTTAAGAACGTCTACACTCAAGTTTCAACAAAGTTCAAATTTTATTAATACGTTAGTACGGCCTACACATTTCGTTAAAATAGTTGTGCTGTCTGAAACCATAAGTATTGCATGAATAATAAGATTCCACTGCTGCACTTAATCTTCTTTCTTCATGTAAGAGAAGGGTCTAAAGAAGTTAGAAATAGTACATTAGTTCATATGTACGATTGCGTTTCTTTTAAGCTCTGAACAATTGTTTGGATAATGATTAGTACATATCATTTTTTTAAAGCTTTACTTATTTTAAAATAACTTTAAAACTGCATTTTAGTTCAACTATTCGACCTATCATCATTGGCCTTAGTCAGTCTATTGCAGACGATTTAGACATTGTCAGACAGACACTGTGTCGCCTAGGACACTCTTCAGGAAAACGCAGAGTTGCCTAAGCTCTGCGCCACCCTCTCGACCTCACTGGCTAGGCCCACAGGAACGACGAGTCGGTACGTGTGGAGCCAGTTCGGCTGCAGGAGTCTTTCACATTTTAGAGCTATACCACGAACGCTTGACGGAGACCCCAGTCCGGGTTTCAAATGAAATTTTCTTTCTCCAGGACTCTGATGATTTTGAGGCAGGTTTATCCCTCGGTCGCCTTTTACGACCCCCACGGGAAGAAAGGAGGTGGTGCTATTCTACTCGGCCGACAACACAACGCAAACCTACCATCATGATAAAAAATAGCCTTAAATACGACAATGTAGTTTTTCAAAATATAGAAATATACTTAGTAAAAAGGGGCGAATACACAAAATTCACGTGAGACGACTGACGGACAGAAGCTACTTATATGTATTTAAATGTGTTCACTTAATATAATAACTCCTAATATAGTTAAATGTTTGGACAACTTTAGTAATTATTACGACTAAAGATTTAGTATAAACAAATTAATTATCAAACATAGTAAGGATTGAATATTTGCGATAACGGCTCTAACAAAATCCCGCAACGTGAGAATCTCTCAGCTCTCATGATTATTTATTAATTAATTGGTCATAAATTAGTTAGAAACCAATAAAATTATACGATTCTAATCCTAGAGTATATCTAAATATTTCGAAATAAGAGATAATCCTACAATGTCTATATAATGAGATCCTATATGTATGAGGATACTCGTACACGGAGACTGGTGCGGTATTCAGCGGTGTTTAAGTTAAATGTCACGTCAATATACAATACTTAAAGGGAAGCTATTAATTATTATCAGTTAACCGACGGGTATATTCTTAATCGTATCTGAGCATCTCGTCTTGCTATTTAAATAAGTTAATACGACAATTCATGTACGTCGAAGCTTTATCTGTGATCGGTCGCGCTGAGTTCACCACGAGCTACGAAACTCAGGAAGCCTGAGACCTGGCTTACGTTACTAGCAAGCTTATGTATGATATAGAAAAATAGGATTATTTTTAATTTGATCTAATAATAAGGGTGAACATTGAAAACGCGCAGCACATTGGTGGAAAAATAGTTTTTTTTTTTGATAAATTTTAAGTTTTATCTACACTAATATTATAAAGAGGAAAGATTTCATTGTTTGTTTGTTTGCATTGAACAGCCTCCGAAACTACTGAGCTGATTTGAAAAATTCCATCCACGAGTGACATATGTTATATTATACTTTCAATAGAATTAGGGAACACTTAAATATCCGTGCGAAGCTGGGGCGGGCAGCTAGTCTAGATTAGAATTAAAATAAAAGTTGTAAGGGCCATCACTTAATGTTATTTTCGTAATTTTATATAATTCTTTTAGGATACTTGCCCGAATTACCTTAATTCTTATCCTATCAATTACATTCTTCAATCAAATTGATTGCATAACGGGAATCAATTAATAAAACTAGTTGAGCATTTGTTTCTATGTAATGTGAAAAATTTAACACAAAATACTTCAAAGTTTCTTATTATTTATTAACCTCAAACTTACCACTCGAGATATTCTAGTTGATGACCAACGATCATTCCTATATTAATATAAATTAATTTGTCCCTATCGTGTGAACAAACTTGGAAAAAATTAATATATTTTAATTATATTTAATTAATATATTAATAATATAAAACTATGTCCAGCAGTGGACTGCGATAGGCTGAAGTGTACGTGAGCAAACATGGAAGCACATCGTTGAAACAAGCTCATACCTTACGTTTGTTACGTCTCGACAGCGCGTCTCGGATTTCGTCAACTTACCTGAAAAGATTATAAAAGTTTCTTTACAACTCACACTCGATACAAATTAACGAGAAAATTGTACGAATACGCCAGATTGTGTTACTTGAGATAAGGTCAGCTATTTCGATGCGGGTCCGTCTGTTTAATTACTATTTGATACAGCTTATCACACCTGGCATACGGTTAAAAAGTTAATTATTATAATTATTCGAAGGATACGTGTTACTTTATTTGTTTTTGATAAAACTTTAACTATGTTTGTAGATAAAATTTAAAACATGCTTACTAGGTGAGAAGGGGTTTGCAAGAGTATTTTGAACTGTTAATTTCAAATAGGTTACCTAAATATAAAATACAACTGTAAATAAAAACACATGAACCTACTACCATATTTATTAGCATCAGAGAACTAGCATTGTAGGTATTTGGTTGTCGAATTCATATACTCGTATGTATTTAAATTTTATCCGCCAATCTGCATTGGAGCAGCGTGGTGGATTAAGCTCTCATCCTTCTCCTACACGGGGAAAAGAGGCCTATGCCCAGCAGTGGGATATAACAGGCTGAAACGATTTAAATTTACCAAAGGTACGATAAACAAATCTTAGTTTTGCAACCGTGTCTTCATTTTTAGAATAGTTTGAATACATAGCGAATAAATTATTTTTTACATTTATAATGTTAGTGTGGATTAATAATTATTAATATGCATGTTGGTGTTTGCAAGTTTGTTTAGTTTTTATTTTGCATAAACATGCTTTCGACGGAAAATTACTATTATTACTCGACGGGGAGGTACTATTATAAGGATAAATACCTTGGAATTCTTATACCTACGTTGTTTTCTTAGAAATTATGATGTCCTGGTACAAATGTACAATATAACATATTTAAATATAATATATTTACAACTTTAATTCAATTTTAATTCTGAACTATAAAATAAATATGGAATTGAATTAATTAAATGATACTCCGATTTCCATACTATCATGGAGTTGAATAAAAACGTTAACTTAATTAAAACAACCGCTTCATTTATCTGAACACGCGTCCAGCGATGGTAACTTTATGGTGATATTTTACGTTGACGTTGATTTATGACTTCGATTGAATATCTTCTGTTTTTACTTTCACTTCGTTAATTAGACTTTTTATAAATAGTTTATATCAACTGGATCATAACACTATAGTATTCCTAACACTTATAGTCTTAGACCAAGACACACGTTGTGTTTATTTTATTTTTTTATTTTTTTTTAAATGTATTAACCTAATGCAACGAGCTATAAAGGCACTTTAATTTGACCAGTTAGTAGATAGTTCTAAGGATAAATAAACATCCTCGACATTTCCGACCGCGATGATCCACGATACCGCGTCACCAACTCACCGCTTCATAAAAAACGAACGGACACCACTCCCGAGAAGGCAACGCATAAATATATCAAATCGAAAACAATAGGCGACATCGAGATATCGCATCACACGCTACCCACGGACATATTTCAAAAATGGACACAAAAAATACGAAATGAATAAAAAAAAGAGCACGATAAAGCGAACGTCGAAAAAAATACGTGATGGGCATTAATTAAAACGGACCCACGACCAGGATTCCAGAAAAACAAAGAACTTAAACAAACCTTCACAGTGGGAGCCCTCGCAATGATCATCATCTCACATTTTTAATCATTGAACATAAAACACGGTCGACGTTCCGTTTTCGACTCTATACACAGCGGCGTGTGGCCGAGAGCGGGTTTGTCGTCATCGCGTCGAGCTGTTAAAGAATGTTTTTTGGTTTGTTTGTCACCGTTGTTTTAATGGTATTACGCATTGAGGAAGGGTTATCTCGCGGATCCGATCTCCGGGCCCAGGTACGGACCAAGATTGATTGGACACGACCCGACGTTTTTATAGCCACGATCTCGGGTGTCGTCGACTCTCGTCGGGCATCGGTTATTAAATTAGTTGAATCTATCAAATGAAAGCCAGCCATTAACGCGTCTTTTCTCGAATTTATATCATCGTTATACATCGGGTTTAAGTTTTATTAGATCTTTACAAAACTTTACGATTAGAGGATAAATCGACTAGTTTTATTGTTTTTATCTCTTTGTTATCGATTACAGATATTACGAGTGATTTAAGATTGTTCAAACAATATTTATTTTACAAGAATTTCTTGACATAAAAAAAAAAACAGTTCAGCTACATCTTTATGCGTTGACAAATACAAGTGAGATCGATAAAAGTGATTAAGCACAAAGGAGTGACGAAAAGGCTATAGCGGTCCTCGACAATGGTTGTCAACACACCGTCATTGTAGCGTCACGGGGAGGGCGGGCGACGGGCGTGCACAAAGAACTACGGTATTTAGCGGTTAGGGAAGACGTAGCTACAATAAGCTTTTGTTGTTTTTTTGACATTTATATAATGTTTTTAAAAACGATAACAACATGTGACATACAAAGAAGAGACAAAATACTAACAGAATAATAATAACAGCCAGCGGTTCTTATTATTATTGTTAGTATAGAACCCAGTATATTATTTCCACATTGCAAAAAAAAAAACTAAAAAAGTTAAGATTGATTTTCTTCGCTTCACTGAACATTGACGGATATATTTTTACCAAGAGTACCTAACGATTATTACGATTTTATAACAATTTTTCTAATGAGATTTTTATTATTATTATTTTTAATTTATAATGAAAAATATAAATGAAATATTGATATTGATGGTTGTGATGTTGGTCACGACTTAGATTACTATCCACTGCAATATATATATATATATATATACTAGCCGACCCCCCAAACGTTATTTTGCCATATATTTTATTAACCCTCTTAAGACGGGCAGCAGAGTTTTCGGTGTGACAATGCCAGCCCTGCGGTGACTATGGGCAACACACATGAGGTCACGGCACGGCATTTTTGGTGCGAACTTGTGAAGAAGGCATATGTCCTGCAGAGGTCTACAATAGGCTGAAATGATATAAATAACCCCCTAATCCACCCCCTTATAACTTAGGGGTATGAAAAATAGATGTTGTTCGATTCTCAGACCTACCCGATATGCACACAAAATTTCATGAGAATCGGTCAAGCCGTTTCGGAGGAGTTTAACTACAAACACCGCGACACGAGAATTTTATATATTAGAGGCAATGGACTGTTTTGGTGTCGAAGTTAGGTTATATTCGTACTGATACCTTCGCAAATCGGTATGTTAGTCGGGACGTCATATGTGAAATCTATTATTAACGTTTTTTACTCTATTTCTTTAAAATACACAAACATATAGCCAATATGCACATAGATTTCCATAGTAGGTCTAGAACAAGACAACACCTGGGTAGATGAAGTCGACTCTAACGAACCAGGTGTTACCAGCATACATCTGACAGTCCCGTAAACAGACGAAAAGGTTTAAGTTTGAAATGTAAAGATCATCCGATATGAGAGATCCATGCGTTACACAATACAATATTACATTACCTCGACATAAAGGAAAAGCACAGAAATGGCTCTCAATGAACAATAGTCGATAGACGCTTTAGACGGGATTTGGATTCAAAGGACCCTCGACTTCTTTGTTTCTGGACGGCTTTTGTAAAATTGGAATCTTGAGGTAACTGGATGAAAGAGGGTGCGGTCTCAGTTCGAGCGGTTATAGCATCGAGCATTTCTTGTGGTACAAGTGCTAACAATATAATGTTAATGGAATACACGTTTTATATTAAAGCTTCATTTGTAATGGAGTATTTAGTAAATATGAAAGATACATACTTACATATAACATATTTTGGTTAAGTGCATGCGGGAATTCCATAGCAAAAATACATATCACCTTTATTCGATATAACTTTTCTTCGGTCTTTTTGTAAAATACGTATTTTTTTAAATTAAGAAGATAATAGTAGTTTATGCAACTGTCATATAATGAAGGGTATTAAAACACGAGTGTGAGTTTATGAAACGAGCGCAGCGAGTTTCATAATAGTAACGAGTGTTTTAATACCCGTGTTATATGCAGTTGCATACACTACTTTATCTTCACTAATGCAATTAATCAAACAACAAGAGTAAAAGCTGACAATAGTTTATTTATAATAATTGTTCAAAGGACAATGCCCATTTTCTATGAAGCCGTGCTCCGGAACGTGCTTTGACGTGTTCAGACAATTCATATATTTAAGTATCCTTTATTAATTGAAAATATATTTTTAATAATATTCTAAAATTGATTAAATCCGTAGTTTATACTTTAATTAAAAAATATATTTTATTTGTATTCCGGGTTTGTGCTGTCAAAACATATTAAATATAAATAAATACCAAGTCGGAAACGCAACTATAGAAATAAACGCTTTTTTTAATTAAATTATAAACCCCAACACGACCAGAAAATTGACATATTAAAGTTTTCTTTATTAATTAAAACTAGATTTTTAATAAGTCTAAAAGTGATCAAAGCCGTGTTTTATAGTTTAATTAAAAAAGCATTTGTTTGTATGGTTGCTATGACGACTTGCTATTTATAATTAATCTATTTTGACATAAGAAACGCGGAATGTATTGTCACAGTGATTTTGCCGCCATTAAAATCTAACCAATGAGAGCGCAGCTGCGCGCATGCGCGCGATGTTATAATGAGATTTTACGATATCGATGTGGATATTATACCATCATGTGAAATTGCTTAAATTGAGTGTTTTGTTGTCTGCGCTATAACAGTAGTAATTATAAGTCAAGTATTGGAAACATAAGTAGAATGTTACAACATTAGTGTAGATAAATAAATTTATTCACGTTAAGCAATCTGATTATTAACAAAATAACATTTATTTCTTTAGATTAATATGGAAAGTCAAGTTAATTGATGTAAATAGTCGTCGTCCAATGGAATTTGGTTGAATTTACGAATTCTAACAGCTACATATAATGTTGTCAGTATTTTCTTTAGGTACGCTGGGACGCATGGTATGACATATAGGTTATCTTTTGACATACAAAATACACATAACTATCATTCTAAATAACCTTTTTAATATATTGTTGTATTTACAACAAAAAAAAAATGAATAGAAATTCATTGTGGCGTGTATATACTTATAGAAGTGCAAGTACATCTTACAACTGTAGTTGAAATTAAACTTAGTGTACGCTAAATTCTAATAACTATAATAGTAATATATATGGAATGAAAAAGTGACATATCTATGAAAAATAGATAATCTTAATATCATACAAACTTTATGCCACGCATTAACTGTCACCACGCCCTTACAAGGGCTTTAACGTACTTAAACGTTCTCCTCAGTCGGCGCTTCTTTGTGCAAACTTGAAAAGGCGTCTGATCGTAATACCGAGTAATGGGGATATTTTGCGCATGCGCGATAAAAAGGCGGCGCTCATGCGCGCGCGCGCCGGTGCTTTAATTGAAAGCATTTCAATAAACATACATATGACAAAAGAAAATAATACGTCTTTAGCTCGAGGCTCAATTAATATTTCTTTAATATAATTAAACGATATTTTTGTTTTGGTTCAAGATTAAGGCATTTTATTTAACTTTTAACCGACTTCCAAAAAAGGAGGAGGTTCTCAATTCGACTGTATTTTATTTTTATTTTTATGTATGTTACATCAGAACTTTTGACCGTGTGGACCGATTTCGACAAATGTTTTTCTAATCGAAAGGTGGTGTGTGCCAATTGGTCCCATTTAAATTTATTTGAGATCTAACAACTACTTTTCCAGTTATATCTAATAATGCGTTTTTACTTGACGCTTTTTTCGTCGACCTACGTTGTATTATACCACATAACTTTCTACTGGATGTACCGATTTTGATAATTCTTTTTTTGTTAGAAAGGAGATATCCCTAGTTTAGTACTATGATAAGGAAACCAAGATCTGATGATGGGGTCCCAGAGAAATCGAGGGAAACTCTTGAAAATCCGCAATAACTTTTTACTGGGTATACCGATTTTGATAATTATTTTTTTGTTAGAAAGAAAATATCCCTAGTTTAGTACCATGATAAGGAAACCAGGATCTGATGATGGGATCCCAGAGAAATGGAGGGAAACTCTTGAAAATCCGCAATAACTTTTTACTGAGTGTACCGATTTTGATAATTTTTAATTTAATCGAAAGCTGATGTTTGTCATGTGGTCACATATAAATTTTATTGAGATCTGATCAATACTTTTTGAGTAATATTTGATAACGCGTAGTTACTTGACGTTTTTTTCGTTGATCTACGTTGTATTACTCGTCGATGTAACTGAAGTCGGTTTTTTTTCGGTTGCGCTCAAACACAATTATTCAATACGTAGTTATTTAAAAAAAAATATTCTATCCTCGCTGGTCCTAATACGAAGTATTTTCGTAACAAATTAACCGTTTAAAATTTCCTAGTAATTAATCAATAATCGAAGTAACAAACGCTGACTCAGAGCGACCACACAGCTCCGAGTCAGATAGTTGTCAATTGTAATAAATTCGAACTACAGAACACACTTGAAACTCGATATGTCGAGTCGGTCTGATGAAATTTAATCGTTCGGAACAAGTCGAGCTCTTCAAATATGATGTTGTTCGTTTGCCTGGAAGTAAATATGGACGATAGAGGATTTGATAAGCGAGGGAGACAAAGGTCGGTGCGGACAAAGAAGCCGGTAATCAAGATATCGGTTGATCGAGGTACTGAGAAATAAACTGTAAGCGATGCTGCTAACTGAATAGTTAAAATAATATTCAATGTAAGAATTATAAATTTACTGATTTATTTAAAAAGGAAACAATTGGTGGTTTTTTTAATGGTTACAAACAATAATTAAAATAAGATTTGATTAGTTTATTTTAACTTAAAATATTCAAATATTAATACAGCCCTTAATTGTACTACGTAATTATAACCGCGTAAGCGTTTGTCTTAAACACAATGAGTGGATTATGCAGGGCAGTGAGGCGCACGCGCGCACCAGACCCGACGTAATGCCGCCGGCGCCGGACCTGCGTGCATCGCCGCTCCGACGCTACACTACTATGCAGGCTTATAATACTGATTTTAATTAGATATAGCGAATAAGATTAATTTTGCAACAGTATTACATTTCAAATTAGGAAGAAGAAAATACCAAAACATTTTTTCTAACTCGCCAAGTGAGTGAATGTCACTCAGGTCATTCAAAGTTTGACACATAATGAAATGAATCACTATATATAAATACATACCTAAAACTAAATTTATATATTGTGATATTGATATTATTTTATCGAAATTCATTTTAACATAACTTTCAAGTTGTCATATTAGTGTAGTTACTATTTATAGATAGGGTTTTTTTTAAATAATTTAACGCTATTCTCGAGTTTTGAAGTTATTTTAAAATTAATTTATATTATGCTAACGGTTTTACAAAAAAAAGTACAAAAGAAATTTTTATAGGCACGTATTTTATTGTTGGTCTCCTAAAAATCTCCTACATCGGAGAAGCATAAGCATAGTAACATACAATTCTGCTGAAGCCTGTAGGCGGTAGTATTTACACAGAAGATTGGAGGCCGTCCGCAGGTAGCGGTTAAAACACACTCACAAAACATAAATTGAACAAACACGAAGCAGTGTTTGCATTACGAAGCGATGAATATAAACTACAATTTTCATTATGTGAATAACTTGGGTGGAATTTTCAATTGATATTTAAATGTATTTGCAATATGAAACCGATGTTGAGATAAAGGACATTATTGGTTGCATAGTTTTATACGCGGATTATAATTTTATACAGTGATTACGATCTCGTGCAATATTGTTGAAAAAATATTCGACTGACATCGCTAATGTGGGGAGCTTCGACTATATTTAGTTACATACGACTGCAGCTATCATTGGATTAGCGTGGACAATTCCCATTCAATAATAAATAAT
The DNA here is from genome assembly GCF_905220565.1 of Melitaea cinxia. NCBI lineage: Eukaryota > Metazoa > Arthropoda > Insecta > Lepidoptera > Nymphalidae > Melitaea > Melitaea cinxia. Next base: position 812,283 of record NC_059412.1, on the reverse strand, counting down.
AAATTTTGAATTAAGAAAATTAATTATAGAATAATTAGACCGTAGCGCATTCATAAAACTTGTTCATGAAATTCATTCAAAAACATCAATATTTACAAATATTATTTATTTACTATTCTTGGAAAAATTTGAATACTTATTTACAAATTTGAATTATTACTGTTTTTAGGTCAGAACGGATTACGATTACTTCATTATAGGCGTTAAGTAATGTCTCAATGATTGTTTTAAGCGTGTTAAAATAATGTTTTTTTTTTAACGTTTAGTAATTACTGTATTTATTGCGATGTAAAATTTAAACATTGTTTTATTCATATAACCCTGTGTCTTACGTGTTTTTAGGTGAGAGATGACAGTGCTTACAAGCGAAGGAAACCTCCATGAAATTAAAAACCAGACAGAATTATTATTACCTTAAATTGAATGACATCACATTACTTCGAATAATTCTAAAATATTTTTAATTAAAAACGTTACCAACAGACTCGCTCCGTAAATGGAATATTTAATAACGTAAACATCGCAAAACTCTTACCCTCAGCTATATTCGTTTCGAACGGCCGATGCAATAAAGATCCCGGGACATAAATAATTTGCGGGTTAATTAAAACCTTCTCTATAAAGTAGCTACGAGTAATTTCAAGTAGGAAGCACCCCGTGGAGATTTTATGCGGCCCAGTATCGCGGCCTACGGGTATGCGCTGCGCTACTTTATGAGTCAATTACTGCGCGGTGACCGAACTTACTGCACTGTCTATGTTAATATAATACTGCTTACTAGCCAACCAGTGCGGTTTTACCCGCAACGGCTTTAATGGTTACTATTACCACTATATTTCACATGTATGAGCGCAACCATTGTATTTTATGGTGTGATGTTTTATGGCCTAAATTATAATCAGAGATATTACATTCATCATCACAGCAGCCTTTCGCAGTCCACTAATGAACATAGGCCTCAACAAGTTCACGCCAAAAATGGCGTCAGCTCATGAGTTTTGCCCATAGTCACCACGCTGGGCAGGCGGGTTGGTGGCCGCAGGCCTGGGCTGGATATTATATTATTATAAGCGATTAATTCAGTGGTGTGCATTCATACACAAACAAAACAATATTTAAAAAAAAATGTTTGGACTACAAAAGGTTTAATAGGTAGACCACAATACGGAACTATAACGTATTCTTTTTTTTATACAACTAGGTCGGCAAACAAACGTACGGCTCACCTGATGGTATCGTAAGCGCCTTGTCGACCCTATCCCCAAAGTGGGGATTGGATAAAAACTTATGTATCAAAGATTCGAGTTTTCTAAATGCGTCCTTAAAGTATTTTCCATTAGATAGTTTTCATAGAAGAGGATTATGTCCCGCACTGGGACTCCTATAGGCTGTTACAATACTTACGCGTCAGCCTGTAATATCCCATTGCATAATCAAAAATACCAACTCCGAGCGAGAATCGAACCCGCGACCGTCGGTGTTTACACCGACACGGCACACGCACCATTACAACAGAGCGGTCGATTACAATATTTGCGATATCAAATTCTATTAATAGACTTATAACTGTTAGGTATTTCATTCATCGTAATTTAGATATTAAAAATACAATGTAAGTTATCACATCTGCCTAAAGCGACGATAATTAAATTTGAACTTATAATATTATCAATATTATTGCAAATTTATTTTTAATTATTAATTTATACATATAATAAAATGGTAGGAAAGTCAAAACTGTTCATTGAATATTTTTTAAAAGAATATTTGGGGTGTGATCTACAATCGATGCCGAAGCCAAAAATATAGTTTTTGGAATTTTTGTCTGTTTGTCTGTATGTATGTCCGGGATAAACTCAAAAAGTACTGCATGGATTTACTTCAAATTTGGCAAGAATATTATTAAGAAGTCGCGTCAACATATAGGCTACATAATATCACGCTATCACCTACGGGGAACGAGCAGTGAACCTTTATTTCTACAACGCATTCTGTAACAACGTGTAATTTAACGATGCCTATTTGAATGTTGTTGTTATTATCTTAATAACCATGCTATAAGCTAGCTTCACACTATAAATAAAGAAAAGCCGAAGCCGGGGCGGGTCGCTAGTTATTAAATAAGATTCTTTCCCTTAAAACAAGTAATCCTACGAATTGGAATCTAGTAACCGGCCGTTACGGATCAAACTTATCCCGACATGACCTTCTTACTAGTTTTATCGTATGTAACAAATAAAAACGTTCGTAAAATACAATGTTATCGACGTGGAGATCGCGAGGCGATCCATCGACGCGTAACGCGACATCACACGAGAACACGGCTCTACACGACTCTACACGACTCGACACCACGCCCATAGAGTGCGTGCCCGAGTAATTACCGTTCGTCCCTTTCACACGCTGCTACTGTTAATTGCTCTCTCTGTCCACGGAACAAATATTAGCGATTGATTTCTAATTTACGATCGCTAAAGAAAATAAAATTTCTTCCTCTCATAATTATCTATGGTAGAATTAATTTTATTAGATAAATGCTCGTTAAATCGTTTATGATTGGATTTATTTGTTAATTCTATTTACATCATTAATGATAACATTTCAATTACTTATCATAATTAACATTGTATATAAATATGTCAACAAATAGTGTTTAAACAGACAAATATGATTATTTTAGTATTCATTTTACAAACGAAAATAAAACTTCGTATTATTTTGTTCTAATAATGACAGTAGGTAGTGTTTAGAAAAATCGAAATCAAAATTTATTTTATTCAAGTAGGCTTCAAAACGGTTTTGAATCGTCAATTTCGAAGTAATCGGTTCTTCAAAATTTTGGTTCTTTTATTTTATAGCGGTAATAATTTTAATAAATTTGTATGTATTAACAACCATTTTTTATACTAAAAAACAGTAACTCAAATCAGACTTGACACCTCAAAATACCAATCACCTATCATATTGTTATATTAATCACATTTTAATGTTTTCTTATTCTTATTTCTTTCTGTTATCATCATATCCTAATGTTTTGTTTGACGAACAATTTTTTTTTTTAATTCATTAAAATCTGATAATATTATACAAGAAGGAAGGCAAGATTAAATATTATAACAAAAATTCGTTACAATAATTTTAATGTCGGGCTGATAAAAATAATAAAAAAAGCTATAAATAAACTATTAAATATGTTATTATGTAGAGTTAAGTAAAGCAATTACGCCGAAAACGCTAATTAACGTCCAAAGCAGTTAACATTTCGCAAACATCATTACCAAACGTCTCATTAACTCAAATAAATAATTAAATATTTTATTTATTTCCTCGAAAATGTTAAATTAAAACTATTACGAGTATATTAGCATTTTCGAATGCAGGTGCGCGATAAGTCGCGAGATATCGCGAAAGATAAGCCACCGTGTAATATACCACAGCAAGTCTTCGCCTGCGATTAAGTTGTAAGAGTCGCAGCTGTCACACGTTACGACGCATCGCGGCGATGACATCTGCTGGCGTTAAATCAACGAACAACAAATCCGCGGATTAGCGAGGTTCAGGCAATCTGTGGTAACCATCCATTTATTAACTGGAGCGGTTTGTATCTGGCGTGAAAGAAATAGAAATTCCAAAGATAAGACGTTAAATAATGTTACAAGATGTTGACAGCGGTGTTATGAATTATTGATATAATTTAAAAGGCACGGCTAATGTTTAATACGGTGTACGACTATCGTTTGAATTCAACACGCCTAATACCAAAATACCTGTCATGAACAGAACCCATAATGCATTTTCTATGCATTTACGCAAGGCAGGTGATATTTAGATCAAATATGTAACGTGACATGAAGCAATACATCAAGAACTGTCGTACATGTCAGGAATATTCGAATTTGTACTACAGAATTTATTATTCCTTTGGAAATTCCTGAGCTTTCGTGAAGTAAAATATGGTATTTTTATGAGCCCGATATTTATGAACTAACTTTTTTGTCTTTATTATAATTCAGACTTTCTAGAAGTCTGTAATTCAGACTTTCTACAAGTATGTTAAAGAAATTATTGAACATTTTAACGCAGTTACAATTAATATGGAAAAAAAATTCGGACGGTTTTGTTACCAACCATCTTTATACCTAACTGATAACGAGGTCTTCGATATTGTCACCCTAATTGCTTTCTATAATAAGTATTAAGTTCTTTATAGTCACGCCATTTTAGCGGCAGGACAACAAAAATGTACTAAAATTAGTTTTTAGACTTTTAAAATTGAAATATTTAGAATTATTTGATAAAATAGTCCGGACCTTACAAGTTAACAACCCCGTAGAGCGGTTTTTGAATGACTTCCTTGAAATTATTTATATCAAGCGAATTTTAGAATAAATTGTGTGGTTTTTTTAATCGAAATAAATTTTTAAAAGAAATATATTAAGATGTAGGTATACCAAACCTATGAATTCAAGCAAAACAAAATTTGTCCATGTTTAAAGAAGAGCTTGGAACAATACAACAAGCACTAAAAATGACTCATAATTACACGCATCTATGTACATGATAAAGGCAATAAACATCGTGCTTAATGATCCAGATTATTCCTCAACGATTAGCAATCCTTCTTACTCGGTTTAGTGGAGCGCTCGGAGCAACAGGCCCGTAAGTTATGACTACTTGACTAGCATTTCATTACACGCGAGCGAACCGGGGCGGACTAGATTCCACGCTATGTACTCAGATAAGGTTGTATTAACTATTAACTGTAACTGAGGACAGAGCAGGTAATTTCCTTCTCAAAATATGGAGCAGCCCGACTGGGATAGTAACTCGACCTTACAGAAGATCACAGCTAAATAATACTGTTTTCAAGAAGTATTATGTGTTCTATCAGGGATGGGGTCGGCAACGCGCTTGCGATGCTTCTGGTGTGGCAGACATCTATAAGCTACGGTAATCGCTTACTATCGGGTGAGCCGTACGGTTCTTTGCCGACCTAGTGACATAAAAAAAATCGTATATAAATAAATATAAACATCTTATGCCTACACACACGGTCGTCTGTTCCTACGGTAAGCAACTCAATGCTTGTATTATAGGTAACAGCCGACAGATACATATATACTTTTCAATATATTTTTATTTGGATTAATACATATGAATAAGACTTATATATAAATAATAATACATTCAGACTCGAGGTGGGAATCGAAACCGGAGCAGAATGTAGGGTCACAAAACTACGCCAACAGGCTAGTCAGATTTGTTTAATCACATTATTATGTATTTTAGAAGTAAGTATGTCATGGTAAGAAATTGATACTTAAAAAGTTAAAAAAATGCAGCAATGGCATAGTGAGCTCTTGAACTGTAAACGTCTTTTTGAAGTATTAAATGTTTATTCTTTTAAGACATGTTATATGGAAATAATTTTTAGGATTGAAAGTATTTGACGTATGATTAGAGTCATCGCAAGAAAAATAGAGACCAATTTTATCAAAAGAATACTGCAATTTATTTTCAAAAGTTTCAAGTGATAATAGTAATCTTAGATTACGAATTTTTTAATGTTTAAATAAATTAATAAGATTTAAGAACCTTCTTTACTTTCACAGTAGGTATACACAATATCTACGCTCTTAGTACAAAGTTATCGATATAGTATTCATTACAGACGATATTCTCATAGAACTCTATCACAAATTCATCAAATTGCTATTCATAAGTGTTTATAATAGTCAATTTAAATAAAGTATTTTACAAATTTGAATATCTCAGACGAGTAGGCGATTATATGCACATAAACAGCGTGAGTAAATTCCAAACGTTCTAACGAGATACTCTATAAAGATAATTTCCTAAAATATATACGAATAGCGAGAACTTTGATACGAGTATAAAATCTACTAGACCGAGGGACGCTAGGGAATTTGATACGAGTATAAAAAGTACTAGATCAAAAGATACTAGATATTTTGAGTTATACGCTTCAGCCTGTAATATCCCACTGCTGGGCATAGGTCTCTTTCCCCTTGTAGGAGAAGCATCAGAGCTTAATCCATCACGCTGCTCCAATGCGGGTTGGCGGATATATTCACTACTATGAGTAACGATCGCTATCAGGTGTACATGATAACAACCGGGACCGACGGCTTAACGTGCTCTCCGAGGCACGGTTGGGAGACCACAAGGTCAACAAAAACACCCAGATCACGGCAAACAGCTGTATGGCCAATACAAATGTTTGTCATGTGCGGGGATCGAACTCGCATCCGCCAGCGTAACAGCCACAAACCAGTACTGTGAACGTTGCGCCAACGCGTCGTCGTTTGAATAACTATTAGTAAAGCGCTTTTAACACTAGAATATAAAGATAAGTTTTTAAGTTTTCAGTGCCACTGTAAACGCTGCATAAAACAAGCTTGCGTTGAAGCTTGTCTTATTGAAAGCGGAAGAGAATTCCACAGACGGACAGCATTAACAGTAAAGGAATTGGAGTAGAAGGAAGTAGAATGGGGAGGAATATTCAGAAGCAAATTGGATTCAGATCTAAGGGAACGTTCATGGGAATTGCAAAGAAACGTAAACCGTTCTTTAAGGTAATGAGGGGTATTAGGATTAAAAAGAACACAGTAGAGTAGAGTGAGTACGTGGGTCTTCCTGCGAAGGCGAATTGGGAGCCACTTGAGTTTACTGCGAAAATCGGAGACGTGGTCATATTTGCGAAGACCAAATATGAAACTTATACAGAGATTTTGAAGGCGCTCAAGCTTATTTAGTTGCTCCTCTTTGAGATCCAGAAAACACGTATCTGCATAGTCAAGGATTGGTAAAAGTAGTGATTGTGCTCACGCAATTTTGGTAGGCGAGGGAAGAAAGTACTGGAGTCGACGGATTGAACCGACGGCAGCAAACAATGTCCGGCTTAGCTCAGTTAATTGAGGTGACCAAGAGAGATGACGATCGAAAGTTATTCCTAGATTTTTCACTTTATCACTAACCTTCAAAACAACATTGTTGACGAGTACAGGAGGTACAATTAAGTGTTCAATTTCGCAGAAATGTATTTCAAAATTACAATCGAATAAGTACAATAACATAATTTATTTAAAGCTATAATCATCAAGCTATAATCTAATTAAAATATGTATTTTCATATATTACATAATATTTTAATAATAAAAAAATAAATAAACAATATTTTCTAAACAAACAACACAAAAATATATTCAGAGATTTAACACAGTTTTCCGGGCGTGCGCATCTCGGGGGTAACGGTTGTCGGCACGCGTTCAATGTTTCCATTCACTGCTCTTCAACGCTACTCCAGTCAAATTTACTGACGCTCAATAACAAATTAAATATTAATCAACTTTACAAAAAAAAAATGACATTCATATACGTATTTAAAAGGTTATCTGGAAGAAATCGCTATTTAGCGATGAGATCGCTTTTGTACATCTTGTATTGTATATTTCTTTATATGTGTCTGTATTTTGGTGTACATTAAGAATAAATAAATAAATAAAGTATTTATTTTTCAGCTTTCTATATTTTATTGGGGTATATAAACTAATATGAAATAGTTTTACCCCTTTATATTCTGATGATGTAATTCTTAAGCTGTATATTAGTTTTAAAGAATATTTGTTTCATAAATTTTACTCTTTCTAATATTTTGAATTTGATTTGTATTTAATAAGGTAATAAATAAATTACTACTATTAATCAAAGCTAGTGCTTGATATTTTAGTACTTGTTGTGATTTATATGATAACAGTAATAGTACAATGTTAATATGATAAAAAAATTGTATTATTCTAGTTCAAATGCTTGATTAATTTCATATCATTACAGCCTATACAGTCCACTGCTGGGCATAGGCCTCCACAAGTTCACGCCAAAAATAACGTGAACTCATGTGTTTTGCCCATAGTCACCACGCTGGGCAGGCGGGTTGGTGACCGCAGTACGGGCTTTGTCGCACCGAAGACGCTGCTGCCCGTCTTCGGCCTGTGTATTTCAAAGCCAGCAGTTGGATGGTTATCCCGCCATCGGTCGGCTTCTTAAGTTCCAAGGTGGTTGTGGAACCTTGTTATCCCTTAGTCGCCTCTTACGACACCCACGGGAAGAGAGAGGGTGGCTAAATTCTTTAGTGCCGTAGCCACACAGCATTGATTAATTTATTTCTTTCAATAATTTATAAATTTATTAATAACTCAATTTATTTCCTGCGGGGTCTCGCTTTCTTGTTTACTAGTAACAACCAATCAGAATCGAGTGTGACGGGGAGTGTTGTTAGTATTTTTTGTCAAATGATCCGAAGACGGTGGACGAGAGCTCATTTCGATCACCAGAGCAGGAGGCCTGCGCAAGTGTATTCAGTAATTGTAATTAGTTATTAAAAAAATTATGAAGTTAATCATTGCGAAGTCTTTGATTTCATCACATATTATGTTATTTTATCAAAAAGTAAAAGAAACTGTGCAGACAATCCAATAGCGAAATAATTAGATCAAGAGGACCCTGCACCCAACGCGATGCGCAAGCTACAGGGCCGCAAATGAAAAGTAATGTCGCTGCAAGGGGTGCTACGAGCCGGAAATAATTCCGTCTATAATCTAATTCGAAACACCCTCCTAAGAATTTTACACATGTCAGCCTAAACTGCATATACATATTTGAAGGAAAATTATATCGAATTGGAAAAAAGGAAATACAAATAAATCAAATAATTATTATAAATACCTATATATAAATTCGTATTAGTAACTAGCGACCTGCCCCGGCTTCGCACGGTTGCAATGCTGATACTAAATATAAAATAAATATTTGCAATGTAAGCACAACATAAAAATGTTTTTATTTACGACATCACATTAAAAGTCTTTAAAACTATCAGTATTCCTCTAATATATTATGCATGTATTATATATATATATATATATATATATATATATATATATATATATATATATATATATATATATATATATAAACCTTCCTCTGGAATCACCTATTTACTAAAGAAAACTTTATCAAAATCTGTTGCGTAATTTGAAAGATCTAAGCATACAGACAGCGGGAAGCGACTTCGTTTTATATTATGTAATGATATACATATATTACCCCGTTTTAAATCATTTCAGTAATGAAAATAACCACTTTAATTTAAATTCAAATTACATTTATATTCGTACTTTGCTCTATTTCATCTTGTATTAGTTTTCAATATCGTTAGTTTAATTTTAGTGGCTGGATGAGGATTGTGGAAAACCGGGATGTTTGGCGCGAACTTGTGGAGGCCTATGTCTGGCAGAGTATAACGATGAATCTAATTTTAAAAAGCCTAGAAAAACAACAATCGCTTCTCGTTACATTTTTCACAAAACAAATAACATAAATCAATAGCTTTGTGTATATATAACATTTTTTACAACGGTACTAAACAAGATGTGAAAAAAGTTCTAGTCTAGTTCGTAAGTTCTAGTCTAGTTCGTTTTTAAGTTTTTCAAATTCTGTCACTACTTTCAATGCATTTCAATTTCGTAATATTACATAGATCAACTGAGATAGTCACAAATCAAGAGCAGGGGCAGAACGGCTCATGTAATCAGTTTAAGAGCGCAGTGTAATCTCGTTACGGCCCCAGTCCGGATCATTAGCCCCGTCTAATCTAATTTCGATTTCATTACCGGCGACCCGGCTCTGTTTTGTATTTTGATGTGTTGATTGTTTACGTTATACTAGTTATCGCCCAGAGCCATAATTATAAGTTTAAATTAATGAAAACCAAAATGTTATGAAAATAAAGAACCTTTATTTACATTTTTCTATTTGACTAAATGTTATGATTAGGTAACGTCACTAGTTTGATGTTACAACACTAGGCATAAAACAAGGCGTGGTCAAGATGGCGTCTCAATTGTTAATTGTGCTAAAATAAAACTACATTGTAAATTGAAGTCGGATGTTTTTCATTTTCGAGACAACACATAAAACATGGTGTCAGAAGCGGTTCGCGATCTGTGTCTTTTTATTCATTAATTCATTTTACATTAAATCATTGCGAAATTCATAGTCATGTCTGATGAAAATCAAAAGCCGAAGAAACTTTCTGGAATGTCTAGTCCGCAGCCCATGGTGATGAACGGTAATGTCGCACAGCAATGGAAAAAATGGCTGCAGTCCTTCAAATTTTATCTACGCGCATCAGGCTTGGATGAAGAGAGTGATGGCAGAAAGGTAGCTTTATTTTTGCATGTCATAGGTGAAAAGGGTGTTGATGTATTTAATACATTTGGAAAAGACGAAGATAAGGAGGTACTAGGTCAACAGAACTTAGAGTGTAAATTTCAATTTAATGAACTCTATATGTCAAAACAAATTAATTTTATAATTGCAAATGTGAATTCTCCAACTGTATTAGGTAAACTTACTTGCTCAGAAATTGGACTATTTAAAAGAGTTTTCTGTGTAGACACTACAAGCATGCAAATGTCAGAGTGTGATAATAATAAAATGTTTTCTAAAATAAGTCAAAATGACTCAAAATTAGATTCAGTAATATGTCCTAAAGTAACAGAAAGTCAATCACAGTCATTTTCATTAAAATCAAGTCAGTCACAATATATAAATGTAAATAAACTTGTTGAATACAATAATTCTGTTTTTACCGGTCTTGGTTGTCTTCCTGGTGAGTGTCACATAAGTACAAATCCGGAGGTCAAGCCAAAAGTCGATGCTCCGAGGAAGGTACCATTTGCATTACATCATAGACTTCAACAAGAACTTGAGAAGATGGAAAAAATGGATGTAATTACCAAGGTTACAGAGCCTACTGAATGGGTGAGTTCTTTAATCTTAATAGAAAAAAAAAATGGTCAATTAAGGGTATGTCTAGACCCCCGTAATTTAAATCAGGCAATTAAGAGAACTCATTATCCTATTCTATCGGTAGACATGGTCCGTGCCAAGGTGGCTGGTGCAAGATTTTACTCCACCCTGGATGCGAGCAGCGGATTTTGGATGTGTAGATTGAGTGAGAAGAGTTCTTACCTCACAACTTTCAATACACCTTTTGGTCGATACCGCTTTAAGCGTCTTCCATATGGAGTCAGCTGTGCTCCTGAGTATTTTCACAGAATTATGACTAAAATATTTGGTGACATACCAGGGGTGGCAGTATACAGCGATGATATATTAGTAAGTGGTAAAACACTACAAGAGCATAATGAGCGTCTTAATATAGTATTTAAAAGAGCAAAGAAATATAATGTCAAGTTTAATAAGGAAAAGTGTTCATTTGTCAAGGAAAGTATTAAATATCTGGGTCATATTTTTTCAGTGGATGGAATCACAGTTGATCCGGACAAAGTCAGAGCAATCAAATAGATGCCCTCTCCTACCTGTTTAAAGGATCTACAAAGATTTTTAGGCATGCTTAATTATTTAAGTCCTTTTATTAAGAATATGGCAGGCGAGACAGATGTTCTACGTCAATTATTAAAAAAATCGACTGATTGGCAGTGGACTGCCAATCATGAAACAACCTTTGTTCATCTGAAGCAATTAATATGTCAAGTTCCAGTGTTGTCACATTTTAATGTTCATGATCCTATTGTTCTACAAAGTGATGCTAGTAAGAGTGCTGTTGGAGCGGTGTTGTTACAAAATCAACATCCAGTATATTATGCTTCAAAAACTTTAACAGAGACACAACAGAAAATGGCTCAGATAGAGAAAGAACTTTATTCAATAGTTTTTGCCTGCGTTAGGTTTCATCAATTTATATATGGACAAACTGTAACTGTAGAGACAGACCATGCTCCTTTAATAACGTTGTTTAAAAAGTCTTTAGTCGAGGTTCCAACGCGTCTCCAAAGAATGATGTTAAAAATACAACCCTATAATCTAAATGTAGTTTATAAAAAGGGTAGTCATATGTACATTGCTGATACCTTGTCAAGAGCGGCACTTTCTGAAACAAGTTCGGATGAATTAGATGAAGATGTTATTGTTCATGTAAATTTACTGATTAAGTCATTACCAGTCTCATCAGAACGTCTACAGTGGTTAATCAATGGCACTAATGAAGATGAAAGTCTGCAAATTTTAAAAAAATACTGTAAAGAAGGATGGCCGTCAAGTAAAACTCAAATTCACCAAGATTTGCATGAGTATTGGCAGTATAGATTTGATTTACATACAGAAAATGATTTAATTTTCAGAAGTAACAGTAAAGTCATACCTAAAAAATTAAGGCCAGACATTTTAAAAATAATACACAGTGGTCATCTGGGAATTGAAAGGTCAAAAGCGTTTGCTAGAGGACATGTATTTTGGCCATTTATGTCAACTGATATAAAAAATATTGTTCAGTCATGTCATATTTGCTTGTCACATAGAAGCTCAAATGCTCCAGAACCACTTCTTCCACATGATGTTACTTTATTTCCGTGGGAAAAAGTTGGTGTTGATTTTATGGATTATAAATCTAAAAAATACATAGTAGTACAAGATTATTACTCAAATTATATTGAACTAATGACATTGACCACTACTAACGCCAAAACAGTAATTGTTTGTCTTAAAAGTATCTTTAGCAGACATGGTATTCCAGTTGAGTTATTCTCTGACAATGGGCCGCCATTTAATTCGGCAGAGTTTAAGAAGTTTATTTGGGAGTGGGGAATACATCATAATACGTCAAGCCCCTACATACCAAGGTCAAATGGCTTGGTAGAATCAGCAGTAAAGATATGTAAACGTTTTCTTACCAAGTCAGAAGAGTCAGGGACAGATCCATATCTGGCTTTACTTCAATTCAGGAATACACCTAGAGGAAATCTACCATCTCCAGCGCAATTATCAATGTCACGTTCAATTAGAACACAATTACCAACAGTCACAAAAAACTTATTACCAAGAATAGTTAATTTTCAACAATATATAAAAAAGAAGGAAGAAAATAAAAATAAAATGAAGAATTACTATGACAGAAAGACTAAATCATTGCCGGAACTACAAGAAGGAGATGAAGTTTATTTTAAGAAAATGCCAGATAGTCCATGGATTACAGGTACAATAAGGTCCAAATGTGATCAGCCTAGATCTTATACTGTTGAAGGGTCAGATGGATTTATAGGAAGGAGAAACAGACAGCATATTTTGAAGCCTCCGCAGTCACCTCAAACGGCATCTCAAGATATGTGTCAAAAAGGTTCAACTGTCAAGACATCCGATAATTCTCAAACAGTAGCACCATCTATTGAAGAGCGTACAACTCCAGTTGAAATACGCACTAGGTTTGGAAGAGTCATAAGACCACCAAGAAGGTTACATTTTGATAACTAAATAAGTAAGTTAATATTTCTTTCGTTAAGCAAACATTTTTAGCAATGACTGTGAAGGACTGATTGATTTGGTTAAGTCTAGAATTTATGTAGATAAAGATTTAGTTCAAAAACTATATTATTTTGAGTTATTTAAACAGTTTTTTGTTGTCAAGACTTATTGTTAAGTTAAGTAATTTCTTTGTAAACTGTAAAATTATAATTATTTAGTTTTTAGTCTCAAACTGTAAAATTATAATTATTTAATTTTTTTTAAAATAAGGAGGATGTTATGATTAGGTAACGTCACTAGTTTGATGTTACAACACTAGGCATAAAACAAGGCGTGGTCAAGATGGCGTCTCAATTGTTAATTGTGCTAAAATAAAACTACATTGTAAATTGAAGTCGGATGTTTTTCATTTTCGAGACAACACATAAAACACTAAATACTTTGACAAGCGTGTGTGTGTGTCAAATACATGGTAGTGTGTGTAATGTTTTTTTAAAATGGATTTAATATATTTTTGCATAATTTAAAAAATATATTAGCATTCTGCACTCCTTCTCTACATAAACTATATGTGTATGAAATTTTATACTCTTTTGTAAGCGCAATTTTTGTAAAAACGGGTACCAAGTTTTTGCTTCACTTATTAATATATACATTATATGATGCGATGTTTTTCGTCAAAGAAGTGAAAATTTAACCCGCTGGTTTTTTGAGATAAAATGCCTGGTCAATACATACCAGATGATCTCAGGAATGAAGTCCGGGTTCTAATATCAATGAATATTAAAATAACGAAACTAATGAATGTGTGTGTAATTATGTACGCACATAAGAAGTTATACTTTAATAGCTAGCGAACTTTACGTTGCTAACTTCTTCTTCGTTGACTAGCTAACTTCCGCGTGTCGGTTTTTTATGACGGTGTGCGCGCGCATCGTAAAAATTTACTCTCATCATTTTTCCCTAACGCGCCAAAAGAAGTGTAACTTAAAAAAATTAGATTTGTATGTAAATATTATATCTATGTATATTTATTAAAATATATATTGAGGTATACTAGTCAGCTGTTATCTTAAACTAACACTTAACACAAGCATTATATAAAAAATGTATCAAGGGAGACTTCGCTATCATTTATATTATAAAGTCGAGAGCAAACGTAAGTTAGCTAACATGCTACATACTATCGAAATTTGAAATCATCAAATATTTTGTATATTAATGAAAAAAATCGTTAAAGTAGTTAAGTAAGTATATAAGAATAAGTTTAATTTTTAAAAAAGGAATATCGAAACGCAAACGAAACCGTTTACATAGGCAAGAAGAACATTTAAAGCGCGTCACGTACGACGGGACGACGTCACGCTAGTACCAATTGATTTATCGCTAGAACTCGCGCATGCCTGCCCACTATAAATTATTATCAATAATGATCGCGCGCATGATTTATTATTACAATAAATAAATCGATGAGAAACCGTATAAAACTATGGAAATGATCGAGAGAAACAAAAAACTCAAGTAACACTGATTAATGATGAGCGCTGAGTACGTGTACGAGTTTGGCGCTCTCGCAGTGTATTAATTAATAACAGTTGCACACATCAATTTTTTTGGCCGTTGAAACTTAAGAGGTACATAAAAACTGGTAAAAATCTACTGAAACTGTCATCATTTCTCATCATATCAAAAGTTAATTCAATAATCAATTGTTGAAATTCAAACACGCGATGGAATAATTTTGCTATATGATTATACTATAGTAATGTTATTGACATATACAAAAATATCGATTATAACAGAAGCTTTCAACGATTTAACTGACAAGAGTATCATAGAATCCAGCTGCCAAAACGGAATAAGTACTTGAAGCGGTGGAAAAAACTAGAAACATGAGTATAAATCTGGCTGATCGTGAGATATAACAATTCCTTCGGTTTTTATTCAGTCATTACAAGCCTTACGCTTTTAATTTAGCAAATGCCTCTTCCTATATAAAAAAGATATTTAAACATATACAGCAAGCACAAATTACGTTCAAATAAGTGTCATAACGCGCATTAATATGCGTCGCAGTCCTCAAGCCACCTTCTCGTTAAGGTAGCCAACACCGGCTCGAGAATTCGTCCGTCGCAAAGGACCCGACGAAAATTTTATTATGCCGCAATGTCGAGGTGTGGATGAAGTTATTATCGTTTTTGTCATACGTCGCGTTTCGAGCGGGAACGATTCGATTGTTCGACTTACGTGCGACTATGCCATGAATAAGACAATTAACGAATTATCTTGATTCTTCCAAGTCGATAATGGGATGACATGCCTAAATTAATAAGCGTCATCAAGAAATAAAAAATATCCTTTAAAGTTCTGCTGATGAATAAAACAAAAATTGACTACATTCGAATCAAATATTTTTAACGTTTTATTCGGATTTAATCTCCAACGGCCATTTTCAATAATTTTCTATATAATTCTGATTTTGCTTAATAGCGATAGATATTTGACGCAATTTGTATTGAACTCACGTAAATGATATTTTTTTCCCTAGTGTGCAAATTTAGAGAAAGGTAGAATATTGAAACTGGACGTGAGTTAGTTTGTAGATAAAACATCACGTAACAGCCCATAGAAATAAATGGGTCATCAACTGAAACTACGGTTCGTGTAGTTAAGTGCTTAAAATCTTCAAATTATAATAATATAGATATACCTATATATAAAATTCTCGTGTCACAATGTTAGTTAAAATACTCCTCAGAAACGGCTGGACCGATTTTAATGAAATTTTGTGTGCATATTGGGTAGGTCTGAGAATCGCCCAACATCTATTTTTCATGACCCTATGTTATAAGGGGGTGGATTAGGGGGTTATTTATATCATTTCAGCCTATTGCAGACCACTGCAGGACATGGCCTCCACAAGTTTGCGCCAAAAATGCCGTGACCTCTTGTGTTTTGCCCATAGTCACTGCTGGCTGGCTTTGTCGCACCGAAAGCGCTGCTGCCCGTCTTCGGTCTGTGTATTTCAAATCCAGCAGTTGGATGGTTATCCCGCCATCGGTCGGCTTTTTAAGTTCCAAGGTGGTAGTGAAACTGTGTAATTCCTTAGTCGCTTCTAACGACACCCACGGGAAGAGAGGGGGGGTGGCTATATTCTTACTGCCGTTATCACACAGCAAACAAGCACACAAGCTAGTATATATATATACATATCTTATAAGATATAATTCGAGCTAAGCGTTAACCTGTTTAACATGTACAGTATTAAATATCGTATTTCCAGAAACTAGTGATAAAATTATTTGTGTTGGAAATAAAGTCGTGTAGGATACGGCAACACCATTTCTAATTATAGGCAAACTACGTTATCTTAGTCACGTCGACTAAGATTGCTGTTTTTTGTTTCAATCTGGTGTTCTAGATTAGATGGAATTTAAGCAGCGAACATAACAGTGCCCGATAAACGTTCCAGTTTCAAGTTTTATGTACACCACGCGATATTAGGATAAGGGAACTGGTTTTAATTATTATTAGGGCTTTTGGTAAGTAACACTACTGAAGTTAACATTGGTGATTTTTATATATTTGAATTAAACAATAAATTATATAGCAATACCAGTGCAAATAATTCGCACTAAATAAGTAATATATAATAAATATATAATTTTAATTATTAATTAATATTTTTTTTTAGTTGTGGATACCGGTAGAGCAAGTAATTATCTATAAAATGATATATAATTTATGTGGAGTAATTGTGAGGATTTTTTGTAAAAAGGGAGGCCAACATCTTAACTTTAGCGCATTAATCTATATTATTAAATAAATATATAAATAATATAATAATATATAAATAATAATAACTATAGAATCAATAATAAATGAATTTATAATTTGAATTACAATTCTACATCTTAGACAAACATAACTCGGATGATCAAACGAGTCTCTCAATTGTGACATTTTTGTTGACCAACACCCCGTTTAGAGTAGAAGAAGAATTAGAGATCAATCCACTGCGTCACTCTACAGATCTCAGAGTGCATATGCTTGGATTTTCTTATTTTTCTGCAAAGAACTGAAGTGATTGACTTTATAAGTATTATTAAGATAAGAAAAAAAGACGCAAGATTTTATTCGAGTAAATAAGAAAATAGTACAAAAAGAAATTATTTAAATTAATATTCGTAATTTTATTTTATCACTCATTAACAAACATTTTAGCGATCAAGCGCTCAAAGCGTCCGCACCAACCGGTAACTCGTAAAATAAATCTCCGAGTCGAGCGCCGATAGCATCTCGGACGATCCTCGACTTAAAAACGCAATGTTTTAATTCCATCCTCCCGGGAATCTCTAGATCGTCGAGGTAACGGGCCGTGTTTCAAAAATATATTCTTTTTTACATTTCTTGTGGAGTTATGTAGCCAGCGGGGTCCGAGACATCGGCGGTGACGTCGAGATGCCGGAGATTACTGGAAGCGTGGTTTTAGAATATATGATATACATACCGGATATGTATAGTGGGTTTAATGGTTTGGTTTCGACACTTTTCTTATAATTACAGTTCATTATAAATACGAAATCAACTTTGTTCTCACTGATCGTCAAAGCGAAATTAAAATTATTCAAAAAGTTAACTAATATTGGTTCGATTCATCTATAGAGACGAAACATTAATAAATATAAACATCAATATTAATTATTATTAATAAGGCAGTAAATATTATTTATGGTTTTAATTCTATTTATGCAAACTTACTTCCGTAACACTTTGTAAATCTAAATCATAATATTTCGACATTTTTTATCGTCCAAATCGTAAAATATGCAGTTATTGCAAACTTACACGGTGAGACGCTAAGCTATCATCAAATGCTCTGACGTCAAAAAAAAAATAGCAATAAATTTGAGTATATTTTCGAGTAAAACTCAAATTAAAATAGCAGGAGTTAGAATAATTAGAAAGAGATTAATAGTATTAATACATACGAAAGCCTTGCCTCTTACAGTTTGATCGATGAGCGCGGTCGTAGACAGACTGACAGCGTTTATTGATTGTGATAACTATACTCATATCTAAACTTAATACTTCAAAGACTATAAAATATGTTGAAAGCTAAGTTTATTAACTAAGAAAATCCTAAAGACATTAATCAAATAAATATATTCTTTAGGTCGAGTTTCTACATTAAGTTTTATTTGAGAATTGCATTCTACCGTATTTTTTTTGTACCTCTAGAATAACTAACGAGCGTATAGCTTGCCTGATAGTAAGCGAATCCTGTAACTTACCGTACACCCGACCTTCGCCAGGACCTCTGGCTCTCACCCAGCACAGACATAACAATACTAGAGAGCGTCAGGTAGCTGTGATTTTCTATGACCTTTGTCGAGCTTATTTAGATTTTGAGGAAAATATTTTTTTTGAATTTTTTTTTGTGCTTTTGATAACTTAAGCTAGATTAATGACATAAACACCACATATTGTGTTAGAACTCAGTCATTTAATAGGTAAAACTCCACATATCATATTATAAATATTCACATACATCCGGCTAAAAGAAGATTTGAAATAACGTAAATATCTATGTCAATTAATCAGCACCTCAACATCTAAGTATGCACATAATCGTCGAAAAATGTAAATAAATCTATTAGATATACGTTTTTTTTTTGTTGCAAAAAGATAACTATCGAAGATAAATGTAGCACAAAATCGAACAAATACAAAACATTTCTCAGTCTATACAAATAAATAAAATTGGAGTATCTGTTTGTAATATTAAAATAACCGCTTTTTGCTAAATGTATATATGCATGTATATACGGTAATATACCAAAATAACATTTTTTACAATTGTTAAGGAACGTCTCACATCTTGCGTTGCAACTCTTGGTTCACATCGTGTGGTCCGCACTTAATTTACCGGTCATCGGTGTGAAGTGTTTATAAACTGTGAGTGCAATAGACAATCAGTGGTGTGACAGAACGTTTGCTATATAAGACAATAATTTGACATTTAAACTCTCTTTCCCATATTTCTTCTCGTCGTGCGAAGTGTTTGCATAATGTAATTTGTAATACAGCAATCTATTCTCTTCAATCTTTCATTTTCTCCAACTATTCAAACAACAATCAATAAAATACAAGCAACAAGCAATACAACGAAACAACAATTTTTGTCTGTCTATCTGTTTGTTCCGGCTAATCTCTGAAAAGGCTGGACCGATTTTGACTGGACTTTGCTGAGCTGATGTAATAAGGAGTAACTTAACTATTTTTATTTTAGAAATTTATTTATCTTATAACTCTGCGAACTGAACAATAATTTTTTTGTTAAATTCCACGCGGACGAAGTCGCGGGCACAGTAGGTAATATAGGCGCTGGACAGGTAAAAAAAAATTAAAAGTATCTCGTTTTTATACCGTTTTTTTATAAATATATTTCATATATGATCTTGTAAAAATGATTTTTTTTATCAATAAGCTTTGATACTACTGATAAATTAAAAAATGTAAGCATCTTGAAATAAAGTTCTACTTAACCTTATTACTTATCCTATGTGTATTGTATTCTATTATAGATAAATATATCTCAGTGCTGTGTGCTGTGTGGCTACGGCACTAAATAATACCTTCTCTTCCCGTGGGTTTCGTAAGAGGCGACTATGGGATAACACAGTACCACTACTATCTTGGAACTTAAAAAGCCGACCGAATGGGATAACCATCCAACCACTGGCTTTGAGAGACACAAGCCGAAGACGGGTAGCAGCGTCTTAGGTGTGACAAAGCCAGCCCTGCGGTCACCAACCCGCCTGCCCAGCGTGGTGACTATGGGCAACACATATGAGTTCACGCATTTTTGGCGCGAACTTGTGGAGGCCTATGTCCAGCGGTGGACTGCAATAGGCTGGAATGATGATGATGATACCTCAGTGCGATACTTCGAAAGACAGAGTTTATGGATGGATAATTGTTTTTTTTTTCCATCAAAAGTACTTAAGTGAGGTTGGTACACGCGTATCGACCAAATATTTGAAACCGGAGATCTCGAACAACATACCGACTTCATTTTATTTAGAAATTTCCACTGGATCGAAGTTTGTTTAGAAAATACTGCTCACTGCAAATAGTGTCTGAATAAATCCATTCCAAATTTAAGTAACGGTAGAACTAAATTATCATACGAATGAAATCACGCGCGTTTCCATTCGTGTTACTATTAAATATTTATAAATTAATAAAAAACAAGAAATTCTTTCTAGAATATCGTCATATCTAGATAACAGACCGTGATAACTATGGGAACATAGAACCAAGGACTTTATGTATTATTAATGTTACATTACATAAACTAGATTTGTTATTTTATATTTCACATTAAACTTTAGAAAACCTTTTTTTCATTAACTTCGTACACTGTAATCGATTACAGGAACAATGTCCGAGAGATAAGATCAAACGAAATAATTAATGTTACAGATGATTTCAACGAGTACCATCACATACAATGGCGCGTAGTTATATATATGATTTGTATTGCATTGTCCGTCAGTCCGTTTCATATTAATGCCGTTTTTGTTCGACAGTCTGCGTTTGGCGACAACGCGAACAGCGTGAGGCTTTGACGCTAAATGGTAACAAAACAAAAACTGGGGGTATAAATAGTGCAAGTTCATATTTGATTTAGAAATCACGAAATAGCTTCCTTTAAGTTTAACCATATCAAAACCGAATTACTCAAATAACATAAGTAACAAATTTTCAAAATCTACGCTAATTTTAAATCCTGTATATATCAACAAGTATATATATATGTGTTCGGTGCAGGATTACATAGTTGATAAAGATATTACGAATTTTGTGCTAAAACATAGTTGATTCATTATTTTCAAAACGGTAACTGCGGAGTTTCTTGCCGATTCTCCTCTGCGGAATCTACATTCCGAATCGGTGGTAGCTTTACTTTTACAAATATAATAATTGATTTTTAAAGTTTTAATTTGTAAAATGACGATTCGAAACTACCCACTCAGGGGGCCCATTTGAATAAAGTTGTTTTTAACTTTGATTTCGATTTTGATTTAATGTTTCGTAATGTATTAAAGTAACTCAAAATTTAAAAAATAACCAGAGAGTATTTACTCTATCATAATTTTGTACCTTTAACCGTCATGTTCGATAATTTTCGTTATTTCTGATAACTTATACACATCCATACATACATACATATTGAAAATTGTCAAACCTATAGGTACGGATACAAGTTATAAATGTCGCAAAGATTATATTTTAATATATTTAAATTATCATAAAATTACATTAATTCCACCTTAATTGGATAAACTGTTTGAAATGCGATAATCATCTCTTTAATTTTATCTATTGTGAAAAATCTTAAGTAGACACTAAAATATCGATATAATCTTTAATTAACCTAATCACTAATATAATTATTTTATCTCGTTAGCTCAGGCCACACACGGAGCCATTTAAACTTCCTAATGAATTTTACTACACCGATTTCTAGTAATGTAAAAGCAGAAAATACTAAAGTAAAAATAATTTAAGATTCATTAGAGTCCCCGCAACCATGTTATTCTACGCCAGGAATATTCTTATATGGTCATGACATCATTAAGAAATCGCCACCATTCTCTTAGTAGTTCAAATAATCAAAAGTAAGCAGACAAGTATAACGACGAGATCCATCCCACCAAAAGCTGTCAACTAACAAAGCGTCTAATAAATATTAAACAAAATAAAGCAATTCATAGAATTTCGATGTTTATCTTGTAAAGAGTTGGCTCTTAATAGTTACAGTGGTACATACTAATATCTGGCACATATTTAAAGAAAGACTTTTAGGTAATGGGTTAGGGAGGAAACAGTATAAAGTCAACGATTAAGCCTCTCTCGACTGTTGTTACATCTTCAATATAACTTTAAAATATTTGTGGTTCTTCTCATATTGTAATTGTTTAACAAGCGGTACTGTGTGGTTACGGCATCAAAGAATATAGCCAACCCCTCTCTTCCCGTGGGTGTCGTAAGAGGCGTCTAAGGGATCAGTGTTGCAAAAGTGTAAAATAAAAAATCGGTATATTTGCCTCCGAAAAATCGGTAGAAATCGGTAGATTTTTACTCGGAGTAAAACAAAAGTATTTTAAGTCAATAATGCGTTCATTTATTTAAATTTGTTCCGTTAAATTAAATCAAATTCTTTATTTGCATGAATATAGTGAATACATAAGGTGTTATTAGTTACAATGTCTCATATAATCTAGCTTAAACGGCGTGCAAATTTTTGTTCCATTTATAATTATAATTATTTTACATTACAGAAAAAGAAAGTACTCAAAAGCAATACGTTTTATCACTAAGAAACATTAATTATAGAAGTAGTCCATACAAGCATCATAAATACAAACAAATCAAAGATAATAATTGCATTATTTCATTCTTCGCAGCAACTGCTAAATTGCTAATAATGAAACAGATTATTAGTATTCCCGACTTCCCGTGGGTGCGATAGAATAGCACGTTGCCGCGAAAGAAGTATGAATTAGCGATGAATTCGCTTAACACTTCACAAAATTTCGCAACTACATTTAATTTGTTAAATGTGAATTGGATCTTCCCATGTCAATAATGAATCCGAATACTAATCCTAATCCATCGAAATAATCCAAAAATAATCTATCACTAGTCCTATACCTAATTCAAGAAACAAACCCGAAGAAAGTTATCTTCAGGGATTTTCCCTTGTATACTCACCAGACAATAATAAACTCTATTAAATCACGTGTTAGTACAATTTGTTTTAACACACCGCGGATTTGAACGGTCATATTCGACGTGGTGGGAAGAATTTCGGGAAGTCCCCGTGCATTGATTTTGTGTTACCTTTTTCTTTTAGTGTTACCGTATTAAGAATATTATTTTACCTTTTTTTTTAGAAAATTATTTTACATTAGTTGAAAATTCAAAAATTCGGTAGATAGCACTGCTAAATCGGTATATCGGTAGACAAGGGCCAAAATCGGTAGATCTACCGATAAATCGGTAGCTTTTGCAACGCTGTAAGGGATAACACAGTTCCACTACCACCTTGGAACTTAAAAAGCCGACCGGTGGCGGGATAACCATCCAACTGCTGGCTTTGAAATACACAAGCCGAAGACGGGCAGCAGCGTCTTCGGTGCGACAAAGTCAGCCCTGCGGTCACCAACCCACCTGCCCAGCGTGGTGACTATGGGCAAAACACACGAGTTCACGCCATTTTTGGCGTAAACTTATGGAGGCCTATGTCCAGCAGTGGACTGTAATCGGCTGAAATGAGCGGTTAAAATAACTTATTTCTAAGCATACAAAGTTACTTGTCTAGTAATTTAATAGCTTTTTCCAATTCGAAAATATTAAATTTAAATTACATTTAAAGAATGGTTCCTCCGTAGTGAGCAAGAATGATAATCGTCTAATAGTCTGAGGTTACATCACTGGAGTTCTTTTACATCACTTAACTTATGATAAATCAAAATAGTATTTGATTATTGTTATCGCTTTTCGCTCGGTAAATCCGGTGTAGAGCGATCGTTACGTATCTTAAGAATCGCTAGGCAAAAACCCAGACCGCGTGTCGAGCTCGCCGCTGGACCAATCATCCGAACACATGTCCTTCATGTTTTAAACATGGCCGGATTCAATCTTCATCTGACCCCGCGGAGGAATCTCATGAGAAAAATCAATTACGTTTACATGAAGGCAAGTGTGGCTTCATATGTTATGACGGTGGAGAAAAACTTTTCATGACTTTTGTTTTATTTTTATCAAAAGTCACCTGTGGAGTAGAAGTGTAGTGGACGTTAAAGATTTTTTTTAACTCTTAAACAATTCGACATTGGACGATAAAAAGTATCTACTTACTGTCAGTATCAAGAGAAGGACAAATTTTATATAGATTTGTTATTTTGTTTGACCAAAAATTTTCATTTATGTCATAATATCTTCGTATAGGTAAGCTATATGCATATATAGGTGAGCTATATGCAATTTCTTACTATCAACTTATTTTTACCATATTATAGGTAAAATAAAATATCTTTTATACTTTAAACGGACGATTTTTACATAGACTAAAACGAAAAACAGTATAATTTAATAAAAAAAAACTATCATCAATATTTTTTACATAAAATAAACCTACAAATTACCAATAAGTAGCAACATCACAGTATTTATAGCGACAAAGATAATCTTCTATCTAAAATTTTCAAAGATAAAATTCCTCGCGAAATAAGAATCGAACCTGTGAAACTAACAATATTTATAAGGCTTATATATTACGTATAAAAAATAAAATTCGTTGCCGAGGCATTTCGAGTCGGTGTCGGGAAGGAACCGACCCGTTTCAACATTTTTTCCTAGTCGACAGACGGCCCCTGATTTACGGTGCATTGTTTGAAATAAAGTTACAACTAGTATCGACGGTGACGATCGAATAATTGTATACCTATACTTACATACCACTCTTTATATATTCTTATATATTTTATTATATATTGTAAAACACTACTTGTATTATATATAATATATTATATATAAATATATAAGACTTCTTTTTTAGCAGATCGAAGAAATGAAGCGCAATTTAATTTCTTTTTTTAAATTGAAACATAGATTTTTATTGATGTGCATTAAGTTTATTTTAATAATTATTAATAAAATAAATAAATAACGCCTCACACTCAACGGCCCGGAAACATATACAATATAAAAACGGGCATTTTTGATGTAGACCACATAAACGTCTATATATGAATAATACGGAATCAAACCCGCGACCCCAAGCGCAAAAGCCAGTTCTGTGATCGCTGCGCTAACGCGTCGCCTAAAATATAAATAAGTGATTTGCGTTTATAATCATTGCTTTGTTAAATTGACACAAATACGAAGAATGTTTTCCCTGCAACGTGCGATTTAACTGCGGTGTATTAGCTGTGATACTCAATAGAGAGATGTGAAGTAAAATGAACCGATGATTGTTATGTTGCTGTTAGTTTTATGTTGTTATTGTTATAAGAGACGTCAATTATATATAAAGTATACGTTTCGAAATAAAATATATAACATCTTATAAAACTTAAATAATTGTTGTGCCACAAAACAAAAGTATAGGGATTGTAGATATCAAATAACCTTAAATCTGCTGTATGGTTACGGCAATAAAGAATATAGCCACCCCTTCTCTTCTCGTGGGTGCCGTAAGAGGCGACTAATGGATAACACAGTTCTACTACCAACTTGGAATTGTTAAAGCCGACTGATGGCGGGATAACCATCCAACTGCTGGCTTCCAAACACACAGACCGAAGACGGGCAGCAGCGTCTTCGGTGCGACTAAGCCAGCCCTGCGGTCACCAATCCGCCTGCTCAGCGTGGTGACTATGGGCAAAACACATGAGTTCGCGCCATAATGTTTGGCGCGGCCTGGGAACTTGGGGACGACTGTGTCCAGCAGTGGACTGCGATAAGCTGAAGTGAAATAACCTTAAAATGTATTCTATTTAATTCAAACTTTTTGATTGTATTAAAACAATAATGTATTTGTAACTAACGAGTGGTTATCATAGGCTAGAATTTATTGCTAACAGCCACCAAAGTTTCTGCAGTTAGATTAAAAAATTATTATGAATCACATGGATTAATCGTAAGGATTCTATGTATGTCAAATAAACGTTCAATTTTTAATTAAAATAAATCCCTAACCATCCTGAGTAGGCAGTCAGTCTTTCAAAGAAATCGGAATAATATCATTATATATTTTGACATTTATATACATTGACTAGCCCGTTGGCGCAGTTTGTAGTGACCCTGCTTTCTGCTCCGGGGTTTCGTGGGTTCGATTTCCACCCCGAGTCTGGGTGTATATATAAATAAATATATGTATGTTTATCGAAAAAAAATATATATACATATATAGCTATACCAGTCGGCTGTTACCTATAACACAAGCATTAAGTTGATTACTTTAGGAACAGATAAGCGTGTGTTTATGTTGTAAATATATATTTATTTCGCTTCAGCCTGTAATATCCCACTACTGGGCATAGGCCTCATTCCCCATGTAGGAGAAGGATCAGAGCGTAATCTACCACGCTGCTCCAATGCGGGTTGGCGGATAAATATTTATTTATTAAATAAATAAAATATTTATTTATTATTATTATTTATTATCTATATTAAATTTTGTTACGTAATAACACATTGTTAGTCGTGACTTTATGGAGCACAACTGTAAACATAAATGCTTGCGATGTTTTACTACAAGAATGGACACTTTTACGCAGAAAGGTTGTTTTACACCCCTTTAATTTTTGCAAACTCTCATTGTTGGCGTTATATTCCAAGTTCTAATTAATGATGCAAGTGATATCTAGAGTAAAACAACGATCATTACTAATAGTAAACAAAAGCACAAATCGCAATCAATATATCATTGAGAATGCAGAAATACGACCTCTTCAGAGTTATAAAGCGCCGCCATAAATCCCTTCGCGGCGCAGTACATCGCGTGATCGGCCGGTATTTAACTTAGGGCGCCATGATAATTACGATCAATAATATCATACTGATATATAAACCGAATAGCGACCATTAATCTCGCTATATTGACAGCTCGTGACCCGGCCGGCGAATCTTTAAATTTAACTATTTAATAATCGAGCGTCGACCCAAACTCAACTTTAAAACGTGACGATAAAATTTAACATCAAAAATATTCTCGAGAACATTAGTCGTTAAATTGAAAAGATTTCGAAGTTAACGTGATAAATAAACTTTAAGTAGCAGTACGGGCATGTCGTAGAGAGGGACGGGACGATGGGGGAGTTCGTGTGTGTACAAGAGACGGCGCTAGAGTGAAAAGTGAAGGGCAAACAAAACAAACATTGGGCGGCAATTACAAGCGCCCGCGGTGCGCGCATCGCCGACGTGCGGTTCTGTTGCGACGAATCCAAAATTAAATTTTTTAAACAAAATATTTATTTTACGGCAGACTTTAAAAATACAGCATTTAATAAATAATTATACCTATTATATTTTTTACAACGAGTTATATTAGTCCCTTAAAAATTAAAGGTTAACTAAAAAATTAAAAACTGTAATGAATAATTGTTTTACCGAGTAATTACTTAAATGAATGGCTACGAAATAAGATACTATAAAAAGGTGTTTTATGTAGCATGCCTTTCGATTGTAATCGAGATAAAGATGTAAACTAGAGTAATTAAAATTTTTACCGAAGTTATCGTAATAGAATTTTTTAATTGTCGTCATATACTTTTGAACGAGTTCTATTTACAGAGTTACAAAAAAAAAGCATTATATTACTTTATAATGTATTTTTATAACATTTTGAATACAAAGTATTGTAGTTTGCTTCATTGAATAGTTAACATTAAAACAATTCTAGTTAAACACATCATCGTAGTTAAAAAGCATTAAAATTGAAGATTGTTTCAGACTACGTATGTAACTACTACTATCTATGTAAGTTTTCCGGTGGAGGTTGGATGAGGCTAGCGGAAAATCGTGATGTCTGTCGCGAGCTTAGGGAGGCGTACGTCCAGCAGTGGACTGAACTCGTATTAAAATCAAATTTTTTAACTGTCATACTTTTTCCAGTCCAGTATACTTATACATAGATACTTTAAATACAGAAAGATGAAAAATAAATCGTTTACTAAAATAACCATTTTAAATATGGAAATAAAAAATTCTTCTTTGTATCTATTCCATGTACCTAATATGTAAGTTTTTTTCTTATAAATATGATCTCTAAATATCTAACTTTTGTTTTCATAAAACTGAGGCATTATATATTAAGATTTATGTATGAACATCAGTGAATATCACATGACTGCCTCCTTTATGAAGCACGAACTTGATGACAATGACATGACATGACATGATGTGTATAGGCTTCAAGCACAGCGCTAAACGGAAGTGTACATTTCAAGCTTATTAACAGCGTGTGACAAGAAGTACAAGGTAAAGTGTGTTTTTCATTTATAAAACATTATTTATAAGTTCTTACAACGTATCAAAATATCAAGTTTATTATTGATTGTCGATATTGTTGTACAAGAAAGACAATTATTTTGATTATGTAATAATAATCAAATATTTTCGATATTAACATTATATACGTCATCAAAAGTCATTATACATTATATATGTCAAATAAAATAATAACATATAAATATAATAAAAACAAATAAATATAATAACAAATAAAGGTATAAAAAACATTATATATACGTCATCAAACTTAATATACTTCAGCAAATTTTGTGAATAAATAAATATATATTAAAAAAAAAAAAAAAAAAAAACTAGAACGTCTACTGAATTCCGAAAACTATGCATATTATTACAATGATGACCACACATAAATATAAACAAAACGTATTCACTTAGAGGTAAAGAAGTCACGGACAGAATTAAAATCTTTTTTTTTTCTTAAGAAGGCTGTAGTCATCGTTATTCTTTACTTAATTACATACAAGCTGTATCGTGTTGTGTGTTTATGTCGTGCCCAGTAGGTGGCGGACCCACAGACGGACACGTGATCTATACATAAAATTTACAAAACAAGGACGCACACGATGCGCTGTACTGCACAAAATTCCTCTTGTTCCATATTTAAAAAAAAAAAAAAATTATCCAATGTTAGTCATTATACTTGATATTAGTCTAGCGGTCACTGCAACTGGATGTTGATTAGCGAGGTGTCTTTAATTCCTGGTCACGATAAATATTGCATAATGATCATACAAATGCTAAGCCTGGTTTTGGTGTTTAAATTTATGCTGTGTTTGTCGTCGGACATTAACGTACAAATTTCATGCAATTTCAAGACGTCGAATGTAAAGCATTTATTTATGCGTATAATTTAAACAAACGACGGAGAAAAACAACGGAAACTAACTTGAATCAGCAAAATTAAAAGTACAGCTACATAATTGCAAGATATACATAAACATTACATTTATTAAAGTAATTAAATTGTATAAACATATTTAACACAGCTTCAAAAATCCAGTTAACAGGCAACAATAAACAAATAAAAAAAAAAAGTAAACAGTTAAACACCACGAGCCCTAAAAAGTAACGATGGAATTCTCCGGTAATTAAAAGTATTCATCAATCACTCTTAATTGTACCACGTGCAGACAGACGTTTGTTATAGAATTATAACTCAATTTATTATATCGTCTTCATTAGTTAAAAAAAAAGTTAACTGTCGTTTTTTGAGTTTTACCACTGAACCTACTGTGTCATCACTCATCAGGTAACATGATAACTCTCAATAATAATCGACTTGTACATAAAAAAGTATTTTCTATTTACAATAAGATATTCAAAAATATAAAAATTGTAAACTTGATGCGTAATTATACTTTAGTGCGCATTTTGTAATTGAAATTGAATTATATTATTTTTAATGCTTACTTCAAAAATATCGTTAGTTATTTTAATACGTACACCTCAAACATTTATCAAACTACGTCGTAAGTTTTTATTTGTATTATAGTTCTGTGGATATTTCGTTTTAGTTTCACTTAATAATGGTTTATTAGATCTGATTATTTTTAGCAGCAAAAGGATTAATATTAAATACCTAATACCTTGAGATATAGCCTTTATTACAGTTTTGAGAAAGTAACGGATTTATTTTGAACAATTAATTATAATTACGTAGCCGTTTTATTATGACATAACCCTAAATTATATATAACATTTTCACTTATCAAACATGCATAATTTTGTCCTTGCTCTCCGGTTTGACACATTATCGTCATTAGATAAATGCGTCTCGTGTTAATAGATCAAATTCTTACAAACAAAAGTAAATAAGTGAATTTCAATCAATTTACATGTATTAGTTTTATCCAAAGACATTATTCCAACCCCATTCCTATCCATAGAAATCTTTATTATATTTTTCCCCTACCTACGCAATAGTCTGGATCTACTAATCTCTTGATTCTCGGACGAGGCTCTCTCCTATAATTATAATTGACTTACACATAGAGGTGTAATTCAACCATTAATTTTATTTTTCAAACATGAAAAAGAATATATGGAATGTAATTTAATTAGTTAAGCCCAATGATTTTTCTTAGAAAAATATAAAATAAATAAAAATTTGAAATAAAAAACATATAACAAAGAAAAATAAATTAAATGAGTGATATGTACCAGGCGTTTATAAAACAATGGAGTAGTTTTTGGTCCATAAATCAAAACGCGACCGTTTGCAACAAGGAAGCGGTCAATCATTCCCCTTTTTACTCAAACGCAAAGCGCTTCTCGGGTGTGGCTACGAAATATGCGTTGTGTTTTTAACGCCTTAGATAATAAGATGTACCTACAATACCTACAACTTATATAAAACATGGAAATATAATAGCTTGTGCTTTTAAAGCTAACTTCATAATAAGAATTATTTCCGAAAAAAACTCGTTTAATAAGATTCAAAAATTTAATCGATTTTTCGTTTTACATTTTAATAAAATTATGTCATGAACATTGTTAAAAAAAATCGTTATTTAGGTACTGTCTTTATAACATAAAATAAAAACCCCAAACGCTACTTTCCTAACTGCACTCAGATAATCATCGGTTGAAAACGACTGGAAAAAGTAAACAGCTTTGAAAGAAAAAAAAAATACCCGTAGCAAAAAGGCGGTTTTAAATCTATTATAATGAAGTAAATTAATAAACAAACACGACTAACGAACGATAACTACGATATTAATGTGGTCCGCTCTCATTAGTTTTAATAATTTTCATATAAATTGCCGCGAACAGGCGAGCTCATATTTCAACCATTGTTTGCAAATCAGCGATGAGTTCGAACGTGTCGGCCGTAATAACTTATCGTGTAGTTATAATTTACACAGTGACTTTTTATTAGTCACGATGGAATTATCTATTAGTTTTTTAAATTGTATAAAAAAGTCTTCGTCAAAATGTGTCTTTCTATAATCGTTTTTATAAAAAGAGAGATTGAACCCGCGACTGCTAGCGCACGACCACGCTACGACCACTGACCCAATCATTATACAGCATTGGTTCTCATAGCGAATGCCTGTAATCGTCTTGATACATTATCAGGAATACACATCTCTATGTAAACGGGCACACAATTAATTTCACTTAGACACAACTGTTATACGGCGCACTGTACACGGGACATTTGTAAGCGTCGGTTTAGCCAATAAAATACAATCGTAAAGTTGTTTGAAGCCAGACATTACTTGCGGGAATTTATTTCGATTTATTGTACTTACTTAACTGACAAATTTCACTGCTATCCGTTTTACTATCGATTTACAACTAATCGAAAGGGGGATAGATAAGTACATTCTGCTTTCTGCTCCGAGGGTTGTGGGTTCAATTCCCACCCCGAGTCTGGGTGTAATATAAATATTTATTAACATATTCATATATGTATTATTTATAACATGTTTATCGTAAAAAACATGCACATGACAAACGCTTGTATTAGCCATACAGGTGTTTGCCGTGGTCTGGGTGTTTGTGCAGTCCTTGTGGGTCTCCCCACCGTGCCTCGGAGAGCACGTTAAGCCGCCGGTCCCGGTTGTTATCATGTACACCTGATATCGATCATTACTCATAGTAGGGAATATATCCGCCAACTCGCACTGGAGCAGCGTGGTGGATTAAGATCTGATCCTTCTCCTACATGGGGAAAAAGGCCTATGCCCAGTAGTGGGATATTACAGGCTGAAGCGTTATCGAAAAAAAAAATATATATAATATGTAGCTATACCAGTCGGCTGTTACCTATAGCACATTTAGCATTAAGTTGCTTACTTTAGGAACAGACGACCGTGTATGTATTGTGTAGATATTTATTTACTTATTTATTATTTTATTCTTAATTTGTTTTGTTAGTCGTTTTTCCTGATAATCACGAGATAAAAATTAATAAAAATCGAGCACTTCGAAATTCAACACTATTAAGACATCCGATCCGTATCCGAAACCGCGATCTATTCATAAAGAACTTAGCTCTGTTATCGTTATATAATATTTTATACCTAATCCTCACATAGTAGGTACTATTTTAAAAATTATAACATTATAATGTAAATAATAAATTTTAAAATACGAGTAAATACCTAATTTCATTATTATAAACGCGGTAAGTGATACTTTATCTTTGAAAATAATCTATTTTTAATTGTAATTAATAAGTAATAAAACGCTAGTCGTATTCTTAAAACGCACAAAGTTTTTAACGATAGAATAATTATAATTTTTAAATTCGCTAATGACGTTAAGAATTTTAATGAACGTAAAGTTCTAAATATTACGGAGAAAAGTTTCACTTTTCGTAAGTATTTAGGTGTAAAAGAGAATATTATGATACATTAAGTGACAGACAAAAGAAAATAAAATACGATTTAAAAAATAAACAATACACAATACAAATTATATAAAAGTTGTTTCAGCCAGTTTCAATAACCTGTCATTAAAAATATAAACAATTGAAAAAAAATGCAATTAATTTAAGTGACATTATTACAATTTTTACATATTTTATGCTTTTCAAGAAATATATGTATTATTCTTTAGTTATATAGAAATGTTCTGCTCAGAGTTCTGTTGCTTACATTAGTATCCTCGCGAGTATTCTTTGCCCGCAATAGTGTTGTAACATCGGGCGTGACATATCGACGGCTCTCATTAGCAATGTTATCGGCCGCGAGCGCCGCGCGCCGTACAACGATCCGATGCATTAGCTTACACGATAGGTTTATATAGTGAGACGGTTTATATGAAAATCGTGTATTTATCACAGTTTTTTTTAAATAAAAACTGCGGAGTTTTTTTCCCATTCTCACTCCAGAATCAACATACCAAATCCGTTCTATCATTACATGTGCTGAGTGGCTACGGCACTAAAGAATTTAGCCACCCCCTCTCTTCCCGTGGGTGTCGTAAGAGGCGACTAAGGGATAACAAGGTTCCACAACCATCTTGGAACTTAAGAAGCCGACCGATGGCGGGATAACCATCCAACTGCTGGCTTTGAAATACACAGGCCGAAGACGGGCAGCAGCGTTTTCGGTGCGACCAAGCCAATACTGCGGTCACCAACCCGCCTGCCCAGCGTGGTGACTATGGGCAAAACACATGAGTTCACGTTATTTTTGGCGTAAACTTGTGGAGGCCTATGTCCAGCAGTGGACTGTATAGGCTGTAATGAAAATCCGTTCTAGCTTCACTTTTAATTATAACTAATTAATTAAAACCACTATTATTTTTTGTATAGCGACTATTCAAAAGTGCTTTTGAAGCCTACCTGGGGATAAATGGCCAGTGCCTTTATAATCAGACTTATGTGGGGCGATCGATATTTCAAATTTACAGGTTTGTTACAGTTCAAACTTTTAAGTATTTATGAAAACTTTGGTACATACTTCAATATAGGATCTGCCCTTCAGGTACATATTTAGAAATTCTTAACTCTCGTCTTTAGAAGTAGATAATTTAAAAAATTCGCTTAAGATTATTTAATTAAAATGAGGCTGTAATGTATTGCGAAATGACGCGTTTTATTTTATTATGTAAAAATTAGTACGCTATGCAACTCCCTATGTAATAGGTTCCACATACGTATCATAACTATATGATATTGTTACATAATAATCGATTACCAAACTAAAACATACGTAACGAAATACGAAACTAGTTTTTAAGTTACAGGATGAGACGTGCAGCAGTAGGTGTGGGCATTTTTAAAAAAAAATTAAATATATTTTTAACTATTGTATATCATCTGACTGACTGGCGTCATGTAAGTCGTTCACAATCACAATCACATTTCGCGGGCGGCGACGGATGGCCACTTTTAGCGAACAGCGCAGCGTCGTGTTTTGGCGCTTCAAAAGGTCCGCCGCCGCTAATAGCCAAAATAAACAATAACCTACACGTCCATACCGATCGAATTATATCAATCCAATGTCGCCTTTAAATAACCTGAACATAGGTATTACGTTCTTATGTCCGATTTCCCCGATTTGTACATCGATCGCCATACAGAAACCAATATATGCTCACTATTCCACACAAGAGTAAAACATAATAAATTTAAATAATATCACGACCTTAAGGCAGATTAAATACAAGCGTTATAGTTGTTGAGTATTTCTCGTAAAATTTAAAAACATTTTTCTTACAGTTATCGGTGCAAGAAACTTTTTTCGACGTTATATCGTTGCAAGAATTTGCGCTTAAAAGCAATATTATCTTCCCGGCAACGTTGATAAATGTGAAGGAAATATTCAATTACACTCTATTTACTTATCTCCCGTGGCTCGTTGCATTAAGAATTGTGAAATTTATACAGTCGTGGCTCCTTTATCGGACACTTGTAAGAAATGTGTTTCACTTAATATCTCTAAATACGTTTCCCCGTATCAATATTTTATATAATCGCGTATAGAGTTACTTTATTAGTGCACTTAATATTTAAATTTATAATTGCATGATTATATTTCGTTTAATACAATCTTAAAACGTAATTAATGTGAAAATTAATTTTTTTCGTTTCATTCGAATGATACTCGTTTGTGTGTGATAAATTACATTACTATCACAAACATTTTGAGATATCGAATAATTCCTCAGTTTTAAATGGAGACTGATTGAACCTGAACCGTACCTTCATCTAGTTATCTATAGTGTTAAGTCGGGGAATAAGTTTCTTCGTATTTTATATAGAAATTCAAGATGAGATTTTACAAAATTTTATTTACATTAATTGTATATGAACCTAAAACTATAACCTATAAACGCACATAAGTTCACGCATTTTTGGCGCGAACTTGTGGAGGCCTATGTCCAGCAGTGGACTGAAATAGGCTGGAATGATGATGAATGATGATATATGAACAACTTTCGATAATTTGCCGCCATCTCATAGAAAGTGACAGGATTCCGTTGCTGTAGAAATTTTGGGACTTCTCATTAAAAAACTCGCGACAAGTAGTTTTAACAGTCATCTCTTGATGTTAACTTTACACAACCTAAATAATTCTGAAGAGATCGAAGCAGATGGAAATCTGAGGGTGGAATATGGTTCGATATCATCACTTAAAATAGAATAGCAAATGAGTACACGGTCCATGAGGTTTCTTTCAGTGAGTTCATGTTGCACTCATTTATCGAGCTTTTTGTATAGTCAGTCTTTCGAATGGGTCAAAACTGTTTTATGGTCAATTCAAAGATTCACAGATCTTTAGCTATGTCGCAACTACTCTAATGTCGATCTAGCATTTTTTCAAAAAATGTCGTTACGTTTATCCGTAACCGGCGACTAGAGTGAAATTCATCATTGATATTAAAATTTCCGGACTGATAACGCTTAAACCAATTTTATGCGACTGACACTGCATTAGGTCCATAAAGGTCAAAAAAAATTTTTTAGCGGCTTGAGTAGTACTTTTCGTTTTTTAGAGTAAAACTAAAATGTACCGAATTTCCCCGGGAAACTATTTTTTTTTTAATTTTATTTACAAACAATACAATCAAAAAGATTTTATTGCCACTTTTACTAGAAAATATGAAAAAAGACTCCCCGACCTATTACAATAAACGATTTAAAATATTAGAATCCTTGCTATGTACATAAGTATATGTGTATTATTAGTTCTTTATCATGGATCATATCATATCATATAGATCATATCGCATGGATCATCTTATTTTATTCAAAAAAAAATTACTTTAAATAAAAACTACAGTAGTATACCTAAAATACTAACTCCTATACTTATAATACAATATAGTGCATTTATAATGAACTAGCTTATGCCCGCGGCTTCGCTCGCATTGATTTTTTTTTTAATAAAAAGTATCCTATGCTACTTCTAATACCTTTAAGAATATGTGTACAAAGTTTCATAATGAAAGGTCAAGTAGTTTTCGCGTGAAAGCGTAACAAACAAACTTACATTTACATTTATAATATTGGTAGGGATTAGCATAGCAAAGGAATTAGGGAAGAAAGCTACAACACTTTTCCTGAAAAGGAAAGAAGAATTTCGTCTAGATATGATATTTTAGCAAGCTGGTTAATCCATTACATGTTATTAAGTTACTGAGTAGGCGGAGTTACTCTCGTTAGTAGTCTTCTTTTTACAAGAAGTATTTAAAAAAAAACTATTTTTTTAATAATCCATCCATCCTCATTCTATAATTAAAAATAACACAATAAACCAATGAATCAGCTTATCATCGCTGATTTGAAGTCCACGAACCTAAAGCGAGGCTCATCGCTCGCGCCGCGCCGCGCCGGGGGCGCATCATCTCCACAGATTTATGATGCCAACCTTTGTTTACACAC
This sequence comes from Melitaea cinxia, assembly GCF_905220565.1. NCBI lineage: Eukaryota > Metazoa > Arthropoda > Insecta > Lepidoptera > Nymphalidae > Melitaea > Melitaea cinxia. The sequence goes on along the minus strand of NC_059412.1, from coordinate 775,487 downwards.
CGCTCGCCTATCGCCGCGAACCTGTAATTAATACGCCTGTGTGGCCCGATGGAGGCTCTGGAGATTTCATACGTTACAAACCGTAACTTTTACGCGCTTGCAAACCGTATTATATAAGATTTTGAGATTATTACTGCAACTAAAATGGAATTACTGTTGAAAATGTGTTCTTTTGTTGTAATTGTAACTCCTAGGGCAACACATACAATACCTACAAGAACATACACTTCAGGCAGCGAGTTGAATTGCATAGTTTTCTCCCGTTATGGTAAAAGCTTTGTAAGTTTAATCTGACGCAAGAACCAACCGTTGATAAACATTGCATTTACCTATTCTTGCAAATACTTTTGATATGTTTAAGACGGAATACACGATAGAACTTAATAATCCTCACTAGATAATCATTAAATTATCACTTAATTATTGCGATTACTCAATTTATAAATAAAAAGTAATCGCTAAATCCGTCGCTAAACGCTACACTCGAGAACGGCTGGACCATTTCCTCCGATTTCACCGATCTTTTAACCACCACCAATTTTTTTTACCGATTGTTTTTAAAGTTTTATAATGTTTTGTAGAAGGTTCATATTTTATTGACAGATTGATTGTAGGACATAACAACCTCTATCGGGTTACCCACAAATATGAATAGCATACACACGTACACGTATAGACTATGATAGTACAATACACATCCAGCCTATAACATCACACTGGACATAGACCTCCTTCTCCATGTAGGAGAAGGATCGGAGCCTAATCCACCACGTTGCTCCACTGCGGGTTGGCGGATATGATCCCTACTATGAGTAAACGATCGCTATCAGGTATTTATGATAACAACCGGGACCGATGGCTTAACACGCTCTCCGAGGTACGGTGAGGGGACCCACAAGGACAGAAATCCAAACCGGAAATAAATATTTGTATAAATACAAATATCGAGTCCGAGCGGGAATCGAACCGTCGGTGTTTTAGACGACTACTCGCATCACTACACCAGAGCGGTTGCTAGTACAATACACATTATCTTAGTAGTTATTACACGGTTCGGTGCAACAAAGCCAGCCACCCAGTGGTGACTATGGGCAAAACACATGAGTTCACGCTATTTTTGGCGTAAACTTGTGGAGGCTTATGTCCAGCAGTGGACTGTATAGGCTGTAATGATGATTACACGGTTAGATAACCGACTGGTGATATAGTATCTATACACAATATTTAAAACCTGTGAGAGATTAAATAAATCGAGCTCGTAAGCACAATAGAGCATGTAGTAATTACAAATAATTGTTGTGATAGATCAGTCATCGCGTACTCCGTCTAATGGACAGTGCAGTCGCAGTCTTTGATGTCCTGCCAACCGGTCAACAGTCATGAATTGATCGTATTCTCCGAATACCGTGTATAGAATGTAACTAACTAATTTATCTGATCCATTTAGTGTGCTTACTTTGTTTGATACAAAACGGAGTAAAACTAGAGAATTGATATGCCGTACTAATTTTATTAAATATGTAGTATAAATATTAATAATGGTACATGGGTGAGGTAATTTTTAGTAAATCGTGTTTTTTGGAAATCATATTTAAATACGAATTACTGACAATACGAATACGAATTATTGATAAAATATGAATAATATTTTCCGATTTTACCGACATAATAATAAAAAATATGAACTGGTTATTCAAATAAAAAACCATGAGTGCAATTAGAATTTCTTTTCAACCTTCTTTCTCACCTTCGTTTCGCCGACGATATTGTCATCTTTGCGGAGACGCTGGATGAGTTAGGCCAAATGCTGGCCGGCCTAAACGAGTCCTCCCGACGTGTCGGTCTCTGTATGAACTTGGATAAGACGAAAGTTATGTTTAACAACCAAGTCATACCGATACCGGTATCGGTCGATGGTACCCTTCTCGAAGTTGTTCAGGATTATATTTACCTAGGCCATACTATCCAACTAGGCCGCAACAACTTCGAGAAGGAGGCCGATAGGAGGATTCGGTTGGGCTGGGCGGCGTTTGGCAGACTCCGTCGAGTCTTCACTTCGAAGATTCCGCAATGCTTGAAGACAAAAGTTTTCGAGCAATGCGTCCTGCCTGTGTTAACATACGGAGCCGAGACGTGGACACTGACCAAAGGACTGGTCCACAAGTTTAAAGTCGCTCAACGTGCAATGGAACGGGCTATGCTTGGGGTCTCTCTCAAAGACAGGATTAGAAATGAGACTATCCGCGGAAGAACGAAAGTAACCGACATAGCCCACAGAATTAGCAAGTTGAAGTGGCAGTGGGCTGGTCATCTGTGTCGCAGGACCGATGGCCGTTGGAGTAGACGGGTCCTAGAGTGGAGACCGCGTCTCGGCAAACGCAGTGTGGGACGTCCTCCGGCCCGTTGGACCGACGATCTACGTAAAATTGCCGGTGTAGGCTGGATGAGGATTGCGGAAGACCGGGATGTGTGGCGCGAACTTGGGGAGGCCTATGTCCAGCAGTGGACTGCGATAGGCTGAAGTGAGTGCAATTAGAAAAAAAAAAGGAATACATAATCGATCATGGGGATTTGAACCGTAGTCTTCAGGCAGTTCTTTTTTATTTATTTTTTTATAAAACTAAATCGGCAAACAAGCGTACGGCTCACCTGATGGTAAACGATTACCGTAGCCTATAGACGTCTGCAACACCACCTGCCCTAATCCTTGCCTCCAATCCTCCCCAGGAGCTCTAGTCACCACAGGAACACAACACTGCTTGAAATTAGTATTATTTAGCTGTGATCTTCTGTAAGGTCGAGGTACTTCCCCAGTTGGATTGCTCCAGATTATAAGCACGATATTTCCTACTGCCCTACCTCAGTTAGTTCAACAATTAATTATTTTTTTAAATAAGTATAAGCTTTAAGAGCGTTAATTTCAACATGAACGAAAAAAAAAAGTTTCAACATGAAATAACGATAACGGGTCAAGAGAAAAGAGTAATTCAGCCGTTTACGTAGCTTGCGAAATTTAAAATGGCGGTAGAGTCAACAACCCACCGCGTGCCCATCACTCAGAGTGTTTATTTTTCAATTCGAGCCGTCAGCGCGACCGCCCCGTTGACTTAGGGCCGCCACACACAACGAAAGCACATTACCCACGCCCCGACGTGCCACAACGGTTGTTAGGACCGACCCTAGTCGTTATTAGAGGATTCGATTAATTGATTGGTACATTCGACCTATGTTTTGATAGCAATTAAACAAGTTCTCATCGTGATTAAATAAATAAGGGTATAACTAACCTCTCTAATGGTCTTGGATAATAAATCCCATAGGATTCTTTTAATCATAAATCAGAAGTTCGATAAATATACGTTGAGAACATTTTTTAAATTTAATTCTCACTTATTCAATAAAATAAATTTTAGCATGTTTTTAAGCAATTACAGTAAAATTTGAGGTATTAATTGTTTAAGGAACTCGACAACCCTACAAACGATGTGGTCGTTTATACGAGGCGTCGAGAACCTACAATTAGGTCCGAGCCAAAAAGACTTCGAAGGTTGTACTGCTAATACGCACTTGGCTAACTAGTTATGCACCGGACCAATGTGAGCCACTGTCAAAACATGGTAAAATCGTCTTTATTAAAACCTTACTTGGATTCTCCGATTATGCAAACAAAGTTTTGCCGGTCGAAAGTACCACTGCCGATATTGCCACAGTTAAGTACGTTATCTTGCTATAGTATAATAACTCTTCTATGCTGATGTTAAAGTTTAAAATCACACGGACGAATCATCGAGTGAGTACGAGAAAATTGATCATGATTGTTTATTGGTAGAGATGATCATCACGTTATTACATCAAATTCGCGGAAAAAAATTACAAGTGAAAATTGATTTTTAACGTAAACGTATACTCATTATAATCGTTTGTTGATGCAAATATGTTGTAATTACGATGATTGAGCGGCGTCCGAACCTGACACGTGATGAAAACCAAGGTGCGATTATCATTATAACGGTGTTTACAAGCAACGCCACGTATTAACTGACATTATGTACAATTTGAAGTTTACCTCAAAACTATCATTCATCCGCGGTGCTGGCTGCCACGAGGCTTTAAACGGTCTGTCTGATAAACTGATTCCTGGGCCCATCGTCACGGATGCTAATAATATCTTTTATAAATTACCTTAGCAACTTATTGAACAATGTTAACATACAGTTTTTGCTTAAAATGACAAATATAAACAACAGAAGTAAAAAACGAAAAACATAGTCAAGTAAATTATATAAATCGACGGAAACATCAGTGGATATTGCAACATGGTCAGCTGATCTGATTCCAGGACCCCACAAGTGGAAGGCGGTAGCGATCGCACGGTTAACTCAACCGACCGCCGCGGGCCGCAGATATCTATAAACACTCTCGTTACACGGTGTCGTTCTGATTCAGCTGCTAGCTATTTACATTACAATATTTTGTTAGAACAAATAATAAAATCTATAACCTTACATATTATTTGAAATGAAAGAGTCATTTTAGGATCATTATAATATCATGAATGTTATTTAAGAGCGTGAAATATAAGTGCTTGTAATTTTACAGGTTGTTGCTTGTAAGCCGTGGGAACATTAGGATAGTATTAGCCTATTAGGTAACCGATGTTGTTTACTAGACTTTCTTTTTAGATATATAAGTAATATGATAGCAACGCAGATTTTCAGCACACAGATAGTATAATTACATTTTGATTATCGTAGGTACTTTTTGTGTAAAAATGTGTCAAATTACTTATTATATGATGGCGTAACACCAGTCATCCTTACTAAGTATTATAGAGAAATGAAACGTAGGACACATCACTTGATTTGCATAATCATAATATCCTAAAGTTATGACATAAGGGATTAAAGCAGAATTAATAAATAATTTTAACTGAGGTAGGGCACAGAAGGAATTTCCTGCTCAAAATATGGAGCAGTCCGACTGGGGTAGTACCTCGACCTTACAGAAGATCACAGCAAAATAATACTGTTTTGAAGCAGTATTGTGTTCCTGTTGGTGAGTAAGGTGACCAGAGCTTCTGGGGGATTGGGGATTGGGTCGGCAACGCACTTTCGATGCTTCTGGTATTGTAGGTGTCTATAAGCTACGGTAATCTCTTACCATCAGGTGAGCTGTACGCTTGTTTGCCGACCTAGTGATATAATAAAAAAAAAAATAGTTCGATATTTTTATATCCTATATATAAACCTAAATAAATAAATAAATTTAAACGGCGTGAGTTGAGTCTTACGAACTACATCACACTTATTAACATCTAATACCCATGATAACTAGCAAATAAGTGTCGATATAGACATATAGATAAGAAAATGAAGAAAATGTTCAGAAATTATGAATGAATGAATAATAAGTGAAAAACTGTCAGCGTCGGACAACGTCCTTGTTTTACTAGACAGTCACAGGACTGTCGATCTCTAGTTTGTATGGCAAATCGCCTGTGGTATTAATATAATTATAATGCATGTTGAACAAAAGGAACGGGCATTTTGAGTCCGTGGATGTAAATTTTTAAATATAAAAAAAAAACATCTAATACCCTTACTTTAGTGTCACAAAGGCAGTTTCAACAAAATTTCCAATACGAATCTATCGAATCCACAAGAAACTCCTGTCGTATTCTCAAAGGGCGCACATGATCACGGTTATTATCTTCGTGATCAATGCTCAGCGCCCGGACCCGCCTGATTCGAGAGGACAGCGTGTAATTAACGAGTCTGCTAAACGGATTACGCGACTAAATAAAAAATATCTCTGTTGAGTTTGACTTTCGCGATGATAACCGAGTGAATTCCGTCGGGTTATACAAATTGTCCGTCTTAATAATTGAAGATTACGAATTTTATTATAAATTTATTCATAGTAAAATTGAATGTAGAGTAATGACCTATCTTAAGTATATTAATTAATAAGATTTATTGCCAAACAAAACACGCCTATAACGTAGTTGTACTTTTTGAGCAATTTGCAAAATTCATAAGCAGCTACTCGTTTTACCGGACTGTAAGGTAGGCAGCCTATCCTCTTCAAATTTTATGGCGATCAATCACGGAGCTGAGCTGTGAAAATTAAACAAAAAAAAAAAAAAAAAACAAAGAAACAAACTTACACACGTATTCAATATATTGGTATGGATGTTAACGGCCTTATTTATTAATAAAACAATATTGTAGATTTGAAATATTGATACAGCCAGCATATTAAAAAAATCGCTTCTATAGCTCACTTTAGCAAATATAAAAATTCATGCCATGTTATTTATCTCCATTTTAATATAAAAAATAGCAAATATATTTCAAAGACGTTTTCTAGTAAAAATACGACAGCAAACAAGAAAATGATATGAAACATAGTAAACTTGTTTTGTTCGCGTGTATTCGCTATAAAACAGCCATCAAACTATCTTAGTAAAGCGCTAACTGCTTTTACGATCCGAGACTAGTTTCGACTTGCTAAACATTTTATTGTGCCTAGAATTGATTGTTGGGAATAAAAAGATAAGCACTCACCTCTGGCGTTTAAGATAACTGTTTTAAGTCGACTTACCTGAAAAGAAAACACATAGTTAAAATTTTATCGTAAACATAAAACAATGTGAGGATATCGAAAGTGAGTTAAGCCGTTATATTGTCAGGTATAATCACACTCAGATTTCCTTGAGAAACTTAGAGAATATAATATTCATAAATAATGTAAACGTCAGAATGCATTAGTATACCATTAGTATACTCGTAATATGTGCAAACGAATAAAAAACAAAATTTTGTATAAAGAATCGGTTCCGAGCGAACAATCTTTTATCCATCAGTATTATTAAATTTAAATAGCATTAAGAACAATTTATTTAAGGCCGATTTAGAGTCGGAGAACACAAAAACCATAGTTCAAGATTGATTCGTTGGCTAAACGGCGCGTATAAAGACGAGTGCACAAACACACAAATTGTGTCGGACACGCCGCCTATGGCTTATTGTTTTTTAATGGCCGGCCCGCCCCTCCTCGCCTTCTCCATCCATCATACTCGGGCATCGGATGTTTTTTCTCGGACTTGTTCAAATAAAAAACGTTTCTCGTTCCGAATTCCCCGCGGCGATTCGGGCATTCCTTAGAAAGTTTTTAAAAGTGCATTTAAATTAATATCTCGGAGGGTTAGCGCGAGCGACGTAACAGTGTAACGCTGCGGTGGGGTCCTATTACAACTATATAAATAAATTATTTCTCAGGGCTCTTATACGAGTCCTAGCGTAATGAAATCTGATACTTTTTCGTAAGTACCACCAACTTTGTCACATAAACTTTACTCAGTATTTTGCAAGTATTTGAAATGCATGTTGTAACCATTATTTATATATATTTTTTTAATACTTTGACCATTAATACAATTAGAAATCGAGACCGTAATCTTTTAAACAGAACTCGGTACCTAGTTTTTAAGCAAATCATTTAGTACTTCTAAAACACATACGAAAAGCCTAGTAAGTGACTTAAAATACCCGTTAATGAGTTTTTACTGCACGATTTAAAAAAAGGTAAATTTAAATTTGAAATAAGTCACATAAAACCGTCTCCGTCCAAGTTATTGACAGTTCAGTGACGTCTAACCCCTCGTTCCCTTATCGGTCCTGATCGGTCCCAGCACCAGCTGTTGTCACCGATATTTATTCGCCCACTGTCGTATATGTACCGCCATAGTTTATGTTAATTCGTATCGACTAATGAGACATTGTATTTTAAACAAGCGTGGGTGTTTAAGGGTTAGTTTATTATTTGTATGACTCGGGTAGGGAGTCATTTATACTATTTCGGTTACGGTTAACCGAAAACAATATTAAGAGTTTATATTTTAACATTAGTTAGTTTTTTTTATGGTAGTCGGATAGTCGAGATGACTCAGTAGTTGGGGGTAGATAAAACCTGAGATGATATTGTTGAGTTTACCTATAATAAAATCGTTTTTTAATTCGGTATTCTGTGTCCGAATAAGGACAAAGCGTAGAGTACAATCTTAAAATTTTTTTAATGGTATGTACATTTTGAACGCTGTGGCGTGGAAGAATTAAGCTGCAAGCAACCCTGTAGTGCAGTGGGAAATTTACATGTTATTTATTTTTTTAAACAAACTAAAAACCGTAGTCAATCATAACAAAAGTCAATTTCATAATACATTCCAGTTCTCTATATCGTTCACGCATTCATTATTGCTACCAACCTCAACAGAAATAGGTAAAAGTTTTCTTTAACTAAATACTTACTACAATTTCACGGTAATTTACAGAATGGTAATTAAATAGCGCTATGGATTTGATAGAAGGAACAAAGTATTAAAGGAGTTGAAAAAAAAATTACATTTTCAATCAATTTGGGTACGTTTTTGAACTTAAATTCCTTCCGTGGTAAACTTCACGACCATATATCAAAACCTTATTTATCAAAATTGCTTCGCTATAAAAGCCGACACCCCAAAAGTGTTATCTACTTAAAAGCGTAATAAAAAACGAATCAACGGACACTCGGGTACTCCACGTAACGACTATAAAACACCTAATTCAACTTCGCGTATCGTTTCATTAGCGAGGAGCTGACCCTCCGACGAGGACCGCAATCAAGACGACAGGTCAAAGAACCAATACATTACAGTAATGATGTCAGTTCGCCTGTCGACATGTGTTCGCAATCAACGTTGACATTTCCAAGGGACAGTACTCAGTACACCTGCTGTGAAAATATTAAATTTTACATACATTTAAAAGCTTTCGTCTATTTAATTGATAATTGGGTTATTAATTTCGTGTGTTTGTTTCTCGTTATTAATTTATATTAACAGCCCGTCCGTACGGTACCGATAACATCTTTCGGTCTTACAAATTAATTAATTAAATCGCTACCGCTTATTAACGACGGAGTCTACAATTTATTTTTGAAATTTCGAAATATATACATACATATGCATTTCAACGGTCGGTAACAGAAATGTACAAGAAAATTAACATATGTTTATATTCAATTGCAGCAACATTCATAACATCGCTATCGTTTAATTAATTAATTCAATTAACTACGACTATATATTTCCTTTTTTTACAAACACGTTTTTAATGCGTTTTGATTATTATTTTTTAATTTTTAAAAATTTCTCGCATGTATTAGAGTTTTAAATACAATCTAAAACGCATACGGATGGCGTGGTCTTAGTAAGAAAATCCAAAAAGGAACCGAAGCGATGGTGGGATGAAATAACTTGGAAATTCAAAGTGGCACATAAAACGCAGCTTACAATTACATCTATAACGAGATGCAGTAAAACCACTGTATATTAATATTCTAACAAGTCGAAGATTTTATAGCTGTATCAAACAAGCCCACCTCCATATAGTTTTATTGTGCTCGGAACACACTCGCCCAATTACCGAATAACAATTAGCGATGTTCATTTTGCTTACCATCAATTTATTTTCCAATTTGTTGTTCCACGACTTTCAGTTGTTATAAAATGCCTCATAATTAATTTTTTTTTAAAGCGTCACCTGTTACACGCACGCGCACATTTCGCGATTTTGCGATAAAATGGAATTATATTTTCTTTCGACGCCGAACAAAAGTACACATTAAAATTCGTAGTGCAACAAATGTCACATCAATTAAACGAATGAAATGTTTCAACAACGATAAGGAATTTAATGAAAATATGAAACGTGTGTCTAATATATTTCCGATGACTTTTTTTATTGACTGTTATTTCATTCATATTTATGTATTTAATGAAAATACCGCTCTGTACTTCCCTTGAGTTAGGGTCTGAATGTAGCACGTCAATGTGATGATATGATTATTAATTTTTGTCGTCGTGTTATAATTTAACAAAAACAACTTGCAGTTACATAGAAGTTATATAATATATTATCTATACTTCTAATAAAACTATAAAATAATCAATTCTGTGTATTGTAGATACTCAAATGAAATGTTTTAGCAATATTCAAATCGATAATCGATACTGAAGCCAATACTATATATTATTAATGTATTCTGTTTATCTATCTTGAGAACGCAGAACGCTAAATCGCGATGTAAGAGTACCAGAAATGAAATTGAAAAAGTCTCAAAGAGAACAAGAAACAAAATCAACCATGCTAATAAATCATGCATCAGTTTTGCTGCAATTAGGTACAGATAAGATTTGTTTTGAGGAATTTTATTATTTGTTTTCAGTCCCAAGTGGCTGTGAGCGTACTTTAAATTAGTAATATGAAATTCTTCGGAGGTATTCACTACCGTTTTTTGATAGGCATCAATCGCACATATTTATATTATTTATTTATTATTATTTATTTATTATTATTTATTATGAGTGACTTGCGGCCCGCCCGGGCGCCCGCGCAGTGTTTTACATATAAATTACAGTCTAATCGTGGCTGCATAGACCTTTGAACAAGAGAAGTGGCAAAACTTGATCCTGGTTTATTACATAATATTTTATTTGAAACAAAAAAATATTTTCTTAATATCTACACCTTTTTTGTTACATTATTCTTTCTAGTTTTAATTCTATTTTTTCATGGACTTTGGTTAATAGTGTGGTTTGGAAAAAACTTAAACATAATATAAGTTATAACGTCAATATATTTTATAAGTTATAACGTCTTTTTATAACATTACTCTGTAACAAAGTTGTCTGAAAAGTAAGTAAGTAAATTGGTTAGTGAAATAGCAAAACATTATTTAACTTCACGTAAATAAATAGACAGCTTATTATTCTGTCATAACTTAAAGAGTCAAATCCCACGTAAATCACGATTTGTGCATATTGTGTTGCAACGGGAATATTAGAAATTTATAATCGAAGACGAGTCAAATTTATTAATAAGGATTTGTTTAATCGCGGCCATCTGTATCTTCGAAAGCCGATAGCGGTAGTCGTTTCTAATATTGAGTAATGAGATCTATAGAATGTAGGAGAACGACATGTGATCGATGAGAAGAGGCACTCTCGGACTATTACATAGGCAGACTCGTCTAATTAAGTTCAGTGATTGATTTTAACAAAACAAATACAGAAGCCGCTACTGAAATATTTCTATTTAAGATTCATACAGCGCTATGCATAATAATATTAAGATCAATAACCTTTTAACATTCATATTTAAATACAGCGAACATCGATTGTCAAAAATTCTTAAAGCGTTTTATAGATATCAATTGCTGCAGTCGTGTCTAATTTTTTAAAAACTGAATTACATTTTTAGTTTCGTAACCTAGACATATCCTTTTTTGTTTGTTGGTAATAAAATAAGTACATGAATGTTATACCAATAGGTCTGATTCAATGGCACCAGGCTGTCATAGGGCGACAGGAAGTCTTTAGCGAGTCGACAGGCGCCCACCCGTGCGCTCCCCAAGGCGGGCACGCGTTGTGCAAATTTATTTCAAGCGAGGAAATTGGCCTTCAAACGGTACCTACTACACTATGATCGCCTGGTAATTTCAGAGGCTTGGCATATTTGATTGTACCTATCTAACGGACGTTGTCAGTTATATTATAATGATTTTAGCTTAAGTTGATACAGTCCTTTTATGTCATAAATTATCGCTATAGTTTCAGCTTTTTAGTAAAAATTCTGTAACTGTTAGTTTTATAATCTAAAAACTTAAATATTGCAATAGTCATTTCCTTTGCAGGTCTACTAAATCAATTTTGATTCTTTTCATATAATAAGTACAGCTATATTCAAGGAAATCGCCGTTCAATAGCACACGTGTCGGAATGCCGAGCTGAACTGAACGGTTTCCCATATTACCGATATGATTTCCAGGAATCCTGCATTAATTCCTTCGTCGCTCGAAACATTCGTCTTGCATCTCACGTATAAAGATGACTTTATTTTAATATTGCACGCCTGCTTTTTACGGACTATTGTCTTTTTAACATCAGTACGTGCATCGACACTGGCGCCTTACACACTACTAATACATTTTACTAATGAGCACGGGTCACTGTGTAAAATAATAAGAGATATAACAAAAAGTTTAAAACACATTTCATTAATTTTTGTAACAAACTAGCTTCTGCCCGTGACTTCGTCCGCGTGGAACAGTTTTTTTTTTGGGCTAACTGGGGAAGCTCTCAAAAGGAAAAAAAACACCGATTTTGAAACATTCTTCATTGGTGCTCCACTCCTATTGGTCTTAGTGTGATGGTATATAGCTTATCCTCGATAAATGGGCTAACACTGAAAGAATTTTTCAAATCGGACTAGTAGTTTCTGAGATTATCGCGTTCAAGCAAACAAACAAACTCTTTGGTTTTATAATATTAGTACAGATTTTTTTTTAAGTATTAAGAAACTGCGAGCACAAAATTGAATGCAAAATATTCTCGATAGTTCTAAAACAAATGAAGAAAGACTTTGTTCGAGCCTTATTAACTTCATTTAAAAATAACGCAAAAAGTAGGTATATTGATTGATTCAGCCTTTACCTAACATCCCACTTTTGGGCATAGGCCTATTTCTCCATGTAGGAGACATTGGAGGCACGTTGGCGAAAAAGTATATTTATCAAAACTCATAATTCTAAAAATTTTTAATTTCGTATTTTTTCAGGCGTCGTACCATCTAAAATGCTCGATAAATCAATTTGATATTACTTCGTAACGGGGGTAGTGTGCCGGTCGCGGCCGTACGCACGCAACCGTAGTTTTACAAGTTTTCTAAGACAGAACGAAAGCTATTCATACTTTTATGTGTCTCAAACACGATACTCGCATTCAACTTTTGTAACACCTATGTATGTGTGAATTGGACACGGCATTGACTTCGAAGAATAAATATTTTATAATAAAAACAATATCTAAATCGTTGATTAACTAATAGTCACGCTGTAATTAATACGTCACGAAGCGATAACAGTAAGCGCGTGTGCATCTCAATTAATTGGCGCATCGGCGTAACAGCGATACAATGTAGGAGCGATAAATATTAGAGCCTTCGTCTACCTAGAGTTTTAATTATAATGAAGAGCCAATACTAGATATACGTTCAATGTAAACTGAGCTATATGTTGGGTAAGACATAGAAAACATGTTAAAGTAATTACTTTTTGAGATGAGTGCTAAGATTAATTAAACGTTTGCTAATATATTGACTATTCTTATACTTTATTATTAAAATGTTTGGGCTAACACTGGTAAAACTGTAGGATTTTTTCAATAAAAACATTTAATAAATGGTTTCCCAAATACGTATTCCACCATCACGATCTCTGGAGACAAATATCTCAAGCCACTTCCTCCGGTAATCAGGCACACGTGAACGACAAAACTGCATTTCTTTCAACATTTTTTTTGCTCGCTTCAATTAGGCGGCATACCGCGGTTCCGCCCTCCCGTTAGCGCTTCACTAGAATCGTAACCATTGACTTAATTTAAATGGAACATTTAAATAACCGGTTTTTAAATATATTTTATTTTTTGCAACTTTTTTAAGCCTTGTTTTAAATATGTCTTTCAAGATATTCATACCTTTGTATTTACGATTTAATAATTTTAGTAAGTTCTAATCCAAATGCTCTCTTTTTTAAATTACACAGAAGAACTAAAAAACAAATTTAGAATAAAAATTACAATTATAGCCACTACTAACTTAAGATTTAACCCGATGCCTTACAAAATATATCAAAGATTTATATATAATAATTTTTTTAATTAATACTATTATATATACAAGACTATAGTTGTCGGAATCGTATAACGTGAACAGTGCCTGCTTATTTGGCACCCCGGGGGATTAGTCCGGATTCCTAGCGTGTCTGAAGATCTCCCACCGCGGTATATATCCCTGGTAATTAGGTTTGAATAATAAGCGCACCCGGCGACTAATTTTAACAAATACAAAGTGATTTATTTATCTAACCGTATATTTCAATTTTAGTTACCATATTTATAACACTAATTATACTGGGGAAATTTTATCTAATATTTATTAATTATTAAAATTTTAACGATGTTCAAATCCGGGCAATAAAATTGACGTGAGAATGATTAATTACGAATTGTTTAAAATTATAATATCTTAAAGTTATATTGGTAATAAATTCAAAAAATCCCTGCAGCGACAAATTGCCGCTAGTTAAGGAGCAACGAATTCGAAAAAAATAAAAGAAATTTGTAAAAAAAATACCGGTCAATGTTAGAAATGGTACAATTCATAAACAAAGAAATTATTAAAAATACTAATATCCAAGCGATCTCTCAACCGGGGTTTAGTGATGGGAAACAAACGTTATCGATAGATCGATAAGGCAGTAGATAGAGACTCCGCGGGAGGCGCTTATCTCGTACATCTGGCGCCTAAATTCCTGCATGCAACCTACACCGTTCGTGAATAGGAATCGCCACTGACGGACAGACGGACCAGTTAACGAGGATAGATGATAAGAATAGTATGGATAGCCTGAATAGGACGAAGTAGATTACATTTATGAATCAAAAAATTTACAGCTACAATATTTTTCTAATAAAAAAAACCAACACAAATATGATTGCTGTTCACATTAAATTAATTTAATATATCTTATACGTTTTAGAAACGACATAATAGTTTTAAATTTCATCACATCTTGATTTTATTAATTATATGGCGACCATAATTAAAAACCATATCTATACATAAATACATTTTTAAATTATTCTCAGATAAAATCCGTACACCGTATCCGTATTACGCTGTCACGTAAACATACAAACGTTATCGTATTTCGGAATCAAACATTAAACATAATGCAGAAACGACAGGTAGGCACCGTATGCCGTGTACGACGCATATAAAAACACGACGAAACCTCCTTTATTCTGCTTTCAAAAGAAAACTTTAAACGAAAGTGTTACAGTATAGATTGGTGTGACGTGACACAATAATAAATCTTCTAATACGATGACACGTGTCAGGTGTTCCGGGAGCTGTCAGATTGACGTAATGTGTTTATTTATGACGGGCGGTCCGCGTCATCGATGACGTGGGAACGTCCCGGACATACAACACTGATCTACGAGCTACTCGGCTGTCCATCTGAGACTATCACTACTGATCCATCTAAGTCCTCACATTTAATCAAAATGTGCTTAATTTTTATAATTAAAGAATTTTTACTTTAACATAGTAGATGAGTACCTACTATACCTCATCAATATTTTTTATTATAATTACAGTCAAATATAAATAATATATGGTGGTGTGATTAAATGACCTGCGGCAAATTAATTATAGTCATTTTAATGTTTCTATATCTCATTTGTGTTCTTAGTAAGTCATTATGTCAATACGAATCACATATTTAGTTAAAAAGAACATTGACACTAGATCTGTTACCCACGGTACCCACCTAATTCAAAGACGAACATTTATGGAAATAAGCTTAAAACGTAGATTGGAAAACGAGAAAAAATGCTACAATTCGAACTGGTCGTAACTCAGAAATAAAACTAATATTAATTTATCTGAATTTAAATAATGGCATACGATCATATAAATCAATTATTTTTTACGAAAGAGCATAGCCCGAATTCCAACGGTTCCATCTCTCCTGCCACCCATACCAGACACGCTTAATTAAAATCGTGTATTAGCATAAACAAATAAAATGCCCCATTACGAATTCAATTTACAATCTCTAAAGTCGTTTGAATTAGTCGCAGTAAATAATATCTCGGAAACAGTTGGTATAATAGCGTTGTGGCCCGAGCTAAGAGACCCGGCGTGTCGGGTTAGCTTGCTCGGGGTCAAGTTCTTTTGTATGTATAAATATATAAGAACATAATAATATAATGGTAAATATTTATTTTTTCAATAATTGATAAATGATAAAAATGCGGAACAGATTTTTTATAAACAAAATTTCGTTAGGAAGATAGCCTATTCTAAATAAACAAATTCGCATAAAATGCACGAATCTCAAAGTAATCAAAGAGCCAGCATTAATATCAACGCATTCAATAAAAAAGTGGTCCTAAGTTTAAAGAATAATAGGTTTCCTATAACCAATAGGATCTCCTTTGAATCGCATGTCTTGTTCAGAAATCATAAATCACACGACTTAGCGATGATTTGTGTTATTTGTGTATTAATAGTTAGAACAAATATGCCCTTTGGTAATCGTAACCATAGCAGTATGGTCTTCGGGCTTTGAAGATTAATTTTGAATATATTGTTAAGATTTATACCTTCAATTGAAATTGTATTGTTCAGTTCTATGTCATTATTTGAACGCATGTAATAAAATATAGTTCCATTGTAATAAAGACGTTATAGTTTTGTTGTCATATGTTCATTATTATTTATTTAAACTGCTATTACGATTCAGCCTCTAATATCCCACTACTGGGGACAGATTTCTTTCTCTATTTAAGCTAAGGATAAGAGCTTAATCCACCACGTTGCTCCACTGCGGGTTGGCGAATATATTCTCTACTATACTCATATATATAGTATACTAGCAACCCGCCCCGGCTTCGCACGGTTGCAATGCTCATACTACATATATTACAAAATGTCTTTATTTATAGTGTGAAGTTTATTGTGTGAAGCTTATAGCAAAAAAGACAGCGAAAAGTGACATTGTTTTATACTATGTAATGATGAGTAACGATCGCTATCAGGTATTTATGATAACAACCGAGACTGACAGCATAACGTGTTCTCTGATGCACGGTGGGGAGATGCACAAGGACAGACATTCAAATCGAAAAGAGATATTTGTAAATACAAATACACACAGATCATAACAGCTGGTGTGTAGGCGCCGATCATAAGTGGTGCGTGTGACGTAGGTATGTCATACGCGCCACTGCACCAGAGCGGCTGTTAATGAATTACTTTCTGTCATTAATGAATTATTTTCATTGCCAGTAGAATTTTTGTGCCTTGAGGCTCACGTGATGTAGAATTCTACGAAAAGAAAAAAAAAAAACGGAAATACATAAAACAATGTCATAAGTAAAGTACAATCACTGTATTTGCTCGCTAGCGACAAAGATCGACTAAATTTTATCGACAAGTAAAACAATGTAGGAAGGCGAATGAGTATTAAATACTAATTAATAGAGATAACTCGAAAAGTACTCGTTATATTTCGATCAAATTGAAATTAAACCACATGACAAGCACCAACTTTCGATTGAAAAAGGATCAAAACCGTTAGTTCCAGTACAACGTTGAGAGCTTCCTCCTTTTTTTTTGAAGTCACTCAAAAATATTATACCTACCTATTACCAGTACCTATTACCTGCAATATACCCTTAAACCAATTAGTCTCTTTTTTTAAAATATAATATTAATTTAATAAATTGTATTTCGCGTACAGGTCGCGTTACAGTTCTAGGAACGGTCACGTCGCAGTGCGAGCGCGGCGGGACGCTATTGTGTCGCTGTCCGGCGTAGAGCGCCGCGCCACACACCGCTGGGAACGAGGCACGACCCTACCGTCGATATCGATCGACGTGTTAACATTATAATTCTTTTGAAGTAAAACTTCTGTACGCATGCTTAACTTAGGCAGTAAGCCGGTGAATTTGTGACGAGAGCGTTGCGAAAAGTGTGATCGGGCGAGGTGAACGGAAGTTGAGCGAAGTTTTACATCAGTAGTGTGGTTTAAAGCACAGTCGTTTTATAAATTTATGATTTCAAACTTGTATATATATACATTATAAGGTCAATTATTAGAACTTATTTTTATATTTTACTATTATAATTTGATTTACTTACAATTTGACACCAATAATACGAGTATATATATACTCTCGGTTATTTTATGTATTTAAGATTTTCAATATAGAATATAGAAGTTTTGAATATAGAAATTTATAAAATTTGATAGATAATGTACCAAACTACCAAATATCAATGCTTAGAAATAATTGATAGTAATATTAATTAAATATATCGATGCAAAGTCACAGCACTAGCGTGGCGCCTCGTGGGCCAGCGCGCCGCAGGGATGCATTGTTCGTTCAGTTAAAACTGCCTCATATTCGGTTACCCGCCTATATTACACGCGTATACAGGCTATCGATATCTTACTTTGATTTTTTTACAAAAAACTCTAAATCACGGAGCGCTCAATCGAATCTGACCTTTACAAATATTATCATAAACACAAAAATGTAACGAACGCTTTTATTAGTATTATATCATTTCGACCGTAGCGAGAACGACATAATTCTCATTTTACTACTCCTTGAACAAACACGAACCTTTAATAAATATTCGAACAAAGATCTAACGTCGCTCCTTATATTAAAACACTTTTGTCATACGCCCGTCTCTGTTTTATGTGTATATATTTTTTATATAAATCGTCTCGAACAAGCTTTATTTATAAAGCAATAAAAATGATATTTATTACGCGGCTTTGCGTTAATGTGTTGTGAAATTAATGTTCCTAACATAATATTTAGTATGAGAATTGTTTTCGGTCGCGTATTTTAGTCGTCGTGTCATATCGGTCATTATTTTTGTTTAGAGGTAGGTTATGGAATGTTTAACAACTTTACAATATAAAAAAAATATATATGGTGTTATAAATTTTATAAGTTTTTATTGTTTTCCATTTAATTAGAAAGATTCAACTCGATTATGTTATATTAAAATGCAACACCGCTTTATATGGCGCGCCATAATAATATTTTATACATATACTGCTGTTTTTATTTGTACGTCGTCTTGTTGTTTGCAGCGCAATCGCTATGACGTCTTCACTTGTTTACAATTAAATCCAATTCACATTACGATTAAGTACGTAATTTACCTCGGCTACTGTCGTTATGATTATATCATTTCTTATATAAATTCTATTTTAAATACTATCAGACGTTATTATTCGCGTTAAGTCTGTAATATAATCAACAAAAAGATTGTTGAAATAATTTAACACAGATAAACGATGTGGAAGCAGCTTTGTCTGTATTAAGCAGAGCCTTTGTCTGATGTAGCAACACTATTAATCAATATGGTCATAGATCAAGAGACCGGGAGGGCCTGACTTTCGTCATTTCACAAAAGCTGAAAATTTCTAATAGTGAGTTATGTCATATATGCATAGTAGGAACGAAAGTTACGTAAGTAGCCTTTGAAAGTAAAAGGTCAGTCAGTACTCACCTCAGGGTCGACCTTCTTGTACTCGGGGTCGTCCTCGTCGACTTCGAAGTAGAGTTCGGTGGAGGTGAGCGACACGGTGCCCGGCGCCACGAGACCTGGGGCAACGAGCTTGGCCCGAGTGCTGATGTTCACGGGACCTACGACAGTACGTCATCGTTAGCTCTTCGTCACTTCTGATGCCTTAGTACTTTATAAACTAAAATAGGACCTGTTTGCGTAGTTCGTAGCGGCCCTGCTTTCTGCTATGGGGTTTGTGGATACGATTCCCGCCCGAGTCTAGGGTGTGATATTTATAGTTATGTATATATGTATTATTCTTATTTATATAAAAATATTATCTATGCGTATCCGTCGGCTGTTACCTATACATGTATTTATTTCTAAATTTTATAGACTAGCCCGTTGGACGAGATTAAGACGTCATCATTAACATAACGCCTGTCTCCTTAGTAATCTTATATGTAAATGTATCGTGCCACAATGTCAGTTAATATACTCCTCCGAAACGGCTGGACCGATTTTTATAAAAAAAAATTGTGCGTTTTGGGTAGGTCTGAGAATCGGCCAACTTCTATTTTTCATACCCCTAAGTTACAAGGGGCGGGGTTAATGGAGTTAATAATATATATGGCAGAACATTTGTGGGGTCAGCTACTTTTAATATAAAAATATGTAAAAAAAAACTCTATAGAACACAATTCTTGTCAATGAAATTAGAAATACAAGGTGAATATGTGCAAAGCTAGAGCCACTTAAATAATTAAACCGCGTTATACTGTTTATTCTAAGTTATATTATACGATTCAGCCCGTAACATCTTACTGCTGGGCGAAGGTTTCCTTTCTCCACGTAGGAAAGGGATTGGATATTAATCCACCACGCTGCTCCACTGCATGTTGGTATCCACCAACATATATATGTATATCCATACTCCCTAGTATGAGTAACGATCACTATCAGGTATTTATGAAAACAACCAGAATCGACAGCTTAATGTGGTCTCCAAGGAAAGATCGGAGGGCAAGGACAGACATCCAAACAGGAAATAAATCTTTTTGGACAAATACAAATATCTATCCCAAGCGGGAATCGAACCCGCAAAGCGTTGGTGTTTTAGGCGCCTATACCGCAACACTACACCAGAGCGATTGTTGTTATATTTAAAAAAAAAAAAAATTACCTGGTTTTGCGACTTATTTGCATAAAGTATATACTTATATAATGTAAAACACCTACGTGAAGAAGTTACAAATGTCTAAGTATAATAATTAATTCGAACAAATTTTAGAATTATAATTATGAGTGGGAAGATAATTTGAATAACCAATCAGATTAATTTGTATGATTTGGATAAGATTGTTAAGCATCATCACTAAATATAAAATATATATATGTAAAGTAGTCCAAAATTATAAACAAAGTATAGGTTAAGCGCATTTAATACAAAAAAAGAGAAAATTAAACAAAAACTGAAAAATTTTCAAAGAACAGTTTCTTTGATACTGAATTTTATGTAAAAAAAAAAATGTTATAATTGATGTTATGAAGTTGGTTAGCCATGAATTCCGTCACACGAATTTTACGATTTTTTGACCCCTCCCTCGTATTTGTCACAGATGGTCACATTTATGAGATCCCCTTACCTAGTGTGACGTTACATATTTTCCAATTTTAAACCTAAAAATTATTATATATTAAATTAAAACATCAATTTCGACATTAATTTTAGTTCCAATTAAATTATTTTTAAATAAAATCAAAATAAATCCCTAAAAACTTATGTTAGGTATAATATGTTAAAAATTGCAAACCTTATAATAATAACAAAGAAAAAGAAAGATGTAAAGGGGACTGACCATTTTCGGCCCAGCGTGAACAGAATTCATACAAAAAAACTAATAATCAAAAATTTTCATATATTAAATCACGATTATTCGTGATTTTCAGTTGTATCAATATAAACTGATAAAAAGTTTATTTAATAAATATTTAAATTCGTTAATTATATACTTCTAGTTTATTTTCGGTTGGTGATTTGATTACCACCACGTTGCCAGTCTTAAACAAACAATAATTTTCAACGAACAATTGATTTTAAAATATTTTTAAATCAATTATTTGTTAATATCAACTAAAAATATTGTTAAATCGAATTAACAAGAAAAAAATTATCTATAAAAGTATATTTATTAAAAAAACATTTAACTTTGAGGAAAAATAAACTATTTTAGAAACATTGTTATATATATAACAATGTTTATTATAACATTGTTATAATAAACATTGTTTATATTGTGACTAAATAAAAAGCAATGAATAAATTACATTAAATTCGATTATCGATTTAATCGATTTATTTATTTATTGAAAATATTATTTGTTGCCCATTGCCCATGTCATGACAATTATTTGGTTTTTGGGCTGGAAAAGGTACCAAGATTTTATAAATCCACCTGCCCAGTTTTTCGATAACATTCTGTTAACGTACGAATCCGATTAGTAAAACAAAAATAACAAAAACAATGATTTTTTTTATTTTAGAAACCTTGTAATTATCCTCAAAAAACAAAAAATGAAACACCTGGACATAAAACTATATCATTTGTTTAATTCCTACTTGTTAGTACTACTAACTTAATATATAATTATTATTCTCAGGGATTGTCCACTCGGGCCCGAAACCCCCATACAAAGTGGACAGTCCCCTTTATTAATAAGTCAGATGACAACCAAACGCCTGATGATATATATTCGAAAGTCTATTAGAAAGCGTATTGCGCATAAAAATATTGCAGGGGTTTGTAAAAAAAAAATCTCAACTGCAAATCGCTGGATTAAGATGCTATAAAAAATGATATTTATAAAGTAAGAAAAATTAAACAGGTGTCTTTCAAGATAAGAATTAGCAAAGTTTCAGAACTTGTGGGCATATCGGTTGATTCCTTTAACTACGATCCGTACTGGTCGTGTGAGTTTGCGCACGCCTGTTGACATGTGGATGTGTGCGTGTCTGTGTGCGTGTATGTGAGCGGATGCGAACGTTTGCATGTATGTATTTATATTTATACACATATGCTTTGGACGATTTTGTTTTACATTTTTAGCATAGACACAGGGTCGTCTGTTCTTAAGAAAAGCAACATAATACTTGTGTTATAAGTAACGTCCGACTGTTATAGCTTCATTTTTTTTTTTGGTAAAACTATTTATTATATTAATAGAATATGTTTAATATTATTTTGTGATTTCTAGGAATTATCAATCAATAAAAAGTACCATATAACGTAGTTAAGTATGTGTGTGTAAGTAGTTTAAATAATTTGTGTTTGAATTGTAAATAATAAAAAAGCATGTGTGTCAGCTCTGATCACCGTAATATTTAAAATTTCAATTTTATTTGTAAAGAATCAAATTGTAATTAAATAAATAAATCAAAAATAAAATTTATCATTATTACATATATTATATTGACACTTAGACTCGGGACTGGAATCTAGCCCACAGTCCCGCAGCAGAAACCAGGGTCTCTGCTCACTACGCTATCAGGCTAGTTAAAGTCTATTATTATTATTAAAGGTATATCAGTATGGGTCGCGTGAATACGCGCCCGTCTTTTAATATGTGTACGTGTGTCCGTAAGCGTATGCGTGTGCGTGTGTGCACGTGTGCGTGTGCACGTGTGCGTGTGTGCACGTGTGCGTATAGTACATATTACATATATGTGTACTATGTTTGACTCACCGGCAAGGTCCTGGTCGGTATCGCGCTCGTCCAGCAGTAGCTCAGCGTCGTCCAGCAGCTCTGCAGCAGCAGGTGCCGGCAGCTGAGCTCCACCTGCCGCCTGGGCGATGCGAGCGTGTAGCTCCTCCGTCGCCTGGCATAAACCAACCAAACAGGTAATCAGTACTTTCTATTTTATACACGAGAAGAGCGCCAACAAGCGTATGACATGCCAGATGGTAAGCGAGTAACGTAGCATATACACACGTCGAAAGCACGTCACCGACCCTACCCCCAACCCTCCCCAGGAGCTCTGGTCACCTTATTCACCAACAGGAATACAACACTGCTTAAAAGGAATATCATTGAGCTGTGATCTTCTGTGAGTTCGAGGTACTAACCCAGTCGGACTGCTCCAGATTTTGGGCAGGATATTTCTGCCCAGGAGCTCTGGCTACTACACTCACTAAGCACGGGAACACGACATCACTCGAGAGCGCTAGTCGGCATGATGTTGTAGTAACGTTAAAGGTCAGCTAAAGGTCAGCTGGGGGTCAGCTCAACGTCCGCGCGCGCACCTGCAGTATGGCGTCGCTGGGCGGCGGCGGCGGCGCCAGCTGCGCGCGCGCCGCGTGCCGCCGCCCGCGCGCGTCCGGCACCAGCCGCCGGCGGCGCCGCGCGTCGTCCTCCCACGAGTCCAGCTTCCAGAACCCGCCGTCGATCGACTCGCCCTCGCTCACACTGCAAATTAGTTTATACCTCTTATATAAATATTGTCCATTGATTTGATCGATTGAACAGTTTGATTCCTTGATTACTACAATATATTCTTAATTCGAATTCCGCAACAATATAGTTCCAATGATATATCGATATCTCCTTTCCAGACTCAAATGAACAATGCGACATTAGATTTTCAATTAAAAACACTCAAATTTGCATACATTCAAAGATAACAAGATACACACGCACGTGGGACTGACTTTAAAACCCGCAACAATACTCTGGAAATGTTCATAGACATCTTGTTCTCTGGCTCACAGGGACCGAGTGACATTAGTCACCAAGCGCCTCGTGGTGCAGCTTGTCCAGCAGGCGCGCGGCGGCGGCGGTGTCGCGGCGGCGCCAGGCGCTATTACATCTAGTCACTGGGGCGCTCACCCGGCGCGCGCGGCGGCCGCGTGGTGCAGCTTGTCCAGCAGGCGCGCGGCGGCGGCGGTGTCGCGGCGGCGCCAGGCGCTATTACATCTAGTCACTGGGGCGCTCACCCGGCGCGCGCGGCGGCCGCGTGGTGCAGCTTGTCCAGCAGGCGCGCGGCGGCGGCGGTGTCGCGGCGGCGCCAGGCGCTATTACATCTAGTCACTGGGGCGCTCACCCGGCGCGCGCGGCGGCCGCGTGGTGCAGCTTGTCCAGCAGGCGCGCGGCGGCGGCGGTGTCGCGGCGGCGCCAGGCGCTATTACATCTAGTCACTGGGGCGCTCACCCGGCGCGCGCGGCGGCCGCGTGGTGCAGCTTGTCCAGCAGGCGCGCGGCGGCGGCGGTGTCGCGGCGGCGCCAGGCGCTATTACATCTAGTCACTGGGGCGCTCACCCGGCGCGCGCGGCGGCCGCGTGGTGCAGCTTGTCCAGCAGGCGCGCGGCGGCGGCGGTGTCGCGGCGGCGCCAGGCGCTATTACATCTAGTCACTGGGGCGCTCACCCGGCGCGCGCGGCGGCCGCGTGGTGCAGCTTGTCCAGCAGGCGCGCGGCGGCGGCGGTGTCGCGGCGGCGCCAGGCGCTATTACATCTAGTCACTGGGGCGCTCACCCGGCGCGCGCGGCGGCCGCGTGGTGCAGCTTGTCCAGCAGGCGCGCGGCGGCGGCGGTGTCGCGGCGGCGCCAGGCGCTATTACATCTAGTCACTGGGGCGCTCACCCGGCGCGCGCGGCGGCCGCGTGGTGCAGCTTGTCCAGCAGGCGCGCGGCGGCGGCGGTGTCGCGGCGGCGCCAGGCGCTATTACATCTAGTCACTGGGGCGCTCACCCGGCGCGCGCGGCGGCCGCGTGGTGCAGCTTGTCCAGCAGGCGCGCGGCGGCGGCGGTGTCGCGGCGGCGCCAGGCGCTATTACATCTAGTCACTGGGGCGCTCACCCGGCGCGCGCGGCGGCCGCGTGGTGCAGCTTGTCCAGCAGGCGCGCGGCGGCGGCGGTGTCGCGGCGGCGCGCGGCCGCGATCAGACGCTCGCACGTGCGCTCCTCCTCCGCGCGCTCCTGCCCCGTCGCTGCGCACGCGCACTGCGGGACGATACACTGCCACTTATATGATAATAACTCGCATTGCTGTGGCTCAGTAATTATAATTTTTTTAAATATATGTAGATTCTATATTCAAACGCGCCATCTATAATCTATCTCTATCTGATATCTGTGCAACTTAGATGCCAAATCGCCATCTTATAGAAAAATAGAAATACGGCGCCATTTACTGGATATCTGTACAAATTTGATACCAAACCGCTACCTATTAGGATTTTAAAGGATTAACCAATAAATACACACTAAAGTCGTAGTGAAAGTCGTGTGTAATAAACATTTAATTTGCAATAACAAATATTGAGATCAATTATTGAGATAAAAACTACTCTATCTCCCAAGTTGGATCAAATTGCAGATACTTAGAAAATTTGATAAAAATTGGTTCAGTACTTTCGAAGTTTATCGCTAACATACATCGTGACACGAAATTTATGTATATACTATCTGCCCGGACAAATGCCGTTCTGTCAAAAGTTTTCAGTAAAAACCTTCCTTGGCCTTAAGGAACATACAAAAAAAAAGAATAGTCGAATAGGTCGAGCCATTCTTGAGTTATGTGCTTAACAACATTCATTTTCATTTATATAGAAAATATCTTGATAAATGGTAGAAAATCCAAACCTAAGTCGATCTTCACCGAGCTGATAACACAATGAAACATACTTTAAAATAAATTAGCAATTAATCTTTTATAATCAATATTTTATAATAAATTTAGCAAGCAATTTTCACTTAAGAGCCATTTCACAAAAATCGGTAACAATCCGCGAAATTGTAATTTTTTGCCGTCGTTAAACTCAGTATTTGATGCAATAATGTAATTTATATTTTTGAAATATAATAGAGCAACCTTTCTTGCAGTAACATAATGAATCAGAATTTTTATTTATATTGTATGTACAAAATTATTACCCTTTTCATCAGCCTCCGTGGGTAAACGTTCGAAATGTATACTTTGAAGTCCTATTTTTCAATAACCTCTACCTTAAAACTGTATAAAAAGTATGGTAATATGTGGAATATGTTTTTGTTGATACATAATGCAGATTTTTTTTTATTTGTATCTCCGTTAATCCGTAAAAAAATTTAAAGTTACAAATATTTAACAAATAAGTACAATTTCAAAAGCGATATTTTTCTTAGAAAACAAAGTAAACAAACTTACATCATTTAAGAACATCAAAAAAAATTAAAATATTTAATTTTTGTATTAAAAATTAAAAGATAGTATATAATACCACGCATCAAACCCAGTAAAGCAGTCGAGTGCTAGCGCTCTTAGAGGTTAGATCAACGCCAAATTCTGCACAGCCATCTCTTTCACTCACACGCGCCGAGCGACTGTTGTTACAGTGCAATAAACCGTATTTGATACTTTCATAAAAATAAAAAATATGCGTAAATTACAAATGAAACAAATGTATAATTTAATTTTTCTCACATTATCAATACAAATAGGCATTTAAATCTGTTTTTCTTGTTATTTGTTAGTATATATGTTTGTCGGTATCATTGAGTTTATAAAAAAGCCGGCAAAATTTGATAGTCTACTTGCATCCAAAACTATGCAACTCACATTCACACTCAGATTTTCTGGAGCATAATAAAATGCACTTAAATGTTTCATAAAATTGATTTTTTTTTTTTAAATTTATTGACTGTTGTTATATAACATACTAGAAATTTTTAACAAATTAATTTGTAAAAAACATTTTATAACATAGTTATTAAATTTTATTATACATTAGAAAAATATCAAAATGGTTTTTTGGATGTCACACTATACCAAGTAGCACAAAGATCGCGCGGTTCGTACGACTCACGCGATGCGATCAAATTTACCTAAACTTGCGGAGTGAAAAATTGTGAAATGGCTCTTAATTTTGTTTTCAATGATTAAAAATAGTGTCAGTCCAGGATTGTTTTAGGTAACCCATTTTTAATATATAATCTAATATACTAAATTTATTAAAAGTATGTTTCATTCTATTATCAACTCGGTGAAGATAGACTTAGCTTCGGATCTTAGACCACTAGATAAGTCGCTCGCAGCCAGGTTACAGAAGGCGGTGTTACTTTTTAGATATATTTTTTAGATTTTTTATAACACAGTCGAAAATAATATTTCTACGATATATTATTACGAGTACAAGAGTTGCTGATATATCTTCATTTTTTTATGAGCTATGATAATTACAAATCAAATAAAATTTTTGCAGACATCGTCTGAAGTATTCATAAAATTGAGAGTAGTAAAATTAACTTTATATTCTGGTACATGATGCTAAAAACATGAATGTTAATTTTTATCTTAACAATAAAAATTTAAAATACATTTCATCGTGCCTAAAAGCGTCAACATTTATTTTCACTCACATACAGTGTATCATCTGATACAGACATTTTTAAATTTCTAAAAGAGATACATTAAAAAACTAAACTGCGGCAAGCCAAATCACCTCAAAATCAGCATGTTTGAGCACGTCATCGGCCCTCATCCTGTTCAGTATGAACTCGGCCTCATTAGCCACGCGCACGATGTGGTCCCTCATGGCGTGCGACAGCAGCCGACCCTCGTTGATCAACTCGATGAACGCCAGCCCCGCGTGCTTCTGTAAAGAGTTCTGCCACTCCTGGGAGCAGAGGAGCATCACCAGCTCAACCACTGACGTACTGGACTTGAACGTTTGGAGCCCTGGAATATTATAGTAATAACAATAATAATAATATATTCTTTATTGTACATCAAAATATAAACAAACAGTAGTAACTAAAAAAATGTAAAAAGGCGATCTTATCGCTGAAGAACGATTTCTTCCAGCCTTCAGGCCCAGGACTTGTAGTAATGAGGGTATGGTAAGACATTTAGGGTAATAAATAGTATAATAAATTGAGGAGATGTGCAAATATTTGGTTTTGCCAAAAAAATTGGTACATTTTGAAACTTAGTGGAAAGCTTTAAATTTCAATGGAAATTTTAAGAGTGACTAATATGAAATTAAAAAAAAATATATTAAATTACGAAACTTAATGAAAGAGTTTAGATTACTAAGACCAATTCAAAAATGTTTACTAAAACCACTTTTTTATTTCTAATATCAGATTTATTCGTGATCAAATAACTGCTATTGTCAAATAATTGATTTTGATCATAGTTATTAGATTTAGAGGATTAATCAGTCATATGACTAAGATATTACTCTTACCTTCCATCAGTAATTCTTGTCCGTGACTGCCCACTAAAGTTTTGGACAAGAAAGGTGCAAAATCTAGCATTATCTCTCTCAACAGAGGACACACTGGCCCTAGAGCGGTCTCGAGCTTGTGAGTGAGCGACGCTTCTCTAGAGACACCGTCAGCTGACATCGTTGTGCTTATAGATAGTCCCGCCAAAGCTTCATTATCCTGAAAATGGGACAAAGTTTAATTTTAAAATAAGGGTATTTTCAAACATTGTTTTAAGAAATTGTCTAAAGAGGATAAAAAATAATTCATAAATAAGTTTTTTTTAATAGGCAGATTACCCGACATTTTATAAAATTTATAAATTTGAGGAAATACTGACTGTATGCTGAAATTTTACTGCAAAAGTATTTACCGCGTGTAAATGTCGCTGAGCAGTCTGTAGGCTTCTGTTCAGCCGCTGGGCCATGTGGTGGTGTTCGGAATTCCTCATGTGGATTTGTTTGTCTATATCTGGAATCGATAAATAGGACCATAAATATCCACCTGAACATCAAAATTTGTAAACTAATTATTTAAATAGTTTTAGTACAACATCTCCATACCTTCGTGAACGTTGCCCTCGTGATCTCTGTTTCTTCCTGTTATGGTCGCTGGACCTCTCTCACCGTCTTCGTTCAAATTAACGTCGGTCCAAGATTCATCGTTGCTTACCTTTAAATTATTTCATGTCTTATAAATTTAATTTGTTAAGTTATACCAATAGATTGACTATATAATTGAAATATTACTTAAAGTTAAAGGATTTTTATACCAAACAATTTTTTGAAGTGAAAATCGATATATATATATATATATATATATATATATATATATATATATATATATATATTGTAAAAAGAAAACTATAGAAACTGTATCGTTCTGATATATTATTAATCATTTTGTTCAACAAGAAAAAATACGAAATGTGTATTCATGTAATTTGTATCCTGACACAAACAAAATTTAGTAAATTAGTTAGTTATTTAGTTATTTAGTAAATTTTATTCCAAAATACAACTAATCAACCACATAACCGACTTACGGGATGCTTATTATCATCTAAAGCGATCTCGCTGGAGGTTTCAGGGTCGTTGTTAGTCGTCTCGGTCGAGTTCAGGTGAAACGAGCCAGCGTCCTCGATAGAATCCACGCTCTGTTAATGTCACAATCAATATAACATATTCTTAGTAGAAATAATTACACCCTGTTTAATTTATACGCATAAATATTATATAGGTGGTTACAGTTTATACATTTATTGAGATAATAATTTCTAAATAATAAATTACAAAAAATCAAATTGAAAATAAAGGACAAGTATAACTTCCTCAGGGTACACAATATGTATTAACAATATTTAGAATTTACCTTTTAATATTAAAACAGAGAATAAAATATCTTACCTTTTTGCTAATAAAAATTTTTTACCTACTATTTTAATGTTCAACTCATGATAGTACTTACAAGAACATAGAGGGAAGGTAAAAATAGCATAGGTGAAAACAGACATGCAAACCGAGTGGAAGCAAACCAAGTGGTCAAGCAAGCGAAGCACACACACACATGCAAACATACATATGAAGTTTCATATGTATATGTACATTTACGTTTTCAAATATAACATTATCGTATCAACATACTTTCATTTTTTGTTATGAATGAAGTATATATGTATAACGAAAATGACATAGTAGTAATGTTAACAATTTTTTTTACGCTGCGTTTGAATGCTGTATTGTGTTCAATTAAAACTGACTCAAACCATCTAGTTTTTTATATATATTATTGTATAATAAGCTATCTTTCAATAATATTCTTGCTTAATGTAGTGCATTGGTGTCATCTAAATAGTAAATGCTTTTGATAGTATGAATGTCAAACTAAATATCAATATTATTTACAATATAATGTCACAAATAACGTGAGCCTGGCTTAGCTTACTTTTGTGAATATTTTCGTACCTATTGTAGATACGATGAAAACACTACATTGTATGTACAAGTAATTGTAAAGCTTGTGTTCAAACTCAGTGATTATGTAATTTATTAGGAAGCCTTTAATACCGATTTTCTTTAATAATTCAATATTTTATTTATCATTCTTAAAAATCATTAAAAATATATAATTTATGTAAAAGCTTTACCCATCGTATTACCAGGCTTCCATAAACAGTAAGAGGTGTTCACACTAAGAACTCGTGTCTAATTCAAGAGATACGAACCAAGTTAACTACCGACACCGTTATTCCTGATAATGTTTTTGACCTTGCACTGGGAGGCTTATAACCGGAAAACAAAAAATATTTTATAAACTATTCCACATATATTCCTAAGCATTTTTCTAACCCATACAAAACATTACAGGGTAAAATTAAAGAGCTAGTTATTGTCAGTTATCTATTACACAAATTGTCCTCTATTTAAATTATCGGTATAAAGATATGTAACACCGAGATTACGTAGATTTACTATTACTAATGAAGTATAGACTAACATTTAAGGATGAAAGACCCCACTGAAATGTATCTAAGGACAAACACCAAGGAGTCGAAAGACCATCAACGCGAGAAGATATCGCAGTAACTAATAGAGGGACAGACGATCCCAGTCCTCGACCCACAACTAACCTTCGGTTTGGGCTGAGTCTTGACCCGGAGACTCGATTTGAAAAGCGGCTCTTCTTTCTCAGAGGCCGGCGTTACAGCCTCCTTGGACTTCTCACCGGAATTCGGTTTCACTTCGTCCGTGGTCGTCTCTATCTTAGCGACGCCCTCCGTCCCATCCTTTATCAATTAAATGCGACGGCAAAATAAGAAGGAATGTATGAAGCCTCTATGTTTATAATGACACCACACACACGTCAGCGACAACGAAAACCGAATGATGGCAATGTACCAGCAAATGAAAAATTGTCAAAAAATAATTTATGATATTTCGCTCGATTTAGGGAGGGACATGCAGAACAGCTAGGGAACGCCTACTTACAATCACTAAAGACATTTCAGTGAATACTAGACTACCGTTTTAGATCATGATTTTACCGAGAAGGCATGCTAGATATATTTCAAAGGGCATGACGCCTAAAAATTGTTATTACATGTAAAAAAAAGGCTGCTAGAAATAACAAAAACAAAATCTAACTTTCATTCAATCAAACCAAATCTATCAATCATATTTTTAGAAATCAACAAATAATTACTTATTTAAATTAAAACGTAACTACATAATGATAAAAGAGGTAGTACCAGATCTGTCGCAGAGAACTAAATCTAATCTGTTCAATGGGGAAGAAAGGTTTAAATTCATCGAGTATCGTACATGCCACTTTTACTTGTATGAAAGGACCCGATCTAAGTGTGGACTTACCTTCATTGAGGGCGAGTCTAACTCATTCATCGTCGAGTTGTTTTCATCCACAACTATCATAGCGTACTCCACGTCGTCACCGTTGTGTTCTATGCGAAAAGGGATAATATTAATAAATACATATTTAATATTTTGTTTTTATTACAACATCGACGAAGCTCAAACGAAGCGTCTGATTTTATTGAAATATGAACTTCTCATTATGAGGAATAAGCTTTACTATTGGTCTCTATAGTTTACTACTATCCTCGGTAAGCCTTAAACATTCCTACTGTTACAGTAAAAGTGCTGTGAAGAAAGCGAAAAAACTTTTTCAAGACAGAAAACTTTGCTACATATCGAAGGTATCTTCTACTAATGGAAAACTGTGTCAATAAGCGACTTTGTTGTTATAATTATTGCATTTATTTATATTCGATTCAAATTAATATTGTCAAATTTAATATTTGTGCATGCATTTTTTAGACTACGTGAACTCACAAACTAAGGGCAATGATGACGCAAATAAATTATAAAATAACCAAATATGTATTAGCGATGCCTAAGCGGTGGGTTTATACACTGTTTTGTCAAGTTTGAGATATGCATCCGACGTCGCACGTTTATCAAAAAAATTTAAACCACCGATTTTTATAATTATTTGTATTACAATTTTAAAAGAGAGTTTCGAATTTAAAAATAAAATGATGTAAAATGAACCTTCACTTGTCTTTTAAATTATATCAGACAGTAAACCGTTATTTAAGAGACTATATTTTTCGACGCATTAGACAAAACAGCGTGAGCAAACATCGACCACATTTGTATTTACATACATTCGCATCATAACCCGAATTTTATTCAAATATTACTCAAGAGTAACGAAAAACAAGCTAGAAAGCGCATTAAGCCACGTCGGTTATCGTTACTCTATCATAACTATGATCTACTGAGTAATCGCTGAAGTTAAGGTAATTAACTTGATACAGTTATCGGCACGGTTATTGAGCGCTGACCGTCAACTTTATTTCAATATTTTATGGATACATTTATATGCAATGAGTTTTACATACTTTTATTTTTGTTTTAAAGTTTGTACTCAATAAAACTGTTTGCAACCCCTGCACGATGGGCAAATCGACCAAACTCTATCGCTGAGCGCTCAATATCCGAGTCAATACCTATACATCACAATATTGATATTGGAGTGGAGATTATGATGCGTATGTGCCGAGGCCGCGTTTACCTGCGTGCGCGCGGTGGTAATTAGCGATGCGAGCGTGCGCGTGCGTATTATTGTTAACGTGTTGGCCGCAATCGAGCTTGCAGTGCGAGTGGCGGTGAGCGGGGTGCCCACCCGGCAGGAACTGCGGGTACACGTGGTGCGACCACTGCGGGAACAGCGGCCGCGACCCTGAGACCCGGACAGGGTGGCGCGGGGTGTGGAGTATCATCGGGATCGGGATAATAGGGGTGGGGGTGTACGCGGACGGTAGCATCGTCGAACAGTTGAAACAGTTAGGGGATATGAAAATATTGTCGAAGTAAGAATTAATGTGCGCGGACGATGGCATCGGGCGAATAGGGATGAATAATGGGTTGGCGGAACAGGGATAGTAGGAAAAGTTATTAAAGACAAGAGAGTCGAATCGCCGAACAGTTGGCACAGTTAAGGGATGTGACGATATGGTCGGAGCAGCGATAGTAGGGATAGATATCAAAAGCAAAACATGTAGAAAAATATATGCGTGGACGATAGCATCGGATATACAGTAGAAATAGTTACGGGGTGAGACAATGTTGTCAGAGTATTGATAGGAGGAACAAGTATGAAATACAAGAGTCACAAATGATATAATGAGTAAATGTCGGGACAATACCATAAAAACAAACAAGGAAAATTCGTAATACATATCGTATGAAAAAAGGTGTATTGCAAAAAGATTAGATGGTGTAACATGAAGGGATTACATGACAGAGTGAAACGTAAGGATTTATAGAATTGTTAATAAGTACCAAATAAAAAAGCGCATTATTTAACAAGTGTTAACAAAATCAGAGATAAATTATATGAAATGTGTTTTAGTGTTTTACGATGTCGACGATGTAATCGCAGTGTAGCGTAGTGAAAGTAACGTAGGTTTTACCAGTGTCCCAAATCGTGACGCGTATTTCAAGCGGCGTGAAAAAAAAACGGGAAAAAACACCACTTCAGATATTTAAGTCATATGTTCAACCTGCGCGTTCGTAGACGACGGTCAAAAGAAGATATGCTTGTATCTTGTATATTTAGAAGATTCTATAAGTAATTTAGAAGAGATAGATTTAGATATTAAAATATTTTGTTCAAAATTAGGTAAAAATATTTAAATAACTTTTTACGGTACCATAAGCTACAATAAGTACATTGAATGATAAATGAAGAGCATGATGTTATTATATTTTTTTTATAAATATATTTAATTTTTTCTGTTAAATATGTTAGTTCCCGTTTAAATGTTTTCAACTTTTGACCGTTAGCAAAAAAACTTTTGTATCATCGATGTTTCTATGACTATATTTTATTAGAAGAAAAATGCCTATTAGAAGATCGAGGTTAAAGAAATAATAAAGGTGCGACTAAGCGTACTGACGAAGCAAAATAATGAGTCTACTGTGAAAATCAGTTTTGATGAATTATGATATTTTATATTAAATATATTTTATCTAGTTTAAACAGACGTTGACTATTTTGAAAAAAAAAATAGAAAATATTTACAGTTACATTAAGTATGAATCAAATAAGTTTATTTCCTATAAATCTTCTCGTATAACGTTAAAATTAAAATAATTTTAAGACTTAAAGACCAAAAAAAGTAACTTTGGACAATTAAACGAAAACCTAAAAATGCACAAATAATGCGATTATTAAACAACAGTAAATTCAAACTAAAACCCATTTAAACAATGTAAATTAGTTTAATCTTTAACTCAAAACAGTGATACTCTCTAAGGACACCTATCGCAAATAATAACATCGAAGGTTACGAAAATAAAACAACGAAAACGAATAGTAATTTTAATGGAGTTAAGAGAGAGAGAGATAGATAGAGAGAGAATAAGTAAGAAAGAGATAGATATGTACCGTGGTGTTCGTGCGCGTGGTGAACGCGGCGCGCGCACTCGGTCTGCGCATGCGCGGGCGGTTCCAGGATGTCGCGGTACTTCGACACCATCAGCACCGAGATGAAGTACACGATGGCCAGCGACAGGAACTGAGCTTGCTTCGTCTCCTCCTGCCACACACCGGGCATACCTTTACTCTACGAGTATGTTGTTCGTTGTAATTTTATTAGCAACATCGTCAGTTTTGTACGTTATATATCTGACTTGGACGCGACAGACGTCGTTCGAACAAAAAAAAATTATAACAATATTTATTATTTTTAGAATATTACTATTTATAGTACCTATTACTTTATTCTGATTTATTTTTATACAATCTTAAGTTGGGCTGTCATTTTTAATTTGGAACATTTTCGGAATCATCTTAAAAACTGGCACTTTTATAGCTAAGTTTAAAACATTTAATAGTTAATATTTAATTATTAATTTATTAGATTAATAATTAACAATTGCACATACCACGTCTCTGTA
Source organism: Melitaea cinxia (assembly GCF_905220565.1). Lineage (NCBI taxonomy): Eukaryota > Metazoa > Arthropoda > Insecta > Lepidoptera > Nymphalidae > Melitaea > Melitaea cinxia. The sequence goes on along the minus strand of NC_059412.1, from coordinate 740,069 downwards.
GATAACTGCACGTAATCTGTTCACGTCCATATCTTGTAGTAATCTCTCTGGGTCCTTAACCGGGCTCGAAGCGTCCGCTAAGCTCGCAACGACACTCTGTGATGAAGCATTTTTAAAATAATTTGTATATTTTAAAAGTACAGTGGTTAATTTATATTTTAAGAAATAAAAATATATCAAAATTTATTGTTACCAACTCCGAAAAAGATTATAATATCGTTGTACCTAAACAGGTTCAATATTGACGCAAAAATAATTTGAATAAAGTGGTACAAAGCACCAGGCGATCATAAATGACGCGGCGATGTTCTTACGAAAAACACTTTTGGTCACGATCAATGACCAAACATTCATTTTTTTCATACTCCAATTCTATCAATAGTAGGATAGTTACGTACTCGAGCAATATTTAACAAATTTGTTTAATTACTTAATTAAATTACCATGACACCTATGCATCGAAGTACTAGGCGCGCATAAGTTCGCAGGAGTGGCGCATACCTTGGGCGACGGGGACTCGTTGCGGTTGTTCCTCGCGGCCGCGCAGCGCTGTCGCTCCTTGCACTCGAGGCAGTTGCGCACGGCGCACGTGCACACCTGTCGAAAACCACCGCTACAACTACAGCTACGCGCTACGCTATGCTACGGCTAACTCTCACCGATTCATGTGATCCTGGTAGGCGACTATAGTGCCACGTTTATTTAATAAGTTATTAAAATTCCTTTGATATTATTATTAACTGATAGATTATTATATATATATTATAGATTAACTGAGATTTTAATATTAACTGATATTCACTATGATCAAATGATATCAGTAAGAATTTTTTTTTCTGTAAAAATTTGAAAGTAAAAAAAAAAAATAGGACACTGAAATTTTTCTAAAACATTCTTTTTAAATATTAATAAAAATATCTAACTGCTTCTTACGAAACGAAAAAAAAAAATGTCTTAATTCCGTTAAGTCAAACCTTTTGTTCTATTTCTAATGAAATAAATATAAGTTACTCTACCTACAAATATCATCGACAAAAATAAAACCACGGCTAGTTCGATTTCTCTATTGTTTCAATCCTTATAATCTAAATGAATGAAGATAGAAAAATAGTAATATCAAAATATCGAGAAGAAATCTACTCTCAAACGACCTTAAAGTACAGTTAAGGTGTGTTTTAGATTTCTGCCAATTCGCTTTATAAAACCTTCTGAAGACACATCTAAACAAACCTACAGATACAAAATATTTTTAAAAACAATGTAGTTTCAATGGAAGATATTTGAATCTACACACGTCTAAGTCTACGTCTAACACTATAATAATAACCCCCGCACTTACCAATCTCAGGCACTGTCTAAGTATTCCTCCACTAGACATGTTCTTCTCGGCTTCTAACTCGGCGAAATTTAAGGCGCTCGCGAATATTAGTACATCAGCCATAGACACGAGACGCTGTAGAAACGTGACCGCCACTTCGACGGGCATACCTTGCGTCGGCTCGATGACATCTAGTTCGTTCTAGAATATTAACAGTTAATGTAACATTATCCACAGGACGACCCTTGTAAACGATTTAAAAAAAGATCTTACATTAGGCGATGTAGCTGAAGCCAGCAAAGGCAGCAGTCCACCGCAAGCGATAATAAGATTGTCAGCGAGCTGACTGATAAGGTGAACAGTATTGACGACGAATATCGCGTTCTCGCTGCTATTCACAAAGTCTATCACCGACTTAGTGGAGTGACTACGCCACACCTAAAAAGAAATAACTTCATGTAAGCAAGTTATTTTATGACAACGATTTAACGACGTAATCAAATTTTCTCTAATCGATGAACATACAATTTATGTAAATCATTTATTATTTTGAAGGCCGCTTTATAAAAAACCACTTTTGCAAAACTATTGTTTAACCAATCGTCACTTAAAAAAGGATAGAATTTATTTGGGTCGAATGGCAATTGGAGTATTTCTGTAAAATATTGTTAAAACACTGTTGTTACCTGTATGTCTGTTTCCAACGAGAACAAAACGTCGGACAGCAAGCGCTGGTGAATGTAGGACCAACGGAACTCCGGGATGCGGAAAGGCGGCCTCGTCGGCCCCGGGGAAAACATCGGGCGATTGCATTTCGACGGCCGTTTCGTCTCTGTTGCGTTGTGAGTGTTTTTTTTTTTTTTTTTTTTTTTTTAATAAATATCTACACAATACACACACAGTCGTCTGTTCCTAAAGTAAGCAACTTAATGCTTGTGTTATAGGTAACAGCCGACTGGTATATAGCTACATATATTTTTTTTTTTTTTTTTTTTTTTCGATAACATACTTATAAATAATACATATATAAATATATAAATAAATATTTATATTACACCCAGACTCGAGGTGGGAATCGAACCCACAACCCTCGGAGCAGAAAGCAGGGTCACTACAAACTGCGCCAACGGGCTAGTCAAATGATGATTGAATGATTTTGATTAGTAGGAGTTAAATGTAATCAACAAAAATATAATGTCAATCAATAAATCAATTCAACTTGATAATATTCCTACTTGGATTGGAGTTAATATTTTGTTGTTATTAAATAATTCACCCTTCTGTAAGGTTATAAAAACTTAATAATGATTTAAAAAAAATTACGTTTGTTAATTCTACGCTATGATAGACGAACTAAAATTTAAAGAGCGTTTATTATACGTGTATGTAAATATTTTCCATAGCGTTTCCGTAATTGATTAGAAATGAAAGACTAACCAAAGTGATTCGAATCAACTTGTGTACTCGTAGAGGCACTGCGAGGTCTTTTCGGCGACGTCGACGTGTTCGTCCCTTGTGTGGCGACGCCTTCTCCTCTATTGCTGTCCTGCTTCATCTCACTATCACCAGGCAGGCTCACACGTCGTTTGTCTCTGTCATCATTATTCTTCCCATCCTCATTTTCCTCCTTCTTGTTCGCTAACGATATATTCTCACTAATTGTCGAAATAGGAGGTATCTCTGGCGTTTTGTTTTCTTCTGACGCATTACTTTCTAGTCTTTGGCTTTCGTTTTTGGCGTTTTCCTCGTCAATAGTTTCAGTGGCGATCGGTTCGTTATTAGACTCCTCTGTGGTGTTAACTAAAAATTCTCCATCGAGGGGCAAAACGTTACTTTCTTCCGGAAGGTCCAACGGAATGTCTCTTTGAGCGATTTCTGTGTTTATTACGGGTTCATCGACACTCTCGCTTTTAGAAACTACTGCAGAAATTATGTCATTTACAAGATCATTCGCAATCGTCTCTACTACTTGTTTTTGATCTAATATATCTTCAATATCCTGATCTAAATCTTCCCGGCCGTTCGGCGTGTTCCCTTCGGAATGGAGTCCTCCAGATATAGCACCCGAATCAGTATCATCGTCCGTTTTTAATCTCACCGTTTCCAAAGCAACCGTTAGGACATCGTTTACAATATTTATAGCGATGTGTTTCGGATCATCATTTGAAACATCATCTGGAATGCTAGATTCAGTCTTTTCTTGTATTTTTCTAGGACTAGTCGCTTCACTGGGAGTTAAGTACAATTCGGACGGATCTGATAGTTCTGATTCTCTTTCATTTATATTGCTTAATCCATCAGCAACTCTCTCTGGACTTGCCGTTTCGCTGACCGACAAACTAGAAGGTAGACCCTCACTTTTATCGGTATTGTCGTCTTTCATAACATTATCTCCGATATCTCTAACTGGAATGTAGTCGAGACTGCCTTGTCTAGTCAATGGCTTGTCATTTTTGTCTGAGTCAGGTTCAATTGTTCCGATACCGGATTCGGAACTTTCTAGAAGCTTATTTTCAATAATAGATTGAACTAATTCAGTATTCGCGTTAAGCATTTTCTCCTCTATCTGTTCTTCGTCGATAGCGTGTTCGACTTCGGTATTACTAACACTATCACAACCTTCGGCGGGCACTTCGGTATCAACAGTTTTAGCTGGACTATGCACTTTACACACTTCACTATACACTACTGTAGTCCGACTGTCTTCCGTACTTTCACTAGGCCGTTTACACCGACACGATTCGACTTCTCTGAGAGATAATCCTTTGCCTATTTCCGTTTGAGCTGCATGGTTGAGTACATTTTGTTTCTTAACAGAGACTGGAGTACTATCGTCGCTAGCGTCCGTATCGGGGAGGACTCTGGATTTTGCAGATGCATCTGTATGTCTGTCCCAGCCAGATATTGTCGAGATTGGTCGCTGTTGCCTTTCAGCTGGATCCGTTATGTTGTCGGCGCGTCTTTGCTCGTAATGTTCATACATTTGGGCAAATTGTAGTTTAAATTCTTCGTACGATACCTGTAAACCAAAACAAATACATGAAAATATATTCAAAAATACGTAAACCATCACTTTAAGTTTCGAAAAACATAAATATGACTATTGAAAGAGCAGATGTCCTTACGATAACAACTTAAGTTTTAAGCTATTAAGTCACCTTGGAATGCACAATGGCCAGGGTATCAACCCACACCCTCCAGCCTCCATATTCGTGTTTGATGGCATGGTGCAACAGCATACGGAACAACGAATAAACCATATCAGATATCTTCTGCTCCTCTGCGTTCTTGGGGTGTATATACGCCATGGCGATGAGCCACTCCTGCCACACGGACATCTGTAGCACTGTACGCCTATTCTCTCGATTGTTGCTGCACAGCAGTGTCATGTCTGACAGAAACAGTTTCTTCACTTCGAGTAATTGTTCCGTCTGCTTTGATTGTCTGATCAGTGTTGCGACCACCTTCAGAATCACTGTCGTAGAATAAGGCAAAGCATTTTTAGTTAGCTCATAATTACGCATCTAAAAGAAAATACTGTCACTTTAAAGATAGGAACTGAAAACTGTGACTATGATATCATATCATATTCTTTATTGCACAAAATAAATTTTACAATAGTCAGTACCTATAATATAGAAAATCTCTTGGCAAGGGCGAAATTATCTCTAAAAGAGATCTGATATTTATTTTTTACTTTAAGCCGATTGATTAGAATCTATTTAAAGAAATCTTTTTATATTTAACAAATTATTATTATTCAGGCAGACAGTTTTATTGCTTGCGACAACATTTAATACAACGCCATCGTCTCGCGAGTCCGCGCCCAGCCACGTGAGAGAGAGAGAGGGGGGGGGAGCTTACTGGGGTTCTCGAGGCGGAAGTGCGGCTGCGGCTCGGGGTGGCTGGTGTAGAGGATCTGCTGGCCCACGTGCTCCGTGAGCAGCTCGTACAGCGCGTTGTACACGGGCAGCGCCAGCGCCTCGCCCGCCGCGCCCAGCCGCGTGGCCAGCAGCGTGTACAGGTTGTGCGGCGACATCACGTCGTACTTGCGTCTGAACACACGCACATTACTTCGCATTGCTGCACATAAGCTTTATATAGGACATAGGCACGTGCCATTAAGAGCCATTTCACAAAAATCAGTAACAATTCGCGAAATTGTAATATTAAGACGTCGTTAATCTCAGTGTTGGATGCAATAATGTAATTTATATTCTTGAAATATAATAGAGCAACCTTTGTTGTAGTAAATAGTCAGATCAGAATTTTGATTTATATTATGTGTATAAAATTATTAACCTTTTCATCAGCCTCCGACCTGGGTAAACGGTCGCAATGTATACTTTGAAGTCCTACTTTTCAATAACCTCTACGTTGAAACCATTTTAAAAAAATATCGTAATATGTGAAATATAATTTTGTTGAGGACTATCACAGATTTTTATTCCATTTGTATCTATCTCTATTAATCGATAAAAAAAATTTAAAGTTACGAATATTTTCCAAATAAGTACAATTTTAAAAACGCTATTTTTCTTAGAAAACTAAGAAATTTTAACGAACTACCACCACCACCACCTTATTGAGTAATTCTCATTACTTGAACTCTGTTTTCGATAGATTAGGACAGTGAGATTCTGTTTATACAGATATTGCTAAAGCGTTTGATCACGTTGACCATGTGCAAAAGCTGAACATAATAGTTTACACAGTACTCTCCTGTAATTGCTCCGATCATATTTGCAAAATTGTTCTCAGATTGAGAAAATTGGGGTTCATGAGTCGGTACCAATTTTTGCTGAGGTTGGGTCGTCCTAGAGGGATCGGTCTTGGGACCTTCACTGTTTTTAACCTTTATTAAAGACTACTCACTAATTGTAAATGTTTAACATTTGATGATGATCTTCAAATAATCACATGTATCAATTCAATTTCAGACTGGGTTGCACTTTAAACTAATTTAAAATCTCTTTTCAATTGGTGTTCTAATAATAACATGGCTATAAATATTAAAATATATCAAGTAATAATTAAATTTACTAAGGAAAAAAAGTAATTGTGTTTATGTGAATCAGAACATAGAATATATAAAAACAGAATCGAATTTTACATTATTATATCATTTTTTGTCTTGTGGGTTTCCCCACCGTGCCTCGGAGAGCACGTTAAGCCCTTGGTCCCGGTTGTTATCATGTACACCTGATAGCGATCGTTACTCATAGTAATGTATCTGCCAACCCGCATTGGAGCAGCGTGGTGGATTAAGCTCTGATACTTCTCCTACATGGGGAAAGAGGCCAGTAGTGAGATATTACAGTGTGAAGCGTATATAATTTTTTGGATATTAATGGAAATATCTAAGACAAATAATACTTCTTTTGGATTATTTTATTAATTCAATATGAATTTAGCTTACTTATGTGTGCTTCTGCTCAGAAAGAAACCGAGGAGTTTCAACGCCTGTAGTCTGATCAACTGGCTCTCAGAAGACAGAAGCTTGAATATCGTTCTCACACCGCCCTGGAAATAACATTTTTTTCAACTTTTTTAAAAACTATTTAAACGTTTTTCAGACCTTTGTGGCATAAGTTGAGTTATCTATAACAGTACAGATAAGATAAATTTTGTTTATTACATAATTTTTAAATCTATACAAATAAATAAAATTGGAGTGTCTGTTTGTAATATTAAAATAACCGCTTTTTACTAAGCGCATATGCATGTATACACGGTACATATACCAAAATAACATTTTTTACAATTTTTGTCTGTCTGTCTGTTTGTTCCGGGTAATCTCTGAAATGGATAGACCGATTTTGACGGGACTCTCACTGGCGGATAGCTGATCCAATAAGGGGTAACTTAGGCTAAGTGATATTGTTAAAAGTTATTTTACTTACCTTTGCGTCAAATGCTGGCACCATAGAGCTGGGGTGCTCAGACATCAAAGAGATCAACATTTGCAGTACATCGTGAAGATTCTCGTCCTAAAATTCGTAATAAAATCAATATTATTAAATTACTAATAATATAATTATCAATTAAATTCAAGAATAAATAATTGTTTGGAAGAATTCTAAAACTACTGAATCAATATTATCATTGTTTTACCCTTACACTACACTACTCTGAAGTCGCATAGTGATAAAGATCACTATTATGCTACATAGATAATACAATACATATATATCACAATACATATATAATAGAGTACGGAACACGTTAAAGCTATTGAGTGGCCAGTTCCAACATACCTCATGCATTGTTGTGAGATAGTTCAAGATCGACTGAAGTTCGTCCTCCTTCACTCCGTTTCCGATCATAATGAGTTGTTTGAGGAACAGGAGAATGTACGCTCGTATCGTTAGTATGTCCTTGTGGGCTGGTCGGGGACCATCTGCAAAATGAAAGAAAAATCGTGACATGATTTTTTTTGGGAAGATACAAAAATCAAATAAATATTAAGAAATATAAACATCATTTATATCAGTGTTTTATTTAGTTAAGGGAACCAAATATTATTTTGCATATCAGTCAGTCAAAGCGACAGAATGTTGCGCTAATAGGAGCTGATTTAATAGACTGAGTGTGTGGGCATTTATGTATGACTAGCTGCGCCACGCGGTTTCATACAAGTTATTTTCGATCCCGTAGGAAAGTCGGGATAAATAGTAGCCCGTGTTATTATGAATCTCCAGCTATCTACATACTAAGTTTCATTAAAAGTAGTTAGTAGTTTTTACGTGAACAAGCATACATACACAAACTTTCGCAATTACAATATTAGTACAACGTACTGACGTTTTCTTAGATTGGGAATTTGTGTTGTGTATTTTAGAAACTTGATACTACGAGCTGTTAAAATAAAAATAAAAACTACTTAACTTTTCTTCGAAAAAGAAAAACTATTAAGCAGACATACCCAAACCTTTAGGCGCGATGCCGCTCTTGGGTCGAGGGTTGACCAGCCAGTAGTAGTACTTGAGCGTGTGTACAGTCTGCAACACGGTGCTGACTCGACGCACGCTGCCGTATATGTGAGCGTCGGCGAGGAAGTCCGTAGCCAGGTAGCAGTAGAGGCGCGCCTGTACCGCGGCCGGAGTGTGGATCCACAGCGCCGGGTTGAACAGCACGTGGTCCAGCAACTGCCATGTCAGGAACGATTGACAGAACGACTGGTTAGCACAGCCTATTTACTGTCCGATGATTGCTAGCGTACGCTCTCTTGCTTCTTATGTATTGTTATTAAAAATAAATAAATATCTATAACATACACGCACGGTCGTCTGTTATCACAGTAAGCAACTTGATGCTTGTGTCATAGGTAACAGCGCCATTGCTCATTTGTCTTATTTAGACACACGACCGCTTGTCCAGCTCAGTTTAAAGAAAAGGAACTGGCAACACGCCGTGTATGATAAATACATTAACATATATATACAAATCTTTTAAAAATATATTTTATGTATTAAATGTATAATTTTCGATATTAATAATAATATTTTTATGTGTTTTACTGTCGATAAAATATCTACTTTATTTCTATTAAATTTGGTAAGAAACATAATTACATCCTTGAAAGAGTATCTTTAACAAAGCAAGATTAATTTGCAACGTTTTACAAAGCACCATACATTAGAAGTTTTGTGTCTGCGCTTCGCCAGTAAACTTTCTAAATCTGTATTTACGCATTCTAAATACTTTTAGTTACTTCGTTTAACTACATAATATTTTGAAGTAAAAAATGTGTTAAATATATTTATCTGAGATCGAACGAAGCAGATTAAGCAAAACAATATACAAATAAATAAAATATGGGCTGTAGGTAAAAGAAAAGTAGTAAAAATTACAATATTCAAGTATAACAAGTGTTGTGCATGTTTCGTCGATCAGGATATCGATGACAAGAAAAATAAGTAAAGGTGTCGAAATGGGGGTGAGAAGCAAGAGGAGCGTGCGCTAACAACCATCAAAAATAACCAGAAAGTGCTTAAGTGTATCGAAATTAACAACATTTATCAAATACAAGATTAAAAAGAACATATTTACTTTCGAACAAAAAATTCAAAGATGGAAAAAAAAAGTATTTAAAAAAAATTACCGACTTTTTTAATGTAGGTTAATTAATATGTAGTTGTAGTTAGCTTTTATTCTTCTTTTATACATATACGAATATTAAATAATTGTTCATTTATGTCAGGGAAAGTTTAAGCTGTAATAATCTCTCTTATTATATACGACTTAATCTATTTTAATTAAAAAGTTAAGGTTGTTAAAAGGCATTTAAAGAAATACTTCAACACAAAATAATACACTAAGGAGGAAAATTCTTTAAAAAAATAACAGAATATTTAAAAAGTTTCGAAATTTAAAATAACGTCTTTGAATTATAATCGACCAAAGGCAATATAAAAAATCCGAATTTTTTCCAAAGCAATTACGTTTTATTTATGGTGCAATATACCAAACCTCCCCATCCGTTGCGCTGAAATTACGAAGAGACCGAGATTTGATCGCAAATTAATATTTCTGGGCGCTTAATGTGAATTTACGCTTGTAATATTCCCATAAACTTGTAAAGTTTAAATATAAATTGTAAAAATTTTTACTGTAATAGTATATTAATTTATAGACTTACCTTGAATTTACTGTTACAAATAAAAAGTATAAACATCTTACGAAGCGACAGAATATTTTGAACTAAAAAAATCTAACAAAAAAATAGTATATTTGAAAGTTTAAAGCACAGGCCCTTACGTAATAATAATTATTTTTTACGCAAAATTTCTGCCAAAAATAGAAAAAAAAAATGGTTTGTTAAACAAGCTAAGAGGCTTTACTTACCTGTTTCAACAGCAAATCGGAATTAGGAGAGCAGCAAGTGACGAGGTGTTTGGTCAAGTGCAGGAAGGAGGCGAGCGTGTCCGGAGTGAGGTGGTCGCGGCCGCAGCGCTGCAGCATGTGCGAGATGACGAGGAAGCCGCGGCACTGCAGCATGTGCTGCTGCACCGTGCTGCACGACTCCACCAGCGAGCACACGAAGCCGAGCAGCTTCGAACTGGGACAAGCGACCCATGTCCTTAGCTACTCTATTGCTATTGATTTTTTACACATTTGTTTTTTCTTATATACAACGCCGACGCCGCGTTGGCGCAACGGTTACAGCCATGGATTGTATCTGTTGCGCTGGCGGTTGCGGGTTCGATCCCCGCACATGACAAACATTTGTATTGGCCATACAGGTGTTTGCCGTGGTCTGGGTGTTTGTGCAGTCCTAGTGGGTCTCCCGTAAGCCGTTGGTCCCGGTTGTTATCATGTACACCTGATAGCGATCGTTACTCATAGTAGGGAATATATCCGCCAACCCGCATTGGAGCAGCGTGGTGGATTAAGCTCTGATCCTTCTCCTACGTGGGGAAAGAGGCCTATGCCCAGTAGTGGGATATTACAGGCTGAGGCGTTATATACAAGTAGCTCACCCGGTGGTAAGCAATTACTGTAGCTTATAGACGCTTGCTACACCAGAAGCATCGCAAGCGTGTCGCCTACCCTACCCCTGATCTTCCCCAACAGCTCTGGCCACGTTACTCGCCACAGAAACATAGTACTGTTTGAGAGCAGTGTTATTTAGCTGTGACCTTCTGTCAGGTCGAGGTAATTCCCCATTAGGGCTGCTCCAGATTTTAAGCAGGATATTTCTTGCTGTGCCCTAGCTCAATAATGAGCTGACTCTTTAAGCAACCGTATAGAGCCCGTGATATGAAAAAAATGTGATAAGTTATCTCACTCAATGGCGCTAAACGTGTCTCACGTTTTACTGTGATTTTAGTTGCTTAAGTAAAATATAGTAATAATAGCATACCAGCATTTACTGTTCGTGCGTGGACACGCACACTTTTCTATGTTGTTTCATTTATTATTGGTTTCTCGAATTTAACCCAAAAGTAATTAAGCTATAATATAGTACGCCCGTAATGACCCCGTATATTAATTGGTTAAGGGACCCATTTGGCTTTTCAAACGCGGGAGCACCAAAAAGGAGAGTTATGTGTTTTACAAATTGGACAAAAGCCATTTAATGGACCATATATAAATATATATGTAGGTTGTAAATAACGTTTACAACAATTTGAGTGTACACATTGCGGAGGTCTTCGCCGAGTATTCATAGCTAGGGGGCCCAGATAATTAAATAACAGATAGGGCTGTAAGCGTCCAGCAGTACCTCTGAGTTTAGAGCGCGGAGACTAGGACTCAGCACGTATAATATAAATTAAATTACAACTTTATGGAATTCTGATAATAGGAAGAGTACTACCATCTATTCTTATCTTTTTTTTTATGCCACTAGGTCGGCAAACAAGCGTACGGCTCACCTGATGGTAAGCGATTACCGTAGCTTATAGACTCCTACAATACCAGAAGCATCGCAAGCGCGTTGCCGACCCAATCCCCAATCCCCCCAGGAGCTCTAGTCACCTTACTCACCAACAGGAACACAATACTGCTTGAAAACAGTATTATTTTGCTGTGATCTTCTGTAAGGTCGAGGTACTACCCCAGTCGGGCTGACCCATATTTTGAGCAGGAAATTCCTGCTGTGCCCTTCCTCAGTTAAAATTTATATATTATCTACCGAAGTTGGATGTTATTTGAATATTTGCACGAAATTGTTTTCTTATTGTCATGTTTTGATGACTTGAAAATAATAAAACATGCCTTTAACTTTGAACTATTAATTAATATGAGGTATTAAATTGAGTCCCTATACATTGTAAGCAAATTTTCCTTTGATATTAACTAGCTTATTTCTAAACGGATTTGCCTTCTAGTCTCCTATTCCATTAAGAAAATCGATAAGGATTAGTTATCCAATTTAGCGTCACATAGTTTGGGATTGCATTTTCCAACGTCGGCTATACACGCTACAGTACGGTAAATTTTGTTTTTCATCAATTTTCACCTGCGAATTTATTTTCGTTAGCGTTGATACAGTTATGCATCCGACAGCCTTTTATATTTTGAAACAAAAAAAAGACATTGCCAGCATCGATATCAGTAAATATGATAAAAAATTGTGTATTTTTTTATACAGGTTTTTCCATAGCGCGTACAGATCAAACACAAAACAAAATATGAAATCTTATAATATGATCCACGTTTTGTAAATACTAACGAGAGAACGTACGACAATATTTTACACACATGACAACACTTTATACATAAAATTATATTGAAAAAAATTTCACTGGAATTGTTTAGTTGACTATAAAATAATATTTTTTTAGAAACTATATACAACATGTTCCTTACATAAACTTTGTTTTATTTTTGCGCGTTTGAATGTTCATATGCACAGAAAGTCACTGTATGGATACAAGCTATACGCACACATTGATGCCCTAAAATGATTTCATACATCTACGCTTAATGTACTAGGAGAATATAATCGTATAATCCTACATGAAAATTAAGCGATCTAATGGTTCGATCATCACGGAGCATCGTTAAATCTCTCTAATCGTCCAGTTCAACGCTCATTCGTGTTATAATCTAAATCGTAGTGACATGAGACATTGCCGTGCATAAATTTGGTTCTGGACCATGTTTTATACGAGTTTGTAGTGGTTTTGATTTAGCTAAATTGCATGCAGTCCGACTAATGTTTGACGTAATTACTTGTTCGCAATAACCTAGTAATTTAGTCGAATAGCAAGTAATTTTGACTAGTTCCAATTATTATGATTTTTCAGGCATCATCCACCACAAAATAACTTTGCCACCAGCTTAACTAGCCTAGCTCTATCGAATTTTTTAGGTGTCTTAAAACAATTTGTTTTTCAATTCCATTTATTTGTGTATTATTATAAAATCTACAAGTTAGAGCGCTCTAGCGGGTATGTTCTGTTCTATAACTATCAAATAGCGATTTGAATAAACTAATGCCTAGTACATACAAGATAATCCTAGCACGCTTACTTTTTACATAATTTGAAAGTAAGTATTTACATAGATTTATAAAAATATTACAAGTTTCAAATGGTATGCATTATTTAAATCCTGTTTTAAACTCTCCCATAAATCCACTCGGCTAACCGAGGTTGACGCCAGGCAATTATTAGTTCCGAGGAGTTAGTTATTACCCAGTCGGCTCTAGACGGTCGGCTAACTCAGGGACCGATTAGGTAACGACATAGAAAACGCATTTATCCCGATTTCATGTCCCTTGCTACTTGGATATTAATGAATGAACTAGAACTATCTAAGTTGTATGATTTAGTTCAAAAATTTTAGCATAGTTACTTCGGCACATAGAACTAATTTTGTACACTCAGTCCTATGTAACTGTAGGTTGAAATTCTAGTTACAGTATTCTTTCAAGGGATTTGTATTTTACAGCTGTAGCACATTTAACATTGCAAATTTATTCAACTAAATTATGTTAAAACAACGTTTTTTTTTCTCATTAAATTAGAGGTTTTTAATTTAAAAGTTAAAATGTGTAAAGAAACAAAATACATATGTATTGAATCGTAATGATGTGACCCTGGGGACCAAGCAATGTCCTTAAAATCAGAAGAGCAGTTTTTTTTTTCATTTTTATCTCGCTTTCAATCTGTACAAATAAACAAAACGAAATCGTTACGCCCTATCGAAGTACCAGGAGAACATACCACAGCATGGGGTCACGTTTCGGATCGGTGGCCGGTGCATCGTGCGGCAAGTCGAGCTGCGCGAACAACGGAAACAAAACTTGTACGCCCCCTATAGAGTTGAGGGCGCTGTGGATCGAATGCGTCACGACTGCTTTTACTTCCTGCAATCATAAAATATTTTAGCTGCAATCTGTTAAATATGTGAAGATAAATTATATGACATAAACTAAATGAATGTCAATTGAAGAAGAAAATCTAAGCAGTCGTTCAAATGCGCAAACACACTTCGACGTAAATCTTAAATTGCCAGACTAGGAAATAATGACACATCAAAGCGGTTAGTAACTCGAACAAATATTTTAAAAGAGGGTGGATCTCGCTAAAGTGTCAAAGTAAGCACAGGCAAGCATTCCGTGTGTTGACACACACTTTCTTTGAGACCTTGAGATTAGGTATATTTTATTCAGACGATTTATGGCCAGTTTCAATACTCTATCTATCTCTAAATTTGCTTACTAGCGATAGATTTTTGACACAATTTATATGGAGTTAACGTCAAAATTCTATCTCTAGTAAGCAAATTTAGAGATAGATAGAGTATTGAAACTGGCCATTAAACGTTCATAAAAATACATAAAGATGGTGTAACAGAGATTTCTACTGTTAGACTAACAACTTTAAATAAAATAGAAATCAATATATTTGATATTTATAACGTTAGTTATTATTACGTCATTATTTAATAAATTAATAATTTAAAAATGTTTGCAGTTAAGATTGTCTTTTGTATAAAATTCAACTGGATATCATAATATTAACTTTTGATTCTTAGTATTGTAAATTTAATGAAACAAACAGCAAATAACTTACAGTACTAATTAGCAACCCGGCCATTAGGGCAGCATGAGTGTCGAAGAGCTTACCTGCAGCATGAGTGCGTGTGGTGTATGCACAAAGTACGACACATTCCCTTTGGGAGCGGACTGCAAACATAGCTGTCCGTCAGTCGCCACCGGGTTGTACATGAACACTATCGCCGACGACAGTTTACCGTCGTATAACACCTGGATAGTACAGGAAAATGTATTAAATATAGAAAAATTACGTTAACATAACTGTATATTATGCAAACAAAAAGATCGATTTATTAAAAAAAAAAACAAGAATATATTTTTTATAACATTTAAGATTACAAAATACAGCATCATTAAATAGCTTTAAAGCGCAAAGCGCACATATTAACTTTTTAGCTCACATCTATTTAACATTATGAAATTAAAAAAGTAATTTTGTTAGTATAATTCTTAGTGTTAATATTATTAATTATCAAGACATCATATACTTAGGAATATACTACAAAACGTAATCAAAAACCACATAACAAATACAAAGGCAACTATTTTTAACACTCAGCAACAAAAAAATCGTGCATACAAAAACCAAAAGAAACGATCTTAGCGTTTTATTAACAAATAATAACCAGTACACCACACACGAGTATATTGAAAGACATGCAATTTTTTAATAATTGAAATTTCGGAGGAAACCTTTAGGGGAAATCCAACATATTACCATACCAGGGAGTTAGATGGAAAGAAATTTACATTTAATTGGTCGTACGAGTATGTATTTAATATTAAAGAGTTCTCGCTTTTTAGTCATACTATAACACGACGCGACGTGACCGTGTTGTAGTAAAGATAAAAAAAAATAGCCGTTAAACATTTGAGAAACTTTATTTTTAAAATTAAGCAAATAAAATGATATCGGCCGGTAATGTAGTGTATGAAAACAACAGAATATTGTGTATTTTATTGACTATGAAACGGTATAAATATAAACATTCAATGTTATCGATCAAACTAATTTTATTATATAATCCCACTATATATAGAAACTCTTTAGAATTGAACATAAAATTAAACGTACCATAAATTAAATTTATAATAATAAAATATTGCGGTAGCAAAATAATTTTCTCTATTTTCATTTATGAACGTTATTGCAAAGTAAAATATAATAATTAATTCTACGGTTTTCATTTCGGTTGACCATAGAGTGTAATTATATTACGAGAAGTATTTGCGTTTTTGTAATTAAACGTTTAAAACTATAATAATATGTTTACGGATGACTCGACGGAAATTTCATAATACCTACGCAATGTATACTAAAGTAAAAAAATGAATGCTAAAGTACATCTGCGACTGCCATAAAAAATATTCTAAGTTATAAAAAAAACTGAAACGCGAAAAGTTCGCACGTAAAAAGTAAATCAACGATATTATAGACACATTTCGCCAGCCCTAGGAATATTTCTTTAACGAGATTACAGAGAAAACTATGGAAGTTTAAAACTCGAAGCTTTATAACTAAGGGATCGCTGTGGTTTATAGAGTTTGGTGTTACGTTTCCAAAGTTTAACGATAAATACTCATTTTTAAGGTTTGAAAGACCAATACTTCGAGTATATTGAGCCGATCAAAACATAAATGTAACCGGCTCAAAACAATTCGTGAAAATATAGTAGATACTATACTTCATAGTAGTACATGTATTATGCCGTATATAAGTACATGTATTTACTTACGTCTTGATTTTATTAAATATTAGCTGCCCGACAGACAGACAGATTTCGTTCTGTCAAAAGTTAATAGTTTTTTTTTTTTTTTTTGTATTAAAACCTTTTCTCTCCGTAAGAACCATCCTCGTACTTCAAGGAATATTTTAAAAAAAGAATTAGCGAAATCGGTCCAACCGTTCTCGAGTTTTGCGCTTAGCAACACATTCAGCGACTCATTTTTATATTGTAGAATATTAAATAAGAAGAAGATGGATTTATAACAAATTAATTCTGTAATAATTTCAAACGCTGTATATGTATGTCTATGTTTCGCAATTAATCTCTTCAAAACAAGTCTATTTTTATCTTTTGGTGCTATAATTCAAACCTATATTTAGAAATAAAAATAATTGTATTTAATTAATTATATTAAATTAAGTAATTATCAAAATATAAATATTTTACATTTTAAAAATTTGTGAAAGTAAAAAATGGTTAAAAAACCCTGCACAGTTGAATGACCCCGCATTTTTTACGTTTCGCGGTTTGATTACGTTTAGTATCTCTTCTCGTTGAACAGACTTTAAATTAATTAACCACTGAAATAAAATAAAATTAAAATAACCTTTTTTGTAATAACTAAAATACCATTAACTAGTTTTCCTATAAATAACTAAAAAATTATAAGATCGAATAAGATCGAAATCAGATCCTGCAAAGTTGCATTGTCGGACCGAAGTCTAAGGTTCGCACACTCAACACCAACTTATAAGTTCATGTTGAGAGAGAAGTTAAAAATTATTAATGATAGTAGTTCAAAAGAGCGGAAGACACGAGAACGAGTCGGGAGCGAGATCGGTGAAGTTTTCACTTCAGAATTTTCCCGTTTTATTATTTTATGGCTGTTGTGATTATCGCACAAACTACACACGAGTAGACTAACAAATTAAAAAAAAAGTTTTTTTGCCTTTAACTAACTTAGCGCTCGACTTCGCCTTGAATTCATATTCACATTAATATGTTATCATGTAGGTTAAATGGCTACAAATATGGAATAATTTCGCGAAAAGTCAATCTTCTTGGCCTTGTTTCCCAACTTTGCTAAAACTCAAGACACCCTTTAATCTCCAAATAAATGACAATACATCAAACAATGTAAACACAGAACCATTGATCTGAGAAATTGGAAGCCAGTAATACCAAAATGCTGCAACCAACATTAATCGAATTACATAATTTGTTACACCTGAACAAACAATGTGCCCAAATTAAGGGAACTATATTATTCAGTAGTTGCAAATCTTGACACCTCAACTCACAAAATGAACATTGTTAGTTCAGCGCCATCTATTGACAATAAGGGTTGAGGATTAATAGTCTTGTTATCGACAGGCCCGTCTATTATAGTTTGAAATAGTTTACACTTTAAATAGTAATGTCATGTTCAAAATTAGTACTTTCAATTTAAATTTACACATGTGTATATCATTACGTAGTAAAAAAAGTCGCTTCCCGCTGTCTGTATGTGTATCTTTAAAACTATACAATGGAGTTTGATGCAGCTTTCTTTAGTAAATAGAGTGATTTCATAGGAAGGTTTATATGTATAATACAAAAATATAGTAGAGGAACACTGATAGTTTTTGCAACCGTGCGAAACCGGGGCGGGTTGCTAGTATTTTTATATGATCAAATTTATAATTTACTTAACGATAATTTTCAAAAGTAAATCTTAGAGGCTTCTAATCCTAGCTTTTACAATAGTATACATTTCAATTTATAAGTGCGAAATGAATAAAATTGCAATAGAAACAGAAAATTTTCAGAAAATTGTTTCATACAAATCCAGCCTCTAATACAAAGAAGATTAAATTTTCTCCATTACTCCCGCACATATGACTCTCTTTCATAGTAAATATAATTTTATTGAAGATAGTAGAAAGTCTAGTTTCTAACTGTAAATTGACGTTTTCTTTGAAATTGTACAAATAAGGAATAAAAAGACTTTCAACATCATAACTTCATAAATAGCAAAAAATGTGTTTTAAAAATTTCGAAAGAAATAAAATTCACGTATTTGCATCGAAATATCCAATTACAATTTACTCTTTAAATATTCGAGTCATAAATATGAATGTGAATTGTTAATGAGTCGCCGAAATTATAATTATTAATTTAACTTATTCATAATATGTATGGCCGAAGCTGCTGGGATCACATGCTCTAGCGCTGTCGGAGTTCGAAAGCCTGGAATTCATTATTATGGTAATTAATTTTTAAAATTCAATTAACGAAGTTTTAATAATAATTCTGCCCTTCAGAAATTCTGGTTTGTTAAGGTTTTCGGGATAAAGTTTTTTGACCGATCGGAGAGTAAAATTTCTTCACATAAATTTAAAAACTTATTTATCATAATATATATATATTTTTGACACATGATATAATATTTTTTTTAAATAATTTCGCTACTTGTAAGTACTAAAAGAATAAAATAATGGGACAAAAATTACAAATAGATGAGATATTAGGAGGGCATAAATATTAAAGAGGTCGGCATTCTCGGGTATAGTACGAGCCCTGCTCTGAATATTTCAGTTGTCGTACAACCTTCAATCAAGGATCTTCCCTTGAGGGGTCTAATGCTGTGTATCACCAAAAAGAAAACGAGGCTCTTTTTTTCTTTAATGTTTAATGTTTAAATTCCCTAATGTATACGAAAATTTCTATTTCGAGAAACAAGCGGAAACCGACCAGTTTTCCTTTTCAATATATATAAAATACATTTATAACTGGTACGTTTTTTTATAAAAACATAACATTAACAAAACAACACTTGAATATTTATATAAAGCTGACAAAAATAAAAAAGAATCAAAACTAAACAAGCCAACATTCTATTTAAGAAACCTGTAGCACATTTTTGCTTGAAACGCGAAAAAATATTTCCAAACTGCATATTTTCGACAACCTCGTAATTACAAATCTCTTTCCGCGCTATTTAAAGACTTTGATATTACCATAAACATTCTAGTTAGGTAAATGTCAACGGAGTTGTAGGCTTTATTTCTTTAGCCATAACATCCACATTCGATTGAAGCTATAAAAAACTCTGTAATATGTACGTACCCGACTCCCACAAAGATGGAAACAGACGGAAGGAAACACGTCGTCAAGGAAACTCGCTTCCCGCGGATTTAAGTTATTACACGCCGCGGTAAAATTTACGGTAAAACCGTTTTTATACTAGCCACTCACTGCATAGATCATTATACTTTATGTTTTTAAGCTACCTTTTTTTGCCCTAGCTATATAAAGAAGCAAATTTATAATTTATATTTTTCATAAAACATACGAAGCTTAATCCAACTTTATTTTCTTTTTATAATAAAAACGAATATTACGTATTTGATTGCAAAGTTTATAACTGCTGCCCAAATCATAAACTTCGTCTATTAAATCATAATATATTTCAAAACTCAGCGGTGTCTTCGAGGATCAGACAAATTTTACAGGTATACAATTTTTGATTGACTTTGAGTTAAAAGTTGTAATAATTCTGAACTGTCAAAGTGGAATCAATCTCGGTAGAAATTAATTTTACCCGCCGACAACTGCTAATGTATTCTGTCTGACGAGTGTTTGTAAATCTCCCCAGTCTTTTGTTTTAAAACTTGTACAATCCAGCGACACTGAAACAGTAAATAACTTTTGCAAAAGCGCTGCTACGTTTAAAAGATCCAAGTGTTCTTAACAAATGGCAGTCTGAAACTCACTCTTGAAGTAACGAATTTGTTTAGAAGTGTTTTGAATACACCTCTCTCGGCACTCTTAAGAGGTTTCATAATATGGACGGCAAAATCGCGTTAATAATTTCTATTTTATTATTAAAAAATTTATTACTTTTGAATATGATATAGCTTCTGTAATGGTTAGAGTTATGTTTGTTGGAATAAGTTATGTTTTATCTTATAATTATTTTAATGACCGTTGTTAGAAATTAGTACACCTCACCACACCCAACCTCATTGAGTAAATATATTTCCCATACACTACACTAGTATACACTTTTTTATTTTTTTTGCACATTAGGTATATAATAAATAAGGTATATAATGAATAAAAAAACCTAGCCCTCTTCGAAATATAAAATACGCAAAACAATTTCCGTCCAATCGTCGCGCTTTGGTTGGATTAACTCCAAAGGCGTCTTTTGTCCTCTTTGAAGTCCTTTGTTGTTTTTAATCTGCCTCAAAATGGAGTATAATTATTTATCTTGGAAGTTAATTACGAAAGTGCCCACTTTCTATAGAAATTCCTCGACGATCTAACTAAATCCTACGCATGCGATTTATTACCTCGCTGAGCAAATACCAGGACCACAGAATATTAGAAGAGTGTTACTTTAAGTTACATCCCGCGTTCGACCTGTTAGAGTCCCAAGACTTTTTAAAGACAATCTTACTTCGTGAATATTTTGTGTGGGATCGTGGACGAGGTCACCGTAGCGGTCCACGCGTACCTCTGAAGCCGGCAGTGGGATGCGAGCTTCGCCATCAAATCGAAATTGACCCTGGCACCACACAGAAAACGGTAACAAAAGACGGTGTTATCAACACAATGCGTGTGATGTGTGAGAAAATCTTTAGCTCGTTAAAGATATTACCAAACATACAATATAGAGATCGTTATTTTTCATCTTTAACGAACCAAAGGGTTTTCTGTTCCTACAACCACAAGCGAAAGAGACAAACACATATAAACCCAGTAGGGGCGAGCGGCGCGACATGCTTACACGCTTGCATGCTTCAATATCTACGAGCAGAGTTGCATGCGCAGCGGCCACTTCGCGCGCCTCGTCCGCCAATCGGCGCCCGCGAGGCGTCGAGTCTTCTTTAACAACTACGCAAGCCTCTTCGCTCTCTGCGGCCTTAGTATCTTCGTCTCGCGAAGCGGGCTCGGGGGAATGGGACTCGGGAGCTTGGGGTTCGTTTTCGGGAACGGAAGGGATATCAGCGTCAAGCTTGGGAGCGGTCGTCTCGCTCACCCTTTTGTGGTTCTCCGGTAAACTGATGTTGCATTCGTTGTCGAAACGGAATTGACTCTGTATCCGAGGTTAGCAGGAAACAAACGATTATCGTATTCAAAATAAAATTAGCTCTAGTTTGCTCTAATCATTATATTTAGTAATAAAAAAACTTCTAAATTTTTTATTTTCTGTAATATTAAAATTTCAATGATTAGATACAGAGCGTTAAATATATCAAATATACAATCAAATATACTTTATTTCTAACATAAGTAAACTATTTTATATAGAATTCGTTTCAAATTACTTTCTTAATAAAAATTAACTGAATTTAGGAATGGCCTGATTGGTGAACTTCGTGTATTCTATTTCAAAGTAACACTAGACTTACCTTATATCCCGGTCCAAGCCTGTGCATGGCACAGATTTGATGAGTGGTGAGCGCCTCACCGAACAAATAGATGGCTGCCATCTGACCACAGAAGACGCGTTCCTCGTCCAACTCTGCCGTCGCGCCGATGTAGCATTTGTCGAAAGGCTGTTGTAAAAACACCAATTTACGTACAAAAATTTGAATCTTGACAGAAAAAATAATTATCTGTAGAGCAAGTGGTGTTGTGTCATTTATAATTGTAATTGTTTTAGCAAAAACCTTATATTCTAAACTCAATAACAAATTAATAACATAATAAATTAGTTATAGTTCAATACTTCTACAAAAATGCACTTGACATTTTTTTAACTAAAACTTGACAAATTAATGACGCTCTTTATAAGTAAAGCAATCAATACATTTTTCTAACATTTTATCAACTTCGTCTTTGGTGATATATTGAAATTCATACCGTACAACCAAAATTCATACAACAAAGAAAATTAATAGAGACACAATCTCCTTACAACGGACTAATAATGTCGTCAAAAGGTTAAACGAAGTGCGCTACGTTAAGTCGGACGCAGCGAGCGCCTCAGTCGAGCAAATTACTACTCAGTGCTTCATTTGTCGCACGGTCAAAGGAGGAATACTTAACAATATAACTTGGAAACTTTAGTCATTAGGTAGCCTATTTAAATTATTGACATGATATTGACTCCTATTACAAACGCCTTAAAAGTTTTATTAATTAGTGTCAGATTTTTAATAAGACGATAATATTGTTTCAAAAATCGTTGTTATTCACTTGAGCGAGGACATTGTTATTTTTTATCCTATGACATTAAATAAATGTTCTATAGTTTAAATTATATTTGCCATATCCATCGACATTATAAAAATACTTGTCAACCTTATATCCTACTCAAATCTACTCAGTACATACTTACGACATTCTGAGAATTTAATTTTGAACTGAGAAATATTTTTTGTAACATTTAAACCAGAGCTAAGCAAAAAGCAAATCAGAATGTACGATTACTTCTTTTTAATCGGATAGTTTGTCACGTTGATATTTTGTTACATATGTAACATTACTTATTTATATATTCGTACGTATACAACGATATAATTCGTACTGTACACACGTTTGTTCTACCGCCGCGCCGCCCGAAATTCCTCGATTAAACAGCTAGTATGTAACACAATCTTATCGCGCGCTATCGGTAGTGTACCGACTACCATTCCTTACTCGGTAATGGCATGTAAATTCCTATTTACAGCTGAGATACGCCGAGATTCGGTCTTTAGGGGGCTCATTCAATGCACGGAGGGAGATAATTTATTATGTAAAATAGAGAATTTTCCCCGACTCCTCGACATAATTGCAGATTTCGTGAGATATGGTACACTTCACTTTATATTGCAAACGCTTAAGCCGTGTCGTAATGAGCGCCTCGACTCTTGACGGAGGAAGGTACGAGTATTAGCTAATATTACAACGTTTATTATTTATTTATTCTAGCCTGCGTTTAAGTGTTCGCGGTAAGGGTTTCACAGCTGGTGAGCGTTCGTGTTCACACAAAGCGAGTGCGCTTCCAATGCACAGTCCAATCAGAACGCTATTATGTTGGAAGATATCGGCAATTCCAATGAACAAGGCCTCATTAATCCCTCAGTAATGTTTTTCATAGATGCTGTCCTCTTTGAGTAATTACGAGAGCTTTATTATAGTGAGGTTGAATCTTTACAAGAATACAATATAAAAATTATATATAATAACCACACCCCTACATTCAAGATACTTGAATCATCGCATCGGCCTATCACAGTCCACTACTGAACATAGACCTCCAAATGTTGGATAAAAATGGCGTGAACTCTGCCGTCTACTGCCCGTCTTCAGCCTGTGTATTTCAAAGCAAGTAGTTGGATGGTTACCCCGCCATCGGTCGGCTTTTTAAGTTCCAAGGTGGAAGTGGAACTGTGTTATGCCTTAGTCGCCTCTTACGACACCAACGGAAAGAGAAGGGGTAGCTATATTCTTTAATGCCGTAACCACACAGAACGGTACTTGAATACAATAGCCAAACTTTATACAAAGTTTTGTATTTGTTTTTTACTTTAATTAGCGACTCCGTTTTTAGTACAGAATACGCACTGTTTGATGATGCATTTACCATAAGTTAATACCAGAATTATATAAAAAAGATGGAGTATTTTAGATAGATATTATTTAAAATCCCAATATTTTGAAAGTCATAGAAATATTCAAACATATGTACGTGACTAAATATTTTATTGAATGATAGAGCAATACAAGTACAAAAGGACAACACATTCGATGCATCGAATATTCATACACAGAAATTGTATCAGATCCATTAACATTGTTAATTGACACCGACCGGTACATTACCGGTTGTACAACCATTTATTCATATGAAAACAAATTTAAATATTATTGCAAATTATTGTACGGCACAAAAAAATATGCTCACGTATTCATACTATTGATCGATGTTTAAAAACTGACATCGCATTTATTTTCATTCCCATTATAATCGTAAATAGGCGATGTCTGACAAATGAAATGAAATTTCGTACACCTATAGTTTATATATGGAGAAGGAGTGCAGAATGTTAATATATATATATATATATATATATATATATATTTAAATTATGCATAAGAAATACATTAAATCAATAAAAAAACATTACACACACTACCCATGTATTTGACACACACGCATATATATACTCTTTTGTTTAATGTTCAAATTTATCACTATTATTTAAATTATGTTCGAATTTCGAAAACTGGGCGACTACTAGTTTTCCTAATGTAACACCTGATTTTGAAACAGTTAACGAGGTTCTTTTATATTTTACAATCTCAAAAAGGTCAAACCAAAAATAAACCAGTGTCAAATTTTATTAGATTTATTCGAGAGATATTTTTCAGAGTCCGAGGGCAAAAGTTTGATGGAATACATAATGAAATGTCAATATGAAATTTAGGTTAAATTTTCTCAGCAGTGTTTTTGTACAAAATGAATAAAATAAAATAATCTTTTCAAACACTTCGTTTAAAATATACGACCTTTAAAGAAACACATTTCCGATATACACACATGTTATCAAGATTCGAGTTTACAAAACGTTTTACTGCCACTAAGAAGATCATGCTATCCCTTTTCGGCCCTTTGTAGCTTAGCAATGTAAAGAGATAACAAAAATACTACACGCCAGACCGACAAGCCTTAAGTTGTAAGGGTGCCCCTTTAGAACTAAATAATTGATTTAACAAACAGCTCCAACCAAGTCATAATCGCCTGGTACTCGAAGAAAGTTTAAGAATAAGTATTTCTTATCCTTATCGATTAAGCATTTGTTTCGTCTCTCATTGTCTTTAAATATCTTAATTTTAAAATAAATTTATACTTTTCGGAAGTACTGGGCTCGTTAAAAGATATGTGTTTGGAAGGAGTGGAAAGAAAATTTTGACGAAAGAGCCTTAAGCAAAGGAATATGGTACAAAACTATTCAACCAGTTTTATCGCGGGGTCCCTGGTAGCGTATTGGTGTTAAATAATATCCTACGGTATTGAAATGCTATTTAATACTAGCTGAAATTTTCTGAATTGAAATTTACCTTACGAGTAATAATAATTAGCCTATAACGTAGTATAAAAGACACTCATACGTTTGTTTACTTTTCGTTCCGGTGGTTATACTGTGTTTGATATTGTTTTTCTCAAAATTGAGTGATGTTTTTGCGGATATGTTATGCATATTCACAAATAATTTTAATTAAACTGCAGAGCTTCGTCGCTCATTTACGAATAAATGGCGCAACTATTTTGTATAATATATATCGTTTTTTTCATTTCATCATTATATTTAAACATTATGTACATTACTTTTCTTAAAAAAGTACAAACGATTTTGATAATTTCACTAAAATAAATTAATAACACATTGTTACTATTTTACAGAAAAAGAAAGCATGTACAGCTGAAAAATGACGCTACCGTAATTGTATAATATATATCAAAACAATATTTCTTTTATTTACAAATATGTGTGTCTGTAATAAATATATACAGAGTATTGTTCAAAATTAGAGAATATGTACATATGTCCAAATATTTCAATTAAAGGTACTTTAGTATTCCTCTGTAAAATGTTTACTGCGCGGTTAAAATTAAAGTGGTCCAAGTTTGAAAAAAAAATTATTAAAAAATTTAAATGCATTTTTTTAAAAAATATATAAAATTTCTAGTTTCTTAAAATATCATTACAAAGCTCATTTCATCACGTCAACACTTTTCTATCTTGTTCATTTTAAATTAACTTTTAAATGCTTAATATTCGCACTTAAAGGACAGTTCCTGCTGGTTACTCGACACTTTAAAGACTAATAACTCGTTATTTAAACTATATACTATAATAATATTAGACATATGTATTGTATACATATATAGGTATAACATATTCGAAAATTACTAAAATCGGAAACATCGTCATTTTTTAGTTGTCCGCTTCGCGTAGAAGGCCCCATATAATGTTTTAATGAAATGTGTGCGAATCGAAACTGAAAGAAGTTTGTTTTTTATGCAGTACCCAGAATATTATTGAAACAAAAAAAAAAGATTAAACAATTCTAATATATTTAAAGAGACGTTGTTAATTTAGTTAAGAACGATGGAGGTTAACCTCTTTTCACTTTTCTTTAAACCTACTTTTTTAAAGAATAAAAAAAAAAAACTTGTGCAGTTAGTATTAACTCACGTCATTTGTCGAGACGAACCAGGCCATTTCTGTACTCGATGCTAGTTGCCCGTTTACTAAGCACTTGATTTCGCTTTTTGTCCATCTGTTGTATATGTACACCACTGCTATCGCGTACCACCTAAATAGAAATAATTACCGATTTCAAAATGTTATAAATTAATTTTATAATAAACATGACATTTTCCGATTTCATCCATAGCATAAGTAATCGCTTGGTTTAAATTAACTTATAAATCTTACCTTCGTGGTTGAAATTCGTATTTGACGCAATGTTGGAACCCTTTACCTCGTACTTTCATAGAGGTCAATACCAGGCAGTTACCGACAAAGTGCGCAGTGTAACCGACTCCTTTGCTCGTTTTAAAGCTGTAACAAATGAATACAATATTAAAATCACATCTATAACATTATTGAAATATTTTGAACACAAATAATGTTTTAATATGATGATTAAGAAATTAAATCATGAGATACTTAATTTCTCCAACAACACCTCTTAATCAAATAAAACGACTAACAAAAGAGTGTATACTATTATAATGATATAGACTTTACAGTGACTCGTTCAAATCATAAGAGAAAAATCAAATTCTAGAAGTTTACGAAGTTTTGGCGAGAAACTGTTCATGAAGTGGATGTTGATGAAAAATCTTCCACGTCTACAACACGAGTTTCTTAAGAAACTTCTCAGTCCAGGCACGTAGCGACGTTATTGCATGTCAAAAAAACGTACTCTACTTATAGTAATAACGAAGCTGGCACTGCTTCTGGTAAATGTTAAATTACTTGTCCTTGTATAAGAAACGTCAAAGAGGAATATAAATTGGGCTTTTTTAAAAATGTAACTAGCCTTGTTTTCTGTTATTAGCGATTTCAATGATTCTACTAATTAAGAGAACAAATAACAAAGAACAACAACTTATAAAACATTGTTTTTAAATCAAACAAAGAGTAGTTTGTTTCAACGTAAAAAAACCTTTTTTGTAAGTAGTAACTAGGGTAGTAGTTAATTAATCACTTTTTAATTAAATACTAGGCTAACATGAAACAAAAGAGTACGGTAAACCTCAGCGATGTTAAAATTGTAAACGCCAGGAAATTCGAAATCACCACCTAATCCGACTGACTCACAAAGTGAATTGGCTCGGACTTCGGATGCGTTTAGCTAATTACTGACTTGTTACTCTCCGTATTACTCTACTGACTAGACTTAATGAACTGGATTTAGGAATTGCTTTTGTATCCGAGCGGAAATTATCCTACAATTTACTTATGTTACTGTGCTCATATAATTATTTCATGTTTCTTAAAAATATTCCCTTTATGAAGTTTATCATGTAATCTTTTATTAGGGTACGGTAAATTAAAGGTTCTAAGAATTTTAAATACTTGCACTGTCATATAAATTCTTAGCTATGCTATAATATTTTCTTTAATTTAAAAATATTACTAGCCGCGTATGGCGCTATCTAACTATTTAACCAAAAAGCCCTTAAATTCGTTCCCGAATAGTAAAATAATCTAAGCTGGTTTTTGCGTAACTAAAAGCCGAACAATTGATATCTAAGTTCTGACCACTGACTATAATTTTACACACCTCCTCAAAAACTTAAGATTAATACACACTTCATGATATGTCTGAGAAAACTTCATAAACGAACTCATAATAAAACTTGAGCCCTTCAATAATTTTTTCCCCCTAAAATACTAACCTTGATAATGTGTAACGAGCATACAAAATAAAACTTTAATATTTTAGCCCCAAATTAAAGTATAATTAACATGACACGTCATGCTACTACTGCTACCGACTTCCAAAAGTCATGGATTCCATATTTAATCATTATCATACAGATACAAAAACCGAACACTCATAGTACAATAGTACAAAGAGTAGTAAAGTAGAAAAAGAAATAGAAATCACCAATATAAATAGGGCTTTTCTCGCTCGATGTTGACAGAATTGATGGGGTCCAACCGAAACCACGTCGTGAATGTAAATCCGTTCTCGTATGGCCACCTCGCGAGCGGCGGAAGCACGATCGCCTGTAACAATAAGTAAAAATATATAAGGATTCTTATTAATTAAGCGTATAATTTAATAATCTGTTTATAATACTATAATATAATATCACATAATGTTTGTGATTCTTAGATGCACTTGAAACACAAGTGGAGGATGTTATTTTATAGTACGGAAGATATACGCCGAAAATTGTGAAATCATTAGATAAAAGTAGCCCAATTTACTATAAATTTCATTGAGTTAAAAATCTTTATATGTTTAAAGATGCAGTGTTTTAAGTAAAATATCAATTATCACACGTTTTCTTACTTTATTTGAAAAGTTTTCATATGTCAAAATGAGTATTTTTTTGATCAATATAAACTAAGTTAACCTTAAACTAAACGATGCTTGTGCGAATAGTTTGCACAGTAAATAGTTTTATTTTGTTCATAGCCATATCTAAAAAAACTAAATATAGCAGAATTTTTTATAACGTTAACTTGCTTTAATGCTGTTTTGAAAAACTGCAATACAGTCAAATGTCTGTTTTTAGACAAGAAGTTAATTGAGTATACAGCGATGTGTAGAAATTTAGCAGTAAATATTCGCAAATTCAAGTGGTCTCGACGTATATTGTACACGAACATTTTGTAAAGTTCGGTCTAAAGTTCTATACTGAGCTCTGGATAATATACGCCGTCAAATATAATTAAAAATTACTATCGTATATCAGGGTAGTGTTATTTAGCATGCAAAGTAAAATACTAATTCGCTTTTATGCTCTTTTTTACTTTTTTATTAAATAGGTATATGTACTCATTTTTGCAAAATTAAATCGCATAATGAGAATATGCATTTCGCTGACATCTTCACTTATTTTCTAAACGCGAACGGTCTGTCGTAATAAATATGCAACCACGATACCAGGGGTTTATGAACGAAAGTCGGTAAATGCTACCATTTCACGCCAGAAGCCGCTATTAAACGTAACTCTTTTATGAAATATGGTAGTGGCCTTTCGCCTCGCATATTGGCCGCGGCACGTTAACCCCATTTTTATTTTTGACGAAAATTTATGTTAACAGGATATTTATGCGGTGTTTATCGGCCGACGGTGTACGGAGAAATATGTCAGTCCTGTGGGCGATATAAGTTGAGCCGGCGAATATTAATGTTTGCGTCACTGAATCTCTCCAGTTTCCAATAAATTTAGAAACAGATAAATCGTTCATGCGATAACATTATTGATACATTTCACTAAAACAATATTGTAATACTAAACTAAAAATAATATTACCTGTATCGATATTGTAATATAAATCCTACTTCAGAGAATCTTTTGATAAATTGCTGAAAACAAAACGTGCCTACTATTAGTCCTAGAAGGTTCCAAGAAAAAACGATCTGCAATATACGTTCGAAAATGGGAAATAGAGATAAAATATAAGCGGTTACCGAGAACTATTTATTTCTACAGCCCGGGATAAAGTATCGAGTGGTGGTTAATTTTTCCGGGGGATTCGAAAGATATACTACGCATTAGGGAACTCTACTGGAAATAAAATGTTATTAATAAACGAAACCTATACAAACAGGAAACATTATCCACAAAAATACTAATGGCGTTAAAATGAAAAATTATAAGATGTACTTTTATTGTGAATATGAGTTGGGGGCAAGAAATCAAAAATGTTGGCAATATTTCCCTGTTACATCAAAATCTTGAAAAGTTCTTTGACGGCCTAAGCCTCCGCAGTTTTAAGTCTTTTCTACTAAGTTTCAAATACCACACTTAGTTCGCTGTCTGATAAGAGAAAGAAACGCAAAACACATTGCTTAACGCCTCAAGCGCCTGTTAAAAAGTTATCCAATTTCAGTGATCTCACTGAAATGAGAAATAATGGCAGAATTCAAATTTTATTTAAGAAGCTGTAACAAAAATTACGATCCCTTTTAGCAAAAACTGCCAATGACGGTAGTCCGAAAGAAACTCTGGCAGGATTTTTGTCACATTTAAAATTTTGCATGAAATATTCATGTAATGTAAACCAAAAACAAAAATCACGGTTTTTTTTTGGCGATTTGTTTGTAACGTGACATCGGAATATATATATATATATATATATTGCCTTCAAAATTTTATATTACTTCTATAGCATCAAAATAATTTGATTTTAGGATTAGATTTTAAAATTTTGGAGATCTTTAATGAGTAGATCTACGATAAGTAGCAGGTGCTTAACTAATCCTAAAATTTTCTCATGTCGCATATATCAATATTTGTAGGAAATGTTATTTATATATGACGCTAGTCATTACAAATACATTTTCAAACCACGAGAGAGAATTGTTGTTATTTTTGTAGAATATATGAATAATGTATTTCCATAGTTCGTTCTATTATTTACACAAAAAATACAAAATGGAAGTAACGCCAACGCGCTCTTTTCTTTATTATAAAACGCAAATAAAAGAAAATCATTTCCCGGCGTAGCTTTAAATTGTACAAATACATTTCGTATTATTTCATGCAAATATATTAAAAATAGAAGCAGTAGAGACGTACTAATTCCTCCCGTTCCTTAGCCAGTCATAACAGTGAATACTCGTATTCTTAAAGGGTTCTCGACAAATATCTTTTAATATTTGTTAATTTATTTGCTAAAACTAAAATATCAATATATCATACTTTAACAGAGATTTAAATAATGTTGAAAATATTGTAATACAAATTATAAAATCGATGTTCTATTTAGAGTATTCAAATTTGATTTTCGTCTGAAGTTTCGACAGCTGCATCAATCTGTCCATTCGTAAAAATATAGATATAAAAATTGTATTTACCCTCGCAATATACATGTGAATAAATAAATCAAGATATTTGAAATATTAGCTAAGTTACACAACTTACCACTAACATATTTTCATTATTCTTACATTTTGACCATTAAATTAAAGAACAGCGAATTTATTATTTCTATGCCATGAGTATAATAGAACAAGACAGTTCTCCGATTGTATTTTATTTCATATATTAGAAGTATTATTATTGAAACATTTTTCCAGTCATAAGAGTCGTATTCAAACATCTTTGAAAAGTATCAATTATTGAACTCTTAAAAAAATAAATGTTTCTTCTTGAAGATTACCTTACATTTATACCTTACAGCTTTATATATCTTACAGCTGTAATATAAATATCTTAAAAAGCCCCTTAGCATCATTCTATGTGAACAACGAATTTCGGAATTCGAGTTTACTAAACAGAACTGTTTTAACGACAGTAATATTTCGAGTGGGTCTTGTCTGAAATCTCAATGTTCGCTTTCGTTTATTTATTTTCACTCCGCAAATATTATTTTAAGCGGAGTCTTTTCGGGCATCACATTAAAGGCATTTTAAGAGTATAGGCGTTCGAGACGAAAAAACCATTTACTAAATATTTTTTTACGACTTAATATTTTTTGCTTCTGTCTATTTATACACAGTGTAAGACCAGATTTTATTTACAAACGTTTGTAATTACGGTATTAATTTTATACAACGTCAAATAAAAATATTTCGTTACGACCTATTAATAAAAAAAAGGAATCGTTGATGTCGTTTTCACTATTACAGATTAAGGACGACGTGATACCTGAATAAAAAAATATACGAATACATTAGACAAAACGGTGCTTATTTTTCAGAATGCTTAATAACTCCTAATATAAAAGATGAACACGATCAAAAAAACGTTATACTTTTAATCATTAACTCGAAGACATCATTATCAAGGCTCGGCTTTTTTCGATTAAAGCCTTAACGAAATATTGTGACGTTTCATGTCTCAGCTAATGACCCTCAGAGCTTGAGTGTCAATGAAGCCAGGATTTATTTCGTTTAAAAACCCATCAAAAACCGCTCTCCTACTCGCTGCCGCTTGAAATGTTCAAACGTTATTGTTACAGAACATTTTCATTGGAGAAATAAGTCCCGCTTTAAAGTCCACGCGGTCGAAATCCTCGCCGGACTAAAATTCAATTTGACTTATCTTGTTTTCATTTACCGCGAATACTTCTCGTGTCACTTTAAAAATATATAACATTGAGGAGATTATTGAATTTTGATATACAGTATAAACATATCAAAAGTAAACATTTTTGAATATCATATCAACGACACGGTCAGTCGGAGACGCGGGTTCGAACCCCGCTGGAGCGGTCAATTTTTGATATGATATTCAAAAATGTTTAGAATTCCTAATGAGTTTTTTTTTTTTTTTTATGACAAATAGGCAGGCAGCACAAAAATAAAATCGTACATATATCAAAAGTATTTCGAAATTGAATACAGGTGGATTATTAATTGTTCTGCACTTGTATGTTTTAGTGGACTCTTTTTAACAGCCAACTGTTTGTGCGTTTAACTAGGACGGTTTAGATCAACACTTAGATCCGATAGCAAGAGCAGGATAACACGTGTCGCCATAATCCGTAGAACAAAATAAAATCTTTCTATTGCAAAATATATCTCTCTTTTAATACGTTAAGATATTTCAAATTAGCAAAATTAAACAGAAACATTTAAAAAAATGCATCTTAATTATTGTGGCTACGGGTACTGTGTGGCTACGAGTACTGTGTGGCTACGGTACTAAAGAATTTAGCCACCCCCTCTCTTCCCGTGGGTGTCGTAAGAGGCGACTAAGGGATATCACAGTTTCACTACCACCTTGGAACTTAAAAAGCCGACCGGTGGCGGGATAACCATCCAACTGCTGGCTTTGAAATACACAGGCCGAAGACGGGCAGCAGCGTCTTCGGTGCGACAAAGCCAGTACTGCGGTCACCAACCCGCCTGCCCAGCGTGGTGACTATGGGCAAAACACATGAGTTCACGTTATTTTTGGCGTAAACTTGTGGAGGCCTATGTCCAGCAGTGGACTGTATAGGCTGTAATGATGATGATCTTAATTATTCATGTCCTAATAACGATAGATGAATTAGACACATAAATTTTCTTGCCTTGTTTGGGTAAATCTCACCCAGAGGGATGAAACGGTACTAGGAATAAATAAAGGCAGATGTAATTCGTAGTCCGGTCGCTTCACACAACAAAACCTTAACAAAATCTTGTAAACACCGTCCGCGCTTCGGATTAGCACACATATTTCATTCTCACGTAACATGCTCCCCTAGTAATACCGTGGCGTGGGATAAGATGCGTCAGTTGGCCGTCAGATCTTGGGATAAGAGAGACGGAGAGAAATGGATGTTGCTGGGCGGGTGCACGATAAACAAGGAAAAAAGTGGACGTGTATTAAACTGAAACTCGTGAAAAGGTTCTGTACGCGCCGTACAATTTTAATGTAGACTTTGTATTAAATAAAAATTGACATAAATAACATAAGGTATGAAATAATGTATATAAATAACCATTAGAATTATTGTTATATTCATTACAAATGATAATGTACTCGTATATGTGTATATAATGAATTTACCGTGAACATACTTGGTTTCCCTGTAATTGACTAAATATAAAAAGTATTCCAATAATATTTTTTATTAATTATACAAGTTATGTTTTGTTATTTTTCATTTATATATTTAAGTTGAACAGAATAAAAACAGTTCATCCTCTAGCAACATTATTTTTACAGATATCCAAGTAAAAGGAACATGAAGAAGCCCAGTACGTCAAGGATTACATTCGACCGTCCTTATTTGAATAAGAATTGCCAATAAGAAAAGAGGCTTCGTTTAAATGATCTCTCGAAAACTCCTGTTCTAGTAGCGATCAAAGCATCCAATTTTGGAGTTAGATATGTGTATACATATACACAACAGTAGAACTTTTGATGTTGGTTAAATATTAATTACAACTTTGACCATTTAAACGCTGGTAATGTATTATACATAATAATCGATATGAGTAGAAAACAAATAGTGCACGTTTGAAAGACGTACATGAAAATGTCTTGATGAATTTTGCTAAATCAATTTTATTATATTTACTATAACCAGTATTAAGGTATACTTATAAAAGAAAATGTCTAGAAGATCCATCGAAATGGCAGGTATTCGCATATTTATAAAAACTAGCTAGCACAGTGGTCGAAATTCAAGCATAATTAAAAATTTAAATTAAATAACTGTGTTTGCTCGCAAACGAAAAAAACCCGACTTCAATGACATCGACGAATAATACAACGTAGATCGACGAAAAAATAGTCAAGTAACTAGGCGTTATCAAAGATTACTCAAAAAGTAATTATCAGAATCTTGATAAAATTTAAATGTGACCACATGATAAGTATCGGCTTTCGATTAAATTAAAAATTATCAAAATCGTTACATCCAGTAAAAAGTTATTGCGGATTTTCTAGAGTTTCCCTCGTTTTCTCTGGGATCTTATCATCAGATCCTGGTTTCCTTATCATGTTACCAAACTAGAGATATCTCCTTTCCAACAAAAAAAGAATTATCAAAATCGGTACATCCAGTAGAAAGTTATGCGCTATAATGCAACGTAGGTCGACGAAAAAAGCGTCAAGTAAAAACGCATTATTAGATATGACTCGAAAAGTAATTGTTAGATCTCAAATAAATTTAAATGGGACCAAATAACACACACTACCATTCGATTAAAAAAAAAATTGTCGAAATCGGTCCACCCGGTCAAAAGTTCTGAAGTAACATACATAAAAAAAATACAGTCGAATTGAGAACCTCCTCCTTTTTTGGAAGTGGGTTAAAAAAGAAAAAAAATAATGAAAATAAAGACCCTTTTTTAAAATTTCAATTTGAATATGCGAGTGTGTTTCAAATACATGGTAGCGTGTGTAATATTTTTTTTTAATATTAATATCATATATTTTTATGCATCATTTAAAAAAAAAATTAGCGTTCTGCACTCCTTCTATTTATAAACTATAAGTGTGCGAAATTACATACTCCTCCGTCCGCGCAATTTTCGTAAAAAGGGTACAAAGTTTTTGCTACATGTATTAATATATAGATTTCAATAAAAAATGTGACGCTCAGTGTGACAATTTTGTAGGCTACACGTTTTCATAACGAAAGCTCGGTTTAAATGATTGACAATGTATACACATATTGAATAATGAATATAAATGAAAATAAATGAATATTTCATAACATTTTTTGAACTTATTCTGAAACTCATTTTCTTTAAAGCTGATGTATTACTCTGCTAGTTAGTTTAATAAAAATAATAATAATGTTTTGGTCAATTATCGATTTCATCACAAATGCTCTAGTGCTATAAATACACTATGAAGCAATGTTAAGTACAAAATCTTAACTTATTTCATTTCTATATACTCTTATTTCTATTTTCCAAATTAATTAAATATTGTAAAACGAACACTTCTATCTTAGTTCCCCTCAAAACACAGCTTGACGTATAAAATTACTCAATTCAATACTTTCTATTATATATTATTCATACTGGAATTATTTACTACCCAACTACGTAGCAATAAGGAGGTATAAACGTAATAAGAGGCGGGTAGAGGTAAGTTCGAGACTGCCGTAGAATCCATTATCGAAATGTTTTAATTAGTACCATTTAGGCGCGGTCGCTCCCCACTGTGCTATAAATTACCCTATATTAGCTCACGGCGACTTTTAATTAGTTCACACCCCGGGACTTGAGAACTTTTTTGAACAACAAGTTTAAATATATAAAAAGATATAAGTATATTATTTTACAAAACTTTATGCAAATGAAACATTTACTTTAATAAATATCATTACCAAAACAAATATTTAAAGTACTGCTTTTAGAAATTAAAAAAGAAATTGTGATTTAAAATAAGTAGATGATAATAAAAAAAACTACATAAACAATTTTAAAACTCAACGCAAAGCTGTTAGCACTGAAAGGAACTATCGTCATCCATCCAGGTAAAAATATATCTGTTTCCTAGTGACATATGAACTATTTCTAAACTATAGACAAGTAAATAGGTCGTATTATATTGTCGTAATAGAGCAATAAAGCTGCCACGCCCGTGTACAATATTTACAATGAAAGAGCTCTACTTTTGTCAGGGGTGATAAATAAAACCCGAGAAAGCCGACGGCGAGACATCGTAGGCACAGCATCTGCGACGCCGCGCGCTGTTGAGAAACTTTAGTTTATTTATAACAACAGCCGCTAATACCCATCGTTACTCTTCATTTGGTCTGAGCCATCGGCGGGACGGCAGGTGGTTCCCCGAGGCGGACTTATTAAATTCTGAGACAATTCGATTCCGAACTTCCCTCGTTACAAACTCACTCGGCGTTCCTTCGGTTTCCCTGTTTTCATGTATTATAAGTTTATTACGAACTTCGCGGATAAGTTAAAGTTTGTCGTTCTTTAAATAAACGAATTAAAGAGACCGTGCGGGTTTTCGCAAAATTCAAATGAATATTAACGCTTTCTGTAATTACAAAGTTATGTGCCAACTTCCTAACTAATAAAAAAGTTTTGGCTTTTAGACGTCACTCAACGCTTTTATTAATTGATTTTATAGGATTTTTCAGTACTAGCTGTAAAATTTAGTTCAGTCATATTTGCACTGTACCTGTGGTGTCCGCCCATAAGTTTTACTAAAGTATACTGTTATGTGGGCCAGTGAAAGTAGTATTACACCAAGCATTTCAATTTTATAAATGTTCTTCCTTTCATTAATTTTTGCACGCGTGTTCAATGAGCAAGCAAAATACCAGACAGATATACAAACTTACAACATATAACAATGTACATAGTTAGAGTTTTAGGCCATCACAATAATGTTTTTGTATAAAATTGTAAAAAAAAAAAAACAAAACATCAAAAATCAACGACAAACTATGATATACAGTGAAATAACTAAATTACGCGAATTAGGTACCTAAATACTTTTAACAAATAAACAACAGTTATATCCAGTTACCTTTACAGCTCAAGTTACAGACAGCGCTAATACGTTTCGTACAAAATCCCTTAAACTTCAAAGGAACGGAACAGATTGAAATTTTGATACAACGCCGATTGGGCAACTTTGTTCGATTCGAAGCGAATTTAATTTCGATAGCTCCCATTCCGATCGTCGGAATTTCCTAATAATTCTTCCGTAATAGCACTTTTATGAAATAGTTAAGAGTGCCGGTTAGCATTTTGAGTTAAATGGCTTTATTCGGAGCTTCTAAATTTACGTGAATTTACGCGAATACCTTTCTTTTTACGATTACTTCCGTTTCGAATAAATTACAAAAGAATACACAGAGTTATCTGTTTGTAATTAAACCTTGTACCAATAGAAAACTTGAATGGCGGAACAAGGAAGATTAAGTTTTCAAAAAATAAAATAACGTTGACGTGTGTTTGAGGCTCGAGATTGCAACGACACGTACCTACATATTACAAAAAACAAATGATATTAAATAGGAATTTCGAAGCTTTATTAAATATAATATTTCGGGATTGGTTCACATACACAAATATGGTGTTACTACCGTGCATCTGTTGGCAAAAAACACATTACAAAAAACTTCACCCTAAAATATTTATACCCACATTAATTTTCCTTTTTTTTTGTATTTTTTTAATCCCTATTATTTCATTCCTACTGGTTACGGACATTCTGTTAATCAAAATAATAGGCCTTGATTTGGCCAACATTAAGTAAATTATCAAGCAATTTATATTATGTTAGAGTTTTTTTTTTGTAAACACAAGGTACGTACGTTTCCTAATCCATTTTCTTTAATTTCAACGGTTATTTCAAAAGCGGTAGAAGATGCAAGGATTAGTTTCTAATTCGTTCAGACGAAGCTCTCATATAAATACGATTGAACTTCACGGGCAGGCAAATCCGTTTAGTTATTGATTAGTTTAAGAATTTAAAATAAAATAATTGAACACGAGAATTCTCAGTCACTCAACCAGTGCCCACACCAAGATAACATTTTGTGGCATACACAAATGTTTGTCATCATGTCATTGTGTTGTAATAGTACTATAAATATTAATAATTATAAAATAAATCTTTATAATTATTAACAGCATAGGTATATTTCATGTGCACATATGCACTATATGTGCACATATAAAAATACGCATAACTATAAATATCTTACCACATTACACTAACGGTTTACAAAATGTTCTTATGCTTACACTAATATTGATAGCAAATAAATGATTCCAATGAGGATGGGGACGGGAAGCTTAAGTACGTCTGTCGACTAATGACGTTGTTATCTTACAAAGCGCTATGTCCACAGAGATTAATGATTGATTTATATATATATATATATATATATATATATATATAAATATATATTGTCGTTTTTATGATTAGGAGTCGTTTTATGGTAAGAAGACAATTAAGAATACTGTAGGTATGGAAATATTGTGCGCCTCACACTCAAGGGCATCCACTAGAATGTACGTATGCGTAGTTTGTACAATCACAAATGCCCAGATTAAGACAAACATTTACATGAAGTCTGTGACTGCGTCTGGAGCACAAAGTATGCTTGTAGTGGTTATTAAAATCGATTGTCACGTGACCTTCGTTTTAATGTCTATGTATCCGAACCCAATATGTTTAGCAAATTAACCATTAATAATAATTAATAAAATACTACACGAATTTTATGCGACAAATACGTTCAGTATTTTCGTCGAATACCCAATTAAACAAAACTATTAAAACAATAAAATTGGAAATAAATGATGGTCAGGAGACTCATCAGGCGGATAAGCACCCAAACAACAAACAAATGTTTATATATGAGTATAAATTATTTGAGCCGATTTAAAATCGAGCCCCCAACCTTCAACTTTATATTTAACAGAAATCTCACATCACTTCATAGGAAAAGTTGTTACGTGTTATAATAGAGTGAGGTAAAGAAATAAAGTAATAACATTAAGTAATTTTTGTAATATATGTAACACGGACGGGTGTGGTACATATTTTGCTGATTGAAATTCAACGGGGGCGTAGCTCAGATGGTAGAGCGCTCGCTTAGCATGCGAGAGGTACCGGGATCGATACCCGGCGCCTCCAATTTTTATTTTTAATATTAAATATAATTTTAATTTACTAATTTTATTGTTAAATTTATTATAACATAGTTTATTATCTATCGAACATTAAACTAGGAATAAAAATTAATCTAATATTTTATATATCTTTCGTTATCATCGCACACCTTATCAGTATACTTATTTATTACACTCAATAATCAACTTGCTGATTGTGACACGATTTTTTGGTATCGCAGGGGAACCCTTTCATTTCATTTCATAACATACTGTTTTTCTATGCGTTATAAATATACATCTTAGGACAGTCTTCAAGGAGCACGGAACGTAATTTATCATAATACATTCCATGAAGTGACAGCTGACTCGAATGTAATTTGCGCGACACTTAGAACTTGCGACGAAGTAAAACTTGTACGAGTACTTAGATTATGAATATTTTAAAGATGAACATCCGCTTATTGATGACTAGCTTCCGCACTCGGGGTCACTCGCGTAGACTTTGATTAATATGACAAGATAATATACACAGGCTGTTACGGGTTCGATCCCCAATCGTGACGAACATTTGTATTGGCTAGGCTATACAGATGTTTGCCGTGGTATGGACATTTGTGCATGTATTTTGTGTGTTTTCGGGACCCCGACACAGGAATAAATCTTACTGGGGGCCACTGAGTGTGAGATTTTTATTATAGTCTAAGATCCGAACTAGGCGTGATCTTCACCCAACTGATTAAATTAATGGATAACAATTTTGAATTAAATATAGGCTGGCCATGAATTTTTATTCAACTCTATCGCATTTGTTTTTCTAATATACGATAGTAAATAAGGATCGCCTATTACATAGGTAATATTATTGCTTTCACCTAAACTACACATATGTTACTACATAAAAAATCAAGTATATCTCTTACATATAAAATTAATCAGCGCTATTAGTATAGAAGATCAGACTCCAACCCCACTTCTGAAGGAGGCCTTGGATAACAAAAGACCTCTATCTAGCAGTAAGACGGATACAAAATGTTTCATTATATTTAAGTTAAGAATTTTGTGTAACTTTTAATTTGGTTTTTAATAGGTACATTCATTACCTATGATTCATAAATCCGTATGTTTACGGACTGAAACAATTTTTCGTAATTTCGTAAATAAAACACATTATTTCCTGTACTGCCATAATTTTGCCTTGTCACGTTACACGTTGTATAATACGTGTTTATTCCGAGTATGTGCTTTAAATACGGTGCAATTAATTCTTATCTCAAGACTACATAATTATATTATGTCTATTTAATCTTACAGATGTGTTATAAAACGATCTGGAAAATTAAGAAAGTCGAAAGATTCTGTCATAGATGTAACAAATATCATACAATATTTATGTCACCGTATCAACTCAAAACTTGTGTGTACTTAGAATATATCTATTAAAAGTTGTCATCGTTTCTGTTTGTTAAAAAACACATGAAATAAGTTATTTTGATCAACATTTTATAAGACGTCAGAAAATAAATTTTGGTATCGGTTCAAAACTGTTACGTTAGTGATACATCTATACAAATAATAAATAAAATTGGAGTGTCTGTTTGCCATAAAATAATCGCTTTTTACTAAATACATATCGATGTATAGACGGTACATATACCAAAATAACATTTTTTAGAATAGTTACCTGTATGTCTGTCTGTCTAATTGTTTCGACTAGTCTCTGAAACAGCTAGACTGATTTTGACGGGACTTTCACTGGCAGATAGCTAATGTAGTAAGGAGTAACTTAGACTACTTATATTTTAGAAATTTTATTTATTTTATAACTCTGCGAACTGAATAATAACGTTTTTGTTAAATTCTACGCGGACGAAGTCGCGGGCACAGCTAGTTACAAACTAAAAATATATCAATAGCACGGCGACATGTGTAATAAGTACACGGTTACGAAATAAAAAATATTCAGCTATTTCTTAATATAAAACAAAATATGAGCGTAACGAAATTAATAACAAGTACCTCTCGCTTGTGGGCGAGACGCTCGTATTGCTGCCAAGAATTTCATCAAACGTAACAACGGGGGCGTAGCTCAGATGGTAGAGCGCTCGCTTAGCATGCGAGAGGTACCGGGATCGATACCCGGCGCCTCCAGACAAATTTCTTTTGATTACATTTTCCATTTCAAAATATATTTATATTCATCTAACAAAGTTATTATTCAGAAGACGCCAATTTTTTTCTTAATAAACTGTTTTATACGAATGTTGGAGAATGTTATAATATTTTGACAAAACCAGAATCTATTTCGGCGAAGAAATTGTATAAATTGGGCGATAAAGTTCAATTAATAGTGTCTTAAGGTGTTATCATGTAATTGTATTAACATAAATGTATAATAACAGAGCGACATAGTCGCAGTAGCGGCAAAGCTCTTTAATACAGAAAAAAAAGTATTATAATTGAAGATCCTTTTCAAATATTTATTTTTCGTTAAACAAAAGACTGAAAAAAGCCACTGCATAGCACTCATGTATGTTTGCAATTAAGTACCTTCTAACAATGCCTATCAGAAACAACGAACGTTCATCGATACCGCAACCGCAGAGTGCGCTCCAAGAACAATGTATCAAAATCAAAAAAAAAAAAAAAACTATTTCAGTACAATACGGTAGCCACTAGAAATACAACGGTTCTCATTACTGAAAATAATAACGTAGGATATCAATTAGCTCTCCAATTAGTTTGGATGTATGTAGATCGATATGTTAAATCCGTTTCTGGGTCAATTAACCGCACGGTTCTATGCGTTTGACATGTGAGATTATTGTAATACACAGTAG
Source organism: Melitaea cinxia (assembly GCF_905220565.1). Classification (NCBI taxonomy): domain Eukaryota; kingdom Metazoa; phylum Arthropoda; class Insecta; order Lepidoptera; family Nymphalidae; genus Melitaea; species Melitaea cinxia. The sequence continues at coordinate 697,454 of NC_059412.1, read as the reverse complement.
GTTCTTTACCAGCTGTACGTGGCGTTTTTGTTATTATTAAAATCGTCTATTATATAACACCAGTACACTAGCTACAGTACGATTTTGAAGAAATTAAAATTATAAACATAATTTACACATAAGAAAGCTTTCTGAACTAAATTGATTTATTAATTCATTAAATTATAAGTTTTCTATAACACTCTGTATGGAATGAAAAATTAGACAAATTGGAAAATGCCAGGATACGTAATTTTGATTATCTCATTATGATCTCAACTTGAAGCGTTTAATTGATTTTAACACAGTAAAAGATCTGTCAGATTAGTTTTTTTTTAATCACGAGATTTAATATACAAATATATATATATATATATATATATATATATATATATATATATATTTTTACATGTGATATACATCCACGGGCTTATGAACCCATGTCCTTTTTTATTTTCAAAAATATGCAATTTTTTTATTTTTATTTTTTCTATTTCAAGGTAGGCGTTGCCCAGCAACATCGCTGTTCAAGTCAGACTATGTTTTTAATGTCTCCCAAAAGAGACGTGAGTCCACCGACCGGTTCTTAATCTAATGTATGGTACAATTTGTTTTTTTTATTATTATTATTATTATTATTTCCTTATATATAATACTATACTTATATCTAGCTTAATCATAATATTTTTTTTTACATGCGTCATAATCGTTTTCTTAAAAATATATTTTTTAATATTATCTATATTATTACCAACTTACTCCTCCCAAGCCCTCCTTACTTTAACTTACTCCCTCCCTCCAATATACAAACATTTAATACTATAACTGAATGCCACGAACAATGGATTCAAGAATAAAAACATTTATCGTTCATTTACTACGATATAAGCACAAGGAAAACACACCAAGGAGATGTGTAACGCATATTGAGTTAATTAACAACCGATTTCACCGAGATTAATTCATTTCCTATGTGGTCTCCGACGTTGCGGAGGCATTTCTAACGTCTCAATCATCACGCGAACACATAACATATTGTTCGTTGTGTATTTATTTATATATTATGACATTATATTTATGGCGAATAATTTCAAAATCAATATATTGTTCAAAATCTATAGCAACCCGACGAAGGACGAGGGAAGTGTCTGAAACTCACAGACCACACAAGTTTAAGACCAAAATAATATTGTGCTCAAATATCATGTTTATTTTGGTATGTTAGGTAGCCAAAAACTTCTGGGCAGAGTCAGGGTTAGATTTGCGAAAAAGCTTGTGATACGTCTAATATTCCCGTCCACTGTCGTAACCACTACCATATGAAACACTAACCATCAGGCAAACTGTACGCTTGCTTACTGCCTAGGTAGTATAAAAAACAATTGTCAACTATAATATTCGTAAGTGTAAAAAATTTAACATTTTGTTTTAGAGACAAGTGGGGAGATTCTAAATCAGATCGACAGCTGTCATCAAAGCCGGATCACGTATTGCAATAAAAGAAGTCTGTCGTACCGTCGTCTGTCTGTACGATTATACTGAAGTACAGAGACAGTGTGTTCAAAAAGTGGATTAGGTCAATGAAATTGCTTTTGTGTTTTATAATATCTCACTCGTATTATTAACTATAGCTACAAATATATTGTCAAAATCCCAAGGTTGGTTAGAAAATCCAGAGTCAAATATTTGTTTATTATTATGCTCTTATTATGCTCTTTCGTGCTACATCCTTCAACTTCTTTTAGTGTCATGTGAATGAAATGTGATGGAAATAGCATGAAATTTCTGGTATGTTACTAGTATGTAATATATGTATGCTATTATGGATTTCCAAATTAGGGCGTAACCGTACAGATTTGAATATATTAACATACTACGTACAGAAATAGAATGTATAGTAGTAATTGCTAAATTACTGTATTAACAACAAGAGGCAACAGATTTCAATTTACAGTTTACTGGAAGTTTATCTAGTCCATTTTCTAAAGATTGTCTGAAATACAGATGATTTTAGAGAAAATCTCATTTGCCGTTTTCTTATGCGTACAGCGGAAATTTTATTATTTTAACAAGAAACTTTCAACGGTATTTCCTGGTCGCAATGTTTCGACGGTAAAAAATTAAATTTCTTTTTTGGAAGAAAATCTTTTTAGCTCGGTAGGAGCGGGGCAACGTCGAAGAATAAAAAGACTCTTCAGACGAAATTTTAAAAGTTATTGTTTGTCTTTAGGCCACCAGTTCCTTTTGTAGCTTTATAAATTTCGTTTTACGATTAATTTTTGTTTTTATAAAATAATAACATAATGCCAGATTCAAACTATTTTTTTAATTTTACTTAATAGTGAATAGTTAAGGAAAATATTTCAATCATACGTCAAAACCTCTATTTTAAATTTTACTTAGTCCAAAATTACATGAAATACCGTCATTAAGATATCAAAGCACGTATATTTTAACTACAGCGTGTTATAAAAGTTGTTTCACATTCAGATTTTCGCTTCAGTAAATATTGAACTTACCGATCCCTTCCTGCCAGGGAAGCTGAAGAACACGTCGGGTCCGTTCCTGTGAGGCATCTGACGGAGCACGTTCAACAGCTTAGCGGAGTGCCTCGGCTGAAACAAAATTATCTTTATAATAATAATAATAATGATAATAAATATCTTATAACATACACACGGTCGTCTGTTCCTATAGTGAGCAACATAATGCTTGTTTTATAGGTAACAGCCGGCTGATATAGGTAAATATATATTTTTTTATAAATATATATAGAAATAATACATATATAAATATATAGATAGAAAGATTACACCCAGACCAGGCGGGAATCGAACCAGCAACCCGCGGAGCAGAAAGCAGGCAGAGCACTACAACTGCGCCATAGAGTTAGTCGTTATTTATACATCATTTATAATTTACAATAAAAACAAACGTTAAATGCTTTGTTCCTTAATTTACACAAATAAGATGCAATTTGTAAAAGTACAAATTTTAATTTAAACAAACAATCAAAATAAAAGTAAACAGTTTCGAAATTTAACAATATTTTGATGTACAGGCAAACAAATTATATTTAATAGATTTTAGTAAATAACACCGAGAGATAATAATAATAAAATATATGTACGGTTACTGCCCACCAATTTGCTTAATTGTGGGCCATCGTCGAACTACGAGGTTAATTGCAACTTTCTGTAAATGGCTGTGTTTACTATCAGCTAAATATACGCTCGTAGTATTCGATCGCCAATGACAAGAGACACCATTATTATATACTGCAGAATATTTGTTTTTATATGTATGCAGACTTTTCTAATATATTTATTTTATCAAGTAAAATATAGACGAAAACAGTTAATATTTTTTTGCACACTATAAGTAAAACAAAATTACAAATATTCCTAATTCCACTTTAGAGCATGTTTTTCGAGTTTTCGAGCCAAGTCGGAGATAAATTCCGCAACCTCCCCCGCATTGTACTTCTCACGTACCAAGGCATCATGAACCGGAGTAGATAGTAAAATGTGGCTTAATACGAAGGGATCCGGCTTAACGTACAATTAGTTAAACCGCGAGCACTTCTCAAATTTGCATCGTTATAGCCGGCGGTAATTAGCGTCAGGAATGTCTGTACTTTGTGTTTATGTTTGCTTAGTGGAGCTTGGCATTTTTCGTTTGTTATTTTACTTTTGTTTAACTTGTGTGGGGCTTTGTCAGACCCGAAACACACCACAAGGCAAACAACAAAATAAAAAGTAACACAGAATAATGTTTTCCTAATTTGAAAAAATACAACCACAGTTTAACCGAAAAAGTCAAAAGTTTTTGAGGGCTTTTGTAAACAACAAAAAAAACGAGTATGCTTTAGACCACAAGACTGGAGTAAAATTTACGAAACGTAACTCTCTCTTTCTATCTATTCTTTACTAACTTATATCTTCCTCTAACCATCCGCCTCGCCCGATCACACTTTTCGTCACGCTCTCGTCATACATTCACCATATTAACCCTTAAACAACTGTTGGGATAACATTTTTTGATTTATTATTTTACTCACCCATTTGCCGTTTACTGCTTTCATAGCATTAAACAACTGTTTAAGTTCTTTAACTGTTACGCTGTAACTGGCCAGGACTCCTAGCATTTCTATCAAGAGATCTGAAAAGAAAAAAAAACAATATTAGTTCATTTTAAACACAAATTATGAACATTCATTATTTATACGAGTATGTTATTTAAAATGAGATATTATCAACTATATAAACTAACAATAAAACAATATCAATACACACCTAACCGCAATGTGAATAGAGGATAAATTTGCATAATGATATCATCCTAGTTTCTATATCGTGCTAAATTATTCTGTAGAAAACCCGATACATCGCATTCGCTACTAAATTAGGCATTCCCAACTTTAATAAATCAAGTGAAACATTAATCGGAATACCAAATAACTGATGCTACGTCGTGGTAAATGGGGTGTAACCGACACATCTGAATATGTAAGGCTTACGATTAGTTACACTTGTTAAGGTTCTTCAAAACTTTACCGTGGATATATTGTTACTCGTAGATTTATTTGACCCTAAGATATGTACATACTAAGAAACTTTTTAGCAGAATACATTACTTTTTTTAATAATGGCTGCTAGAGCAGTTCCTTTTTAAATTTATTTTGATGAAAATGAGTTCTTAATATTAAAAAACGCCACGAAAATAAAGGTAACGAAAGCATTTTTTATTAAATGCATTAAAGGTACTGACAGACGTGCTCAAAAAAGCATGCTAATAAGCTTGCTTAAAATTAGCATGCTCTGCAAACTGTTCACATTTGCCAGAAATAAGCATGCTTGATTTAAAGCATACTCCTAAATAGGCATGCTCAAAGCAAACGTACGGACAGACGTGCTATTTGGCACCAGGCTCTCGGCCAAAATGGATGTACAAGTATATAGTGACAGTGCTATCCGTACAGAACTTAATAAAATAATGTTATTGCTTGCAACGGAATTGTGTAAGAACATTTTGGTGAAAAATAAAAAAACAAAAAATAGGAGAATTTGGGTTCGTAATTGGATAAACAGAAGACAATCACTGGGAGCAAGTAATCGATTGTTGGCAGAGATGCTTGCAGAGATGATGATTTTAATTAATTACATCAATTTTATTAATTTCATAAACAGTCGTCCGCCGCAGATCGAGACAAAATGGATAATAGCATGCTAATAAGCAAACATGTTCAGACGTGCTCGGAGCACGCCCCCCACCTACCCGCGCCTCAGGTAGCATGCTCGAAAATCAAACGTCGTTTGATTTTTGAGCACGCTCTAAATAAGCATGCTCATTACATTACACACGTGTTACTAATGAGCACTTGCTCAATAAAAGCATGCTTTCGTGCTAGTAATGAGCACGTCTGTCCGTACCTTAAAATGAACAAAAAATCAAAACCAGACAGCCCACGCATCGCTCGATTTCAGTACCAGGGCACCAGGAGTAATGAAGGTATTATTGGAGAACAATTGCAGATATCTGACATTTTGTTCTGACGTTATTACGTCGGCGGCGGAGTTGGCGCGCAAGTGCATTTTCTGCACTTTCACATTCAAATTTTATTACGTTTAATCGAGTCATGACTCATTAACATAAAAATATAAACATGCAACATTCAACACCAGAATGTAAATGAACTCGGTGAAATAAGCGTTGCGAAATATTAAAGTAAAATATAAATGAAAGAAAATTAATAAGAATAAAAAAAAAATCTTTAGATGTATTCAACGGGCTCATTAACTGAATCAACATTGTCTTTTCTTTGAGACTTAATTACGTTTGCAGCAGTCAGGAGGTCGAAAAAAAACCGAATAATTTATAATTATTTATTAATACTAAATTAATACAATTATTCTTGAGAATAACGACTACTTTATTCGAAGTGGGAATAAAGAGTGATCGAAATAATTATACAATAATTAAAGTTAAAAATTAGAACAATGGGGCATTGAAAGGCTAATACGGAGAACTGGGCCAATATGGGAAACTCAAGAACTCAAACGTGCACAGCTGAAGTGGCAATGGGCAGGACACATAGCTCGACGAACCGATGGCCGATGGGGCGAAAAGGCTCTCGAGTGGCGACCGCGTACCGGGCGCCGCAGCGTTGGCAGGCCCCCTACGAGGTGGACCGACGATCTGGTCAGGGTCGCGGAAAGCTGCTGGATGCGTGCTGCGCAGAACCGATCGTCGTGGAAAGCTTTAGGGGAGGCTTATGCCCAGCAGTGGGCGTCCGTGAGCTGATGATGATGATGGGAAACTCATGAGGCGATCGCCTGGGAACATTCCATCTGTTCGGTACGTCAGCATATTCGTGGGACCGTGGTTCCGTAACTACTTGCTTTTAATCTTGCTTGTTCTCTATCTTTGATTTCTAAATGACTAGCCCGTTGACGCAGTTTGTAAGTACCTTGCTTTCTGCTCCGAGAATTGTGGGTTCGATTTCCACTCCGAGTATGGGTGTAATATATCGGTTATAGTCGGCTGTTATCTATAACACAAGCATTGAGTTGCGTACTTTAGGAACAGACGACCGTGTGTATATTGCGTAGATGTTTATTTATTTATTTTATTATTTATCAGTAACATTAAGAATTACTTATAGATTTTTATGACTCGGTCTTTGTTGTAAAACGCAAAGAAGGTTCAAAAATATTTTTTTTATTTGCAAGAAAGCATTATTTTACAGAAATTAAAATCAACTAAATTAAAACAATTGAAAGGCACAGTGTAGTGTGATGAATATTTAACGCGTTCGAGCATTAGGTGTATAATACGAAATGAAATGAAAACGCAAGAGCAACCGACACGGCCGTCGTCTAATGGCTTCCACATTGTATCCCGGACTTACCCCGCGGCCACGACTAATCCCAGTAAATCGCAAAACAGACCGGGACCGGGATTGGGCCGTATTCGCCAAGTAAAATACACCGGTATTACAACACGACTAACAGATACAACTGGGTATCAGTTAAGTCTATGCTTAAGAGAATTACAAGTAGGTTGGTTTACCCATACGTTTATATTACGAGTTAATTAGCCTTAATTTACTTATTTACAAACTATCTTTACAAGTTGAGTCTCTAATAAATTTCGCAATCACTTATCTTAGGATATTTATACTGAGTGCAAGAGTGAGTTGTTTGTAACACAATGTAGGATTTTAGAAATATTTTTTTCTTAAAAAACAAACTACCAAATAGTATACGAAATACTAATTTATGCTGGAAAACCCTGAACTAAATTACTACGAGAAAAGGACGTTAGGTGTTAAGAAATCAACACCGTAAGATGTCTTTGGGCCCACATTATGCATTATATACATAAACGGATAGATTCTATAGTTAGCTATCTTGTAAAATAAAAATATACACGTTTCACTTTAAAAAAACATTAAACAAATGTAATAAAAAAATAATAATAAACAACATCTACTGATCCTAACCTACGAGTTATTAAATTCGTAATCACCGGAACTGAGGAGCAAATAGAACCGAATTAAATAAAGCCTCGTCTAATTTGTACACGTATAATACAATTTTTAATTTAATATGAAACATGCGCATATATAAAACATGTACACATACTCTCATTGTCTACATGTCAGGCGCTGCGAACAATAGGCGCAAACGAAGTTATTCTGTTGACAAAGTCCTGACTGCGCGCTGTTTGTTTACTATTGTTTAAAATTAAACACTTCATATAACTGAAAAATTAATTATACTATTGATATTTATGAGGCTTCTCATTTTATAATTAAGGCTAGGAGTCTGTTTACTGTCGAGTTTATTGTATGATATGAATTAACATGGCACTTGCGCTTTCACAAATACAGGAACTTTTACATTAATTAGTAAAAGCTTAAAGCGATAAAAATTACCTATAAATGAACTTAACCAACTAAAACGTTACCATTTAAAATAATGCAACAGTCAAACTAGATTCTACTACTAATGGATGCTAGTACACCGTTCAGAGGTGAAAAAAAAATCGCCACCAGTGTAAGAATAAAACACAATTACTGCCAGCGCTCAATAACTATGTGGAAATCACACCGTAGTGGTGGTATATATATTTTACTACTTACACACTAATATTTTAAAATCATAGGACATTAGGAAATAGAAAACAAAGTAGACAAAAATGGAGAGGTCAAAATTTAAAAAAGTAATACTGTGTTAGAACTCCATAGTAGGCTCTCATGCAAAGCCGAGAGAGCGCTCTAAGTAAAATCTAACTGTCTTTCGTATTATACCGATAAAGAAATTATTTAGTACATAATAATAAACACATTGGTTGAGAAATACGCCAGCATCGCCTATTAAAATATTAGTGCAAATGTAAAGTCACGTACGTGGGTTCGCTTTTTATTTTTAAATTATGTTTAATATTAAAAATATAGTTTGGAGGCGCCGGGTATCGATCCCGGTACCTCTCGCATGCTAAGCGAGCGCTCTACCATCTGAGCTACGCCCCCGTTGTTACAATTCTCGAATATTCCGATACGATTTCGCGTCAAAGCCTTCGAAACTTGTGCCGTCGACCGCGATTACGTGAAGTTATATACGAAACAATTTACAAAGACAGTATTGTTACATAGGTGAGTGAACATATGTACCTATAGTAGTTTCGATTTATCCATTGTCTTTAATCTTTCTATACTCGCGTGTTGCTTTGTGAGACCGTCGAAACATTTTCGTGTTTCCTTCCCTTATTGCGAAGGTTAAGCTTTCTTTTTGCTATATGTTTGTTGTAATAAAAATTCCGGTGTGTACGGTACACATACGTTTGTAGCACATATATGATGATAAAGTAAATGATGCCAAAATGCCTCCAAAGATATTGCGAATACATGAATATGTTTTGAAGAGTTAAATTTTATGATGCATAAAAATTTCACTTTTAGAGTTCTTGCGTCTTGTGACATTTTTATAAGTTACTAGTTGTCGTCCAGTGGTCGAAATTCAACAACAAAACAAAAACCGAAAAATGATTAAAATAACGAATCTATTTTAAAAAGTTTCGATTTGACTACAGACTTTAACAATAAACAATATATGTATCTGTGTATTTTTTTTTTTTGTTATCATATTATTATTATGTGTTTATGTAGATATTTGTGTACGTGTACATGTATGTAGCTATGTAGGTGTATTTGTATGTATATGTGTGTGTATGAATATGTATAATATATACTTATGTTTATGTCTGATAGTACATATTTTGCGCCCCTATCTCCTGTTTACTAACAACAATCTATTCTAGTCCCCTGCCCAAAGGTTGCCTAGAAGAAATCGCTGCTTTAGTGAAAAGGCCGCCTGTTGCAACTAATGGAAATTTATCATTTTTGTATACTTAATTAAATTTATGTTACATTTTGTGTTGGTGTGCAATAAAGTGGAAATATATAAATAAATAAAATAAGTATATGCGTATGTGTGTCAAATACATAGTTGTGTGTGTAATGTTTTTTTTTTTATTGATTAAATGTATTTTTAGGCGTAATTAAAAAAAATAGCATTCTGCACTCCTCTGTATAAATTAATATGAAATATATATAAGAGAATATGAAATTTAGCACGCTTAGTGCGAACTTTCATATTCCTCAGAAAAAAGGGGTACAAAGTTTTTTCTTCATGTATTCATATATTTTATAAAATTTTACATTATAATTAGCGTTAAAATAGTCACGTTATTTTGAAAAATATTTTTTTTCAGAAGATTACAAAGATACAACTCTTGCTTTGAATTTAGTCAGTAATCAATTCTTTAAATTTAGTAGTAACATAAATGGAACACTGTTGCAATTCTTGGCGATAACGGAGGTCGACTACAACAAGAGTACCTTTCTAGATTTTATATAGATTATACTCGTATATCAAAAGGCTAAGCTGTCATAAAACGCTATAGTGATTGTTCAAGTCGTAGTCACTATTAAATTACAGTATATAATTGTTTGTACGTCTGGAATATAGAATAAAATTTTGTTATAACGGTTACTGTGTGTGTTTTTTTTTTACATTTAGCTATTTTGGTTGACATCTAGTAATACAGTTATTAACAATTTTTTTGTAGATTTTGTTTGTTCACATCTGAATTAAAATTAACCAACGTCATCTTAAACTATTTCTTGTAAACTTTAAGCTCGGACAAAACGATGTACGTACGATTGTAGAAAACAATTGAAAACACTCAACTAAACAATTATCTCTCACTTGAAATCTATAGTTATTCATTCACAATAGACAATTTTAACTACATTGAATACGTTATCACACTAATCACTTATATGCCACTTATCGAGCAGGAACGCTAGCCGCACTATAATTAAGCAATAACTTTTATAGGACAACGATCCCGCCAATACATGACAAAGATAGCGACTGATCAATCAGATAATTAGTATTAACTATTCGGAAGATAGTGTCTCCTTTATGCTCACTTTTATGCTCTTCCAGTACTTCATCAAATAATAATCAGAATGAGAACGATACATTCTTATAAAATTATTAAAAGCTCACATTTAAGTAATAACAGTATTTATTGTCTAACTACCCTGGAAAACAGATAACATAGATAGTGACTGACTAATCGTAAATTAATAGGTATTAACCATTCGGTAGATGGCGTCACCATCTTGGTACTGTTCCGGTATTAAACAAATAAACTATAAGAGTAATTATTAATTAATTAATTATTTTATTTAATTAATAATTAATTTATTTATTAATTATTTAATTTAATTAATTAATTATCAATACAAAATCCAATATTTTATTAAGTGTTAGAATTACAAATTTAAATGCTAACACGATTGTATTCCCGACATTCCTGTGAAACTTTCCCAGAATTACTAAGGAAACAAGAAGACCTTAGAGGTCGCGATGTGAATTCTTAGACTACATAAAAAACAACATCTGTTCTATTTTTATTGAGCAACCAAGTCGAGAGAGAAGTTTAAAAATACCCTAAAGGTTTTACCGAGTACCAGGACAACATAACGATCGTAATGCTTTAAGGCCAGTTAAGATCTCGACTACGTTTATTTCAGACAAGGTCCATGCAATGAAATAACACTAATAAACATAATAAAACAACAAAATATAAGAAATCAAAATACATATATACATATAATTTTACAAATTAAATAAAATATATATCTAATGTCAATAATTAATTGACAATGTTATGTCAAACAATGAAATTAAATAATTAATTAAAAGAAACAAATATCGTTAACATTTTTCTTAAAAATATTTAATAATTTATTATTAATAATGTAATAAATCCAAACAGCACAAAACCTTTGTCATTGGTGGTTAATTAATTAAATAAAAATACATTTTAGTAATTAAATCCAAACAAAAACAAAAAACTCCTGTACAAAAAAATAGTTCTAAAATATTTCCGAATTCGAAGATTTCGATCGATTTAGATCTTAGTAAATTTTCTTGTCTTAAAACGTGACTTAACCTATAAGAGTAGAATTAGAAATTAATGTCACCTACTAATAATTTCAGGAAGGCCACGTGATTCTTGAAAACTCGGTACATAAATTTAAGAGGAGTGTTGGTGGAGGTCGACGAATTAACGGTACTTGTTATTATTCGCTACGTGTCCTACAATAATTAGGAATACTTTAGGTTTCTTTTGGAAATTTTGAGACTTTATTTCCAGAATTTTGTTACCTAAGCCTTGTAACCGAGACCGCAATAATAAAAGTTAAACCCTATTGCCAATAGTGCAATAAGTGTATATATTAAAATATAAAATAATTAATAGGTACTTATATATTTTCAAATGCCCTCAATAAACCCACCACTTAGTCTGACAGACAATTTTCTCAATCTATCACATTTTTACTAGCAAGAAATATGAGCAAGTCAAAAAATGATAACTAAAAGTATATTATTGAAAGCTCCAATGTAACAATGATAACAAATCGTACCTCTGAGTATTGAATGAAAGCATAATATTTTAAAAGGCCCTAAGGGAAAACTGTTTTTGCTAATCGAATGAAGGATAATGTTGTGTCGAATAAAACGAGAAACGTTTTACTTCGGGCCACTTATTGTATAATAAATTATTATTTGCTAGTATATACATTAGACATCTAAATAATATATTAGATTTTACCTTATAATTGATACGTTATACAAGCATACAAGCGTTTTTGGGCCTAGTTACCATAAAAACCACTTCTTAATTGTACCAAATATTAGATATTTTTTTATAGTTTACTGTTTTAAAATAACTGTAATAAAAATAGCATTAAATTTACAAAAACTCATTATTTTTATTAGATACGCTAACCCTTTTTGTCAACTAGATATTAAAGTTTTCAGTCGTTATGCTCCCAGGACTACCAGGGTATTATAGGTCTATAACAGACTATTTAAGAAGTGCCAGCGGACCTTTTCATATTTAAAATCATTTATTTATGTTGCTCAGTTGTGCCCTTTAAACGCAAAACTTCAATTATATCAAAAATAATCTTAATGTTTTACATATTGATTTTTTTTTAAACTTAATAATTAATTATTTACTAAACAAAGTTGCTTCCCTCTATCAATATTGTATAGTTAGAATTATTTTTCGACTGTAAACATAAATTTAATTTAAGAAGATAAAATGGATCGTAAATATTTTTTTTTTCAATTGTAGCGTGAAATAATACTTCGTAAAAATTACTTGTCGACAGAAATATAGAATACAGAACATAATTATTTTCTAAGGTACTCCCTATTCTTAAAACATTAGGCTGTTAACAGAGCAGACATATAATTTACATGTAACTATCTATTAATTGTCGCTTTAAATTCTATGAAAATTTTAAATTCAATGAACAGTAATGCGATCAGAAGCCAACTAAAAACTCGACTAATTTATCATTGAGAACAGTGCGTAAAACCTGTTATTGTTGCAAATGTTTAATCTATATTAGTGACCAAGTGAAAGGCCGACATTACTTCAATGACTTTATTACACGTGACACGCTGTTATGTAATAATTTGACGCACACAATTTTATATGTACGATTTTTTTGATAAAAGCATTAACAGGGGGCGTAGCTCAGATGGTAGAGCGCTCGCTTAGCATGCGAGAGGTACCGGGATCGATACCCGGCGCCTCCAATTATCTTTTTATTTTAGTTATAATTTTTTTGTATGTTTGAAAAAATTTGTCAATAGTTTTAGTATATTTGTAATTATTACTTAACTCAAAAGGCTCTTAAAATCGATCCAATAACAACCGAAGTAGTTAGGAAGATTGAATTTAAAGATTACGACGTATGAGTATGATTATCAAGCTGCAGATGTACAAAAAATAATATTCAAGATGAAACAAAATATTTTTCATCGTCTTTCGAACTTCGCGTCAGATATCAAAGGAAGCAAATCACGAATAGTCATATTGTACAGTTAGGACACATACGTCATTTACGTACGTTCGTTTGAACGAGAATATAAGCAGAAAATAAAAAAGTTAAACTTGAAAAACTCTTTGTTCTTCACTGTCAATGGATTGCTTGGCATATTCATATATTATTCTAAAAAAATAATAATAATAGAGATACTACTTTAAGTTTTAAAAAAATATTTTTACGTACAATACATTCGGATTAGTTTTTTGTACAACAGAGAAAATACAATATTTTGGTGATTAAGTCAGGATAAAATCTATTATCGAACGCTTACGCAGACTAAACGAGATACTTAAAAATAATACCGAGAACTATAAATATCTTATTTTCTTTTTCATAAAATAGTCGTTTATTTGGAAAGCTATTTTCTACATCTCAGTTTGATATTGATGTTGATAAATATATTAGTTACCCCGGGTCCAAAATCCATTAAAGCCGAATCGTCCCTTTTTATATAATTGAAGTCGATGATGTAAGAGACAGAGACATTTAAGTATCACCATATGAACAAGTACTTAGTTCAACTTTATGATAACCAACTCCAAACAAACTCACGAATTTCGATCTGCGAAAAATTATTAAATATATGGCTTCTGAATTCTGTTTTATAAGTTAATGCATACTTCGACTACCGGAGACTTCGATTTAGTACACTTCGTATTTAGTAGATTTAGTACGCTTCGTATTTGGTACATTACTTGCGAGCAACGTGACAGATGATGGTGATAGATGTAGTAATAAGAAAACTATTTGGGTTTTAATTCAGAACCATTCTTAACAACGTCTTTTCAGTTTATTCCGTAGATAAATATGCTTAACGTTTATTGTTTGACTACTTGTACCCGCGACTTCGTCCGCGTGGAATTTAACAAAAAAAATGTTTATTTCGCAGGGTTATAAAATAAATAATTTCTAACATAACAGTAACCGAAGTTACTCCTTACTACACAACAAACATACAGACAGACAAAAATTGTAAACAATGTTATTTTGGTATATGTACCGTGTATACATCCATGTGCATTTAGTAAAAAGCGGTTATTTTAATATAACAAACAGACACTCCAATTTGATTCATTTGTATAGATTGGTGACAAGAATAAGCCTATATCAGGATATAGTAAAGTAACTAGCAAAATAAATACACGATTCCTATTCATATAATCAAATCAAATCTACCGAAATTGAAGATTTATACCGCGTACGGAAAGTGGCTTCTAACTACCGACATAAAGGCGGTGACAGTATTATACAATGCGTAAGGAGCCCATTAAAAATGAATGCAGTCATTTGAACCCCACGTGGGGATAAATATAATCACGTTGAAGAGGGAGCTGAACATGTTTCTTACATTTCTCTATATGAAGCTGTATTTACAAACATTAAAACTAACATTATTTACTTTGCATAGTATAGGGAACAGCAATAGCTTAGATATAAGAAGGAACTAGCTGTCATTACATACATTTTTAAAATACGTTTAAAGTGAAATTAAGAAATGCAATCGTCCTGCAACAGACAAATATTGGGGCCAGCAGATGGCCTAAGTAGCGCAACAAGCAAAGCAGTTTTGAGAGAACAATGGTAATCTGAGACGTCACAAGGGGTTGCTACGTATGTGGCTAATATATTTGCAAACAACTTAGATGGTAATCTGGTGCATTGGAGGATTCATGTTAGACTGAAGTTTTTTTTTTTCTTCAATTCAGCTTGTAATATCCCACTGCTGGGTCTCTTTCTCCATGTAGGAGAAGGATCAGAGCTTAATTCACCACGCTTCTCCACTGCGGGTTGGTATGTAATCAAAGTAGTAGTAACGACTTCCAAGAACAGTGTATAGTTATGTAATGTGGCAATAATCAAACTCTAACGAAGCTGGAACCGGAGAGCTCATTTAAAGCTAAAAATAAAATGAAAACATCATAATTAAAATACAAAGTATAGACCTGTATTTTATTTTTATTTAACGAGCTAGCATTATGAGAGCTCGTAATAAAATAAAAACATTCGCTGAAAAAAAGTATATCCACGTATTTTATTTCAAGTTGCATTTCATACTGCAGATAACGTTCCAGTGTGTACTTATATATATGAATCATTTTATTAAATAATTTTTAACTATAAATTTGTCTCACATTTAAAACGCTTATAATATTTTCACATATAATTTAAGACACAATTTTTATCATTACTTAACATAGGCACTGCAAATGCAGGTTATTTGCATATGAATTATATTCCTAAGTCGATTTATTAACAACATGTTTAAAATATGAGTTTTTTCTTACTTGCTTTAAACTTTATAATAGGTAATATGTTAGCATAAAATCTTCTCTAAATAACTATTTATAAATTATACGTTCTTCTTGTGTACACCTAGTCAATGCGAAGTTATCTTGACGCAATCTCATACATTAAAGGCCCGGCAACAATAATTCATTACATATTTTATAGCCGCTGTAACTCATTACAAAATTTTACGCAGCCAACTTAACGCGACGAACGCAAACAAAAAGCAATTTGTTACATAACAAACATTCAACTTAATTTCAACTTTGTTCGTATGTACGTATCGCAAAAAACATCACACCTTTCGGCCTATCTCAGTCCAGAGGTAAACATATACCTGCCAAATGTCTTGCCAAACATCCCGGTTTTCCGCAATCCCCATAAAAACACCTAAACAAAAAAAAAAAAAACAATTTAAGAATTAATTTGTACGCTATGTGGTCAGAGTTTGCCGAAATTTCATACCATTAACAACGTTCATGCACAGGAAAAAAGCGCACGGACGGTGGCGCAGGCGTGGCGAACTCTCGCTGAAACGTTTTCAGAAACCCTTTATTAATGTGCTTCCAAACGTACTAAATTAAATTCAATGTTACGCATCAGCGTATACAGTTGGCAACAAGATTATCTTTATTAAAACATCTAAAACACATCATTCAGAATTTCAGCTGTGTTGACACGTACTCCTAGGATACAGTACTGTTAAATTGGACATTTGAATCTCCTGCATAATGTTATTCTTTATGGGCTGTTGGTGTATTGGCAAATTTACTAATAGCTATTATCAGAAGGTAAAGTTGGCTTTAAGAGTCTTTTTCACCTCAACTAACAAACTACAACTTTTGGGTGCACAGATACTAACACAAATAAAGAGAAGATCGATGGTTAAATAAAAAAAATATATCACGCTAATTGTTGGGTACCGAAATACATTGGATACCTTTATCAGCAATAGCCGAAACAGGCCCAAAAATAATGATTATAATTGGTTTAGTGAATGCTAAATTTCATTACTATCCGATTACGTTAAAATTCACATTGAATATTATATTCGTTTCCTATTAAATTCAAACAACACAGAAAGCAACGCGATTACAACGCACGGCCGAGCGCTCCCGGCGAGAACAACGCGAACGGTTAAATAATAAAACAGCCAGCAGGGACATGGGGGCTTTCGCTTTGATCACACACGGGATATGCTTAACAAGCAATCCCTTTCAGGTTTTCGATAAAATATTAAGAATACTGAAAATCTTTATAAAAAATATATATGCAAAAAGTATTTGGAGGCGCCGGGTATCGATCCCGGTACCTCTCGCATGCTAAGCGAGCGCTCTACCATCTGAGCTACGCCCCCTCTTACTTAACGATGTTAATAACTCGTATACATTTCTTGAGATTGTTACGTTCACTTGAACGAACTGTAAGGCCTCATAAAATATTTTTATATTTATCACGTGCTTATCAATCAGATAATATAATACATATGTTCTTATGTATAGAAAACTCTGACATAATATTAGTTTGTAAACAGATTTAATTGACAATTTACTTTATAACCTAAACAGTAGTATTTATTATTAGTATTTTATTAATTAGAACCAAGCCTTAGATAACATATTTCAAATTTGAAAGTCATCCATCTCGTATTTGTATGAACTATATTATTTAACTTTCGAGTACCGATACCAATGTTTGCTTTATGAACGTAATGCTATTATCATTCTTGCTGAGTTTCTTTTATTCGTTTACTTATTTTTATTTTCGTTTTCGTCCGATGTAACCTAACATACTTACATCATCATGTTATTACAGCAATATTTTATACAGACTAGGGGACGTAGCTCAGATGGTAGAGCGCTCACTTGGTATGCGAGAGGTACGGGGATCGATATCCGGCGCCTCCAAAATATATTTTTAATTATTATTTTATGAATAAAATATATTTTATACCAATGTAATTTTAAAACAAAATATTTTATACAGTATATAAACCAAAGTCGATTTGTCGATTCAGATTTTCTTTTACTGTAAGCATTTTTTATTGCAACATTGTGCATGACACGATAACATGTATATGAGATCTACTAAAACGACAACATAAAATAAATATGTCTTATTCACTACAAGTGTCCTGTATAAAAATTTCCATGAATAAACTTATTCATAAACGAGTTTGTCATGTTTTAGAGGAAAATCGTTTGATAGTCTTAGCATTTAGTAAATTAAAAAAGTTATTTGACAAGCACTAATAAAAATCATTTATCAAAAAGAATGTGTCAAACTTGTTTGATATTGTAAGCTATTATGTTATGAAAACGTGAAGTTTGTCAAATAAATTTCATCGCTAAGGACCTCTTAAAATATAAAGAAATCCTCTTTGATTCTTCTACAATCCTGGTATTCGTGAGAATCGTTCTTCCAAAACCGGGCACGATTTAAAATCAACCTTTTTATCCTCGACTCAAAAAATGAACGGGGACAGCTGTTGCACATTTAATTCACTTAGAGCATCTCTTTACGTTTTTAGATTCCTAGTATACGTGAGAGAGATTTTTGGATGGCTTTGAAGTTTTATTTTATGGAATTGAATTAAAAAACTTAACAGGGGAAAAAGATGACGGGTTGTTAAATACATCCTACTAGATTTATATACAATTTTAACATACGGTGCATACGTTGGTACATCTTGATCTTCTATGTTTTCCTGGTATTTGTGAGAAAAAGTTAACCCTTTTCATTTACCCTTTTAGTTTGAAAAAAAAATATCCAAAATTGTTAAAAATGTCAGTTATAAAGGAAAAACAGTTTGATGATAAATTTATTTCTAAAAAGAGGTAAAATATGGAAAGTTTCTTATTACTTCAATTTATGAATATAATTCATACCACAGATATACACAGATTAGCTATGTTTTACATTGCAAATATTTATAAAAATGTAAACGTTGGAAACAATTTATATTAAAAAAATAATAATAATGAAGAAAATAAGTAAGAATAAATATACTTACAAGATTTATTTTCAGGATCGAAACAATAAAGCTGATTCTCAATTTCATTTTAATTTTAATAATGTACAATTTACTTTAAAAATATATTTTATTTCATGAGAAATAAAATATTCATTTGAAATGAAAGTTAATATTATGAGCGATGAGGTAAAGTGTAAATATTAATGAAAGAGCTATTTAAATAATTCAAAAAGATCTGAAATAGCTTTAATATTAATACAACGAAATAGGATTTATTCACGAATGTGATAAAATTAACAATTGAACACATTTCTATTTTGATGTAACTTACCATGCGTGTTAACGTCCACGATAATGCGTTTTCACAAAATAACTAATAATTTATATTACGTAAAATAACTATAACAATGTCGTATTTTAAACTTATAATTATTTTTATAATAATTTCTCCCTGATAAATGTTTAATTTCATTCAAACGTTATTTTAGCAGACAGACCATTTTAATATAATAGCATTATTGTCTGAAAATTAGGTTTACTTAATAATACAATAAATGATTTTATAAATTAGTATATATATAAACTGCTTTGTTGGAGTAATTCAATTTCAATGTGTAAAACAACCAGATGTAACCATGTCAAATATAAATTTAAGCATACACTACATATCAATCGGTGTAATCCAAAGTATATAATATTATGTACTTGAGAAACAGATCAATAATGTGTAACAAACATAAACACGAAAATTGACACTGCGTGCGTTAATTATTTAAGTTATTGCAGTTATGTGCGGTATTTCATCATTAAAAGACACATTTTAAAAATAATTTGACGCGGCTGAATATTTTATCACCGCAAAGCGCTATTGCAGCATAATGCTTGAAATTAATGAGTTTTTTCATAATCTTTATCATCATATCATTGTTGCTAATTACAGGACTTAACGGCTGGTTCAGTAGTTTTGGATAACGCTATTTGACGGATGACGAAACAAATAGACTTTGACAGTGGGAGGTAGGATTGTCCAGTAAGACTTGTTTGTCTTCAATCAATAAACTACAACCTTAAGATTAATATATGCGAATAGAAATAACTCATAAACGTAGTAAAATTCGATGGTAATAATAAATCAAAAACTTTTAACTGCCGGATACCGTCATAACTGGTGAAATAAGCATAATAACTTATTGATAGGAAGCGCTTGTCGATTGTACAAAAAAAAAAAAAATAGTAGAAAGAGTAAAAATAAAATTGTATTGTTATAAAATTCAATTATGCCTACTATTACAAACGATTGATTTTATTCGAGATTTAATAAAAGTGAATTAACATGATGAGGCAACACCTATTATAGTATCGTACATTTAAATAACAAAAAGCATTGTTTTATTTGTTTGAAAATATTATTTCTAAAGCGCGATGAATATGTGACCCATTTTTCAGGCAAAGGTGGGATGTAAAAGACACTGAGTCACGGGAATGTCTCCCGTCAGGCGAACATAAGAGCACAATAGATTCGCTGGGAGCGCAATGTGTGTTGAGTGCGGGAATGTGGAAATGACAAGTTTTTATTTTTATTTTTGTACTGTAAGTTTTACGTGTCAAGAGATCAACTTGTCTGTATAAAATGTATGTATTACGTAATGCAATTATCTCAATTAATTAAATGAAATATTCACTAACTCGGTTTTGTATTAAAATGAAAAAATAAATAAGAATAAACTAAACATATATTATAAAATGTCGTCAGTCCCATCGACTACTTACTTATGCAACTTATTTCTCATTCATACTAGGGATCAAGCGTGTAGCAGGAGGTTTTTGATCGAAAACTAAGTAAGTTTTATTGTAACGGAGCATAAAAGAGGCGGTTTGCTTACGAAGGGTGAGGGTAAAAAATAAGGGACAGCCTTGACAATATAAAAGGGCGTATCAATATCAACAATATACAACAGGCTGGCATAACAGTGAAGAGGTTATGAGATTTCAAAAGAAAATAATGTGTGTAATAGAAGCTAATATCAGTGGTTCAATTATAAGATATTTCTGCTTCAGCCTGTAATATCCCACTACTGGGCATAGGCCTCTTTCCCCATGTAGGAGAAGGATCAGAGCTTAATCAACCAGGCTGCTCCAATGCGGGTTCGCGGATATATTCCCTACTATGAGTAACGATCGCTATCAGGTGTACATGATAACAACCGGGACCACAGGCTTGACGTGCTCTCCGAGGCACGGTGGGGAGACCCACAAGGACTACACAAACACCTAGACCACGGCAAACACCTGTATGGCCAATACAAATGTTTGTCGTGTGCGGGGATCGAACCCGCAACCGCCAGCGCAACAGGTACAATCCATGGCTGTGACCGTTGCGCCAACGCGGCGTTTTTATTATACTATATGAGATCATTAATTTGAAATACGTTTAATGCTCAATGACTGAACACACTTACCGGCAACAACTGTCTCTGCGCGCGGGAGTCGCTGCAACACGTGGTGGATGAGGCCCACATCGGTGCAAGCTTGCAGGTTGCGCACGCTTTTCCGCAGTATCGCGATGAATACCGACCAGATCTCCGCCTAGAATTAACAATTTTCATTAAAATAATAAGTTACAAAGGCATGAGTAAACCACACTTCTTTCGCACGCACTTGTTTATATTAAGACCGCTAAGGCGCTTTTATTGTAGGAGCCACTTTTGTTTGTATATAAAAACAACGCATGCCCAAAGTCATAAAGAACAACTGACACAAATCCAGCTGAAAAGTTACACTGCAGATCTGTTAAAACAATGTGGGGCGTATTAAAACATAATCCACTCGCCGCGTTCGTTCATCCATACAGACGAGAATCAAGGCGGAAATTTTCAATTTCAAAGCTTTTCGTTTAATAGAGCCCCCTGTACAACAACACAGTTGCGGCTCGCGAAATATTTGTAATGAAATTCTTTTCTCTGTGCGCTTTTGCTACCTCGATAATTAAATACTTTAGGCAACGATATGGTTCTGCCCTAATCTGTTGTAACTGATGCAAAGCCAACAAGATTAGGAGTTTATTTGCTATCAAATGAACCAAAATACTATCACATAGTGTTATTTAGGGATACTACTTTTTTTAAAGGAAGGAAGAAACACATTTATTTGGGACATTACACAAAGCACAGACATTTTTAACCGACTTCACAAAAGAAGGAGGTTACTCAATTCGACTGTATGTACATTGTACTTCACTGTCTGTGACTATCTTTATGTATTGTTTGTAATATATTTGTGGTGTACAATAAAGTAAATAAATAATATGTATATATATACCTATATTTTTTATGTTTGTTCGGGAATAACTTCATCGTTTATGAACCGATTTTGATAATTCTTTTTTTTTTTTATTGGAAAGGAGATACCCCAAGGGTAGTATCATGATGAAAACCAGGATCTAATGATGAAATCCCAAAAAAATCGAGGGGAACCCTCGAAAATCGTAGTGACGACTAGTGCGTTTGTTAATTTTTAACTGACTTCCCAAAAAAGGAGGAGGTTCTCAATTCGATTGTATTTTTTTTATGTATGTTACATCAGAACTTTTGACCGGGTGGACCGATTTCGACAATTTTTTTTAAATCGAAAGGTGGTATGTGTCAATTGGTCCCTTTTAAATTCATTTGAGATCTAACAACTACTTTTCGAGTTATATCTAATAGTGCGTTTTTACTTGACGCTTTTTTCGTCGACCTACGTTATATTATACCACATAACTTTTTACTGGATGTACCGATTTTGATAATTCTTTTTTTTGTTGGAAAGAGGATATCCCTAGTTCAGTACCGTGATAAGGAAACCAGGATCTGAAGATGGGATTCCAGAGAAATCGAGGGAAACTCTTGAAAATCCGCACAACTTTTTACTGGATGTACCGATTTTGATAATTTTTAATTTAATCAAAAGCTGATGTTTATCATGTGGTCACATTTAAAATTTATCGAGATCTGATAACAACTTTTTGAGTAATCTTTGATAACGCGTAGTTACTTGACAATTTTTTTGTCAATCTACGTTGTATTTACCTGTCGATGTAATTGAAGTCGGTTTTTTTTCGTTTGTCTGCAAACACAATTATTTTCGTCTACTTACGTTGTATTACTTGTCGATGTAATTGAAGTCGGTTTTTTTTTTCGTTTGCTAGCAAACACAATTATTTAACACAAATGTAACTAAAATTAACAGTATTTAGTAAATAAAAAAATTATTATAGAATAAAAAAACAGTAGTTAACAAAAAATAAAATAAAAGATAATATATAAAAAGCTTTCAAAAACTCAACACTGATTTTAAGTAATACCCTATTACGATTAGCGCGACAAGCATCACTCCTATTAATAGGATAAAAGAAATCTATACTAAATTTTACATTTTTACGTATATCCCATTATTATTGTAATAAAAAAAAAAACAAAAAAAAATATAAATATTATATATAAAAAATATGGCTTTATTTATTTTTGTCGATAGTATAAAATTATATAAAAAAAAATTTAAAAAAAAAGTTTACTTGTAATATTTTAGTTTTACAAACGTCATATTATACAGTCGTTTGACTGATATTACGTCACTTCCGTTATAGGTATATTTTTCTTACGGTTTTAGTATCACATTTTTTTCAGTTCGCTCGCCCAGCCAAATGACAAGCCTGCCGTAAGGAACTTCGTTCCAATAAACAAGATAATACTAGCAATTATTTAAATAGAAAAAAATATATAATATTATTATGCAAAACTAAATCATTCATCGTTCCAGAGCAATGATTCCCATCTTATATCAGTGTTACGAACTATATTCGGTCAGTAACTACGATTTTTCCTTCTCACATTTGATTTGAACATGTGAAAACAAGCCGAGCATAGTTATAGAGTTTTTTTGCCCTTTAAATGATCTTCAATTTAAAACAAAATAGATTCAAAATACTTTTATTTTGGTATATTTATTATTTATTCAACACTTTATACTTTTCTTGCCGATTCTTCTCTGCAGAATCTACATTCCGAATCGGTGGTAGCTTTACTTCTACAAATATAATAATTTATTTTTAAAGTTTTAATTTGTAAAATGACGATTCGAAAGTGCTCTTGAATAAAGCTGTTTTTGATTCTGATTTTATAGTAACAAAAATCTAACTTTAAAAAAGAGAAAAGGCACCCTTATCAGTAATAGTGATTTCTTAAAGGCTAACTATTGAGAAAATATTGATAAAATAGACAACTAATTTTTAGTAGGTACGTTAACACTACAAAATTTCCATATATCCATATGTATAATCCATTTGTAGTAGAAAGGTTAGGTGAGTTTAGTTCGTATTCTACTAAAAAAAAAAAAGAATCAAGATTCAAATTGACCACTAGGTCAATTTGAATCTTGATTCTTTTTTTTATAAATTTTTAATCTTATTTTCGCATACTTTTCAGAAAATTTCATTCATCTACGTCATTCAGATACTGCTGATTTCAACGGTCAGCACAATAGAGTACCAGGGCTCCAAAAGCAGTGTACAAGTATTGTATAAAGCGAGCTCCTAACGAGGCTGGTTGTAATTACATTACATTCTCGAGCCGTTAGCGGAACAATCTCGGTAAGATTACGAGAGCTTGGCTGGAATTCGCGCGATTCACTTACCGCCTAGGAATGCCGAATAAGAAAGAATTTTTATTTCAATCACTTCGTAGCTACCGTTGTTTTACTCTAACGTGGTAAGCATATGTGGTAACTTCAACGTATTGTAAATCTCAATTTTTAGAATATAACGCTTTGGCCCAAAGAACTATGTCAAATTATAATATGATAATGATGAGTTTCAGGAATCAAAAAATGAAAATTTTACGACTAAGAATAACTAGGGACGCACACACATACAAGTCACAGTTTAGCAAAGACCATCTCATCAAATAGAAGAGTTAATCGTTATGGATTAAACAATCCATCGCCACCAACCTGCAGACCTAGCTGCAGATTGTTAGCTCTGCGAAGCACATCGGTGAGACATCATCGTAAAGACAAAATTTGTTTAAATTATAATATTTCTAAAAAGTTCGAATGGAAATCAAACCGCAGCGTTAATGCAATTTTCGCTGTTATCAAAATCAAACTACCTTTATTCAAATAGGCTTCAAAAGCACCTTTGAATCAGTATCTTACAAATTTAAATTTTAATTATCGTTAAAAGTGAAGCTGCCGCCGATTCGGAATGCAGCTCCTGCTGAGAACAACCGGCAAGAAACTCCCTACTAACCTAAAACTAGTCTTTTAAAAATAATAAACTATTTTTTAATACAAAATTGGTACTATCTTGGATGAAATACAGCGTCACCAAATCCACACATCTTTATCATTTATGTGATCTACACCGACAATACCATAACTTCTTTGCGCAATCGGAAACTTGGAGTTACAAATTACTATTCGTTGTCGTGTTAGTTATTATTATATTACTATTTATATTAAAACAATCGATATTCTCGCTAATATACCAACATAATATTGTTATAAATAATTTGCGAAGCATTTGTTAATATGCCCAGCTTATGAAAAACATCCCGCAGGAAGACTCGAGCTCCAAGATCACAAATGCCAGGAATGCCACTAATAAACATAAGAACATTATGTGAAATTAATTAATCTTTGAATTAAAAAAAATGAGATCTACAATTTGATTCGTGTGAAAAACTACTGTTACAAGTAATTAAAACAGGAACAATTGAATTAAGAAATAATTTAATCCTTAATAGTAAAAAAAAACATTTAATTAAATGAGTCACTCTCACCCGCCCACGTATTTGAAAGGGACAGTCTACCAGGACCGCATAAGTGTGGAGACGTGGAAGTTTTCTCATTAAGCCGCCAATGATAGCAGCGGGCAATGAATGCGTGTAGCGTCCGAGCCGTCTTGATTACTTCACCCATTAGGTTTGTTTAAATGGACACGAGCGAATTTCTGAAGTCTAGTGCATGCGAACCAGTATTTCGATACAATTTAAATAAACAAATAATAGAATGAATTTAACAAACGAGTAACTGTATTTAAA
This sequence comes from Melitaea cinxia, assembly GCF_905220565.1. Taxonomy (NCBI): domain Eukaryota; kingdom Metazoa; phylum Arthropoda; class Insecta; order Lepidoptera; family Nymphalidae; genus Melitaea; species Melitaea cinxia. The sequence goes on along the minus strand of NC_059412.1, from coordinate 671,653 downwards.
AACTATGAAGAAGAAATAAGCAATAAATACTACAAATAAATTATTGATGATGTCAATCAAGGAACAACGAATTTCCTGATTTCATAATTTATCTATTTCATTGAACTCATTACTTTACTACTACCTAAGATCAAAACGTCAATTAGAATAGTTTTAAAGTCAAATTTTAGTAAAAAACAAATGAGAATAATAATCAGCATTTCTCATAAACAAACCAGCAGTATTTATTCCCTGTAGTATCATTACATAGGATAAAACAAAGTCGCTTCCCGCTGTCTGTATGCTTAGATATTTAAGACTATGCAGCGGATTTTGAATGACACTGAAACTAGCAGCCACTCTTTATATCTCTGCTTCTAAACAACAGATTGATTTGTAACTTTACACAAATTAGTATCGTTTGTTCATCTAACTATGGAAAAAAATCCAAAGGGTAAATACCACCCCTTCTATTTTTTTTTTAATTTAAAAACTAAAAAAGGAGGTTAATTCGATATAAAAGCTAAAAAATTAATGTTACTAAGCATAAAATAGGGTCAAAATTTGAAAACAAAGGTAATTTATAATAACAATAAAGATTATTAAAAAAAAATTTACTTTAATTTTTTTTATTTTGGGATTTTTTCTAAGCAGACGATTAAATAAAATTTATTAAATTTATCATATCTCGGCTCATAGACATTGCATTTTGTTGTAACTTTGCAGAAACCTTTTCTTTACTATCAAGAAAAGATAAGACAATTTTCAAAGCGGATACTCAACCCCTTCTATTTATTTTTTATTTTATTTTTTTCTCTAAGACAACGCCTATGTACCATTTCTTCAAATGTCTATATCTCTGCTCGTGGAGACTACATTTTGTTGTAACTTCGTAGAAACCTTTATATTACTATCTAGAAACGATGATAAAAATTTCAAAAGGGATACTCAATCCCTTCTATTTTTTTTTATTTTTTTTTTTCTCTAAGACAATGCCTATATACTACTTCTTCAAATGTCTATATCTCTGCTCGTGGACACTACATTTTGTTGTAACCTCGTAGAAACCTTTATATTACTATCAAGAAACGATGATAAAAATTTCAAAAGGGATACTCAATCCCTTCTATTTTTTTTTTTTTTTTTTTTTTCTCTAAGACAATGCCTATATACTACTTCTTCAAATGTCTATATCTCTGCTCGTGGACACTACATTTTGTTGTAACTTCGTAGAAACCTTTCTATTACTGTTTAGAAACGATGATAAAAATTTCAAAAGGGATACTCAATCCCTTCTATTTTTTTTTATTTTTTTTTTTCTCTAAGACAATGCCTATGTACCATTTCTTCAAATGTCTATATCTCTGCTCGTGGACACTACATTTTGTTGTAACTTCGCAGAAACCTTTCTGTTACTGTCTAGAAACGATGATAAAAATTTCAAAAGGGATACTCAACCCCTTCTATTTTTTTTTTTCTCTAAGACAATGCCTATGTACCATTTCTTCAAATGTCTATATCTCTGCTCGTGGACACTACATTTTGTTGTAACTTCGTAGAAACCTTTCTATTACTGTCTAGAAACGATGATAAAAATTTCAAAAGGGATACTCAATCCCTTCTATTTTTTTTTTTCTCTAAGACAATGCCTATATACTACTTCTTCAAATGTCTATATCTCTGCTCGTGGACACTACATTTTGTTGTAACTTCGCAGAAACCTTTCTGTTACTGTCTAGAAACGATGATAAAAATTTCAAAAGGGATACTCAATCCCTTCTATTTTTTTTAATTTTTTTTTCTCTAAGACAATGCCTATATACTACTTCTTCAAATGTCTGTATCTCTGCTCGTGGACACTACATTTTGTTGTAACTTCGCAGAAACTTTTCTGTTACTGGCTAGAAACGATGATAAAAATTTTAAAAGGGATACTCAATCCCTTCTATTTTTTTTTTTATTTTTTTTTCTCTAAGACAATGCCTATATACTACTCCTTCAAATGTCTATATCTTTGCTCGTGGACACTACATTTTGTTGTAACCTCGTAGAAACCTTTATATTACTATCAAGAAACGACGATAAAAATTTCAAAAGGGATACTCAACCCCTTCTATTTTTTTTAACTTTTTTTTCTCTAAGACAATGCCTATGTACCATTTCTTCAAATGTCTATATCTCTGCTCGTGGACACTACATTTTGTTGTAACTTCGTAGAAACCTTTCTATTACTGTCTAGAAACGATGATAAAAATTTCAAAAGGGATACTCAACCCCTTCTATTTATTTTTTTTCTCTAAGACAATGCCTTTAAGCTACTTCTTCAAATGTCTATATCTCTGCTCGTGGACACTACATTTTGTTGTAACTTCGCAGAAACCTTTCTGTTACTGTCTAGAAACGATGATAAAAATTTCAAAAGGGATACTCAATCCCTTCTATTTTTTTTTATTTTTTTTTCTCTGAGACGTAAAGACGTAAAGACGTAAGCGTTGTAACTAGAGAAAAAAAAAATAGAAGGGATTGAGTATCCCTTTTGAAATTTTTATCATCGTTTCTAGACAGTAACAGAAAGGTTTCTGCGAAGTTACAACAAAATGTAGTGTCCACGAGCAGAGATATAGACATTTGAAGAAATGGTACATAGGCATTGTCTTAGAGAAAAAAAAAAATAAAAAAAAATAGAAGGGATTGAGTATCCCTTTTGAAATTTTTATCATCGTTTCTAAACAGTAATAGAAAGGTTTCTACGAAGTTACAACAAAATGTAGTGTCCACGAGCAGAGATATAGACATTTGAAGAAGTAGTATATAGGCATTGTCTTAGAGAAAAAAAAAAAAAAAAAAAAAAAATAGAAGGGATTGAGTATCCCTTTTGAAATTTTTATCATCGTTTCTTGATAGTAATATAAAGGTTTCTACGAGGCTACAACAAAATGTAGTGTCCACGAGCAGAGATATAGACATTTGAAGAAGTAGTATATAGGCATTGTCTTAGAGAAAAAAAAAAAATAAAAAAAATAGAAGGGATTGAGTATCCCTTTTGAAATTTTTATCATCGTTTCTAGATAGTAATATAAAGGTTTCTACGAAGTTACAACAAAATGTAGTGTCCACGAGCAGAGATATAGACATTTGAAGAAGTAGTATATAGGCATTGTCTTAGAGAAAAAAAAAATAAAAAAAAATAGAAGGGATTGAGTATCCCTTTTGAAATTTTTATCATCGTTTCTAGATAGTAATATAAAGGTTTCTACGAAGTTACAACAAAATGTAGTGTCCACGAGCAGAGATATAGACATTTGAAAAAGTAGTATATAGGCACTGTCTTAGAGAAAAAAAAAAAAAAAAAAATAGAAGGGATTGAGTATCCCTTTTGAAATTTTTATCATCGTTTTTAGACAGTAATAGAAAGGTTCCTGCGAAGTTACAACAAAATGTAATGTCAACGAGCAGAGATATAGACATTTGAAGAAATGGTACATAGGCGTTGTCTTAGAGAAAAAAAAAAATAAAAAAAAATAGAAGGGGTTGAGTATCCCTTTTGAAATTTTTATCATCGTTTTTAGACAGTAACGGAAAGGTTTCTGCGAAGTTACAACAAAATGTAGTGTCCACGAGCAGAGATATAGACATTTGAAGAAATGGTACATGGGCGTTGTCTTAGAGAAAAAAAAAAAAATAGAAGGGATTGAGTATCCCTTTTGAAATTGTTATCATCGTTTCTAGACAGTAATAGAAAGGTTTCTACGAAGTTACAACAAAATGTAGTGTCCACGAGCAGAGATATGATTACTTTCACAAATACAATATAATTGCCTCCTTAGGGAAATTGCAATATTAAAAAAATAATCAAAGTGGATTATTTATTTTTTTACCTTTTTTTCTAATTTTTTTTAATATTCTAAACGACCTTTGATTTAAATTTTAACCTTATTTCATGCTTAAAGACATAGATTTTTTGCTTTTATATCGAATTAACCTCCCTGTTTGGGTTTTTAAATATAAAAAATAGAGAAGGGGTGGAATTTACCCTTTAGATCTTTTTCATAGCGAGATGATATAACGTCACTAATTTCTGTACAGTTACAACTTAATCTGTTGCTTTTTTAAGAGATATAAAGCGTGGCTTCTAGTTTCAGTGTCATTTAATTTTGGCTGCTAGCTGCTAGTTTCAGTTTCATGATTTTGATGCGGTTGTCTTTAGTAAATAGAGTGATTCCAGAGGAAGGTTTATATGTATAACTCATGCATAATATAGTAGAGGAACACCGATAGTTTTAGAGGTTTCTTATGTGGTGTAGTATATAAACACAGTTTTTGCGCTTACATTGCAAATATTTATTTTATACTTAGTATCAGCATTGCACCCGTGCGAATCCAGGGCGGGTCGCTAGTTAAATATATTTTATGGGCACTAAAAACTTTTCAGTAATATTCTTCAGCGAGAACTTAGGAACCTACTCAGGTAAACAATGTGCCGACGTCGTGCTAACATGTAATATACTGTTACATAATATAGAGAACCGTGTCGCTTAACTTTTTACTTAGCATCGTAAACTTTATACGCTGGATTTTAACAAAGACGGCTTTTCATGCTCATTACGGCAGAAATTCGGCTTGTCCTCGTCTTGGATTTTGTCTCTACGTTACTATGTTACCCTGGTATGCGCAAGTAAAGTTAATAAGTAGATAATAAGAAGAAAATACTCTCTGTATTTTATGGTGGCCAGAAATATATAATATACATGAGTAGGGTTCAAAGGGTTCTAAAGGGTCTACTTACATTTGAGAGTCAAATAAACTGTCCGACATATACAATTATAGGGTTCGTTGCTTGTAGCTATTATGGCCGTTGGATAACAAATAAAGTTCTTGTCAAAATCAAAGTTTTTGACCACTCATTATGAGGATGCAGACCCAACGAAGGTTTGGAGTCCCACATCTTTTCAAACTATTTCAAATTTTCATCCTCATAAACCGCCTGCTCAGTAATTAATATTGAGTGGTTATATAATATTAATTGTGTATTAATTAATGTATGAGTTCGTTTGAGAGTTTATATAATTTTAAGTATCAATTTATGAATCAAATTTATTCAAATTAAATTATTTCTAATGTTTAATTATTCAATAATAAGAATTTATTTACGTTCGATTAAACTGATTTCAGATATAAAATATATATTCATAAACTAGCTGACCTGGCGAACTTTGTACCGCCTTCTTTATTTTTTTCTTAAATATAATAATTAATATATCAAAATAAAATATTCAAGTTGGATCGAACTGCACATGGTGTGCGAATTTTATTATAATCGGTTAAGTGGTTTAGGAGTCCATTGAGGACAAACATTGTGACACGAGATTTATATATATTAAGATAGGAACTATGTGGTTATATTATCGAGTAGGTACTAAAAGTTTTGTTTAAAGATTAACGTTCCTAGCAAAAAAAAAATTTCGTTACTAACAACAACAAGGACACACATCATCATCATCATCATTCCAGCCTATTGCAGTCCACTGCTGGACATAGACCTCCACAAGTTCGCGTGAACTCATGTGTGTTGCCCATAGTCACCACGCTGGGCAGGAGGGTTGGTGACCGCAGGTGACAAGGACACACATACACACAGAATTTCGTTGTCATAAACTAATTTCTTGTAATCAAAACTCAAGTTATTTAATTGAAAACAGAGTGTGCGGATTCAAATCCGATCTGACATTAACAAGTTCTTGCGTCGACATTTGCGGCGACAAATACATCGTAAGATATCCACATGTCGCCGAACTATCTCGTGCGAGGTTATTTCCTGAAGCCACAGCGACGGGATGTGATGAATTAAATTCTAAATTGTACAAATAGGCTTAACAAAGGAAGATTTATGAAGCTTTATTTCAGTTAATTTACGTAAATGAGAGTGTCATTAAATTATTAATGCGAGAAAATGCAGATCAAATATTTTAATTTTATGTCTTTCAATTACAAAAATGAAAATAATATTTATATCGATCGTCTAGTATTGTTTATCAATTGGTAGATAGACAGATGAGTTGTCATTATTCTGTCACATTAAAACAATTGCGAAACGAAACTTGCCGTTAAACATACAAGAAAATATATCTGACTTTAAAAGAAATAGATTCCTTGAAGTAGAGGTATGTAGATTAATTCCAAACTTTTCAACCAAACAGCCGCATACAGTATTCGCCTCCCTTGAAGCAGCGAATGTGGGAACATATCAAAATAAGGTCTTTGTAGCGCTCTCGACTGTGAAAGGTTTCTCATACGGTCAACGCCCAGTGATAATAATGTTTTGTAAAATGTATCAAAATACGTTTTATTAAAAATCCAAACTGGGTTTAAATAAATTCACTCATATTTAAAAATTTCAAAAACATACTTCTCAATACCTAAATATATATCTATATATCTGTGACGACATCTATCGCGCGACATACGAACTACGGAAATAAGAACTGACGTATCCGGCATGGCGATATTAAAGTTATCCGAAGATTTAACAAGAAGCCGACAACAACCGTCGGGACGTTAGCCCACCAGACACAACACCCATCTGGTCGGAGGATTCCCACTTTTCAATGGGGGCTGAGGGACTTCACACCCTGTCCATCACGCATCCCCAAATATCTATACAAATAAAATTGGAGTGTCTGTTTGTAATATTAAAATAATCGCATGTATTATACATGGTACATATGCCAAAATAAAACTTTTTATAACTTTTGTCTGTCCGTCTATCTGTTTATTCCGGCTAATCTCTGAAGCTGCTGGACCGATGTGGACGGGACATTTACTAGCAGATAGCTGATGTAATAAGGAGTAAGTTAAGCTACTTTTATTTTAGTTTTTTTTTTTTAACTTTGCGAACTGAACAATTACTATTTTGTTAAATTTCACGCAGACGAAGTTGCAGTCACAGCTAGTTTCTTATATTATGTTAAAAAAAACTGAGTTCAATTCGCTGATCTCAAGATTGTAGCTTTTAAAGAGCTGTTTATCTGGGTAGGCCATAAAATAAGACTCAGGTAAAACTGCGTAAGTCATTAGGTAAAAATAAAATTTATAAAAAAAAAATGGAAATTAATTAATTGAGATGCGCCAATTAATTTTATTGATGTCAATCATCAAGGGAGGGCCTCTATTAGCGAAACGTCAAGGTATATCCTTAACGAGACAATCGATAACGTTGATCTCGGCGACGGGCCCTTAAGGGCTATTAAACTCGCCCTCCAGAGGTGACTCAACACGTCTCGCCCTTGTTATCCTAATATTGACTTTCAGTTTTCTAAACTATAGCGTTAATGATCCTTAACAAAAAGAACGTTCAAAGAGTTTTGCTAACTTAAAATCACAATAAATTAAAATGTAGATTGCCTTTTGGACTACCTTATGGACCGACGATCTACGTAAGATTGCCGGTGTAGTCTGGATGAGGATTGCGGAAGACCGGGATGTGTGGCGCGAACTTGGGGAGGCCTATGTCCAGCAGTGGACTGCGATAGGCTGAAGTGTGTATTGCCTTTTATCATACGATTAGGTATATACTATACTACTACTATACATACTAAGTAGGTACATATATTCTTTATTGCACTTAAAAAAGAAAAGTATAAAATAATATTTACATAAAAAGTTGGCAAGGGCGAACTTATCTCTTAAGAGGTCTCTACCCGTCTACCCATGGTGTTGAGAATTGATGTTACCGCGGGCCACAGTAGTGCAAGAGTGATTAATAATAATTATAAAGCTATAAATATTATAATAACATATACTTATTCGTACTTGTTAGAGTTTCATTCAAGTGTAGGTACTCGTACTTATAACAACGAACTGTAACTTATTTCTATATATTAACATCTTTCGAAATATTACATAATATTTACAAAAAATGATGAATTTTTTTAAAATGTCTTTATTGTTTAAGATGTAGTTGTGGTGTATAATAAAGTATAAATAATAATATAATAATAATAAAATAATATTCCATAAGCACACGTGCGCGTGGTATGTGCCAATAACAATTTGAGAAACATTTCACAATACAATAATAGCAACAATATTAGTCCCGCTATGAAACACAAGCAATTTTTTCGTCCCACATCCATCACGGCGCGCGATAAGGTGACTCGGCACATTCTTGTCACGTCACCATCGTCTATCACTCTACTTCCCATATTAAAGAAAATCCTTACATTGCTTATACTTGACATTTTGCAAGTAACAGTAAGAATTGTTCAAAACGCTGAAGTACTTTGAAAAAGGCAATTTTGGCTATGATTGCCAATATAATGTCTCAATTTATCTTAAAAAGGGTTTCTTAAAATTAACTTTTTAGTTTATTAATTATTATTTCAATGTTTGGAGGCGCAGTTATATTTTAAGCCTTTATACACGCTTATTTACGCTTTTTAAGAGAGACGAGTTTACAAAATCCGATAACCAACAACAAGATACCTTAGGTAATTTAAAATAAACTATAAAATCTGAACTAATAAGTTTACATCGATGAGACTGGGAATGTTCTCAGCAATTAATATTATGAATGACAAACGAAATTTACGATCATACTCGCAGGTAGCCTGTAATAAATGGTCCTTAACAAAAATTTGACCAAAAAGTATTTACTTTCTGGTCAAATATTTTTTTTTGTATTTTTTGTATCATACTTCAAACGATGATAAGACAAGACATTTAAATATAATTTTATTTAAAAAGAGCATTTGATTAAAATTTTAGCGTCTCTTATTGTTTTTATTTTCATACGCCAAACCAGACCCTGCCCTCAATCTTGCTTCGTGAGTTGGTTTGATTGCGAGTGAGTTACTTCATGCAAATACGAAATCCAGCCGAATTGTATTGGCGTAAAGCACCAACTTTATTTAGTTCGGAATGCTACGTTTTTAGAAGCTGTTTTTATGTAAATCTCGATGCAGTTTGTCAAATTGATATTGGACGAAATATGGATGCCCATATCACAGGGACAAACCATCGACAAGCTTCGTTTGTAACTCTTATCCTTCCTTCCATTTTGTGTTGTGAGAGTTTCAAGCCCCGAGACAAGAACTTAATCCTCCTGGGGATCGTTCTAGGTGAAACTTCACATTGACATCATTTAATTAATATATAGCGCTGTCATTTACGTTCCCAAAGGAACCAGGAAATTTTTCCTATATTTTAAGTTTATTGTTGAGCACTGTTATAAAAGAGGATAAACGAATGTGTTAAGTACTTACACGATTTGTTATCTTAATTAATTGATTTATTCAATAAAAACCACGAACAAACGCACTCTTTTAATTATTTTTTTTTTACAAAATGTTTCTATAGAACTTTTCAGCTTAGATGTTAGTACAATTACTCGTAAATAATAAAATCCACTTAAAGGAAGTTACAGTTTGAGCGTCGACTATTTTAAACAAAAAAAAAAAAGAACAAAAGGTGTGTTGAACAAACGTAAACCACAAAGTAAATAAACCCTACAGCTAGTAAGTTAATAATACTAGGAACATATAATTAAAAAACTGATAATATCTTTTATTTCTTCTATTATTTCTCCTCTGCAGGATAACTTGAAGAATTTAGTTATTTATAATTTTTTTGTGCCAAAATAGCTTTTGCGAAAAAAGATAAAGAGGTTAACTTGCTCCACTTTGATACTAGGGCGTCATAGGTCTCGAGGCAGTTAAATATTCTCAGTAAACTTAAAAAGAAACCAAGAGTTGACGTTGCGCCTGCAGTTAAAAAAGATGCATTCATCGTTCTCTCTTGTTCACACATTGAAATGTAAAAAAAAGGATAAAGGAAGGGGCGGAGCGATAAGGGGAACAAAAAGTATGGAAAAAATGCAAACTATGAAACTTCATTATTCGTAATTTTAAGTGACAAGCAAGTAACAACATATTGCTTTTATGTATGTCATTGTATTTATAAATAGCAAAAAGTATTTATAAAGTTTTATTCTTTTAAGCTTGCTTTGAAGCCTAAAATGAAATAAATATAGATTTAACATATTTGTGCTCATTTCATTTCCTATCAAGTCTAATATTTAAAAAGGTATTTTTTTTTCAATTACTAAAGTGGTGAGAATTACTAAAAAATAATGGGATTTCTACCCCTATAGTGTAAAAGTACTAGGCGTTCATAAAAATAGAAGAGTCAAGTAAAAATACAATGGGGTTGGAACTAGCCGTATGAATAACCGTTGGATAGGGGACCGCCATAAAGAGGGTTGCACCGGAAGCACGGTCTAGCAGGGCGTTTTTTTTATTAAACAAAATGTGTATTATTTGTTAACAAACGTGTAAAAACATAACGTACAACGCAGTATTTTGTAATATGGGATATTTTTTTACTTATTTTAAATATTAAGCTTGTGTGAGCACGAAAATAATATGAGTTAAAGTTGGACCGACGATCTACGTAAGATTGCAGGTGTAGGCTGGATGAGGATTGCGGAAAACCGGGATGTCTGGTGCGAACTTGGGGAGGCTTATGTCCAGCAGTGGACTGCAATAGGCTAAGCTGACTGATTAACAGTTTATCGAGAACTGTATTGAAGAAAAATGAAATAAGTTTATTTGTACGTAACATTATATTAAATGAAAATCACAAAGGTTACAGTGTGTCGTACTATATATAACATTAGTTTTCAAGTTATAAAATTGTTACCAACACTTGTATGGATATAAATCTGAGTTAAATAAATAATAATTATTATTATATACCACCTAGGAGGTATGTAAATTCCAAAGTTACCTGCAAGCTCGGCGGGCAGTGGTCCAGTAGCTCGAGCATGTGCTGTATGTTCTGCGCGTCCTGGATCACGAAGTTCAATTCCATGTCGAACTCGCCGCCGACCAGCTGTAACGAAAACAAAAAAAAAACAAACAATTAATATCAATTTGAAACTTAACTATCGTGAGCTAACAGTGAAATTAAAACGTCTCAGAATTTCTTCTAAAACTAACAGTTTTACAAAAAGACAATTTTTCTCGCTACGAAAATGAATTTTAAACGTATAAAATCTATACATACAAATAAATAGTCGGAGTGTCTGTTTGTAATATTAAAATAACCACTTTTTACCAAATGCACCTGGATGTATATACACACGGTACATATACCAAAATAACATTTTTTTCAATTTCTATCTGTTCTATCTGTTCGTTCCGTCTAGTCTCTGAAACGGCTGGACCGCTTTCACTAGCAGATAGCTGTTTTAATAAGGAGTAACTAAGGCTACTTTCATTTTAGAAATTTATTTATTTTAACTCTGCGAGCTGAACAATAGCTTTGTGTTAAATTCCACGCGGACAAAGTCGCGGGGTTTATCGTATGAAAAACTAGCCTTGCCAGTCTGCTAGCGGATCATATTGGCTTTATCATAGTGAATTTATGCATGCAATATTATGCATCAAACCATCTCCATTTATAAAGATCTACAGTATAATGTCTGTACACAGGTGCAGCAGTAAATATGAACGCTAGTGAAACGTCTATAGTATACCTTTTAAATTTAATCTTACATTTGCGCACGTATCGCTTCGATACGTGATACGATGGTAATTTATTTTTGATTCGCAACATACAGTCGCCTTTTTATTAAATATATAATACAAACGCTGATGAATCAAAACATAAAGATTTGCAAACGATAAAAATGTAACGAAGATTCCATACGCATAGTGAAATGATAAATGTGAAAAATGTGTCTATATTCGATATATTTATTGTAAAAGTTTTCAAAATAGACATTCAAACAATCGCAATATCTATTCCATTCTTGACAAATATTTAACTAAACTAAAACAAAAAATTGTAAAAATGCATGACTGTGAAAGTAAACAAAAGTGAACCAGGCTTTGCCCATTCCAAACAGTGGAAATAAAAACCAATTCGTACAAGTAGACTTCGGCTGCTCCAACAGAAATACTGGGAAAAACAATACACCAAACCAACCCATTGAAAATATTCCAGTTTGAAACCACTTTGATAACATTTTTTTTGAATTTATTAATTATAATACGGTTTAGGAAATTTTCTCTATCGTCCTTGCATTTTATCAGGATTCCGAGAATGGCTTATTTTATAAAATATATATATATGCTTATCTTATTTTTAGCTTGTTAATATATTATACTTTTTTATATTTGACGACTAAATAGGTATTGCATTCATTTTATAAGAAATATTATTACTTTAACTAAGTATTACTATACAGTTTTGAAAAATAAATAACAACATATTGTCTGTTAATCATTTCTTAAAACTTTATCAAAATAAAATTATAAAAATATCGTTAATAATTTATTGGGTAAATAATTGTGTTTGCTCGCAAACGAAAAAAAAACCGACTTCAATTACATCGAAGAGTAATACAACGTAGATCGACGAAAAAATAGTAATACTTTGTTCGTATTCCATATAACGCGACATTATAAAATTGTAGAATTATATAATGTCCTACTGTTATTTCTAACATTTTGTTAGCGATTGTAGGCAAAAATTTCATAAAAGGCCCGTCGTCGATTCGCGCGAAGCGCTGACATCGCTTATTACGGCGGGTTTTTTAGTTGAAGCGGATTTATATTGAATTACGGTTTATGTCTTTTTTATTAAAAATATGTAATGTTCATGTTTTCACACAGCTCCGATGCACGACTGGAGTTTACCCCTTCAGATCAACTGTCTAAATAGGCACAAAAAGGCTTACTAGTCTAAGAAATATATTATTACTATATCAAATTGTAAATAAATGAATGCAATAACGCCATCTATCGGAACCTAATTGCGTTATTAGAAAACGTCTGAACGCCATCTCTAACAAGGTCATTCGTTCAGTAGATTTTACTGTTCAATTTTTTCATTCCGGGGCCTTAAATGAAAATCGATTCTTAAGGAGAAAACTCCAAAAACAGTCAAGTAAATACGCCATATCAGATATAGCTCAAAAAGTTCGAGTCAAATCTCAATTATATTTAAATGGGACCACATGACAAGCACCACCTATCGATTAAAAAAAGAATCATCGATATCGGTCCACCCAGTAAAATAGTAATGAGGTTAATATAACTTTGGTCGACGTAAAATAGCCAAGTAAATACCCAGTATTAGCAATAACTCAAAAATTAAAAGCTCAAATATATTTATAACGAATAAACTGCTACTCTCTACTCTAGTGGAATATTGTAATTTGATCGATAGTGAACGAAGTAATTTCATAACATTTTGATAGATGGCGTTGTGGCAAAGTATTGAACATGACCACAGTCGTCTTAACATCGTCATGTAAATACGTGTCATCAAAGATTACTCAAAAATTGCTCATTATATCTCAATCATATTTAAAACGGACGACATGACAAGTATTAGCTTTTGATTTATACAAAAAAGATCAAAATCAGTGCACCCAGTAAAAAGATATAACGTATAATACAACGTAGGGTGACGAAAAAACCGTCAAGTAAATACGCAATATTAGATATAACTCACAAATTACGAATCAAATCTCAATTAAATTTGAATGGGACCACGTGACGAATAGTAGCTTTTAATTTATATAAGAAACGTCAAAATCGGTGCACCCAGTAAAAAGTTATGAGGTATAATACAACGTAAGGTGACGAAAATAATGTCAAGTAAATACGCGTTATCAAAGATTAATCAAAAAGTAGTTATCAGATCTCGATAAAATTTATATGTGACCACATGATAAACATCAGCTTTCGATTAAAGTAAAAATTATCAAAATCGATACACCCAGTAAAAAGTTATTGCGGATTTTCAAGAGTTTCTCTCGATTTCTCTGGGATCCCATCATCAGATCCTGGTTTCCTTATCATGGTACCAAACTAGGGATATCCCCTTTCCAACAAAAAAAGAATTATCAAAATCGGTACATCCAGTAGAAAGTTATGTGGTATAATACAACGTAGGTCGACGAAAAAAGCGTCAAGTAAAAACGCATTATTAGATATAATTCGAAAAGTAGTTGTTAGATCTCAAATAAATTTAAATGGGACCAATCGGCACACACCACCTTTCGATTAAAACAAAATTTGTCGAAATCGGTCTACCTGGTCAAAAGTTCTGATGTAACATACATAAAAAAAAAAAAAAAAAAAAAAAAAAAAAAAAAAAAAAAAAAAATACAGTCGAATTGAGAACCTCCTCCTTTTTTGGAAGTCGGTTAAAAAATTACAATAAAATGTCGAAACTGAACATTCCACTATTTTTGATTCTGTTTCAAAGCGAGCGAGAATTGCAACAAAATCGTTTAAATTAATCGAAGTTCATTATTTGTCATTTTTCACTGTAAAATATAGAATTTTTTTAATATGTTCAGTATTTTTTTTTTCAATTTCACTGTATGGTGAAATTGGCCTGGCTGTATAAAACCCACTTTTGACATAGACACGATATCTAAAAGCAATATCTTTTTACCCTATAAAAACATTACCAGACAGAATAGAGGAAGTTTATTTTTTTTCGTCTCGCATGCAATCAGAGATGGATCAGAATTACGAACGATTCTAGACTTGGCTAAGTGGATTTAGTAGCTTTTTGTTTACTTGTTGAGAGAGTCCTGGTTTCCTGGTGTTCAGAGTCACCGTTTCAGGAGATTCTGTTGCTTCTTAAAGTAAGGAATCGGGATAACCAAATTATCTTAAGATTTTCAAATAGGTTTTTTCTCTTATTTAATTATGTAGCACTGAATAAACTTTAGTAAATAATAGTGCAATAAATAAGTCAAAATAAAGTTCTGTGAACGGCATATTTTTTGTCCGAGTGAAATATTGGCAATGTCTTGAAAAGCTGGAACACAATAGGGAGTTGTCGCCGACGTGTTCGACGAACATTCAATTTGCTCGATCGGTCAATCTCTGCATAGCCTCTGCGCGCCTAGTACCCAAGCCCTTTGTATTCGTCAACAATGGCGTCAGCAAAGAAAAGAATTACTTTGAAAATAAGTCGTCAATGAACCAACTAAACCAGTATCAGAAATTTACAAATTTCATTATTTTCATTTCATACTATTAATCAAAATACAATAATTTCATAACTTAATATTGCATGAGGTTAAGCTGTAGGCGAAAGTGTTTTTAAAATATTTTAAGTCCCAAGGACGTTTTAATTTTTCTGCATATTGGTCACATTACACCCAACAGGTTTGATAGTATTGTGTGGTATTGTTCTATAGAAATTCATACTTATAACTGCGTCCGTCACTAATGCTCTGCGACAAAGAAAGAATGCGTGTGTGCCATTGCGTGCTGATGTCGTTAATGTACGTATAAAGTGCACATTTTTCGCCGCGTCGGCTTCATCATTTTGCAAATAAACCAACACGTATATATTGTTATGAACGATTTCTTCTTAATATAAAAATTAACATAATTCCACTTGTCTTATTTTTTACATTTACCATCGGCACTTGAGTCACACAATAAAATAGCTTATCTTCTCTTCCACTCGCTATGAAAAAGCGTGGGTAAACTGACAATAACTAGGAGGTGGTTGCTGTGTATATACTAGAATAACTAACTCATGATGTGTAAACGGAATTCAGCAAACTACGAAAAAACGGTGGCTCTTAAGGGTGTGGCCCAAAGAGAAATAAATATTAATTTAGTCACCATAAGTCTCTTTGTATACTATGCCAATTTAAAAATAGAAGAGTATAAGTATACAATAGAATTACTAGGTATTATTAAATTAAGTAATCATGCTCATTACCTCTTTTGGTCATTTCATAAGTTTTATACCATGATGACATATGCTTAAATAACGAAAATCCACACCTTATTTAAAGTGAAATTATATGGAAACAATAATCTCGGTTAAAAATCTTTGCAAAGAGTTAAATCCATAAATAAATGTAAGAAAATATTTTAATTAAAAAAAAAAAAAAAAAACAAAATAATTGTAGGTAAGGGACATACATAAAGGGACATAAAATGAAATTCTCATCATAATACCAATAACTGTTTATACCAGGAGTCCATAATAAATAGAGAGTTACAGCTAAAAGACATTCCAAACTGGGGTTGCATTAGTCGGTTGCAGTTGGTCCACTGCACAATGGGCGGAGCCTCAAAACAGGATCAGCAGGTAGAATGTGTTGGTTTTTATCGTAACAGTTCATTGAGTTACGTACCTGGCAGGTATCGCCTGCTAAATATTGCTTTCTGCGTTTGATCTAGCGTAGATTAAAATACAAATAGCAAATTTAATAATCATAACAAAATTCGTAAAACTTGTTTGAAGCTTGAAAATGGGTACCCACTAGTTGTGTAAACTAGTAAACAACATTAAAATATATTATATAATTTTATCAATAAATTAAAATAAATACGTTTAAAAATAATAAAAATTAATTATTTAACAAATAAATAAGCCGATTGCGACAAATAACCTCTAAAAATGGTAAAAAAATATTAATGTTTTTAATACTTTAAAAAAGTTTACCCTCCATAAAGATACTTCAAATTCTACAAAAAGTTTTACAAAACACTGATTATACCATCAATGGAACATTAACGAAACATAAGTAAACTACTATCAATTGAAATAATTTGGGTTATTATTTTACAGACTTTTTACTTTATCTTTATCATTACAGCCTATACATTCCACTGCTGGACATAGGCCTCCACAAGTTTACGCCAAAAATAACGTGAACTCATGTGTTTTGCCCATAGTCACCACGCTGGGCAGGCGGGTTGGTGACCGCAGTACTGGCTTTGTCGCACAGAAGACGCTGCTGCCCGTCTTCGGCCTGTGTATTTCAAAGCCAGCAGTTTGATGGTTATCCCGCCATCGGTCGGCTTCTTAAGTTCCGAGGTGGTTGTGGAACCTTGTTATCCCTTAGTCGCCTCTTACGACACCCACGGGAAGAGAGGGGGTGGCTAAATTCTTTAGTGCCGTAGCCACACAGCACACTTTATCTTTAATACTTGTAATATAATATTATTAATATATAACTCGATGACGCAGTTTGTAGTGGCCCCGATTTCTGTTCCGCAGGTTGTAGGTTCTATTCCCGCCTCAGCCTAGGTGTGATATTTGTATTTATTTATTTATATATGGATTATTTCTATTTATGTAGGTATAATTTTCAAAAAAACAATTTATTGTTATATTAATCGGCTGTTACCTATAACAATTTTCGCTATTTCACCAAACCCCTCCTTACACAATGGTTTATTCAAATTTCTAATTTATTTATATTGAAAACACAACGATCCGGACACGCGACCGACGTCACTTATAGAAATGCGATTATACCTGTACGTCTACCATGAGTTTACAGAGACGATACACGTTAGCGAGTGTAGTAGAAAATTTGTATGGCAAGTTGAGCAGCGCCTCTACCGGATACTATCATTACTATATTTGGTACCATAAGTTTTCTCAGGACAGTTAAGTTAACTACACTCGTAAATGTCATTCTAGAGCGCCGATATTTTCATACAATTCGCTACCATGAGTAACATATTTGACAGATGTCACTCTGTTTAACGTTACTATTATAGTTGCGTCACTCACTTGAAAAAATCGTGCGAGAAGTTTATAATTATTAGGTTTATATACTATTTAATTGCATTATATTTGGTAGAACATAGCCCCGTTCCTAAAACACAATTTACGATATAACAGTATTATTTTCTATATTCAATTTACGAAATAATATAATAATAAAATACAAATTATACAATTTATTTATAAAATTATGATCACGATTTACGTTAATAAAGAAAGAGATAAATAACCATAACACTTAAATAAACACTTACTTTTTCATATAATCCACCATGTTCGAACTGGGAAGCATTAGTTCTCATTTTTTATATTTTGTTGTTTTAGGATTATTGTATAACAATTAAACAATATGATTGTTTCACAAGTGTTTGTCAACAACTTAAGTTAGACATTTAAACTGACGGAATAAATTGAAAAAATTTAGAAGTTCTTGAGCTCGCATGAATACACTGTAATATGCTGCTTTGCATTTTTGTCGGATTATTTTAAACTTCGTTTAGACCTCACTTCATTCGAAAGTCATCATGTTTACTCTTTCTTTTTTCTATACGGAAGAAAGAGATAAAGATATTAGTAACTAATACCAATATAACGGATTTAAAACTATAAGTCTTATCGAGTGCTCGATAGACTCTATAGTGAAATTTAGAAATACTCATAATAGGTATGGTATAGATAACTATTCCTGTTGCGTTTCTACGTTTACTACTGTAGTTATGTCATGTGCGCTTGTAACAAAAACTCATGGTAGACGTACTGTTGCGTTTCTACGTTTACTACTATAGTTATGTCATGTGCGCTTGTAACAAAAACTCATGGTAGACGTACTGGTAGCGGAGGCGCACGCCGTTAATTCGATTGCTTCACCCGCTGGTTATTATCGCCGCCGGCACTTTATCCGACTCGATCTGTGTTAACCCTTGTTGATAAGATCAGCTTCCTTGTTTTAACTAACGGGTAGAAATTTTATGAACAAATACTTTTTTTTTGTAATCAATTTGACGCACGGATATTAGTTTCTCGGTGTTTACACTATTCATGGGATCTATCGTGGATAACTGGGTACCGATTAAGATATATCCTTTTATCAAAAGTTTCCGAGTTTTTTTTTTAACACAGCTAGGTCGGCAAACAAGCGTACGTCTCACCCGATGATAAGCGATTACCGAAGCTTATAGACGCCTGCAACACGAGAAGCATTGCAAGAGCCTTTCTAACCTTACTCTAGTTCCAGGAACTTTGGTCACTTAATTCACCACAGGAATACAACACTGCTTAAAATCAGTAGTATTATTTAGCTGTGCTCTTCTAATCAGGTCGAGATACATATATACTCCCCAGTCGGGCTGCTCCAGATTTTGAGCAGGATAATATCCTGGTGTGCCCATTTCAGTAAGTCTCTCCATCATTACATTACACACTACGAGTTCATCATTCCAGAATTTAGATTGTCATTAATATTTATGTACAAAAGTCAATTTTACGTGAAATATTTCACTTCACTTAATAAAAAACGAGTTTATACGCAAATACCAGGCGACATACTCCATTTTTCGCTAAGTAAAAATACCAGGCTAGCATGATAGCCTTGGATGTCGGTAGCTCTGAATTAACATTCGCGGTGTAATTATGGGGAGAGGCTCAACCACAAGGGAAATATCCCGGTATCGTATTAAAATGCAACGACATCACGTCCACACAGAAGCTCATGGTGGCATCGCCTTATTTTCTATGCAACGAAAGTAATAAGAAAAGATATGCACTGGCCAAAGAGTATTTACGTCTGTACAATGGTAACATTGTCAATGCTTTAGAAGTATGCAAAAAATATTAATAAGCTGAACTTTTTAAATGACAAAAACTTATAGACATAAAAAATATAGTCTGAAAATTTAACCTTCTCCTTTCTTAAAGCGGGTTGGTGGAATCCGAAATGAGAATTATGATCGGCTTCATTCGGCTTCATCTTTGATATTTCATAAATCAGTAAAAAGATTGAATAGTTCCACACATCTCCCATTTACAAGCAAAGACCTTGAAATATATCCAATAAGTTACGAGCAAGATTCGCTAAATTCGAAAAATATCGAAAATCGTCGTCGACCCGGCCATTTGAGCGAAAAAAGGCGCTGTCACACGCACATTAGTTTCGGGTGGCGAGATAAAGTGGTCGTAAAATCGCGCCCAGACGCGCGCCGTGCAACAAATCGTATTGTGCGCTTTTTATAAACGGAAAGCTTTTGACCTGCAGAACAAATTTTAAGGCAATCTTTTCATCAACGTTAGTGTTATATTCGCGTTACGTATGTACTACTTAGAGAAATATAAATACCCTAGTTTGGAAATACATATCTTTAATGCTCTATAATATGTTTTTTCAATGTAATTTTATACATTTATTTGTAGTGTTTGTGTTCGTTTTCCGAGTACAAGATTACGTTTTCAGTGTATATTACTAAACAAGGGCGATCTAAGGGTGTCTATTATACCCGACCCTTTTCATATCCCATGGTTAAATAATGCGTCTCTTAACGTTTTTAATTCTTGCTCAGTCATGAAACCCTGGTATAAGGATTAGAAATTTCTTTGTTCTATTCAATGTCCTTGACTTGCTCAGGATTAGATCCCACCCATCCCCCATCATGCCTCATTTTATAGAAATTATTACTACATATGAAACTAAACTTGCTTGCATTAAGAAATTGTATGAATTTTACACATAATTTTGTTGATGAAATGACATTAAAAAATGCTTTAACCGTCAAAGGGTTGGAATGGTTTTACTTTTTACCAAGGAAACAGAACATAGCAAGAGACCGCTATAATAGTAACCTCCACTCAATTTTAAATCACTTTGTTGTAAAGGGAATCGAGTTCCCGCAGGAGTTTTACATATTCACATAGCTATTAGGCGAACAGAGAATGGAAGAAGGTACAAGTTTAACGCAGCAGTTATATTTGTCATTTCTTATTTTCGTTTATTTCAGGATAGCTGTTTTGTTGAATTACCCTTTTTTTTAATTTTATTTCATTTTAAATTTAGTCTGATTGTTTAATTAATAATTACATTTCTTATATCTAATATAATTAATATATAATATCTTGCAACAAACACATACTGTCGTCTGTTCCTATGATAAGCAAGTTATAGCTGAAAATGCACAGATATACATACCTAAATAAATCCATAACCCGCGGAACAGAAAACAGGGCCACTACAAACTGCGCCAATAATATTAAATTACACAAGATAGATTCAATAATAACTGAACGATATTTTTCTAAAATATAATTGTTGCTAGTAAAAAGATAAATGATTTTTAAATGTTAAGTTGAATTTTATTTATTTAATAAGTAAACAAGTGTTTTTTATGCGTCCCTTGTTAAGTTTGTCTGCGTTCATTGCTTTCTACACCTTGTATGAGAACACTAAAATTGGGCATGAATTTGCAATAAAAGTACCAGGCCAACATAAAGCAATGTAGGTTAGTTCGCAACAAGGATGCTGTGGCTGCCTGCGGTTAGGGTGCGGACGTGGCAAAACGAAGGGTGCGCATTTATTCTAACAGTGACGTCTGAATGTCTCGTTAAATATTTGTGGAGGCGATAAGTCTTGGAGGCGATTGATCGCTGGTTCAAAAGCCAAATAATGTGGGTCGTTTATAAAGATTAAAGGCGCAATTAATAACAGTCACTTACACAAAGTCATGAAACGAAGATTATTGCAACGTTTTACGGTGTTTTATCTTAAGGTACACAATTAATGGAGTCCATTTCGCTTGTTTTAAAGCGATACTTTCCTATTATGCGTTATCAATTAATTCTTTAATAAACTAAAATTTACCGAAATAACTAATTTTTTGTCAATGCAGTTAACAAACGTTAAGTGTACATAACATGTTTGAAAGTATTATATATATATCTTAATATATAAAATTCTCGTGTCACAGTTTTCGTTGCCATACTCCTCCGAAACGGCTTGACCGATTTTGTTGAAATTTTTTGTGCTTATCCGGTATCTATGAGAATCGGCCAACATCTATTTTTCATCCCCCTAAATGTTAGGGGTAGTCCACCCCTAAATATTTTTTTTTAGACAAAATTTTTAATTTCTATTTTTTTATGATACAACATACA
This sequence comes from Melitaea cinxia, assembly GCF_905220565.1. Lineage (NCBI taxonomy): Eukaryota > Metazoa > Arthropoda > Insecta > Lepidoptera > Nymphalidae > Melitaea > Melitaea cinxia. The sequence goes on along the minus strand of NC_059412.1, from coordinate 649,969 downwards.
AAAATACATACAATCCTCAATTTTTACCCTTCTACGATCAACCCTTATTTTTTAATAGGAAATTATTTATATGGCAAAACAACGTTTGCCGGGTCAGCTAGTATATATATATATATATATATATATATATATATATATATATATATACGTAACTATGTTTATACGAAACATTCAAAACAATACTATTGCAAAGAACACGTTGACGTTATACGTAGACTCATTATAGAACCCGGGTAATAGCGAGCCTCCCAGCGTCGAGTGTTACCTACCGTCACACTGCGGCTCATTACAAATGAGACACTCAGAGAATGCTCGTCATTACAGTTCGTATGAAAACATTTTAAGAGTGCAAAAATTCAGGAATTCCGTAAATAAAGCATGTGAAAAATTATGTTTAATTATCAGACTCCTCAAGTAAGTAAAATCTCATTGAAATTCACCTGCCGCCAGCCGCCAACCGTCAGTCGCCTGACGCCTGACACCCGACGCCTATCCCGCCCGGGGCACGACCCTTCAACGCTTATATTTAAGTCGGGTAATTAAGACTCTTAACAAACTCATGTTGTATTCAATTACGACAAATAAAATAACAGTCCGGTTTATTACTAACTGAATAAACATATTAATGACAAGTTTTTTTTTTTAATAATGCACTCGACGACACTTATGACGACCGCTTTGGTGTAATTGTGCTTGTACCGTATCGGCGGCGCTTAAGTACCGACGGTCGCGGGTTCGATTCCCGCTCGGAGTGGATATTTGTGTTTATACAAATATTTATTTCTGGTCTGGTTGTTGGTCATTGTATGTCTGTCTCCCTATCGTGTCTCGGAGAGCACGTTAAGCTGTCGGTCCCGGTTGTTATAATGTACACTTGATAGCGATCGTTACTCATAGTAGGAATATATCCGCCAACCCGCAGTGGAGCAGCGTGGTGTATTAAGTTCTGATTCTTCCCCTACATGTCTTTGGTGCGACAAAGCCTGCCCTGCGGTTACCAACCCGCCCAGCGTGGCGACTATGGACAAAACACATGAGTTCACGCCAATTTTGGCGCGAACTTGTGGAGGCTTATGTCCTGCAGTGAACTGCGATAGGCTGAAGTGATGAAGTTTATAGCAATTGTTAGAAATATTGTTGTGTATCCCGATTATTTAAATACCTACCTGCGGTTTCTCGCACGCTACGCGCGAGTTGCTTGATACGCGCTGAAATTGATCCTAACTTTTCTGATATTTAGATAATTTAGACAATGATAAACGATATTAAAAATAAATTATATTAAATTTTATTATTTAAATATAACTTATCTAATAGAAAAAGAAAAATGCACGTTACAACCGATTTTTACGGTACAACTTTGTACTCGTAATGTTATAAAAAATTATAATTTGTATTACATAAATTTACGATTTATTAATAAACTTAAGTAATTAACTGGGAACAGTTAACTTGATGACGAATCGTACCGTGTGAACAGCGACCAGACTCAGGGGTTAACTTATCATGTTACCCATAAGTCAGCCTTAATTAACCAAACTATTATATAGTATTGAAATTAAAAATATGACAAAGCAAGAATATTCAAGAGGGGTAATTGCGATTTATCCAACCTCATTATAAAGGTCGGGGTAAAGGCGAGCCCTTGAGCGTTAAGTGCCACTCGGGTCATTGTGGCTCATAAAAGCGCTCTACGGGTTAGACTCGTTAACGTTTTGACGCCGTAATATCGTCATTGTGTTTAAAAAGTAACGCTGGTAAAGTAGCGATATTTAAAATTCAAAATCCCACCTTAAACGATGGTGGTGAGCGTTTTACTCATGTATGTAGGCTAACTTCCGAAATGCGTGGAAATTTTCTTTAGTATTTTTTATGTACTTGTTTTTCTTATAAAAAATATATAATGCCGTCTACATGAAGAATTTCTCGTCAATTTAACGTTTAAAATCATGTTTCAAAAGATTATTACAAAAGTTACTTTTAGCATGTACCTAATGGTATAAATAAATACTAATCGTTTGTTACGAGACTACGAGATAAGGAGAGGGTCCAATAAAAACTTACCCTACAACTAATGCGGTTTGTAAACCGTGTTACCATTGGATATCACCAAATAGGGACACACCCTTCTTTATGCAACCCGTATAACATTATCCTTTAATTTTATGTTCTCCTGGTAGCAACGTATTAGATCTTTTTGTTCTATTCAAAAACTAATAGGGTTTTTTTTTTTACATAAATAAAAAATAATGTTTTATCCGTATTAGATAGATTTTATAGAGAAAACCTACTAGTAGATATTTTATATTTTACGAGTATATTTAATTGTGTTTTATATATCAATAAATAATAAACTATAAAAACATTATTTAAAAAAAAAATTGAACCAAAAGTAACTAGTATCATTAGTACAAAAATAACCACGACAGAAGCACTCAACTAGACACGTGTACGCTGCATAATTAGCGCTAATCTTGTATTTGTTGATTATACTGAATCTACAACAGTACCTAATTAATATATGCATTGGGTTATCCTCAAATTCAAATGTGGTGTTTTTATTGTTTAATGGTCTAACTTCTTATCCAAAAAATACAAACAAACGAAATACATATTATGTATAGAGTACATGTCAATTAACTGGGTACATTAGTGCTCAAAACAGCACTCGATTGCCAGTGGCATATCTTGTTGTATTACACACAGTAATTATACCTGCCACTAGCTTAACGACCGCAAGTTGATGCGTGAATCTACGTAAACTGTAATAGCGTATATACAATTCAACACGAATATATAGATGAAATAATGTGATTTTCTTTTTATATAATTCACATTTGTAATAATTACGTTTTTAACCTAAGTCAGTTTTTAAAGAAGTCTTAAAAGCACCGATTTCTTTACATGAGTCTTTTCGCCATTAAGCCATCCATATAAAAAAAAACAACAACTTTGAAATTAGTCATTTTTTGTATGTGGATTAGATGGTTTATTAATTATTGTGATGCTTATCATTCGCTTAATATAGAAATAAATTATTAATTAAAACCCAAAGACATTAAATATTAATATCGTGTACAGAACTTGACAGATCACTAAACTGTTTTTCTCGTTATTTTCCTCGAGATCATATTTCAAAGCGAATTTCAAGGAGATATATAAAGTACTTACAAATCTCATTTTAATAAAATAAATAAATGCGAATAACAAATGACGCAATTCATTAACGACGTTAACCTTTAAAAAAAGTCAAATTGAGATAAAAGGGACTAAAAAAATTCGAATTTTTTTCTCATTTCCATTTTGTGAAATTTTATATAACAACATTGCTTACTTAAAATTTCTAGGAATGGACGATTGTTATAATTGTATTCATTTACTTAGTAAATTAAATAAAATATTATTATCTACTTATTCATTTGTATTACTTGATTAATAGTTAAAACTGACCTTTTAAAAACTTAGCAAGTTTGTCAATTGATTCAAAAGTTGAAATATTTTAATTTCAAAGGCAGGTAGGCAGGTAGCAGGCTGCTCTACGCAACTACTCTTTTAGAATTTCTTCGGTACGTTTGTTTTGAAATTCAAAATATATATAGCACTGACTACGATTTATTTGTGTGTATCGTTGAATAGCTTTAGCTTAAAGTTTACTGTTACTAACAAAGCGTTTCATTACAAAGTGTTTCATTGAACTGTATTGTAAGCGTAGGCCCAAACACTTCGAAATCCTATCCCTTAAGTTCTTACGAGCGTAACTGTGGTCTTTATACACTTGCAAAACAAGGGCCAAGGGATCGGCGTTTCGTAATTTTGAGATTTAGCGAAAGTAGCACTTGCTTACACTCATTGATTACCACAAAATCGATTCGAGACGAAGATACGACGTCTCAGCATATACTTGTTAATTTCAAACACATCTAAAGCGAGGTATTAAATGAAAATAACGATAAAATTACAGTCAAGTCAAAATTATAGTCACATTGTTGATATAACGAATGCCTTTTTCATTTAGGTTACTTCGGTAAAACGGTTTATATGAAGCTAAAGCAAGAAGTATGTCGCTACTACATTATACTTCACTTTACACGTCTTTGGAAGTACATACCGTTGCATAAAACTGTGACACGCGAGCAGTAGAGTCACATGTGACGAGCATGTTTGCCACTCTCGAAATATCACAAAGAGGCCGCGACTTTACTAACAATTAAAGCGATATTGTCACAGTTGTTATGCACGTGAAGTATTTTGAATTACGAAATATATATTACCTCTGTCTATTATCAATATTTTATATTATCATAATTAAGTATATGTATGTTTACAATCACTACTTTTCTTTGAGCGTTTATAGGCTCAATAAATATTATAATTCTTCGAAGCTACTGCTATTTATTTAAGTTACGTCCATTTGATCGTCTGATATCGATTCACGTGTTTTATTCCTATAGTGTATTTTAAAATTACTTTTTTTTCAATAAATAGTTCAATATTTGCACCTAGTGTCGTTCTCTCTAATGATTCAATTTTAACAAATATTACACGCTTGATATGAGAAGATTATAGACAGAAAACAACAGATTTCACAAAAAAAAAAACACGAAGCAACAAAAAAGCAACAATATCGCGAAATGCCTGGTCATTATAATACAAATATAAATCACGGCAGCTAAAATATACGATCAACAGATGTTACGACAGTCATTCCGTATCGAAACGACGGAAGGGAATCAAAATAATTTGGTACATTTCATATCATCGAGCACCCTATTTATGAGCGCGCTCCGTCATCTTTATTGATGCCGGTGCACAGCGTGTCGCTAAACAGGAGACTCGATAAATATCTCATGAATAAGAATATTACGTTACGTAGTCGCCTACTCGCCTTCTCGGCGACGACCGCTATACGTTTAAGGACACTCGTTCACTGGGCGTTATAATAAAATACATCTATTTAATTGTTAAATATAGTAAAATATTTTAACGAATTAAATATTTATTTAATATTTTTTAATAAATACATAAATTTTATTCCGAGTTTTTAAATTTCATTAGCAATTGCATACAGTAAAGGTTATGAAACCGATTTCAATCAATGTCGATAACTTTCCTACATTAATTATTTAGTATGCACACTGACTAAATTATCTATCAACAGATTGTTATTTTAGATGGACTGGCTTTAGCAAAAGCTTGTTTTGATGAAAACCTCAGTTACTATGGTAAGCTACGAAATTACTACACCCCAAATATTATTGTTGTAAAGCTTACACTTAAGTAAACACACACCGACTGAGCAGTAGAACCACAAACCGCACCCGAAGCTATCGAAGTTTATTGTGCTTTTGTTACTTTCATAAAATATGTTTTATGGGGACTGTCAAATAAATATCGTTCAAAATGATATTTAATACATATCTGTCATATTGGTAAATCCATCTGTCACAAGATTCTTAAGTGCCATTTAAAATCAATAATACTGTTTGCGGTCTAAAAACAAATAATAGAAATTTAAACAGGAGCCCCCAGGAGCTCTGGTCACTTTATAAACCACAAGAACACTGCACTGCACTGCTTGAAAAAAATGTTATTTAGATGTGATCTTCTGTAAGATCTAGGCTCTTTCCTAGTCGGGCTTCTCCAGATTTTGAGCTGGGTATATCCTGCTTTGCTATACCTCAATTATTTTCTTTTGTTATCAAGATAATAAATTAATAATTGTACCATCCTAAGACCCCGGGGTCTCTCGACAGGACTCCGACCCCACTCAGTCGCGTCAATAAAATTACCACGTAAAACATTTTCCTAGTTCTATCCCTTCACGCATAATTAATTTTAAAGACGTCCATGCATAATAAATACGCTCTCGACCCCGATCCAGGTCAGTCAGAACAAATTAATCTAAAGTGCAAAAACACAACCGAAGTCTATTAATTCGAGTCGCTCGTTTATTTTGGACGCGCAATAGCCGAGGGAAATTTGCACGAACGGTATGGAACACGACGGAAGGGAATAGGTACCGTTATGATAATAAGAATGATAAGCGGTATATACCTACCTCGTTAATTGTAATGTCTACGTAATATTTATTAGGTATAAACAAAATAATTACGTATATTTGAATAACTAGTGTCTTAAATAATTTGTAAAAATATTAATAATTAAAAACATCATATCCGTAATTAAGTATTTCCTATTTTAATTTTTTATCAGACTCACGAAATTTTCCTGATTTTAGACTGTTACAATTCATATAAAAAGCCGTTAATGAATCAATGGTAATAAAGCTAATTAGGTAACAAGTCCATTCTAAGATGTTAACTACAACGAGACAGAATTGAAAGCAACCATTAAACGAAGAATAATAATAAATGGAAAGCGAGTGGTTTGCGGGTCTCTTAAAGAAGGATTATGGTAAACATTAGACAACATTGATTTACATAATTCATTTCGAACATTTGGAGAAAATAAAAATACAGTTAATACTAAAAATATCAGCGATATTTTTATTGACATTCCATTTAAAACTACATAAAATTGAGTGCTTAAAATTTCAAAAAAAAAGTACCTCATCTTCAACAGAAGTTAAAAATGCTTCTAGGGTTTCTATTAAACGAAATTAATTATTACGAGTACTGATGTAGAATCTCCAAAAATTTAATATAAGTAACCTAAATGAACTGATTGTTTTTATAATAGTCAAACTAAATTAGATCTTACAAGATAATAAAAAACACAAAAACAACAAATCTTATTCTTCTTCATCTTCCTTAGGTTAATGGCTTTCAATAGAGCCAAAATGAGCACAGATGATTTCGCCAATGTCACGTAGAAAAGATAAGTCTTCAAAATATTCCCTATTCGACGTAAGTCTACATAAGTCGATTGTTAAGACATTTATCGAAGTCTACAAAAACTACTACTCACAATATCATTAAAACTTTACGTCAAGACCGAGAGGCTCCGTTTATTTCTTCCTTTGCAAATCATTACCATCAAAATTTATAAACTAAATATATGAAGGAAAACAGTTCTCGAAATAGAGGTGCGTGAGCCGTGAGTGCTCTCGAGGTGAATCTATTCGAACATTTATTGTCGCAACGAGTTCAGAGGTCGCTCTAAAAGCACTTTCGACATCTCGAATACTTTTTATTTACCCCTCGTCTTTATAAAATTTGATTTCGCGAATACTTTAAAGGGTTCATGCACGGTGTCAAAGTTAACTACTTTCTAAGAAACTGGTGGTTTCACAGAAGCGAAGTGTTTAAAATTTAGCACTAAGATTACTAGAGAAAAGCTGCATAATAAAGCTCCATCAGATCAGACTAATTTTATTACAATGTTTTATACTGTACTACTGTGTTGTTGAGTTCGGAGTTATAAGAAAGAACTAAAATTAGCCTAAGTTACTCCTTATCATACAAGCTATCTGCCAGTGATAGTGCCGTCAAAATAGGTCCAGCCGTTTCAGAGATTAGCCGGAACAAAAAGATAGGCAGACAGACAAAAATTATAAAAAAATGTTATTTTCGTATATGTACCATGTATACACATACATATTAATTTAGTCAAAAGCGGTTATTTTAATATTACAAACAGACACTCCAATTTTATTTATTTGTATAGATGTATAGATTAATTAGAGAAAGATATCTCAGTGTCAATTCTACTTCATTCATTATTAAGAAATACATATTTCCTTTCACACCTAGTACACAAATTGTTGACGATTGACATCTTATCTAATGAGGATCACTGGACATGTTTGTGTTACAAACCCCGTCGTTATTCGAATTTCAGTATAGTAATTAAAATTCAATTAAATTCATTTCCATAAAACGAAATAATACGAAATGAAAAACAATAGCACTATTTCGAGCGGAGATTACGGTAATTGGATCCCATTACGTGTTACGGCTGCAATAACCCTTCATTTTAAAACTACCCACATGACTACTCATGTATAAAACTACAATTAATGTTTGTCATAAAAATATTATATAAACAAAAGAGGCCATACTGTTTCCTGTTACACAATACGTTGTTACAGACATATCAAAATTAATTTCGAAGGGTTCTTTTAAAAATTTTGTATCCTTTCAATGAGTTCTTGTATTTTCAAGTAAGGATTGCCTTACTTTACTATTTTTATTGATTTTTTATTAATGTATTATTTTATTTATCGATGGTTTTATTTAAATTGATTGGTTTAGAGTCGGTTTTAAGTCTTTTTAGTTATTAGATATGCTAAAATTATAAAAAAAAACTGGTAGTGTATACACATATATCCCGAAAGAAATAAAACAAATCCCAAGCCTGTCACCCGAATAGTAAAAACTTAGTCATAAAATATTCTAAAACGATCATTAGGGAGTGGCCGTCAGTCGTCACAATAAAAAGACAGCTCGGTAATGGTCAACGTTTAGCGCGGGTCGAGCTGCGGGCGTGTCGTTACATGTAATTGCCGAGACGTGATCTCCCTCGTGCCTCTTTCGACTACTTCCCGCATAACTTCTACCGCTCTATTTTTATCTTTTATATCTAATTGCAATGTGTTTTCTCTTGTTCCATTCTTATTATATGTGACAGTTTGAAAAAAAAAGTATTTCAATGACCTTTAAATACGTAGGTATGTGTTTATTACACACGGCTGTAAAATATTGAATTACAGACGTGGTTACACTTTTTGGGTCAAACGTCAATAAATATACTTGCCTACTCTTCGCCTTTAAGCGCTGTAATTCAAAATAGTAAGCAATTTAACGAAATAACGACTAATTATGACATATCAGTAAATACTTTACGATCTTCAGGCCGTTTTTTATTCTGCTTTTAGCACTAAATCTGTGATGCATATTTAAACAAACAGAAAGTCAGACAGACAATCCCAAAAATGATAGAAATCTATATAAATAGTGTCTTCGACCTTCCTCATTAGAAATTCAGAAAAAAATCGACACGTGTAATTTACAATTTAATTACACTATATATATGAATGCACAGAAGGTAATCCTTTATACCTATGAATATAATACATGTAGTTGTTGAAAATAGAACAACTAACAACAACAATTGCACAACAACTTAGATGCGAGCACTACATTGCTACGAGATGTTATTTCTGGAGAATACAATATAAGTTGCCTCACGAAGCTTACAGTGTAAGCTCTAACACATAACTTAGAAATAGCAGATTGTAATATAAAACGAGAAAATTGTGCTGTTTTGCTTACAATATACTTGTCAAAAATAGAATTCGTCAGAATAAAGCGAAAGTCATAGGTCTTCTCTCTCCCATAGCTATATTTTGGGGTTTTTCCCATCAAGAAGGTGGGAAGCTTCTATCACACTCCTACTAATACCATACACCAAGTTGGAGGTTGTACATTTCTCGGATTTTTTTTTTAATACATGCTATTTTCTTTAGATGTAAACCTTTCCCATTCCAGCGTCTTCGGTGCGAGAAACCCAGCCCCGCGGTCACCAACCCGTCTGTCTAGCGTGGTGACTATGGGCAATACACATTAATTCACGGCATTTATGGCGCGAACTTTTGTGGAGGCCTATGTCCAGTATTGGACTGCGATAGGCTTGAGTGAAGAAACATTTCCCATTGTGCATGGTTTAAATAGCTGTGTGTCCAAACGTACTTCAGTTACCTATAAATTGAATGTAACTTGCATGTCCCTTTGGTCTGTGGGAAACTCTAAATAGTGTTAACTTTAACTTAACGTTTCTTAAGTAAGAAATATTAAAACATAGTTGAAATAAATGCAACCACATTTTTAATCAATAATTATACAATATATTTCAAAATTACCATAGACTTGATTATATATTGCTACTTATATATGTACGTATGTCATTGTTAGATTCCCCGAAAACGTTTGACGGAAGCATGTTTAAAAAATTTCGTAAATAGGCCTTCCGGAGGAAATCCGGAGTAACCGGGGCCTTCGTAATTAAACGATCTCCACTCGTTTTAAGGGTGGAATTTGTAAATAAGATGTTTAAATAAACCGAATTTAATTTAGTATCGTAAAACGTTCCTAAGCATCCGCATTCTAATGGAAAAAAATTAGAATCCTTTAACACGTCCAAACGTTATAAATAACAATAATACACAATCTTAATAATTGATTTTGCTTAGATATTTTTTAAAATTAATTTATAAAGTAATTATGTTTTCTTTTGAAAGAACTTGGTAACTTTTTTGTTGTCAGTCCTTTACCAAAGAGCTATTCACAAAGATCAATGAGGGAATATTTGTAGTAAGATTCAAATTAAAAAATCTTTATGGGTTTCAATAGCATTCTTGTATCGTTATTTCCAAAGTATATAATCTTTAATTATACTGTTATTCATTAAGATGAATGTACAACTTTTGCTTTTGAATTAAGATACGAATGAGAAGAATTATTTTCCAGACTGATTGGTTTTCATCACATTTTGATATAGTTTCTTTTTTTTTTTGTAAGTTAACTATTTAATGAAACAACTTTTTTCGGATTTTATCGCGGTTTATTATTATCTTTTGATTCCCGACGTTTCGGATACTTTACAGCAATTTTTTTTTTTTTTTTGGTTGCTGTAAAGTATCCGAAACGTCGGGAATCAAAAGATAATAATAAACCGCGATAAAATCCGAAAAAAGTTGTTTCATTAAATGAGTAAAATTCGCGTAAACATTAGAAAACAATAAGTTAACTATTTATTTAAATATTTATATTTACGCAATTTTTATAATCGAAATTTTTTCTGAACATTTAATGAACAGTCATTAATTTGGATTAAAATATTTGGTCAGAACACAATAAAAACGAATTGACTAAATCTTACTTAAATATTTCGATGTTGTGTTTCGGAACAAGAAGCGAAACATAATAAGTATAATAAATAATTCCGATGAAAAGAAAAACCCAAAGTAAAGAAAAGGGATTCTTACCTACGCAATTTATAAGTAATAAAGTATCCATGCTAAATCTCTCAGATATATCAGATATATCAGGGCAGGCAACCCTAATCATAGTCAGGGAGACAAGTGGACGCGTCAAGTGGACGAGATTTATTAAATAAAGGGAAAGGGCTGACACCGAGTTGATAGGTATTAGCCGTTTATTAATAACGTTCATAGATTAGTTGCGAGCTTTAATTACCTGCTCTGACTTGGTACTGACAGTTCATTGTATATTTGATGTCTTTTGAAAATAGATAAATTTATTGTAAATTATTAAATTAATTGATACGCTACTTTGAAAACAAGAACACAATTTCAATAAAAAATAATACTCAAAATGTGGATAGAAAGCCACACTAGAACCGAACCTATAACACAATAAAGTGTCATTATGAAGGGTACGGTGACTTTCTAACAATAGTGTTAAATCGCGCCAAGAGAATTAGTTCGAGAGGTCTCACGTCCCGCCACTTTGTTGCAATTTGCCGCAATTTACCTCTACAATATCAAAGGTACGAATATAATCCCTACACAATTTTACTTTTCTCAAAGTAGACTGTAGATAACCCTATTAAACAAAAAATACAAATGCTATTTAATAGAATATGTGTCTAAAGATATAATTTATTTAGTCTAAGATACGGAGGATTTTTAAGGCAATCCTTTCGTGATAATTTTTCTAACACAATAAAATAAATATAAAATAATTTTCATCCATTAAACAGATGGGTGAAGTTCGTCTCTAGTTCGGATCTACAGCTAATTTACTCCGTCAGCTCAATTTGAACAATTTAACACTGTTCGCATTAGAATGAGATACCGTTGGAGAAATTTTGCAAAATTCTATGTTCACAAAGGCGGGTGCGACCTGTCAGTTACCCGCACGATAATTATACATCGGCGATGAGGAAAGATTATTTGTTTTGCGTATAATGAGGACCTGTTACTCGCTCGGTAGGTCGGAACATAATCTCAGGATGTGTGAAATTTTACGGCAATTATTTTGGACAACAAAGAGGTTTTGTAAATCTTTGTTTAATAAAGCATAACTTTTACTGGTTAAATGTTTAAATTGTCTTGTTATTTTTGTAATAAATAAATATTGGAATAATTATAAAATATTATAAAACCTAGCAGCGACAGACGCTAAATTATAATCGTTAATTCAATATCTTAATATTTAAATTTTTAAAACACGAAAATGTTAAACGGTTTTAAAAAAAAGGAAAAAAGTGCCAAAAGGGGTGTTTGCGTAGCGGGCGTTGGTTGCGATCAAATCGATCGTATTGCCCATTGTGGCATAAATGAGAAACGATGCCGGTTACAGTAACGGTAAAAAAATAGAATACACCTTGTAACAATTTAAATACGACGGAGTTGATATGATGGATTTTCCTGCTTATGTTCAACTTATTTATCTGTTTTAATCATTCATTTTATTAAAAATTAAATATCGTAATTAAGTATTGAATTGTAATTGAATAATTGGTATAATAATATTATATTATATTGGTAATATAATATATTCTTATGACAAGAATTACGGTTACAATGAAAAAATGAGTTATCGAAAAAAATAGGAGCAGGTTTTAGTCAAACAGAAGACCCAGATCGACCGTTGAAAAAGGGATAATGGAACGCAAAAAATACCGTGGGAAATAAAACGTGCTCACTTACATTTTGGACACTAGGATCATAGATATTAGCAGGAAATATCAAAATTAGAAATTTAAATGGCAAAGTCTTACAAGATTTTTGCAAATAAAAGAAGCATGTTGACATTTCCCAGCGTATACCAGGAAAGCATGACTTACATGGCGTTTCGAAAAAAAAACGCCATGACTGGTTGGAAACACGAACCCTCTTTAATAAAGCGCAGTGAAAAGGATCGATATAAAAACCAAAACTATATTAGAACGGCTCTTCAGTAGCAGCTTACTAAAACGACCTGTTCGAGCGACAATAAGATATGAGTTAACAGAAATAATAAATATGAATTAAATACTAAACTTGTAAATTTAACTTAAATAGAGCCGTATAAATAGAATTTAACCTCGCACTAAATTACTTACTGAGAATAAAATCACAAATTGTTTTCGGCCGATATCTCGGAAACTAGGTAGCACTTTAGGACAACAGTTTTTAAGACAATTATTTTAGCTAATAAAATTTCGCATCTTTTGTTTCCTGTAAACTTTTCTGTAAAACTTACCGTTGACGATTTATGACCGATTTAAGGTGTAAAAACAGCTATTTTTACTAGCTTAAAAAGGAGAAATTCGAAACGAGTAAAACATTAGTCAGTTGTAATTTAAATTTCAAGATATTAAAACGGGTTCTCCAGTAAATTAACAAATTCGTTGCTACTGTTACAAGTGTTTAATTTAAGGGGTGACGGAAGCTAAATTTTTACCAACTCACTTTCAACTTTACACTTAAAGATTTTATACCTAATTGACAACAAAAAATGGTTATTTCTGTTTTATCTACAATGCTAAAATAAATAGCAATTATTTAGTATTTTATAGTATTAATTATCGTTTAAAATAATTATTATTTAATCTTTAAAACTGAAAAAAAAACATACATTTCATGTCTATTCTCATCTCTTTCCGATACATACATTTGTTTATTGTGCGTCTCATCGCACGCACCATCTTATTTCAACCAATGACCGCATAGAAGAATACTCTTTCCGCCTTTATATCTAAGATGCGAGTGATGCTTTTAAATAATTTAAAATACACTCGAACTGGATTAGTAAGGGAAAATCTAGCTAGGAGTCTATGTCAGTTAAACACAGCTGGCGACTGACTGGTGGCCTATTACTATCTAATACGATAAGAAACTGCTAAAGTGATAAGCAGAAAGACAAAGTTTATATATATAGGTATGCTCCTATACCTCTATATATCTCTAAAGTTTTTATGAGTATCGGCCTACCATTTACATTTTTTGTACTTTCACAATCCATTTATTTCACTTAAAATGACTTACACTTATTGCACCAACTTTGTGGACGTGTATTTTTATAGATCACGTGCTCAGAGCTATTTTTTACTTCTTACTGGCAAGCAAACAAGAATCAAAATCTTTTATGTTTATTTTATCTAATATGTTTTAATAAATTGTTTATAATTGTAGATTAGTGAATTTATTACACTGCAGTGCTTTAATTGCTTCGGACAATTGCACAATGGAAGGGTATTTAAAATGAAAGATTGAAGCCAGAACCGTAAGTACCAAGCAATTAGCGAGCAGCAGAAGGTTTTATTGAAGTACTCCGGTATAAAATATACCACGGCAGCGTCCGAGGCGCGCAGTGCGGCCACTTAGACGGATCCTTCACAGAAAGCATTTTAAACGTCTACCGCAGCGAACCGCTACCGTCTGCGCCAGATACAAATTACCCAGTTTCGCTTAAAGCAGCCTTTATTTTGCGAATATTTTACCGCCGTTACTTACATTTTTACCTAAAAGTAAAACGAAAAGTAGCTTGAACGGTCTAAGTAATGGTAAATTCGAAAGCTCATGTATCAGAGAATACGTGAGAGCGTATAAAATTGGATCGGAAAGTTCAGTCGGTACACTCGATGGCGTACGTGACGTCGGTGTGAATATGTTGTTTTTAAAGTAAACATTGACAAATATACGTATGAAAAATATTTTTACTTTGTACTATTATTTTTAAAAGAGATCTAGACAGGGTCGTAGTCAAAGTTTAACCTCAACAATTTCAAAACGTACAAATGAGTTATCAGACTACAATAGCCCAGCTACCCCGCATTCCCAAAATTCTTGTTACATAATTTTGGCAGTTCAAGAAACAGTTATTGATAAATATGAAAATCAACCTTATCACATTATTAAATAATATAAATTATTACGTCTTTATTTAACTATTGAATTATAAAGTATACATTTTTTATTTTTTATAATACACGTAAACTATATAATGGAAATTATATACTCAACTTCATATATTACGTGTTTGTATGAGTAATAAATTGATAATAAAAATCAATGGAACCTTCTCTTTGACAGCAAAAGAGGCCTTCACTCGGCGATTGGCACTTTTAGGTCTCTACAGCATAGCGTATAAGTATATAACTATATATGCATGTACATATTCTTGTCCTAAATATTGTTACAAAGAAAAAAACATTTTTCCTATTTAAGATTTTAGATTAACATGGTTTTTTCTATTACTAAAACTATTCATAAACGGGATATTTACCATGTTTTTTATTTTCATTTCGCCGAGGTCGATATTTTTCCTATTGCACGTAGTAACATTTATAACTATTACAGTGTATTAGTTTAATACATGTATATAAAACCATTGATAATATATAAAACTTGTTTGAAGTGGTCTCCATTAGCTGCAATATATTCCTTTAAACGTTTAGGCCAGTTATCAATAGAATCACGCACTCTTTCCATGGGAAAATTTTTCACTGCCAATCGTATGTATTGTTTTCTACGTTTTTGAATCACAAGAGAAGTTACAATTACGCAGACATGTGGATGTATTTCAAGGTTATGCAACCATAAATTAATATCAACCGACTTTGACAAGAACCGCACCTTAACGAGCTTCAACCGCAACAGTCCTTATAGGACACAATAAAATTAATAATGATCGATCGCATGGTGCATATTATGCTGATCTCAAGACAATTCACAATTTCATCTGACTATTAATTTTAAACGTTACAAAGAGTCCATCAATATGTATTCGAGCAGCGCTTGCCATTCTCATTTTAAATAAGCGAACAAAGGCTTGCATTGTGTGCATTGTGACTTATGATTCGGAGGCGTCTTTTCACAATAGCGCAAATATATTACGATAGGAATAGGAGATTGCATTGCTAGCGAAAACCAATAATGTAACGTTCGTAACGGACTCGAATTTAACTAAAGTAAGTATTAGTTTTATTTGCTGACTACTACTTCATATATTTGTTAAATCTATTATTTGAGCCATCGATAAATGCAAACTTTCAATTTTAAACTTTGTTTAAGAGATTATAGCCAAATATTTTTATTCTAGTTGTTTTAAACCTAAATACAAATGATAGCTATCTATAACAAAAACAAATAAAAGAAATGTCAGCATTTGAGATAACAAACAAACGATTATTAGTGTTTTCTTTCTAAAATCTCCACAAGAGTTCGTAAATTATACCAGCTGAATCTCGCTCAATACAAAACGAGAACATATGTCACGTCACGCGACCGCGCTGACCGCAGGTACGTTGCGGAGATGACGTAGCATCCGTCGACCACGTCGGCATCCGGTCATCAATAACGCCACACTGCAGCTTCCGGCTTTTCTACAGCAAGGAAATTGCGCCTTTTCAACCTACTGTGTTACTAGGAACATATGACTTGATGGAGTGCATTCTTTTGTGCTATTTGCGCAGTAAAATATATATTTGAAAAATTTATTTGCTCATATACGGAACCGCGTTTCTAGAGTAAGTGTAAGTTACAAGATAACATTTCTTTGTTCATTAAATATATTTCATGTCATCTGCTTATTATAATAATTAGGTACTAATCATTACTACGATTACCTGCTTTATGTGTGCCTGGTCTATGGCACATATCATCAACATTAAATACGTCACAATTTAGGGATACAGTTTACGATTACAGCCACTTAGTAAGTTCTAGACCATTTAGGTTCCCTATTATCGAGTGAGGTGCTACCATTAGTCACGGTCGAAAACTCATGACGTAATCTCAAATATCTACACATTTAATAAAATTGTAACGGGCTGATTTATGTATACAGGATGACGATAAGGAGAAACATACATAGTAAAACTATACACGAACATTGAATAGTTTAAATCTTGAGCACGACAACAATAAATTAATAAACGCTTCACACTCAACGGTCCCCAGTAGGATTTTCTCCTGTGTCGGGGGCCCAGAAACACACAATACACAAGCACAAACGCCCAGACCACGGCAAACATCTATGTCAATACAAATATCTATCGTGAGCGGAGATCGAACCCGCGACCGCCAGCACAACAGCCAGAGCTGTGACCGCTGCGCTAACGTGTCGACTTGACGAGTAATTTAAAATAAAAAAGCACTCATATGTCAGAGATACATCGCTGCCCACTGTGAAACCTAGCGTGTAACAGACATTTTATTTAAAAGTAACTTTAATGTCTAAGCATTTGAACAAACGTTTTTAATGAAACGACATCGCATACCGTTTCTTATTTAAACCAGCACTTCCATTTTCAAAACGAACTGTGAATTGTAAACAGAGACGCCGTAAAACGCACTATAAATTTTAGTGGTCTAAATTCTACGCCTATTTCATTTTCATCGACATCCATCAAGGAGTCATTTTAAGGCCACTATAAAAACCGCACGCTTGAGTTTTACAATCATTTTATTCCTTTACAATTTTGCTTCTGTAGTGCTTTCGTCAGTTCGCTTTTACAGGATTGTTTTTTAGATATTTACCTTCATATTGACTTACTAAACTGCGCGTAGTTTAAACCAAAAATTTATAAAATTTTATTTTTCAATACGTAATTAAAAATCGAGTGTGTGTATACATTTGTGTTGATGGCTTCCATTAACTGTACGACTGTAAACGTTTTTACTAATAAATGATACATTGTATCAGCTTAACAGATTAAATAAAATTAAAAATGTCAATAGTTTATTCTGTGGTTCGCCGCATATATTATCACATGAGTGTAAAGGCGCGGTAAGTGTTTATGTGATAGCAATTAATATTCTAATAACGAGTGGTATATAACTTGAGTTCAGTGATTTGAAACAAATCAGCAGTGTCTACATTTTAAGTAAACAGTAAGGATCATTAAATATTCGCAGTGTTTGTGTTGATCTTAACGTGCCCGGTGAGAGTTTTTTGAGCTCGTTAATTTGATTCGTGTTTTAGTTTCTACAAAGAAAATTATTCAACTATCACGGGAATACGCTTTAACTATTTGACTTTTAGCTCAGTCCAAAATGTTGACAAGAATAAAATAAAATGCTAATTACAGAAAAATATGACTTATTGATTGTTAAAAATTATTAATTGAACAATTTATAGAAATAAATTTCTTGTTTTTCATAACAAATGCTCGTAGATGGTGTGTAATCTCTGATAGCATAAAAACGTACATTGTTGACTTTTATATATGATTTGAAATATTACAATAATCAGAGTAATAACTAGAATTATAATAAGACTGGCTACAAACAATAGGCACGCCTGTATTGTTTGTAGACCGTAGCACAACGGCTACGGCTTGCCGAAATGCCGCTAAGCACTCGACCCCGACAGAGGCGCTCCAGATATGCAACTTACGGTGACTTGCTAACATTTTTGGTGTACACTGAAATTCTTTTGTTACCTAAAAATAAAATTTCCACTGTAATGTACCCACATTGTACACAGTCATGAGTTAGGTTCAAATATAAAACGAAGAAAGAAGAAATATTTCACAAGTTACCTCTAACAATATATTATATATTTATGTTATACAATTTTTTTTATTGTCAACAAAGAAATAGAAATTTATTCTGATGTACGAAACAACTTACGTATGACAGCTGCGACGTATTGCAAAAGGGTTAACAGAAGTCATAACTCCGTTCATTCGCTTAATAAAAAAAAAATGAATTGGGCGCACCGCTAGCACTCAGGCAACTGATTGCATCTGACCGAGTTCGTTTGATTTGTTTTGAATTCCAACTACTACCCTAGTATGTATAGGGTGAATGAAATAAGTGATCTTTTAAAACGGCAAAACTACGTGATTTATTTCTTATTGCTAAATAAATAAAAAAATTGTTAAAAAATTAGTTATGTGTGGATGTCGTAAGGGATAACACAATTCCACTACCACCTTGGAAATTATAAAGCCGACCGATGGCGGGATAACTATCCAACTGCTGGCTTAAAATACACAGGCCGAAGACGGGTAGCAGCGTCTTCGGTGCGACAAAGCCAGCCCTGCGGTCACCAACCCGCCTGCCCAGTGCGCTGACTATGAGCAAAAAACATGAGAGCGCGCCATAATGTCTAGCGCGAACTTGAGAGGGGGGTCCTATGTCCAGCAGTGGACTGCGATAAGCTGAAGTGGTTATCGTATTTTTAATAGATAACATTTATAAGAGAAACTAATACCTACCTACTTTGGAGTCTGTACCTACATAAGCTAAGTTAGTTTAATTGATTAAAAGACATCCATACAAAATAGCTCTACTGTCACATAAGAGAAGGTTTAAAGCTTTAATTCAGTCGCGATACACCGCTCAAATGATAGTTTGTTCATAATAATTTCCGTAACAAAAGTGAAGTCATTCCATAATAAAGTGTGTTACAACTAAAACTGGCTTCAATACGCTTTTCAAATCACGGAGGGGTCTTTCCACATGGACAGCCAGAGAAACGAGCATTTCACAAATACAAATGTGCGCTCCAAACGAGAATTAAATTATTATTTATTGACGCCGTTAATTGAATTTTCGTCACCTACCAAAACGGTTACGTTTTAGTCAATTTCAGTCTAACTTTTTCCCTGTCAACTTTGTCACGTGGAGTCATGTATCTGCATGCTTTTTCGCATAAAACGTTATAACAAATATGTTGTTTGATATAAAAATAGTAAGTGACATCTACTAATACTAATACTCATCTATAAATAAAATAATGTTAGTTCATAAATGCCACGTCATTTGAACGAGGGCTTGTCTAATTAATACATTTTTTTTTTCTTTTATTTAACTAGGTCGGCAAACAAGCGTACGGCGCACCTGATGGTAATCGATTACCGTAGCCTAAAGACACCTGCAACACCAGAACATCGCAAGCGCGTTGCCGATCCTATCCCCAATACCCCCCAAGATCTTACTCACTAACAGGAACTCAATAGTGCTTGAAAGCAATTATTTAGCTGTGGCCTTCTGTAAGATCGAGTTACTACCCCAGTCGGACTACTCCATATTTTGAGCATAAGTGGTAAAGATTTAGAAACTATGTAAACCGTTATTCAGAATATAAACACTTTTGTGTGAAATTTAGAGATGATAACAGCATTCAAGATCACCTAGTTGCTTACTAAAGTAAATCATTCCTTAACAAATCGACACCTACACGCCAAGACGAGACAACAACACAAACAAGGTTGATCCATTACATTCTACTAAGGTAAATAGGTCTTTTATTCTGCATACCTCTTTCATACGTTCTCTTTCATATATCAAGTTTAAGACAACATCAGTTTCAAGCTGAATTTGACACTGACAAACCTAAAACGCTCGAAACAACAATACAACAGCTAACTAGGGATTGGCCGCTTTCCAAACTCATGTAAGATAGCTACTCGCACAACTTCCAAGTGACATAACTCACCAACTTACACATGATACTTGGTCGATAGTCGGAGTTTAAATGCTTTGGTCGATCGATTGACACATGATGTATATGTAGACACAAATCATTTGCACTAAGTATTTGAGATTCGACAGTGTTTTTCATTTCCCATATATATAGTAATTTTTTTTATTGTTAGTAATTTTTAACTTATCCGTATCACTAAAACAACATTATATTCCAAAATCAATATATTATCGGACAATGTAGCAATATTTATGTATCTATAATATAAAAATGAGTCGCTGAATGTGTTGCTAAGCGCAAAACTCGAGAACGGTTGGACCGATTTCGCTAATTCTTTTTTTAAAATATTCCTTGAAGTACGAGGATGGTTCTTACGGAGAGAAAAATTCTAAAAAAAAAACATTTAATAAAATTAAAGAATCGACTGTTAGGCGATACGAAGTTGGCCGGGTCAGCTAGTATATAATAAACACATATAACGGGGAATATCGTTTGCCTGTCAAATTTAAGACAGCGTTCGAACCATTGTCAAGACGGCGGAGATATTTACCGCGTGGCATGCCATGACGTGATACACGACCGTTTATTCCCCAGCTCGGAAACTCCATTATGGGCGGAGTGAAACGTCATTGTTTGTTCTACCATCGAAAATCGATGGTATCCGGCTTCACACCGCTCCAACCTTTCCTTTGAGTGCTGATAGCTGTTGTTACGATGTTTTAATATTATTATTACTATGAAATTGCTTTACCTAGCATAATCGTATAAGTTTAACTGCACTTATTAACTAATGTGCCTAAAATCGAACATTACTACATAGCACTGGATGTATTTCGATATTCTTTACATTTAACAGATATACGAATCTAATTGAATTTTCCCCGGTTTAAAAAAAGTTTGTTTTAATTAAATCAACTTCCAAGTACACACATAAAAAACAAAAATGTAACACTTTTTATCAAATGCCTCGTTTTATATTTACTTATTTGTTCGATATAATTAAATTAAAGTATTAACGATTTTTTGGAAGGAAACAAGAATTTTTCTCGACACTGCTATAGTAGATAGGTACGTACGTTTTTTTTAAAATTTATTTTTACCATGTACAACTTTGTGTTTTTTATGTACCCTGTACTCTTCACATTAAGAAATAAATATATTTTATTAAAAAATTTGTAATTTAACTCTGTTATCTTGATATTTTAGAATATAAATTATGACTGTACAACAAACGTCTACCAAAAAGCGAAAGGAACTTCGTTCCCACCTTCTTGTTTATTTACATTTTTAATATTAAGTAATTTTAAGTAACAATTAAAATCTGAATTTTAAAATCACAAACATGGCACATTAGCGATGGTTGATGGAGATATTGTGAGTTCATGATAATCTTTATTCATATAGCGATTTCAGAGCAACGGAAACACACCCTTGTCTTTACACATAAATGTACTCTACTCACAATTATTTTCGCTGTTGATTTTGTACAAAGTTATATTCACTTGAAAATGCAAATGTGCTATCAAGTAGGTAAAGAGTAGAATTAATTATTCATACGCAACTTATTCTCTCCCTACAGCACGAAAATTAGCTCTACTTCTCGGTAGAGGCGGTACAGAGTAAAGACTGTTAGATTTTAAGACTAGCCCTCTTGAAGTTAGAACTAAACGTGTGACAACGTTCAAACAAAGAGACATGTCACATTGATTAGCATTCAATAAGTTAGTGATTAAACTCAAAATTAGTTTCATCACTACATTGATATACCTATTTACTATTCTCTATTTATATATTATTGTATTTATATAGTATATTATATATTTATTATTTCTCTATATATTTAAAAAAAATAGTTGTATCACTCGGCTGTTACGTATAACACACATTAAGCTGGTTGCTGTAGGAACAAACGACAGTGTGTGTATATTATAATATATTATTATTATTATTATTATTATTAAAGTTGAAATTCATTCCTACAAATTACCATTGTACTTAAATAAATAATCATTTATCTTAAGCTTATTTGGACAAAGCTGTCTATGGATGTACCCAACGATTACAGGTAGATATCAACAAAAGTTGCGGGAACTATCACTTACAAAATCTCGTCGACTACAAGCTCATTACATCATTTTAATTCTAAAAGTTAGGGTAGCATGTGCTAGCAATTTCAATACGAAATTTTACGAATATTAGAAACGTTTCGATCGAACAGTAGAAAGTTGCTTCGCATTGTTTATATTGGTATAACATTCAATAACGAAAGGAGTTTCCAGACCGCATTTCCCCTTACGGGAGCGTTTTATTAAAACTTACTTGTACCATGTTGTCAGTAATTCTGATGCGACAATTTAATACGTACCTGGAAAAACAAAAATAACATTAATATTTATTGAAGTAATTAAAAACATCAAACAAAATCAATTAGTGAAAAATTCTCGTATAACAAACAAATTTTTCAAAACAAAACAACGGAAGTTTTTAAAATTCGTGCACTAAATCAAACAATGCCGTCGTTTGAATATATTTTCAGCAGAAATTATTTTTTAAATTATTTCATTCGTTCATTTCATGATTGTTACGTGTATTTTGTGATTGTTTAACCGTTTGGAACTATTCCAGTGTGAATCGTTTCGATTTTGATCTCCATTACAATTTGGCGCGTTGCCTTCACGTTTACGACTGCAATACGACGTTAATGAACAACCGATGGAATGGATTTTAGTGTTTTGCTTTTCTTTTACATACAGATTATAATTATTTTATTAACATAAAAATGATCTTTTAAAAAGGTAATCTATTCCGAAACAAATAAGTTGTGTTAGATGATCTTTTCAAACATAATTCTTTTCTATTCCTGTCGTAAATTTGAGACTAAGTTACAAAATAAACATTTTGTAACTTAGTCTCAAATTTACGACACATATACATATACATTTTTATCTAGTAAAAATATGAAACAAAAAAAATAAAAAATAAAACCCGCACTTTGGAATTGAATCGAAAAATAAACAAAGGTACAATCCAGTTTACGTAAGCGAACAGAAAAGTACCAGGAATCCATAAACGGACAAGGGTATAGCAGATGAAAGTGGGGTTAGGCCGTAAATTATGCAGTTATACCCGCGCCTGGTGTGTGTCGCGGACAGACAACTTCCCTTATGTTAATTTAATTTGACGCTGTGCTCTACGACCCCGTTTACCTTATTTGATCCTATCATAGAAGCAAATCATGGTATGCTAATATGAAAAAAAAATTCTAAGTACGTCCAAATATGTACGAATATTTGTTACTTATCAAGATATAATTCAAGATAAATAATTTAAATTTCAATAAAATCTAATCGACGTACAGATAGTAGTAAAGAAACAAAACTCCATGCGTCACCATATCCACTTCCCTTTTACACAAAACAAATGTTTATTAGACTGTCATACACACTTAAGAATGCTTAAAACCATTCTATCCGTTTCTAAAGTTTTCTTAAAAGAAAAAAAATATTTTTGTTATACCAAGAAAAAACTGCATTCAAAACAAAGGTTTTAAAGCGTAATATTAAAATTGTTCTATTCAAAATTTAATTAAAAAGCATCAGTTTTAATTATTATTTCTTTTTCTTTTGAGAAAGACTGGCGAAGTAATGAAATAGCGTCGTGCTAGAATGAAATCAACCTATCGCGTAATAATGTATTAAAATTAATTTTCCGTTCAAAAAAGTCTTCGCCGAACCGCAATCAGTTCCATTGTATTTGCATAAATTAATTATGAGCGTTCCACTTCGATGCTTTAATTATTAATTATAATAACTAGGAGAGATTTTATAATAATCTTTTGAATGTCAGTTCATCGTGTGAACACTAATATGTAATTGTTAGTTATTTGTTGTATAAGTATAGTTCGGGTCATGTAAAAAGAACGCTGAAAGAAACTGGAGGGGGTGCGTTTGCGCATGGGTATACTCGCGCACAAAAGTACTACTATTTTATTTTTTAATTAGGCTTTCACTCGCGGCTTCGTATAATAGTTATTGGTAGGTACATTAAAAAATACTAGAAATACCAGTGCGAACAATTCGGACTAAATAAGTATAATAATTATCACTTTACAAAATTAGAATTTTTTTTTCAAACAAAAGCAATAACAAACTTTTTAGTTATTGAAATGTCGTATTCAAAAATATTAATTATCTGTACTCCCGATATTCGTATCTTAATAGTTTTTAATGTGTTTAAAATGATAAATTGATATTTTTTTTAGTGAAATAAATAGTAAATGGAATTTTACATGTGTGTCTATGTAAAACTATTTCGTAATTTAAAACTTTTATGCGCGATAGTATTTTGAGTCGACGTCGAACTGTCCAACCAATAGCACACCGGCAAGCATGCGACACGTGATAAACACTCCCGTCCCCCTACCCCATACCACCAAATAGACCGATAAATCGCTTTTGCGCAGCTTCAAGGCCAGCGTTCTTTTTACATGACGCGAACTATAATATATATTATAATAAATGTGTATAGCAAATACGTTAATATAAGTGTTTAATTTATTTGACAGGTATGATTAAGAAATAAAAAGAAATGGTCTTGATATAAGTCACCCCACACACATATATACCAATTTTTATAAAATACTAGTGGTCGCCCGGGGGTCAAAATTCGACAATGATTAAAAATTTAAATTACAAAAAATCAAAATATAATTTAAATAAAGAACCTTTTTTTTAATTTTCAATTTGACTACTGACTTTGACAATCAATAAAATAATTTAATATGCGTGTTGTGTCAAATACATGCTAGTGTGTGTAATGTTTTTTTATTGATTTTATCTACACTAATGTTGTAACATTCTACTTATGTTTCCAATACTTGACTTATAATTACTACTGTTATAGCGCAGACAACAAAACACTCAATTTAAGCAATTTCACATGATGGTATAATATCCACATCGATATCGTAAAATCTCATTATAACATCGCGCGCATGCGCGCAGCTGCGTTCTCATTGGTTAGATTTTAATGGCGGCAAAATCACTGTGACAATACACGTACGCGTGAATTTAATTTAATAAATTAAAAGTTAAAAATGGATAGCGACGATGATATTTGTACGCCTCCGGATATTCTAGAATTGGCAACAAAATTAACTCACAATCTTTTGCCAGAAAAATCTAGAAAATTATATGAAAAAGAATATAATAACTTATTCCGACTCCGTCTACGAGCTCTACTGCTTGCCCCGCGACCGCTACAGCTGCTGGATCAATAATTAACATTAACTTTCAAAATTGTACCATCCAAAATTTGAACAATTATTATAAATAAACTAATGTCAGCTTTTACTCTTGTTGTTTGATTAATTGCATTAGTGCAGATAAAGTAGTGTATGTAACTGCATATAACACGGGTATTAAAACACTCGTTACTATTATGAAACTCGCTGCGCTCGTTTCATAAACTCACACTCGTGTTTTAATACCCTTCATTATATGACAGTTGCATAAACTACTGTTATATATTTTAGGCATAATTAAAAAATATTAGCATTCTGCACTCCTTCTCTATATAAACAATAAGTGTGCGAAAGTTCATACGCCTCCGCAAAAAAAAAGTACAAAGTTTTTGCTTCACGTATTAGTATACAGATAAACAGTATTTTCAGACATGAAAATATAACATCAGATGATCCTTTAAGTCAACCAAGTCTCAACTAAGTCTCAACTTATTCTAAGAATCAACCGTGTATGAAATAACTAATAAAGTTAGGCAGTAGTTACAGCTATAGTCGAGGAGTGTAACATCATCCCGAGACTGAGAAAACTCGAGGTAAATAACTTTTTCGCAAGAAACTCTCGAGAATATTAATGAGTCAAACTTTTAACAAATTTAAAGCTCTATAAATGTTCTTTAAATATTTTGATAAGATAATCAGAACAGACATTTTTATTGTGGTAGATATGAATTTTAATGCGGACATGAAAAGTTCTCAACTCCGACTTAGATAACTCGGGAGGTAAAAATTAAAAATAAATTAAATTTCTCTAATCTGCAGCTCTCAAACTTTTTAATAGGTTTATCGTAACATAATTATAACTTCGCCGCGGTTAATTTATAAAATTCACAAAAGATTTCGTGCTCAAACAATGAAACTTGAGTTTATGCTATTAACACTCTATTTTATGAACATTCAAACATTTTACTTACTGTTTACAGACTGTATGCGTCTAACTACAGAAGTTATCTTCTCTCATATAAGTACAATGCTAAGCTAAATAATTAATGATATTTTTTTTTATTACGTTTTATATTTTAATGTCATAATAATGTAGTAAAACGAAATTGTTTAAAATGCTAAGAGTCACGTAACACGTTAAACTATAAATCGATGAAGTGCAGTTTAGAACGATATTAATAACAAGATGATTTTAGTTCCCAAAGGCCATAATACTACACGTTGTCACACGCTATGACAATATATTTTGACACGCATCATTGTAAACCCAGCACAAACTATAGATACCTTTGTACTTCTTAAATCTGTAAAGCTTACATTTCGATCAAGAGTATTTAAACACACCTTCCTGGCAGATGTTGCGCGTCTCGACGTTCGCTTGAATTATGTATGTAGTTTAACAATTACTTAGTTTGCTTTAGGAAGTTTATCCTTTAACTGGCTCTTGTGACGGGTGCGTAATATTTATCATACTCCCAACTACAAACACCGCAAGATCCGAGACAGGCTAATGTTATAAACGATAACAGTGACTGATGCGATTATAAAGAGTTCACGAACTATTCGGTTTATTAAATTACTAGCGACCCGCCCCGGCTTCGCACGGGTGCAATGCTGATACTGATATACACAATGTCTTTATTTATAGTGTGAAGCTAGCCTAGCATGGCATAGCATTCACGCCAAACTTGAAGTAAATCCATGCAGTACTTGTTGAGTTTATCCCGGACATACATACAGACAAACAGAAAAAAATTCTAAAAACTATATCTTTAGCTTCGGTATCGATTGTAGATCACATCCCAAGTATTCTTTAAAGAAATATTCAATGTACAGTTTTGACTTTCCTACCATTTTAATAATATGTATAGATTGAAAGCTGCACTACTGCTGCTATTGTGAACAGGAGTTATTGCAGTTCAGTGTGGAATTTTAAAATTCTGTCTCATCGACCGGACCACTTTAAAAAAAATGTTTTGTAGAAGTGAAACAAATATTACTGTGTTATGTATACGAAGAACGAGAAATTAATGTCGTAAAGAAAAAAAAAGCTCTCTTACTTTATACTAATAACAGTCTGTACCTTTGCTAGTTGTATACAATTTTCTTAGAAATATTTGTTAATGTTACTTTATATTCGTATTTCCCAGATTGCATAATGCTCCAGTACACTCAAACTTTCTAATAATTTATATTATTTTTATATTTATTCTGTCACCTGGGATACCACACGCAAAAAGGTCAAAGGGGGTTGCTTTAATCGGATAAGGTCACCAGAGACATTTTACCACCCTAACGCAATTCGGATTATTTAAGAATCAAATGTTGAACGTAATTATTACGTATGACCAGGTTCTATTTCCAGCAAATCTCTTTGGGACTTTTCATCGGCTAGGCAATTCTTAATCTTACACAGTAAAAATATTAACGATGGCTTCGTTTAACATCAAACACAATTTAATTTTCAATAAGCTTTTTAATAGATATTTGAAAAACACGTATTGACGTGATAAAAAAATTAAAAATTATAAACAATTAGATATTTTTAAACTCGCTTCTAAATTACATAGAACTTACACCACATCATTACATATAGCTGCCATATATAGATCAAAGGAAAAATGAACGTTTTAAAAAAACATTCCACGATCCGGCCGCAGCAGCATTTCATCCACTCAACGCATTTTCGTCGCGCCACGCGTGCCGCATGTCGGCGAGCATTCCATGATTCCATTTAATTCCGCGAGTTAGACTGCGATATGAAACGGACGCACGGATTTATATTCCCCGGTTTTGATTTTGATGCAGCTGAATTGACACATCCATTAGGATTACTAATCCCTTCTGTTAGACATACGTAGGGATTTTATTTCCTTAAACACGATGTCGTTTGAAGGCTTTTCAAATAATACTCACGTATCAATCGCCACTTCATGTATTTATTCTCTAGATCATATATCATTAAATATATACATATGATTATATTCGAAACAATAATTTTCATCAAAGGAATCTTTTACTACTTATTCGATATTCGTCTCCTCACATCAAGTCTCGTCATCACACCTTACCTTCCCGTCTTTATTTTACTTACAACCTCATTTCTATCCACAAAACAATACTCATATGTATATAATTAAAAAAAAATAATATTGCAATGGTATAAATTAAATAACTATTACAAAATAATATTTGTAACGATTAAAATATTTCTTGAAGGGCCTATTTTTTTCATTACAGCTCGAAAAGCAATTTTATATGAGAAATTATTAAGTCCTTAAAGCAAGATAACTCTTTTGCAAGTCGTAGCCTATAAATAAACTAAATAGTTATAACGCCAATTCAAATACAATTACATAACGCATTATAACATAAATGCTTGTGTTTATGTGCAAGGCCTATATCCCTAGTAAGGTTTTGTCTATCCTCCCGATCAAAATGTTGCCTATAATCTATCTATCTCTTGTAACCAAGTTGTACTAGTACCATAAACAGCGGAGGCTGCGCGAGGCGTGACGTCACAGGACGCCGCGCCGTCGCGGCGCCGCTCCGGGCGCTACGAACAACGCAACGGAACGATCTTTCAAACTTTGTACTTTACAACTATCGACTTACACGCTGCGACTTGTCGTTGTTAAGGTGTTTATCGGCAAATTGTGTGTAAACTTATTTTCGTGTCATATTTCCTGAACGAAAATTTTACCACCAATCTTCGCTTTAAAAATTTCAATTTTATATTAGAAATAAAACAATGGAATGGAAATTACACTCTAAGTACTAAATATTTAAAATGCATAAAAATATATGACTTTGGTGTGACATAACTTCTATTTCTCAATACACTGGCTGATTTTGAATCTCGGCGGTGTGAAGGGAGAGAACTCGAAACAACTTGGTTTATCGATAGCTCTACAAGAGTACTACGAGTGTACAAAAGGATGCAATATGTCTCAATTCCTTTGGATTTAGATGCAGGCTACTATCTCGTGTAACACTTTATGCAATATTTATCTATCCCAAGCTTTCTATATGACTAGTGGACTCGCTTAGTTTTAATGGTGCAAATTATAAATAAATAAACAAATAAATAATCGGACACACACTCAACGGCCCCCAGTAGGATTTTCTCCAGTGTTGGGGGTCCAGAAACACACACAATACACAAGCACAAACAACCAGACCACGACGAACATCTATATTGCCGATACAAATGTTTCTAGTGAACGGGGATCGAACCCGCAACCACCAGCGCAACAACCAGTGCCGTGACCGCTGCGCCAAATCGTCGTGAAATTTAACTAGAAGTAGGCCGCAGCCTCGGCGAAATCATTCAAAGATAGGATTCGACTATAGGGCAGTTATGGACTGCATTCAATTTCTCTGCAATTTATATAATTATTTTATATTACTTTCTCTGTTGATAGGTACTGTCTCTATAAAATCACTATTGGTAATAAGACTCGCATACGCACTTTTTGTTTTTAGAATAATGTTATTTAGTTTTTGACTAGCCCGTTGGCGCAGTTTGTAGTGACCCTGCTTTCTGCTCCGAGGGTTGTGGGTTCGATTCCCACCGCGAGTCTGGGTGTAATATAAATATTTATTTATATATTTATTATTTATAAGTATGTTTATCGAAAAAAAAATATGTAACTATATACCAGTCGCCTGTTACCTATAACACAAGCATTAAGTTGCTTACTTTAGGAACAGACGACCGTGTGTGTATTGTGTAAATATTTATTATTATTTTATTATTTATTATTTTCCTTAATGTTACGTTAAGTCTGCAACAAAGTATTAAATAAATAAATGAATAAATAATAATATATGCCAGGTATTAATAACTTTGGTAAGGAAAGTAGTTTTGTCAATAATCAGCTTTTTTTTCATTTAATAGGAAAAACAAATGTACACGATCAAGAGCGCGTAGGTGCATGAAAAAACTCAAATAACAAGCACCAAGAGTCCAGACTTTTAAAGATTTCGGATTGAACAATCGATAGCGTTTCTTTCATTGCTTAGATTTCTTTAACTTGGTTTTAAGATTTTAATTAATGGCATAATTAAAACAATAGAAATGTATTAAGAAAAGTAGTACATACATTAAGATATGACAGCAAAAAAGAAACAACTTTATCGCTAATACTAAAGTATTTTACATTTTTACCCAACATCAAAAAGGAGGAGGTTCTTAACTCGACTGTATTTTTTATGTGTAACCTTCTATGTGATATAACCTTATACTGGATGTATCAATTTCGATCATTTTTTATTTAATCGAAAGCTAGCACCTGTCATGTAGTCCCATTAAAATTTGATTGAGATCCGACGAGCAAATTTTGAGTTACCCCTGACATTGCGTTTTTAATCGACTGTTTTACCGACTACCTACGTCGTATAACTTGTTGATGTAATTGAAGTCTACTGCAGTTTATATTGAACTAATGAAGTCAATTAGTTGACATAAAAAAAAAGAAAACATTCTCATTAAAATCGAAGTACATTATTAACAAAGAAAATGGATGTTGAAAATTTAATACTCGTACCATTTCTTCCAAGTAAAACTTAACAGCACGAGAGAACGTCAAATGGCTCTCAGTTACCGACGGGAACTCCTCTTTACCGGGAACCCTTTGTCTCAAGCTCTGAGCTACATTATCATAGCGCATACGATCTTATAATTCATTTCAGTTAAAATTTTCTGAAGAGGATTTAGTTGAATATTTTCCTTTGATAAAATTACTTATATTATTAATATTTAAAATATTTTCATTGCAATATTGTTTTATAGGTAAAATATACCAGGGGGGTATGTACGCTGCATGTTATGATAAACTTGCCGATATGAAATTGATCCGCTGTAGCTCCCTCGTTCGTAACGCTCCCCTATCTGACAACATACTAGCGCCGACACCACTATACAAATAGACTCTTCAATTTTTATAAGCGCCTGGTACATTTACACCATAGGGGTAGAAATCCCATTGTTGTTTTTTAGCTACATTAAATACATCTTTTTTTGTCTAATTCATCATCCGGTTGTTTCAAAAAAATATGAAATTATGATAAATTATGTTTATCATAATTTCATATTTTTAAACCGACCGATGGCGGGATAACCATCCAACTGCTGGCTTTGAAATACACAGGCCGAAGACGGGCAGCAGCGTCTTCGATGCGACAAAGCCAGTACTGCGGTCACCAACCCGCCTGCCCAGCGTGGTGACTATGGGCAAAACACATGAGTTTACGCCATTTTTGGCACGAACTTGTGGAGGCCTGTGTCCAGCAGTGGACTGTATAGGCTGTAATGATGATGTTTATGAAGTATCCGTGAACTTAGAAATACGTAAGTTAACAACATTCCATAAAAAATGTTTAAAGTCTATTTTATATCCTTGTTTGTCGACAAAACTTGGTTAATAATTAAATAAAAAGATTATTATTAAAGCTATCAACAATTTTTCTACTTAAAACCTGTACAAACATTATGGCGAGGAAAAAAGCAACTAACAATAATACCAAAATTACTAACGGCAATAAAATTATCCTGACATTTTATAAATTAAAATCAAAATATTGAAATGATATCATCTTTCAAATTATTATATCCGTAAAAGAAGCAATATAAATGATTTGTAAGTATTTTATGTTTCCTTTCCCTTGACGGAGGGGTTGAATTGGAACTCTCTATAATAAATACATCTAAATATAAATAAAGAATTATTTGCTCTCTGAACATAATCCTATTAATCATTAAAGTTACATACAAAATATATGTAATTAAAGAGTCCGCGGCAAATACCATTAAAGGAGCAATTGGGTAAGAATATGTTTATGGTTAACTGGAAGATACTGCTATTTAGCGATTAGACCACCTTTCGTTATTGTTACTCATCGAAGTCGGTAATAAATTAACTAATTTCATCGAGATTGTTTCCTGACATTTACAGCGTACCGATATTTTCGAATAGAGTCACGTACGTAATATATGTTCGCCTGTTAAGTGTAAGGTGAGATTAGAGGGAATTGAATATACACAAGCCGAAACAGAGCTAATTAAAGTTAACGAAGGATCCAAGAGCACGCCGATCTGTGTAATCACATACCACATGCCACAAACAGGATTTAACCGAATCGACTGGGCTTTTCACTTCTAAATATTTCAATTACAAAATTGTTTACCGGAATTACAAACCCACGAATGTAGAAATAATTTTAACGTGTTTTAAATAATTTGTTTAATTTTCTGTGAATTCCGTTAAAAATAAAATACTCGAACCAGGATAACATAACCGCAAGCTGTTAATCTTAATGCCACGTGCGGTGCCAGGTGTTTAGAAATAACCGCGCATAGCGCTTGCATTCGCCGTATATCTGAGACCCACCGGTAAAAGCCGTTAAAGGTTTACCGCATATTTCGAAATGTTTTACTACATTTTCTATATTTACAAGAGAATTCACTTTACATGTACAATACCTGTAATTCATTTATATACAATCGTATATTTTGCTGTTTTTATGTGACCAAATGTAAATTCACAGCTTGTTTTCAAGACATTTACATATATTAAGTTAAGCACGATTTTAACATATTTTAAGCAGCCATTTTATGTAGTCAAATTAAATGTCTATTTAAATTAATGTACCACAATACGCATTAAAAAATTGTATCGACCAAAAAATCGCACAAAAAGGTCGCACAGAGCCATAACAACAGAATAACATGAAAACGAAAAAGATAATGAAAGAATGTAATAAGATTTGAATATCGGAGAGCCTCAAAGGAGTAATACGTTGTAGCCAATTCCCATAAATCTATTTAGGGGCTCGGATGACACGTTCCATCAAATTCGTTTAGGATAACGCTAGATATTTCAATATTGCAGAATAACTCCTCTTTATGGTATCGCAGAAAATACTCACAATATTGAGGACCCGTTTGCGCAACTGTCACAGCACTGGTTTGTCGCTGTTGCGCTGGCGGTTACGGGTTCGATCCCGGACATGACAAACATTTGTATTGGCCATTGAGATGTTTGCCGTGGTCTGGGTGTTTGTACAGTCCTTGTGGGTCTCCCCACCGTGCCTCGGAGAGCACGTTAAGCCGTCGGATTCGGTTGTTATCATGTACACCTGATAGCAATCGTTATTCATAGTAGGGAATACATCCGCCAACCCGCTTTGTAGCAGCGTGGTCATTTAATCTCTGATCCTTTTCCTAAATGGGGAAAAAGCCTATGCCCAGCAGTGGGATACAGGCTTGAAGCGTAGCAAAGCATACTCACAATTTTGCTCGATGTTCCAGATATAATTTACCAGTTTCTCCTTCTGGTAATTAAAATAGTTACTAAATTAATTTACGCTGAAAAAGACTGAATTTTAATAAAGAAATCTCATAACTCTCGAATAAAAGCGTGACGTAAAGAAATGCCTATAATTTGCTCCTCGTAATTTATTTTAAAAGGAATTTTAGCTCTGAAAGAAAAAATTAAACTAAGAACAGATCTCATTTCTGATATACAATGAATTGGATTCATTATTTGATCCTTTGACGCAAGTTAAATCTAATTCTTATTCGTAGTAAGACGACTGCAGGGTCAATATTTAGACATGTATGTATGCAGGTGCCCGTATATTTTAACATATGAACTGGAACTCCTTTCATATGCTCTGTTTGTGTATTGGTAAAGCCGCAGAGCGTCGCATCGAATAGACGTCCTCGAGCACAAAGCGAGGATCACCCACTCACTTTATAGTCGTTTTATGAAATGATACCCAAACCACCTGGCGTACCGGTCAGTAAACTTGTATAGTTGTATTTTCCGTAAAGATAAGATACATTTGTGTATACGATATATGTAATATATTGATATAACGGTGCGGTTGTTAGATATTTATAGTTGTTAGGTATATTACATAATAAACAAAGCATTAAATATTAACAATAACGCTTTTACAAAATATGTCTCGGTGCAATATACAGTACTTATAAATTTTAAGTATGGGCTTAAACAATGAAAAATATGAAAAAATAAAACTAAAAATAAACTTCTCAAAGCTTATTATTATTCATACGAAGTCGCGGACAACCTTGTAGTTTATAAATTACTTTTCCACACAATTGCCGTAATAATACACTGGAGATCGTTTGAGCTAAATGAGACACGTTTGCGATTTGGCTACATAAGAAGCCACAGCCAGGGAAAAGGCTACAAATGTGGAGACTAATATAGTACAGATAAACTCGATAGAACATACTTAAACTATAAAAATACGACGAAAAATCTTGTCTCTTCGGGTGATGCTATTAATTATTCAAAGCGTATCATTCCACATTCTCTTTAGAGGGCGTAAACGTTAATGATGTTTACCGCGGAGAGTGCGACGCTCGCCGCCCACGAGAGACGCGCCACGTCAAGAGCCTCAGTCTCAAGGCGCTGTTGATCATCAGCGCCGCGGAAGTGGAGACATACTCGTCATGTATGTAGGCTTTCCTTTGATAAGATTATAATGAATAAACAGCCTCTTACAATAGTAAAATATATGTGCAAAATCTTAACTAATTACGACGAAGACGACATAGGTTGAAGTGGTTCTTTATCTCCACAATTGTTCCTTAAATATGAAGAAGTGCATTGATAATAAAAGCCGACCGATTTTCTTTAATTAATTTTACATAAAATGATAATTATAATTTAAAAAAGAAGTTGGTAGAATAGTCTAATTTTATACTTCGCGTAACGTCAACGAGCACTAAAATGAGAAATTTTATATTTAATGAGGATTAAATAGGGAATTGATGTTTCCAGAAATGTGTAATTATTGAAATTTGTGGTAATCCCAAAATATTAAGGAAAAAAAATCCACAGGGACACGTTATTAAATATTAATCATTAATTAGTTAATTAATTAGTAGACTTTTTTTATTAGAATTTCAAAGCTGTTAATATGATAAAGGGAATTTATATGAAATATAATTTTGTACAGCGTGCAATATTTTTTTTTTAAATTTTACTCTCTACTAAATACGATAATTTAAAAGGGTTTTTATGATAAGGCCTTAAAAATCGACATCTGAGCTTTTTACGAGTAGGTATATGTAAGTTTAGAAGCTAGGTGTATTGCAGAACATTTGACTGTTATTTCAGTGAGCAAACTATGTAGTGACGACTGTTATACGAGTAACTGCGGAGTTCCTTGTCCGTTCTTCGCTTCAGAATATATAATACGCAGCTATAACAGTTGGCCGTTACCTATAACACAGGCATAAGTTGCTTTCAGAGGAACAGACGATCGTGTGTGTATGTTATAAGATATTTATTTATTTATTAAAAATCTACATTCGAATCGGCTTCATATATTCAATCACGAATCCGCTTGTAACGACCTAGTGCTGGGTATAGGCCTCTTTCTCCATCTAGGAGTTGCAGGAGATTCATTTTAATTACTATCTATATAAATATTGTGTTTGCTCGCAAACGAAAAAAAAACCGACTTCAATTACATCGACAAGTAATAAAACGTAAATCGACGAAAAAATAGTCAAGCAGCTACACGTTATCAAAGATTACTCAAAAAGTAGTTATCAGATCTCGATAAAATTTATATGTGACCACATGATAAACATTAGCTTTCGATTAAATTAAAAATTATCAAAATCGGTACACCCAGTAAAAAGTTATTGCGGATTTTCGAGAGTTTCCCTCGATTTCTCTAGGATTCCATCATCAGATCCTGGTTTCCTTATCATGGTACTAAACTAGGGATATCTCCTTTCCAACAAAAAAAGAATTATCAAAATCGGTTCATCCAGTAGAAAGTTATGCGGTATAATACAACGTAGGTCGACGAAAAAAGTGTCAAGTAAAAACGCATTATTAAAAAAAAATACAAAAAAATCACTATGAACTTTTGAAAGAACGAAGTCTGTCCGGGCAGCTAGTTTATTAATAAAATACTTTAACACATACATACTTCGATTATTATTCAAACATGCTTTTCAAATAAAGATGCAAAAAAACCTTCAAAGCTTTATTTAATATTTTATTAATTTTTAACAAGTTTTTTTTTACTTCAACAAAAGGTTAAAATAACCAAGACATGACTCAGCATCGACGCAGTAGCAATAAATGTCACTGCGAATGAATACAGGGATATCTTGCATAATGTATTTCCGTATATCAACTAAAAGCATTTGACACGGTTATCCGTGTCATACGTGCATTCCATACGTATGTATAATATGTAGTATGTAACGTATGTATGTGAGATGTTTTGTTTGCGCAGCCGAGTTTGCGGGCGTTTATCTTCGTCCATCGGTTTGCGAGCACAGTTTCACGTTACCGTCGACCGTCTGTTTACGTTGTACTGATCTCTATCCCGGCTAATGTTTAGATGTAGTGCGATTTCTACGGCAAACATTTAACTTAAGCGAAAGCGTTTATAAATACGAATATCTCGTAACATTGCTTGAAGATAAATAAACTTACTGCACGTTGCAGCAAAAAGTCGAGCTTGATTCCACATCCTTGTATATAATCATTACAGCCTATACAGTCCACTGCTGGACATAGGCCTCCACAAGCTTACGCCAAAAATAACGTGAACTCATGTGTTTTGCCCATAGTCACCACGCTGGGCAGGCGGGTTGATGATCGCAGGGCTGGCTTTGTCGCACCGAAGACGCTGCTGCCCGTCTTCGGTCTGCGTATTTTAAAGCCAGCAGTTGGATGGTTATCCCGCTACCGGTCGGCTTTTTAAGTTCCAAGGTGGTAGCGGAACTGTGTTATCCCTTAATCGCCTCTTACGAAACCCACGGGAAGAGAGGGGGTGGCTATATTCTTTAGTACCGTAGCCACACAGTACATAAGTAGTATATAAGTTATATAAATAATATGTGCATCTAGATTTTTAAAATATTTTCGAAAAAAAGAGAAACTTTTTATGTTTGTCAGATTGTTCTAGTCATCTAGATACTAGTGCGATCTTCAAAGTCAGTTTTCGACTCTTCTAAAATATAAGATTATTTCTTTATATCGAGCTACGATTAAGTTTAGCCACTTAGCTGGTCTCTTTTACACATTTCATTTTCGACCCCCGACCCAAAAAGAGGGGTGTTATAAGTTTGACGTGTTTATCTGTCTGTCTGTGGCTCCGTAGCTCACGAACGGATGAAGCGATTTCAATTATTTTTTTTTTGTATGAAATGTGAGTTACGGGCGAGTGTATTTAGATATGTTTGATGAAAATCGGTTGATTCGTTTAAAAGTTGTGAGGGGTGAAAATGGGGAAGAATAACCAAATGGCATCAAATATAATCTAGTAGGGTCTCAAATAAAAGCGCATCACGTGCACATTACAAAATAATGTGTTCAATGAAAATCAGTTGAGCGCTGAAATATCTCTGGGGGTAAAAGTGGGAAAAATACCCAATATCTGCAAATATATGTGGTGGGGAGGAAATGAGAATGGAAATCCGAATGTCAGTAAATTTATCCAAGTACCAAATGAAATAGCATCACACGCACTTTACAAAATAAATAATAAAAATAATAAAAAATATTAAAAAAAAAATCGGTTGAGCCATTTGAAGTTAATGTGGCTAAAAGTGGGGATGAAAAAACAGAATGCCTGTGAATGTATCCTAATGTTGTATCAACAAATTAACAAAATTTACATTATAATAAAATTAAATTAAAATAAAAAAAAAAAAAAAAACTCCGACACAATAACCTGAGTTTCCTTTAAAAAGTAAAAAATAATTAAAGAAACTCAATCTTAAAGTACCTAAGTATGTACGAGTATTGATAATACTAAAAAAAAATACATCGCGTCGGGGGATCGCAATTTACAGACCACAAATGTCCCACTTCGTCTGCCGTGAGACGTCTCTGTCGCGAGCACCGGGTCACGAGAACAAAAGAGGTAAATAATTTCGGAGCGAAGTGCCGCGTGATGCTCATCGGAGCGTTATAGAGCGCGACCTCTCCGGCCGTCGTAATTAAAAAACTTCCAAGATTATCTTCATTGAGAAGTATCTTCCTCTATTTTCTGCGCGCCTAGTGTTCGCTTCGCACGTAAAGAACTTTCCGTGTTCGAACTGTTCCTACCGAGTTGGACGGAGTGAAGTACTTGCCGTTTCTTAGGAAATTATGCCCGATAAGTTTCTCGAGAGCCCTTTGGTACAGTTCCGTCGACGTGCTGCGGGAATTTTATGTCAGAATATAATTAATAAATACTGAACAGGAATAGTTAATTTGATAAATTAACATAAAAAAAAATGAAAAAAACATAGGACAAAACAATGAAAAGTTAAAATAGTTTTACTGCAAGCGATTCCTACTGCGTAAATTACGATATTTATAAAACACAATACGATAGGTTCTAGAAATATACGGACGACTAAATGACTTAAACATTAAACACCACACAAACTATCACAAACATAAATTTCAACATCAAGACTTTCCCAAGTGCTGTTACATAGCAAGCAAGGTTTAGTGGTTCAATTGAAACTGAAATCAAACGGAAAGAAGCTTTAAAAGTAATTAGTAAGTTGGAGCTCGCTAGCGTTCCGCTAATTAAAGGCAACCAGCCGTTTTAGTGAAACAAACTCTTGGGTTCTCTCGGTGTCGCCGATCCATATGGGCAAAACATATGAGTTCGTGCCATTTTTGGCGCGAAGTTGTGGATGCCTATATCCAGCAGTGGATAGGCTAAAGTGAAATATGTACAAGAAATAATGCTCCTATACTTTAAATT
Source organism: Melitaea cinxia (assembly GCF_905220565.1). Taxonomy (NCBI): domain Eukaryota; kingdom Metazoa; phylum Arthropoda; class Insecta; order Lepidoptera; family Nymphalidae; genus Melitaea; species Melitaea cinxia. Next base: position 610,615 of record NC_059412.1, on the reverse strand, counting down.
TTACTCAATGTTTAACAAAATTTATTTTACTTCAATAAAAAAACCTGTATATAAAATAAAAAATTATACGATACGATATTCTCATAAAAAAAAATATATTGTAATAAATAAATCAAATAAACAGTATCTCAAAAGCCCTAATTCTCCGATGTTTACGGTTCTCGCACCGGTTTTATGAGCGATGATACTTATCGATATCAATAAATCAAAACGAACATTAAACTAAACGGTCGAACGATATTGCAGATATATCTGTGAGATACGCTCTGATGCGGATCTGAGTTACGGCCAATTGCCAGGTAATGTGGATTGGAAGGCAATCACGTAATACTAAGGTCGGGTTGAACATCGCTTTAGGAAAAAAAAAATACAAAGAAAACTTTGAATTAAGGAATAAAAGAAAATAAAAATTATTTATTTGGAACAGCACCAAAACGGCAAACCGAATAAAAATGCGAATCTGAATTGTTTAATTTTGTTCAATTATTCCTATGACATAAATTTCAAATAAGTACTTATAAACCGCTATTTGATTTTTAACAAAGCTACGGATCAACTTGTTACTCGCGATGTTAAAGTTGATCGAACAATATCAATTACGTGCAGCTTAAATTCTGTTCAAGAATAAGGTAAGAGTACTTTAGACTGATAATAACGCTATCGGGGCTTTTATCGCTACCCAATGTAACATACAAAAAAATAACTACGTGTCATAGAAACAGAGGACTCTATTTGAATCGTGTGGAATTTAGTGATTGCCATTTAGTAAGTGGATAGTGATCGCCATAGAGTGATATCAAAAGATAAAAAAATATTTGCATATCGATCATCAGCATCAGCATCGATATCAGCATATCGAATAGTTTTCATTGCCTATCCGATTTATATGAAAACCAAAACTCTGAAGTAGCACGTATTTGGTACGACATTAAATTATACAAATAATATATATATATATATATCCATAAGTGAAGCAAAAACTTACTCCTTTTTTCGCGAAAATAACGCAATCGGAGGAGTATGAAATTTCGCAAAATAATGGTTTATACAGTGAAGGAGTAGAGAAGGTTCATATTTGTTAAAAATTATGCATAAAAGTATATTAAATCAATAAAAAAACATTACACACACTACCATGTTTTTGACACACCAACGCATACTTTTTTGTTTATGATAAAATCTGACGTCAAATAGAGAATAGATTATAGTTTAATATTGTTTGTCTATACTGAATGTTTAAACATTACAAATTAATAATGCTCAAACTTGTAAATTAAATTAATTATGGCCGAATTTCGACCAGTAGGCGAGGCGACCACTACTTAATTGAAATGCGTCCATTTTATTTGAAAATACTGAAATAAATATAAAATTACATTTCAACTCGTATTTGTGCACTCATTGTCATTTTAAATACAATTGCTTTTCCAGGTTCATTATACTATTGTTTTTGAATACATACGCATATTTATTTGCACTGGATTTACCAGAATTACTGTTTGTTTTTGCTTTGTTACCCGAAATATTGCTTTTTATACTGTGTACCTCACCTATTTTATCAGACTGTTAGAATATATTAAAATTACTAAAAAAGAAATAAAATAGAAAATATTTCGGTTACAAAAACTAACAAACTGAAAGCTGGACATACTCTTCACAAGTAAACGTTTAAATTTCCTTCAATATAAGAAACAGTTTAAAGTAAAATAAGCATGACAAAAAAGTCTAAAAAAACAAAAACAAAACAAATAGGTATCGAAGCTATACTCGAATAAGCATCGTTCGTAGCGAAAATAAACCGCGAAATAAAACTGAAATCACAATGAAACTCCTTGAGCCCGTAAATCCGTAGATAGACGAGGTATTAAATAAAGAGTGGCCGCGCATTATGATCCGTGAACGAGTTGTAAAAATGGAGATTTTATCGCGATCGCGTGAGCGCGGAGAGCCTTCGAGAGCTCTCGACCTGCGGGTCAGGTCACAACAACGCGCTAACAGACCAAAAGTGTGACACTAGCGTACTCGTCAACTACCCGCATCATTGACCTTATCAATACTAAAACTTAACTGAAAATAATATCAAGAAATGTTTAATTTGATATTTGTTTAAACAATTGCGGTAGACTATAACTGTCAGCTCCCCTTATCATTACGGTAGTTAAATGAAGGGCGTCTGATGAAGCGTAAGCAACTAGCTTCGATATTGGTTCGTTAGCAATGAATCGCAAGTTCGCAAAAATAGTTCAACCGCAGCCTCCACGCTATTCGTCCCATAGAGCAATGATTTACTAAAGCAAATTTGTCCCCGGTCCTTATCTAATAGTTGCTGAATCAAATATTGCGAGCCGATACCGAGCCGGGATTTCATTCAACCCGTCACGATACTCTTATCCGCGTGATATCCTAGATTCGGAATTAGAGTGAGACGACCGGGAAAAAATAAAAGTGAATTGCCCACCGTTCATCTTGGAAATGAACGCCCCGAGGGGGAAATGTGAGTTATCTCCATAAATAGTGTCGGGGGATGATTTATATCGGACGTCAGGGTTTGAGAGGCCGCAACATGACAAATGAGGTCCGCACCGAGCCGTCGGCCCGCAGAGCGTTAATCACGAATTTAAGCTTGTTCGGGTTATCACGGCGACTTTAACATAACATGTTCTCATTATGCCTAGAACGAATAACTTTATACTTCATTACTTCGCAACGGCTTCCGTGGGCGGCCGGTGTGATAAATTCATCTCAGCGTATGCCCACATGTCACCTTTGCTAAAATGTAATTTTTGTTTCATAAGAAGTCATCGAAGCGGACGTGAGTCTAGCAGGGGAACATAAGGCGCAAGCAATTGGCTGTCAAAATAGCTCGCACGTAATACGAAAGGTGAATGTAGGTAGGCGCGATGTTTTACACCTCACAGCACAATCCGTACATAATATAATAAAGCCTGTGATATACTTTTTAGATTACACGTATCATATTCCACTCCTACATATACAAAAATTCAAATTATTATTTTTTTAGTATATTAATATTTTATATATTATAAGTACACAAAATAATCTGAATGACATCTAAATTACTTGTTGGAGCCGTAGGTACGCAGTGTATAATTTAATTATAATCACTGTCGGATAGCAATTCGTTAAAAGTCCGATTCGTTCAGCAATTTGCCGAGTAACCCTTCAACCGACATAACTGACGCGGCTCGATATCGCCTAATCAAATTCTTAACAATCCATCGACTTTTCAGAGCAAGTATCTCTTGGAATGTCATTAAACGTGGCAACCGGTAACATTGTTTAACATGTTAAAATCGATTCAGATGTGCATGTACGTGAGTAGTATCGACAATACTATTCGCGGTAAAGCTTTATTTTAGGTAAAACCGAATTTCGGGACCGTGGGGGGAAGGGGGGGGGGAGGGGGGGGGGGGAACGCTACCCCTGGTACCACTGTCACGCCTCAGAACCCCATGGTTATGGAGATATCCATTGATAAAGTTTTGAGGTTAGAAGAAGAATTTCGAAAGTTAGAGGAACGCTTGGCTCCGGCGCTGCGGGAAGTACAGCCCTTCCGCCCTTGCGTGCGAAAGCACGCTCACTCATGCTCCGTTCCGCAGCGAAGGCTGGTTGCCTTCGGCGACCAGCCTCAGCCGCTCCTCTACGCATTCGTTCGCGCGCTTTCGCACGACAGGCGAGGGCTGCCCTCCCTCCGCGCCTCCGCGGAAAAAAAAAACACTCTAGGGGTAGGACAGACCAAGACCACGTGGACAGTGGGGTGCTCCGATTCGGTTTTGGGTATTTTTCGAATTTCTAAACCTATATTCTAGCACGCAATGTTACTAATTTTATTAGAATATTATGTCTGACGCGTTATTTTGTTTAAAAGTGTCGATTTGTGACACAATGCAAACAGTACGAGCTCAAAGGTATTATAATAGCTTTAAATTCTTCTTCTAACCTCAAAACTTTAACCATGGAGATCTTCATAAGCATGGGGTTTTGAGGTGTGACAGTGTTACCTTGTATAGATTCCCCTACACCCTCCACCCTTCACACCCAAAAACCCCATAATTCGGTTTTTCTAATTCGGTTTTACCTAGTCTAGATCTTAGCCCTATTCGCCAACTAACGCACACCAAACACGATTATATGAAACTTGTTGTATGTTGTATTCATCGAAAGATCAGTGACACTGACAGTTCCAAAACTTGAACCAATGAACGTTCTACGATACCTTGACCATTGGTCGAAATTCGACCACAATTGATTTAAATTATAAGTTATTGTAATAAATTAATTTATTATTATTTCTTTTATTCAATATATTTTCTTATGATTACATTTTTAAATATATTTATAAAAAAGACAAATAAAAATATTTAAAAATATAAAAATAGTAGTCCTCCGATGGCAGGTTGGGGCCCAGGCCACCGGTAGTTAAGGTTCCAGGCTGAGGAACCTCCTCACAATGCGGGCCGTTTCAAGCAACACTGCCTTTTGAATCCGACCCTTGATCCAACAGTCAAGTGAGAGTTTCTTAAGGTGTTGGTCGAAACTCTTCGCTAATAGACCATTAACCGATACAACAATAGGAACAATTATTGTTGAGTCTACATTCCACATGCCGGTAATCTCGTGGGCAAGGTCTAAATATTTACTTAATTTTTCTTTTTCGGCCTTTACGAGATTATCGTCATGTGGAACTGTAATGTCAACAATAATTGCTCGGCGCGCTGATCGGTCTACTAGCACTATATCAGGTTTATTGGCTGCAATAAACCTGTCAGTGACAATAGATCGATCCCAGTAGAGCAATGCACGACCATTCTCAAGAAATGGCGTTGGGCTATACCTATAATAAGGCAACTCATTTTCAACAAGGCCGTAACGAATAGCAAGTTGTTGGTGTATAATCCTGGCTACTTGGTTATGTCTGTGCAAGTACTCACCGTTAGCAAGATGACTACAACCAGAAACAATATGTCTAATGGATTCTCCAGGCTTATGGCAAGCTCGGCATATGTCTGGAGTTCCGTCTTTCATGATATGTTTCCGGTAGTTATTCGTCTTAATAACTTCGTCCATAATTGCACAGACAAAACCTTCGGTTTCTCCGAAGAGGTTCCCGTGTTGTAACCAGGATATAGAGCTGGGCTGGTCTACATCTGGGTCTGTCAGAACTTTGTAGAACCGGCCATGTAATTCCTTGCTCTTCCATACGGCCACGCGGTCAACGGTACGCATTACTATAGGCTTACGCCATTTCTCTTTGCCTAAGGACAGCGGAGTAAAGCCCCTATCAACTGCAACAACGTCCATGTGCATATCGCTCTTCATATTTAAAAAGTACTCTCTGAGATTATACACCTCACGATTGTGGAGATTTTTAGCGTTTAAAAAGCCACGACCCCCACATTTTCGTGGGATGTATAATCTCATCACAGACGATCGAGGATGGTGTATTCGGTACGTTGTTAACAGTTTACGGACTTGGCGATCAAGGGTATCTAATTCCGTTTGAGTCCATCTCAAAATGCCAAAGGTATAGACGATTAAGGGCATAACCCAACTGTTAAAGGCACGCACCTTGTTACCGCCCGAAAGAAAGCTATTGAGAACTTTCTTCAGCCGGCCAAAGAATCGTTCCTTTACCAGTTGTTTCATGGCTCCGTCATCAATGCCCAATGCCTCTGACATTCCGAGATATTTATAGGTTTCACCTTCGTTGAGAGATCTAAAAGACAAAGAGTTGTTAAGTTTTAAATTTTGTGATGATACAGTTCTACCTCTTTCTACATGGATGACAGCGCATTTATCCACACCAAACTCCATTCTTATACAAGTGCTAAAGGTTTCTGTTATTTTTAACAACTTGTATAAGTCTGGTAGTTTGGATGCGAAAAGCTTCAAATCATCCATATAAAGTAGGTGAGAGATTGCTTTGCTTCCTCTACGAAGGTGAAAGCCCAACCTTGAATCCTCTAATAAAGTGCTTAAAGGGTTCAAGGCTAGACAAAACCACAATGGACTCAAACTATCACCTTGAAAAATACCCCGCATAATCCTTATCGGTTCAGTCGATCCTGAAACATCAACCGCACCCGGATGACGCAAAAAAGTGTTCCACTGTCTCATACACGTACTCAGAAAGGAGCACAAAGCAGCATCAATTTTGTATAGCTCCATTACTTTCATAAGCCATGTATGAGGCACTGAATCATACGCTTTCTTGTAGTCAATCCAAGCGGCAGCCAGATTTTTCCGGTTTCGACGTACCTGTTGGCATATGGTCATGTCTATGAGGAGTAGTTCCTTGGTACCGCGACTACCAGACTTACATCCGTTCTGAGTCGTAGCCAAAATATTATTTGTAGTAATATGTTTTGTAATTTTTGTGACGAGAACAGATGTAAGTAGCTTATAGATGGTGGGTAAGCAAGTTATAGGGCGGTAGTTTTTAGGATCAGCGGTACATCCCGATTTGTATAACAGGAATGTGGTACCAGTCGTCATAAATTTTGGTAAAGTATTAGTTGAAATTGCATTTTGAAATTGTGATGCCAGGATGGGGTGCGAACTATGAAACCATTTAAGCCAAAAGTTATGCAATCCGTCCAGTCCAGGACATTTCCAATTCGACGTTGAACGGATTGCATAACTTATATCTTCTGAATTTATTTTAATTTGTTCCATTTGTGGAAGTGAGCTGCACCTCCTCCTGACAACATCCATCCAATCACTCTCAATGTGGTCAATGGGGTTCGACCAAATATTTCGCCAAAAATTATTTATCGATTCTCGGGTCGGTAAATTACCATTGACCACATTAGTAGTGCACTGTTCCCAATTCCTGTATACCTTTCGTTGGTCGCTTTGAAATATGCTATTTTGATGATATCGATCCCTGCGTTTTTTATACCTCTTAATGCGTTTTGCCCATGCACAGAGTTTTTGCTTCAGAAAATCTATGCGGTCCGAGACTGATGTTATGTACTCGTTGGATCTTATATTTGTACCCGCAAAAGCCTGGTGTACAAACCGCATGATTTTTGGACGCATGTTACCTGCCCTGAAACATGTTAATTTGGCTATTAGTGTTCTGGTTAAATTTATTCGTTTTTCAATTCTGGCCTGCCAAGCTGGAGCTGTATGGGATGGTAAAGTAATTTTATTTGATTTAAACTTCAAATTAGCTACATTACAAACAGCTGCAGCTCCACAGTACAGAAGTGAGTGAGTATCGGATAAATTTTGAGTGCTGTCTAAATATTGTTGTAAAATTTTATCCATAACACCTACTAAAGCCAAATTACGTCTGTGAATAGGCAAACGAGGAAGCTGTGGCCTAATATTTGGTGGCAAGGATCTATATTTCAAAATAGCATCCTCCAAAGCTCTCCTCATAGGCTCATTATCCTGTTCGTTTACCGACAAATCAACACTGTTATGAGATATATGATTTATATTAAAATTTATTACCTCTCTTTGCTCTTTTTGTGATGTTTGTATATCACGAATGTGACTAACAGTATTAAGTTGTGGTAAATTTGTACGCAGCCGCTCAAGTACTGATTCATCCAGGAGGTGACAACGCTGAATGGCTCGTACTTGATCCGATAGTCGTTGTGCGGTTACGGTGACGGTTGGTTCAAGCGCCTGAAACAGAGACAGCATCGTTGAACGATACGCAGTGAGGTTAATTCCCCCACCTGTCGCCTCATAGTACGCTCGCATGACACTCTCATTCATTTTTTGAGTCCATCTCATGCGGCGCACAGCACCACCGGCAGCGGGATTTCTTGTGGGAGCGTATTGTCCCTGAACCTCCAAGCAAGCTGGTGGCGGGCGTATGACTCGTCGACGGTTAGATGGTCTCGTAGATGAGTCAGCATCGTCAGCATCCGATTCCGCGGTGGACGGCGGTGTTTGATATTCGTCATCTGTCGTTGACTGTGTTTCGGAGCTCGATGGAACCTTTGGTCTTTTTTGTGCGCGTCGTCCTCTGGCTTTATTATTATTATTATGTTTGACATTCGGTAAAGACAAACAATTTTAATCTATAATCTATTCTCAATTTTACTACATACTTTAAGAGCCATTTCACAAAAATCGGTAACAATCCGCGAAATTGTAATATTTTGACGTCGTTAATCTCAGTGTTGGATGCATTAATGTAATTTATATTCTTGAAATATAATAGAGCAACCTTTGTTGTAGTCCATAGTCAGATCAGAATTTTGATTTATATTATGTGTATAAAATTATTAACCTTTTCATCAGCCTCCTCCCTGGGTAAACGGTCGCAATGTATACTTTGAAGTCCTCATCATCATCATCATTACAGCCTATACAGTCCACTGCTGGACATAGGCCTCCACAAGTTCACGCCAAAAATAACGTGAACTCATGTGTTTTGCCCATAGTCACCACGCTGGGCAGGCGGGTTGGTGACCGCAGTACCAAGTTTAAAGTCCTAAAAGTTTGAAGTCCTACTTTTCAATAACCTCTACGTTGAAACCATTTTAAAAAAATATCATAATATGTGGAATATAATTTTGTTGTCCACTATCATAGATTTTTATTCCATTTGTATCTCTATTAAACGATAAAAAAAATTTAAAGTTACGAATATTTTCCAAATAAGTACAATTTTAAAAGCGATATTTCTCTTAGAAAACTAAGAAATTTTAACGAACTATCTTCATCAAAGTAAACTTACATCATTAAGGAATACAAAAAAAAAAAATAATTAAAAGATGTAATTATTTTTAATACATTTTATATTAAATAATAAAAAGATAGTATATATTGCCACGCATCAAGCCCGGTAAATCAGTCGAGCGCTAGCGCTCTTACGGCCGAACCCAATATTCAGTCTATCTCTGGTTATGTCCTACTAGAGACAGAAATATCTATCTATCATTCATTTTACTGACCCAATAAACTTGTCGACGATAGGCAATCTTATCCTTCAAAGCTATCTATCGACAAGAGGGAGGATAGCTTACCAGAGATAACAGTTCGTATGAAAATTACAGTTTAAGCGTCCCAATAATAATAGAGTTCTATCTGTCAGTAACGTTGGTTATCTTTAGTAACAACAATATCCGATCTATAGTTTTCGGGGGATAACTAAGATTTATTAATTGCAAAAGTATGTTCTTTGTTTAAAATAAAATTAATTTCGAGTGAATAATAATGTCAGACTCAAGTACAAGTAGCAGTTCAAGTGATATTGCTCTTTTGCAACAATTAATTGAATAAAAATAATAAGTTTCTTCTGAAATAATACTTACTTTACTCATCTTGTGAATAAAACAAACAATTTGGTGAATTATTGTATAATTTGCAATGATTTGTATAATTATACAAATTCAAACGAAACGACGATTCAATAAAGCGTAATGGCCCCGTAGCGTCTTGTCGTGTCGTGTTAAAACGTTCCGTTACTAGATTTACCGTGCATTCCATATTAAAATAATATCATTTATTATAAATTAAAAAGTCTGTGTAAAAATTAATTTGTCCATATTTTTATAAAACAAGATTACTTTAATATGAATAAAATTTGTATGACAAATTTAAATACTACAAAACATCTATGTAACACAACTGAGGCCGTCTGTGACGCTGCGTATACTGGAATGTAAGGAAGAGCTCAGGTAGCCGGTCTATCTACAGCTAACTGGAGATAGTAGTCCCCTATCCGAATTATTGGGACAACGACAAAGGATAGATAGTTAGTTATTAGCAGTCGATGATAACTACCTATCTCTATCTTTAGATTGAATATTGGGTTCGGCCGTTAGAGGTAAGGTCCACGCCAAATTCTGCGCAGCCGTCACTTTCGCTCACACGCGCCAAGCGCCTGTTGTTATAGCGGATAAAACGCATTTGATACTTTCATAATAAAATATAAATAAAATAAACATATTACGAAAATGACTGTAAAATAATATAATGATAATTTCTGTAAACAAATGTATAATTTAATTTTCTTTTCTCACACTATCAATACAAATAGGCATTTCAATCTGTTTGTCTTGTTATTTGTTAATTAATATGTTTGTCGGTGTCGATGTCATTAAATGCTTTTTTATTCATATCGTAAATATTAGATTCATTCGTAAACTGAAAAAACTAAATCAATTTAAAAAAATTGTTTCATAAAATTGATGTTTTTAATTTTATTTTAAATTTATTGACTGTTGTTATATAACATACTTGAAATTTTTAACAAATTAATTATGTAAAAAACATTTTATACCATAGTTATAATTTTTATTATACATCAGAAAATGATCACGATGGTCTTTTGGTTGTCACACTATACGTACTAGCACAAAGATCGCGCGGCTCGTACGACTCGCGCGATGCGACCAAATTTACCTAAACTTGCAGAGCGTAAAATTGTGAAATGGCTCTTAACAATAAACAAAAGAGTCTACATATATAAGTATGCGTGAGTGTGTCAAATACATGTTAGTGTGTAATGTTCTTTTTATTGATTCAATTTATTTTTTATGCATAATTTAAAAAATATATGAAATCGCACTCCTCAATATAAACTATAAGCGTGCGAAATTTCATACTCCTCCGTCCGTACAATTTTAAGTATTATCAGAGTATATACTCGTAAGATTATAATGGTTCAAATTACATTTCATGCTTTATTTCAGTCTGAAAAGGAAATTATATATAGAATAAAAACGTTTTTATGAATTTCAATTGTCTTATAGAAATATATCAGGATGTTTCTTTTATACAACTAGGTCGGCAAACAAGCGTACGGCTCACCTGGGCTAGGTGTAGCTTATAGACGCCAGCCCCCAATCCCCCCAGGGGCTCTGGTTATCTCATCTTACTTACCACAGAAAGAAGACGCTGCTTGAAAGCAGTATTATTCAGCTATGATCTTCTGTTAGATCGAGCTATATTTACACTAATGAAATTAAATAAAAAAAAAATGAAATATGAATTAAATAAATAAAAAATGTGGTAATATTTTAAAATATTTTTCAAACATGACCACGATTTTTCTTGAATTTCTTTTTAAAAATTGGCGGCGTACAGTATTCAGAACGTTGACTACAAAATGATTTGAGTACACCACATTATGACCGAATGGTGTCAATACAATCGCACGCACGTGCTTTGCGACCGTCTACCTACACATAGACAGGTTCATTTCACGAGCCAGTGAACCCGATCCTGACTAGATCAAACGAGGTCTGGTCCGTTCCGATAACGGCGGAACGGTCCAAGGGGCTTACTGATAATTCCTAGAGAGACTTGTATGGGAAATCGTATCACTCGCTGATAACGAAATGTATCGCTGCAAACACCGTAAAGCGTATTGAATTTCCTTATAATTTTTTTTCTTATTGATTCTAATACTAATGTAGACTATACACACTATACGCACTTGTAGGTTTACTTTTTAATGAATGAAGTACGTTTTTCATGTACTCCGTTGTCTATGAAAAATAGAAATTACTTGGTTAAAATGCGCTTAAATTACTATTCAAATTTGCACCGATAAATTTCCTTCAAGTACCCTCGATGTGACATTGGCGAAATGATTTGTGTTATTTTTAGAACTATTGAAAGCCATTACCAATCGCATGGATGAATAATTAATACTTTATAAATTGACAGGTGATATTACTATTATCTATACAAATAAATAAAATTGGAATTTCTGTTTGTAATATTAAAATAACCGCTTTTTACTAAATGGATGTACAAACGACACATATACCAAAATAACATTTTTTACTGATTTTTTACTGCTTTACTAATTTTTGTCTGTCTGTCTGTTTGTTCCAGCTAATCTCTGAAACGGCTGGACCGATTTTGACAGGACATTCACTGGCAGATACCTGATGTAGCAAGGAGTAACTTACTACTTTACTACTTTTATTTTACAAATTTGTTTATTTTATAACTCGGCGAACTGAACAATAACTTTTTTATTATAATATTCAACGCGGACGAAGTCGCGGGCACAGCTAGTAAAACAATATAACGATGTTATTATTGTTAGATTTTACTTTCGAATCAGAGGACTTTTGTTTCATAGAGAAACAATGTTAGAAGACTTTATCTAATATAGATATTGTTCAATAACTTGTATTCATTTTAATATATACGAGTATAGCGTTAGTAATATCCAAGCGACTCTTTATGGCGCACATAAATCTTTTATGAACTGTAATAAAGAGTTGATATATTAATATTATCAAGATTTTATTATTATAACAATCTAAGAAAACAAATCAGTAGATTTATAAACAACAATAAGTTATTTTATTGCAATATGAATCACTCTTACTTAAATACAATAAATCCATCTCATTTATATACATACTAGCGACCTCTGTCCGTTCATATTTTTTTTACACGATAAGTAATCACTAAAATATCATGTGCTTTAAACCTTATCCTAAACACGCTGCATGTTATAAGTATCATTTCGATCGATTGTATATTGTGTAGTTTTCGCAGTATAGCCGAACAAAAAAATTGGCTCTCCATTTATTAGTATAGAAGAAGGAGATAGAGATGTGCATGTGCAATAATTGTCGTTGCTTTTCTTGGGCATTTCATTATTTAACACAAAATCAAAGCTACGTTTTAATGTTTATACCAAAATTTAAGATTTTAATCTATAATATAAAAATAAGTCGCTGAATGTGTTGCTAAGCGCAAAACTCGAGAACGGTTGGACCGATTTGGCTAATTCTTTTTTTAAAATATTCCTTGAAGTACGAGGATGGTTCTTACGGAGAGAAAAATTCAAAAAAAAAAAAAATTAAATTTCCTGAAAAAGTCTAAAAACAACACTTTTCTATACTCCCATACAAAAGATTTGTGATAATACTTAAAAGTCAATTTGAACTTTAATACCATACGATAAAGTTTGTGTTAGGCGATACGAAGTTCGCCGGGTCAGCTAGTATTAAATAAAAGTAAACGAACACAAAATAAATAATATTTATTTTAACATTGTTTTTTTTTTAACTTTTGGAAGAGCTAAAAACTTTTTAAAATATTTCTCGGAAATACCAGGGCAGCAGAAACACGCAAGAGACTTTGATAAGTTTTTAACTATGGGCTTACAATGCCGTTAGGGTAGGGTCGAAATCCTTGTGTGAGCACTCATGGTAGAGAAATAGTTTCAGTTTCAAGGATTACTGGCTTGCCCTAAAGGATTGCCCGGAGGTCAAGTAACAAATGTAACTTGTAACCGACTCGGATTAAAATAAAAAGCAAAGTCAGTTCATTTATAAACATAATTCACCACTTTTTAAATATATTATGTTTTGGGCATAATTACGAATACATTATATTTTAGTTACACGAAACAAGTTACAATATCATTTAATATGAATTTATTCGAAAATAAATATCAGTCTGAATACGAAAAAATACGGCTTTAATTAAAATGCCTAATAATTAGGCTGGGAATGGCCCGAGAAGATTGGCGAATTGATATCAAACAGTAATAATTTTAGATTTACAGTACCTAATACCACCGATTTTGTACTAATAAGAAATGGATTTTTTTTTAATTATTCGTCAAAGTGATGTCTGCTTATGAGTGGGACATTAAGAATAAATACATTACTTTCAAAACGAAAACCTAAAATATATAATTAACGAATATGTTTTATTAGACAATGATACTTAATGTCCTTCATCTAACATTTTTCTTCCGTCGCCCCAGGACAATGAGCTCGCATTTTTAGGGACAAAAAAACAATAGCAGCAACAATGATTTTAATTAATGAGGGGCCAAATAAAATTATTAATAATTTAAATGGAAACGTTAAGCCTTGAAAATAGTATAATACTGAGAAATGGCGTCTAACTAATCATTACGGCGGTTTAATCCAGGGTCGCCTCCTGTAATATTGAATAATACGAGAGCTTATCGCGAGGCGCAGTTAACAAACTACATCCCAATGTTATGGTGTATCAAGTGCGGTTATAGTTTGGTTTCCTCCCGACCCTACCTTATGATATCGTTTTCAATAATAGAACGTATTCACAGTCAATATTAATTAATCGCAGTACCTACTCGTAATTTTAAGCTAGTGTGTTCCGATTAATTTAGTTACGTTTAGCTAATTCAGGGTAGACTAAAAATTTTGGTGCAGGTTTTTTCCGGTCGCGGGTGCTTCGGTAAGTACCTGCACCAAATCGAGGCGATTCCAGCCTACCACTATTGTAGGGCGCCAGAGGATAAGGCGCTCCACACGCTGGAGGTGTGCGTCGCGTGGGACTCGCAGCAGCGCGATATTTCGGCGTTCCTCGGAGCATGGCTTTTACGCCGCTCGATAGTGAGAGATCGTGGGCAGGCAGCGGTCTCCTTCTGCGAAGAGGTAATGAGGCAGAAAGAGGCCGTGGAGCGGGCCAGGGAGAATGACGTCTCCGCTGACCCACTCCGGCGCAGAGGTAGGGGGGGCAAAGAGGAGACGGTTTGTCCACCTCTTTTCCCCCTCGTAATAGTGGGGTCTCCGGCCGATAGTCGGAGGACTTCGGCCGGCTGGAAAGACATGACCTCACATGTCTGAGGGACGGCCTTATTGTGAGCGAGGCCACCCTCACGTCCGGGCCTACCATAACCCTCTGGCGCCTCCGCGCCGGAGGCTATCCATGATAGTTTTTCCCCACGTAAAAAAAGGGTAGACTAAGAAAAAAAAGAAATAAGAAAAGGGTAGACTAAGGAATACTATAGATATACGCTGGGTAGGCGGCTTGGTGACCGCGGGGCTGGCTTTGTGTGTGGATGGTTATGCCGCCATCGGTCGGCTTTTTAAGTTCCAAGGTGGTAGTGGAGCTGTGTTATCCCTTAGTCGCCTCTTACGACACCCACGGAGGTGGCTATATTATATATAAATAGAAAAATACAATAAAAAAAAATAACAAAAGTACTTATTGATTCGTAAATATTCACTTGATTTAACGCGGCTGAAACGTGGTCCAAAAGATAATTCACGTTTTTGTTATTTTTAAAAATTTAGATACCTTATATAATAATTTGTGTTCTAGATACAAAAATATTGCTAAAAACTTATGTATATATAATTTCTTTTTGTCATTGTTGCAAGCGAAAATTAAAATCTATTTCAATCACATCGACCACACACACATATTAAACACACACACATTATTAAAGATAACTCAAAAAGTACTCATCAGATTTCGGTCAAATTTAAATGGGACCACATGTCAAGCACCATCTTTCTATTAAATAAAGAATCATTGAAATCGGTCCACCCAGTAAAAAGCTATGAAGTACACACATATGAAAAACACAGCCGAATTGAAAACGTACTCCTTTTTTGAAATCGTTTAAAAATCATATAATTATATTGAATGAATCATTATTTCTAGACACAGAAAAAAAGATTTTTAATTAACTTACAGTTGGTTGCTTGGTTATAATACCTAGGTAATAAAACCTAGTATAATAGTATTATAATTGGGCGATTGCTGTTCGAATAAAAGAAAATTATCTATAAATCAAAACGTTTTGTATATTAATAATAACTAAACAATATTATTAAATAAATAATGTAAAAATTCTTGATATAAAAACATAATTATAAATAGTAATTAAATTGAGTTCTCTAAACTCCCACTCTGTTTATCTCAGTACAATACGAATGCTACACCAACTATCACTTGTCTGTAAATTTAAAACTTTTAACAAGACAAATTCTCGCAAACTGGATAAGTGTAAACGGAATAATCCTAATAGTTTGAAAATAGACGCGATAGTTAAAGAAAGTTCGAGATCGCGAGCTAATCTCAATACATCAGGGTAGAAGCAAGTTTATGACATCAAATAACTCTGCGAACAATGTGTTGAAACGGCAGCTCGTCTATGTTGCGACTGATACTTGAAGAACTTTGCGATCGCGCGCACCAACGTACATTCTGGTTATTTCGAGTAGGTTTGCCATCTTCGATATTTGTAAACCGAGACAGGAGAGCATCAAGTTCATTCTGATAGAATCACAAGTCTTTGTATGTACTGTCAAAAGATATCAAACGACTCAAAACTAGTCAAACTTTTAAAAACTGTTAAGTTTTCTAGTTGTAATAATATCTAGTAAATAATGTACAAAAAGAAACTTGCAGAAAATTACGAAAAACCCGTCGAAAAAAGTACTTATATAATTTTAAAAAGAATTCAAGTACATTAATTAAATTATCAATAAAAGTAACATAAATACATAACAATAAGACTTTTCCGACTAAAACGTAAGTAAAAAACTGTTCTATTTTGTTTCTGTAAAATTTTCACAGAAGACTAATAAATTCTCAAAACGTCCTTAATTCTGAGACGACACGAAAAAATTGTTTTCATCAAGTTAACAATTAACATAGTAATCAATTTACTTCGGGCCTGTTTATCATCTCATCTGTAGTGGTCTACTGGCCTCTCATACTAATCGAATCATTGTTTTTGTTCTGGGGGAACTTTGACTTCATTTAGCATTCCCATCCTAAGTAAACTGCCCTCTAGGAAAATATGCTTAGTTTATGAGCAACTGGAATCAGGGGTTTTGGACAACAATGTTTGTGAGTGCAGATATATATACTTAAAAAGTTAATATACTGCTTTATGTTCATAGTTGCCTGATAGTTACAAAGTTAACTAACATTTTGTAATGTGAATAATGTGTTCAAAACTCGTTAAAAGAAGTTTTAGAGTTAAATTTAACCAAGGTGAGTTTGTTTACTAAGGTTATATAAGTATATAAGGTAAATAACATTTGCTTAAATTATATTTACCGCTCACTTAAACATATCAATTGAATATAATTTTGGTATGGATCTAATTTTAATATGATTAAACCCAATGAAAGACTTGGAAAATCAGCAGTCGTGCGTCAGACGCGCGTCGTACGAAAATAGAATAATAATAATTCATTACGTTTGTATGCCAGTCGACTCGGTCGAGGATCGATGTCAATACGTGTAGCTGGAGACATGTTGAAAACGACGCTTATCTTCTCTATCAATCTATCTATTATGATGAACGTTGTATCTATCTGTTAATGAAGGTATATACATACATGGCTTATTTCAGATGATGCACTAATCTTTAAGAACAGAATAATGTACAAAACTATATAATTTAGTAACAGTTACTTGAAAACTTAAAATCGATTTAATTTTAAATCGTCGAATCAATGGATACTAACATATCATCGGGTTATCCTCCATATTACACATTTCATATCTCAGATCATTTCATTTAGGACAATTTGCGAGGGTAACCCTAAGGATCGCAAACAGAAGAGCTCGTGCTCAGTCGATCGTGTGAGCCAATCGTCGACAGCGATCGCTGAAGAGTGCGACGGAATATTGCCCGCTAGATTTGATTACATTGTCCCGCGCATCGCATCGCTGTGTACACGCGAGGTTTCCGTAAGGGGTCGGATTCGTCGACTCGGGCGGGAATCGAATTTCGATCCCGTACCAACCGAAATTTATTTACACCGTTACACACGTAGATTGCAGGTGCGATTTTGTTAAATTGGCTTCTGCATAAATTCATAAAATCTATCATAAATCATAGTGGTAATATTTGCAATGAAAATTTAACTTTTTATGCATTTTTCTCTTAACTCACTTAACTTTTTTATTAAGTTTGGTTTATTCTTATTGATAAGTTTATCTGATGGTAAGAAAACTTGAGGCTAGACCTACTCATCATCAACAAGCGTTTTTCAACGAAATGTATACAGAGAGATATTAGGTTTTTGTTTGGTACGAGATACAAAATGACTGTTATTCGAATCATTCTACATAATGATGCAGCTATAGCATCATGTTATTTAATTAAATAACATGATACTATAGCAGTACGATACAGTAACGATCGTATTAAAAATAGTTTCGCAATATCAATATCAACATGTGTTAATATTTCATATGAAATATTAAATTGTTTTTATTATACCTCTAATATACCAGTTTCGATTAAAATAAAATTAAAAAATACGTTTTATACAAGGCTTATCAGTCGTATTTTAGTTTAAAACAACATCGTATTACGAAATGGAAATCTGTTTTCGACGCCCTGCCGTACATGGAAACGATTAACGAACGATTTTAAGTTTTTAAATCATCGATAAAGCATTTCGGAACTTGACTGGCTTCAATTATAAACCATAATTATGTTAAGCAACAAACCGCAATATACGTAATTATTGAAACCTAATTATAATCACGCATTAACCTGGAGTTCAACTTTATTAACAGGTTAGTTTAATTAGCAATTATAACAGGGAATTATTCTCGTCAAACTAAACAAATATGTCGAACATTTCTAATTACGACATTGTGAGGCAGAGGGCTAATGTTACATGTTATGTAGAGAGCGAGCACATCGACAACTTGGCTCCTCCTACTGATTAGTATCGAGGGAATTAGGTATTCTACCGTAACTTGAATTAACTTTTACTAGTATTAATACACTTTAAGATGATCGATCTTTCGGCTACGTCCAGACTCCCAAGTTATAATTAGGGAAAGGCTCGGGCGGATAATTTACGAGAAGTAATAAAATAGTTTTGATTGTCGAGTTGAATAACGCCTCGTTAAATGTATGCGGGTGTTGTGTAACACGGACACACGTGTACGGGCGGGCTCAGCCGCACCGAGTTTCGGTAACTTTATAATGAGCTTGAAAACTTCATCGATTACTATACATATCATGCAATATTTCCCCGATAATTATTGCTGTAATTATTGCATTTGAACAGGCACAGTATGGAGTTACACATATAATATTAACTATGACAGTAAAATACCGAGACTGAAATTTTGGATATAAAATCAAGTGCTAAAAATGATGATATGAAAATGATGATAATATGTCTAGCCCGTTGGCGCAGTTTATAGTAGCCTTTTTTTCTGCTCCGCGAGTTGCGCTTTTGATTCCCGACTAAGTTTAGGTGTAATATTTGTATTTATATATGTTTTATTTCTAGGTAAATATATATATATATATATACAATATTAGAATATTCAGTTATTACCTGTAACATTAACAGCATTAACTCGGTTACCATAGGATAAGACGACCGTGTGCG
Organism: Melitaea cinxia; assembly: GCF_905220565.1. NCBI lineage: Eukaryota > Metazoa > Arthropoda > Insecta > Lepidoptera > Nymphalidae > Melitaea > Melitaea cinxia. The sequence goes on along the minus strand of NC_059412.1, from coordinate 591,494 downwards.
TATGTTATAAGATAATTTGATTTTTTTTTATTTTAAATAATTTGTTATAAATCTCGTTTAATTAAAAACAACACAATGACTTGTATGCAAAGCCGTGACCATTAACTTCTAAACAGAAAAAAACTACATTGATCGACTAGTACGTAATACTTTCCTAAAGGATTTGACAAAATATTATCCAAGAACAAATTTAAGCGCTGACACATCAAATTATCCTTTATTTCACATACTCGAACAAACCCTTCAAAGCCAGTTACAATATTTAATATTGAACAATATCATACAAAATAGAAAGCAACATTTAATTTAATATATTAAATAAATACACTTGTTGCTACTCCTATGTTCTCATTTTTCAATATAACTGAAGGTATAATTGAACTTCAATAATATATAAGACGGAGTATTTTTATAGGCAAAGTATCGAAAAATTAAATTTATTATGTGGCTTATAGTATTCACATAAATAAATATTATATTATGTTACACATATGTATATACTACTACCATTTTATTCATACGACATGGCAACGCCGTTATTATTTTTAAAAGTCCCCAGACCCTTGTCAACCGGGATTATGTAGAGATACAGATTATACATAAAACTTAAATCCGTTAAGAGGTATAAAGCATGTGATAAAACTAACCCATATAAAGTTTTCCAATCGATACGTACACGTGAAGTGCTTTGAAAGCTAATAGTGACGATAATCGTAAATCTAAGACTGTGATTTTGCTAAGAAAATTTGCGATATTGGAAAAGGTGTAAAAATTGATGATTAACAGTAGAAGCTGATAACAAAAAAAAAATACAATAAAAAAACCGACTTCCAAAAATTAAAAGCAATAAATAACTTAATAAAGATTTAATTCGAAATACGTGTTCTGTTGCAAACCTACTAGCTTTAATAAGATACTATTATTTGTGTGTACTACCTACTGATTAGTTTGAAGTCGATGCCAGGCCAAATGTAACCCTTACCGTGACTTCTTCTAGAATAAAACAGCGTAGTAGGAATTTCATTAAAGTAATTTAAATAATATTCATTAATATAAATAGCCTAAATTACATTTCAAGACGTTAACAAAAAAAAGTGAAGTAGATGACAATTATAATCATTAATCAGAAGTAGAGTTAACTTAAAATCATTAAAATTAATGTTTATACGAGCTTATAGTGAACCGAGTCACCGCTAACAGCACGTAAATCACACACCAAGCAATTAGTCATTCTATCTCACGAACCTTCACGTTTAAATTAACGTTTTGCATATTTTGCTCCATTTAACGACAGAGCTTTCGACGTAATTAAGATTCAGGAATGTGTTCATTTTTAAAGCTTGTTGAAATTAAATACACACAAAAATTATTAATTTACATTAATTGCGTGAGCATGGTACAGATTAATATAATTCTTGTACAGAGAAGGCAACGGGATACTTTTACAGAGAATGTGACAAGCATCTTGAATACAATTATAATGAAAACATTTTACGAGCCAGTACGACGCTCCTTGTTCGGTGTTATTGTAAACATCTTTATGTTCATCTCATACTAACAAATATGTGTTTCTCAATATTGGAAAAATAGCACATATTTCAACCGACTTCAGAAAAAAAAAGAGGTTCTCAGTTCGACTGTATTATTTTTTATTTGTTACCTCATAACTTTTTACTGCGAAAACAGATTTTTTTTTAATAATGAAACAAATTTTTCGAATTTTATTGCGGTTTATTAAACCATCAATCCTCCCGTAATCATGACTGCTGTAAAGTATCCGAAACGTTGGACATCTAAAAAACTTAAAACCGCGATAAAATCCGAAAAAGTAATTTCATTACAGTGAGTGAAATTCGCGTCAACATCAGAAAATAATATAATTCTTTTGTAATCGAAAGGCGGTGCTTGATATGTGGTCCGGTCCCTGAGGGGTACTTTTTGAGTTATTTCTAATAGTGCGTATTTACTTGACTATTTTTGCGTTTACCTACGTTGTTTTACTGGTTGATGTAATTAAAGTCGGTTTTTTTGTAAGCAAATACAATTATTGTATTACATGTAAATGTGACACAAATGACTTCAATGATTGTTACAGGGTTTTGATATTTAATAAGACGATTGAAAAAAGTACTTCCAAATATTTAATTTTTAATGGTGTATATTTTGCAACTTCAATTATAATGTATATAATACTTAATATCATGGATTTTTGAAACAACATCACTGACTTACAGATAACTTTCGTTTCCTACGATACACTCATTTAAAAAAAAACTATTGGAACAGTGGCGCTGTTTTTATTTTCCCCACAAACTACATATTCTGACTCAGATACATATCTGACATTATCTAAAAGTATTTATATCTAAAAGTATTGTTATTAGGCACAGAATAGGTCGCATTTAATACAGATTACTGTGAAGCACGGTTGACGTCAAGTTTATAATTAAAATATACGATTGCCTTGCCTTGATCAAACACTGCATGTGGCCAACAGCAGCGGGCATGTAATGGTTTATGAACGAGACACACGGCTGAGTTTACACGGTCCGTTGCGGCCTACCGACGCGGAATTAGATTTATGTATTTACTTATATTTTATTTTATTTTATTATAAGTTTCAAATAAAAATACCAATCTAGCATAGTCTATATTAACAAAAAAAAAAAAAGCTAGTAAATTACTTAAAGAGCTTGTCTATGCCCTGTCCTATAACCAAAGGTTGTCTGAAAGAAATCGCTTTTCTAGCGATAACACAGCCTTTGTACATCTTCCTCTAATTGTACTACTTTTGTTTGTATCTTATACTGGTGTGCAATAAAGAATATTATTATTATAAAAAATGTGCAATAAAGAATATTATTATTATGAAAATAGTCAAAGTAGAGTAGATTTCTAATAATAGTAAATAATACTGTTTTAATGTTTTAATCATAACTTAAATATATAGTTCTTTCTAGATAGCTAAATAAAAATAAAAATCTTCTCTAAGCTACCGCATAAAAGTGTTACACCAATTTATTAATGTCAGTTGGTTTAATTGTTTTACAAAAAGAAAAAAAAAACACAGTTCAAACAAACATATTTCCCAGAACGTTGGAAGGTTACACGTGTCGTTCCAATACCTAAAAAAGGTGAAGGAACGACTATTGAGTCCTTTAGACCTGTGGCAATACTGTCTAGACCGGCGAAGGTGTTCGAAACAGTCATTCAGCGAAGTATAAAGGAACAGGTAGCTTCGTATCTGTGCGATGCTCAGCATGGCTTTCGACCTGCACGAAACACTACCAGTAACCTTTTAAATGCCCTGAAGTACTTGGTTCCTCACGTTGATGCAGGGTTACAGGTAGATGCGACCTACTTTGATTTTCGTAAAGCTTTTGACCTAGTTGATAACGACATTTTGCTGTCAAAGATGGCTAAAATTGGCTGTACACCTAAGCTGCTTCAATTGTTCGCCAATTACATGAAAGACAGAAAACAATATGTTGAGTACATGGGTTACCGTTCTGAGCCTTATTTCGTTAGGTCGGGAGTGAGCCAAGGCAGTAATTTAGGACCGTTAAAATTTATAATAATGATTAACGATCTACCCGAAATCGTAAGCGAAGCCAAATGTTTACTTTTCGCGACCTAAAGCTGCTTCTAGCAATTAAGGGGAAAGATGACTGCCAGCGCCTTCAGCAGGATATCAACCGCGTCCTGGAGTGGAGTAAAAGAAACGAGTTACAATTTAATGTCGATAAATGTTCCATAGTAACATTTAGCAGATCGCAGAAACCACTCTATTTCGACTACAAGGTGGATGGCACTTTATCAAAAGAGAGAAATCGGTCCGCCATCTTGGTGTTCAGTTTGATGCCAAATTAACATTCCGCGAGCATATCGTAAATATATGCAAAGGAGCGTTCAAACGATTAGGGTTTGTTATTCGCAAAGTTAAAGGATTCACTAACATCAAAGCAATCTCTTTACTGTATGATGCCCTAATAAGAAGTCAGCTTGAGTGTAATGCGGTAGTACGGTCTCCACATGAAGTCAAATACAGTCTCATGCTGGAACGTATTCAAAATAAATTCACCAGGTTTCTTTACCATAAGCTTTATGGCGTGTATCCCTTGTATCCCTTGATGTATCCAGCATTGTTTGTATTGGGCATGATTGGATACAAAAAGTTGGAGACTAGGAGAGAGCTGGCTCTGGCAACTTATATTTTAAAATTATTCCGCGGTGTGTTCAATAACCCAGGGGTACTGCAGTGGATAGGTTTGAGCGTACCCGATAGGTATCTACAACGAAGGCGGCGACCGAGCTTATTTACAGTACCCCACGGCAGAACCGAGCTAGTGCGCAACGGCCCCCTTGCTCGTTCAGTCAGAACACTGAACTTGGTGGCTGACACACTAGACCTTTTTTTCTTGTTTGTGGAGTTTTTTTTATGTCAAATAGGCAGGCATTTGACCACAATCTCACCTGATGTTAAGTGACGATGCGGTCGAAGGTGGAGCATACCTGCCTAATAACAGCCTATTCACTCTGGCCTTGAAGGTACCCAAATTGTATCGTTCGGGAAACACAGACGCGGGCAAAGAGTTCCATTCCTTAGCTGTGCGCATCAAGAAAGTAGTGCCGAAGCGTTTTGTGCGCGTAGGTGGCATATCGATGACATAAGGATGGAACGATCGACCGCGCCAGCGATCGAAGGTTGTTGGGGGAATTAGATCGTGCAATTCCTTCGCACACTCACCGAAATATATTCTGTAGAACACCGACAGACGAGCTACCCTACGCCGATGATCGAGACTCTGCAACTTGGTATCTGACAGAGTAGGGTCACCTATGAGTCTCTTAGCTCGTTTTTCCACCGAGTCCAAAGTTGCCAGTTGGTATTTGGCGGATCCATACCAAAGATGGCAGCAATACTCCATACAAGACCGAACTTGTGCTTGATATAGTTGAAGCAGCTGTTCTGGAGTGAAGTATCGCCTGACCTTAGAGAGAATACCTAGTTTTTTTGCTGCAGTTTTTGCTTTGGACTCAATGTGTTGCCCAAAGTTCAGGAGTGAATTCGCAAAAGTTACTTTGTATATAATATGTTATGAGAAATGAATTTAATGTTTTTATATTTATTAATGTTACATTGTTTTGTTTTTAGTATTATGTTCAAGTTAGCTAATTCTTTTTTAATTGTAGTTTAACATTTTTTTTCCTTTTGCTTTTTGTCTCCTTTACTATGTCTAATGAATTGGGTTATGCTTGTAATATTAGATGTAAGAAAATAAAATAAATAAAATAAATAAATAAATAAATAACAAGTTAGGAAAGAATTTTAATTTTAAAACATTTAACACGCCAACCCATTAGTTTTGAAAAGAACTCACTAGTCTTTTGAAAGAAACATCGGAGTGAAACAGATTAGTTCCGTCAAGTGAAAACAAAAAAGAAAAGCGGAAAAAATATGCAGACGGACACGAGAGGAGAAAAGTAACAAAGTGAAAAAACTGTGGGAAACGAACATAAATGTGGCATCAACAGATACGTTTAATAAACAGCTGTGTGTAAAGAATGAGAGTTTCTTTACAAGACATGACTCGGGATCGTGAGTGAATGAGTAGTGAAGTTGAAATAGCTCGCAGTCGAGCCCACAATGAATTTAATGCAACTGCAAGCATAACAGCTCCTTTTAAAACTAATGATAGAAATGCAGCAACACGCAACACAATATGTAATACGCGTTCGTACGTCGTAATTTGTTATTGTGAAAGAATCAGAAAAGATGTAGCTAGAACTCTTCACTCATCTTACGGTAAACACCGGTTCGTTCAATAAAGAACATCTACCGATATTTGCACGAATACACAATGACATGTGATTTAAGGTTTTACCATTTTCAATGCTTTGAAGAAACAATATTATTGAGAAAAATGAATACCATTATGAACGTAATTTTGTGTGAGAGGCAAACAGAAGTATAAATCAAAGCGAAGGTAACAGCCACGAAAGTAACGCATTACAACTCTAATGACGTAAAAGCATAATGTTAATAAAATTCAGAACCGCTTCGCCGAAATGAATATAAATGTGTCAACGTTCCACGAAATGTAGGTAATTATCACATTTACTACTGACAGTTTAACTTACTGCTTTTAGATATAAAACATTTTCAGTATTATTAGGGGTTAAAACAATAATGAAATTTATGACGTGAATGTAAATATAAGTTTGTGTAGTTAATTAATTTGATATAACATGGTCACGAACAACAATTTTCATTCTGGACTTAAAAACTGTAAGCATTTATTGAATAAAATGTACTCGTATTAGATTTGCCCGGAATGTTTAAGACCAGGCCATATTATGATTAAATGTAGAGTAAGTAAAACTTTATTAATAGTAAGTATTACTTTTAAAATTTCCATACATATGCCTAGTGTCAAATTATTTTGGACAATATACGAGGGGTTTCTTATGTTAATGTTTGTACGACTTAAAATAAGGAGAGTGTTTTCAATTCGACTGTATATTTATTTTGAAGTTCACTCTTTAAAAAAAAACGATATAAGGAGCACGGTATAGTAAAAAAAATATGTGGGGCAAAATAGCTTAAGACAACGAAAACGCAGTGACGCCGTGAGTGATGCTGGACAGCACTTTTAGCTATAGCAAGATCTAATATATAAAATTCTCGTGTCGCGGTGTTTGTTACCCAGCTCCTCCGAAATGGCTGGACCGATTTTTATTAAATTTTGTGTACATATCGGGTAGGTCTGAAAATCGGTCATCATCTATTTTTCATACCCCTAAGATACAAGGGAGGGGGCGGGGATTAAGGGGGCTAATAATATATATAGCAAAACATCGTTTGCTAGGTCAGCTAGTATGAATAGTATACCAGTATGATTTTAGTTTTACTGTTTTAATTAATTATAATAATTATTATTCATTTAATAGAACATTTTAATTTTTAAACATTACGGCAGTCGTTCTTAAGGAGAAAACCCCAGTCGCGTGTTGACACACACACACACACACACACACACACACACACACACACACACACACACACACACACACCCCTTTTACTGGGTGTACCGATATTAATGATTCTTTTATTGAAGTTAAAATTCTTTTCTCGCGTTAGGGAAAAAGTATAGAGAGTAAATTTTTTCGATGCACGCGTACACCGTCACCCCGACATCCTAAAGTTATAATGAAGTATAACTTCTTACGTGCGTACATAAGTACACACACTTTTTCTAAAGCCCGTGTTTGTCTTGTGGTCCAATTTAAACTTGAGCGTGGGCTGACGAGTAGTTTTTGACTTATCCATAATGATGCGTATTTAATTGCCTTCTACAATGTTAATGATATCTTCTCATATTATTCGTCTGTGGGCATATACCTTTAGTTTTTCTTATATATATACTGTGTATACGTAACATACGTAACCATGGTAACAAGATGTTTATGTCATTCTTAAGCAACTAAAAAAAATGTTTTAGATAATTGTATTGTTTCGTTTTCGCCTTTTTTTATATATTGTATACTGTACACTGTATTTGTGTTAGTGGCTCTCTCTTCTTCCATCTTTATTGTTTATATCTTGTGGTGGAGTTAATATACGAGATAACAAGTGAATTGAATATTTTATTTATCCCACAAGCTATATATTCCTACAAGTCAATGTTATTGTTGCTTGAGATCGAATACAATTATTTATATTTTAATAAGGAATGAGTTTAAATGCCTCCCGGTCTAAAAGTGTTCCGGGCATTCATTCGCATTACAACGTTACCTTTGTGTTGTATCGGAGTGTTTTTTCGCTTAATTCCGCTAAAAGGTAGGAACAAAACGATCTTTTTAATTGCATCTGTAATTAAAGTATTGTTCAAAAGGTTAGGAAGACAACAAAGGAAATTGTGGTCGTTGTAGGCATGTCAAAAAAAGCGACTCTTGGAAACATTTTAAATGCCTTATAACAAACAAACTTTTTTTACAAAAAATTTATATTTCTGTAAATATTTTATTTATATTTTTTCGAAAATAATTTAACTTAATAATAACACACATTTAATAATAATTATTAAATTGTACTCCCTCGAACACACAAACGAGATGAATTCTAACAATGTATGTTCATTGTCAAACCGTACCGTATGAAAGAATGTCCACCCTTTTTTTTGAGTCAGAAAAACCATATCTATACTAATATTATAAAGCTGAAGAGTTTGTTTGTTTGTTTGAACGCGCTAATCTCAGAAACTACTGGTCCGATTTGGAAAATTCTTTTAGTGTTAGCTCATTTATCAAGGAAGGTTATAGGCTATATATTACCACGCTAAGACCAAAAGGAGCAGAGCACCAATGAAGAATGTTTCAAAACAATTCAAAATTTGCGAAGATATTTTTATAAACATGATATCTAAATATATACGTTATTCATTACAAGTATTTAATTTAAAACAAAATAGCCTTTTACATAATTCGATTTTAATGAGGATCTCAGGAGATATCGCAGTTTTAAAATAACATCGCAGCAAAATAATGATCAAGTATTGCGCGCGCCTCTGTTCCACGCGGACGAAGTCGCGCGTAGAAGCTAGTGTGTATATAACATTTCAAACATTTTAACGTGGAGTCTATGTCGTACCTATTATCTGAATTTTATATTTTGATGATAAGAAACAAAATATACCTATTTTATTTTTTTTAAATGATAAAATTATAGGTTTTTATTATATCTGTTGGTACTTGAGTATAAATTTTTATTTGGATGATTATTTAAGTAGAATAATCAACAAATACCTAAATCATCTTTTGCGAAACAGCCGATAACTAGTAGGGGGGATATATAATCGAAAAATTTGCTGGAATATCCTTGTCAGGTAAATTAACCCAATACTGAGGGCGGTGAAGCGGTGAAGATGCGGCAATTCAATCACGTAGCCATTACGGCACACTTCGGCGAACCCTCGCCCCCTAGCTTCGATGTGCACGGGGTGAGCGCTCTTGCGAAAATCTGAACATGCAACTGCTTACGTATATGTATTCCTGGTACTTTTATTGCAAAAATGAGACGTTCTATGACTTTTCTCGATGATTTCTTTAACAGCCTCTGACTTACCTGTAAAGTAAAAATTGTAAAGTTAATGAACTGCCGATAACAATGAACTCTTTCGATACACGTTAGCAGACAAAGGCGCGTCATTGTAGGATTAAATATAAAACTTATTTTTATTTTTAAGCATTACAAATCGAATAAAAACAACGATCTTTTGTTATTTGTTAACCGCATGTGTAGTTAGAAATTTCAATGTTATTAACGCTTGCTGGCTTGTTAATTTTGTCAAAATTTAAAATTATGTTCTATTGTCATTGACGTGGTGTACTAAGCAGCGGTGTCTCGGCATCAGTATCACGTAACAGTGCCGCAGTGCAGACCGCACATGCACTGCGCCGAGCAATGCAACCTACTTTTTCGTGTTGGATTCCGCTTTGCATTCTAAGCTTCAAATTTTTATGAAATGCTGCACCGAAATTTTTCGATATACCTTTCTTTCAATATATTTTGGCACCGCTTTAGAATTAATTGAATGGACTACATAAATTTAAAGATTGATATTTTTTTTTCTTCTATTACTAACATTAAAACGAGTTAGTAAAATTCAATAAATAAATGAATTGGTAAGAGTTGCAATACTAAACCATAAAGAAACTCAACTGTCTTATAATAACAAGTATTATTTTAAATCAATCGCAGCTCTGTTATTTTCCAAATGAAAGTTACCTTTCATTTGTTTGGGATCAAAAAGTAAATAAACCTTTTAATGAGAAGGGTCCAGAAAAATCACAAGCACTTTTCCGCTCCAATAGTCGTATATTGGCGGATATCTTACCGCCACGTTCCTTGATTAGACAGATTAATAAACGGAACGTCTTTATTTTACGATCTCCAAATTAATAAAACGCGAGTTTATGGCGTTGAAATTCTTTTTCATTTTCCTCTGGCCTCCGAGGGATTTAGAGCGCCTTTATTACTGTTTGGACGTCGCTCCCGCGGGACCGTAAAGAGCTGTTATACTGCAATCGTAAACGAAATAAATATACGACTTAAATTGACTCTGAATTCAATTATGCATTTCATGTTTATTGATACATAGAATTATCCTTCGTTTCAATTTAACTAGTTGTTAAGCTGCTAAACGAAACACATGAAAATATAAAATTTACAACTGTTTATTTGACTCTAATTTGAAAATTTTAATACCTTTTAAATACTCGACACATGCCAAAAAAATCGTATAATCAGAAAAAGCGCGATAACGAGACTTGAAAGTGCTCGCGTCAAATTCGCGGCCTTCTTTATATTACTAATTTTCTGAAATTCATGTGTAATTTACACGATGTTATATTTACGTTTTAAACATTTTCGCTGTATTTACCTACTAAGTAGAGTTATAATTTAATTTTAATATTCTTGCCATTTTTGAAATATTTCTTTTTCGAATAACATCGTTCAATTTATATTTAATAGAATTTCTATTACAAAGCTGTTTTAATTGAAAATCGGCGAAAAACTGTAGACTTAATAATACAATATGAACTTTATATTTTATATTCTGGTTTAATTAGAAATTAGTCCATTGTATGAAATAGACAAAGTATTTCGTATAATATTCAAGGATCGATTTATAATGCTTAAAAACTTGCAATACCCGTGCACTAAATAAGTAAAAAAATTTACCGACCGTCAATCATGTTGATGTTCTTTCAAAATTAAAGCTGTCATATATATAATTTTTATAATTAATTAATTTTCAAAAACAAAAGTAATAATAATATTTTTAGGTGTGATGCCAGTAGAGCAAGCAATTATCTATACAATGATATCTAAATTTATGTGGAGTAATTGTGAGGTTTTTTTTTTATCAAAGGGAGCCAAACATCTTAAGATTAAAAAAGTACCGTTACTTTCAATTTTAAAGTAAACAGTGGTGAATGAACATATGCGACACAAACAACGTTTATATAATGACAAATTGTATATGAAATGTGATTTATATTATTTCCAGCTACTTTTTATTGTTTTTTAAGGCACATAAGTCGCATGACACGGATCGAAAGGTGTCACGACTGAGGGCGTAATAAACAAAGTATCAGTGAAACGCACGTGAGGTGTCACGCTTGTTAACCGACTTCAAAAAGAGGAAGAGGTTCTCAATCTGATCGTTTTTTTGTGTGTTATCTCAGAACTTTTGACTGGGTGGATCGATTTCGATATTTTTTTTTTTTTATTAAAAGATGGCGCGTGTCATGTGGTCCCATTTAAATTTAATAAAGTTCTTTTTATTTTATTCAGTAAACCTTACTTTACAAATTATAATCAAAATAATATAAAATATATCTCTTATATAGTTCTGTCTAGTACTTTTTGAGTTATTCTACTAATGCGTATTTACTTGACTATCTTTCATGTACCTTTTTCGTTACCGTTGTATTACTCGTCGATATGATTGAAGTCGGGTTTTTCTTCGTCTGCAAGCAAACAGAATTGTTTCCAATTATGCAGCGCCGACGCTACGATAAACTCACCTGACATGCTTCCGTCGTTGGCAAAGCCCGAGCGAACATGCGGAAAATTTCTCTAACTCAATGCGAAACCACGCTTATATCTGGCCACTGCAGGTGACTTACATTTACATATAAGACAAAGCGATTCATCACAAACGTCCATTATAAACGTTACATAATCGTACGGTATTGTGTTGTAACAGTGACATTTACTAAACGAGATTTAGAGGTCCTATACCTGCACGAAACCGCATTGCAGCTGACACTAGCAATATCGATATGCGAGCCTAGTATTATATTTGCTGAATATCCGCTTTCTATCCGTTATATTTTATTGCTTACATAATGAACTTAAGTTTTTAACTTAAAAGCCCATGGTTACATCATGTTTATTCTACGAAAGATGGTACGCGAAAGTAGTCTGAACTCAATCTCATTCGCAGCACAAACACTTCGTTCCGACTTGTTTCCCAGTTGTTTCTGTTACATTCGGTTGACGCTGTGAGCTGAATAAGTTCTAACGCTCAAGGGTGAAGTAGCTAGCTACTATCTCTTCAAGTTTAAATATTTCTTTAGTAAAGAATATTTTAAAGATTAAAATTCAATTTACGTAAGTTACAGTGATTTTTACAAATTTTCTAAATACCCAGAATGTATGACGCAATAAAACATTTGAAAAAAAAAATATGTAGGTTCGTTAGTATATTATATATATTCTGTATATAAAAAATTAGGGTTAATCCTGAGAACATAATATTTTGTCTATTGTTGGAATTCAAATTTTAAACAGCAAATGCTCTCATACCTACGCAACAACGAAATACATGCTTCAAGGTTACCAGATAATTATGTAAACTGAGTCACAAGGCTCGCGGCACGTCTCAAGGAATCGATCGTTACGGTTCATCTCATAGACGTTAGAGTGCCTTATCAGCCGCCGTTGGATCGCGATAAAGTCCGCCTCACTTGCCGGTCGATAATAAAACTTTTCCAATTTCCACAAAAAAACTTGATACTGTAAAAGAAAATATCCTAAGAACGTCGAATGGGAAAATAACTTAGTAAAATCTTGATGAAATCCACGCCTTTTTAAGTTGACATCCTTGCATTTCAGATTAACAAGTAAATGATCAGTCAGATAAATAATTAAAAAATAGAGAATGGTGTGAAAATAAGTTTGTAAATCAAAGCTAATGGATTATACTAATTTATATTTAAGAAAATCACGTATATCAAGATAGTTGCACTAAATTTTTCTATGTGAAAAACAAACTGAAATCATCATACGATATTGTTATAAATTATAAATAGCAATAAAAAGTCCGTGTTACAGTTTCCGATCTATATGTATATTCTAATCATTAAACTGTACCTGAAAGCTGGAATTAATTAAAACAAATGTACCTTCCACAGGAGTACAAAACACATTTATGTATTCCATACACGAGGCACAATTCTTAACAAATAATTTAAAATATATCCTTTGAATAGCATCTGAAAGGTACGAAAAAGGTCTTAAAAGTAATATAACATAAAGTAACGGAAAAGATAAACTCAATTTCCTAACTATAACCCAAACAAATATGATAGTACAATATAAGAGAGATCAAAGTTAACCCATTACCCGTTCGAACAATACAACTAAGCTCACAATCTCGCAGTATTGTATCCTTCAATTTAATCTCTTATAAAAAGAGCACACTCTCACAAATACAACGAGGACGTAAAAGAGAAAATTCCATCAAAATAATGGCGCACATGTTCGAAGACTATTACATTTGCATAGCATCGATTGCAAGCCCAGTTGGCTGATAAGGCCGCCATCATATGGTTCCAAACGAAATGATTTCGCAGTATTCTAGAAAATCTATGTACCTAAGTCGTAGAGTGAAAAGTCACCTCGTATATTTTAATCACTATAAGTTTTATCCGATTATAAATGAAGAACTTATGGAAATTCTAATAATGAAAAACCATATCTTCAGAGTAATATGAATATCGTATTCACTATCGCCCTTTCGGTGCAATAAAGCAGAGCTGCTCAAATAAAAAGTTTGTGTGTGTAAATATGTATGCACATAAGAAGTTATACTTCATGGGCTAGCTAACTTCAGGGATCAGGTAAAAATTTACTCTCATCATTGTTCCTAAAACGCCAAAATAAGTTTAACTTCAACAAGGAACAAAGAAATATTGCAATAGAATGAACTTATCGATGACATTAACTCACATGTGAACGCAGCTTTAGTTCGTATCGGTAACGAGTGGTGAGACAAAAAGAACTGAGATAGTAACACAGCCTTATCGAAATTGGCCGTCCCGGGCCATTCCCATTACTGGATTACGGGAACGCCGTAAAAAGAGACCGCTTGCGCACTGTATCGAGTCGTTCAGTCTATTAGAAAATACGTATTTGCATACACTTCGGTAGGTGTATTTATTACAGATACACAATCATTTGCAGGTCTTCTTACAGCGTTATTATAAATTATTTATTAATAAGTCGTACTAAACATTAATAAATACGGAATAATACGGTCGCAGTGTAATATTTATTATGCAACGTAAATACTAAATAGCGACCGGATATACAAGGTATAATTACTTTAAGTCTTCTAACAAACTGAATAGATATATTACATCGTTCGCGTATCGATCGCTTAGACCGAATATAAAATCATCGATCCCCGCTGGAACAGTCGATTTTTGATATGATATTAAAAAAAAATGCTTAGATATATTATATTTCGCAAATCTTTAATAAAATAACTAGTCCTCGTTATTAACGCGCTCATATGTAATATTATGTGTAAAGAAAGGTATACTAGAATAATAGATAAGCAATAAATGAATGTGTTTGAAATATTAGAAAATACCTAAAATAATACACGTGAAGTGTTATTCTTCTAACTTCTAACTTTCTTCCTTTTAGGCAAGGATATACCTATTGTTTTATAATTATGGATTTAACTTTACAATAAACAGAGGACAGCCCTGTAGTAATGCTAACGTTACGAAACAATAAATAGGCCAACCTGGCACTATATATATTTTGCTATGTCCTTTCACTCCATGCGAAATTTCTGAAAAATACAATTAAACATTGCATTACGAACTGCTGCTCCAACGATAGTTTTAAAAACGACGTATGATGTTTATTTTAAAACCGTGGAGCGAGAGAATTTGCAGAATTTTCAACCTAACATTTAATTGCCTATCCACACGGAGGCACTACCGAACAAACGAAGCAAAAACTGTAAAAAATACAAACAACGTGAAAACGTAACTAAATTCCAAACGAGCTCTATAGAGTAGCAGTCAAGTGAGCTAGCTAACTTAATTTTTTCGCATACATTTTTTTGGGAACTAAAAATGTATTGCGCTATACCGAGACGGTTAACGAAGTTGGATTTTGGGTTTCGAAGTTCGGACAACAAATCCTCCACGGCACGTCGACCCGCAGTGAGGCGAGCGCTCCGCTGATCAAATCCGCCTTACTGCATACACTCGTGTTCTACACACAACCGAAAACTCTTTTGATTTTCTCGTATTTTTCAAATGGGATTGTTCCCACACTAGCATTACATTCATTCGGATTAACCTTTCATTTTATAAACTATCATAATAAATATTTGTAACAAAAAGATAATTCTACTCGAGTAATAAGAATCCGTTTAAACGGATTCAAAATTTAATTATATTAATAATGCACGACTTATTTTCGTAAATAGCGATAAGTTTGACGATTCAGGTCTCAGAGATAAAATATGTTGTACGTAATAAGAAGAATCCCTTTGAAGTCCGTCATTCACAACAACGGTCCGGATTGCGGACCGTTGTTGACCGGAGTTCGGACCGACGACAGTTTGAGCCGCTGTCGAGTGGACTTAATGAGCTCTTCTTGGCTCTCCCTAATAATATAATATACAGGGTGTGGCGTAAATAGTGGTCCACCGTTAAGGATTCGATAAACCAGGTAATTTACTATAACATATTACAATTTTATCCATTTTTACCCAAAGGTTCCGGAAATATTTTTATTTTTTATTTTTTTACGATATTTGTACCCCTTGTTACAAATTTGGTTGTAGTTTTAACAAATACCATTATTTTTTCATTTTGATTACTGGTAATTACTGCTGAACACTAGAGCTATCGTTAAATAACATGTTTTTAATGTAAATTTAAGGCTTTTGAAGAAAAAAATTGGTTTTACTCTACTTTAAACCCAAATTTTTAACATATCATGCTAATTCAAGAGCGATTTTTGTAAAAAAAAAGTACTAAGCTGTCAGTGCCCATTCATTTAAAAATATGCCTACTAAATACCAATTTCAAAATGGTATCACAATAGCAGATCCTTTTGTTTAACAGAAAGATATCCAATTTTAATTGAAGAAAGGAAGATTTTCATTAAAATACATTTTAAAATTTAGTTGCGTTAATACTTATGATTTTTGTAAAAAAAGTAACTACACTGTCAGTGCCTATTCATTTTAAAATATTCCTACTAAACACGGATTTTAAAACGATTTGCCATCCCATTAATAAAAAAAATTATGGCAATTTTAATTGAAAAAGACTTAAAATAAAAATAAAAAATTAGTACTGTTACAGAGTCATCTTGGCCTAACTTGTAAATTAGAACAAGGCATTAAAAAATAATTGTGTTTGCTCGCAAACGAAAAAAAACCGACTTCAATTACATCGACGAGTAATACAACGTAGATCGACGAAAAAATAGTCAAGTAACTATGCGTTATCAAAGATTACTCAAAAAGTAGTTATCAGATCTCAATAAAATTTATGTCTGACCACATGATAAACATTAGCTTTCGATTAAATTAAAAATTATCAAAATCGGTACACCCAGTAAAAAGTTATTGCGGATTTTCGAGAGTTTCCCTCGATTTCTCTGGGATCCCATCATCAGATCCTGGTTTCCTTATCAAGGTACTAAACTAGGGATATCCCCTTTCCAACAAAAAAAGAATAATCAAAATGGGTACAGTCAGTAGAAAGTTATGCGGTATAATACAACGTAGGTCGACGAAAAAAGCGTCAAGTAAAAACGCATTATTAGATATAGCTCGAAAAGTAGTTGTTAGATATCAAATAAATTTAAATGGGCGCAATTGGCACACACCACCTTTCGATTTAAAAAAAATTCTCGAAATCGGTCCACACAGTCAAAAGTTCTGATGTAACATACATTAAAAAAAAATACAGTCGAATTGAGAACCTCCTCCTTTTTTGGAAGTCGGTTAAAAACAAGACATACTGTCATCGTTTATTATTATTCTTTGACATGATTACAAACACTGTATATTCGACGTTGCAGAGCATGTATAGCTGCGAATTGGGGCCATTTCGAGCATTTGGTGTAATTTTTACAGTGTTTGTAATCATGTCAAAGAATAATAATAAACGATGACAGTATGACTTGTTTTTTTTTAAATACCTTGTTCTAATTTACAAGTTAGGCCAAGATGACTCTGTAACAGTACTAATTTTTTATTTTTATTTTAAGTCTTTTTCAATTAAAATTGCCATAATTTTTTTTATTAATGGGATGGCAAATCGTTTTAAAATCCGTGTTTAGTAGGAATATTTTAAAATGAATAGGCACTGACAGTGTAGTTACTTTTTTTACAAAAATCATAAGTATTAACGCAACTAAATTTTAAAATGTATTTTAATGAAAATCTTCCTTTCTTCAATTAAAATTGGATATCTTTCTGTTAAACAAAAGGATCTGCTATTGTGATACCATTTTGAAATTGGTATTTAGTAGGCATATTTTTAAATGAATGGGCACTGACAGCTTAGTACATTTTTTTTACAAAAATCGCTCTTGAATTAGCATGATATGTTAAAAATTTGGGTTTAAAGTAGAGTAAAACCAATTATTTTCTTCAAAAGCCTTAAATTTACATTAAAAACATGTTATTTAACGATAGCTCTAGTGTTCAGCAGTAATTACCAGTAATCAAAATGAAAAAATAATGGTATTTGTTAAAACTACAACCAAATTTGTAACAAGGGGTACAAATATCGTAAAAAAATAAAAAATAAAAATATTTCCGGAACCTTTGGGTAAAAATGGATAAAATTGTAATATGTTATAGTAAATTACCTGGTTTATCGAATCCTTAACGGTGGACCACTATTTACGCCACACCCTGTATAAAAAAAACAAATCTGGCTAGCGATGAGTAGGCTAGTGTTTGATAATATATTTAACTTGGGGGGTTATGATAATAAAAATTAAATCTGCTTTCATAAAAAATTGTATTTTGCCCGCAACCGAAAAAAACCGTCAAGCAAATACGCATAATTAAAGATAACTGAAAAAAGACTCGACAGATCTCGATCATCTTTTAATGGGATCACATAATAAGCAACAGCTTTCTACCTATCCAGTAGTAATCTAGTAGTGAAAGAAATAATTAACATAGTTAAGTATAAATTTATTATTTTAATACTAAATTTTACAATATTATACATTTTTACAATGACGTCGCGCTGGCGCAACGGAACAGTAATGGTTTGTGGCTGATGCGCTGGCGGTCGCGGGTTCGATCCCCGCCGAACGTTTTTATTGGCCATACAGATGTTTGCCGTGGTCTAGGTGTTTGCGCAGTACTTGTGGGTCTCCCCACCGTGCCTCGGAGAGCACGTTAAGCCGTCGGTCCCGGTTGTGATCATGTACAATATATCCGCTAACCCGCATTGGAGTGGCGTGGTGGATTAAGCTCTAATCCTTCTCCTACATGGGGAAAGAGGCCTATGCCTAGCAGTGGGATATTACAGGCTGAAGCGAATTACAATTCACAGCTTAATAACTAGTGAAATTAAGTAGTACGAGTGTTCATATCGACAGATCGATCGCTAAAAAAATATCAACAAACTAATATGAATAAATCATTACGATTACTACAGCAATTAATTGCATCATAACCGAATTCGTTCTTGGTTATTTTGATATACTTAAATAAATGTTTAATGTATGTTTGTATTGTAATCGATATAAGAGACAGGGGCTATTAGAATATAATCTAAGGCTTAAGGTTCGATCATTAATCCCTCCAGCGCAAAAGAGATTACTGATAATGGCGAGGAAACAGCGATAAACAGAAAATAATATTAGCCTTCTTTATAAAATGCGTTAGCTTTCAATATTTATATTTAATTTGTTCAGCGACCACCTTTAATAAAAAATAATGAAATTTCAACAAGAAACAAAGTAGAATTTGATCTTAGGAGATTACTCGTATTGGAAAGGTTAAGATACTGCAGTTGTATTTTATTTTTTCGCAGAAATTTTTAAAGCGAAGATAATACTCAGCTGTGTTTTTGAGGTTTTAAGATTTAAAATACAATGTTAACTGGATTTTTATATCTCGTATTTATAATTATAAATACACGAAACATTAATAGAACTTAATTAAGTAATTTTTTGAAAAATGTAAAATTAACATATTCGGTAAATATACTTATAAAAGTATTTGAAACAACATATTTCTCTGTATTAAAATAATAATCTTCAGCTCAGATCCGCGTCGAGATAAAACAGTATTAGACGCAGCGACAGCTTCGCTTCGCTAAATAAAACTTTAATCTCGTAGAAGATTCAAAGAGAGCAGAGAATCTATTGAACTATACAAAGTAGATTAATATGAAAGTGATCTTCAAGCGTTTAAATAAAAATTTATGTTTAATCAGAGTTCAGCTTTATTTGTGAGAAAAAATCAAACAAGCTTAAGTAATTGTGACGTCATGCAGGTGGTGGCTACGTCGTTTCATTATTTTGGACATAACTCCTATGAATATTTAAATTCCTTTGATCTCATTCTTTTATACAAATGCTGAGTTAAAAGTGTACGCTTTCAATGGTAAATCAGTCGATGATATACTCTGACGTGAAAATACGTAACGATCTTGTGTATCGTCGCGAGCAGAGTTATGAAAGTTATATTAACTTATATAGTCAGTGACAATCAAAATGTAACAAAGATGATCAAAGGCAACGCGGCTCATATTCAAGGCAAAATGAGAAAGTTACATACATAATTTGACTCAATTTCATATAACTTCTACAAGCGAACAAGACATAAATAAGATTTTTTGTATAAGCAAATTAAAAATAATATATAATAAAGTAAACTAAATGAGACTATTAACTTTATCATACACTTCAACGTATAAACACAAATAAATATACGATCACATCTCGATAATCATTATGTAGGGATTAGCAAAACCTTTTATTCCAGTCATCGCCCCGAATCCGTTCTGCCTTTCAGCGGAACAATTGGCAAATTATTTTGCGGAATTCCTGAAAACAATAAATAACTACTATGGGTTTGATTTATACAAAGCTAATGTTGATCTTGACCGGAAAACTACTTTGTTTTCGTATTTCAATAGAAAGAGCATTGACGGTCTCTTGGATGACAATTAATACCCAGTTTAGGATCCTAACTACGAACAATTTACAGTTAAAATTTATAACCTAAACTGCAGAAAATCATCGACATATTTCCGAGGTCGACTGTCACGTCTCTGACGCAATATTTCTATTCGCGTTAACAACGATTTTACAATTATAGAATAATCATAAAACTTTTCAAAAAGTAACCTAGTGGACATGTCCGAAAAAAAATTACACATCCATGGATATTATTAAGGACCCAAATGAAGTTTGAGTAAAATTCTCGAGAAGTTTTTTCCTTTCCCAACGAGTTTATCATATGTTTCGCTTTTATAAGTTAGATTTTTTTTGTGAAAAGAAAAATGTAGAAAAGGAATAATCTTTTACCCTTGAAGCTTTACTTTTCTTTGTAAGTTCGTCATTATGTACAATACAAACAAGGCTGATACTATTCGACTATATGTTTGTATGAAACAATATCTCATGCGTAGAAATTATTTTATTTTCCTACGTGTATATTTTCCTTAATAGGATATTACACTTTATTTAATGACATTTTGGATGCCGTACCAAGCAAAGTATGATTTAAAACACGAAAGCTTCAGACTTCAGGCGTAGTAAAGTTTCGCCTCGTATCAACCGAGTCTACCTTCGCCATAATTTAAGCAAAACAATATTAATTTTCAAGGAGACGAGAACTGACAAACAAAACAAACATACGCCGGCGCCACTTCCCCGCTAGCTCACTACGACACTAACACATTTTGAAATCTATTAAGGATAATTTTGTTTGCTCGGCAATAAACAAACGCGTAGTCAATGAAATACGCGTTGTTAACGAACTCAAAAAGCACTTGCCAGAATTAAAAAGACATATTTGAATAGGACGACTCGACAAACATAAGCTTTTGATTAAACAAAAGGCCATAAAAATCGGTACACCCAGTAAAATGTAATGAAGTAACACAAACTGAGAACAATATTGTTTTTTTACGTATCATCAAAAAATAGGTATCAAAAATTTCTAAGCAATATTCGGCCCGTTAACGTAATTTTTCAACTTGAAAACTTAACTAAGTTTAATACTTATCTCTACACTTCATTTCGAAGCAAAACAATGTAGAGCCGCACCTGTGTATCGTTTGTATTGCCTGAGGAAAATTGTCACATCGTATCTATTGTAGACATTGAAACAGACTATTTCCTTGAGTAAATCTGAAGACTAAATCTCCTATCTGCAACAAAAGCTTACAAAC
This sequence comes from Melitaea cinxia, assembly GCF_905220565.1. Taxonomy (NCBI): domain Eukaryota; kingdom Metazoa; phylum Arthropoda; class Insecta; order Lepidoptera; family Nymphalidae; genus Melitaea; species Melitaea cinxia. Next base: position 570,233 of record NC_059412.1, on the reverse strand, counting down.
GAACAACGATAGCTATAATAATATAGTGAACACGCGATCTCTGGAAACGTTTAAAAAGTAATATTTTCTAATAATATTGATGTGATATTTCCATTTCGACACAAAAACGTGCCTCAGAAAACCTAAAACTCGTTGAAGCGCTACAAAAACTTGTAGGGCAAATACATTTTGCGCGGAATATTTTTCTTAACATTAACCACTTCGCGAAACGGAAACGTCGGCGTCTCTCCCATTGTAATGAGACAAAAGCTAACGACGTTGAATGACTTTAAAGAAAATAGATAAAAAGTAAAAAAAAAATAGTTACATTTCATAGTGTCCACTGAATTAGATTAAGACGAATAATTTTATCCGACCAACATTTTTTCCTTTTATTTCGTGCAAGATTTCATTATTATTAGAAAAATCACAAAAGAGTGTTCCAAGCACGATAAACAGTCACGAACACAAGGAGCAAAATAAATAAAAATATGTAACGGAACGAAATCAGTTAAATAGCAAATTGACCGTGTTTTTCTAGTTCTGCAGCAAAATCTTTCTACTCGATGGAGAAGCAGTTTAAGAAACTAGGAGGTCATTTATTTTATTTCGCAGAAATTTTTGGTGGTCTCGTACCATAAAGAACTGTAAACGATAAATCTACAGGAACATACGTACTCTCGATATTTCAAACAGACCTTGATGACATTTGGGCTTATCGAATAGTTAACTATTCATTTATTTACGAAGTTACAAAAAATCAACTTGTTGTTGACAGTTGTTCACTTTTTTTATTATAAATGTTTTAAGTGCTACTAAATTACAGACATTAAAAAAAATCAAGAATTAGTTTCCTTATGAATATCATTAAGTAATGTAATGTTCTTTCGTCCTGTTACTTTAATGATCTAAATAATGAGGATGGAGAGCGCACTTTGGGAGTATAAGCGGATGAACACAGATCCGCTTATGGCCGTCTCTACAAGAGAGCTTCATCTGACAACTCTGAAAATATAACACTGTACAAACATAACTTCATAAAAATCATTTTCGAGTATGAAAAAAAAAACAGTTATGAAAAGTTATATTTAAAAACGATTTAGTCGTAAAAGTGTAAAACAACATCATGTGAGGTTATTACTTAGGTAATTACTTTACAATAAATATTTTTTTACTGTTACATCTTTCTATGTAAATGCATATATAAGTCTAAAAGCAACGAATATCGTCTAATATATCGGAAACTCTTATACTTCGACTTAGTATATGGGCTATGATTATTATTATTTTTTGATACAATAGCATTTACACATCGATAGAAGATACGTCGCTAAAATATTCTGTACCTACAATTAGCCTAGATCATTACGTTAAAAACAGACATATAGCATAATATGAAATAATGTGTTTCGATCTTTGACCGTTTATATTTCTCTTCTAATACAATACCATCGAACGAAGCGACGAGAACACTTCACTTCCAAAATGTCTGAAATTGGTCTTTCGAAACTCTCCGCTGAGTATGTAGCTGTTGACCGAAAAGCGCTTCAATTTAGAATACTGATACTGCGCTGCGACCACTTCGAGTCGAGTTTGAATTCAATTAACTCGTCTTTTGTTCGATTGCATTTAATTCTGTTCCAAGTGTGTCGTAGCCCAAATACGAAACACGTGGTTGTTCACTTCTTAACTTTATAGTTATAAATATACTTATTATCTTCTTAGGTCGCACTACGCCTGGTAATTATTTATTTGAGTTGTTGAATCCCACGACACAAGCATTGCCTAGTGTGGGATTCACTGTTCCTTTCATGTAATGTGTATCTTTACAGTTAAATAAATTATTTTTGATTTTGATTTTTTTTTTTTTTTTTTTTTTTTTTGATATTAGAATCGAAATGTAAAAAACTACAAAAAATAAACCTTAAAATATTGTACCTACATTAGCAATAAACGAATAAAAGCGTTCTCGAAATAATGATAAGGTTAGTCACTGCGATAGTTGTTTTACATATATGTATAAGATGTTTCAATATACGGTGAATAACGGCTGAAGTAGTTGGGATTCATGCTATCACTTGAGAGCAGCATAACTTTCATTTATTTTCACAAGGCAGGGTTAACACGTATGTATGTGCTGTCAAACGGTTGTGACTTGATATTGTAGGCTGGTACGGTGGCCTAACTTTTATTTTACTTATATATAAATGAGCTTGTGTGAATTATTGTATTTCGTGCTCTTTACACGTAGCTAGTCCAGGTTCAGCCTTTAACATGTGGGCATAAGCCTCTTTCTCAGTGTAGAAGGATTGGAGCTTAATCCACCACGCTGCTCCACTGCGGGTTGGCGGATATGTTCCCTATTATGAGTAACGATCACTATCAGGTATCTATGATAACAACCGGAACCGACGGCTTTACGTGCTCTACGAAGCATGGTGTAAATACAAATATCCATCTCGAGTGGGAATCAAACCCACAAACCGTCGGTATTTTAGGCGAGTGCTCGTACCACTACACCAGAGCGGCTTATCTCGGACATTCTAAAAGGACAAGGATTACAAACGAAAGCGAATACGCAACTAAACTCGGCTAAGATCTAGACTAGGAAAAACCGAATTATGGGGTTTTTGGGTGTGGAGGGCGGAGGGTGTAGGGAAATCTATACAAGGTAACACTGCCACACTTCAAAACCCCATGGTTATGGAGATATCCATGGTTAAAGTTTTGAGATTAGAGGAAGAATTTAAAGCTATTATAATACCTTTGAGCTCCTCGTCTGACTTCACCTTAGCTCTGGCGCTGCGGGCAGTGCAATCCATGCGCCGTTTCACAACTTTATAAGTTATTTTCGAACAGGAGTATGTAAAAAGGATCTCGACTCCAAGCTCAACAAACGATACAACTTGCGGTAACCATGCTTATTTCCGTAACTTTCAGATGTTATATTCACATTTCGCACTTGATATTAACATTTCAGACGTTAAGTTATTGTTTTTACACGGTTTTATTGACAAACGATATAACTGATGTTTAACAACTGAGAAATGTTTTAATAAAAAATGACAGGCCACTTATCGTTTCGCTCCAAAACAATGTAAGCATAAATTCATTTTTTGTTTAAATAACTGTAAAGGCAAAGGTCTAAGACCATACAGCCTTGTTTCATGTTATGTTTTTTTTTATTAAATATATTTTATTTTTATTTACTCTCATATTATTACGTCGATAAACGGTGTAATTTTTAAATTAGATAGGTTAGGGTATTTTTTTTTTTTTTTTTTTAGTAACAAGACTATGTCTATAAACGGTGTAATTTTTAAATTAGATAGGTTCGGGTTTTTTTTTAGTAACAAAACTATGTCTATAAACGGTGTAATTTTTAAATTAGATAGGTTAGGGTTTTTTTTTTGTAACAAAACTGTCGATAAACGGTGTAACTTTTAAATTAGATAGGTTAGGGTTATTTTTTTTTTTGTAACAAAACTGTCGATAAACGATGTAACTTTTAAATTAGATAGGTTAGGGTTATTTTTTTTTGTAACAAAACTGTCGATAAACGGTGTAATTTTTAAATTAGATAGGTCAGGGTTATTTTTTTTTTTTGTAACAAAACTGTCGATAAACGGTGTAACTTTTAAATTAGATAGGTTAGGGTTATTTTTTTAGTAACAAAGCTATGTCTATAAGCGGTGTAATTTTTAAATTAGATAGGTCAGGGTTATTTTTTTTTGTAACAAAACTGTCGATAAACGGTGTAATTTTTAAATTAGATAGGTCAGGGTTATTTTTTTTTTGTAACAAAACTGTCGATAAACGGTGTAACTTTTAAATTAGATAGGTTAGGGTTATTTTTTTTTTTGTAACAAAACTGTCGATAAACGATGTAACTTTTAAATTAGATAGGTTAGGGTTATTTTTTTTTTTTTTAGTAACAAAGCTGTCTATAAACGGTGTAATTTTTAAATTAGATAGGTCAGGGTTATTTTTTTTTGTAACAAAACTGTCGATAAACGGTGTAATTTTTAAATTAGATAGGTCAGGGTTATTTTTTTTTTTTTGTAACAAAACTGTCGATAAACGGTGTAAATTTTAAAGTAGATAGGTTAAGTTTTTTTTTTGTAATGGAATTATGCCTATAAACGGCCCCTTTCTGAAGTAAGATTATGGTAAAAAAATTTTATTCATGTCATGTTTTTCACTTCATTATATTTTTATACCTGAGTGACCGAGCTACGCTCGGTATTTTTAGTAAATCGTTTTTTTTTTGAAAATCATATTTAAATACGAAGTACATATTTATAGAATATGAATAAATTTTTTTTATCGATAATAATAAAAATTATAAGTAAAGGGGTATAAAAGTCAAAAATAAAAAAATAATAATGATAAAATATGAATATTATTCTATTTTACCGACATAATAATAAAAAATATGAACTGGCTATTTAAATAAAAAATAAAGAGTGCAGTTAGAAAAAAAAAAGAAAAAATGATAATAGGATTTGAACCATGATCTTTTCGGTAGATCGCGACCGGCTGATTTTCCTTAAGCTATTACAACTTTATTGACAAATGCGAAATGTACCTTCGTATTCTAACGATATTGTAGCTATTTTTTCACTCCCTAAAAACAGGGATAAAACAACATTTTCTAAAAATGAATCCTAGCTAGATGGATTTATCTCCCCCGAAACCTCCTATATAATAAATTTTATGAAAATCGTTGGAGCCGTTTCCGAGATTCAGATTATATAAATATATATATATATATATATACAAGAATTGCTCGTTTAATAGTATAAGATTTATTTATTGTCATATATAATGAACTAAAATATTGAGTATTTTTCGTATATAATAGTAAATAAATAAAAATAAAATATATTTAAGTAAAAAACATACCATGAAACAAGGCTGTATGGTCTTAGACCTTTGCTTTTACAGTTATTTAAACAAAAACAATGAATTTATGCTTACATTGTTTTGGAGCGAAACGATAAGTGGCCTGTCATTTTTTATTAAAACATCTATTTCTCAGTTGTTAAACATTAGTTGTATCGTTTGTTAATAAAACCGTGTGAAAACGTTAAATTAACGTGTGGAATGTTAAAATCAAGTGCGAAATGTGAAAATAACATGTGAAAACTATGAAACGGAGCATTCGATTTTGACGATGTTCTTAGTAATTTAGGAACACCTGTAAAAAAGTAGACAATTATCTAGATACCGATGTTTACTTTATTAATTTTGTATTTGTTGTTGTACAAATTGTTGGTGTTGACTTATGAATAAATAAATAAATAAATGAGTAACGTAAGTTGTATCGTTTGTTTTTATTTTGAAAATAACTTATAAAACGTGAAAATAACGTGTGTAATGTGAAAATAGCGTGTGAAATGTGAAAAAACGCGTGTGAAATGTGAAAATAACGTGTGAAAGCTACGAATTTCTTCTTCTAACCTCAAAACTTTAACCATGGATATCTCCATAACCATATGGGGTTTTGAAGTGTGACAGTGGTACCAGGGGAAGCGTCCCCCCCCCCTTCCCCACCAAGGTCCCGAAATTCGTTTTTTCCTTATCTAAAGCTTTACCCTAAACTCTTAAAGAAGTCTCTTTTGTCTCCTTTTGACATCCTTATAAGAGTGGACTCATAATTATGATAAAATTGAAGATAATGTTTTAATTTCAGCTATCTTACAAATCATTTATAATTCAAAATTTGAATATTTCATAGAAACAGGAGAACCAGCATATGATATAGTAGAGAGATCCGAAGTGATATAATTGCACGTCTTGTCGACTAGATGACGTGCAGCGTCACAAACGCAGCTGCAACCGTAATGATCGACAGGAACACGGCCATTTCTGTTTATGCAACCGCACCATAACAGCGATTTCATTACTCAAGACGAGATTGCTTGACAGTAAAAAAATTAAATCTTGTGCAAACCAATAAACAATATTACTATTTATTAAATAAAAACGTGACAAAGTAAGATGAAATCACGTCGCTCAATACTGAGACGACACGCTAACACGCGTCCGATCTGATGTCATAACAAGTAAATCCGAGGAAATAATACACGGAGAAAATAATATGCGATGTCAAGGCAAAAAGTTTTTATTTTGTTCATAAATAACGCGCGTCGACAAGCCGGCACACAATATGGGCGGATACATCATGAATACGTCAATACACAATAAACAGCAACCGACTGAACCGAGAACCGACACTCGTCGGCGGCAGAGAGCGGTATTTTAATTTTTATAGCTGGCTACGTCAGTCGTGTGCTCTTTTTGTAAATATCATTTAATATTTATCAACAGTTAGTTTGTGTGACGGAGCTATTCAGTAAACTGCATGTACATCATTATGTATATAGGAGATAAGAGACGAAATATAAGACAGTTAACTTAATTATTTCGAGTTTTTGTAAAATAGAAGATATTTATTAAAAATTGTAATTGCTAGCAAACGAAAAATACCGACTTCAATTACATCGACAATTAATACAACGTCAGTAGACGAAAAAGATTAACAAACGCACTAATCGCCACTACGATTTTTCCCCTCTATTTCTTTGGGATGCCATCATCAGATCCTGGTTTCCTTATCGTGGTGGATTACCTTGGGATATCCCCTTTCCAACAATAAAAGAATCAGTAAAATCGGTTTATAAACGACGAAGTTATCCGCGTTGCTGTGTGGCTACGGCACTAAAGAATTTAGCCACCCCCTCTCTTCCCGTGGGTGTCGTAAGAGGCGACTAAGGGATAACAAGGTTCCACAACCATCTTGGAACTTAAGAAGCCGACCGATGGCGGGATAACCATCCAACTGCTGGCTTTGAAATACACAGGCCGAAGACGGGCAGCAGCGTCTTTGGTGCGACAAAGCCAGTACTGCGGTCACCAACCCGCCTGCCCAGCGTGGTGACTATGGGCAAAACACATGAGTTCACGTTATTTTTGACGTAAACTTGTGGAGGCCTATGTCCAGCAGTGGACTGTATAGGCTGTAATGATGATGATGATGATATCCGCGAACACACATAAAAAATATATATAAATATATACGGTCGAATTGAGAAACTTCCTCCTTTTTTTAAGTCGGTTAAATAGAAGATGACCAAAATATGAATAGACCATACGAATCGACAAACGTTTAAATCCGAGTACTGCTGAGACTTTCATGTGCTAAATTTGCTTTTCAAATTTTATCTCGTGCTCGGCGACGACTAAAAACATCGTAAGTAATCCTTTATTTCGGAAGACATTTTGGGACATGTGTGCCAACCCTCGTGACACACTTTAGCTCCAATCCTTTTCCTTCATAAAAGCAGAGCCCCTTGCCCATCAGCGGAACGTTTACACGCGGAGATAGGGCATCACATTTCAGTTTAAGTAATGATAAAGATGCTACATTTTACTTCAACTACTACAACGAAGTTATACTTACAAAAAACGTATAAAATACTTAAATATACAGCAATATAGCTAAAGGAAATGTAAATTTATTTGTGTTCCTGTTGGTGAGTAAGGTGACCAGACCTCCTGGGGGGGATTGGGAATTTGGTCGGCAACGCGCTGGTGTTGCAGGCGTCTATAAGCTACGGTAATCTCTTACCATCAGGTGAGCCGTACGCTTGTTTGCCGACCTAGTTATATAAAAAAAAACACTATTTATTTTGTGATCTTATTGTCTAAACGTCACAGTTCAAAAAACATAAATTTTAACTTTCAAGCCATCATGTTAGTTAAAATATTTATTAATAATATGTAATGATAATAAGTAATCATTAAAAATATGTTAAAAAGACGCCATATAATTTTACTGTGATATATTAACGTCACAATTAGTATTGTTCAGACGTACCAAGTCGAACTTTTAAGCTACAACGTTAGTTACTTTAGTCATTTACCAGTAGGTAATTGTTATGTTAATGTTATGTTAATCTTATGTTAATGATAACAACGTTAGTCAAGAACACAGATTAGTACTCGCCGCTCCTGTAACTGTGTGTACGTGATTACAGTGTCTTTGATCAAAGACGATTGTCTGTTGGAGATAATTATTTTAATCGTAGGCTGTAAGACGGCGTGCTGTTAGTAGGCCTATAAGACACTTGTAGGTAAAGTTTGTAAGACATTTTAACACGTATGGAAATGACGTAGGCTGTGTGGTTTTTTTTTTGGTTATTGCAGGGGAACCCATTTGGATCCAGCATCCAGCATCCAGGATGCCCTGGTAGGCATTCCTAGACCGTATGTCGGCTTCAACACTTGGGGCTGCAATATCGACCAAAACCCCTGCGGGAGCCTTCAGCCGCATTAATTGGAGGGTCCCGGATCTGCAGGCAACAGGATCCCTCCAGCGAAAGGCTGGCCTCAACGAAAAGACCAGACTTCTCCTCCATGGGGACTGTCCGGCTCATGCTGTGTGGTAACGGCATCAAAGAATATAGCCACCCCCTCTCTTCCCGTGGGTGTCGTAAGAGGGGACTAAGGGATAACACAGTTCCACTACTACCTTGGAACTTAAAAAGCCGACCGATGGCGGGATAACCATCCAACTGCTGGTTTGAAATACACAGGCCGAAGACGGGCAGCAGCGTCTTCAGTGCGACAAAGCCAGCCCTGCGATCATCAACCCGCCTGCCCAGCGTGGTGACTATGGGCAAAACAGAGGGAGTTCACGCCATTTTTGGCGTAAACTTGTGGAGGCCTATGTCCAGTAGTAGACTCCGAAAGGCTGCTATGATGATGATGATGGAAATGAAACCGTGAAATTCGGACATAATTAACATAATATTTTATTACCACCTACTAGTGTAAACCGTAAAATTGAGAACTGTACTACTGGCGATTAATAAGGATTGCTTAGTCATTGATACATAGCTTTTTTAAGATCTACATCTGCAATAGTTGCAGGTGGCTCGCATCAAAAGAAAACACATTGAAAATTACGAATATATATACATTTTGTAACAATTCACACATTAATACTTACAATTAACAATACGAAGCAATAAAGTATTAATGTTAATTGGAATCGAGGAAAAAAAATATAGATATATAAAATATTTATAAACGTGTTTTGAACTTCTGTTTGAGATTAGTGATTAAACTAGCATTACATGTTTTCGATTGCGTTGTAACTCTACAAATGCACTTCGTTACATATTTTACAACTCATTTATTTATCACAACGTTATAAATCTAACGGACAATTTAATATTTGGTAAAATAGGACTGGAATAAAGTACAAAACGTCTTTTCAAACTAACTTTAAGGCACAATAAATCTTACTTAAATTCGTAATCAAAAGTTTCAATGGACCTCATTGATACGAGTTCTAGACTGTTTGAAGTCAAAGCGATTACGTCCTTAAGACTAAAAATAGACGGCCTTAAGATTACCAATGTGCCGGTAAACGTCAGCGTTAAAATAATATAAGTATTTCTCCTAAAAACCTTTAAAAAGGTCCATAGTCCTGTAATAATTTTATTTTCGTAAATTCAACTTGCCAGAGCGCAAGAAGCTTGGACAGCTTAGCTCATAATTTACTTAAAACATTGTCGTTGTACATCTGAACCCTCATCATGTCAAAAAAGGATATAAGTAAGACTTTCAAAAGCAATGTAACAGACGTTGCGTCTATTTCCTTTACGTTTGTTTGTCTGCTGACCACGCCAGATTTAAGGTAAATTAGAGCAGTGATTTTAGGAGATCAAAGTTAAGCCGTACAACATTTAGCTCGCTTTGTAAAATAACGTTATACAAGTATTTTATCTTATATAATGTCCTTCTCATTGAAAAGGGTAGCTTCTATTTATGGTCGCTAACCCGTAAAATATCGAGGGTTTGCTAATTGATTGACTTAAACCGTGATTAAATATGCGATAAGAGATTTTCTCGAAACATATACTGATAAATAAATACACAGACTTTTACTAAGAAATTTGAAGACTCATGAGCTTAACAAAGTATTGCTGTTATTTGTTTCTATTAAAGAATAAATCTTATTCTACGTGAAAACATTTTCTAAGGTGGTGTCAATTTCCTTGAATTATAATTTAATTCACCAATGAGTTGAAGATATGCTTGGTTTGGCGCCACGGTTTTAATAGATATTGATTTCTACCTCGAGACTTTTAAATGTCCCCGCTTTTCTTTTTGTAATTAATATCCCTGTTACGGAAAAACAAACAAAACAATCTGTCGACGACAAAGGATCAAACCAAAGCGATACGGCAATCACGCGAGAGATATCTTTTAAGGTTTTTAAAAACTCGTCAGTTCGTTGAATTTATTGCAACGAAGCTTTTTACAGTTGAGTGCTTTTAAATATTCATGAGAACCGGCGAACGGTGCGAGGCGCAAAGACGTTAGCGCTGTCGAAGCGTTTGAAGGGCGTTCAAATATTCCGTCTGAAGTATCCATTACAAACGTGTACGCATTTGGATCTACAAGCTATCGATAGGACTTCGATATTCCTGCGGCCTTATGTTGACGTCACGTAATTAATAGTTCGAACGTATTTGCAACTAACTGAGACCATGTTCGACAGGAATCAGTCCACTGATTAATTATATGTACATGGCTGAAAGCATCAATGGTTCATTTACAAACAGGTATTATTAATCAACCCGGAAACACCCATTTGATTTATTGTCCCGGAATCAGAACAATAAAGATAAAATTATTATAAAAGTTTAGAATCTGATCCAACCACTTTTGATCAACATTTACAATAAAAAAACTACAATCTTAATTAATTATGTCTTGTAATAAACTAGCGTTTTTTTTTTTTTATATTGACACAATATGTTTGCAAAGATCTGGTAAGCGGCTTCGTTTTTTTTTTTTTTTAGGATTTTTCTTTGATCCAATCGTTAATAATTGTATTGATCAAAGTTCGAACATAAACTTTTTTACAAATGTTTTGACAATGTAATATAATTTTCTTTTAAAAACAAACAAACCCAAGGTAGACCAGCTAACTAAATTGAGTGAAATTCATACGTCAATGCGTACCAGGATAACATGAGCAGCGAGAAGGCGTCGGTATAAGTTGTGACACGTGATGGATGTGCCGCTAATGCACGGAGCGGCCGCGCGCCAACCGACTGACATCCGAACTCTCGGGAATAAGTGACGCTTCCTATTTATTATATTGATGTGCGTAAGCACATTATCCATAAGTATTTCGTTACATCTATATAGGTCGACAGGTAAAGGATTCGACATATCGATTTATAACATACAACAAAAACAATAATGACTAGGATTAATTTAATAAAATTGGTATTTTTATTATTAAGCAAAACAAATAAAAAGAGATGTTTTACCGCCACAGATATTCGAGAGCAAAAAAGGCTCCTTTATAAAAAACAGTACCTACTCCAGAGAAAATAAGACCTTTTCCACAAAATAAATGAGTACTGATGGAAAAATAAAATTAAGATAAAGTACGTAAAATACGCCTCGTCAATCACCTGTCGACGACGTCCTCGGAGAAGTATTTGCAACTTTGGCAATTCTCACTGCCTCCAGCAGTCTTCACACATTTAACGCAAATGACTTCGCAAAACGTAAAAAATGTTTTACATTTCTGAATGTTATACGTGCATTTTCCTCGTGGAATTTTAATATAATAAGTTTTAAATTAGACCGAGCACGTATCTTGATAATATTTCTCTTTCATGTGTAATTTTTTTCATTTTCCTCTTACATTCGAACGATGATATTACGCGACTTAAATGATAATGGGTAAAAAACCAGTACGCGTACTCCTTCTATATATTTGTGAGGTTTAAACAAAGGCTCTATCGTCTGTCCAAATCAAGCAAGGGGAAGTGCAAGTAATAAAACACCATTTAAGTCTGTATTCCCGTAAGATCTAATTATTCCAGCTTACATAAGAAAATTTTATGAAACTCTACATAGTACTGCCAAGTTACTGCTAACAAAAAGTCACTCCGTTTCTGTCGAGAGCATGGGGTAATTAAAATGTGATAACAAGCCCCGCGAGACGCGAGGTAGAGTCGCCTCTTAAAGCTGAGTCCGTCACGTAGCCTGGATTCTGAGGTTTATTTTTTCCTAGTAACACCATCTCACATACGCCCTGTACTTCAGGTTCCCCTCCCAGATGGATATCTTATACCTATGCTTATTTCCAAACGTATAAATAAACAATTAACATATTTTAAATACAATTTTGTTCCAGGTTTTGTGGAATTACTGCGTGAAGTGAATTGTAATAGCCCATAAACGTTTCACGTCTGAGCGAATATAAGAAGTCATAGCCACTTGTGAAGACGTAGGTACTCGCCTGCGGATTAACAGATAATTTCCATATCAAAAGTAACGAGCATTACCGGCTCGTTCTGTTCTATGCTTAGTAAAGAAAAACCATCAAAGACTTTATACCCAAGTCAGAAACAGATATATATATGTAAATGCAAATATCCGCTCAGATAGGATATCAAACACTTTAGCGTCGGCGTTGATGGAACTTTCAAAATTTCTAAAGATAGAAAGAAAGAGAAGCTGTAGTAAACAAAAATATTTTTAAATTAAATGTAACTAACCTGTAATTTTTACAAACTCGCCAACAAATATTCAATAACTTCGAAAGTCGGAAAAGATGATGAAAAAGAGTCGAAGAAGATTACAGACTCGATACAACAGTCTCATTTAAAAAAAGTTTTGACAAATTGTTAAATAACGAGTTGGAAATATTAGTAAAGAAATTGGAACAAATTAAAAGACAGATTTGTTTCCATATTGCGACAAAACAATTATATATCAATTTATTTTTATTATGCAAAAGACTGAAACTTGAAGAACAAAGTGTTCTGCGCAAAATTTCAACCTTCGTTAATTCTGAGGATATTAATGAGATATCGGTATTTCGCTTCGACTTAGATGTTAAATCGACGTCGGTAAATACGCATATATAACATCGATAGGTAACCGAGAGGCGCCCCGGCGGCATAGTTGTCATCCGTCTCCTATGGCGGTGGCCAATTACGCGGGCGGGTGACGGATCAGCCGTGGGAGGTCCGCGCGACCCTACGGTCAGATATTGATTGCTGCCTGAAAATAATGTGCGGACTCGATGTCACGTATATGTCAATGTTCGGGGAGAGTGAACCCCTATTAAAAATATAGAAAGGCTCCCGAAAATATCCGAAAGTGACGTTACAGTTACTTGTCAGAAACCATAATACGAGTATATCTGAAACGAAATATATTTGAGAAGATTTAAAGCTTCTTCAGTGAGAATATTGGTAAATGACATTTCCTCCAGCGACGGTAGAATACTCGTCGGAAAGAAGTTACGGCGGGCACCGGCAGCTCGCATAAATAACGAATGGCTGCCGCTAAAATTCAATTTGCAATGCATTCACAAACCCACTGCAACATTAAGTCGTACTTAAAAAAAAACGTCCGAACTAATGAGCGCTAAAGGCGCTTTTTATTCAACGTCAAAAACATTCTTGATAGTTTTAAATTTTAAAATAAGCCTCAAGCGTAATTTACTCAATTCAACTTAGTATTGTCACTATTTTTTTTGCAATATGATAGATGATTTACTTAGTACTGAATGAATTGTTACCGTACTCTATTTCGTTTAGGTAATTAGTAATCATTGTAGGTCCATAAAGCAACTTTTCCAATAATTATCTATTATTCAACTCATCCGCCCACACCGCTACACGAACGATCCTTGTTATCTCAGGATGTAGTTTGGACATTTATCTCACTCGCCGACTAAAGGAAATCGACTTCTAAAACGGAGCAACATTGAGAATATCATCCACTAATTGAATAACTTATGTATTGTTAAACTATCACCATCGCGTGCTAGATAAACCCGACATTAATTAAACGCTTTACTTACTTGTTTTCACTGAATCAATTTCACATTTTATCAAAACGTACCTAGCTGACAAGTGATAATACATTTTAACATCTATAATAACATGATTGTGATTTCTTCCTGTTTGCTTTGCAATTGTATCGTTAATCGTGAATATCAATTAAATTCCCATCTTAGTTTAACTACATGTCATGTTTCTGTCATAGTAAAAACCACAGAGTAGAGACAAGTTGGTTTTTGTTATTGAAATTTATTTCGAACTAAAAGTGTATATTAACACAAACACACATTTTACTATATACACGACATATCTAACAATAATCTATTTTAATATATAGTACCTTCAATCACAATTATTAAAGGAAAAAAATTACGTGTCACATTTAATACATACATGTTACTAATTTTGTACTAAAACACAGTTTATATATTATTTTCAAAAGAGTAACTGTGGAGTTTCTTGCCGATTCTTCTCTGCAGAATCTACATTCCGAATCGGTGGTAGCTTTACATCTACAAATATGATAATTTATTTTTAAAGTTTTAATTTGTAAAATGACGATTCGAAAGTGCTCTTGGGGCCTATTTGAATAAAGCTGTTTTTGATTTTACCTTTGATTTTACGAGTAATTATTTATCTATACTAATATTATAAAAAGGAAAGATTTGATTGTTTGTTTGCATTGAATACGATCCGAAACTACTGAGCCTATTTGAAAAATTCCTTCACTGTCGGTAAGCTACACTATCCGCGGGTGACATAGGCTATAAAATATATTTTTTTAATATCTTTGTTAAATTTGCGAAGCTGGAGCGGGATGCTAGTAAATAATAAGCATCGAGAATGTGAAAGCGTTTTACGCTTCACTTTTAATAATGAATACGAGTTTATGTTTGACATATTCAATTTCAACACTACATGGAACAGACACGACGAGTTACAGGTCATGTATGAAACCGGATCGCACGTGCCTTGACGCGTGTTCATAATTTTGACACGTCAATAAATTTATACAAATGCGTATTGATATATTAGTAGATAAACTACTATTAAATATAATAAATATTTGTGTTTGTTGGCAAACGGAAAAAACCGACTTCAGTTACATTGACAAGTAATACAGCGTAGATAGACGAAAAAATAGTCAAGTAAATACGCACTATCAACGATTACTCCAAAAGCTGTAATCAGATCTCGATGAAATTTAAATGTGACCACATGATAAACATCGGCTTTCGATTAAATTAAAAATCATCAAAATCAGTACACCCAGTAAAAAGTTGTGCGGATTTTCAAGGGTTTTCCTAGATCTCTATGGGACCCAATCATAAGATTCTAGTTTCCTTGTCATGGTACCACACCTGAGATATCTTATTTCCAACAAAAAAAGAATTATCAAAATCGGTTCATAAACGACGAAGTTATCCCCGAACATACATTAAATATATATAAACCTCCTCCTTTTTTGAAGTCGGTTAAAATGACTGTAAAATCTCCATACACATACATCGAGATGATTCAAGTTTTGACTAAGTCAAACAGAAAAAAAAAACTGTTGAGTCACTTGACGCTGAGTAAATTGTTGATATTATGACTATGAACTATGAACTCAAAGCGTTTAATGCGATTTGAAGTTATTAAAAAATGCTATACACCCAAAATTTACAAAATTTGTATTTTATTCTTTTACTAAACAATATCTGTAAATGGATGGACAAGATCTGTGGACATGGTGGCGGAGATTGCTGCACCCATACGAGTGGCGGTCGAGAACATAACGCATGACCTCACAGCATCAAACCAGCTGATCCAAAAACGAGACCTCCCAGGTACAGGGGATGCCTACGCCACCAAATACACTCATACAGGGAAACCATCCTTCGACTATCCCGGTCGGCAGAGTACAAATCAGCAACAAGCCGAGGCACCTACATACGCGAGGGTGGCGGCCACACCCCGATACTCTCTGGTGGTCGAATCTAAGGACCCAAAACAGACCAGCGCAGAAGTCATAAAACAGATAAAATCCACAATAAATGTCATAGACCTGGGGATTGGGATAAACCAGATGAGAGGAACTAGAAATAAGGTGGTCATCGGGTGTGACAACGAACCGGACCGAAAAATCCTAGGAACCGCACTCAAAGAAAATACCAAATCCCTGACAATCACCCAACCAAAACCAAAGAACCCCCAACTGAGGCTGCACGGGGTCATTAACGACCTCTCAAACGACCAAATAGAGAAAGCAATCATAAATCAAAACTCTAAAGACCTCCAAAACATCCCAGAGGAATCCCCAAGGGTAAAGGTCCTCAGAAGAACCAAAACCAGAAAGCCCGAAACCTGCGGGGTCATTCTGGAGGTGGATCCATCAATATGGAAGCTACTCGTTGGCCAAAAGGTAAAGATCGGTTTTCAAAGCGTTGTTGCCACAGACCAGTCCCCGGTGGTGCAATGCTTCAAATGTCTGAAATTTGGTCACCTGGCTCGCGACTGTAATGCGGAGTCCACTTGCGGCTACTGCGGAGGAAAGCACGATACCCGCCAGTGCAAAAGGGAGAACACCGAACCCACATGTAGCAACTGCGCTTCAGCGCGAGGAATCCCCACGAATCACCCCGCATACAGCTCCGACTGCCCGGAATGGCGCAAGTGGGACCGGATTGCTAGATCTTCTATAAACTACGCTTGCTAAAGAACCGGGCCCACTTGCCATCAAAATAGTCCAGGTCAACCTGGGAAGGGGCTATGCAGCCACAAAGGAAGCCATTGCAGAGGCTGAGACCCACAAAACCTCAATCCTCCTGCTGCAGGAGCCCTATGTTGGAGCTAAAGGGTTTGTCACCTCCAATCACAGAGTCATTCAATGGACAGGAGCCAACTCAACAAACCCTGTCAAATCGGCGGCTATGATAATTGACAAAAATATCATCATAACAGAGGACTATTCTCAACCAAAGTGGCAATGTCATAGGTTTCAAAGTGTCCCTGAACAACTTCAGGGCGGGAATAATAAACATCTACCTTGGGGGTGACACAGACATCGGACCGCACCTCGACCGCATCGTGACCATTTCAAACGGCATGAAAGAGGACAAAATCATACTGGCGGGAGATACAAACGCCAAAAGCATGTGGTGGGGTTGCGACGAGGACGACGAAAGGGGAGTAGATTTCATGCAACTACTCGCACAACTAGATCTACATGTGCTCAATGTCGGAAATACCCCAACATTCTACACACACCGGGGTACACGACTTTATGCAAGCATAGTGGATGTCACAGCCTGCTCCCCCGACCTCCTGCCGAGAATCACCAATTGGCGCGTCGACGAGTACTCCGCAGTACTGACCGACCACCGGAAAATAGAGTACTGCATAAACTTAAACCCCGACCAAACATACATCCCAGACCCTTCCACTAGAATTTACAACACGAGAAGGGCAAACTGGGCTATTTTCCGAGCGGCCCTCGTCGACGCCCTAAATCGGCGCAGCATAAACACACACACCATCCAAGACCCATCATCTGCCGATCAAATTGAAGACCTGGTTCGCGAATACCAGGAGGCGATCACCGCGGCCTGCAATGAGGCAATACCTCTAATAAACAAGGAAAAGAAACCAAACAGAAACAAATGGTGGAACCCGGAACTTGACACAATGAAGAAAAATATAAAACGTATAAAAAGAAAAATTTAATACGCAAACCCCGAGAGAAGGACGGCATTAATAGAAGACCTAAAGTCAAAGAAGAAGATCTATAAAGAAAGTATAGAAACAGCCATTACTCAAAGCTGGAAGTTATTTTGCACCAAACAGGAACGCGAATCAATGTGGGACGGAATATTTAGAATCATAAAACATTCATCTAAAAAGGAGGGTGACAAATTACTTAGATCCCCCACCGATCCCACAAAAACCCTAAGCCCAGAATCCTCGGCCCTCCAGTTGGCGGAAACCTTCTTCCCAAATGACGACATTGGCACCGACACCAGTCAGCAGGCCCAGCTGAGAAAACGCATTGGAGAAGAAATTGCAGCTGACTATACTCCAATACCTTTCACCAGCACAGAACTAGAAACAGTATGGGCAAATATGAACCCTAAAAAGGCACCTGGAGTAGACGGCTTCACGTCAGATATCTGTGAGGAAGCCTATAGGACTGAACCCGAAATACTACTAGCCATATACAACAGGTGCCTCCAGATGAGCATCTTCCCCCGGATATGGAAAAAAGCCAGGATCAAGATAATCCCGAAACCGGGGAAAGCAGATTACCAGACCCCAAAATCATATAGGCCTATAGGGTTGCTACCGGTTTTGGGAAAGAGTCTAGAAAAAATGATGGCAAATAGAGAATGCTCTGGGAGTTGGGGCGAAGTGGGCAAATAAGCCCAAGACAATACGGATTTTTACCACAGAGGAGCACTGAGGACGCCCTTTATGACGCAGTGGAATTCATTAAGGGGGGAATACAGGAAAAGCTCATTGTCGCAGTGGCCTCCCTAGATATCGAAGGTGCTTTTGATAACGCCTGGTGGCCTACGATCCTGCAAGAACTGAAAAGAGCAAACATAGATAAATCACTCTACAACCTGACCAAACACTATCTCTCAGGAAGAACGATCGAGGTCAAATACGCGGGGGCCACTGCGACGAAAGAAACGAGCCAGGGGTGCATCCAGGGGTCAACTGCAGGACCACTATTGTGGAATCTACTACTGAACCCCTTGCTCAAAGCAATGGACAAGTCGAATGTACATATCCAGGCCTTTGCAGACGACTTATTGTTGGTCGCGAAGGGACACACAGGGGCCGACCTCGAGAACTAGTTAAACCCAGCACTGGAGTTCGTCACCAAATGGGGCGAGCAAAATAAGCTAAAATTCGCAGCAAGTAAGACTCAAGCGATTACCTTAACTAGAAAACTGAAGTACGAGAAACCCAACATAAAAATAAACAACACCGAGATCAGTTTCACACCTGACCTCAAAATACTGGGACTCACAGTTGACAAAAACTTGAACTTTATAAAACACATCGAGCAAACAACGGCCAAGGTCATCAACATCTACAAAGCAGTGAGCAGAACGGCAGAGCCCAATGGGGCCTAAACCCGGATATTATAAGAACTATATACATAGCGGTAATCGAACCCATACTGCTGTACGGGTCTAATGTCTGGGGCATGAGCGCTCAACGTAAGCAAACCAGAACCAGACTCGACAGAATCACCAGACTTTTCGCTAACCTCATAAGTAAATCACACCGCACTTCCTCCTTAATGTCTGGTTGTATTCTGTCGGGAATTCTCCCCCTAGACCTTAGAGCTGTGGAGCAAAGGGAGCTCTACTTAGTGAAAAGGGGTAAGCCCCTGCCAACTCTCCCTGGAAGGGAGCTCGAAAAGAGGGCGAGCCCATTCCTTCTTCCACACCCCGCTCTCCGAGAGAAACTTGAGTTTGATGAACCGACGGACGGGCCGAACTAGAAAAGGTAGACACACACGGAACGTAAATTAACACAGACGGGAGCAAGCTTGAGGGCAAAGTGGGTGGCGCGGTGACATACTGGCAGGACGGCAGGGAAACGGGACATGCTAAGTTCTCGCTGCCGGACTACTGCAGCGTGTTCCAGGCGGAGATGGTGGCCATTTACAGAGCCCTCAAACTTATGACAACGAAGAAATCCCTAGAAACAGCAGCAGTGCTCAGCGACTCGAAATCGGCACTAATGTGCCTTGGCGACCCGAACGGCCTGAATCCCGTAGCTCTAAAAATAAGAGAAAAGATTGCAGATCTCAAAGCCACTGGGGGAAATATAAACTTGTACTGGGTTAAAGCACATGACACGATCCCTGGCAATGAGAGAGCGGACGAACTAGCTAAGGAAGCAGCAATAAAACTAAAAGCTAGACACGCATACGACCCGTTCCCGCTCTCTCATGCCAAAGGAACCTGAGAGATGCAACAATTTTAGAATGGCAGAAAAGATATGAAGGAGCTGCCGCGGGCGGAACAACCAAGATGTTCTTCCCTGATGCGAGAAAGGCCTACAGAATAATCAATAAGATTAAAATAGACAACTGCATGGCACAATTATTCACCGGACACGGAGGTTTTAGGTCGTACCTCTACAAAAGGAAAATCTGCAGCACCCCGTATTGTGAATGTGACGACGAAACCGAAGAAACAGTAGAACACATCCTGTTCGACTGCCCGAAGTATAGTATCTTAAGACACGATATAGAAAACGAGACAGACACTAACATAAAAAAGCACAACCTGCCCCTTCTCATCGAGGATGACTGCTACAGGAACAAGTTCTTGACTTATGCAAGGAAAGTCGTCCAAAAAGCTGGTGTGCCAAACGGGGCGAAATACAATTAGCAGGACCAGAGGGAGTGCTACTGGCTGGGACCTGCGTGAGTTCCGAGTCCACAGTCGCACTGGCTTCCGCCAGTCGACCAAGGGCCCAGCCGGGACCCACCACCTCTATCCCTCCCCGACCCCGACCCTCCCCTTCCCAATTATTATATTATTATTATGAAATTATTATAGCAAATTATCATATTATTATTATTGAATTGAAATGTATCGAACTTAAATTAGATGTAATTAGATGAACTTAAATTCGAAAATTATTGTATTATTATTAGGAAATTATTAAATCAAATTATCATTTTATTATTATTGAATTGAAATGTATCGAACTTAAATTAGATGTAATCGAACTTAAATTCGAAAAATTATTGTATTATTATTCACTTCACACTCACTTCAGCCTATCGCAGTCCACTGCTGGACATAGGCCTCCCCAAGTTCGCGCCACACATCCCGGTCTTCCGCAATCCTCATCCAGCCTACACCGGCAATCTTACGTAGATCGTCGGTCCAACGGGCCGGAGGACGTCCCACACTGCGTTTGCCAAGACGCGGTCTCCACTCTAGGACCCGTCTACTCCAACGGCCATCGGTCCTGCGACACAGATGACCAGCCCACTGCCACTTCAACTTGCTAATTCTGTGGGCTATGTCGGTTACCTTCGTTCTCTCGCGGATAGTCTCATTTCTAATCCTGTCTTTGAGAGAGACCCCAAGCATAGCCCGTTCCATTGCACGTTGAGCGACTTTAAACTTGTGGACCAGTCCCTTGGTCAGTGTCCACGTCTCGGCTCCGTATGTTAACACAGGCAGGACGCATTGCTCGAAAACTTTTGTCTTCAAGCATTGCGGAATCTTCGAAGTGAAGACTCGACGGAGTCTGCCAAAAGCCGCCCAGCCCAACCGAATCCTCCTATCGGCCTCCTTCTCGAAGTTGTTGCGGCCTAGTTGGATAGTATGGCCTAGGTAAATATAATCCTGAACAACTTCGAGAAGGGTACCATCGACCGATACCGGTATCGGTATGACCTGGTTGTTAAACATAACTTTCGTCTTATCCAAGTTCATACAGAGACCGACACGTCGGGAGGACTCGTTTAGGCCGGCCAGCATTTGGCCTAACCCATCCAGCGTCTCCGCAAAGATGACAATATCGTCGGCGAAACGAAGGTGAGAGATGAATTCACCGTTGACGTTGATGCCCCGTTCCCCCCAATCCAAGGTCTTAAAAACATCCTCTAGCGCAATGGTAAACAGTTTCGGTGATATTACATCCCCCTGTCTTACCCCGCGCCGGAGGGAAATAGGTCTTGTTCTTTGGTCATTGACATGAACGGTCATCGTCGCCGCGTCGTACATAGATTTTAGTACCTGGTTTCTCCCCAATGGTCTTTGGAAAACTTTGGACCCCCTATTCTGCTCAATCAGAGTAGCAACCTCTCTCGTATTTGAGCAGCGGAGGTCTCGGCGAATAATTTTCCGTACCCTCTTGGAAAGTATTATTATTAGCAAATTATTATATCAATCATCATATTATTACTATTGAATTGAAATGTATCGAACTTAAATTAGATGTAGTCTAACTTAAGTTAGAAAATTATTATACTATTATTAGGCAATTATTGTGTCAAATTATTATTATTATTATTGAATTTAAATGTACTGGCATAAGCGTTGCGTAAGAAAAAGGCAACGATAAAAAAAAAAAAAAACATGTCGCTTGCGACATTTATAGACATTAAAGAAAGAAATCGATTTATAAATATCAGAATCTAATATCCGAAGGAATTTTATCAAATTTTAAAGACGTGATACATATTTGAATACTTTGTTACAGTTAATGCAATATTGGTCTTGGTCTCGGCGGTTAAGGAAAATTCTTCGCCTTTATGGGAAAAGAAGATTGAACGGTAAATTACAACAGTGGATAAATTTTATTTTTTGGTACATGAGGAACCTCGCATTGTTTAGATAAAGCAAGCACCGAGCAATCATCTCACTCAGAGAAAATACAGCTATTTCTATGCTAATAAGCGAACAAGGTGTAAATTCATTTTCATCGCAAAAGCCATTTGTCGTCCTTGGCGTCTTCAATAACATGCGTGAGGGCACCCGAAGCCGCGAATCGAATTAGGATAGAAATGAGGCCGATACGTGTAATAAATATCTCCAAAATACGCGTAACGAGATTCATTCGGAACGCGACCTTGGTTATGATTATGCTGCGAGTGCTTTGTTACGTTATTAATTTCAATATATATTCTGCTGAGAGTAAAATTATAGCTCTCCCAAGACCGTGAATGTTGTAAAGTATCCGAAACGACGGGCATCTAAAAAACTTAATAAACCGCGATAAAATCCGATAAAGTTGTTTCATTACATTTTTAATATTACCTTATATTAATATGGAAATATTAAAAATATACATAAATTCAATTTCTCTGGCTCCAAAATTAAAAATACCTCGTTACAATTGTTCCTTTTTTTTCTCCTTGTCTTTGTAGTATTAACAATGACTATATTTATAATTCGTTCGTTGTAGTAGGTATGTAAGGTAAATATCATCTTGACATGTGACTCGATGCAGTGTTACTATGAAGTATATATTAAACCTTCGAACTTTCTAATAATTTATTTCCAAAATTAAATTAATTCATACACGAGCAAAAACACAATCTACACTTCCACACCGACAGTAGCGTAGGCTTGAGCGACTAAAATGATCACCACAAAACTAAATTACATTTCGAAGCACGCTGAACGATTACAAAATCTTTTCAATATAGAACAATACGCGCAGTACGAGAACGCAATTAAAATAAAACGGAACCGTCGTAATTGTTACAAAGAATAACGTATTCATTAATCCTTCCAGTATCCGAGGAGGAGTGCTCTCGGGCCGGTTAATAAACACTCGTCGCCAGGACGTGAGCCGGCTTTTTAATTCCGACCGCAAATAACCTCGCGTATAATACCTACCGAGCCCGAGCCCCGCGCTCGACCACTTGTGCGCTGGCAACATACTGGGTTTTTTCTCTTCAAACATGTTTCCGCTGCGATTGTTCTCAATTGATTGTTGAACTACATAAGTACACGTTCTAAAGAACGAGATTAAAAGTAACTTAGTGAAACGACTAGCCATGTTTTATATAGTTTAAACATAAAACTTAATGTTTTCTTAGGCGTAAGATAACAACGTATAATATTAACCTAACCCCGCTTTGTACTATGGAACTTTTAATGACTTGAATTGAATATTATTTCTCAATTTCTAGCGATATAAGATTTCAAGTATTTTAATATAACGTGTACCTTTTAATTCAACTTCGACATTTGGTTGTAGACATAACATAAAAAATTTAATACAGTTGTTTTTTAACAGGCTAAATACATTTATACACATGTCATTTACACATCTTTTGACTGATTACTTACTCCATAATCACCTGCAATTAACTCACGACACCAAATCGTTTATACTGTACCTTAATATCATATAAACTCATCACCAATCCAAATGAACTTACCTGTAACAAAAAGTTGCAAAAATTAGAAAATAATGATGAAAATTGTTAATTCGCTCCACGTGGAAAGAAACACAAAGATAAAGGGCAAAAAATATATCCAGAATATCTTTAAATAGATAAACCGGTTTTTCTGTCTTGTCCGATAACTGAAAATATTGGATTAATTATAATAACCGGTCATTTACAAAAAAGTTTACTGGGATCAAAATATGCAAAATTTTATTCTCTACAATAATGTTCTCAAAATCTTTTGGTTTAAAGTCCATAGTTTCCAAGATATCGCCGAAAACCTTGTTTTCAAGATGGCGCTTGAAGCTTCACCTGAATCTGTCAGCACTGTAATTTTACGCTCAGTAAGTAATCCTAAACATTATATTAAAAAAAATTAAATGCGATGAAATTTAGTGCGAGGTTAAATTCCAATTTTACTGGCCTACAAGGAATTTATTAAATATAAAACTTTGAAAATTTATCGCGAAATTTTTACTTAACTAAGTAATTGAATAAAATAAAAGTTATATTTTATAAATTTACCGACTCACTCGAAAAGTTGGCAAACAATTATTGTCTTTCAAGGAATTTGATTACACGATGTTAAACGAAGCAGCTGAATTTGACGTTTATTTACCTAATTGGGAATTAGTTCTACGCTTCGTACTGCTTCTGTAAATTTGCTCGAGACCCTACTGAATCACCTTTAATAACCCGTTGTTGAAATTATCTAAATATTATAAGTACGTTTGATTAAAGCTCTACAACTCTGCTATTATAACAACCTAATAATTATAGTTTGCTTTTAACTTACAGACAATATTTATATTTACAGTTCTCGTATTATATAAGCTTCAAAACACTTGGAACAATTACAAAACTCTGATCTAATAAAAATTCAAGTGAAAATTCTAACAAAGTCGGTATTTCTTTGCCTGTTATAGGTTAAAAAGTCCGAGATACTATGTCACATGTGTATCTCGTACAGGTAAGTCATTTATTTATTTATTAAAATATCGTTTACTCTTTTCTCAAGAGTTGTGATGATCAGTCCAATATTAGCCGATATGGCATAAAAGTCAAATCTTTACAAAAAGAACAACTCTCCAGCTCCGGTAACAACAGCGTCCTACACTTAATTTTCATTTAATAGGCGGTTTAAAAGGAGATTAAAGTGAATAATTTAGAGGTGGTAACACGACGGAGACACGTTGTAATTGTGCTATATTTACGTTGGGAGTACTAATGCTGGTAATTATGACACGCGGATGACCAGCGTCCAGTGCGACACCCGCTGATTAGATTATAATCAATTCGCAATCAAGCCGTCAGCCGCAGGAGCTGCAAACATTTTCCTTTCACAACGCAACTTCGGGACGTAATTTCATTTCGAGAGGCCTAAATTATTTACCATTACCGAATTTGCCGGTCTCGGTCTCAACGAGGTCTCCGCCCCCGACTCCGCGAACCGCAAATGACGGAAATAAAATCAGGCACGAGTGGACCTCGGTGCTCACGAGCGTAAATTAACTTCTACCGTTTATGCCGATGAGAAATTGTTCGAAACTTACCGATGAAAACCTTTCAGAATGTCGAAAACTTTGAGCAGTTTTATTGAATTTGTGACGTTTTGAATAAGGTATGAAAGTAAGTAGTGAGGTAAGTTAAAGAAAGAGTAAGAGTTAAATAAAGTTCTATCCTTATGTTGTAAGACACCCAGCGTTGTTAATAATATTAAAAACATTCGTATTTCTTTTTTAACCGACTTCAAAAAAGGAGGATGTTTATATATATATATATACCGATTTTGATTTTTTTGTTGGAAAGGAGATATCCCTAGTTTGGTACCGTCCGATATATCCGCCAACCCGCATTGGAGCAGCGTAGTTGATTAAGCTCTGATCCTTCTCCTACATGGGGAAAGAGGCCTATGCCCAGTAGTTGGATATTACAGGCTGAAGCGATTGTATATAAACTTTAAACGTTTTTTCATCACTTCAGCTTATCCACTGCTGGACATAGGCCTCCACAATTACACGCCAAAAACGGCGTGAACTCATGTGTGTTGCCCATAGTTACCACGCAGGGCAGAGCTGGCTTTGTCGCGCCGAAGACACTGCTGCCCGTTTTTGGCCTGTGTATTAAGTACAGAGCCAGCATTTGGATGGTTATCCTGCCATCGGTCGGCTTTATAAGTTCCAAGGTGGTAGTAGAACTGTGTTATCCCTTAGTCGCCTCTTACGACACCCACGGGAAGAGAGGGTGTGGCTATATTCTTTACTGCCGTAACCACACCGCAGACGTTTTCAAAGAGCAAATTTTAAATAACAAACCGAACAAATTTATAATCATATCTTCCTGAAATAAAACACGCCCAAAATATTGAAAAAGTATTTCTGAGGTAATAGAACAAGGCTACGAGTTATCGACCATCGTGAAAGTGATACTAATTGAACAAAAGTTGGTTCAACTGGTATCGTAAGCCAAGAAGACGGCTGAGTGTTACATTACCAATGATATTTTAATGCAATAACGTTCATATTACGTTATCCCATAAGCGTTGGTATCTTTTTACTAACGTTGCATGTAACCATAAAGACTAAAGTCTGAAGATTCACACGAAAAAATTTAGCACCTTTCCACGAAAATGCCACATATTCCAATTGATTCATTAGGCCAATCACGTTCGTGCCTGATTCACAATATTCATTACTAGCGCGATCAAGATAAAAATAATAAGTCTTAAAGTGTTGAAACACGGCCAGATTTTATGTTATCCGATGATGAGAGTTTGAACGGCGGATTCCTATTAATTAGAGTACCGCAGTCCATAGCTATGAGTTAATAAAACATTACACTTATTAATAAGAATTAATAAACGCTTCACACTCAACGGATCCCCCAGTAGAATTTTCTCCTGTGTTGGGGGTCCGGAAACAGACACAGTACACAAACACAACGCCCAGACCACAACTAACATCTATATGGTGGATACAAATGTCTGTCGTTAGCGGGAATCGATCCCGCGACCGCCAGCGCAACAGCCAGTGCTATTACCGCTGCGCCTACACGTTGTCAAATTATTAATGGATGTTACTATTAACACCACAAGCTAACGGAGCGACAAAACATGGAGTAGGATTGCCGATCCTCGACATCTAATAACAGTTTATGTTCCGACGCGACGTCTTTATCAAACTTGATGACGAATGTAATCATAAACCAGGTTTATTTCAGCTACTGCTGTATTTTAACAGTATTTTTTATTATTATGTACAGATTATTTATTGTATGTTACTTTCATACTTCTACATTTTATTTACACATGCTAATAAGTATTGATAAAACTGTATATGAATATATTACTTCTAAACGTTTGCAATATTTTAGTATTTCAATAAAAATTGGTTATAAAATACATATATATTCAAAAAACATAAGCTGTGCCCACGACTTTGTCCGCGTGGAATTTAACAAAACAAGTTATTGTTCTGTTCGCAGTTATAAAATAAATAAATTTCTTAAATAAAAGTAGCCCAAGTTACTCCTTATTACATCAGTTATCTGCCAGTGAAAGTCCCGTCAAAATCGGTCCAGCTGTTTCAGAGATTAGGCGGAACAAACAGACAGACAGACAAAGGGACAGACAGACAAAAATTGTAAAAAATGTTATTTTGGTATATGTACCGTGCATACATCCATATGCATTAAGTAAAAAGCGGTTATTTTAATATTACAAACAGACACTCCAATTATTAGTATTTCTGTAGAGTATAGATTTAAATTTAGAATTTAAGTAAATCCTTAATTTATTTTAAACGTTAATAAAAATCCTCGCTTACAGTTAAATCGAAATACTAGATTTTTTCTTTCTTTTGTTATGCTTATATGAATGTAATATACTTAATTTTTTTTTATAACCAACAGAACAAAAATAACTAATTTAACAAGAAATATCACAAAAAAGGACAGCAAAAAGCAATTATTCTGAGAAAAGTTTTACAAGTGAATAATTCCCATATAAAACGTAAAAAATTTAAAATTTTCTCGAATGAAATATCTGGCTTCAATAACAAATAGTAGTTGGAATATCGCTGAAGACTTCCAGCTCGATCTCCTAATTACGCCGGAACTAATCAAACTCCCAAGAAGAAGGAAACGAAACAACGGCTCTGAGCTCTAATTATTTCTTGCCCCCTAAACCCACAGAGATTGGTTCACAATAGAGCGTAGCGTGCTCAGCAATAACTAAAAACGTAAAAGCTTTTAGCCGTTATAAAACATGCAAAGTTACAACAAATAGAGGATCAAAATGTTGCTCCAGATTATTTCGATAAGCGTTGTTTTACTAAGTTACAGGAAGGGTCCGATGTGGGTGATGTAAAGGGTGTGAGTTCGGATCTATTGGGGATTACGAGGAACTATAAAATAATAATCATTTAACTTCAAATGCATGTCAATTAAAACTTATCTAGTCTCCCATAATATTGACTTCCTTTGTAACAATAAAGTGACTTTCTGTTCCCTTCATGATTAAAATATTGCTAATGAAACTTGATTACGAGGTGGACGCGCGTCCTCTACAAACACTTCACTCCCCAGAGGTCACCAAAAACATGTAATTTCTTTGGAAAATAAAAAATTCTCAAAGCATATTTATTATTCGCGTCGAAAAGAATAATTTAGGAATTTCAAATTTAAATATAATATCAAAATACATGAATGAATTGAGTGAGTAATTATGTGTGGGTAAATTATTTTAACAACAATACAGACATCAGTTCAACTTCTACTAGAATTAGGAAACAAAGTCACACTTGTATAAATACATTACTTTTATGAGTGTCTCTTTGTAATATTAAAATAACCGCTTTTTACTTGATTTATACACCAAAATAACATTTTTACAATTTTTGTCTATCTGTCTGTTTGTTCCGGCTAATCTCTGAAACGGCTAGACCGATTTTGATGGGACTTTTTGAGTAACTTAAGCTGCTTTTATTTAAGCTTTTTTTTATAATTGCGAACTGAACAATAATTATTTTATTAGGTTACACGCGGACGAAGTTGCCGGCACAGCTAGTCGATAATAAAACTTAAATAAGTGTTATAAATAGTTCATTATATATAACATGTGTCATGTTCGTCAAAGTATATTTGTGTTTCGTCATCAAGGTTAATATAATCATCACTTGATATAGTTATCACTTGGAATGGAATATGAACAGTAACAAAGATAAATGTTTTACTTACTATCTATTAGAGATGTCGAGAGATGGTATTCGCTAGAGAATCTGAACATTTTGATTACGTTATCGAAGTTCAGTGTTGTTGTTGTATGTTTTATACCAAATTCGTTCAATTCCAAAAAGCAAAAATGTTTTTCCAATAATCTATAAACTCTTCCGTGACATGTTATTCTCCTGTTACCACTTATGAGTGATGAATTGGTCGACAATTTTCTTAACCCACTCGTAGTTGTTGTGTTATATTATGTTACCAGGTGTAGTCGTTAGAATTAACAGCAGAATTATTCGTAGCACTCGCTACACCAGGGATTTGTGCGTAGATTGAAGAAAACCTTGGAAACGCTTGTTTGCCCCTTTAAGCTATAGTATTTTTCCTCGATGTTAGCGCAGCCTGAAATTAAGTATTGAATTTTCCATTCTGACTATGACAACATCTGTGAAGTCATATAGTCAGTTGCTGGTTGGCGAGTAGCGTCATGTGCAAATTAGATCACTTTTGAAATGTTTAGGCGTTATTGTATGGTATTAATAGTAATATTATAGCATAAAATAATAATGACTGTTTAACGAGAACAACTTCAAAACTAATCAATAAAATACATTTTAATCAACTCGCTGTCATTCATTTGGTGTCAAGCTTATATAAAAGCAGATTTAATAATTAATACAATTAATGTAAATAGTATTACGAGCTGAAAATTGTTTTAAGAGATTGTATCGAATTTTTCGCTGTCGTATTTTCCGGAAAACTCATTTTCGTAATGCACGAAAAATTTTATACTACATAACCTCGTTACATTTAATAGAATTCAGAGGTCGTATGAGACGTCTAAAATTCATTTATATGAATTACGCCGCGTTACACAATATATAATATACTATTTAACATATTTTTATAAAGCACTAGGTAATGTAAGTTTTGCAATTTTAGTTCTATAAATACATTTATTACGGAAAATTTTAACGTGCATATAAATGTTGATGTATAAATTGCATGATAACGTTTTTACAAATATACTTGTTTATTTTGGTATTCTTTTTGAAAAATACTTACATTCAATAGTTGACACTATGAATGTTCCGAAGCCGACACACAAGTTTTGATAAAAAGTCCAGCTTCGCGAAAATTGGGCTTATCACGAGGATCTACATATTGGGAATCTTTTACCCGGACCGTAAGCGGATACGTCGAGAAAAGAAAAGCTAAAAAGGTTTCCTTACATAGAAAATTTTACTTTTATGTACTTATGTAATGTTACAAATCTTAGTAGTTTGAGAATTCGCTAACAATTAACATTAAATTATAATCAGATTAGCATTTAGAATCCTAGTTGCTGGCATCATTGTAATTCATAGTGGTAAGCTTATTTCCGCTAGAGTAAGTTAAATATCTCGGAATGTTTCGGCCGTCTTCCTGAACAGTACTAAATTCTGTTAAATCCCCCTCCGACCCGTTCAGGGAGAATGTTTTATTCATAATCTAAGCAGAAGCTTCTAAAATAGCGATTCGCTGAAGTTCATTAAAATCCAGCCGCAGTGAATATCAAACAAGCTGACTGTCACCTCGAGACTCAGGTCGTCGTTAGACCGACGGTCTACTGGTAGCGGCGATATGTCGCACTATAGCTCGTCGTTCGCTCTATTACAACAACTTGTTTGTTTTCTGGTGAAGGATTGAGTTATATGATTTATCTAATTGTGGCTCAGTATTGTATATTGTAAATTCCCTAAAAATCCCATTGAATTTAGAGATAATAATGATATAATGATAAAAAATAGCCATTGTCCTAGCTCTTTGTATGGACTCAAATCAAGCCAAATTTAATTGATATTCATTGAGTAGTTTCGTTGTGAATTTGTGAAACAGTATCGATCAGCAGCATATACAGCAGCGGTCGGCAACTTTTTGGCTGGCAAGAGCCACAAGGTGGACAATAAACTAAAGGCGGGGGGCCACACTTGAAAAAACATTCAAGGGCCGCGTGTTGCTGACCGCTGGATTACAGAATGCCTCTGATAAGAAATTTAAATTATCTTGTAAGGTACAATGCGTACACAACTGGTGCCACAAAAGTTTTATAAGAAGTAGAAATTTTTTATTAGAATTCTAAACAGCTCTAGAGTATGTACCATGTAATATCATTAATAATAACAAATTAAATATTCAGAATGTCGATATACAATTCCGGATTGTTAAATATTACATTTACATATCAACGCATTTTTCCACAACGTTTATAACTGACGTTTTCATTGCTTACAAGTAACATTGTACTTAAACAGTAAAGTAAGTTTGTCAGACTTTTATAACACTTCGAATTTTTGATGGACTTTGTTGAACTTCGTCAAGATTGTACGCGTTCTATTCAGTAACAAGCATTAAAACAAGGCGACAACAAAACGGATCAATGTTTTTGAAAAAGTATTTAATAAAATGTAAACGCGTTTACTGAACGCGCTGAAAAGTTCGGCGTTGAAATAATTCAATTTCAGCGATCACTTAATTTCACAATGATTACGGCAATGCATACTTTAGTGCCTACCGTCTTTATACACTGTATTTTTAATTTCAATAATTTTAAATAATAATAATTTATATATATATATATATATATATATATATATATATATATATATATATATATATATATATATATTTTACTTTTATTGAAAAGAATGGTGGATATAATAGAAAAAAAAACAACCTGTGCCAACTCGAAATTTACATAATATAATCAATGCAAATGTTACATTTCATGACCACAAACCCATTGTAAACACTTTTAGCCAACATCAATTTTTAACAATTCGAAAAGTACTATGTAAATACACATACGTATTACAAACGCCAGTGTGTGCTCAAATATTAAAATTTCATTTAAATTCGGCTTCGGACCGAAAACTAAAAAATAAGCAAATAGCGTAACATTGCTCGCATATCTGCACATAATCTCCATCGACGTACTCCCGAGTTGGTTATTGTTAGGAATAGAACGGAGCGGGTATTGCCGGACTGTTGCGTAAAAGTAACAACTGCGACTACAATGCAGTTTGAAACATGTTTAATCTTACTTTGTTGAACGGCACTCCACTAATACGGCGTTCAGTCGGATTATATGCTCGGATTATATAGCCGTATAAACGGTCGAATGCGCCTTGCCACACAACATACAGATTGAAATTTTTGTCAATAGATAACTAAGTGGTCATCCAAATGGCCAGTCACAAACAATACGAATTAAAAAAAATGAAGTTAATCATTATATTTTTATATATACTTTTTTTAAACTAAGGATTGTGTCATCATACAAAAAAAAGACTCAAGTCCAGTTAGTGAGATATTGCATTTACAATTACCAAATAAAAATTACCAAAACTCTTACCCACAGCATTCTTTGGGCATTTCTTGGTTCTTTAACTTTTTTTACCCCCAATTCCCCCAGGATATTGTCAATTGAGGATATGTTCATTCACATAACAATCAAAAGAAAAAATATCTATACAATAAACATCTTATTTTCTAAAAATAAAAATAAAAAGTATTAAATTAATGTAATAAAATATTTTTATTTTATGAACTGGTAAATTATTAGTAATAGAAAAAAAAAAAACAAAAGGAATATTGAATTTAGTCGAGAGAGTGTTATTAATATTACTGGTACCTCTCGGCCCTACGAGCTCTGGGATTAAATATGTACAGGATGAATATTACAGTGGTCGAGACGATAAAACATTCAGACGCTGTTCCGGAAAATATAAAAGCTGACCTCAAGCGCCCCGTGTCTACAGTTGTTTCGACAGTGACGGAGGCGCGCGAGGTAATTGTTGCCAGTACTAACAATATTTAGGTACTTATCAAATCAACTATTAAAATTATTTCCTATAAAATATTTTGCACGTCTTATTCAGGATTCATCAAGGACTGCAGCGATTTCACGTCAGTCGGGAAGTAAAATTTAAGGTTAAATGGATTTCATTGACTTAATAAAGACACAAGAAGATTTACCAAAATGTTTTACATGAAACAGTAGAAACAAAATTATCCTTCGAAAACATAAATGAAAACAACTGTAAATTACTCAGAGGGTAAACATAACAAAAAAAATAAAAAAATAAAAAAAAAAATAATGCAACTTTACTTCAAGTTAAAAAGCACTTTTCTTTACACTCAATTAAAAAAAAAAAAAAAAAACGGTATTATCTTAATCGTAATTCTTTCGAATCAACGACCTTTTATAAAACGCACGTCGAAGAAAAAGTTCGAGTACTCGAGTCTTATTTTTCATTTAAAATTTTAAGAGACCTAGATAATTAATAATTATAAAAGGGAGAGTATAATTCTCATAATTACTTCAATTAAACATGTTTTTTATTTTTTCGAGTAAATCAACAAATTTCCCCAGCTTTCCCCGAAAGGCGGACAAGCACGAATTCTTAATACATAATTAAATTATGGTGATTTGCCGAGGGCCGCATTACACGGTCGCTTGAGTCCAG
Organism: Melitaea cinxia; assembly: GCF_905220565.1. NCBI lineage: Eukaryota > Metazoa > Arthropoda > Insecta > Lepidoptera > Nymphalidae > Melitaea > Melitaea cinxia. The sequence goes on along the minus strand of NC_059412.1, from coordinate 536,709 downwards.
GCTTTGAGCGTTCTAATGTCCGGTACTTTGCATGTAGCCACTTTCAAGCCTCGTTTAAACTATGAGAGCAATTGTGCATTTTACTAGTCACATTTTGTTAGTTTTTCTCTTAGTTGTTTAAATAGAAGACTATTTCTTCAAGCGGTCCGACCGACAGAAATGTGAATAAGCTTGAAACAATTTGCGCGATGTTACGAAACGCCTTGCAATTACAATGTTCTCTTTGCTACTTATACTTCACGTAGTTCCTTTTCTTTGAGAAGTTAGTAACAAAAATTCTTCGAAAATTTTACTTTTGCAAAAAGATATTTATACTGATCCAAATATCTCATATTTTACATTGTGATTTATGTGGTCTATGCAATTTTTAAGTCGCGCGAGTCAAACGAGCGATTTGAACCTGCCGTGACAGCGCTGCTGCTGCTAGGCCAGCTTGCGCCAGGAAAATTAATTGATATAACACAGATCAATTTTGTACCGTGTCAACGGTAGTGTTTTAATTATATGATAAATGCCTTCAAGTTTTAATATTATCTAAAACTCGCATGTTTATAAATCTTAAGGCAAATTTTGTGAAAATAATATACTGAGTAATAAAATAAGTAATATAAATTTAGTTTACAATTGAAATCAAATTTCATTTTCAACATAAATGACTGAAACATTTAATCACTGTAAATTCGTACTTTTATAAAATTTGATGATGCCATGTAGAATGATGATCTGATGATAGATGATTGAAAAATCAAACAATACAATATTTATGGAATATAAACCAAACAAAACAATAAACTGAAAATTATTGCAAGTATAAATTTTATCGCTCTCAGAGGCACCGCTTGCAAGTTACGAGTATAAAAACGCAAAAAGGTAAATAAAAAACCACGCAATAATACCCATCTGTGAAGCTTAAAAAACTATTATCGAGTGAATCCTTAAATCGATAAAGGCGAACTAAATGAGATCCGCGACGCGAATGAACACCGCCTGAACTCGCGCCAGCTCCCGGCTCTAGTTAAATTAAACTTAATTACTTTCGATTGAATGTTTAGTTCGCGAGCGACCCTGAAATCCTCTTACCGCGACTAATGTGCCTGAACGCTGAACGCCTGTAAGCGATTTCTGAGTTTAGAATAGCTTAGTTACAATTTAGACTAATCGTTCGTTTAAAAATTGTCTTTGTTTTACAAGTATCACTCAGTAGTGCCATGTGGGTCTCCCCACCGTGCCTCGGAGAGCACGTGAAGCCGTCGGTCCCGGTTGTTATCATGTACACCTGATAGCGATCGTTACTCATAGTAGGGAATATATCCGCCAACCCGCATTGAAGCAGCGTAGTAGATTAAGCTCTGATCCTTCTCCTACATGGGGAAAGAGGCCTATGCCCAGTAGTGGGATGTTACAGGTTGAAGCGTAAGCGTACTTAGTAGTGTCTATCCACGTTTAAACATATCAAGAAAAGATTATCAAGATATTTGTCTACAACACTGCTGTGTTTTAGTTCTTATTTGTGTGCTTTTCGGAACCTCTGACCAACAATGTATTACGTTGTGAAAAAAGTATTCGAAATAATTTAAACACTAATGTTGTAGACGCAAAATCTTTTGAAATTTCATTCGTAATTCTAAAGCAAAACACATTCGTAACTTAATCACAATATGCACGTACATTTTATGTCGAATTTAAATGGAAGAACGGACCCCGATGAGAGTCGTCAAGCATTAATCATCTCTAACAACCGGAGCTGTTATTTCTACAACTTTATATTAAAATATTTTTACTATTAAAATGAATAAAATTTTAATGAATTCAGTAAAATGTTAGCCAATAGAGAAAAACCTCAATGAATTCAAAGCTTTTCTCGATTCGACCGATCGATGCAGCCTGTGATATCCCATTGCTGGGCATAGGCCTTTATCTCCGTGTAGGAGTAGAATTGAGCTTAATCCACCTGCTGCTCCCCTGCGGGTTGGCGGAAAGCTTTTCTACACAATTTTATTTAGCAGATAATGGCAAATCTGATAGTCGGCAATATGAGATTTTATGACTGATAATGTGGCGCTAGCGCCATCTGTCTGAGATAAGAATCTGTTGGCAAACCTGAAATGTCATGTTTCCTATATGTTGCTTACAATAACTGGCTTTGGCAGTCCGACACAGAGCAAAGTGTCTTTCTTTGTTTTACTGTTTTTCTTTGTTGTAGTATTTTCTTTTATTCTTATCACATCAACTAAAAATAGAAAAAAAGGTAAACAGCAAAAAACGAGCAGTATTACTACAACAGTATACAATCGGTATAATCGACATATTTATACACTGCTTGTGTATGAATACATTATTACGACATATTCGTTTCCATAGAAGTGGACGAGTCGTATGAGATATTCTTTTGTAGCTAGATACTCGTTGTTAACATGTTTCAATAGAGATAATCTAACCTCGATAGTCCAAATATAATTGAAGGAGGTCAAACGGATTAGCTTTTCAGTCAATCCATTCCTTTGGAAATATTACATCACTTGTAAATCCTTCGGGACCCGGCTAAATAATATCATGATATACAGACGGTTACAGAGATATTACTTTACGGTACACAGATATGATACGCTCATTTTTCTATTCATTTTAGTATAATAACTAATAAGATGATGACAATATTTTTTACATTACTTAGCTACCTTCTGAGATACAAAAAATAAAAATACAATACTTCAGATATAAAATATCCTGGAATGCATAAGTCAAATTTTGAATCTAAAATAATTAACTACAAAACTCATACATCACAAAGTAAAAATCTTACCGAGAACGCTTTGAGAAACACGAGGCACTGTATAATCCCTTCCATAGTGTCGCCGGTAAGGCAGAAAGTGCCAGTCAAGTGTCTACCCTTCTTATCGCCCAGGTGCGGTGCGGCGGCGAGACTAGCGTGCACGAGCGCGCCACGGGGGCGCGCGTCTCTGGTCGCGCCGAGCACGCCCGGCAGCGGCGCGCCCTCCATTAGCCGAGCGAGCGGGTCCATTCCCCGCGACACTACACTGCACTCATCACGCACTGCCGCGCATTACGTGTAACGATCCTACTAAGATGCTCTTTTACGTCTTACGAAATTATTTATATAACATTCTATTGACACTTAGCACATTTTAATCTTTATAGAATTTTTTGTAGCGTAAATTTCGACGAAGAGCGATAAAAAACAACTTGTAAGTTCTAATTTAATAAATTTGGCACTCTTAGCCCTTGTAAGTTATTGAGTCTGTTTTAAAAGCTAAATGGTCATAAAAATACAACCTTTTGGTTACGATAACAGTAATGAAGAGTTATTAGATTATCTTAGGATTAACTTATGATTTTATATTAAATAAGCCCTGTAAACACTTTGTTTATTATGATCTGTAGTCAATAACAAACTTTGGCACTGAGTAATATTTAGCGAGTAGTCTATTGGCAGAAAGTTATGGGCGGTCGATGTCGATTCGGGACGACACGGAGATTACAGAAGGTGTGACCGCGCGTTTATACAAACTCTTGCACTCCTCACATTTACACTTCCCTTCTTCCGGGTTCAAGCAGCCACTGTTCAGGAAGATGGTCACCAGCGAGTATATCAGTACAGCCATGCCGATCATCAAGTATATTTCCATATTGCACTCCTTGAATTGGCACTCGATGGAGAACGTAATTCATACAGCATATTATATTATTTGGCACATCGTTTTCAAAACGTTTATACCTGTTACGGAAGCAATAATTTTATAATGTAACCGTATCATTCAATTTGACACGATGAATATTATAACCTAACTGCAGAGCGTCTACATTAAACATTATCATAATCCATACTCAGCATAAAATAATGTCGCGTGTGTCATCATATTCTTAAGCTTGAAGATATTGTATGTGTGTGAGTGTATGTGTAATATATAGTTTAGCAAAATCGCCTTTTAAACCACGATGTGGACTCTTATAGAGTAATTGGTTCATTTAGAGAATCAATCAAAGCTTAATTACAAAATACGTTATAATGATAAGTTTTATTGGAAAAAACTGTCACGTTTCGCCGCACGAAACGTTGTAAGCATTTATTATTAAACGAAGTACGAATAAACTGCCAGAATCATCACCTTTTACTTAATTGTTAACTTTAAGACTTAATATCGACCCCTTCAAATTGTAATTAAATATATTTCAAATTATGAAGTACAAATTTAGCTCATATAACCTAAATAAACAAAGAAAGTTGCTGTTTCATCATTTTGATGTTTATTACACGGTACATAAAGGTATCTAATAATGAAGGTCTGTGTAATTCATCGACAAATGTCGACTCTGGACGGACAAATCGTAAACGTCGTACCCTTAACCGTAATCAATTTATACTAATATTATAGATACGAATATTACAAAATTTAAGGCAGACTGATATTTACGCTCTGAAATAACAAAAGGTTCTTTAAACACACCGACCTAAACTAAAACAAGCAGTAAACGTACCACCACAAAGATAAGTGAAGAATCTTCATACAGAAGTAATAGCTGCGCAAACATATATTAATGGTTGTTTCGTTTTTACACAATTTAGTCCGAAACCAATGGCTTTATTTGATCTCCGAAGCATGCCGAGAAGACCAACAAGGACAAACACCTCAGACCAAAACGAATACTGTATTAAAACAAATGTCTGTTTCGAGTGAAAATCGAATTTGCAACGGTCGGCGCTTTCATACTACTACTAGCTTGTACCCTGAAGTTTCACAGGCGTCAATTTGAGGAAAAAAGCCTATAACATCCCTCAGTAACTGTGCTATCTAACACAAAAATAATTTTTCAATTCGAAAGAGTAGTTCCTAAGATTAGCGTGTTTTAACAAACTACGGCACTTGATATTTCAAACAATTAAAATATAAATAGGTAATGAAAACTAGCCCCATTGATATGTTTCTCGTTGTTTCGAAAGTAAAATAAAGGTTTGTGTACATTTCAATAATTACCCACCATGACATAAATATATATTGCAAGTCTACTGTCTATTAGAAGCCAAAGGCAGTGTCGCATAAAATAAATAACGCAGAATCATAAACCTTTTTGAAGCATATCTTTTTAACGACAGTGAGGGATGATTCAAAGCTTCCGAATTCATGAGCCGACATCAATCGCACACATTGACAGGAATTTGCATACAAAAACCTCTCACGTCGTAAGATTTATGTAACTGATAAATCGGGAGCTCGTCACCGCCACGCTGCTATATTTCAGCAACACTAATTGTTGAATTCATAACACTCTATGCATTCGTCGATGAATCGAGTTAGTGGATTTTGTAGCAAATCAACTGGGATTTTGAATAGCATCCAAGTTAATGGTTCCATGCAAACAAGATTTTTTTAATAACATCGAATTGTGTGACTTGTTCATTAATTCAACCAACGGAGCGATCTGAACTTCATGATATATGTGCGAGAAAAAGGTAACATATTTGCAAATGAAAATTTATAGCGTAATTACGTTAAAACCATTGCACTTATAACTAATTTGAACATGAATCGACATTTTAAAATCACCTGTAATAAACTAGTAACATCAACGTGGTAGTGAAAGGTTACATTTGAGTTCGACTTTTCAATTCTCTCAAAGCGCGAGTACAAACGTTTTCATCGACTGCCTTCTTTGTCCGGATTCGCGAAACTTATCTTCACACACAGTTTAATAAAGCGAGACACACTACTTTACACCATTATAACGATAAGGGAGGGGGGGGGTGAAGAAAAAGATTTAGTATGTCATAAATGACGCTGTGTATAGCAAATAGTATCAGCAAAAAATTTCGTCGAAATCGTCAGAAACGGACAAATACTTAATCTTAAAGTGGCTCTCATTTAGGTTGTTGATTTTCGGAATCCGAAAAGCTCGGTAAATTGGAGCGAATCGGGTGACATAAGGCCGTGCCATAGCAAGACGCAGAGCAAACATTGGCGTCTGATTGCCCTCATTGTCCCGCTGCTTGCGATCCGCCGCGACCCAATCACTCCGCATTCACTCCCGCACTACTAAACCCGCCATTGTACGACAAATCAAATTATCGACAGCCGCCCCAAATAACTCATTCCAATGCCTTTCATTACAGGCTGAATCGTTGATAAGTTCCCTCTAAAATTGTTTTGTAAACAGAAAATCCCAAATGAAATTGACTCTTGGTTGTTATTTTAAATTGATAAACACAAGGGATTCTGAAAGTATTATCGATATGGAAAATTCTCGATATGTACCACATCACTGTAGTAAACGATCGATAAATTGTTACTCAGTGTTTAAACACTGTATTTTCTTTAAAAAAAATACCTTTCTTAATATTGGTACTCTTATATCTTTATATGTACGTTTACATCTAAGACAATCTCTACAAAAGCAAGAATACATGATAATGATAATATGACTCGTGTTATATAATATTAATTGAGACGTCTGATAACAAAGAGGGCAGACAAATGAAAAAGAGCCACTAAATAAAATCCGAGGAGAATGTGAAATAACCAAGAGGAATCTTACGGTCGTTATTATTGTACGTATTTGACCTTTCGGTGGAATTAATCACGGCTACCCTTTTGACAACGTCTACGTACGCATGGGCAGATTTAACGATATTAAATTGTTTGTGTACGTCGTTGAATTTCTTTGTCCATTTTTTTCAATATTTATTGTGTAAAGGTTCAACGGGTGGAAACCATCCCCACAATCTAATCCGATTTACAGAGATTTATCCGAGGTTCTTATTCAACCATGACATTCATGATATCGTCCAAGTTTACGAACGGACTGAGAGAAATTTATTATGTAGTAAAACTGTTGCTAAAACAGGAAGGCACTGTATCGGTGAGCAGGCTACTTCTTAAATTAAGCTTAATATACACGTAAACCTTCTCTCGAACTTCGTTCGAGAAATGTTATAAATGCAGATTGCGTCTGTTTACAGCAGTCAAGAAGCAGACTTCATGAAGCTTTTCAAAATGGAAGCCGAGAGTTTTTGGAGAAACTGACGAAGTAGTTTTGTAGCAAATCTATATGTTATTATTATATAACGTAGTTAACGTAAAAGAGCTTTCTCAAATAAAGTTAGCAATTTGACCTCTTCATCCCACACAGAACATTTTACCCAACTCGTAATTTCTTTCGAGAGTAAATCGCTTTTCAAGATAATCAAATCCAAAATTTCCCATAATATAAAAAAGTTAACGCTATAAAATATTAAAAGAGTAAGAAAAAGAGATTTTTCCAAAAACATTTATAAATTTAATGAAAGGTTTAAATGAACGTACTCATAACATCACATCAGATGAACAAATTCCTCTGACGCTCCATTCACAACGTGCAAATTAATAAACGTCGTTGTCTATATCTCGGAATATGAATGCGGCTCGGATCGCGCCAGTCGAGGCAAATGAAGCCTTCTCACTCGTGGGCGGCCGTTCTCTCGTGCAATCTGTCATCACGCCACGTGATCCAACTTGTTTTTGTTATGAGTTTTGCATTCACATTTTCGGAAGCCGTTTATGTGAGAGGAGATTTTGATATTTTGAGATTTTATTATTAGTCTAAGATACGAACTAGACGTGTATCTTTACCCAACTGTTTAATGGATTAAAAGAAAAGTTGGCTGGAAAATTCCTGGCCATATTATACCGGCAACTCTATGTTATCGTATTCGCAATATAACAGCGCTCATTTTGATGTAAGATTTATTTATTAAACATGTGTGTGAAAGTAACTAAAATAATATATATTAATATACCTGCTTATACCTGCCAACCCAGTAGTTATGCCAGGAAAATAATAGACAACCCATTATTTGCATTTTCTACAGACTTCATAATGTCGTTAGGTATTTTTGTTCTTTAAACTCTAAGGCATTTTGAAATAAAAATAAATTTTACAATTTCAATTACATATAACTTGTCCACAGGATTTTTCAGGCAACTTTTTCGCAAGTAAGTACTTTTCTAATACACTAAAATAAATATAAAATAATATTATTCATCTATTAAACAAATGGGTGAAGTTCGTCTCGTGTTTCGTATCTCCTAATATTTTAGTTATATTCCATTAATACGAAATTATAAATTTTCTCATTATTTTGAAGCTGGTTTTGTTTTATATTTGACATTAAAATTAAAGCTGATTATGTACTTAATTTTTTTTTAAATCTTCTTATAAATTTAGTAAGATTATTTAATTATGGAAAATGAATCAACACACTTAACTTCTTTCCATACTTATCAATGTTAGTAACTTATTTGTAAAGGCAGGAACTGTAAAGTTAGCGGCAAAGCGATGTTCAAACAGACCAGACTGCAGGATCAAAGGCGAATGTCGAAACAGAACTGCGTTAATATAAACAGCTCCCGAACTGTATTAGTGCAGTTGTACCGTCGACAACTTGACATGAGATAAACGATAACACATTTCGGCATAGTAAAATCTTCCAAAAGGCAATACATTAAGATAAGAAGATAATAGTGTTTGCTCGCAAACTAAAAAAAACGACTAAAATTACATCGACAAATGAGACAATGTAGGGATACCAAATAATTTTCAAGTAAATACGCGTTATCAAAGATTATTCAAAAGTTAGTAATCAAATACCGATCAAATTTAAATGAGACCAGATGACAAACATTAGCTTACGATTTAAGTAAGAATCATCAAAATATGTGAACCCACTGATATGTTATTCGGTATAATAAAACGTAGGGCGACGAAAAAAATAGTCAAAAATTTACTTATTACGTATTTACGCATTATAAGTCGAAAAGTACTTGTCAAATCTCAAATAAATTTAAATGGGACCACATGAAACGCAACACCTATCGATTTAAGAAAATCATCGAAATCGGTCCACCCCGTCAAAAGTTCTGAAATAACATACATTAAAAAAAATACAATCGAATTGAGAACCTCCTCCTTTTTTAAAGTCAGTTAAAGGGTAGATAAGCTAGGATTAGTTTATTTGAAACAGGCTCTTATTTATATGACGTATGAGAAAGATTAGTCGTCCTGACGATTCCAAAGTAAAAAAAAATACGAAAAAGGCGACGTCGAAATCCAATTTAATTCACTTTTTTTTTACTCTCGGTCTCCAATGACCTAAATTATTAATCACTTAATGGATTTCTACCGAAATAAATGTCGAAATGGTAGTTTATTTTGGCGAACGGGATATTGGCGAAGCGGGCGCACGGGGGTCGCGGGTAACGGGTAAAAACAAACGCAGGACTCAGCCACGCTGTGGCTCCACGGCTCACGGGTATTGATCACGGCAATCCATTCTGAACTTCCGGCCATCCCTCAATTAATCCTCCCCGGCATCATTTTTAATGGCTCCATTTCGATATTACTTTGCGTTTTAGCTTTCTGATTGATTTTATACGTACGTATTTTTTTTGCACGACTTGTATTTGTTTTCCTATAAATTACGTGAGTGTTATACTCAATAACAAATTATTCATACGCCAAATAAAATCCCGGTGAAATAAAATAACATATTAATACATACGTACTACATACTAAAATTTCTGTCTGAGACCTACTCGACTCGTATTATTGTTATTTACTATTGTTGGTAATAATTATAGTTGGAAAACTTTAAAAGCTCCCAATTTCAAACGTACACAAGATCTGCTCTTAAAAGGTAAGCATTGATGGTTTATTATAAGTTGTTATCCCTAGTAAATATTTTGCAAATGGAACAATTTCTCAACTTTTACCTTTGTTAATAAATAATTTATACGTCCGAAAACTGTCTCTAATAAAGTATTACAAGCGCCTTACGACCGTACTTTAGCGCGGGTGAGTAAACACAACTTGTCATTAATTTATTAAATAAACAAAGTAAGGGAGATTACCAGGTTGAGATAAAAACGGACTGAGTGCAATTAAGTTTCAAAATTGCTGAAATATACTATATTTATTTCTTCTTAACGCAAAAATGAAAGATCATTAGGAATCAAAATATATCAAACAAGTTTTAGTATTTACTTTTATTTCACATTTATTATTTACAACAGCAACAGCGACAACATTACAAACAACAGTTTAAGCGTAGCGGTTTATCGACAACACGCTATTAGGAATTGTACGAATCAAACCAAAGCGAGTTTACAACTTCAACTTCGATATTTAAATTTTTCCACATCACTAATTTTTTTTTTAGCATCTCGGCTTCTTTAGATAAATCAAATCCACACCAAGGCGGTGGATGCCCGACGTTCTGTAATCTAGAAGGGACGAACACGAAGGACATCAGTTAGGGGGGAGCTTTAAAGAAATTTTCTCGCTCCGCTAAACTTTCTCAATTAGGACCGGAGGGCCGACGCGACGCCCCGGCAACGATACTCGAAAAACTTGCGGAGCTGTCGGACATATATTTGAATTGACTATTCCAATCTTCTTGCGATCGAGTTTATTGAGTTTGAACTATTAAACCCAGATCACTGCAGCGTATTTATACCTGGAAATGTGGTTACGCAATATATTTTGAGTCGTGCATAACCTTGGTCACTAGTTCAAATTTGTTTTTTATCAAAAGTAGGTGTTTTAGCACTTCGCTCTTTTGTCAGCGTCGCCATTAACCGCTAGAAACCGTTTGGTTTCAAATAGGCTCAAGTGAGCGCAGATGTTTTTGAACCGAATGTCATCACTGGAAACTCGCTATATTCGAAATTATTCGTTCTTAGGCACTGACGACACGTAGAGGGAAACTAAGTTACCTGAATGCTGCTCGTCCTAATTTCAAGTCGAATTAATTAGATTCAGTAGTTTACCTTTTCAAGTAATTCGGCGACAATATTTCGAAATTATGTTAAATAAGAAGGACATGAAATTGAGTGAAAGGGATGAGTCAGTCAGTTTCTGTTCACAAGACATTCACATGGACATTAGCGGAACAAACAGCGGTTCGTTTGAAGTCGCGCGACGAGTGTGATGTCTTGATTAACGTGGCTTCGGCTTCGAACTGCTCGAGTGAAACTGGTTAAAGACTTATTCGATAATATTCATATAAAAATGTTACTAAATATGTAATTTAAATTTCTTTCAATCTGCCAGCAGCTTCGGTATGTACCTAGTCTCTAATAAAATACTGTTAAACCTTAATAACATTTTCAGTAACCGTATTATAATGTATTACATTTAAACCACGACTTAACATTCTGAAATCCTTCCCTAAGTCTATTAACTGGATATTGTACAAAATAAATAAAAGAATACGGTAAACCGCGGTCAAGAAATAAATATTTTACATCAGACCCTATTTCGAAAAACTTTCCGAAATAATATTTAAAGTGAAATCGCGTTTACGTTGTAATCAGAAACGGGGCTTATGAAATCTTGAGAGTTAATTTGAACCGAGATCAAAAGTCGCGGCGTATGACCTCGCTCGGTTAATGCGATACCCATTGCTTAAGCTGAGCTCGACTTACAGCTAAGTTCTATCGTTAGTGCTTGTACAAATCTCGAGCGTATCTCGCCTCTGACTTAACGTTACGTGGCTGTAAATATCGAACTAATCTCACACACGCGAGGATTGCCTCTATATATTACATTTAGTATATTTTATGCTAATCATAGAATAATTTGTAACGGGCAACATTATGTGACGTTGGGCGGAGAGGAGTGAGACGGAGGAGAGGCGGTGAGGGGTGGAGAGGAGAGGCGAGGTGTGGTGAGGAGAGGAGAGTCGAGTAGCTGTTCATTCTTTTTGGCGAGAGCGCGCTGATCGGACAAGAAATAATTTCGTACTTAGAATTAAAATTGTAAATTTAACTAAGAAATAAATCAAGTTAATTGTCAGTACGTTTTATTTTATCTACTTAAAATACCGGCGTTACAAATCAGAAGCGGGATCAACCCAAAATGAAGAGAACCAATGAACATCCAGGTCAAGCTGTACGAGCAAAAAGGAACCGGGACTGGCACGTAAGCGAATCCAATATCAATAACTTTAATAGTAAAACTCATTCTGCTTCTATAAAAAATTTGATAAAAATGAGGGTAGATAAAATAGTTAAAGAATGTTTGAACAATGATGGTGAAACGTTAAAATCTAGATACCCACGGTTACAAAATACTGAGAAGTTAGTTCCTGATTATGATCCGGATAGTCGTGATTTAAATATAAAAAGCTGGATTAATAAAATTGAACAATTAGGCATAATTTACAATTGGGACGATGAAACAAAATCATTTATTTTACAATCAAAATTACAAGGTCAGGCAAGGCAGTGGTTTAACAGATTAGATTCTTATGATCATTCTTGGGAGGAATGGAAAGCTATGATCATACGAGCTTTTCCACGTCATCATGATTATGCTTCATTGTTAGATGAACTTATGAATAGAAAGAAACTTTCATCAGAATCTATGACTAAGTATTTTCAAGAGAAATTAGCAATGTGTTATAGATGCCAACTGAGCGATCAAGCTGCCGTATCTTGTATTGTGCGAGGGCTGCCACAAGAACTCAGGGCAAATGCACTAGCATTCCAATGTCGCACTCCAGATGAGCTGTACGAGGGTTTTCTATCCGCCTTTGATTCTTACCAAGTTAATCATCAGAAATTACAGAATGATCCTGCTAAATCACTCGGATTGAATAAAACTTCCAGCGGGGAAGGGTCCAAAACTCAGTTTCACGTAAGAAAATCGCCGGTTTGCTACCGCTGTAATGAAGTAGGACACGTGGCTACTGCCTGTCAGTTACCTGATAAACGTAAGTGTTTTAGATGTGGTAAACTAGGTCACGTGGCGAGTGCGTGCCTTACTGCAAAAGATGATCACCAGAGCAGCGCGAAGGCGGTCCACCTGATATCAAATTTAAACAGCATGTACAAGAAGAATGTCAAGGTAAATGACATGTTCATCAAAGCTTATATAGATACGGGTAGCGAACTCAATATACTCTCTAAGGGGGCGTCCGATGCTTTGAAACTAAGGTTAGTCCCCACCAATACCGTTTTAAAAGGTTTTAATAGTAGCTCAGTTCGTGCAATAGGAGAAGTTCAGTTCGACCTTTTGGTAGATAAGCAGTTAATTAAAACCACGGCTGTCGTTACTGACGTAGATATGGGAGATATCGCCTTAATTATAGGGCAAACCATCATAAACCGCGAAGATATGATTTTTAAAGTTTCTAAATATGGAGTTACTTTATCTAGAATGTCTAATGCACCTAACGACTTAATGAATATAAATGTATGTGATGAAGCGAGCAATTTCAGAGTTGAACTAATTGAAAACACAACTGTACCGGTCGGAGACAACCTAGTTCGAGTGAGGGTTCAAGGAGCTGAGGGAGGAGACTATTGTACGAAGCCAAGACAGTACAGCATGGGCAACGTTACCTACGCTATAGCCAGCGCAGTACTTCGAAATGGCGAGGGCTACGTCAGGGTCTGCAACATAGGATCAGATGCTATTACTTGGAGGAAGGGCATGACGGTTACCAGAGCTGAGAAGTGTACATCAGACTTTGAGGTGAGTGCAAATAATTTAGAATTGAGGAGAGATGAGTTACGAAACAATTTTGATAAAGAGTTAGAGAAATTAGATGTAGGAAACATAGGAGAATTTTACAATTGTGAATTGATTAAACTTTTAAAATCATATAGAATTTGTTTTGCTAGTACGAACAGGGAAATAGGTTGCACTAATTTAGGTGAAATGAATATTGAACTAAATACAAATAAACCTGTAGTTCGAAAACCCTATAGATTAGCGCATTCAGAGAGACAAATAGTGAGGAAATTAGTCGATGATTTAATGAGTGGAGGAATTATAAGGGAATCCAATTCAGAGTATGCATCTCCGATTATACTTGTGCGTAAGAAAAATGGTGACTATAGACTATGTGTGGATTATAGGGATTTAAATGCCATTACAATCAAAGATCGTTTTCCTATGCCCCACATTGACGACCAGTTAGCTAAGTTGTCAGGTAAAAATTGTTTTACGAGCTTAGATCTATTTTCGGGCTATCGTCATGTTAAAATTCACCCTAACTCTGTAAATAAGACGGCTTTTATTACACCAGATGGTCTGTACGAATACTTGAGGGTACCGTTTGGACTGGCCAACGCACCATCGGTATTCATGCGTGTTATTCAAAAACTAGTAAAACTTGTAGGTAGTAATGACATCGTTACATTTATGGATGACATGTTATTATCGACTTCTTGTATCTCTGATGGTTTGAAATTACTCGAAAAAGTTTTTATTCAATTAAAGAAAGCCGATTTAAAATTAAATTTAAAGAAATGTTCGTTTCTTAAGTCTAGTGTTTCTTTTCTTGGCCACGAAATTAGTTCGAATGGTATTAGGGCGGGTACTCAAAAAATTAACGCAGTATTTAATTTTCCTAAGCCTAGTAATTTACATCAATTGCGTCAATTCATAGGTTTATGTAGTTATTTTAGAAAGTACATAAATAAATTTGCCCTTATAGTAAAACCATTAACCGACTTGACAAAAAAGTCTTCGGAATGGTCATGGGGTGATAAACAAGATTATAGTTTTAACGAAATAAAACAAAAATTATGTTCACGACCAGTGCTTGCTCTATATGATCCATTGTTACCTTGTGAAATTCATACAGACGCGAGTAAAATCGGTATTGCGGGTATATTATTTCAGTTACAAAATGAACGCGAATTGAAACCAGTATTTTATTTCAGTAGAGTAACTTCACGTGAAGAATCAATGTATCACAGTTACGAACTAGAAACATTAGCTGTTGTAGACATTAAAACATTTTCGAGTGTATATACTGGGACATTCGGTTAAAGTAGTCACGGATTGCTCCGCCGTTAGATATACCCTTTTAAAAAAAGATTTAATGCCTCGCATAGCTCGCTGGTGGCTTACGATTCAGGAGTTCGATATTGAGATTGAGTATAGACCTGGAGACCGTATGAAACACGTTGACGCTCTGAGTCGTAACCCATCAACCGATATAGCAGCTCCAATAGATATTGATACGTTTCAATCATTAGATCGTAGTATTAATGTAAATATGATATCCAGTGATGACTGGTACTTAACGGTACAAATGCAAGATGAAAAGTTACAAAACATCGTAAAACAGTTATTAGAAGGAAATGCTTGTAATGATGTTAAAAACAATTATAAGATTAAAAACGATAGATTATATAGGATAACCTTGTATGGTGATAGATTAGTAGTGCCGTCATTTGCTAGATGGAAATTCATGCAAAAATTTCACGATCAAATAGGCCACGTAGGTATTAAAAGATGCGAAGAACTAATTAAATCAGATTATTGGTTTCCGAGAATGACTCGTTTTATAAAAAAGTATGTGAATAGTTGCTTAGAGTGCGCTTATGCGAAAGGTCCTTACGGAAAACAGAGTGGCGAATTGCATCCTATTGCCAAGCCTAATGTTCCTATGGAAGTAGTTCATATTGACCATCTAGGCCCATTTAGTAAAACACGGAAGGGTCATCAATATATTTTAATGCTTGTCGATTCCTTTTCGAAATTTTTGATAGCGCGTCCAACTAGAACAATAAATTCTGTGGAAACTGTCACTGTTCTTAAGGACGTCTTCAGTTTATTTGGTTATCCTAATAAAGTAATAACTGACAGGAATTTAGCCTTTACTAGTAGAGTTTTTAAGGAATTCTCTATTAAGTATCAATTCCGTCACACATTGAACGCTATAGCCTGCCCGCGAGCTAACGGACAAGTTGAGCGTTACAATCGTACTTTATTAGATGCTTTACGTACCCGCAATGTTGATCCTAATATGTGGACTGAATGCGTACCAGAGACGGTTTGGGGTATTAATAATACCATTAATGAAAGTCTAGGTTATCATCCTTACGAAATTATGTTTAGCCATAGGGGTAGATTAATGCCGAATTTAACTTGTAATGTAGACTCTACACCAGTAGAAATAAAACGTAAAAATGCATCAAAGCGATTAGAGCGACGAGCTGAATTAATGAAACGAAATTATGATAAGCGCCACAAACCTGAGAATACGTTTAAAAAGGGGGACTTAGTTCTTTGGAAGCAAGCTCCATCAGGTGGCGAAGTTAAAAACGTAAATAGTAAATTACAAGTCCTTTACTCTGGGCCTTATATTGTTCAAAAGGTATTAAATAACGGGCGATATGAGATTAGAAGTGTAAAGGGGATGCGTGGTTACAAAAAGTTCTCCGGTGTAGTAGCCGCAGATTCTCTCCGTACTTATCGAAGTGCCCCAGACTGTAGCGAGACTAGCAGCGATGATGATGTCGTTACTAGGGATGACTTGATTGATTTATTAGAAAGTTAAAATCTGTGAATGGTGCACCAATTGCGGTGCAATTGTTTCAGGATGGCCGACTGTAACGGGCAACATTATGTGACGTTGGGCGGAGAGGAGTGAGACGGAGGAGAGGCGGTGAGGGGTGGAGAGGAGAGGCGAGGTGTGGTGAGGAGAGGAGAGTCGAGTAGCTGTTCATTCTTTTTGGCGAGAGCGCGCTGATCGGACAAGAAATAATTTCGTACTTAGAATTAAAATTGTAAATTTAACTAAGAAATAAATCAAGTTAATTGTCAGTACGTTTTATTTTATCTACTTAAAATACCGGCGTTACAATTAATTAAACTTCCGAGAAACCGTTTAAGCATTGTGTAATTAATTAGTGGCTGGTTTATTAATTTCAACATCTACGGCATTAATAGATAATAGACAGATAGAAGAAGATATAATAAGCTGTCATGAAATCATACAAATCGTTATGTTCTTTGCTCTCTTAGACAGAGCTTTTCGTTAACCAATTCTGATTATGTTTTATAATACAAAGGCACTTTCACGGCTTTGTCTCGCTATAATCTATAAACGACTAAAATAATATTTCAAAGACTACTAGATCTTTAAAAAATCTACAGTAAAATGTCTCTTAAGATTGGCTGGATATGAAATACCTTTCTATAATAGGTAGTAGTAGGGAATAGGTACCTAAATTTATGAATTGGTTCAACAGGTGGCAATCGTCTTGTAAAAATTATTTTAGCTGGAGAACATCTATCGCATCCACTAGTTACTGTACAAAATAAACAAACACAATTAAATTAAATATTCATGTATTTGCGAGGCTCTCTCCTTTCTTCACTAGAATATTAATACCAGATCAAAAATATTTTAGCTACATTGTTATAATTTAAATTAATATTTAAGAAGAAATCAGTTTCAGCATTACCCACGCAAAATCAAAAATTCATTCACAGCGAAAAGACTAGAACGCAGACAACGCAGCGTACCTGTAATGTTACTTATATCCATGGGAATATAATTATGTAAGCAATGAGTTATATTCTATTCTGCTCAAAACTATTTAAATACTGATATCGAACATAATATTATTGTTAATAAATAAATTCGTATCTAATCGACGTACTCCGGGTAGTTGTCGGTGAAATTAACCCTTTTAGTTCCCTCGCGTACTGCCGATCGAAGATCAAAGTTATATTCCAACCAAAGCACAGATTATATTTTATCTCAAGAGATTATCTTTTGTAAGTTTTTTCGACTAAATGTACTTTATATCTACAAAATTTTCGCGAAGTTATAAATATTATTGAAAGACTAAAAAAGAGTTCAGTATCAAACTACGACAAACACAGTTGGATATTTTTATCAATCACTTTGTCGCACGCAGTACTTATTGAGACGCCGTCGAAACATCGAATAAATGTATTATGGAGTAATTCCAAATTGACAAATGACTTGTCTTCATCTTTATGATTTATTTCGATTCGAACGTAAAAAAAAAAACATGTACAAATAAGTAACAATACAAAAATTATTTACACTGTGTTTTTCCATTAATAAAATTAAGTTTTATTTACACAACTATTAAAGTGAAAAAACGATACATTGCAGTATATTTACTCTAAACCGCAGTATTCTAAGGTCTACCAATCATATAATAAAGATGATAAGCTCTTGTGAGTTTTCGGGGCAGGCTTATGTATAAGTGTTAAGTATGTGTTTTTTGTATTTTTGAACAAATATAAAAAAATATGTTTTATAAAGAAGTCGTTTTTCAAGTTAACCCCGTTATTTTTAGATTTCAATTATCTTTGAAATAGACACGAAATTCAACTTACAGGTGAGCGCATGATATGAAAACCTTAACTTGAACAAGATAAAGTTTATTCGTATCTCAAAATATCTGTGTCGGAATAATGTTCTTGGAGTAGTAAAAAACGAAAATTTTTAAACAGTAACATACGACTTTTTTACCAAATCTCTTATATAAAAAGAAGAAACACGTTAATTTATGTACCCCATCTTACTAAAGAACTCCTTATTTCGAAAATGTAAAAAAAAAGTATTTTTTTATTTCCTAGAGTGTATAAAGACGACTCTTATGTCATGTGTTAATAAAAATGAAGCATAAATTAAAGCACAATAATGTAGCAGCTTCAGCTTGCCTTTCTTAGTTTCTAATTTATATGTCTATGCAGGTAAAATGTATTCATCGCGTTTTTTAATTAACGTCACTATACAAAGGCGCGACCGTTTTTTTTAAATCTACTAGACATTATTGAAATGAAGCACAATATTTTACTTATTTGTGAACATAACAATGTAGTATTCGTTATGAATATTCATGAAAATACAAAGTTAATTCAGTCGCAAAAATTGTATTCAAAAAATATGAGCGTAGATAAATACATAAAATTTAAATTACATTTTAGCACATTCTTAATTTCTTAGATAATAAAGTCAAATTACTAACACTAGAAATAGACTTATATTTCTTGTGCATACATAGATCTATAAAATTTATATTTTTTGTATTGCTGAACAATGGCTAAAAATTTATAAGATATTTTCCGAATTTTAGATGGTCAAGTCCGTTCATAAGGGAGAATGTTATTCGCTGGGGTCTCTTATATTGATGCGTAGGTAAATAGCTTATAAATCACGTAAAGATATCGGTAGCACTCTCTGTCGAGTATACTGTATTTGTAATGTGTGGAATTATAGCGTTACATTATACTTTGCGTGACGTATACCGTTTACCCCGTAGGTGATTTCAAAGTATTTGAGACAATTATGGAAGACATTCTTAAAAAGTTGTTTAAAAGCTCTAAATATGTTTTAGTGTGTAGTGATTTTAATGTAAACATGTTAAAGAGAAAACTTTTTACAAGCAGATTAATTAATTTGCTTAACTTATTTCTATAACGCGTTTGAACTAAAAGCTTTACATATAAATTTAAACTTAAAATGTAGTGAATGCACCTCTTAAGGTATTTATTTATAAGATTAAAAATAGCTTGTTGAAAACTAAGTGCGTTGTTTGCGTTGCCCGATGTCGAGCACCCGAATTCTAATTTTGAAATAAATTATGTGACTTATTATCAGAGATACTACAAATTTCTTAGGGATAAATTTGGATCCGAAACTTCAGCGAATTGCAATTTGTCATCATTGAATGGTAGACTCAGCTCCGCAGCATTCTCAGTTAGAAAAGTTCGACAACTGACTGCCATTGCTGCTGCGCGTTTTATATATTATATTTGTCATTTCCATAGTGTTATGTCTACGGTCTGTTACTGTGGGGTAATGCTACAGATATTCAGACTGTATTTATTTTGCAAAAATTGTTTATTCGCAGCATTTTTGATCTTGGAGCTCAAATCTCCCCGTGGGACGTTTTTCATAAGGTAGACATGTAGCGACATCTACCTCGCAACATACGACTTAAACCTGACATATCCTACATCGCGATATTAAAGTTATCCGAGCGGTTGAAGATTTATCCAAGAACCCGACAGCAAATGTCGGGGGCCAGTAGCCCACCAGACGCAACACCCGTCTGGTTGGAGGATCCTCTCTTTTCAATGGTAGATGAGAGAAACAACATACTGTTCCACTCAACCCCCAAAGATATAAACAATGGCGTCGCAATATATTTATCGCGGATCGCGGAAGCGCAATCGCGTCCCCTTGATTCCGCCCAGGCGTGTCGAAGGAACACCTCAGCGGTTTTGCTCCGTGGGAATCAGACATAACCCACGGCCCGGGTGAGCCGTTATGTCTGACTGATAAGGGGTTCCTCCTGGATAAAAGAAAAGGTAAAAGATCTTGAAATAAAGTTTTAAGCTAGCTAGTATTTAGACGAGTTCTAAGTTAATTTGTATGAAAACAGTGTTGCTGGTTAAGGTAAACTTGAAATACAATATTATTTCTCGAATGGCCTTACGTTCATAAACAAATTATTTCTACCTAAATTGAAATAAACAAGTGAAAGTAATTTAATCGTTACAAAACTTTTTGCAATGCCGACCAAAGTATATTTTATTAGAAATGTTTACAGAACTTGCTTAAAATTCGAATGATAAATACAATATGAATAGTAAAAACATTATTTAGTTCTTAAATTATACTTTGAGGTATAACCACAGCTGCAGACAAATTTCACACATTTCCTTTGACACGTGCGAAACTGAGGAGCACGTAGAATACCTAATTACACAAATGTTGTTTACATTCAGATCCTAGCGAAAAATATACAAACATAAACGAACCGTAATTTATATCCGAGTAGCTCTTACGTCTCGTTTTTATAAAATATTCTACTACTACTAGGTTTATTTAATATAGACGTTATTAATGTACTTATTTATGTCATTTTTACATAAGCGTGACTGCATACATAACTACATACGTAGGTATGAGGAAGTGTAGTAGAGTAGTAGGTACTTCATAAACGTCAGCTCAAATTAGTAAATTTGGTATGCGCGCATTTCACCTAATTGAAATCTATTATACCATTTGACGGTGTGAACATTCGGTGGACTTTATGCGATTATTATTAAAATTCATGTTTTGTGCGCAAATATTCTTACAAAATACTGGCGACGGTGGAGCAAAATGATTGACACTAACACTAAACAGAAAGGTAATCAGTCTGTAAGGAATAATTTTATGCGCGATTTGTATTTGTCATCGGTATGTATATATATATATATATATATATTATATGTTTCGCGTTTATCAGAGTATAATTTAAACAGCAGAATATATTTCAGTTGACTTTAAGGGCCGCTGTTATTTTGCTGTTTTATATTCGAATTAATTATATTTAAATTGTAAAATTTATATTCAAAGGCTTATCTAGGTACCAAGATCATATATGTATATTGTATATACTACTAAACAATAGTTCTATGTCGATATAAATTTGACATATCTATGTTTATTAATCTTCAGCGAGTCCATCAATAGTGCTGTCTTCAGCAGAGCTCGTCGATGTGTGTACAAAGCGAACTCGCTCATCAATGCGAGCCCTATTCGCGCCGTGTGTGATCATAATAGAAATTCAGACAAAGGGTCTAAATATTATTATCTGGATTAGCTCGACGATTGTGTACGTATGAGGCGTGTATTTACAATATAAGTCCCGATTTAAACAGATACTGTATTAATTAAACGTTTGCCGATACTTCGATATAACTTTAATAAAGCTTGAGCTCTGTACGTCGAGTTAGTTTATAGACAGCGTTTTAATAACAAAAACTTGTATCGAACTATATTAGTACCTAGTATCAGTTTTATTGCTTGATTAGTTGAGATATATTTGAATTCAATATTAAAATTGTGTTTAAAATATTATTCCTATAAATTCAATATTCTTTTATTTTTAGTATTTGTAAGTAGTTATAGTTAATAATAATAATAATAATAATAATAATAATAATAATAAAGACGCTTATTCACCAAGCATAAAAAAAACAAAAGATTTCTTAGTCTAATTTACAGAGATTTTATAAAAAATGCTGGTGAAAAGGTCGTAGACTCAGCTTATTGCTGCTTTTCAGTCCGCACCTTTTCAAATGCTGCCAGCACAGGACGTTAGATTTACATTTAAAAACTAGATAAAGTAACGAAAAAAGTAATGAAAATAGTATTTAATAAAATAAAAAAATAAAAAACCAGCATTAATAAATGAGGTACATTGCCGAAGGTACAAGTAGGTAAAATGGCGAGCCACGTGAGACATACTATACGCTTATAATAAAGTCATAGTTACTACAAATCCAGCTCAGTGAGCGTTTCGTATCAACTGTCTGATGAAATGCTATAGTCGCCTATATCAATGTATTGATAGCTTCACTTTTTGCCAATTTGATTCTGACTTTTGCTGCTCAAGGAGCCATCTCTTGGTAAGGTCACGAAATTTCGAGCGAGTTGCAGCAAATCTAATGGGAGGTGGGATGTCGTTCCAACATTTGGAAGCCGCAAAGCGAAAACTACCTCTAAACGCCACTAAACACGGACGAGGTACAATAAGGTTTGCGATACGCGATGACCGATAATTATCGGTGTCGGATGCGTTTAGCCACCTCAGTTTCTGTGCCAAGTATGATGGCCTCTTGTGCTTTCTCAGATCAAATACGATAGTGTTCAATTTAAGAGTACGTCTATGCTTCATATTGAGTACATTAAAACTTGTCAATATACCGTATTGTAGATATCGCTACATTAATATATGCCAACAAATGATATCTAAAAACCTACCCAAAGTCTATTAAAACACTATCAGTGCGTTGTAAACAAGCAATATTTTAGCACGGTGACATTTCATTCGTCTACGATGGTATGGGCTGTCAATCATACTCCGTCGCTCCGCCCACGACTCGCTCGCAAGCAAACAACGATCGCTTCACGATGCGGCCGTAGAAGATAATGTGACATTGTCACGTAAAATTTTCATGACACATATCGCATCACAACACGTTTTTTCCGATCATTATTTTTTTCTACAGAGACTACGGCTAAGTAAGTCATACAACCCTAAACAGATATATAGGTACACTATATTAGCACACGCGTAGTCTAGACGAACTCAACGCTGGTGTTTCAGTATGTAAGATGAATACACATACTTCACAAATATAAAATATAAAATAAATATTTGCAATGTAAGCGCAAAAAATGTGTTTATTTACGACATCACATTAGAAATCAGTGTTCATCTACTATATTATGCATGTATTATACATATAAACCTTCCCCTTGAATCACTCTATTTAATAAAGAAAACCGCATCAAAATCCCTTATACTATGTAATGATATACGAGTATACTGCTTTAACATGCAATTCAATACATTTACGGCTATAATATGCGTTTGTTTCGCGTAGATTAACCAAATATAGCTTTATTTCTCTTTGTCCCAGCATTGTGAACATCGCGAATGTACCCCGAGGTCGCTCTGCCAGTGTATGATATGACCGCACTCCAGTGACACCAATCCAACTGATTGATAGCGGCGCTGTCGCTTCATTTAATATTTTGAGGACTTCACGTTTATTTGTGGGATGCATTGTTATTAGATGATCTGAGATTCGATAGCGATAAAGTTGAAAGAAAATAATGTTATATATTTGGTAATCATTATAAAAATATACTTTACATATTAATAAATACCATAATAAATACATGTTTAATTGTAAGTAATGTAAAGAGACGAAAACAATTTTTCATAAAGAAATATAACGAAAAAAATGTCGACTATAAATAATCACGGCTATCATTCTCTCAAAGTTTTCAAAGGCAGCCAACTGTCACACAATAGAGAAGAAAATTAAAAAGCTGATTAATATTATTATGTACAACAAAATAATTTTTTTGTATAAAGTATCAAATACTTTGTAACAATATTGCGACAAATTATTATACATAATATTCAAAAATGAGTTTAGTTAGACCGTGTAATAAAAAATGTTACATAACATTTATTATGTAGAGTCCTTGCATGCAATAATGTCATAAAAACAATTTTAATCAAAGTATTGTAAAAACATATTTTTTATAATATGATGCTTAATTTGGACACAATACAATTTTATGTATTATGGAGAAAACAGTATTATAATTAACAAAGCTCAAACAATGACATCATTCGGAAAAGGCTCTGATTCGCTATGATATTACAACAACGTATTTACAAAAACTAATCATGTTCATTGCTCTATAGTTATCAAACAAATAAAAACGTATATGAATAAACTGTTTTCTTATCTCTTATGTAAGTTCTGTGCTAGAATGTTCTACAATAATCCGACATTTCGAAAAAAGTCTTGACCTCACTTTATTATGATAGTGAAAAATATTCACCATCGCCAAGTTTATAGTGTGATGTTCTATTTCCTAATACCAGTGTCTTTATTGTTATTATGCATTGAAATTTATAAATACAATCACGGCCATTGCATCGTGTCGTTATATCTTATGACACAATCAAGAACAGAATACATAGGTAGTAGAATACACTGAATTCAAGGAGATAAATCTTACCGCACATAGATATCAACATCAACTCCACGTACGATGGAGCCGTACAAACTGACTGGTGCATTAAATTTTAGTATTCAGTACACATTTCCATAGCGCCCTCGCGTCTTGTTTATAGCGTCGTGAACTAGACGAAACGTATCCGTCATGTGCACAAACTCTACACTCGACAGATTGGTCGTCCTCCATCGCTCTCAACGGATCGAGGCTTTATAAATATTTAGTCGTCTTTACTAAACAGGAATAGAATAAAACAGATCGGTGGTTACTTGGACTAGCCTATTTAGACTTGTAAGCGGTTCAGCTTTTTAATAGTAAGAGTTTTCAGGCCAAAATATATCATGGTGCAGCCGAAGCTAGTTAATGCAAAAACGTAAAATTAGAACAATTTTATTTATTTATGACGCAGTTTCAATAAAAACATTTATAAGGAATTTAACTCCTAGTAGGTTCAACAGGGTTAGCAAATATTTTATGAAAGAAAGAATAATATGTAGTTCGTTAACAGAACACAAAAACACATAGCACTAGTTATTTACAGTTTTATAGCTTAAAAAGCATGCACCTGGACGAATATCGCACACGAGGTGGAAGGTGGGCGCTACGGTGGGCGCTACGGCGGGTGCTACGACTCGCGGCTGCAACCGGGTCCATACGTCACGAGCAATTAAACGGAACATCGGCTGCAGATGAATCCATGCAAAAACTTGTTTAAAGTGACACTAACGAAGTAACGCGAGCTTACGTTTTAACACTATTTTACACGTGTCGAAAATATTCGCCGCTCTTTACGGTTTCAGAACGTTAATCAATATGTTTTATATGAAAATAAATTTAAGTAAATACCACATAAATTAAACAAATAAGTACCGTATAAATATCCTTAACTGAGTAAGACAGAAACTGAATATGTTGATTAAGATATTATACTAAGATCTCTGCAGGAAAAATAGCTAAGCGAACGACAGGAGGGATTTGTATTTCTAATTTGCTTTTAAAAAGAAACTGTTTGGCTTTTTTTCATTTACCTACACGTTTTGCTATAAACTAGAATAATGTAAATATTTTTTTTCCTTATTCAAGGTACTTTAAAGATTTTCGAGACATATTTTCTCTGACATTTAACGTGCGTTCAACATTTCTTCCTAGTAAAGTAGGGTAGCTACTGTGATTTTGTTTTTTGTACTTTCCAAATCGAAAATAAAATTGTAGCTGAAGCATGCGAATTAGGTTTTTTATTTAACATAATTTTGGGATAAGTTTGTCTAATTTGTAGCAAAAAAACTTACTTTTCGTTCATAAAAAATACATACACTTAGACACTTCCTCAGTAATATTAATATTGAAGACATTTTCTGAAGCGTATTCAAATATAATGAAAAAAAAGGGTAGTCAAAACAAAAATGCAGATGCATTATCTAGAGTTAAAATTTTCCATAAGAGTGTTGATTCATTAGCCGTAAATCGTGACGACAAAGATGACGATGAAATAATTAATTGATTTTTTATTTGAAATACTGAATATTACGAAATAAGCGTTCATGCATGACCGTGCAAAAATATACGATGAAGTTCGAATCGAACACGCAATGTGTGTTCAAGAGAACGCATACGAAATTTAAAACACGGTACCCACAAACATTTTTCCATTAAACTTGATCAAGGATAGACTAATCTGACACGAGTTAACCAAAGTACGCTAAACATAACAACGAATTAAATGTTGGTACTCAAGAGATTATTTAAAAGCTCATTCGAAAGTAGAAAGCTTCACAGCGAGTGTTTAACAAACAGATTTTCTCTCTCGATGAAACGTGTATTTTTCACAAAGGTTAAAATAAGCACTCAATATTTTCTCATGAGAATTAAAAACCTGAATTCGTTAATCGAGTTCGTTAATTACCCTATAAATTCTGAAAGGAAAAAACAACAAAGAAAATGAAATATATTTGTGTTGTTAAAATTTTTAATTTACTTTTTTTTTTTTTTTTTCATATATAACCGAATAGCCTAGTGGATAGAATACAAAAATCTACACCGCGTGGGCGCCGATTCAATTATAAGAAAATGATTTTTTAGTTGGTAAAGAAAAAAAAATTGCGGTACAGAGATATTTGCCAACCTGGCCGTTCCCGCAGTAAATCGTTTACAGGTATACAAAATGGGTATAGTATAGTAAATAGTACTTACAGTAGTAGTAGGTATAACCTTATTTTCCTTAAAAAACGCTATAGTATCGATAATAAAAGAACAATAATAAATAGGAAACTTCATTAGTATAAGACTACTACGCTGGAAAACAAAGGCTGAGCGAACAAAAGGTTTAGAAGCTTGATCCCCCCCCCCCCCTGTTCTACTTCGGCCAAGAAAACACATGTCGCGGAGTTTATTCTAAGACGTGCCGGATCTTCGTAGCATTTTGCTTTAGAATTAGAGAGAAACAACTGTTTTGTTCCTACGTTATTCGGAAAATGTACATCATCACAACATGCGAGACGGTGTTAGAATTGACTTAGAAGAGTGAAAATTTAGAATAAAAGATAAGACCAAAAATGAAAACTAGGTTAAAAATAGTTGTCTTTAAAAACATCAAGCATCTTAAAATTGATATTATATAATACTTAATACATTTTTCACAAACATTCACAGGCCCCGGGAAAGTAAATTCTGCTGAAACGAAACGAAAAGAATTTTGCGAAACGAGATTCAAAAATTCGAAAATAATTGTATTGCATTTAAGATTTATAATTTTACTATTGTCATTCATGGCATTTCATACTAGAAAATGTTATATTTTATTTTATATCACGCAGGGTCGGATTTTTTTCTATTCGCAAAGAGCGAATAATTAATGAAATGGACCGAAGTTGAGAACTCACAAGAAGAATGTGTTTACAAACGCTCGACTGTAAGTTGTGGTACATTTGATTAAAAAGCCGCACTGTACAGTTTTCTCGCTGTCTTTTTTAATTAATCATTTAATTATACGAGTTCTGTGTTACGAATAACAAATGTTAAGTTATTCGCTGTGAATTCAAGCTCAAGCAAGTCTCTCACTCACTAGGAATACTTTTTATATTAACACATATATTAAAAATGGTACCATTTACCGGCGCGTTGTGATTCGATAAAGACTAATCTTAGCAACTAACGAGACCAAGTCAAATATTTAGAATGTAACATATTTTAGCAATATTTAAAGGGGGAGCTCACGTTGGATTCGATAGAATTAAAAAATGTCAAGTGTCGGTCACGTAGTGTTATGTACACCCATATCCTGCGTTCTCCATAAACTAAACGAGAGATATTTTTAATCGATCAAAGAAGAAAAAAAGCATATTTTTTTCGCTTTAATTCCCTTTCATTTTTATTATAATTAGTTTCATAGAAAGTTCTTATTTAAAAATAAAAATTGACTATCTACGTATACGGCCATGCTGGGTCATACATACGAATACTCTCACCATTAGGGTATCTTTAGCATGCTTTAGTCATAAACGTCAAAAGTTGATAAATTTCCCATATATATATATATATATATATATACGGAATCAATCGAGCGTAAAGCGTTTTTCACATTTCCCGGATAAAAATAGGCTTTCGACAAATACCGTTTTCATTAGTCGCATTTATAAATTGAAAATAAAAATTTACCACAAAAGTGAACTGCGGAATTTTATATATATAAAAAATTGTACCTACGTGTGCCCGCGCGACAGGTACCGCACGTAGTACGCGCGTAGAGGGCGCGTGGATCGATTACACGGACGCCCGAGCAGAAACCAACTTTTTGTCCTAAAACGCCTATGTTACGGCCCGTATGCAAAGGTACTGCATGCCTTTATGCAGTCGTCAAACGTTTTTCTAGACTATTTGCCTCAGATATTGGTATATTTTTTACAAAGCTAAGCTTTGCAAAGTACATAATAAAAGTAAAAACATAGAATTAGTACGTTCTGAAATAGAAATCTCCCGGGCAATACATCAGACTTGTGCGAGTGTTTAACTCTGGTTGAATTAAACAAAAGAATGTATTCACTACTATGGCTCAGAAATTGAACTTATAAAGCCACTATTCATTACTGAGTTATATTTACTTTATACAGATTTAATCTAGACTACTTAGCTCAGTTCGTATTCTGCAAGTTTTTAATTTACAGTCAGGAAAATATTTCATAAACCTTGAACAAATTTACCTTAGACTAGAACTACTCCCGCGTTTTCATCCGTATTGTTTTCATATTCGACATGATAAGACTATCACGTCTTATAACATTGTTTATTGATTTGTTTTATGATAGATAATAAAATAATAAAGAATAAATATATGGAATAAAGTTATGGTTGTGTATATTATAAAATAAATTTGGCCTTTATTGATGTAATGGCGACGAAAGTACTCTTAATCGCCGATGAAAGCTGGATCGACTCAAACTCGGGTCAGATTCTAGACTAAGTATTTCTGTGTCTACCACTATGTCTCAGAAGTAAGCCATCAGACACGGTTGTTATGCAAAATTGTCTGATAACGTCTGTTAGTCCAACAATTGTTGGCAAAACATCTGAAGAAAAGCAGCGTGTCGGTTTAAGGAAAACTTAACACATCCTACATAGAGATAGACTTCTGTCCACGAGTGGGACATTTAAATAGCAACCTCAGTTAAATTAATTCATCACAGCAGCATGTTACTCATAGATAATATAAGAAATATCAAACAGACGCCGTTAATAGTTGTCTGTAATAAAATATATCTTTTTATTTGAGATAAAATTTAAATGGGAGCCTTCTACTGAAAGCTTTTATGCAAGATATATGAAGCCGCAAACATTTACTGACCATGCAATATCTACAAAATAAAGTCAAAGGAAAGTATAAAAGGCTTCCAGTTCATATTAACTTTTCGCAGAAAGCGTTTGCAGTATCCCTTGCGCACATACAACGGGACAATACGACTTTCTGAGGCTTTATTTGTTACTGAAGGACGATAAATCTTGAAAGACTATGAACACATACATACATATAACGTACTTTAGGTATAACATATTGTAGTAAATTGAGTATTTTTGTCTAGTAATACAAATTGGTTTTAGCTACAAATAAAGACAATAATAAGGCGTGACCCAAAGAAACGTAATTAAAAACAAAACAAACGCCTCAGTTGATTACAAAGCGGAGGATAAATGCGGGGCCATCGTTCTACCAGCTAATACTTCTACCTCACAACGTGACTGTGAACCGTCCCCATAGATAAACGACCTTGTCAATTACCTACGGCTTCGTGTATTAAACACCTTCTAGCGTGTTTGTTTTCATCGTTTAATACCACCGTAGTTCATCAGAGAAAATTAGTTTTTTAGTACCGCATTTGATGCCGGAGTACAATTTCACGTGTTTCAGTACCAAGTTATAATATTACATGTTTTAAGTGCTAGGTGAAGTCTAAATGTATCCTACGAAGATCGCTCTGCAATAGGTAAATATCCATTATGTAATTCGAGACGATTCGAAAACTTAAAAAAAAAGTTGAGGGACACAAAGGTTCCTCGAGTCGGATTTAAGCCTTCGAAGCGTCGTCGATGTCTTTCGCTGACAGGATAACGGATTGTTTTAAGTATAAAAGCGCTAAGCGAGGCTTTATAAATATTATCTGTTAAAGAGTAGAAGGTGAACGTCGACACGTATCGCGAGGGTTCACGGCAGATCGGACGCTATTGTGCACTCGCACGTTACACTCTACTTGGGTACGTTAAGAGATAGAGAGCATACGGATACGAACGCCTCACGAGCTGATCACAGCGAGGTTATGACGTCCTGGCAAGCACTCACGGCGAAAGGCAGCGCGAGGCGCGCGTCGTATCGCGTGCAGGCGCCAGGGCGGGCGGCCGAACACTGAAGGCGTCCCGGGCGCCCCGCGCGTCCCGCGCCCCGCACACAGCCTCATCCCCGCAACAGAATCTCTCAATTATTTTATTGGGAAAGTTAATGAGACCGAGAGTCATCGACCGGTCCGTTGTCTAATATTCCCATGGTTACAAGCAGATGAAGCCACTCATGACGTACGCATACCTGTCAACCAAAACATTTGGCTACTCCTCACTTCTAGACATTATACCATGGATACCATCCTCGTTACGCACACTTCCAAAAACCATATAAGTTGCGCTTATTTACTTTACCGTAATAAATAAACCCCATGAAATGTGAGTAACGGTGTATCATAGAAAATGTCATTAAAGATTTCAAAGGACATTCAGGGAACCGTTTGATGCTTAACAAGCAGCGAAGCGAATGATGTGAGACCCCGGCTACCGGGATAGTCGTGATAGCTAATAAGATAATCCATTTTGCAAGACGTATATGTATGCACGTGCAATACTTTTGAAATAATAACGATTTCAATTTTTAAAATTGTTTATATAGTTTGAAATATATATGTGCTGTGTGGCTACGGCACTAAAGAATTTAGCCACCCCCTCTTCCCGTGGGTGTCGTAAGAGGCGACTAAGGGATAACAAGGTTCCACAACCACCTTGGAACTTAAGAAGCCGACCGATGGCGGGATAACCATCCAACTGCTGGCTTTGAAATACACAGGCCGAAGACGGGCAGCAGCGTCTTCGGTGCGACAAAGCCAGTACTGCGGTCACCAACCCGCCTGCCCAGCGTGGTGACTATGGGCAAAACACATGAGTTCACGTTATTTTTGGCGTGAACTTGTGGAGGCCTATCACACACAGCAGTGGACTGTATAGGCTGTAATGATGATGATGATGATGAAATATATATTCTAAGTAATAAGAACACGAATAAAGAAAGAATTTTCTGACATTTTCCATTTGGTTACTTATTAGTATCTACTAGACTAGTCCAGAGGCACAGTTTGTGTTGATCCTGAATTTGCTCAAGGATTTGTGGGTTCGATTAGATTTTAATTTTTAATTTTTCATGTTGATTTATTGAACCAAAAAAAAAGAACGTAACTACTTACTTCTGCTGATTGTTACCTGACACTAAGACATTGAGTTGTTAATCTGGGCAAACTTTTTCACTAGAAAAATCCCCAAGACAGTAGAAACCTACTAGATATCTAGCACTACGAGATAAAGCATCGATAACTTATATACTACACGTTTATATAAATGACTACATAAAGCGCTTCATTCTATCTTAATCTGACGTTATATACCTACTTGTTCCTTCCGCCCAGACAATTTGAACAAAATTAGATTTCAATGAAAATTTAGTCACGAAACTACTTCCGGGAAATAGACTCCGAGGTTGCGGCTCGCTAATTCAATCCAAGGTGAATAGCCATGCGAAAGCGAGATAAACTTGAGTTTAGTATTAAGCAGACTGAATATTTAATACAATATCGCCTATGAATACAAATACTTCAAATTATTATTACCGCAGTCATAGTCATATTGTTATAAAAATATATTCTTATTATTGCAGGGAGGTCCACAAAAAGCATTATATTATTTATTTTATCTGTATATAGCCACACTACTGTATTCACGCGAATGTAAACTAATACCTATTTTTTATATCATTTACACGTCGTGTCTTTAGGTTCGCAACAACGCACGCAGGTGTCATATAATATTTAAATATTGTATTCTATTTTTGAATTGTCAAACAAATCAAGAATATTAAAAACAATTACAAAAATACAAACAATAATTAGGTACATGAAGCGCAGACGCTGATGCGAAAATTTCTGAAGCGTGGTTTGCATATTTGCGTTGAGATGTTTTCGCACCCTCTAATACAAGACATCCTAGATTCAATGATGTAGACTTTCAAATGATATAAAATGAGAAAGACAATTTTCAAAAAACAGCAAGCTAAAAATCTAAGTATAAAAATTGCGTGTCAGCTCCGAGTCTTTTGTAAGAGCCATGGCGCGGTAAAACATCACTCACAGGTCAGTGTTACTGTTATTTGAATCGATTTTATTTTCATACCATGGACCTTATATAGTAGCTATATAATAAAGTAAATCAAAACCGCATTTGAAAATACCTATATCATATTTTATTGTGTATAAGCAAGATACGAGCAGATTAGTGGTTATAAAAATTCGAAGCAAAATCCATTTCCATACAAAACGTACAGAAATAGAATGGCTCCAACATTTATCCTAAGCTTATCTGCTTGTTAAAGTGCACGTATGAAATACTCAGGCCGAAGACGGGCAGCAGCGTCTTCGGTGCGACAAAGCCAGTACTGCGGTCACCAACCCGCCTGCCCAGCGTGGTGACTATGGGCAAAACACATGAGTTCACGTTATTTTTGGCGTAAACTTGTGGAGGCCTATGTCCAGCAGTGGACTGTATAGGCTGTAATGATGAAAGTGCACGTAATGATGGCCATATGTGCCAGAGCAATTTCAAAAAGTTTATTTACATCAATCGCTTGTTGAAGCGAACCTGAGCTGGTACACGCTAGAGAGTAACACTACAATTTAAATGAATTTACAATAATATCAATTTATAATGAAAGCGTTTTATAAATGATAAGTCAATTATAAAAGAGCATTATGTCAAATGTCTGTACTAATACTACGGTTATCACAAGTTGTTACTATTTCGTAATTTTTAACAAAAAAGATAATTTTAATTAAATTACATTAGTTACCAAAAAAAAATGAAAACATGTGTGCTTACTTTGTAAATTAATATGAAAATAACAGAAGATGTCCTAGACTAAATAATATTGCTCTCTAGAAGTGTTTTGTTTCTGTAGTTAGTTATAAAAAATCGGTTGGCTCACTATGAGATCGAAACCATAAAAACAAGTGATAAAAATAAGTGTAACTTATCTCTCTATATTCTAAAAGCTGCTTATGTTATATATAATCTATCAAACTTATTCATCTTCTTCTTCTTCTTCTTCAGGTTAAAATTGCTTTCAATAGTGCCAAATGAGCACATATGATGTCGCCAATATCACGTAGAAGGACTTATTCAAAAACATTCCATTCCTATTTAACAATGCGCGGTAACAACAGAAACGTTCCGATCTAAGCTACAGTATTATCAATTAGATTCCGTCATTTGTTTTAATTAACGATCTAACGAATACTTTGAAGTCCGGAATACGCACTTCATCGCAGATTGAGGGGATACTATAAACGGTTAAGTACCGATTATCTGATTCTTGGTTCGCGAATCATCGTAGCTACATAACAAAGGATATGATAAACAAGAGTCAAACAATATCTCAATTGATTATTAAATTACTTGAAATACCCTTCTAGCTATTGTTACCGATAAAGCCGTTATATGAACTGTGTGTATTATTATGAAATAAACATCTATTCGTCGAAAATAAGATATTAGAATTAAAAATAAACTACTGGTCTTTTATCAGTGGATGAGATCCTATTTTAGATATTTCTTTATTATAAAAATTCTCCTAAGTAGCGTTTGATGTATGAGATCGTGTCTATAATTTAATAATTTTTAGGAAAATACAAGTTACTGAGTTACGCGTTAAGAAATTAAAGTTCATGCGCAAGGCTAAGTGCCCGTTTTCTTCAACGGAAAGACAGACACGTCTTAGACGGATCTTGAATAGTCGCTAGCTTCTGACAGCAAAAGGCCGCAAATTCGGTAGACAATATATGCACGAGGTCTACATCTAACAATAGAAGACCGTAGACTGGGTATAACAATGACAACTATAATTCCACTACATCTCCAACGTAAGACCAATGTGTTTTCAAGTACGTTTATACATTTAGGAATGAATATAAAAAGTAATTTTGGGAATTAAAATACCAGACAAGTTGTTTTCTTTCTTCACAATGTCCATTAATTTAGAAAACAGTGTACTTTTCAATTAGGAGTACAGCTATCTACGTTAATATTAATCTGAAACTGCCCTCGTTTGCTGAACTCATTAAAAATTTCTACTTTCGGCAGTCGAGCAGAAAACTCATTAGGTGTAACCAACGCATTATAAACACTTTGGTAGCATATGTGTCCTCCGGTTTGACATTCAAAAATTTTATTTTACATCTTACAACAGTATTATTTCACAATTAATAGCTCGTTACGATATTGAAAACTTTAACTTACGTTTAGATTAGTTTGAAGCGAGATGTCTCTAATTTGGCAACAATGATTTATTCGTAACAAATTTTCATTTCTTTCTTTTTAATTTAATTACTTATTTTTTTAAAGTGTGAAATATAATAATACGCGTAAACGTTAAAATAATGTTGACACGAGAATAAATGTTATTTTTATTGAGATTACGTAGGCACATAAAGTAGGCTTTATAATTCAACTGTTTGGCAATTAAGAAGTGCCTGCAAAAGCCTAATTGAATAAATAACATTAGAATGGTAGAATGGTAGTCTGGTAGGCGAGGGGACTGATTCACTTAATACACTTTATTAAAGTCTGTTTCTATTTTATTTATTGTCATTGAGCGTAGCTGCGATGTTGGGGCTGATGAACTCCAGCAGTTTTGTTTCAAAATACATTTTACATTACATCTAAGATAACTCATTTAAGTGCCGAAACTGTTGACAAAAAGAACATTTTTTTTAATGACTCAGTTACATTGTATTAGATTTAGGTATACGTGCGACGATGCGTACGATATTGAGTAAAGCAGTAAATTTTTACTACTTTACTCAATCGCTGCAATACTTTCTTAATACTTAAAAACTACATAAAACATTGAAGCAGTGTGTACTAGTAGTGCAAGTACTGGTGTACATAAAATCTCTTTATGGCTGGCAGTGTAGAGATGAAACTCGTTAACTCATACAATATTTAAATACCTAAGTAAGCTCCACATTAGCGGTACGAACTAAAGTGTATGAATATAGCGGTAGATATACTCGTAGTTATGAAAGGCTTCTTACGCGTAATTAGCGTGTCCAGGCGTCCGGAAAAAACCGGACATGTTAGGCATTTTGACTGTGTGCCCGGCCAAAACAATCCAAGGTGTCTGGCTGGTCCAGCTTTTATCAGGCTTTTTACATTGAATTATAGTCACTCCACAAGTCGTGTCTCGCAATCACGAAAGAGCGAGTGCCGAGCGTCGCAAATGAAAACATCGCAAAGATATTAGGACCACTGCATGTTCGCCGAAAATAGACAATTTCGTTGTAGCAAGATCGGGGCCAAAAATAGAAGTGCGAGCAGCAGAGGCTACTTTAGTTTTTCACACGGTAAAGCCCAATCAGTCATTTAATTCATTACGTTGTACAATAGGTACCACTTCAAAAGTGCCTTTATTCCAATTCAAGCATTGCAAAAGAAGTAACCTGTACGAGAACAAATGCAGAAGAAATTTTTAAAAAACGTTCTTACACCATATGTTTTCAAAAATATATTCTCTTCTCTGTCATAAAATACATAAACGCTCCCACTGACGCGAGCAACCGTGATGCTATCAAGTTATTTCCAGTGTTAACTCAGATTTTGACTATAAAGACGAAATTCGAGTCAGCTTAATAGATATTCAATCACAACAAATTGACACATCCGAAACTATATTTAATTACGTCTACGATTCTCTGCGTGACAAAAACCTCTCGGACAAACTAGTAGAATTTTTTGCTGATAATGCTGCTACAAATTTTGGCGAGCAAGACAGAGGGCAAATAGTCTACTATAGTGCTCTTAATTCCTGGCCATTATGTTTTGAAAGTATCACATGTTCACAATCATTTTGCTACATTTACCGTACGTACAGACGAACTCAAAAGTATTTGCTCATGATCTTAAGGTTCATCAAAGCCTTATTACTTTAAGTAATTTAATAAATAATCAAAAAAGGTTTCTTTTACCATACAGTTTTTTTTTTATCGTATTAATACTAGGACACGAAATCCGTAATAATATAGGGTGTTCGGCATTTTTACCCAAATGTCCAGCCAAGCTTGGTTGGTTGATCTGTTCGGCTATTGAGATTTGCGACCTGGCAACCCTACTCGTAATACAGTACAGTTCATTGTTTGCCGCCGTCTCGCCGTGAACACCATGTGACGCC
Source organism: Melitaea cinxia (assembly GCF_905220565.1). Taxonomy (NCBI): domain Eukaryota; kingdom Metazoa; phylum Arthropoda; class Insecta; order Lepidoptera; family Nymphalidae; genus Melitaea; species Melitaea cinxia. The sequence goes on along the minus strand of NC_059412.1, from coordinate 500,320 downwards.
GCCATATCGTAGCACTTCATCATTTTCAACTTGCCTACGATGTTTTATAAAAGATTTTGACAAAATCACTATGTTATTAATTTGTCATTTTTGCGTAGTGATTGATAAGTATTTTATGATATTTTTAATTTGCTGTAACTATTGATTCACTATAATTATATACTTCAATTTATCACGTACGAAAATGGTCTGTTTATTTGGTACTTACTCTTACTTGGTTATCTCAATAAGTTTAGTGTTTTAGGTATTTTAGTTTTAAGTTTTTTAGAACTTTTTTGAACACTTGGCGACAAATACTTTTGATTAATCTGCGTTGTTAATTAATAATTATTTAAGGTTATTGTTCATAAACGCGTGAGTAAAATCATAAATTGAAGACGACAAATGGAAAAATCAGAAGAAACAAAAACAACTTACTTCATTAATGTACCTAATGTATAAAATTAAATAATTAAAAATTAAACTTATTACAGCGCCATCTGTGACGCTCGTAACGAATTATAATGAGGCATAAAAACATACGAATGTGTTTTTACGGTCATTACGATTATATGACATATTAACGACACTAACACGGATCTGCTCCGTTTAATCTGGTAGAAATGCGGAGCAGTGAAACTTATATCTAATAAAGATTGGCTTAGATTCACCCGTATTAACTCTCAAAACACAAGCAGTAGGCGTAAAAAACAAGAAAGTAATGCGTTGAACGAGTCGGAAAACAGCATTGAAAACCCATTACAGGAGGCCCCAGTTGAACCTCGGCTTGCCACGCCGCTCACGTTCTTCGCCTCCGCTACTACCCACTCTTACTCGGCTACCTGCGGGGCCGTGCGTGCGATATTTTAAACAGATTCATATTGAATCTAGCGAAATGTAAACTTGTTCTACGTAACGTTTAACGTTATATGAAAGGTTAGAAATTTGATTATTCAATCTATTTAATCAGAAGTATTACAGATTCAATGTTCATTCGATAATAATCCTAGTAGTGAACAAAAACATAATAAGTATACTAAGTCTACAATTTAACCTAAAAGTATGAATAATTCAGAAATATTATTAATTGGAATTATATAAAATACTTATGGGTTGAAATTACAACGTTTCTTTTACAATACTATTTTACGTAAAATATATTGGATTTTAAAAATAAACAGGACTTTTAAAAGACATATTAAGTGAACCACTACGAAATGGCACCGCATTGGGATTCAGAACGCGTGATGTAAACGATTTCCAGTATTTGAACACGGTAACATATGAAACGTGTTACAAATGGGCAAAAGTCGTTTAAAAATATCCTTACAAATATTGATATCTTACAGGACGCTCCGCGATTAGGATAATGGAAAAAATCTTACTAAAATATTGACTCCTGAGTTATACAGGAGTAACTCGATGAATTTTTAATTAGTAAAAGACGTAAGCGAAATTTATGAAATCAATTTTAAAAATTTCGAATCCGTATCCGCAAATTCTTAATAACTTAGTAAAAGTGAACTTCCAGAACTCATCTCATGAATAACAAAATTAACTAGTAGCGAAGTCGAAGCTTTAAATTGATAAGAAGGCGTAAAGCCGCAACGATATTGCGTAAATCCATATTTGTTATGTCGACTTCGTATTTACAGCGAGTGTAATTATATTGAACATGAAAAACATTTCCATGACCTTTATTATTTGTACGTGAATATAAAGTTATTTATTACTCTTGGATCATAAATTATACTCGTATTATTACCGTCCATTGTAAGTATATCTAGTTTTTGACACAATTTAAGTTTTTTTATTTATTTTGTAAGCAAATTCAGAGATAGATAAAGCATTGAAATTTGCCGTTAATAAAGATAAATAATTACTAAAAAAATATTTAACTCAAACCTCATAGATTGGCGAATACCTCAGCATACTTGTTCCCGTCAGAATTCAATTCGAGATTTTCATTGCCCAATCCATTAGGTTCGGTTTAACTCATTTTCATACAAAATATTATTGTAATTTTTAAAGTAACATAAAAAATATTATATCAATAGACCAAGCATCGTGGAAATAAAAAAAAAAAAACATGAAATATCGCAACAAAAAATCTCCATGATTCATTCGCGGTGAAGGGCGGAGGACGGCGGGCAGCGGCGTTATCCGCATCCTCGTAAACAGCAATGCCCCAGCAATTACAATTTGTTATCTCTCCATACAAAGGTGGAGTAAAAATTGCCCTTTCGACGCTGACTTTCATTATAGTCTCGCGTGTCGATCGAGGGACGTGTTAATGAGATACTTTAAATACATTGCTAAATCTTTTCTCGCTTCCCGCTTCAGCTTGTAATACCACTACAGGGCATAGGCCTCTTTCCCCAATCTCAAATCTTTTACACCAATCAAAATAAAACAACCTCCTTGCAGATAAAATGACAATAAAGATTTATATTAATTTTGAAAAGTCAATAAACAAACTGTAAGTTCCCTCTTCATAGTAACAGTTTTCAAGCTCTGAAAGAAAGAATGAAGAGAAGGCCCTGTGAATAGAGCATACAACTGATGGTTTCGATTTACAAAATAAGCAAGCACTATGGAACTCATTCCAGGAGCTTTTGTGTCTCAGCTGAAGGAAAAACGTATGGAAGCTTGTACGCTTAAAAGGCTGCGTTATAAATATCTCCCATAAAACGTACGGTCTATACTGTAACTTACACTTATAAAAAACTGCAATTAATCAAATTATGTATGTTGAATATATTTAAAAAAATTGGTGAGTATTCTGTGGTCAATACCAAAACTATAACTGTTATTTTATCATTTTTTTCTGCCGTGAATCAAACTTATAGTATCGGATAAATTTAAATTAAATTAAATTACGTATACATTTTTATTCCGAAATTCTATACAGTTGCGATGCAAGAGGGGGTAACGGTCAAAATGTGTAGAATTTGTTATACCTATAATTCAGTTACCAGTTGTCCCAGAATGTATTGAAGAAATTGGAAAAATCGAAATAAATAATAAAAATAACGGAATCGAGAATACTTCATGTTATAGGACTAATGTAAGAGATTACCATCACGAACAAAATCGCGAATACAGCAACTGTAACTAATATAAATTATAGTGTATGGTATTAAACGCAGGATTCTTGAACTTAACGAGAAACTAAACGGAGCTGACAAGATTTAATTTCTGGTTGAATGTGAGTCACATTGTACCTATTATTTAAGTTGCTACTTAATTCATTATTTAAAAGCAAAATTTTTTGACCGGATCAAGATGTGAAATCTTGAAGATTTTTGACCTTTACTTTTTTATTATAATCCAAGTCTGATTGATGATACTTTTTTAAAGGAAATCTTAAATTACTATAAAAAATTACATATAATATATCAAATACGTTACAAGGCAATTCTTTTTTCTGGCAAATGTTACGAAATATTGGCAAATCTTTTTTGAATCTGAAAATATATGTGTATATATTACTGCTCATAATTCGTAAGCACTCGTATCGCAAACACCGGCGTTGGCAGCAGGTCCCTTAGCAACAGCCGCCCGCTGATGGTACTCGACTGGAACGGCCCTTAATCCAATTTGATCCGCATCACATTTTACGTCATAAGTAGATATATATACGTAACGTAGATTGATATAATAATATTTCGATCCTTCATTGACGTGGGTATTCGCCAAATCTACTCAAGTGTATGATGTATAATTAATACCCTAATAGGAAAAGAGGTATTTTCCCTTGAGAGCTTGATCAATATTTACTTAAAACTATCTAGAATATTACATAACTTAAGACTGCTTCATGGTTTAAAGAGATTACTTAAAACTAATAGCCGTATTTTGTCTTAGGTCAAGGTTCACTAAAATGTGCACAAAAGTGTTTTGGTGACCCGTAGAGTAATGAAATAAGCCCGGAGGCGCTACATGTGCACATTTATAACAGGTATAGAAGAAAACGTGCATTTATATATTATAAAAAAGCGTTGCATGTTATGTAGACCCGTTGCATCATCCAAACAAATAAAACAATCAAATATTTCCACTGTATATTATTAGTATAGATAAAATGTCTTTAAAAAACACTGAAAGTACTAAATGCAACATTAATAATTGTGTTTGCAGGCAAACGAAGAAAAACCGACTTCAAGTATATCGGCAAGTAATACAACGTAGGTAGACAAAAAAATGTCAAGTAAATACGCATTATCAAAGATTACTCCAAAAGTTGTAATCAGATCTCGATAAAATTTAAATATAACCACATGATAACCATCGGCTTTCGATCAAATTAAAAATCATCAAAATCGGTACACCCAGTAAAAAGTTATGCGGATTTTCGAGAGTTTCCCTCGATTTCTCTGGGACCCCATCATCAGATCCTGGTTTCCTTATCATGGTACCAAACTAGGGATATCTCCTTTCCAAGAAAAAAGAATTATCGAAATCGGTCCATAAACGACGGAGTTATCCCCGAACATACATAAAACAAATATATACGGTCGAATTGAGTACCCTCCCCCTTTTTTTGAAGTCGGTTAAAAACTACAAAAAATTTTGAATTAGTATTGCCTTTATCCTCAGATGATCTTTAATGATATAAAGTCTAAATTACCGTGACCTTTGAGTAGTTTTGTAAGTGCTCGTATACAAATTATATGAACTTTTTTTACGCTTCAGCCTGTAATATCCCACTACTGGGCATAGGCCTCTTTCCCCATGTAGGGGATATACGTACTGGATATTTACGGATATGAACTTAATAAAGTAGATTTCATGAAGTATACGCGCAAAGTTTTCTTACTAATAACATTGCATTTAACAAAATAAATACGCAATAAAAATTATTTCATCAAAACGAGTAGTACTTCCATCCAAATTCACACCCCGCCAGGCGCCGCCTGCAGACACATTAACGAATGTAATGATAAAGCTACGCTACGGTTCACGCGATATACGAGTATACGATACATTTCGAATTTTACATTATATCGATAAATAATTTACGATCAAGCCATATACCAGTTGATTCGCGGCTCATTTAAACAGCACTTGGGAAAACATAAAGTGGGATACTATTAAAAGTAATACAAAATTATTATGAATATGATATTATGTTTTTATTTTTATATAATATATTGATAGTATTGTCTACGATCACTTATAAAACAATAATAAAAAGTTGAATCGAAGAATTATATGAGTGTCCGTGGGCAGTGCTCGGAATAGTTTATTTCTCAAACACAACATCCAATTAACCTTTATTTAGCAGTAACTCGATGCTACTTCGAACGAGAAATATAATATTCTTTTAAATGTTTTTCTCCTCGCGTTATTTTTAAACTTCTTGGAAAGGAATCTTTGAAAGCTGAAATAGAATACAGTATGAGGTTATATAAAAAAACTAGCTGTGCCCCGCGGTTTCACACGCGTTAATTTGAAGAAAAAAAAAAACAGCCTGTAGCTTTCATCGATTAATGGGCTATCTAACACTGAAATAATTTTTCAAATTGGACCAATAGTTCCTGAGATTAGCGCGTTCAAACAAACAAACAATCTCTTCAGCTTTATAATATTATTATACATATGTGAGGTTAAATGACCTTATACTTGCTAAGTGTTCCTTTACTAATGATGAGCAAATCGAACAAATGCAAAGAATTATTGATTATATGAAGATACGTCTATACGTCATGCTGCGTGTATGACGTTATCAACTTATCACATTCGAATTAAAATTCATTCATATTTCATTTTAGTGGTACGTATCAAAACAATAATTACTATATGCCTGTATAAAAATCTCGTGTCACGATATTTGTCCGGGCTAGTCTCTAAGAGTACTGGATCGATTTTAAGGAAATTTTGCTCAGATAGTAACTTTATCCAACTTAAAATATAGACCATATGGTATATTATATTTCGATTCTTATAATTACTATATTCGCGAAAAAATAAGGCGATACGAAGTTCGCCAAGTCTGATAGTAATATATAAAGTTCCTTCATGAAATATTTCTTAAATGGATAATCTATTGACCTCGCTGATCTTCAAGACACAGCGAAAGCTGGTGACTCTTTAATATTACAATTTTTCCGAGGAAGTATTGAAGTGACGGAAGAGATCGATCATAACGGATCTCTGCTCGACCGCGACGAGCGATAAAAGGTTTGTCAAGAAAATTATACAGCGATAACTCAGAGCACAATTACTACTTTTATTTGTCAAATTTCTTTAATTTTAATATTTATTTAGAATAATGTATTAACATTTTTTTTTATTAAAACCATCTTTGTGTAGTATAAAAATAATTCTTTAAGAGAATACTATTATAGATATATTATGAGAAATTATGAGAATTATATAATTATGAGATATATTATGAGAAAACTAAGATGTGTAATGAATCTGAGAACCACATGAAGAAATGATCTTTACCTAAATAACCACCTTTGCTAACCATAAATGTAATGTTCTATTCTTATTTAATGCAATAAAGTATACATATACATATACATATATAAAACTTACAAAAAGAACTTATGATATACCCATACTTCTTTAAAAATTAGAAAATTCGTATTTTTTAATCACTTGCGATTCATCGAGATTATACTATTAAAAAGTTACACGTGATCTCAATCTCAATCGATATCTCGGTGCAAAATGAGCAAGAAATATCATATATTGTTTTAGTGTTTACGCGAATTTCACGATTTATAACGAAACAACTTTTCCGGATTTTATCGCGGTTCATTAGGTTTTCTAAGTGTCCGACGTTTCAGATACTTTACAGACACTCCTAGTCCTAATTTCTTCCGTGATTATGGTTGCTGTAAAGTATCTGAAACGTCAGGAATTTAAAAAACCTAATAAACCGCGATAAAATCCGATAAAGTTGTTTCGTTATTAAGCACAATTCACGGAACATCTCGGTTTCATCGCAGGCGTATGTAGCGAACATAAAAGGCGTTGTCGCAATAAGAGGGCATGTAACGTCAAACGCATTAAATTTGCATATTGTGGACGTACAGTGCAGGCGGCGTGCCCCTCAGGCCTCGGCTGCGAGGAACAGAGGTGCATTTTATTCTGAATCGCCTGGCTTTTGAATGTAACCATTTTGTCGGCAACAGCGTTACAACGAACACTGTCGACGCTTTCTTTGTTTTAGAATGTAGTTAATATTTTATGAATACAGTTTATTATGACGAAATTTGGTGTCAAATGATAGGGTTTCCTGGTTAATCTCCTGTCTGATTGTCGACTAAAATAATCGTGATAATTACAGGTTACACTAGAGATTTTTTTAAATAAATATAAAAAGAGATATTTACATTTAGTTTAATCCGCCGCGTCCCGCTTTTACATACAAAATACCAGTGTAGCTGCTACATACTTAGGTATTAAGCAACTACACTAGTACAACTTAATATTATACAGATTAGTACACAATCTAAATTGTAATGATAAATTATAGGATTTTAACGACAGTTTATTAGATTACATTCTCATATCAGGCTATGTTCTTATCTAAGACTATTAACAGTATCAGCGACATACGAAGATCGCAAGTTTTTAATATACCTTCAGCCAATAGTAAAATTATATTTCCTATGACACTTAATTTTTAAGACAAGCTTCAAAATGTAACATGTGTATAGTAAATTATCTAGATATTTTAATTGCATACAAACGCACATTGCAACTGAATAAAGACCTTGACAGTAAACAGTTGGAGTCGATATGAAAGGGGACAACGCATATGTAATATTTCTGATCAAAGTAAAAGGCGCTGCAGAGAGATTCTTGTGGCCTCGCCCTAGGCACTTCTATTCTTTACCGCTTCGGGTATCGTTTCATTTGCAGTACGTTCGCCAATTTCGTTTCAACTTCAACAGGGGGCGTAGCTCAGATGGTAGAGCGCTCGCTTAGCATGCGAGAGGTACCGGGATCGATACCCGGCGCCTCCAATTTGTCTTTTTTGAATTACATATATATTTTCTTATAACACGTCATATTTTGCCTAATTCTGATACTAAATAAATTTAAATGGTAGCTATACATTTTCTCACTTCTATTCCTTTGCTTTTCTGAGCTTTTATAATTTATTATTTTGCTTCAAAAAATACGCGGCGTCCAATACGGAACACTTGACCCCGTAATAATGGCAGCACCAGTGAAAATTTGTCGATAAAATTTTCTTTTATGTGCAAATCACGACTTGCAATTATTCCTTTTCCAGCTGCATTAAACGAATCAAACTCGCCCAATAGCTCTCAATATTCCAAATGGTATTGAAAATTTTCAATTAAATTCATAAAAAATTGAGCTCGAACTTCATTTTATCTACAAAACAATAAAACACGACTTACTTTACGGTCGTCGGAAGCTGTTCAATTAAGGGGATCCCAGACAAAATCGGCCGTTTTCATGTGCTATAAAGTATACGTTAAAGTTACGTTAAAAATATAAAATAAATATATGTTGTAACTCGGATTCAGATTATTAATGTGACTGTAAGATAATTGTATAAAATTCTCTAAATAAAGAGAAATAATTGTTTACCTGAACCTCCTTTCGCGTACAAAAATCGTATAGGCTTTCTAATTTTACTACTTACAATAGTGAATATTTTTTTTATTAATTAAGAATCCTGTACTTAATATTTCTACAGAAGGGTTTTTTTATTAAGTGCAGTATTTTATTAGAAAATCGTAAAAATATAATTTTTGGTTATTTGCCGGGCGACAGGCGGCCCGCGGCAGACGGCCAGAGGCCTTTGTACGGGGAACTTGTGTCGCTCGTCATCGCACGCTGCTCTTGCTTACGCGCAAATCTATTTACTTTTTTTAATCCAAGATAGGCATCAAAATGTAACAGGTAGACAGACTTACTGTTGAATTTTGCAATTGTATTTACTTCAAATAAAAAAATAATTTAAATTATTAATTTTGAGCTGTGTAAATGTAAAGCTGCTTAGCTTGTGGTCTAAGATCCGAACATAAAGTCGATTTTCACCGAGCCGATAATAGAATAAAATATAAATTTAGTATATCTATACAAATAAAATTGGAGCGGCTGCTTTTAATATTAAAATAACCGCTTTTTACTAAATTCATATGGATGTATACACGATACATACACAAAAATAGCATTTTAACAATTTTTGTCTGTCTGTATGTCTGTTTGTTCCGCCTAATCTCTGAAACGGCTAGACCGATTCTGACGGAACTTTCACTGGCAGATAGCCGATATAGTAAGGAATAACTTAAAGGCTACTTTTATTTTAGAAATTTATTTATTTTATAACTGCGAACTGAACAACAAGTAACAACTAGTAATTAATATAATTTTATAGCCTAAATGATCGACACGACAAGAAAAAAATTAAATAATAATTATGGATGATCACAACTTGTACGCAAGCTCTTGGTCTAGGAAACGGATCAATCTAATGTCCTAAGTAGTACAAGCTAGAGCCGGTAGATGGCCGAGTTTAATAACCTTTACGTAATACTGATCAGGTGAAGTGCGGGTGGGTGGGGTGTGGCAAAGTCTAAATGCTCAAGGTCATTGAGAAGGGGGAGCCTCTTAAGTAGAGCTAGGAGCGCTGTAATGGTCGATATAGTATTTCTAATAGAAAGAAAAAATGCTTTATCGGAGACCGAGACTAACAATCAGATGTCTTCAAATGTTAATGACATTCGGAGCCGACCGATCTGTAATTTCAGTATTTGCGCATTGTTGAATTGTTTTTCATTTACTAAGTACTCAGCTTCTTTATGAATTTTAGTTTGATGCTTATCGACTTATTGTTAACATTTTGTCTATAAACATGCTTTAAATTATTATTTTGTTTATTATTATTGATTATGAAATAGTTTCCAACATCCGTCACAACGTCCCAACGTCCTAAAATGTTTACACAAAACATGTACACATTATATCGGCACAAACCTTTTACCCAAAGATACATTAAGCAATTTTAGTAATTTAGAGGGAAAACATGAAACGTAACAGAAACTAACATTAAACAAGTGGAAAATAAACACAAGAGTAGCGACATTTTAAATTGAAAAACCAACCTTCCTCGGTTTGTTTACAGTAGCAGAATATCTAGAAGAAAAAAAAACATCTCGTTTGTCCGATAAAAAGTGAATTCTTTAATTTAAAGCTCTCCCGCCGAGCGAGGCGGGCGAGGGGACGTCTGTCGCAACAATTAAACAAACTTACACAGCACTACCTCTGTGAGTTTAATTTTCCCCGCCTTAACTAAGTCCAAGACTGCCGACCGCTAACTGCAGACCGTTTTCCAGCCACAGCTCGTACTCCCACTTAACGTAGTTGCAACCGCTAATTCACATCCAAGAAATTCAAGTCACGTTTATTCAAGAATGTATGTAATGTAGAAGTTGTTATCTTCTTAGTGAATTAATTTTCTTTTTAAAAATTGTCACTATCTTATACGCCTATAACTAGATATCGAAATTATAATTTTGGTGGGTTAGAAAATGTTGAGAACTTGTTCAATAATTTTATTTTATTGAAGTAATGAGTTTGTTTTTTAACCGCTTTTCTATTGTTATATAGAAACCTTTTAAAGACGAATCCTTGTGTCGCTTCTCACATACATAACATTTCACGTTTGCAAGATTGCAATTTTGACCCGATTTCCCAGTATCTCAACATAACATGTAACAATTTTGATATTTCTCAATAAACATTTCTCCGTTACCTTTGATTTTATCCAAAACAGCAATAAAACGCGAACTGAAACTCACAAATCGAATATGTGTACAAAGTGGAGAGAACTGAGATTTCCGCACAAGGAAAAAGGTCTCTGGGCATGTCTCGAGGGAGAATTCGGGAGCGGGATTGAATTTTGTCGTGGAAACTAATTTTAATGGCCGCGTCCCGACGGACTCAGGATAACGCACGGGATGCAAATAATGTTTAATACGATTGCTGAATCTAAAAATACCCTTTACGATATCAAGAGTTGTAGTGCAAGCCATCGAACGTAGAACTTAGGAAGATTACCTAAATTCTATTTACTGGAGACAATATATTTCTGTTCATAATTTTCAGTCTTTCTCAAATGCCATTACCTATTATTTCTTACGTCTGTCTCACAACGAGACGTTCTCATTGAGATTGAGATCCGAGAAGCATTACATACAGCAAACTACCAACAATAGTACTGGATACAATTTGATTAATCTAACGCAGCTGCCCTCCCTTATCACTTAGTTAAGGGTAGCAAAAATTCTTAACTATGCATTTGTTACAATGTGGATATTACTACAAATAGTTACTTATAGCTAAAGTAATGTAACACCAACCCTTTCATAGTTCTTTTTTTTCAATATTATAACTAACAGTTAATGTTGTGATACTCAACTTTTTCAAGTAAAAAATAGCAAAGTAGCAAAAACTAAAGTTCAACAAAAGTCAAAGGTATGTTTTTATACATAAATAATGCTACAAGCTGCCTTCACAATGTTACCCGCAGGAAAAGAAAGACAAAAAATACGAAAGTAGGAACACGTACTCGTCAAGCACCAGGGCGACAAAGATGACAAAGAGAAGAGTGTGCCGCACTCGAGTCCTTTCACATTCGTCACGAGACAGCATGACATACCTATATAATACTACCTACTTGTGTAATTTTAGTAGATTTATATATTTTGGCATTTATATTCTTTATTGCACTTTAAAAAAAAGAAACAATTAAAATCATATTTACAAAGAAAGTTGGCATGGGCGAACTTATCTCGAGAAGAGATCTCTACCAGTCTACCCATGGTGAAGAGAATTGCTGTTATCGCGGGGCACAGAAGTGCAAGAGTGATTAATAATACTTAATGATTTAAAAAATAATAATGATTTTGAAAATATTATGACATATGAGGAAATATACGTATTTAATGAGGAGCAGTAAGAATATATTTAATTTATGATCATCAGATATTTCAGGCGTAGATATTTTCAATGGCTCCAAAAATTTATTTCAAAATAAAATTAAACGACAGTTCATATTTCATTAATATTATCTTTACTATTATTAATATCAATGATCTTAGAAAAAAAAGAAACATTCTACGTTCCAAATATACCGTTTATTGTGTGTAATTTAAACTTCCCGAGAGTACGAGTATGTATTCATTAGTTTAATATGAAAATAATTTTTTATTATTTGTTCGGTTATCGTGTTTTTTTTTTTTGTTTTAGCCTTTATGATTATATTTCATTCTTGATTTTATTATTACTTTTTATGTGCTTGTGTACCATCCCAAATAAATAAATATATATTTTTTATTTTACGTATAATGAATTTTTTCACAAAATTGTTAATATGATTACAAAGAGATCATTTTATTTATCTGTCGTCTGAATAAACGTTTCCTTAAAAAAAATATATTTCTGAACATCGTTCTTTATAAAATGCTAGTACTATTAGACCAACTTAGGCTCGGTATTTACTTTCGCGACATCTTGTTATAACCAGGGGAAACACGAAGGCTCGCTACAGCTTAAACGACAGAAACGCAACACAGCGCCATCTCTGCCACGGTAGCTGTACTGTAACAGCCAGGCTGTTTAGATTTAGTCCACAAGAAAGCTTGTTGGTTGTCATCGTGCTTCAAGCCATTTTTGATAGATGGCGCTAGTAAGTAAACTTAAAATCGTACCCCAAAAGCCAATTTAATCTTAATAAATCTAATATTTAAAATATTTTGTATGTAGTAATCCTGCTTTTAATTTCATTTAACCTAAACTTAAGTTTAATATTTCTATGACTACGCGTTTGCTGGCCGCTACCACATACCTGAAAATAAAGATAGAAAACGTTAATATTAAACATAGTGTTAAAATATACACGCTACACATAGTTTTGGGGCTCTAAAACAACTGTGGTAAACCTGTGCATAACTAATGCGTAAAATTATTTCTTTCACAGAAAAAAAAACACATAACCCATTTTTAATAATTCACTACCATTAGGTAGCGATCATTAATAAGGCTATCTAATCTAATTATAATGTAAATAATTTCCAACAACGTAAATAATATATATTGATCAATTTTAATACAGTTTACACGAATGGAAATACCCCTTACATAAGTTTTAAATAAAACAACCACTTTTACACTTCAATGTCACGTCTTCATTACGGTCACAGCATTCACAACCGACTGGCGATTTGTTACGAGACTAAACAAGTGTGAACAGGCAAGAGGTCATTACAGGTACGACGTATGATCCCCTGTAACCATTAGCAAATTGATCCCGCCCGTCCAAAAAATACAAATATTTATTGGCAATAAAAAATACATTATCACAAATTTTACTACTGTAATGTTTTGGACACATTAATTTTATTATTTTTTTTATACTACTAGGTCGGCAAACAAGCGTACGGCTCACCTGATGGTAAGCGATTACTGCAGTGTATAAACGCCTGCATCACCAGAAGCATTGCAAGCGCGTTGCCGAACCTACACCCAATTACCCCAGGAGCTCTGGTCACCTTACTCACCAACAGGAACACAACACTGCTTGAAAACAGTATTATTTAGTTGTGACCTTCTGTAAGGTCGAAGTACACTACCCCAGACTATAATCTATATTAATAAAAATGAATGTTGCTAAGCGCATAAATCGAGAATGGCTCGACCGATTCGACTAATTTATTTTTTTCTATGTTCCAAGGTTAAAAAAAAATAATTTACTATTAACTTTTGACAGAACTTAAAGCTTAAGCTTAGCTTAATATTTAGTGTTTGTTTCACGTCAATCGATTCACATAAAGTCACTATTCGGCGCGGACGAAGTCGCGAGCACAACTAGTAGTAACTATAATAAATAGTGCATCTTCATTTAAAAGATAGGATGTTGTAAAACAGTGATAGCTCCGTTCATCTGCAATACGATATTAAGGTTGTACATTAAACGTTGATATTTTCATCAGTTAATATTCGAACTAATATAGTCAATTTAAACAATCTTTAACTATAATATTATATGGGAAGTGTTGTATTTGGTTGCATTAAAGATACATTCGTCAATACTATTAAGAAATATTGTGTCATTTAAAATTTCAAATAATTTAACTTAATATACACATTAATAGCACAATTATTGTAGCAGTTTTTCTAAAACATATTTAAAAAAATATATAATAAACGAGATACATTAAGCAGGCAATAGTTTTCAACATTTAAAAATGAACGAGAAAGAGTTAATTTAAATATTCAGCTCCCAAGCACATCTTCCCAGTTATTAAGACGAAGTATTTACACAGGTAGCGGGTAAATACGTTGTCGAGGTCGATACGGAGGGCCGATCCCTCCAGGGACAAGTAATAGGAAGCTCATTAGTAAAGTGCACGCGGCCCGCCGCCGCTCCGCTCGTATATTTACGCTATGTTTGACCAACAATCATGTTCCATTTCCGTGCTTCGCGTTTATTATGTACTGGTGTTAACCTAATTTAATTTATTTTATTCTTATTTTTATTTACACTTACATGAACTACTTTGAGTTAGTTTCAGAGCAGTATTAAAAAATTTGTTACTTTTTTAATTCAAAAATGAGCAAATACAAAAAATATACTTTATTGATTGAATCACGACTTAAAAAAAAAACGAGTGTGCTTTAGACCACACGACTCAAGTAAAACTTCTTTAGTTCCACCTAACTTATATATCTCTCTCAACTTCCATTCGCCTCACCCGATCACACTTTTCGTAACGCTCCCGCCACGCATTCACTAGCTTCCCGACTAGAAAAAAGGTCAGGCTCAACCAGATCATGTATCTGGATCGGATCAGGATAGAATGAGGCATGCCAGATCCGGCAAGCTCTATCAAGACCCGGTCTGGTCCAGATAAGGCAGCCTGATGTAAAATATAATCAAGTATGGTAAGGCATAACTGCATCAGGACTAGGTCTAATCCAGATCAGGATAGCCTGAAAGAAATTACGCGAACTGAGACTGAATCGCGCTATTGATATTTTAAGTGCACTTAGTATATATACAGTTATCAGGACAGTCTAGCAGGGAGTCCATTTCTACACAGTTGAGCAGTCGTAAGTAGTAGGGAGTAGTTAATTATTAGGTAATGAATAGAAGTTAGTAAATAAAGTTTAATTAATTATAATAATTAATTAATTAATAATATAAAATGAATAAAAATAATTGATATTTAAAGTAAAAACATTTTTTTATAATAATAATAAATCAATATCTACACAATACACACACGGGTCGGTTCCTAAAGTAAGCAACTTAATGCTTGTTATAAGATAACAGCCGACTGGTATAGTTACATTTTTTTTGATAAACATACTTATAAATTATACATATATAAATATATAAATAAATATTTATATTACACCCAGACTCGGGGTGGGAATCGAACCCACAACCCTCGGAGCAGAAAGCAGGGTCACTACAAACTGCGCCAACGGGCTAGTCAAGTCAAAATAAATAATACATTGAAAATAATTGTGTTTGCTCGCAAACGAAAAAAAAACCGACTTCAATTACATCGACAAGTAATACAACGTAGATCGACGAAAAAATTGTCAAGCAACTACGCGTTATCAAAGATTACTCAAAAAGTAGTTATCAGATCTCGATAAAATTTATATGTAACCACATGATAAACATCAGCTTTCGATTAAATTAAAAATTATTAAAATCGGTACACCCAGTAAAAAGTTATTGTGGATTTTCGAGAGTTTCCCTCGATTCCTCTGAGATCCCATCATCAGATCCTGGTTTCCTTATCATGGTACCAAGCTAGGGATATCCCCTTTCCAACATAAAAAGAATTATCAAAATCGGTACATCCAATAGAAAGTTATGCGGTATAATACAACGTAGGTCGATGAAAAAAGCGTCAAGTAAAAACACATTATTAGATATAACTCGAAAAGTAGTTGTTAGATCTCAAACAAATTTAAATGGGACCAATTGGCACACACCACCTTTCGATTAAAACAAAATTTGTCGAAATCGGTCTGCCCGGTCAAAAGTTCTGATGTAACATACATAAAAAAAAAAAAAAAAAAAAAAAAAATACAGTCGAATTGAGAACCTCCTCCTTTTTTGGAAGTCGGTTAAAAATAAACGGAAATAAATATAATTATAACAGGCAACGCGCTTGCGATGCTTCTGATATTGCAAACGTCTACAAGCTACGGTAATCGCTTACCATCTGGTGAGCCTTACGCTTGTCTGCCGACCTAGTAGTATGTATTTAAACAAAAAAAAAATATCTTAAAATACTTTGAAATAAAAGATTTTATCCATAACAATAATTAGTAATAGTGCTGTGTGGCTACGGCACTAAAGAATTTAGCCACCCTCTCTCTTCCCGTGGGTGTCGTAAGAGGC
Organism: Melitaea cinxia; assembly: GCF_905220565.1. Classification (NCBI taxonomy): domain Eukaryota; kingdom Metazoa; phylum Arthropoda; class Insecta; order Lepidoptera; family Nymphalidae; genus Melitaea; species Melitaea cinxia. Next base: position 483,921 of record NC_059412.1, on the reverse strand, counting down.
GACTAAGGGATAACAAGGTTCCACAACCACCTTGGAACTTAAGAAGCCGACCGATGGCGGGATAACCATCCAACTGCTGGCTTTGAAATACACAGGTCGAAGACGGGCAGCAGCGTCTTCGGTGCGACAAAGCCAGTACTGCGGTCACCAACCCGCCTGCCCAGCGTGGTGACTATGGGCAAAACACATGAGTTCACGTTATTTTTGGCGTAAACTTGTGGAGGCCTATGTCCAGCAGTGGACTGTATAGGCTGTAATGATGAATAATTAGTTGCTTAATTACTATAACCATCACAAAAACCTCAACAAAGTAATACTAATAAAGACATTTTAGTACCAAGTTAAGTTAATTTTATGTATATAGCTTATTTAAACCCAAAACAAAATTAGCGAAGGTGAAAGCCTGGCGTGATAAGCTGTCTAATCTGTGATAAAACTACGATTATCGTTGCTCTAAATATAATTTACTAAAGAAACAACACACAAAAAAGGTTGTTATAAATTTGAAGTGTCTGCGTGTCTGTCTGTGTCACTAGACGAAAAGACCGATGACGCAGTTTTTTTTAGAATCTGATGTGTTCGACACGGTTCTACAATTTATGGAGATCTGTTCAGACGTTTCAAGGTTATCAGCTTTTTTTCTTATCACCTACGGTAGAAGTTTTACACGCTAAATGTGTATTTACTTTACTTTCAAACATAGATATGTGTGTCTAACATTGGATACACCCATACGCTTTGTGTGCGTGCGTGTGAGTGCGGGGCGAGGGGGGGGGGGATTATTGCTGTGTAAAAGAAATGTAACATAGGTATAAGAAGTGCTATTAAAATTCATAATAGTTACTAACTTTTATGTTCTCTGTATTAAAATAAAACTAAAATTGTTAAGTACATGCAAATAATATCGTGCCAGGTTTAAAAAGCAATTTGTATGTTTGTTTACAGCTACTATACATTTCTGATATCTATTTAGTCTTCAAGAAATAGCAACTATTTACAAATCCTCCACTGTAAAACAAGCTAATAAAAACACATAAAATACATCCATTACCGTTATTATCAATCGCTTCTGAGCTACTAAACAAGATGCGATGTATATATAGTGATCTCTTGATTATAGACTTAGATTACAGAGATGGGTATTTGAGTAAGGATCCCAGAGGATTTGAACTTGAGCTATACTTTTAATTTCGTAATGTAATTAGTTGCGGCCCTTATGCGGGTAAAATCATGGAGCACAATCACTCACTACTTAAATGATTTGAGTTGAAATCTCACACGCTGTTGTTATTCGCTTTACACCAACGCGAACAGAGTGACTTTTATATGCGATCAAATTCACTCGCAGGGAGAAAGTTATACCCTTTGTTAACGTTTTATTTGAATTTTTATGCTTTAATAATGTCACGTAATAAATCTTTACATTGAAGATGAAGATAATATGGCAATAAAATACTGTTCTTTGAATCGTTTTTTTTTTTTTTTTTGACTAGTCTGAATATTATAATTTTAACAGGGCGATTTCTCCCGTGACTATGGCGTCTGCAACGTCAACGTAGGCCTCCACAAGCTCGCGCCAAATATTCCGGCCCCAAAATAGCCGGGAATAGTGGGAGTGCCGGGAACTAAGGGCCGAAACTTTTGGCGCGTACTCGTGAGTTTTTTCCGCAGTCACCACGCTGGGCGGGTTGGAGACCGCAGTGCTTTATCGCACCGCAGACGCTGCCGCCCGTCTTCGATCTGTGCATTTCAAAGCCAACAGTTGGATGGTTATCCCGCCATCTGTCGCCTTCACCAGTTTCACGATGATAATGAAACTTTGTTATCCCTTAGTCTCCTATTAAGACACCCACGGGAGGATAGGTGGTGGCTTTATTCTAGACTGCCGTAGCCACACAGCACCGAAATAACGGGGAACTAAAAATAATAATCGCGGTAAATGGTAAAATGAAAGATTTAACAGTTACGCGAAATATTGAAGCCGTCTATAGTCTGAATATAGTAGCAAAAGTTATAAAATGATTCTAATGACAGGGAACTAAGCATAAAGATAAAAATGAAGAGAAGAAGATATTTTCTTAAGCCCTCTAAGGACTCCGACAGGTTGGCTTGTATCAAATAAAATTTTAACTACCATGTTCGAAGATTTGTGACAAACTTTCTTCAACTTAATGACATGTTTCCACCGAGAAACAGAGGTCGTGAAACATAAAACGTTTACAGAAGCATAAAAATACACCCTCCTTTTCATATGAGTACAACAGGTTTTATGCAAAATTAATTGTCAAGGATACTAAACGGTATAAACATTTGTCATCATTGTTCGCCCCTATACGTAAATTTTATTATTAATCTACGTAATAATAATTGTGTTTGCAGGCAAACGAAGAAAAACCGACTTCGAATATATCGACAAGTAATACAACGTAGGTAGACGAAAAAATAGTCAAATAAATACGCATTATCAAAGATTACTTCAAAAGTTGTAATCAGATCTCGATGAAATTTAACATGATAAACATCGGCTTTCGATTAAATTAAAAATCATCAAAATCGGTACACCCAATAAAAAGTTTGCGGATTTTCGAGAATTTCCCTCGATTTCTCTGGGATCCCATCATCAGATCATGATTTCCTTATCATGGTAACAAGCTAGGGATATATCCTTTCAAACAAAAAAAGAATAATCAAAATCGGTTCATAAACGACGGAGTTATCCCCGAACATATATAAAAAAAACATATATACGGTCGAAATGAGTCGGAATTAATAAAGACGCAAAGGTCCAAAACAAACAAGAGTTCGTAGGTATAAATGGATATGACTCATTATTTTGATCTGTCAATAATAATATTTTCCACACACGTATCAATATAACATCACATTTAACACCAACGTGACGAATCTACGACACGCTGCACCTGCTAAAAGCCGTGACATACATGTAAGTCGGCCGGCCATCATCGCGGGTTACGTGTTTATCGGTCGCTTTTTAGGGTTAATTAGTACGATCCCCTATTTGCATTACAAAGTTAATGTACTCGTATCGCGCGGTGGAACACTCCGTGCTCGTCAACGAACGCGATGAATACGTAAAGGCCAATACAACAATTTATTACCTAACTCAATTTTGCTAAAATGAAGTTCCCTAACGTCACAATGAACTTTATGAATATTTATGCAATCACGCCGTAATGAAATGTACAAAACCTGCCCGCCGTTAAATAATTTCTGCGGTAAAATGCTAATAATGGTTTTAAATATTATGAATTATAACTAACTGGGGAATGTATGAAACAGTATGACAGGGTGATCTGGTGGACGCAGACAAAGCAAGGACAGTATTACGATCATAAAGTGTAGTAACAATAATAAACTGTACTCGAGTATGTTATTAAGTTTAAGACATGTTTTATGTGACAACACTGCTCTGTGAAGCATGTTATGTTTACTTCAAGAAGTAGAGAGAAATACACTTAGTGTTCCATTTAATATTATTCAGTTGTACATAGAATTTTATATTAAATAAGTAAATAAAATAAATTAGTAAATGAGAGAACGCGTGCCTTGGAAATTTTCGTCACTAAACTGTCTCTAAATCTTAATTAAGATTTGGAACTTCTATCAACAATTAAACATTTTAAATTCGTGTTATATTGTAGAATTTCAATTTAAAATTTTAGAACTAAGTCATAAATTAATATCTTGCGTATTAATTTATTTATCGTTTATATTCAAGTTTAAGTACAAAAATGTTTGAAACGATATCTTGTCATTTTGGGTTGTAATTAAGTTCTTCTAAGACTTGTGTCTTTTCGTTCGTGTCTATCGTAGGATTCTGTACATATCAAGCATACTGTCAAAATCCGAACTCTGTATTAATAATGAAAAAATCCAACCTATCTAAATATAATATAATATAATCCAAACTATCGAATAATATATAATCCAAACTTATATTAAAGATAAGGAATATAAAATAAAGTTATAATTTAAAAGGTGGTGTATGGGGTATATAGACATATACGAAAAAATAGATGTATTTAGGCTATTTGTTCGTTATTAAAAACGTATACGACAAAATTGTAAAGAAATCTCTAGTTTAGAATAGAATTAACAATATTGCTTATATACATAATTATGTATAAGTATATTTCCTATAATAATTCTTTTTCCCCACAAACTTATAATTCGCCAGTCTAGAGGAAACAACACAAACAAGCTCGCTATAACTGCCTGTAATTACGCAGTACGTGTGAGTAGGGTCGTGTTGTGATCAACAAACTGTCACCTGTGACCGCGTGTTTGGGGATGTCTGATCGATATTTATTTACCTTTCCTTTTTATTTTTCTCATGATAAAGTATAAGGTTTATATTAATACGGAAGAATTATTAAAAAATTTAGGTTTTATTTCAGTAGTGATAAATATTGAATCGTGTTCCTTTATGGCGTCTGTTTATACGTTTGTTTATATTTATGAAACCATATTGAATTAAAACATGCCACTATTTTATTTAAACACGGCAACTAAATCTTAATAAACTTTTATAGGCGATAGAACATAATATTGTCAAAACAACTCGGCAAATAACGTTACTCTACTGCAATTAAAAAGGAGGCCTTATAAAAGGTTATTACTTATTGATAAAATAAAAAATCCCAGTGACATATCGTTATTTCTTAGCAGACTAACGTCAATAAATAAAATGAAAATCATTCTCGATCTCACAAAGTATCGTCCTACTGGTACATTAATAAAACTTACGGTTATAACTAAGAAGCGACATCGACATATTTCCATTAAGGGATGATTACGAAACGATTTCGTATCGCAATCAGTTATGTGACCGAACCTGATTGATGGTGGACGGCGGGACGAGACAATGATTTGTTTCGGAAACAAGTAAGAGTTCTTATTACAGAAGAATAGAATTAATATATAAATTGTTGTATCTATATTGGTACTGATAAGATATTAACGATGGACAATTAGAAGTTAATTAAGCTTCAATTCTCATGCTTATTGTAAATCATGAACTCTATTTTTACATTATTCTTTTTTACATGTTTTATTGTAGCTATTCTAATGCTTATAATATACAAACTGTACCCTGCGCGCTTTAACGCAGAAACCTTACGAGACTCATGCACAAGTTTGCTGAAGATCATGACATGATCAAATGCATAGTTTACGATTTTATAAAGGACATACAGACATTCATTTCTATATATATTTAAGATAAGAAGATTAGATACAATAATAATATTTGGGTTACATTATTTATTTATTTTTAAAATTGTATTATTCATTTTTTTTTTATTCACTATGAACTCGTCCGAATAATCCATAGAGATCGTCGATGCAACCGGATTTTCTATTTAAAAATTCAAGTGAGTCCTCAATGTCTGGAACACTAAAAATCAGAGCAGTTCACCTTTTGAACCGTCCGCCCGATTACGGTACAACCGCCCTAAACGACGACTGCGAGTCTAAGGTATCTAAAATAAGAAATTCAGCAGATTTTAAGATTTAAAGATAGACGCCAGCTTAAACGTAACTTTAAGACGAAAAGATTAAGAAGTTATTTTAGAAGGTTACAAATTATCTCTATCTAGAAGATGTTACTTTGCGCAGGCTCAAATAAAATTTAAATTAAGAGTCTAATTTAAATTTTATTTCGTCTTCATATAAATATCGAAAGGGGAGAATGATGTTCATTTTTTTTTTGCTAGCATAATTCGAGTGAATAATCTATTATCGGAAATAATGTAGGTAGGTTCTGCAACCAACTTAATACCAAAATGGATTTTGTTTTCATGGAATGACATAACGGTAATAACGAAGATTATTCTGATCGAACCATATCAAAATTAATTACTTTATTCAACTTTTTTTCTGACAGCAAATACAACGGAACTGAGTATTTATGTCGGAGACAACAAATGTGAAAGAAATAAATCGAAACTACGGCGTCACTGACCTCCGATCAAATTCAAAAAGTTAAACATCTTCAATGATTTTAACACAAAAATGCTTTTACATAAAGAAAAAGGTTGTTAGAAACAATTTAAATGAAATTAAATACTAAAACAAGGAGAACATTAACGTCAACAGAGACCGCTGGACACCGTAATGAAAATAAGTTCAAAGCGCCGCATTGTCCAGCTCGTAGACTCGCCACTGTAACCGGATAGCGATGTTAGGGTTGATCTTGTGACCTTTTTAATAAAACCTTGGTAGACAAGCGGACTAATCCATTCTCAGACGGTCATTATTAACATTATCGATTGTGTCACACTGCTTGTAAGACCACCGCGCTGCACATAAAATACAATAACCGCAAATAATATTAACGAAGTAGACCTTTTTTAAGTCATCGTTAGTTATTTAGAAAATTATAAGTCATGACCAACGTATCTATTAATCTGATCACAAACTAGTTTACATTCAAGCGTCCAAAAACATATTTTCACTATAAATTATCCAAACGAAATGTTAATTACAGGCAACAATGGCATTTTGGAATTAAGTCAGATTTTTATGAGATAGTAGGAATTCTTTATCAAATGGCAAATGTTGACTTCTTTCCATTGATATTAAAAACATGCATAGAACTTGCCACAACACCACAAGACGCCAATAATCGAGAAATCTACATTAGAATAGCCTTTGTCACTGTAATTAGGGTAATTACACTCGTTCCGTGACATACATGTGCAAACTAACTTTAACAAGGACGCGGTTAAAATGTAATACTATCAGTGACTGAGTATAAAACTGACAATTAGATTATTTTATCAATAACAAAGAAATTTTTTAAATCGACATCAACTATTGTAAACGATCGATTTTGATAAGTGTAAGCCTTTTTGGGATTTATGTAAATTTAGTAGGTACACGAAAAAAACCAGGGAAACAGACTGAACGTTAATACATGGTATTTCATGGTACCAGTACGTTAACACTAAATCATATTAAGTTTCCCATAGATACAAAGAGACCGACATCGCCAAGGAGCTCGTATCGGTGTCATGCATCATAATAACCCTAAACGTCACGAGCACGTCACAAGCACGTCACAGCTATTGTATTGATTCGACAATTGCACACTGTTCATAATACAGGCGGGTCGCGTTGTGCATACAATACGTCGATACGCCTGCATCCATGCATTTCAGAGCTTAGAGGGCGAACTGTGAAACTATTATAACTGTTTACTTGCACACAAATTGTTACAGGCATTGTTTCACGTCATATTAACTCGAATCTGATGGATTATATAAACTGACGCGTGGCTGTTTTGTAGGGAGAATACATTAAAGTCATTAGCGCTGAGTTACCGTTCCATCTTTGATGTTCTTATGATTATTATTAAGGTAACGTATTAACAAGAAACTCAATATTGAATAATTCTAAGGGAGATCATATATTACCTATCTCATAAATACTTTCAACTTTTAAAACAGCAAGGACGATTTAGTTGATATTTTGTTTTTGCGTTTGTCGTGACAAGGTTTTATAAACTAATTGAAATTTATTCCGGGGACTTTTTAGAATAAAAACTACCCGGAATATATTTCTTAACACCTCACTTTAAACTTAGAAAGAAGATAGTTCGGCTTTGATTGACAAACATAGTTAAAATTCAACGATTTCAGATGTCATAATTTTACTGATTTTTTCGTTCCGAGTTAAAAAAAAAATTAAACCCATTTAAAATAATAAAAATTAATTTTCTAATTCACGTTTCCAATATTTCCGTGTAATTTTACATAATATGCGATGAAATATTCTTCATGATTGCACAACATCAAGGATTCCTAAAAATAATGATTCCCATAATGTTAGCTATAAAGAGGAGATCGGCAAATCTTAATGACGACGGAATTAAAGCGACGCTTGCGATATAAAGGTAAAGCCGTGTTAAACGACTATTTGAAATCATAATCTGGTGTACTATCTGCTATCAAATAAGTTGTTAAATTTGAGAAAGATCATTATTTATCTATTGACGTTGTAATCTCAACCGAACCTATAAACTTACTTTGTGTCTTCTCCTTCGACGTTACATTGGCGAAATAAAATCAATTCTACTTTCGCACTGTTGAAAGCCATTTATTTGAATGAATTAATGAATTAAAGATTATTATTTCTACTCACACGCGCTTCAGCCTGTAATACCCCACTACTGGGCATAGACCTCTTTGCCCATGTAGGAGAAGGATCAGAGCTTAATCCACCACGCTGCTCCAATGCGGGTTGGCGGATATATTCCCTACTATAAGTAACGATCGCTATCAGTGTACATGTTAACAACCGGGATCGACGGCTTAACGTGCTCTCCGAGGCACGGTGGGGAGACCCACAAAGACTGCACAAACACCCCACACAAATGAGGCTAGTTAAGCAAGTAAAATGGTGTGACGTGTTATTCATTCAAGAAAAATACCAGCCAGTCAAATTTGCATTCGTTGTCAGGTATTTTGGAAGTAGCTGCATAAATATATATAGTAGAATAGTTAGGAATAAATCTAAACATTTTATTATTAATTTAAGACTTAAAAATAATTAAGTTTTCATTTACTAATTGATTTTAGTTTCACCAGACATAAAAGTGATAGTTTTAGAGAAAGGAGATACAGGAGAAAACAATTTAGAAAAGCTAAAGATTCATTAAGCAATGTACATGACACGAACCGAACGATCGTCACATGTAAATACATTTCAATTAATAAAACGTAAAAATAATATAACAAGCACGTACACAAGCGCTTAATGAACGTAATTTCATGTTTCCGCACTCGACAGGCCGGCGTGTATTAAATTAAGCCAGTGCGTATAAAAGAATTCCGCTTTCAATAAATGATAATGGAGCCAAAAAACAGCCTATAATAAAAAATAAATGGACTCCGACAGGCCGACGATATCAAAGGATAATTTAAGCGTGCCATAAATCGTATCCGCGGAATGAAAGAAAGTAAATAGGATCGTGTAATAAAAGCTCATCTAGTGGAATGGCTCCTACTGAGCGCGGGCGAGCCCGGAGAGCGGTCGTCCAGGTCTCGAGACCACTCGTTAAGTAAACGGCGCGCCGACGGAAAAATATTCCTATTACAAAGGCACAAGGCGGTCTATTCCGGGAACAGACTGAAAAGAATAACACAAATGAAACTTTCAGATTAAAGTGCTTGATTCCATTTTAACTTTATATAATTGTCGCAGAAGCAGACTTCATTCCGGCTTGCTTATTTTAATTGTTTTTCTGATAAAATACATATTAAAAGTAAATATTGTATCTCGAAATAAAAATACACGTAGGTAGGCCATATTTATATGTTTTTCTTCAATGTCTGCCAGTTCCAACCGTAGACTATAAAGACCGAATAAATGATGAATAAAAATCTTATATTTAAATTTAATTATTTATTTATTTCTTATTTATATTTAAACTAAGATAAACTTTTAATACGACTATGTATTTCGATTAGGGGTTAATGAGATGATGATAGGGATAACCATCTAACTGCTGGCTTTGAAATACACAGGCCGAAGACAAAGCCAGCCCTGTGGTCACCAACCCGCTTGCCCAGCATGGTGACTATGGGCAAAAAACCCATGAGTTCACGTTATTTTTAGCGTAAACTTGTGGAGGCCTATGTCCAGCAGTGGACTGTATGGGCTGTAATGATGATGATGATATGAGATGATTTTTTTTCTCGTGGAACGTGATCTATGAACAACGCCTACAGAACCCCCATTAGAAGGCGAGCATCCTATATACTTGAAAAAATAATACATTTATCTCTCATTATTATGTATTAAAATAATACATCATACATATCCATATTTTGTATACATCCGATACCATATAATTATCAATATTATCAATTCTTCACATTAGCTAGATAAATGAAGAATTACTGAAAGGTTGGATTTAATTTTCATAATAATAAAAGTATACTTTAAATTAAACTCTCATTTTTACATAAAGTTCGATGTTGTGTCTAGACGTTTTATTGTAAGTACTAGGGCGTCATGAGACTAACGAAAGCGCAATGCGCGCAACTTGCATTGCTGACGATATCAAAGCCAGTCTCACTTACATTCACATGCTTTCACCGCTCGGTGGTCTGCACTCAAAACGGAACGATGATAGATTGATCCATTTAAACGACGGTAGTCTTTGAAATGTTATGACGATAACGAATTGCTATATTTATTATTTGAAGCGAGTGCGCTGATATCGAAAGAACAATTTTCGAATAAATGCGTACGAAACGTATGCAACGGAATAAACAAAAATTTAATATCAATTTCGAGGTTGTTTCACGATTAATTAAGAGTTAGAACACATATATGATTAAAGAATGAAATTAAAACTTTAAAAGATCAACTATAGTAGTCAATTAAAAATTCAGATACGCTTAAGAGTCGAACAGATTAAAAATTTAAAACTTCGCAAAATCTATTCGATTCTTCAACGCGGACGAGGGTCGGGAGGGGGAGAGAGGAGGAGAAAAACAAGAGCATATTGGAGCAGGTTATTGGCTCCCGATGAAATATTGATGAAGTTTCAGTCGCCCTCTAATGTAAATATAGACCTTCCGACGGTTCGGCGGCTGTTCCCTACTTGAAGCGCAAACTTTATCGCTTAACTTTTACTTGGCATCCGCCTCGTTGATAAATTAAAATATATTATTAAAGCCTATTTATTTCATTTATATTATACCAGCTACTGGCCGCGACTTCGTCCGCGTTGATAGTTACTTGGAAAAGAAGTCCCGATTTCGAAACATTCTTCATTAGTTCTCGGCTCCTATTGATCTTAGCATGACGATATAATTATATCCTATAACCTACCTCGATATCTAACATTGAAAGAATTTTTCAAATCGGACCAATAGTTCCTGTAATTAGCGCGTTCAAACAAACAAACGAACTCTTCAGCTATATAATATTCGTACAGATACGTACATATAAAAAAATAAAATCAAGTTTGGATACAGCTCGTAACAGAAACGTAAAAAAATATATGTTTTAAAACGTGTAATTAAAAAAAAAACTTTCATTTTGCTTTATGACCAATCTGCGCGCTTTGTACACAAACATATTTAAAACCAATAGAACTGAGTTCTTTTATTGCCTTTTACAGTCCCGCTGTATGAAAAAACTGACCATTTCAGTTTTTATACATTCACACGATGCTCGTTAAAAAGCCAGACCAAAGAGATATTTTACGCCGCCACGCTGGTTGTTAGCCGACAAGTTTCCCGAGCTTTTATTAGTGGTTAGTCCGACAAAAGAAAAAAAAATGAGTAAGGCACCGGAGATTTTATCAATTAATTCAGTTGTGAAAGCTGTTTATTTTCTTTACTTCCGCTCTGCTTTCAATTCATTTTTAGATTATATATTAGGCTTTTCCGACCCCAAAAAATATAATTAAAACTACATTAAGATTCGTTAACCATTAACCATTATTGGTGGTGTCACAAATGAGATAGGTCTATATACTTAAGTGAACAGTATTTTATTATTAATAATAATGTCAGGTTCAATGACCGGTGACTTGAGCATACTCTTACAACAATGAACTCTCGGCTCCCCTAGCGCACTACAGTGTACCCTCCTAAAAGGTAGAAACGTCTTTTATCAAAGACAGAACAGATTCTAACTCTTTTTCAAATAAAATTAATATCAAGATTTTCATTCTTATGGTTCTGGATGTTGGTCATATACTGAAATAGAAACCGAATCATGTAGAATATATATCTGATAATAATTATTATCACCGGTACCCGGAACCAGGCGATAACAACACATGTGTGACCTACACAAAAACTTGTCATAATATGGAACCCTCGATAGCTTGTGTAAAGGCCAGTTGCTGTAGCCAATACGATAATTGTTGTTTCACCTCAAACAGTATAATAATATTTCAATTATTTTTGTGATTTTTATGTTCTATCGATAAAGAATATTTTCTTACACTCAATCTTCAGTCAACTTTCTATTCTATTCTGGATATACTCGTAAATAGGTAAAAATAAAATATTTATCTCCCTCTGGACCTTCCCGCTACCACTGTTACAAGAATTTCAACACGTTTCGTTTTATCGAAATGACATAATTACAATTTCTTAAATATTAGGTAGGGGAATAGTTTCATCGTATTTTATATAGAAACTCAAGGTAAGATTTTGCAAAATTAATTTACATCAATTATAATATATATAAACCATTTTGTTCGATAACTTGCCGCCACCTTGTAGTAGGTAGTTGTATCCTGACACGATTCCATTACTGTAGTGATTTTGGGACTACTCATTAAAAAACCGCGACAAGTAGGTTTGACAGTCCTTTCTTGATGTTAGCTTTACACGACCTAAAGAATTCTGAAGAGTTCGAAACAGAACGGAAATCTGTGGGTGCAAGATTGACGCTATATGGTGGATGCATTAAGACTTCCCAGTCAAACTCTTTCAATTTTTATTTTGAGTGGCAAAAGACGTATGTGGTTGGCCACGTGAAATATCGATCATAATGTTTACCCTGGATACGCTAAGGCCAACGATTTTATATTTGTCTGATCAATACTCAAGATTGTTGGGAAGATTGGTGCGATCTGGTAGCTAGGACTTACCGAATTATTTTTTAGCTTCAAGTACCTATATAACCTAACTATATCATTTTTATTGCAATAAAACCGTATAACATTTAAAAAAAAATTATGTTTATTTTATTAAAATGTCACTTTTTCATGGTATCAAAACCAGCCATTTACAAAAATACAAAGATTTTATTGCAACTCTTTACTAGAAAATATAAAAGACTTGCCCCGACGTAGGTATTATATAAAATATAATCTAAGATTCGAACTATACGTGATCTTCACCCAGCTACTTAATTGATAAAAATTAAATAACAATCTTCCTCGGTATGTTAAGGATAAATAGCAATAAACTTGGCTGGAATTCCTGACCATTGTATATTCGGCAACCGTCACTCAAACCAGCAACACAGCCAGCACATGCAACTCTATGCCATCGTTTTCGCAATGAAACAGCGCTTATTTTTATGTAAGATTTATTTACTAAACATGTGGGTACAGGTAACTAGAACAATACATATTGATATACCTGTTTATACCTGCCACCCAGTAGTTATGTGAGGAAAATAATAGAAACGTTTGCATTTTACAACTTTTTACTACAAAATACGAAAAAAAAATTTCCCCGACCTAATATGTCAACAAACAAATTGATCATATTATATTATATAAAAAAGATTTTTTTTATATTCAAAATAAAATGTCATCACTTGACAATAATAGATATTATAAATATTACTAGCTGACTCGGCAAACGTTGTCTTGCCGCTAAACGCTATTTAAAAATAGGGGTTGGTGGTACAAGGGTGAAAATTTAGTGTTGTATTTATTTTTCAACGCCAAATCATAATAAAATAAAAAATATATACGTTTCAGCCTGTAATACCCCACTACTGGGCATAGGCCGCTTTCCCCATGTAGGAGAAGGATGTACATGATAAAAACCGGGACCAAAAAAATACATAATTTATCTTAAAATTAAAAAAAAATTAGGATTGGACTACCCTTAACATTTAGGGGGATGAAAAATAGATGTTGTTCGATTCTCAGACCTACCCAATATGGACACAAAATTTAATGAGAATCGGTCAAGCCGTTTTGGAGGAGTTTAACTACAAACACCGCGAATCGAGAATTTTATATATTAGACTAGCTGTGCCCGCGGCTTCGCCCGCGTTCAAATTAGTGTGTCACAAAGTTTTGCCAGCAAACTTCCAGTGAAACTCTCATCAAAATCGGCTTAGCCGTTCCGTAAACCTTCCTCTTACCAATGGTGGAGTCCTCTCTACAATGTTGAAACCGCATGAAAATCCGTTCAGTAAATTTTGAGCAAATCGATCACATACACTTTTGGGGACTTATAATACACTAACTGTTGCCCGCGATTACGTCCTCGTGGTTATGAAGATATGTATTACTATTAAGATGTTTAACGCAAATTATTATTTTATTTCAGTCACTTGAAATGCTTATCAAACTGAGTAACTTTTTAAAAGGCACAGTTTAGTATAATTTAATAGTTATTTTTATAAAACCTCTCACCACATCTCACCTCATACACCACATTTTTGGTTTTATTTTCAGGCTGTATATGTTTCATACAAACTATCAACCCCAATTAAACCCCCTTAGCGATGGAATATCGTAAAATCCGTTCTTAGCGGACTACGTCTGCTAACTATAATCTACATCCCTGCTAAACTTTATCTTTGTCCAACCTGGATGGATAGACCATCCAGCGGTTTTTGAGTTCTCGTGATGAGTGAGTCACTGACCTTTCTCTTTTATATATATAGATTACGATGCATTATTTGGACACCTCCTCACCATCTATAGAGCATATACTTTAAATTTCAAGTCTCTTACTTCAAAAACATAAGACTTTCATTCAAACTTCCGACCCCCGTTTTATCCCCTTAAGGGTCGATTTTCGTAAAATTAGTTCTTAGCGGATGTTAACACCCCATAAGGAACCTACCTGCCAAATTTCAAGTTTGTAGCTGTTATAGTTTCGGAGGTTTCGTGATGAGTGAGTCAACCTACCATCCACCGTTTTAACTCCAAAAGAGAGTTGATTTCTATAGATACATTATTTGGTCACCTTTCTACCATCTATAGAGCATACACTTTAAATTTAAAGTCTCTTACTTCAAAAACATAGGACTTTCATACAAACTTCCAACCCCCGTTTTAGCCCTTTAAGGATCGAGTTTCATAAAATCAACTCTTAGCGAATATTTACGCGCTATAAGGAACCTACTTGCCGAATTTCAAGTTTGTAGCTGTTATAGTTTCGAAGATTTTGTAATGAGGGAGTCAACCTACCATTCCCCGTTTTAACCCCAAATAGGAGTTGATTTCTAAAGATACATTATTTGGACACCTTCTCACTATCTAAAGAAAGTACATTTTAAATTTCAAGTCTCTTACTTCAAAAACATAGGACTTTCATACAAACTTCCAACCCCCGTTTTACCCCCTTAGGGGTTGAATTTCGTAAAACTCATTCTTAGCGAATGTTTACGCCCTAAAAGGAGCCTATCTGCCAAATTTCAAGTTTGTAGGTGTTATAGTTTCGGAGATTTCGTGATGAGCGAGTAAAGCTACCATCCCCCGTTTTAACCCCAAAAGGGAGTTGATTTCTAAAGACACATTATTTGGACACCTTCTCATCATCTATAAGGCATACATTTTAAATTTCAAGTCTCTTACTTCAAAATCATAGGACGTTCATACAAACTTGCAACCCCCGTTTCACCCCCTTAGGGGTCGAGTTTCGTAAAATCCGTTCTTAGCGGATGCCTACGTCTTATAAGGAGCCTACCTGCTAAATTTCAAATTTGTAGCTATTATAGTTTCGGAGATTTCGCGATGAGTGAGTCAGCGTACCACCCCCCGTTTTAACCCTAAAAGGGGGTTGATTTCTAAAGATATGTTATTTGGACACCTTTTCACCATCTATAGAGCTTACATTTTAAATTTCAAGTCTCTAACTTCAAAAACATAGGACTTTCATACAAACTTCCACCCCCCGTTTTACCCCCTTAGGGGGCGAGTTTCGTAAAATCCGTTCTTAGCGGATGCTTACGTCTTATAAGGAACCTACTTGCCAAATTTCAAGTTTGTAGGTGTTATAGTTTCGGAGATTTCGTGATGAGTGAGTGACCTTTCGCTTTTATATATATTATTATAGATTATAGATTATTGTTTGGTACTGAATAAAAAATTAATAAAAATAGAATTCCACTCCTTTACTTTGTAACTCTATTACTCCTTCTCTAAACAAATGTTTAGGCATAGAATTTAACATTTTCGTTTCCTTAATTTTTTGTGGCGTACAAGTAGTCTCACTCAACAACAATGTGTCTCCTAAAGCGTATACAAATTTAAAAAAAGAAAATAAAATAAGTATATCATTACAAATATAAAAAGTACACGACTAGAAGAAACGGATCACTTGTATAAAAAACAATAAAAATCAAAATAAATGAAACTAACTAAAGGACTAAAAATACTTTAACATAAATAATTTTAAAAATACAATATCGTAACGCTTAACGTTACGAAATGACGACACCATCGAACATCTATTGTAAAAGGTAAAAGTTCCGAGGCACCCTCCGTGAAAGTTATTACTCTGGCAAGTCATTGTTGCCTCAACACGGGCCTCCGATAACAAAACCGCTCACTATCGGGCGCTGATGACGGCACTTGTGACGAACACTCCAGCATCTAACAATTTGTTTTCTAACTACAAGACACTCGAGTTAGGTTTATCAGGTTTTTACAACATGTCAATAAAACTATGCGTAATTCTAACGCATTCGATTAGTATAAATTAGTCAATTTTTACACATTGTGTATGACAAAGTAATTGGTTCCATGTGTGTGTGTTTTTTGAACGTAACTAAATAAATATTCTTAAATTTATGAACGAAGTAAATTTAGAGATAAAAAAAATCTATATAGAGTATTTAAAATTATAGGAGAAAAACAAATTAGTCAACATGAAATAAGTATAATTTCAAATCTGTAATTCTCACTTTCATTAAAAAATACAAACGTATTTGTGAACTGTTATTATGGCACGAAGCAGCGAGCAGAAGGCAGCATAAATCTTTAGGCGTAATGTGGGTGTAAGCTACGCTGTAGCGCGCTACGAGCACGGCTACGTCCCAGCCGTAGACTGCAGCGTGTCGGCAGATAAGCCCATTTCGCTTCGTAGAACATTGACAGCGAGACGCGGCGAATTGAAAGGGTTTCAGTCTATCCTCGACATGCTACGGTAATACTAGTATTTACCGCAACTACGTTTGTTTTGTGTCTAGAATAATTCAGTTCTTAATACAGTCAACTGACTACGTTTTAATCTCATGTATCATCATATTAGATTGTAACATTACTGCTCGTTACAATCACAAAATACAAAACGTATCATTAACTTTTAAAAGCGTCTGAAAAGCTTGATGTACGCGTGTTGATATAAGCGGATATAATTTTAGAGAACTTTGAGGACCACGCCAAGTACTTGTGAAAACTGACTCTCAGCTAAACGTGACAAAATAATCCATTTCTACAATATCATATTGAAGTTGGGGGAGAGAACACTTTCCTATTAAATAAAAGTAAAATCATATACAATAATATATGAAAATAACAAGATTGGTTGATTTAAAATAAAATCAATTGAAGTTTTATCGTTATCGTTCAACAAACAAGACAGGTGTGTAGGTCGCCTAAGTGTAAAATGCAATCTGGCAGGAATTAGGGAGGCAGGACGAGCGAGAGGTGGCGGGGCGACGGGTTGAAATTAGCTCGCGCTGTTAATACGGGCTGCAGGGAGATCGAGAGGGCGTGAACTAATGACTTTATCTAGTTATGTTTAATTGCTTGCCGTGCGTTCGGATACACTAATATCTTTTCTGATTACAAACCACGTTTCATATAAAACCGAGATATACGCAAAACTGGGAGGCTTTTGAGGCATTCAAATTTATTATTCAACGCGGCGCCGCTAAGAACGAAAATGGGATCATCTCGCTTGTTTACATGTTACTACTGTGAAATTGTACTTCGTATAACCTAACCGATAAAAAATATTTAGTGTATGTGGATTAATGAAGTGAATGAATAAGTGAATTTTTTATTATTCAGATACTGATACAGTATACATTACTTAGAGCATGACGCCACGTCACCAAAAACAATAATAACAAAACGAAACTAGATTGTATTAAACAGCGTTGAACAGTATTTTAAAGTTGAATCAGTCCAATTTCTAAAGAATGTATAAATAAAAGCAATAACAAAAATAGCATTTACTTAAAATTCTTGACTAAATCGAAATATCAGTCTTCAAAAAATAAAACAATAAAGTGTTCGTTGCTCGCGTTCGACGAAACCACAATTTGTTACTTAAAAAGAAAGTCACCAATTCCGCGGGACAGAAGCGGTATTTCAATTCCACGAGTTGCTTTGTTGAAAATATTGCGACAACTTTTAGAATTAGTTTTATTGTTTACTTTCACATGAGCGTTTTGTTTTATTTGTACTATATTTTGAGCGCTTTTGTACTTTAGTATGTTCGATGAGTAAAAGTTCGACTATAAAACCTCACTCATTCATTATCGACATATAAATGAAGCTAAAGCCGAAGAGCAAAATTACTTTGTAAGAACACCTAAAGAAATTAAAAAAAAAAAAAACTAAACTGTTTCATTAGTAACAACTTCAAACAGAGTCAAGGTGTCGGTGAAAAACGTAAGAGATAAAAATAACCCACGTTTCAAGAGTCGGGAAGCGGGGAGAATGTTATATAAATTATGAAGTTATAAAGAGATATGCAAACTGAGAATTATTAATACTGCTAATATTTCCAAAGTATGCAAAGTTAAGTTTTAAAGTGTAGAGGTCTTCAGAATGTCGGTCGCGCCTCCGCTCGACTTGTAATGAAGCCATCAATTTCAGCCTTACCCAGATTTTTATGCGTCAAACTGAAACTTGTGGACGTTTACATTCGAACTAGAGCGGTAGATTACTAAAATATTACGACCGGCTTATATTATTCATTACTGTGATCACGAAAAATGATTTTTTTTAATGAAAATTTAAATTAACTTAAAAAAAGGAAACACCACAACTCAACGATTAAATGACTATGTAAGTTTATTAACTTAAACTCGTGAACGTCGACAATAACAACACTTTATTGATTAGCACTGAAGATCACTGGTAAACAAGCGTCAATCAAACGTAAATCGTATTTGATAGCAAGCTGTAGATATATTCGGCGGAAACGTTGCTAGATACTGTAAACAACTAATAAGAGTCAAAACAAAATTTGAATATTTATTCTCGCACACGTTCAAACGTTCTGTGTAGCGATGTTCATCAATTTTGCCAAAATGGTTTGACAAAATGGTTCTAGTCATTTACCCAAAATGAGAAAACGATTAATCACTGCTTTATAACCAAGGCCAATACTTAAAAAAGGCGAAAGTTATCAATTAAGTTGGTATTTTTTAACCGACTTCCAAAAAAGGAGGAGGTTCTCAATTCGACTGTATTTTTTTTTTATGTATGTTACATCAGAACTTTTGACCGGGTGGACTGATTTCGACAAATTTCTTTTTAATCGAAAGGTGGTGTGCGTCAATTGGTCGCATTTAAATTTATTTGAGATCTAACAACTGCTTTTCAGTTATATCTAATAATGCGTTTTTACTTGACGCTTTTTTCGTCGACCAACGTTGTATTATACCGCATAACTTTCTACTGGATGTACCGATTTTGATAATTCTTTTTTTGTTGGAAAGGGGATATCCCTAGTTTGGTACCATGATAAGAAACCAGGATCTGATGGTGGGATCCCAGAGAAATCGAGGGAAACTCTCGAAAATCCGCAATAACTTTTTACTGGGTGTACAGATTTTGATAATTTTTAATTTAATCGAAAGCTAATGTTTATCATGTGGTCACATATAAATTTTATCGAGATCTGATAACTACTTTTTGAGTAATCTTTGATAACGCGTAGTTACTTGACAATTTTTTCGTCGATCTACGTTGTATTACTCGTCGATGTAATTGAAGTCGGTTTTTTTTCGTTTGCGAGCAAACACAATTATTTATGTTAGTACACCGATTACGCCGAGATTTCTGATCCGATTTGTTTTTTGTTCGATACGAAACAGTTGCCATGTTCTCCCATAAAAAAAAAAAAAAAAATTAAGTTTATCCCAGTTATTGTTTTATGAGCATTTTGTTAACTTGGACGATGTCAATTTCACGATAACTTGTCGTTTTTTTTTGGGGAAAGCAACGAAACATATATAGTATATAGTTAGTATATATACTAAAATGTAAAAAATAAGCTACTACAACTAAAAAACTAAAAAGCAAAAATTAACTTGATAAAGATTTAATTTGAAAACCGTCTTCTTATGAAAAGTCGGTGCCAAACCAAATGAAACACTTGACATGACTTCGTCTAAAACAAAAAAACCCAAGCCTAGTAGGAATTTCACTATTACACTTCCGTGGGCCTTAAGGAACGTGCAAAAAAAAATTAGCCGAATTGGTCGAAGCATGCTCGAGTTATGCGCTTAGCAACATTCATTTTTATTTATATAGATAGATAGATTACTAAGAACACATTTTTAACAATTTACAGTTGTTGAATTTATCTTAGGTTTTTAATAATAGATTTTTTTGCATTTTATATAATTGTGTTTGCTCGCAAACGAAAAAAAACCGACTTCAATTACATCGACAAGTAATACAACGCAGATCGACGAAAAAATAGTCAAGTAACTACGCGTTATCAAAGATTACTCAAAAAGTAGTTATCAGATCTCAATAAAATTTATATGTGACCACACGACAAACATCAGCTTTCGATTAAATTAAAAATTATTAAAATCGGTACACCCAGTAAAAAGTTATTGCTGATTTTCAAGAGTTTCCCTCGATTTCTCTGGGATCCCATCATCAAATCCTGGTTTCCTTATCATGGTATAAACTAGGGATATTTTCTTTCCAACAAAAAAAAGAATTATCAAAATCGGTACACCCAGTAACAAGTTATTGCGGATTTTCAAGAGTTTCCCTCGATTTCTCTGGGATCCCATCATCAGATCCTGGTTTCCATATCATAGTACTAAACTAGGGATATCTCCTTTCCAACAAAAAAAGAATTATCAAAATCAGTACATCCAGTAGAAAGTTATGCGGTATAGTACGACGTAGGTCGACGAAAAAAGCGTCAAGTAAAAACGCATTATTAGATATAACTCGAAAAGTAGTTGTTAGATCTCAAATAAATTTAAATGGGACCAATTGACAGACACCATCTTTCGATTAAAAAAAAACTTTGTCGAAATCGGTCCACACGGTCAAAAGTTCTGATGTAACATACATAAAAAAAAAGAAAAAAAAATACCGTCGAATTGAGAACCTCCTCCTCTTTTGGAAGTCGGTTAAAAATAAAAAAAACATTGCTTTATCCAATTTTCAATATATCTGAAATAATTTTACAAATATTTCTACTTTATAAATATAGTATAAACACTTCATTTTGACAAACAATAAGGTATCACCAACCCGCAGTGGAGCGGCGTAGTAGATTAGCCCAGCAAAGGAATGTAACAGGTTGAAACGTGATCGATCGTGAAACAAGAAGATAAAAGCTATCATTAGATAATATATTATTAGACAAATAGCATATTATTAAAATATTTAGAGCACCCAAATAATAGAGCTTTTCAAAATAATAAAATTATTTCAACAGTTCTATTTGTAAAATAAATTACTATTTACAAAATGAACGTATTTTAGATATCTTCACGAAACCTAACAAGTTCTTGATGAAACTTGCAATAGCTCTTGGATTGGTGACTAAATATATCTTCATTAATAATAATTTACCTTTATAGATACAACTTAATGTCCGTTATTTTATATTATTATTTTATTTGTTCTTTTACAAGTTTCGTTTTTCTCCTATATTTTGAGTTTTCATTTAAATATTTTATTTTTTCTTCGTAGCTTGTGATTGATAAGATACTAGCTGAATATTAAATACTGCAAAGCTGGATTTATTAAGTAAATCATACGTGGCCAAGTTTTAAATTACTTTTCTTTGGCACTTTGACTTTTTGTCTGGTCTTTGCTATACAAACTTGCAAATTTTAGATACAGAGAGATTCCTCGGTCTGTACCGTTTGATTGTGGACTATCCCTGGTCGAACTTGTCGCGGTTGACCCTCGTCACGATAATTGCAAGAAATAATCGAGGTCACCAAAGTTGGCAAAACGTATTTTGATAAATGACTATCCGGTGACGATGAATTGTTCAAAATTATAAATTATCTGATATATTAATACGCGGCAATTTTGTTGAAGAATTACTCTTAGCTTCTCTCTATAATGAGAATGACGTGAATATTTAAAAATAATTATTAATATGCTTTGTCTCTATGAATTAACACATCGACATATAACGATTACATTCAGATAGGTTTTATGTGTTTTAGTAGTTAACTTAAAAAACTTGAAGAAGTATACAGAAATCAGACAACAGGATATCGTAGTAGTTTCAGCAACTAGCAGCTTCGTTAGCGATTGCGAGTTTCTATAGGCCATACTGATGTTTTTCCTGGTTCGAAAGTTTGGAAGTGTGTTTTGTTACCGGATATAGGATTTTTATTTATTTTACGTAATTGTCAATCAGGTCATGACTCGAGACTACGAGAGCGATAATATAATCGTAGTCGTGTATGTAACGAGACTGTATGTCTCCAGCGGTATAATCATTGCTACAAGATAATCTAATTAAACGCCTACATTTAATAAAAGCTTTGTTTCCAAAGAGGAATCCTTTGACATGTGGCTGTTTAACGAACCGCTCTGTTAACACTTCCGCTCGAACATTATTTTTATCATTATAGGAGAGGAAATTAGGAGAAGGAATTAACAATATCTATAAAAATGTATGTACGAGTTAAAAAGTTGAACAATCCGGTCTTTTGTGTCCGTTTAATTTAAGTCTCATTGAACCATGATAAATCTGTTTTAAAATTCGTTGTCGTTTTACATTTTTAAATGCTTTGTTTATTTATTATTTTTAATTAGAAAAGAAAACAACGGTTTAATCAACGACCTTTTGAACTAAAGATAATTAACTAATTTAACGTATCTATATTCATTTCTAGCCTCTCTCTTGCAAAATTCTCATAACTGATATTATACTATAAGTGAACTATTAGATCGGTACGGGGCGCGGGTTTAATAGCGAAAAGCGCAATATTATCGCTTGCAAGTACAAAGCTAATATTTGCCCATTGATCCGGAGGGTGTGTACGGGCCATTATGTTGAGAGGATCAGAGCTGAGCGAGCTGTGTACATTAACTGTGAAAAAAATTGTTACTCAAGTGGTGTAAACAGGCTCGATCAATATTTGTCGGGGTAATATGTTTTTTGCTCGGAACGGACGAAAGGGTTTTCGGGCCCAACTGATCCGTTATCTGAAATGTAAACTCGGAAATAGTTGCGATTTAAATATTTATTTAGTTCGAATTAATCATTTTATCATTAATATCTAAGATTTTTTATTTTTGTGTTACCCACATTAGGAATTCTAAACATTTATCGTTCCATAGCTTAATTGGCTAGAGCGCCGACACGGTACGTCGGAGACGCGGGTTCGAACCCCGCTGGAGCGGTCAATTTTTGATATGATATTCAAAAATGTTTAGAATTCCTAATGTGGGTAACACAAAAATAAAAAATCTTAGATATTAAAAATAGCACGGTGTCGTCTCTTGTCAAAGATTTTCATTGTAATATGAAACTTTGAATAGTTACGGCTTTCTGTAAAGAGTTCACTATAGACGGCGCCACGGTTCGCTTAAACCGTAATTTAAAATTATCATATCGAAGATTTCGCTCGAGCGGGTGTATCGTTCCATAGCTTAATTGACTAGAGCGCCGACACGGTACGTCGGAGACGCGGGTTCGAACCCCGCTGGAGCGGTCAATTTTTGATATGATATTCAAAAATGTTTAGAATTCCTAATGTGGGTAACACAAAAATAAAAAATCTTAGATATTAAAAATAGCACGGTGTCGTCTCTTGTCAAAGATTTTCATTGTAATATGAAACTTTGAATAGTTACGGCTTTCTGTAAAGAGTTCACTATAGACGGCGCCACGGTTCGCTTAAACCGTAATTTAAAATTATCATATCGAAGATTTCGCTCGAGCGGGTGTATCGTTCCATAGCTTAATTGGCTAGAGCGCCGACACGGTACGTCGGAGACGCGGGTTCGAACCCCGCTGGAGCGGTCAATTTTTGATATGATATTCAAAAATGTTTAGAATTCCTAATGTGGGTAACACAAAAATAAAAAATCTTAGATATTAAAAATAGCACGGTGTCGTCTCTTGTCAAAGATTTTCATTGTAATATGAAACTTTGAATAGTTACGGCTTTCTGTAAAGAGTTCACTATAGACGGCGCCACGGTTCGCTTAAACCGTAATTTAAAATTATCATATCGAAGATTTCGCTCGAGCGGGTGTATCGTTCCATAGCTTAATTGGCTAGAGCGCCGACACGGTACGTCGGAGACGCGGGTTCGAACCCCGCTGGAGCGGTCAATTTTTGATATGATATTCAAAAATGTTTAGAATTCCTAATGTGGGTAACACAAAAATAAAAAATCTTAGATATTAAAAATAGCACGGTGTCGTCTCTTGTCAAAGATTTTCATTGTAATATGAAACTTTGAATAGTTACGGCTTTCTGTAAAGAGTTCACTATAGACGGCGCCACGGTTCGCTTAAACCGTAATTTAAAATTATCATATCGAAGATTTCGCTCGAGCGGGTGTATCGTTCCATAGCTTAATTGGCTAGAGCGCCGACACGGTACGTCGGAGACGCGGGTTCGAACCCCGCTGGAGCGGTCAATTTTTGATATGATATTCAAAAATGTTTAGAATTCCTAATGTGGGTAACACAAAAATAAAAAATCTTAGATATTAAAAATAGCACGGTGTCGTCTCTTGTCAAAGATTTTCATTGTAATATGAAACTTTGAATAGTTACGGCTTTCTGTAAAGAGCTCACTATAGACGGCGCCACGGTTCGCTTAAACCGTAATTTAAAATTATCATATCGAAGATTTCGCTCGAGCGGGTGTATCGTTCCATAGCTTAATTGGCTAGAGCGCCGACACGGTACGTCGGAAACGCGGGTTCGAACCCCGCTGGAGCGGTCAATTTTTGATATGATATTCAAAAATGTTTAGAATTCCTAATGTGGGTAACACAAAAATAAAAAATCTTAGATATTAAAAATAGCACGGTGTCGTCTCTTGTCAAAGATTTTCATTGTAATATGAAACTTTGAATAGTTACGGGTTTCTGTAAAGAGCTCACTATAGACGGCGCCACGGTTCGCTTAAACCGTAATTTAAAATTATCATATCGAAGATTTCGCTCGAGCGGGTGTATCGTTCCATAGCTTAATTGGCTAGAGCGCCGACACGGTACGTCGGAGACGCGGGTTCGAACCCCGCTGGAGCGGTCAATTTTTGATATGATATTCAAAAAAATTTTATCATTATCTTCGAGTGGTTGAATGAGATATGACGTAAGGTATTTCACATTGATAAGAAAACGAAACAGTGCTCTCATTTCCAGATATGCGAAATACATTTAAAGTCTAGCAAAGTACGTTTGTCTGTGAGTAATCTTCATTTGTAACGCTTGAACTTGTAGCGGAAAAGTATTGGTGGCCATCGAGTGTAGATAAAAAAGTACATATTTTATTCAATTATTTTATTTCGTAGCAACTTCAAACTGAATATGGAAACGTGTGGAAGTGTTTGGTTATATTGGCTAAAAGGTGTGTTTTACTTTTGGTCGTCTATTTTTGGCTTACCTATTACTTACTTATTCTTTTGGACCTTACTATTGTTTCTAATATTAATTTACTACAGATGTATTTAATTTTTTTTTTATACGACTAGGTATGCAAACAAGCGTACGGCTCACCAGATGGTAAGCGATTCCACCAGAAGCATTGCGCATTACATTATCGCGTTGCCTACCCTAACCCGAATTTCCCACCAGGAGCTTTGGTCACCTTACTTACCAGCAGGAACAAAAACCTGCTTAAAGTCAGTTTTATTTAGCTGTGATCTTCTGTAAGGTCGAGGTACTTGCCCAGTCGGGCTGCTTCATATTTCGAGCAGGATGTTTCTTGCTGTGTCCTACCTCAGTTAAAGTTAAAAAAAATAAAACAATAAACACATAATATACTATAATTAAAAATCCAAATCAAAAACAACTTTATTCGTGTAGGCTTTAAAAGCACTTTCGAATCGTCATTTTACAAATTAAAATTTTTATTTATAATAATATTTAATATAATAATTAATTACTTCTTAACAAACATTGGCCGTATTATTCGAAGAATTTTATTATATATGAAGCCAATCCAATATCTAAATTTATTCAATACGTATATAAGCTTCGGTTAGGTCTCTGAATTTGCAATGAAAATGTCTTTTGACCTCTAGTACCCGTGTCGACCGTGGTGTGTTCGGCCTACTCGTCTGCGGGGATTGAATACGAAGCGCTATAAATTCAGGAGCGCGACTGAAATAATGATCACAATCGACGGATTACTTACTGTGACTCGTAGAGATTGTCGGAGGAAACCGGATTCGATTTAACCGCAGAAAATTGAAGTAAGGATTGAAACAAAGAAATTCTTTGAGTGACTTAACGTAATAATGTTAGAAATAAAAGCAGTACTACTGTACTTACCGCAAAATTTTCAAAATTTGCTCGAGAACACTTTCGAAACACATAGCAATACTGCATGTGGGCAGAGAAATGTTATGACTTATGAGCGGAAACACAAATTAGCAAGCGCTCTTGATATATTGTTTGTAGTCTGGCTAAATATTATACCAGGACATAATAGCAATAACACAATTATCAAACAAGCAAAATCATTATCACTGATCTTTATTTTTTATTTGTTCAGACCATAAAAATTTAAAATAAGCTTACCTACCTACTTCTACTTTTTTGAATAAAAAGTGTAATACAGAAATGTATGAAAAATCTATTATATTTAAAAGTAATCTCGCTGCAATAGCGCCGGTCAACGCACATCACATCCGTGCACAAACAACTTTGTTTTGAGTACTGTTTCCTGACACCACTCGCTACTTGTTTGTCGCAATGTTTGTCAAACAAAGTTGGGGAAAGGCTCGATTCGTTTGTTTTATTTTCAAAAAATATAATGTATGTTGTCTTTTCACCTTTATATATCGTTTGATATACATGTATGTTAACGCTTGCACTGTAAGTAAACGCCATTAATTTACTACTGCTTCCACTGGAAATTCCGCTTTAACAGCCTTTTCCTATAAAGTGATTAAGGAAATAAAGCTTCATTACGTATGTATGTGAAAGCAAATATTAAAATTCCTATTGCATTAACTGAACTTACATTTACACGACATACGTGTGTTCACTTTGCTAGACTCTGCAGTTCAAGACACGAGTCTTGTATATAACTACATATTACCTGCTCTAATTCAGTTGGCAGGTATCGTTGAGCGCAGAATGAATTAAGGTGTATCGTATCTCTTTAATACATTATGATGTATCGACAGACGGGACTGTCGACTGTCGCTTGTTTCACGTGTTGTTCACTCAATTTCTTACTACATTATAACAGACTGTATATACGAATACCGAAATTCTTCGATAGAAAGATTTCAAAGATTCTGTAAATATTTCTTCGAAATTAACAAGTTTTTGAAATTTTGTACCAACTGAAAGGGTGTCAATAGAATAATCTTTTACTCCGCTGTATATTATATTATCTAAAAGTGATCTATATCACTGGAAACATGATAGACTTTAGAAATGTGTATTACAATGGCCATAACAATGAAACATACTGTTTACTACTATTATAAATAAATACATGAGGTATGGAAACACACAGTACACCCAGACCACAGCAAACATCTGTATGGCCAATACAAATATCAGATATGAGCGTGGATCGAGGAATTATTTAACTAAACATAAAGAAGTTGATGAATAATATGGTAGGTACTCCTTGCAACGTACGTAATTTATTATGTATAAAAAATATACATAAATACGAGTTAAAAGATAGGAGTCGTTAATTAAACCGCTGTTTCTTTTTCCTAATTTAAAAATGATAAATAAACAAAGCATTTAAAAGATTAAAACGAGAACAAATTTTAAAGCAGATTTATCATGGTCCAGGAGACTTAAATTAAACGGACACAAAAGACCGGATTGTTCAACTTTTTTAACGTCGGAAATGTTTATGGAAATGTTTTATACGAATCCTTAATTCCCAATGGTTTAGACTCGTCAAATAGGATTAGAACTTAAGAATAGTTGTATATAAAATATCCTTTTGTACTTAAGGAGTCTGTTAAATGGTATGAGTTTTTGATTGCGCCTCCTCGATGACAACATTTATTGACTAATTATCAAGAATAACATACACGTTTGTAAAAAACTGTAGGACAAGAAAGATTTACTTTTACTATCTTTCCTTTAATGTCGCTCATATCATAATGGGATCATTATTGCTGAATTTCTTGCAACCAACTTTACGCTCTACGATGACGTAACAATTAGGCCATAACAGTTTATAAACATAAGAAAGGCGTAAACATAAAAATACATAGGTATGTTTATATTTATTGATACCTAATCTTATCGATTACTAGGAAATAAGAAATCGTTGTTAATTACGATCACTGCTCGCATTTATACCTAATATTGTACCTATAATAAAATCAATGTAACCAATGTATTATACATTTTGTTTATTAATTAGCACTAAGCTGATAGACGTATTGTATTAGGGGCGGGTATGTTGAGCCGGTCGCGGTACCCGGCTTTTATTTCATTATGACTGCTCTCGGGCGCGCCGAAGATCGAAACCCGATACTACGTCTAGGTTGTTACAGTTTGGTAAAACAATATCTTAAGAGGTTGTTATTTCGACGAATGATTTATTGGGATCGTCGAACAAAAGAAGTTATGATACCTCAAGATTAGGTTAGGTACTGTTATAAATAATACTACTACCGGCTCTCCATTTATCAGTATTGATACCTAAGATTGGCATATTATATAGATCGCAGTTTATAGTGCAGTTTATACTGCAAACATAATCATAATAACAATAACAAATAACAAGTATTCGTACTTCTAATGATCTATGAGAACGAAATCAAGAATTCACACAAACCATTTATTAGTTAATATAAATTTAACAGTTTAGTAAATCGCATTTTAATGTAAAATAATACTGTACGTACACCTTCTCCTCAGCCAAGAACACGTGGATATATCAACTTACCTGCAAAATAAAAAAGTAAAGCTTAGACCGAACAGTGTAGATAACAACTTTTAACTGAGGTAGGGCACAGCAGGAATTTCCTGCTCAAAATATGGAGCAGCCCGACTGGGGTAGTACCTCGACCTTACAGAAGATCACAGCAAAATAATACTGTTTTCAAGCAGTATTGTGTTCCTGTTGGTGAGTAAGGTGACCAGAGCTCCTGGGGGATTGGGGATTGGGTCGGCAACGCGCTTGCGATGCTTCTGGTGTTGCAAGTGTCTATAGGCTGCGGTAATCGCTTACCATCAGGTGAGCCGTACGCTTGTTTGCCGACCTAGTGACATAAAAAAAAAACAATTCAATTACTATTTCATGTAAAACAATAATTTACGTTATCTTATCGATATAAACTGTTTATCGAACGCGATCGCGATTGCTATCATTTCGACAATTGAAAGCCGAAAGACATATCTTAGTTAAAATTGATACCACATACATATTTTACCTCCATTTAATTAGTCTTGTAATAAAGATTGATTTCACTTTCACTTCATTTTGATTTTACCGCCCAGTCGCAATACAACAACGACGCAATTTTAAATACCTATATATTAACAAGAATATTCTAAGAACTGTAATTTATAAATAGTATAATTAGGTTCATCATTATCATTACCTATACAGTCCACTGCTGGACATAGGCCTCCACAAGTTTACGCCAAAAATAACGTGAACTCATGTGTTTTGCCCATAGTCACCACGCTGGGCAGGCGAGTTGGTGACCGCAGTACTGGCTTTGTCGCACCGAAGACGCTGCTGCCCGTCTTCGGCCTGTGTATTTCAAAGCCAGCAGGTGGATGGTTATCCCGCCATCGGTCGGCTTCTTAAGTTCCAAGGTGGTTGTGGAACCTTGTTATCCCTTAGTCGCCTCTTACGACACCCACGGGAAGAGAGGGAGTGGCTAAATTCTTTAGTGCCGTAGCCACACAGCATAATTAGGTTACTCTATTAATAATCAAAAAAGCCTTAAATAAAAATATTCTAAAATCTAATAAGAACACTAAAAACTCGTATTAATATCATAATTATATTGCCGTGATTCGAGACAAAATTGCAGGTCTCGTTAATTTTCAGAGTTTGAATTATTGATGTCTTTTTACGCAGTGGGAGACTCACTTGCGAAATAAGCTTCAAGTTTTTCTCAACCGTAATTTTTCACACCGATCAGACGGGTATAAAGATCGTATTTCATTTGTTAAGATAATTTCGCTTGACATTAGAAGCACGTCAAAACAAACAAAACACCAACCAAACTTAACAAAAACACCGCCTTGTATCCGTAACGCGATCCGTCGGGAACTGCGTTTGTAACATAATTTCGCTATATTAAAAATTCAATTAGCTCTCTCAAAATGAGACTACGCACCGGGATCGTCTGATGCTGTATTTGTATTCATGTTAATTCCTCACGTTCCTCAAACATTTCAATTACAATAATATATAATGAGTAAAGTTAGTCCGTGTTAAATAAATTCGTTTAATTGTAAAGCCTAATTAATGTTGTTAAGTCTACCGACATCCTCCGATTCGGTCGGAACTCGTTTCGTTAAACCGTAATTTATGGTTGAATAAACATAGATTTATACCTACTTTGGGAGTTAACAATATTAAAATAAATTCTGATTAATATATCAGCGCCAGCACTCCCCTCCCCGCGATTTATTGGCTTATCAACTGCTTTCCAAATGTACAAAACTTACCTCTTTGTACAATTGTTATCATTACGACACGTGTAAAAAAATAACATGCATTTTATTTAATTTCATATATACGAAATATTAGTCTTACAGTACAATATAATCAAATACATTATAATCTATATGAATAAAAATTCGTCGTTAATTGTCTTACTGAACGCACAAATACGTAGTTATTAATGTTTTCTTTTTAATAATTTAAAACAAAATGTTGTACATTATGTAACCCACACAACGCAAACTGAGTTCGGGACACATACTAGGGCATGATTACCTTAAGCGCCACAGAAACTGATTTAATTTCGTAAGGAAGTGAAAAAGATTGGAAGAGAAGCTGTGAAACAAATTACTTCCGTTAATCTCAGTAACTAGTGTTTAAGACTCTTCAGGATTAGGGGCGCTACTTTTTCTGTGACGTAATAAGAAGCAGACATTAATTTATTCCGGCAAGCGGAGACTTCTTTCTATCCACACGCGACACCAAGCTCTCAAAAACACTGACACGACGATATGTACACTAAAGAATTGGATTGTTTCCTGAAGATATTTATAAAAATATAAGCTATTTGTAATATTAAAAGCTTCGATTTATCCAAGTAATAGTATAACATGTATGTTTTATTTTGTTAAATCTTTAAAGGATCTAAGCGACCATCATTAAGATGTTTGCCTTTCTTTTTAGGAAAGACCTCATAATTACTCCACATAAATTATATATCATTTTTAGATAATTGCTTGCCATACCGGCATCAACAACTAAAGCTTTTGTTTTTCTAAATTAATTAATTATTAAAATTATATATATTATGACTGCTTTTATTTTGAAACAGCGTCAATATGATTGACGATCGGAAATTTTTTTTATAGTTCAATTTCAAATCAACTCACGTATAAATAATACTTTTTTGGAATTTTATAAAGTGATAATTATTACACCGATTTAGTGCGGATTATTCGCACGGGTACAGCTAGTATTATTTAATATAGTAGTAAAATACTAAAATCTGTTATTGTTAAGAGTTTAAAAGTCTAATATGTCAATATTAAGTGTAATATCGGAATAACAAAAGCATGGGCACTAGAAGCCTGTGAACATAACTTTATATATATATATATATTACAAAAAGTGTAATATATTTTTTTATAATAATGTGCATATAGGTATATTACTAGTTATATTGTTTGTTTTTACGCGTAATGCTTCTTAACGAATGGCTAAGCAAGCAATAAATAGATTGGAGTGCGCTTTTTATACTTGACAGTGGCGCATTGGGAGTATTTATTTCGTACCGGAAACGTGGGTAGAATGCATTCTATACGAGGAGACTAGACCTTATTCATCATGTACAGACAGTGCGAGGAGGCACTGTTTACAGCGCGCTGTACGCTGCAGCGTCTAGTAATAAGAAAGTTACGATAAATAATAATAAGTGATCATGAAAAGTATTTTTAGACTTTCGACTGAATTATTTACAGTCGTAACGTCCTTTTATCTTTTACGACAACATAATTATATACAACAATTTTTATAATCTGAAAAGGAAAATCCTAAATGTGTATACATTACACAAACCGGAAAGAAAACACTTCAGTATAAATCGCATTATCACCGCTGGTACAAAAAACTTTCGAGTTGAGGATAAAATAATCTCGCAATCCCAAAGTCGAATTACAAAAAATCAAGAAGTAGTAACAAAGTCGGGAACTCGACCCCGAAGCTAGCGATTCTTTTTTTTAACTTATACAAGTAATTACGAAATCCTTTATAAGAGCGAGTCGTAAGTGTTTTTGATATTCAATATATTTTTTTTTCGATTTAGACGATGTATTACGAAGTCAATTTAATTTCGGTCACGCGCCGCATGTCGACGTAAGCGTCATTGTTACGCAAAATGGTATTAATTTTGTTATTTTATACATTTTGTTTTCATTTTCTATAGTCAAGTTCACAAAAAAGTCAAAAAAATAACGTATGGCACTCGGGGACTGCCGCGGTAAAGCTATTGCATAGCATTTTGTATCAACTTATGCAATTATAATTATTTATTTATTTTATTTATGCAGTATTTCTTTTTTTTTATATTAATTCAAGTTACACTTTTTGAGCGTGGTGACCGATAAGAAAACAATTTTTTTTTCTTTTATTAAATAAATAAAAAGTTAATATCGTTTAAAATATTTTTATTATTTTACAATACATGCGGGTTTTATTATCTTACAGTAGCTGTTGGTTATTCAGGAATATTTATCATTGAAACTATAGGTTTATGATAACTGAAATAAGAAACATAAGTTTGCGACTTAACGCACGCACACAACGCCGTGTCGAAGACTGCCGAACTGAAACGATGTTAGACGATGCACGGCCTTCAAGCCACACCTCCGTGCCCGTCGGAGTGGGGAGCGTGAGGTTTTTTTCGTTACGGAATTTCTGGATTCGGTCCCCGCGCTCAAGGCCCGCGATAGAAGCTATGCAATATCTTAAAAAAATATTTTAATGTATCATACATATGTATAATATTATAGAGTAATTAAAATCATTGTATTCATTATCAATATCAACAATTAAAAATTACTTCTTCTAAATTTAGTACTTAAATACAATATGATAAAAAGAAAGTTGAGTTTTCACATGTTATCCATTTCATGACGTAGAAAGTAAGATTTTAAATGACAAAGTTTCCTGCGGAAATTACACGAGCGTAGCTGGTTTCTGTAATTATACACACAACAGCGACACAACTTGATGTTTTTGTGAGCTTAGCTGTGTATTTCGATTTTTATCACGATGTAAAGGACTTGTTACGAAATGCTACATAAATATACATAATATAAGAGTAATGTGAAATGAAATGATTTATATGAACTACAGGCAGTTATCGAAAGGTCGAGGATAAAACTAGTTTAATATGAAATAAATAGTATAGCGTGAAGTTCGTGAGATTATTATCAGTTCGATCGACCGCTGCCCTACGACTGCTCGCTGGGGAAATTAAAACACATTGGATAATATCATCGACGATAATCGTATAATTTTAGACGCCTAATTAAAGTTACAACTAATTTTAAATACTCATTTTACCTGTGTAGACATCAGTAGTTATTGCTAATAATTTATAGGTATACTTATATATAAGTAACAACAGATATTATTTTAAGAAATTATTTCATTCATCACAAAACGCAACTGGCCGCGCCTGTAATTTGTGTGCTCTTAAGATTAATCTCATTAGCTAAACAATACAATTAATAATTTAATTTGACTTATTGACATAACGTTTTCTAATATAGATTAAATAAAATTTATTTCAATCCGTATAATTATAATGTATGTACTTTGACTGTGATTTTTTTATGTTATATTGTTTTGCTATGGTTATATCTGTTTTCTGTGTTTCTATGCTATTTTGTATGATGTTTCTTCATTGTATGGACCTTGTCTGAAATTAGAAACAATAAGACGTTTTTTAACATTTTATGATAAATTGATACGATTTACGTGAAAGCGCATTGAGTGACACTTTTCTTAAGAGAAAAAAGAAATATTCTTTATAAACAATTAGGGGACGCCCGGCCCGCGGGGGAAATTGCTGTCGTTTAGTGAGGTCTGACCGGAGAGGTAAACTTGATTAATTGCTCTACGAGAGGATCTGTATGTTCGATTACACTTGTCCATTTCATGTTAACAGGGCTCAATACGAGTTTTTGCACTTTTCAAACAATTATGCAATAACTCTAAGATTAAATATTTTAGAATTAAAAGTTTTAGAGATACAAAATTCTTCTTAGTCGGACACTCTTGTCAGAGTGGTCGAGGTTACACTGACGAGGTACACGGTGAAGTGCACGGTGGGTCGATAACGTTTCCGAGGGTAGCGCTTCTGGCGAGGTGCTTCCTTTTTTTTTAAACGACTTCAAAAAAAGGAGGAGATTACTCATTCGACCGTATATATATATTTTTTTATGTAGGTTCGGGGATAACTCCGTCGTTTATGAACCGATTTTGATAATTCTTTTTTTGTTGGAAAGGAGATATCCCTAGTTTGTACCATGATAAGGAACCCAGGATCTGATGATGGGATCCCAGAGAAATCGAGGGAAACTCGAAAATCCGCATAACTTTTTACTGGGTGTACCGATTTTAATAATTTTTAATATAATCGAAAGCCTATGTTTGTCATGTGGTCACATATAAATTTCATCGAGATCTGATTACAACTTTTGGAGTAATCTTTGATAATGCGTATTTACTTGACTATTTTTTCGTCTACCTACGTTGTATTACTTGTCGATATAATTGAAGTCGGATTTTCTTCTTTTGCCTGCAAACACAATTATATCGGTTAGAGGCGTCGCGAGTACACTGAACCATGGTGGGCGATACAAAATAATACTCACAAACAAATATTACAAATTTTTTCGTATCATAATTTTTGAATATGAGAAAAAACTTTGAAATTTTTAATAACAGATTAGTACATTTCATTCTTGTTCCGTTTTAATTAAAACCCCCTTTTTTTTAAAATCACGCTCAAAAACTCTTCTATAATCCTTAGAGGTGGGTTAATCTATCCCGATATCAAATAACTAAAGAGGACAAGACGCTTCACAATAAACGAAATGTTTATACTCTGTTTACTTTGATTCATAGCTTCCAAC
This sequence comes from Melitaea cinxia, assembly GCF_905220565.1. Classification (NCBI taxonomy): domain Eukaryota; kingdom Metazoa; phylum Arthropoda; class Insecta; order Lepidoptera; family Nymphalidae; genus Melitaea; species Melitaea cinxia. The sequence continues at coordinate 448,476 of NC_059412.1, read as the reverse complement.
CCTTTACAGCAACGTTGTTCACGGCGTGTCAACGGATACCCGACAATAGATAATGTCTATCACAAAAGGGACGGCTGACAAGCCAACGACGAAAGTTACAATATAATAACATCCACGACTTAACTTATGGGTGCGGAATATGGTGAGGCTGTTTTAACACCATTATACACTCAGCGGCAAAAATAACCGGCCACCGACGTTTTTCAATTTATATTTTTTACAAATATTCCATTTTTTAATAACAAATGAAATATTCGAAAGTTTTTAAAAGGTTAAATAAAGAAAACAAAATTTACAATGAGAATGTAAAGTTGTCTTAGAAAAAATAAAAATCAATATAATATTGAGTTTTTACTTAATTAATAATTAATAAAAAATTATTGATCACTTTGTCGAAAGTTCTGCCCCTGCTCAACAGCAACCGTTTTTAAAGCTGGTGGTTGTAGAAGCTATTGTGCGACTTCGAATCCAGTTCCATCATGTTCAGGACAGAATTTCAAGATGGACTTGGCAATAATAATATTGATTATTGATTTTATCAAAGTAACTGGCAATATTTCTCGGCGTGTGTATCGGTGTAGTACATTAAAACGAAATTATCGCTGATAAATGGCACAATCGGAATGACACACGGTACTAAGACGTTTATTTCATACTTCCGGACCATTAGCCCTACCTGTATCCTAGTCAAAAACTCGGTACGAGTGTTGAAATAAATGGCACACCAGACCACTATCGAGCGTCTCACGTTGCCCTTTGTTTCAACCTCAAACATTTAGCAAACCTTTCAGCGCGCCATTTATACACACGCTGACGTCTATTACGACCTAGCAAAGCAATTCTTGATCGCTCAAAGAAGAGAACTGCCTCCCATTGTTCCGAAATCCAATATTCTTGAGCAAACAACCTGTCTTGCTGTTTTGTGAGCTACGGTCAGTTCTGGGTCTCGAACTGGTCGAAATATATCAGGTCCCTTACTGTTAACCTTCCCCTGAAGGTTCTACTAACTAAGCTGTTACGAAGCTTAGAAGATGTAGCGAACCGATTTCGAATAACGTTAGAGACATTTTAACGATCACTTCTCTCTCTCTGAATAATAATTTGAGGATATACAAGCATCCAGCCAATGCGACGCTGATTAAGCCCAACGTCCACAAGTGCCACAACCCTGACTGCTTCAGCTGCGTCCGGTGGTCCTGCGTGGTGTCAATGATGTCACGGCAGTCTCACTCCTTGATTTCAATCGAAGGTATGGTTCCACAACATTTTAAAACAAACTTATCCTTCTTACAGAACGTGCAGCCAAAATTCGATTTTCGACTAAATTCGTTATTGTTACATAAAATACACAATAGTAAATAAAAAGCGTGTGTGATTGTTCTATTTAATGCACTTATAAAGTTGCGCCTAGAACTCAAAGTGCAAGTTAACATAGTGAAACAATATCATAATTTAGATAAGTGGACGCTTAATTATCCCTCTGATTGTATACCCATCCAAAACGAAGTTCGGTAAAATAATTCGTTTAATAGCAATTTTTCTATTCACGTATAAATTTCGTTCATTATGCTAATAGTTGAACGAGGGAATAAGTTTATTCCATACATTAAGATCACAGTTTTCCTACAACTCAACTGGTAGCTTTCCTCACTCGACAGTTGTTATATTAAGATAATTAATAAGTTAGTTCAGCTCTTGAAGTCCAACTAGAAGTAACTTGGTCTTGTAAGCGGTGCCGTGTTCTGATCGCAACGTAACCGAGTTATCGAGAGAGATCGACTGCAGTGGTCCGAAACATTGTTACTCGCTCGTGCAGACTAAGTTTGAACACTACACTGCAAACATTCGGGCTAAACGTTGTTCTTTCACTAGATATAATTATTCGATTACTATTATTGAGCTATATTATGGAGTGGTTGTTCGGATTTAAGTCGAAGTACGTAAAAGTAATATTATCAATACTAATTAGCAAATAACGCTATAATAATATCCAAGATGTTTTAGCCTTATGAATCCGACTATGAATAAAGATATATATTTTTTTTTAACCTTCAATATGCAGTCTTCAAAAAATATTATAGTATTTGTATTAAATAGACAATTCTTCATTTAATTTACACACAATAATTTATTTAATTTCATAAATTTATTTATTTAATTTAGTAAATTTACTTTAACTAAAACTGAATTTGTAAAGACAAAATTACATATGAACAGTACGTATGTATTGTCCTAGTCCAATTTGTTAGCGCATAATCTTCAGCACGGAAACGAGATTCTTGTGTAACATATGCAGAATGGTAAATGCTGAAGACATATTTGTATGAAATTAGTCAACGTAGAAGCGGTAACCACGTAATTGGATAGACGGAGCAGCACAATATGGAGGTACAGGCACTGAATAAATATTACGAATAACTTAACCTTGCATAATATTAACCAAAAACAGTATGTTGCTTTTATAATTTCCTGTTTCTTCCTTTGATACAGTTATTAAGACATTGCATAGAGGAAATTATATATATATTTTTTTTTAATTAGTACCCTTTATAACTGCAAATAATAAAAGACTTAAAACGCAATTTTTTTATAAGATTATAAAAATGCATTTTATACAAGTCCGCCATATTTAACATTTAGCTCATGACAGACATCGCCAGTGATGCTCGTAGCCTGCTAATAGCTGCATGCGATTTCCGAGCGAAATTATCTGGAGTGGCGCAGGTTATCCGGTAATTGACTGCACCGAAATGTGGGCACGGGCTTACTCTTATATGTACAAATATACCGTATACAAATTTAACTCGCACTCTATTTTATACTAGCTGTGCCCACGACTTATATACTGGAATAGTGACTTTGGACAGCATTTTTTGGCTATATCTTTTGGTTTATTTTGTATTATATAAACACCGTTGTTTGGGTACTTACATGTTCAATGTGGTTCTTTAAATTGGCAGTACTTTTTTATTTATGAACTGATTTACATGAAACAACGTGACACAAAGTTATTTTTGTATATGTATCGTGTATACATCCATACACATTTAGTAAAAAGCAGTTATTTTAATATTACAAACAGGCACTCCAATTTTATTTATTTGTATAGATGTATATATATATTGATTGATTGATGATAATGATTTGGCTTTTTTGACGTATGAAAATAGAAATAAATTTTCGTTCACTCCTCATATAAATAAATGACAGATGAATCTATCGGTAAACTCGATTCTGCTATGACAATATCTCACATGTAAAATGGCGTACAATGATGTACAGACATCAATGGACAATTTTGTTTTTAGGCGTATATCATAAAATGGCATCATACTCGAGTCACGATGAGTTTCCGATGACGTACCACGAGAACTAAAAATATTTGTAGTATGTTTTCAAAAATCTATTGTGCAAGACCTTTTATGTTCCTCGTCCAGTACATCACTTCACATCACTGAGGTAGGGCACAGCAGGAATTTCCTGCTCAAAATATGGAGCAGCCCGACTGGGGTAGTACCTCGACCTTACAGAAGATCACAGCAAAATAATACTGTTTTCAAGCAGTATTGTGTTCCTGTTGGTGAGTAAGGTGACCAGAGCTCCTGGGGGCATTGGGGATTGGGTCGGTAACGCGCTTGCGATGCTTCTGGTGTTGCAGGCGTCTATAAGCTACGGTAATCGCTTACCATCAGGTGAGCCGTACGCTTGTTTGCCGATCTAGTGACATAAAAAAAAAATCACTTATGGGGTTTTTGTTAGTATTTTATGCGTCGCTATATTAATTAGAAAAGAGCATGTTGTAAAAGGGTCGTACGTCTCTCAAATTGTTCAACTTATCCAGATCGCGATAGTGAACCTTGGTCGCGGCACACAATGGAGATGGCAGATAGTCCGCCTCTAATAATGAGAATACTCGCCGCGATGAAAAAGGAGATAAGCTATGTTTTGCCCTGGCTGTGATAAGTTCGGTTAGTTAGACAATTGTATCGAAGTTTACTCATAAGTATTTGTAAATAACAATTTTTAAATTTTGTCTAAATATATTTTATGGATACCCAATCATTGAGAATGACAATTAAGTACCTCGTCATTTTTATTGTAGTAATAATTATTAATAATTATATCTTCTGTAATTATCAGTCTTAAGTTAGTATTATATTCCCTAGTAGAAAAATTTCGATAAATCTTTTGTTCTTTGAAGTGTGAAAGTCACTGGTCGTATTTGCCCTTTGTGTGTACTCAATATAAGGTTATCAAGCTATACGACGATATCCGTCGTTGAATGTAGGCTGTAGCTAGTAAATCGGCTGTCAACTATGTACCGTTTTCAATCACACCGGTGCGGATGCGACGTTTCGTCGTAAACATTTATGTTTGAGGCTGTAGCGATAAACAGTTTACGACGGTTCAAGCCCTACCTACTGCCGGTTATGAGGTGAGTTTTTACAGACTTCTTTAAATTTTGATGAAAAATATAAACTAATTAAACTGTGATACTTAAATAGGTTCTTAATGAATATTAAATAAAAAATACGACACGAATTAAGTAATTACTAGTTTCGAAGTAACTGCTGATAAGATAGATTATTTTCACGTAGAGGTAACAGACATCGAGCCTTTGTTTTTCGCGTACAAACAGTTAATCCGTCCCTTATAGGCTGTTTCACCTTTATTGCGCGCCGGCGCCACACAATATGTACTTGTAGGCTTTATTCTCTTTTTTGTTACCGTAACATTGAAAAATGTCACCAACGTCAATAACACGCAAATGTTATGCATTTGTATGAAACAATATTGCGTCAGCAACACATGTCTACGATGATTTATAATAAATATTTTAATTTATTTAAAAGTATTTTACATTTTTAATATGTTAATTTTTTAAACACTTAACAGCTTAATTTTTTTTTATATAAAGCACATTCTGAACATCATTATAGTAATATTATGATGTATAACATACTATGACCCTGAATTAAAGGATTATTAAATGTGCTTTATGCTGCATAGCAAGAAAATAGAAAGCATTTTAGTTGTTGCATTCCCCAGATAAAAAAAAAAATTGTTTCTCGGCAATTTTTGTATACGAAGCAGCCCCCCGACGACAGGCCCCTGCCTATTCAACTACAGCTAAGAGTGCGACAGGTAGTTATTATCTTCCCGTGACTGTTTACCGCTACTTTGAATGATGTTTTAAGCTACTATATTGGTGTAGGTTCAAGAAGCTTCAAAACGAAAGGGAAGGTTATCCGTTTTCATATAATCACAGTCAGAGCGACACAATTAAGTTTGTAAATAATCGTTTGTCAAGCGTAAAAACGAGTAGCACAAATCACAGTAACGACCGATGAGCACGAGGCCGGCAGTCAGCGCGGGAGGGCGGCCGATTCGACGTGATGGATGGAGTGAGCGGTCACCGTGTAATAGAACTGTCAGATGGAGGCTCGATAGCGGCAACTCGCGCGGACCAGGCGCTCATAAATATTAAGTGATTAAACATTATAGACAGGGTTTCGAGTCATCTTATACTTTCTTTTTGAAAATGTACGTCATAAATGACAAAAAGAAGAAACGAGCATTTCGACTGTCCCTACGTACAATATCGAAACTGAAAATTTTCAATTTTTTTATTCCATAAAAAAACTACTTTTTATGTATATTTTCAAAGAAAAAAAGAGAAAATGCTATAAAATACACATAAAATCACATTTTTCATGAGTTTATACTCATTATCGATACTTAACAAATCATTCAGCGTAAAAAATGTAAAATGCCTTTTTTCAATTTCGATATTATACGTAGGGACAGTCGATTTAAAGCCTTGTCAAAGTTATATAACCCACAATCACAAAACTTATTTTATAGCATTAATAAAAAATAATTGAATATCATATCAAAAATTGACCGCTCCAGCGGGGTTCGAACCCGCGTCTCCGACTGACCGTGTCGGCGCTCTAGTCAATTAAGCTATGGAACGATGTACCCGCTAGATCGAAATTTTTTATATGATAATTTTTTATATTCGCTTTAAGTGAACCGTGGCGCCGTCTATAGTGAGCTCTTTACAGAAACCCATAACTATTCAAAGTTTCATATTACAATGAAAATCTTTGACAGGAGACGACACCATGCTATTTTTAATAAATGTTAACTAATGTGTGGGTAACACAAAAATAAAATCGTAGATATTAATAAAAATGTTTTCAAGTCACCACATAAGTGTATCTGAAACACTCTTGAGTAGTTAAATCCTTTATTTTAGTATTCATATAAACACTAAAAGAGACATGAAGTATATAGGCGTAGCATTCAAAGTTTTCAGGATGTGACTTGTATGAGCGGCGGCGACGCTGTGCGGCGATGCGGCATAACGTGAAATGTTAATACGGCCGCGACACGGCCCGAATCAGAAATAGGACATGGCAATCATTTTAAAAGGCAGGAAGAACGTTTCCAGCCAGCAGGGACCAATAAATAAATCTTTATTCCTAACCACGAACAAAATCTATTTTTTATTTAGTCCGTGTTGCTTGAAACACAATACACAGTTGTGGTTAACTGGTGCCCATTGTATATGGTAGCCAAGTTTCCATCATTCAACAGCCGTAAATTACAAAAACATCACTTGCTCTTAGCTAAACAACATTAATAAAATAGAATATTTTGGGTCTTCGAAATGGATAGCGGTACAAAACATTATTTGTCTATAATAAGTTTAGGGCGGAGTTCACCGACTATCATTTAACCAATGTTTGAGTAATCAGCCGATGAATTCCTAAACATCGGTTATGCACCCGGTAAAGTATTCACTGTTCACCACGAATATTTTAACCGTGGTTACTAAATCAGGCAATCACCATACGCTCACAGTGAATGAACCACTAATGAATGAATGTTATAAGTCTACTCATTAGGGAAGTCACATAGTTTTTATAGTCGACACGAGTTTTGGTGCCATCTATAGTTAGTAGCATAAAATAAAACGCTTTCAACTTGAGAAGTTCGAGAACGCATTGAAAACTGTTACGTTAGCATGTAGTGTCCAATTTGGATGGGTAATAACGTCACGGCGCTGTCATTGTCAATTTTTTTTTTATTATTTCTTTGCACGTGCTAACATTCTCTGTGTTGATTATTATTTTGTTCTGTTGTGAGTGTTTAATTTTTAAATTATGGTTTACTTGAAAAATGGCAGCTTTAAATAATTGTGTTTGCTCGCAAACGAAAAAAAAACCGACTTCAATTACATCGGCGAGTAATACAACGTAGATCGACGAAAAAATAGTCAAGTAACTACGCGTTATCAAAGATTACTCAAAAAATAGTTATCAGATCTCGATAAAATTTATATGTGACCACATGATAAACATCGGCTTTCGATTAAATTAAAAATTATCAAAATCGGTACACCCAGTAAAAAGTTATTGCGAATTTTCAAAAGTTTCCCTCGATTTCTCTAGGATTCCATCATCAGATCCTAGTTTCCTTATCATGGTACTAAACTAGGGATATCTTCTTTCCAACAAAAAAAGAATTATCTAAATCGGTACACCCAATAAAAAGTTATTGCGGATTTTCAAGAGTTTCCCTCGATTTCTCTAAGGTTCCATGATCAGATCCTGGTTTCCTTATCATGGTACTAAACTAGGGATATCTCCTTTCTAACAAAAAAAGAATTATCAAAATCGGTACATCCAGTAGAAAGTTATGCGGTATAATACAACGTAGGTCGACGAAAAAAGCGTCAAGTAAAAACGCATTATTAGATATAGCTCGAAAAGTAGTTGTTAGATCTCAAATAAATTTAAATGGGACCAATTGGCACACACCACCTTTCGATTAAAAGAAAATTTGTCGAAATCGCTCCGCCCAGTCAAAAGGTCTGATGTAACATACATTAAAAAAAAAAAAAAAAATACAGTCGAATTGAGAACCTCCTCCTTTTTGGGAAGTCGGTTAAAAAGAGAACAAACAATTTTTCAAGCGATGAGAAGCGTATTTTGACAAACGGAATCTAGTAAATGATTCCTCATTGTATTATTCGTAATAATTACGACGCATTTGAAATAAGTACTCTAGGTTGCCTTGTTTTGGTCTCTATATTTTCTAGATTTTCAAGAAGGCCTAAAGTCTTGATAGTTATCAATTAATACATTGACTGCGTGTTTATCTTCTATCAAAAACTTTCAACTAATGACGTAATGTTGCAACTGTTGTAAAGTCACAGCAGAATCTGTTGACCAGATGTCCGAATATGGCATTGATGGACGGTTAAACAATGCTGTAGAGCTCGGTTATAGTAATCAGCTGTTTAAGGGCTGTAAACACTGGTTAACGTATGGTGAACATTAAAAATGATTTAATCAGTTGTTTAACTGATAAACAGCCGTTTTAAAAGTCGGTGAACTCCGCCCTTAGTTGACTACTTCAAATAGTTACTTCAAAAATTGCTATCGTCTCAATTCTTCAAACAAAAAACAAGTTTGTCATTTAAATTTAGTGATGGCAGAGGGCATAAACAGATAAGGTGCAAATGCTTGTAAAATGTAACAATCAACTTAGATTAAAATAGTAAAGTTAAAACGTTTGGAAGCATTCATTTTTCGTTATCTCGAATGTAAAGAGGCAAATCAAAGTAATTCGCCATGTTTGTATACTCTCGCTCCAGTGAGTACCCGTTGCACAGTAGGATTTAATTTAACTTCGTATATTGCATTGCGTTCCTTAAACGTATCCTTCGGGTTTAAGTAACGACATGTCTCTCAGTAAAGCGAAAGTGGAAACACGAACGTTTTAAAACGATTTCCCACAAAGAAAACGTCGAATAACTTTCCAATAACTAAAGAGTATTACAGCGGGATGAGCAAATATAATATATTAAAGCTTTTAAAATACTATTAAATTAGTGACTTCCTTATAAAAATAGGTATTGTGGAAGATTTTCCATTAATATTGTGTTCCTCTTTAATTAGGGAAACAGTTGCAAGCGATGCTACGTTTATTGTTTTATCCGTTTTCGCACGCTCAACCTCGTAGACTCACAAAGCTGCATTGGATTTTGAAGTGATCGTAATGAAGCATAATCTCTCATAATCACAATCTGTGTGGAAACATTTATTCGAATCTCTGTTAGTATAGCACTCTTAACTCTGTGCAACACTTTGATAAGACGAAATAGGATAGCAAAAACTAAAAATAGGGCTCAGAATATAAAACCTACAAAAATATATTTTGGGAAAAAAGTCTATACAAATAAAGATCAAGCTTACTTTCCGTCTTCACTTTAATCATATCTTCCTGAGACCTATCTACTTGGGCGTGTTTTATTCGTAAAAGTAAATTAATGGTTCTTTTATTTAAATATTTAAGTCTTTAACGAGTTCTTCACCTAGTAAAAATTGTTTTAGTTTGCAACACTTTGTATATTATGTATTACGTTACTGTGATAATCTGTTACAGCGAGACAACTTATTCGCTTGGTGGACCAACGATGTGAGGCAGCAATAGAGCCAGCTCAAGCTCTACTCAACTTGTAGTCGACTTCGAATAGTTCGGACATCTCAACGATTTTTTAAAACTTTACAAGCATGTGACTAGTTTGACTTGTAATTTTCAATCTTAAATAATATTAGGATTATCATACATGTATATAATTAAGTACCTACCTATATCAAAAGACAATTAAAAATATAATAATAAATATCACAATCTATTTTTGGATATATAGTATCCATGATGTTTACTTTACTGCTAAACATTTAATATACTTAAGTGTATTAGTACTGAATTACTCTGCTATAGCAAACAAGCTACTAATAGCAACTAATTTAATCGCAAAACCTTAAACTAATTAATCACGAATCAAAGCAAACGTAATGAAATGAACGCCATAATACGAAATCAATCAGCGCTGTAACAGTTATTTCATCGACAAACTTCATTAAGCAAACCGCCGCCTGCACTTAATTGTGCGGAACCGCGCTGTTTCATCGCGTCGAGCCTTCCGCAAACAGTCACACGCACTTAAAGTGTAAACTATTTAATAAATTCAGGAAGCATCAATCATGCTCAAAGGTAAGTTGATTATGCTTCATCTTGAATATTTCAGGTATGAACTTAGTAGTTACATTAATTTGCCTTTCATTTTTTATTACAATCAGCCTGAGTTGAGACAAGGAGTCATCAGTCTAAAATGTCTAATAGTTGTTAATTTCTGTTTCATTAACAACACTGCAGCGAGCGAACAGTGTAGCGAGTAAACTCGAACTTTATTAACTTAATATATCGTGGCCACAGTTGCTGTTTAGATATAAAATCTCTGAAAATACTGCATTACATGAGCTTTTGCTACACTATTAGGTAGTGACGACATTGCTTATCAACTAGTTTAATAAATATTCAATTTAAAAGTTTGTTTACTCGTATAAATAGTAGACGTAGACGAAAAAATTGTCAAGTCAATACGCGTTATCAAAGTTACTCAAAAAGTTGTAATCAGATCTCGATGAAATTTAAATGTGACCACATGATAAACATCGGCTTTCGATTAAATTATAAATCATCAAAATCGGTATACCCAGTAAACCATTACATACAACGTAGGTCGACAAAAAAGTAGTCAATCGGATCAATTCGGAAATTCATACAGCTGTTTAGGTAGAGCAACTGTACCCTAGTGAAAACTTTAACACGTAAAGAATAAATTATATCCGAAATTCTAATACGATCAGCCGAAGTAACGATCCACTTTAGTGACCGTCGCGTGACTGGCCACTTTACTATATGGATTAAGCACGACGTGGCAGGATGAACCCCTTTCTATCAGTTTGGTACATTTACAGGCGTATTTTTTGTTTTAGTATGTACAAAACTTGAGCAAACTGTGTTTAAAATAAAATATAAAATGGTTGTGAAACAGAATAAAACTTTTTTTTTTAAACTGAATTTTGAACAGTTATTTATTACAACCGAAAATGTATATTAGTGTCTGTTTTAAAGTAATAGTGTCTCCAAACCCTCGAGATAACATTGAGACTCAGCGGGGTGGTTAAAAATGGCGGACAAACAACCAGAGCGCCACTCGAGCGAATACGTCAGGACAAAAGCGCAGCTACAGACGTAGCAACTCTACGACGTAGCGGCGTAGCACCCATGTAGATAACAATTAGTCGGGTAAGTGGTTTTAAAAACGAGTTTGGTACGAGAATGTCTGATTTAAATAACAATTTTCTTAAATCAGACGTACTCGACGATACTATTTTAAACGACATAATATGTCACTTTAACCAAGATCAAAAACTAATATAAATAGCAAATTCCCAGAAAAACATTACAGTACTTAAAACGATTTCTTTTCGTTGCGAGTTTACTACGTAGCATAACTTAAAATTTGTTATATGACAAAATTAAACTCAATCAAAATACGAGGCTATTAAGATTTCCCAAGCTATGTACAAGTAAACTAGTTGGTAAGCTTTGGTATTAGTAATAGCTATACCATTCACATTCATATTTACACCATGAGATAAAATTAAAGACAGCAAAACTGTGTGTTTATGGTACTAATAATGAAATGATTGTTCAACAGATTTAAACGTAGTCTGAAAGTATATTAAGGTCGATTAAACAAACAACGAGCAGACAGAGGTGCGTCCGTCCACTGCCGTTTTTAGGTCAATTACTATGTTCAGTATAATCAAACGAAATTAACGATTACTGGTAAATATTTATCCAAAAAAAAAAGCAATGCGTTAAATTAAAACTTAATGTACAACTTACACTATATGTCATTTTTCAAAATTACCGATTGTCACAGATGCTATTGTACGCAAACATATTATGCGTCATCATATTTTAGTTACCACGAGCCAATTATTACTGTGATTGAAAATGATGATTAAATATATCTTAACATTAATTATAATTAATAATAGTTACCGTTTTTTATTTTTTATTTTATCAAAAATAAAAAATTCATATATTAGTAATAAAATAAAGTTTATAACGTTCCTAAAGAAAGGCACACAAAACAAGACAACTGATAGCGTTTATTAATCATGGTCATAGTAAAGAAATTGCAGGTAGAGAGTAAGTTCCGACCATTCTTTAATACACAGAAACACGCTTTTGCTCAGCAATGGGACGACACAAAGTGAAGTGGTTCAGTTCAGATCAACTAATACATGTGTCGAGTTTTATTACTATATAACAAATGTAGGTAATATGTCGGTCCTTAATTATTGTGTCGTGTACGCTTAAGTTTTAAATTCGCTCTGACAAGCGCACAGCTAACGCTGCACATCGGAACTAAATGTGATGTGGCATCAACTCCACCGGGGCGTGATGTCAGCTTCTACTCCATGTTACAACTTTATCTTGCTGAGGATGTAAAATATTTCATTGTAGTAAATAAATATCAGTGTTTTCTATTTTAAAAATAACTGGCAAAGATTACGTTTTTTAATATTATAAGATACTCCAATTAATATAAAAATATACATATAATTTTCTTCAAATATCACCAAGATCGCCATTTTTAATACCATGTTCCCTCCTAGGGTACTGTCAAGAAACAATAACACTTATCGTTACGCATACTGGCGTATATCTACCGTGAAAGACGTTTATTTTAGGCATGAGAGGTCGCTATAGAACTGTAGCCATATTGAAGGATTTGAATAAGTTCCAGTTGACGACATCCTAGACGACGATCTACGTAAGATTGCCGGTGTAGGCTGGATGAGGATTGCGGAAGACCGGATGTCCAGCAGTGGACTGCGATAGGCTGAAGTGTGTGTGTGTGTGGCGACATCAACCATTATATGATTATGGTTTCTGAAATCTGAAATACCTAAATTTCTCTCTCGTCTCTTGTTTATTGATAACATAATTCCTGACAAGAAATAAGTAAGTCCGATTAAGCCTCCTGCAAAACATTTCGCCGATATTATGTGAGCACTCTACTAAATAAGCCATTAACGCGTCGCAGGCACGGATGGAAATATCAAATTGTGAACTTTACCGAAAGGGGACCCGGTTAAAGTCAGGAATTATGACTTGTTTTTATTACATGCTGAATACTAACAAGTTATAACAGCAATGCTTAAAAGGGTATAAATTACAATATAGCACTGAAGTTTAAATCAAGGACATTAACTATCTATACATCAGATAGATTCTATACAATATACAAACAAATAAAATTGGATTGTGTTTGTAATATTAAAATAACCGCTTTTTACTAAGAGCATATGGTTGTATGTACGGTACATATACCAAAATAACATTTTTGTAAAAATTTTGTCCGGCTAATCTCTGAAACGGCTGGACCGATTTTGACGGGATACTTTCACTAGTAAATAGCTGATATAATAAGGAGTAACTTAGACTACCCTTAGTTTTCAAATTTGTTTATTTTTTATAAGTCTGAACTGAACGATAACTTTTTTGTTAAATTCCACGCCGCGAAGTTGAGGGGTCAACTAGTATTTAAAATAAATTTGTAATAAGTATCCTAATTAAATTACTTGATTCTTAATTCATACGTCGCTTTTTCATAGGCTTGTGAATGCGAGAGTAACCTCCTGATATAACTACAACCCATAATATCTACACTTTTACTAGTACTATACATAGAACAATTATTTTTAACTGAAAATACGCACTTGTTTACTCTTGTATATGGTATTTCTTTAAAATAAACTAATTGCGTTGCTCTGAAAATAGAGTTTTTATTTCGTTAAATTTTAATCTATAGACACTCTCACCTAAAAATAAAGAAACCACAATTTATGTTTCTTATTTCTAACTCTTTCTTTATTAATTATACTTTTTTATTATTATTATCCGTCTTCATCAGCCACCACATTTTTTAAGTATAATTATTTTCCCATGTCATCTGACAATGACACTTCAAAAGACTTAATTTAAATATTTAAAAAGAGGATACTCTTTATATATAAAATTGTAACAGGTCCAATTCTGTATATTGAAGATATTTAGACAATGTCCTTAGGCACTATATATTTCTCCGTTGTCTTCATTGTCTTTTTGTATCTTGGCGACGCATCAAGCCGAAACCACTTAATTTGAAAGAAACTTGAAATTATTTAAATAAGTAATACGAACTAGGACAATTAATCATTTTTTAGCCTGAAATTCCCTTGGTAGAGATGATAAAAGTTACAGTGTGTTAGTACAAACTAAGTCGACTGTGCAGCTAATTAAAATGGTAGACTCTACTAGCATTTAAATTAAAAACATACAACTATATATTTTATTCGTCTAAAATATGCATAGCATTAAATTATCGTCTTAAACAGGGCGACAGCGGAGTGCTAAGTACAGTTTCGCTAAGACGTCCCGAGCGATGGGAATCTCAATAAGCGCTGCGAGGCAAGGCGCGGCGTTGACGTCTAGTGGGTGCTGATCGACGTGCAGTTAATTGAAGAACGGACTCCCGAGCTGAACCACTTATGAGTTCCGATGCTCTAGGATACTCGTCATAAATAGTAATACTTAATTTGCAAATTATGTTTACCAAGTTTTAATAAGATTTTTACAAAGAATATATGGCGACTGACCAATCAGAAAATTAGTATTAATTATTCGGAAGATAGTGTCGCCATCTTTGTGCTCTTCCGGTACTTCAACAAATAATAATTACAGTAAGAAAACTACAATGTTATAAAATTATTAGAAGCATAAATTTAAATGATAACAGGATTTATTGTATATTATATTTATAGTAATTTATTTACAGGGGACTGACTAATCATGACTAATCATATGCTGTGTGGCTACGGCACTAAAGAATTTAGCCACCCCCTCTCTTTCCGTGGGTGTCGTAAGAGGCGACTAAGGGATAACAAGGTTCCACAACTATCTTGGAACTTAAGAAGCCGACCGATGGCGGGATAACCATCCAACTGCTGGCTTTGAAATACACAGGCCGAAGACGGGCAGCAGCGTCTTCGGTGCGACAAAGCCAGTACTGCGGTCACCAACCCACCTGCCCAGCGTGGTGACTATGGGCAAAACACATGAGTTCACGTTATTTTTGGCGTAAACTTGTGGAGGCTTATGTCCAGCAGTAGACTGTATAGGCTGTAATGATGATGATGATGACTAATCATGAATTAAAATTAACCATTCGGAAGATGGTGTCAACATCTTTGTACTGTTCCGGTACTAAACGCATAAGCAAAAAGAGTAATATCGACACCAAATCCAATATTTCAATAATTGTTAGAATTACAAATTTAAATGCTAACATTAGTAAGTTACAACAGAGCACCTAAATGACAGTCGCACAACTGTTGTTAAGTCAAATAGAAAAAGTGGATAGCGGATACTTATATTAAAAGGCTTTCTACGCTTTACAGCGCGACACTACGGGTTGCAGCCCACGGAGACAGGAATAAAACGATGATGTATTGTACGCTTTAGAAATTCAAATATCGTTTTTTTGGCGAGTCCTTTTTTCTTTATTAAGGTCGTAACATAGGCATATCTTGCATCGTTATATGTGTGTTTCCCTCGGAAATATATCTCTCTTATGTAACGGACATATAATATCGCAGCGTGCTTCATTATTCATCTCTGTCAGGTTATATAAAAAGACCCAATGAGAGCTTTACGTACATGACGGCACGCTTTGTCGTCCTACCGTCACCGTCGGAACGTGCACGCGGCCGAGTAATATTAGGTAAATATGGATTTCAAGCGTTATTGTCGCGTATTTTTCTAGCAGTACTTTTGATTGATTCTTTAGATTGTGTTCCAGGAATCTTTAAAAAAGCTTCTCTTTAAATGAAAACACAAAAAAATGGTTTTTTGATTGTGGGATATAAGATAAAATTTATAGTAAAGGAAATAAATAACAAGGCACACCTGTTTTGTTTCCCAAGTTATAATTTTACTTAGTTGTTCGATACCTATCTATATTTGTCTATATTTGGACTTACGCCCACGGAAGATCTACCCAGTCTCTGCCCGAATTTATTGATTTAAATAATGACGCAAACTAAACGAATTACCTTCGTATTGCCAAATATGATATTAATTATACTTAGTGGGCGCGGCTTCGGTTGTTATATTACCCTTCAGTTCTAAAATTGGAACAAATCATTCGGTAAGAAAGGCGCTATGAGTGCTTGTTTTCAATACAATCCAAAAACGTTAGACAGAAGAGAATCTGTAGCTATTTCGAATTAATTTTTATTAAGCTCGTATTGTTTTTGTAGGTATTTAAATAAAATAATATTTAACCAATGTACAAATAACTTTAATATGTATGTATATAGATACTTCTAACAATCGACCGAACTCAAATCACTTCATAAAGGAACAGAACCGGTACCGAATATAACACAGAGCTTAAGTTTGATTAGTTTAGTTCCATTTCTGAAGCGTTGTGGGTCACATATACGCACTATTATTTACAATATATTAATATACTATTATATGTAAAAGCAAAGTACCAAGCAGTTCATGAATATTACTATATTTACTACTATTAGTATAACAAATATATACATAAAGTAAAAATTAGAGTCCAAGTGAAATAAACATTATTGCAAAAATACGAAAGATTGGCAATTTTGCCCAAGATTGGCCAATAACGATAGAATTACTCAACAAGATTTATCGCCTATAATAGGCAGAATTCATCTCTTCTGCTTTAGTCGTGTTCGGTCATCAATATTACGATGTACGCATAACCACAATGCAATAGGGTAAAAACGTAGTGATAAAATTAATAGTCAGCTATTCGAAAGCATTTTATTAGAAAAAACAATTCTTGAAGTTTTAGCGTCTAATCTATTAATCAATTTTGCCTGCACTACAATACCAATAAAATTACAGCAGCTTTCTAACTCTTAGTACACTAGACTACCACCCATAAGTGCCATCTCCTGAATGCCAATAACCAATTTTACTTTAAACAAGCTACGAACTAGTTCAAATCGCTACGTCGTAGCGCGGCGTCTCGTTGCTAAACGTCGTCATAAGGTGTCATGGTCGTAGTGAGGCCCGGTTACCATGGAAGCGAGTCGCCGCCGTGCCGCGGCACGGTTTTATTTTTCGCAGAAGCGGTTTGTAACACTGGAATTTTCTAACATGCTCGAAGATTTTTTTTTAAATAATGGGACAATAGTCTGCCAAACCTTAGATACTAAAGCAATAAAAACGTAGATAAATATTTTTTTCAATAGTTATAACCTTTCATCCGAATATCGAAGGCCTGTTTATAAAATAAATAAATAAACAAACATTTCACACTAGGATTCACTTATGTGTCTGGGGTCCGGAAACAGACACAATAGACAATCACAAACGCCTAGACCACGGCAAACATCTGTTTGGCCAATACAAATCGACGGGTCCTACGTATAAGGGCCAAGTAACAATTTAAGCTTTTTCACTTTTTTGTTTTAAATGCTTCCTTTTACTCCAGTTAACATGTTGCGCTTAAAAGAATACACATTTATAGGTGCAAATACTATATTTTTCTGTAGTAAAAGGGCTTATCTGACATAATTTAAACGTATAATGGCTAAAAAGGTATTCGAGACTTGTACGCGGGGGAATCCCGCGTCGTTGTTTACTACAACGGCCGATCAGTCAGTTGAGCGCTTCTACGGCACACGGAACGATATCGCACTGCAATAATAACTAACCAATTTTTTGTCTTATGTGTGTTACAAGATCTAACTTCTGCAACATGACCTCCAAATATAATTCTAGATACAACAGAAGTCAGAATTTAATCAATTTAGCAATTCACCATAAAACATCTATAGACCCAGAAACGATCAAAAGTATTTTTGATGACGTCAACTCATTCGAACCGGTTGATTCACAATATTGTCGTAAATAAAGTAATAAACTTTATTTAGACAGATCATTAAGTTTTACTCGAATGTTTAACTTATATATAGAGTGGTTTGATTCACCTAAGTATGGTACCAAGTGCGAGTCATTAAGGCACAGATGTGGTCAATAAAAATATCAATCTGTCATTTCACAAACCCAAAAAGAATCAATGTCATGTCTGTATATCTTATAAAAATAGTCCAATAACTCCGGATATAAAAGAAAACTTTGATAATCATATCAAGAATAAAAAATACCTAGAGCTTTAAAACACGAAGATAAACATTACGCACAAAATAATCCTACAACATTTTGTGCAAATTTGATTGATGACCTTTTTAAATGAATTTTATTATTAACAAGTAGAAGTAATTTTAATTATACTTGCTACACGGCATTAATATATTGTGGAATGTTGTGTACCCCGTGATGGGATACATATTAGATAATAATGTAATAGTGAATTATATGTAATGTTCCATATGTATTTTGTGGATGTACCTATAAAAAAAAAATAAAAAAAAATAGATAAATAAATAATTATGTAGTGAAATTTAAGTAAATAACAGAAATAGATAACTTATACATAGATAAACAAATAATAACTATATAAAAAATAATATATATATATAAGAAAAAAAAAATCCTTACTAACAGTAACATAGGTTAAGTGTACATTGTAAGTAGAACATAAGTGTACATATATGGTAACTAGGAAATAAGTGTACATATATGATAACTAGGCAAATAAGTGTAAATATAGACATAGATAAGAAAAATAATAATGTTAGAAATTAGAAAGCAATTATGTGTATACTTCTGCATAAACAGTATAAACAGTAAGGAAAAACAAAAAAAAAAAAAAAAAAAAAAAAAAACCTTCGGCGTCGGACCACGTCCTAGTTTTACTAGGCAGTCACAGGATTGTCGATCTGTAGTATAATAAGTAGAAAAATCGCCTGTAGTATTATAATGCATGCATGATAAACAAAGGCACGGGCATTTTGAGCCCGTGGATCAAAATTTATAAATAAAAAAAAAAAAAAACATTTTGTGCTACATTTGATTTACAAAAAGTGTTGCTGGCCTAGTGGTGGAATTAGTTTATTTTATTATTTGAAGCGTTTGAAAGTTCATAATTTATCCGTGTTTGATATTGGAAATTTGGTTGGTACCTGCTATTTGTGGAATGAACAAATAGCTATGAAGGGCTCAAACGAAATAGCTAGCTGTATTTACGATATTATTAAACTTAAGATTAAAGGAGGCTGTGATGACTTTAGATTTTGGTCAGATAATTGTACTGGCCAAAATAGGAATAGGATAATGTTTTTTTATGTACCTCTATGCAGCTAACCAGCTTAGTATTGGTATTGAACATACTTTCTTTGAAAAGGGACATACACAAAATGAAGGTGATTCCATACATGCCACAATTGAGAAAGCTTTAAGACATAAGAATATTTATACACCATCTGATTGGAGTTAATTAATAAGATGGGCTAAAGCAAAAGGAGCTCCTTATAATGTTATAGATGTAGCTCAAAACATGGTTTTCGACTTAAAAAAGATGCAAGCAAGTGTTTGTTTTAACTGGACTAAAAATTAAGAAGGGCAAAAAGTGCCTTGGTCTAAAATCAAACAAGTTCGGATCAGTAAACATGAATCATACATCGTGTTTTACAAATTGGATCTATCTGAAGATGCTTTGGAAAACCGCACTGACATTTCTGATTCTGTTAGGACAAGACGAAAAATTGCTGACAGATCGGAAATACCTTTAAAATTATGTTATAATCAGTTATTACCAATCCGTCCATCCAAAAAAAGATTTAATTGATTTGTGTCGAAAAAATATTATTCCACTAGTTTATCACACGTATGTACGAAAATTTGGTTGTATGTAATGATAATTCAATGATTATTACCAGTGATAATGATGACAACGAGTGATTTTGTTTAGTTTTTTGATGTTTATTTTTTGTTAATCATTTTGTTAATTTTTTTTTTATTATTTTTTCCCTTACATCGTGTACTAAGAATCTAATTATGTTTAATAAGTTTTGATTTTACGAAAAAATATAATTTGTTCTTCTTCTTCTGATTAAAACGGCTTTCAATAGTGCCAAATGAGTATAATTTGTTATTTCTTTTAATATTATTTTACTTAACTTTAATTATCAGCTTAATTTGAGGTATCTATAATTTAAAAAAATGATAATAATTATAAGTTTGTTGACTTCCAACGTGATTTTGGGAGGGTTTTAACATTAAGTGTTGATTATTTGATAGCCATTCTCTTAAAAAACTTCGATAATCCCATAGAAAAAAAAAATAACGAAGTCTAATTGTTTTATTTGTTTCTATATTTGTGACCTAACTGAGGGTTAAGAATATTATGTGACCAAATAATATAACGTATGTGTCAATGTGAAATATGTCATAAAAGAATTATATTATTATCATTTATTTAAGTTATTTATTTATTTTTAATATTTTTCATAAATATGAATACGTTTAAAAGGAGGCGGGCAAACGTCCATAGAAAGTTGGGCCTGAACGTTACATTGATGATTTTAGTGTTATTCTATAGAAACTATAGTCCTTTATCAAATACAGAACATTTTGCATAAATCCTTCATGGGAGAAAAAAGTTACAAGATGACTTTGTTTAGTAAAAAAATAACCTCAAATCGTTATAATCACTCAGTACTTGTGTTATTTAAAGTACAGTTACACGATTATGGACACCTACGTTTTAATGATAAAGCACGTTTATTATAATTGAATCTATGTATTTGTTATTTTTCATTTGTGAATAATAAAGAGGAAAGTTAAATAAGAAATGGTTAATTATTTTATCATTTACTCATCATCATAAATTATTAGAACGTTATCTAAAAATTGTGCAGGTGGTATTAGATTTTCTTGATGTCTTGCCCAGCCTAGGTACCATATTACGGACATTACATGGCAACAGCAACCTACTGTTCGTCTCCCTACAACACAATTACAATAATAAGCTCGGATGGCGTCCCTTTCTCTGCGAGAATCGTCAACTAATATGTAAAAAACGTCGTTGTGTTGTTGTTGTTAAACGTAGCGAAAGTCGTAAAAGAAAACCAAAAGATCATACGAAATGCACAAAACACAAAAATATTCACTGCCGCAAGCTGAGAACAAAACGAGTGAATGGCTTTGACACTTGACTTACACCTGACTTAATGTTTTTACGCCTTCGATTGCCACCTTAAAAAATAAAGGTAGTCGTTTTTTTATACTTAGAATCTCTTTTTTTTTTTTGAATAAAACCATTATACCCATTGCAAATCACGATAGCATTGCATACTCTTATTATGCAACATAAGTACATAATAAAAAACCTTAAAAATAAAGACAAATAAAACGAATCGGTAATCCAATAATTCGTTTTTCTCAGCTAGCAACATTTGAAGTGTCTATAGGACAGAAAAATATACTAGGGCACAGGAAAACAAAAGTGTTTCAATTTATTAATCAATTTACTATCCCATGGTAAAATAACGAATCGTTTCGCCATTGGGAATGTAAAAACTTGAAACGAATATTGATATATATTTCAATGATGTAACGGACCGTAAAGTTCAGGCCCATTTTCGCCCGTCGCCTTTTACACATTCTTTTAAAATTTGTTGCCAAGTAGATCGACCAAAATAAATCAATATAATCAAAATAAAAAAAATTGCGTATAAAGATATATCTACATTAACTAAAAAACCAATAATATACAATTAAATCAAGCTAGATAGAAAAATGAACATTCGGTATCATAGTAACAATGTGAAATTTCAATAACATAAGTTGGAGCAGTTAAAAATTATATGAAATTGAAACTTTGAGAGCCTGTATTGAAAAGTTATCAACATTCACATTGGCCCTTATACGTAGGACCCGTTGACATGTGCAGGGATCGAACTCGCAACCACCAGCGCAACAGCCGCAGTCCATACACCAGTTACACAATTTAATAAAATATAACAAAGTGTTACTTTCAGCAACAACCTTTGTAGGGAGTAACTCTCAAAACGTTTGTCAACATATACCTACTGTATAGATACGTAATCATTAGAAAACATTATGCAATATCATGAAATTGAATTTTATAACATTTTGCCGTTTTTCAGTCAGTCACCGTTACTTTATGACAACGTAACAAATATTTACAAGGCATATATATATATGAATATACCAATGAATATCACATGTGAAATAACACTGGGAAAAGCGCTATTCAAATGAGACCGATTTGAATTTACTTTATATCTCATATGTATGGAGATACGAGATTCTTTTTAATCTTGAATAAAAAGGTTCTAAAGAACTGACGAGAAGGTGCTCCGCATTCAAATATCTGATACTTCGCGTACCTTTTCACTAAGGAATTTCTAGTCAGCGTTTCATGAAATTGCGAAGATTTATCGAAGAGATTGTAAAATGGAAAAACATATACATTTGTATACATAGTAAAGCAATGTAGTCTTAATAGTCTAATTCACAAATCCTATTAATATCATAAACGCGAAAATTTGTATGTACGGATGTATGGATGTTTGTTCCTCTTTAACGCAAAAACTACCGAATGAATTTTAGTGAAAGTTTACAATAATATATAGTAATATAGCTTATACATTAGAATAACACAGAGTCCAACATATAACGATAATTGTCAAGCAAGTCGGAAAAAAAATCTGCCATATGCGAGCTATTCCGGCGTACGCTGCAAAAACTGTAGAGTTTACACGTATATATAGTATAGAAGAGAAATGTTTATCTTAATTAGTCCTACAAAAAAGTCCGCGACAGCATATATCTATCTTTTATGAGTAAGCCATTATCGCAAAAACAGTTAACCATAAATAAAATAAAAATTGATAATAATATATTTCTAATGCACATTTGGTAGGAACAATTTGTTTTTATGTCACAGAACAAATTGTGTTGAATTTCGGTATAAAGATAGATATTAAGAAAAGAATAAGCTACTCGAAGTACTTACTAATCCTGCGCAGACGAAGTCGCGGGTACCAGCTAGTATTTCATAAAATTCATTTTACAATCTTAAGATACGTAGCTTAATTTCGATTTTAACAACCTAACCCGACTTACCTAACAACTAACCTAAACCTGACAGCAAAATAATTTGAACCGTTTCAATTAACAAAATAAAGTAGCCCGTCTCTATCCATTTGATATGACGAAGAGCGTATCGCGGTAAGATAAATAAAAACAATAACCAGTAAGCGAGCTTAGCGCGGTGGTTGTTAATTTTATTCATGTGCGACGCTCACATAATACATTCATGGCTCAGTTCAACGGAGGGAATTACACACCACACAGACGCAGCTTGGCGGGCATCGCGGCACTGAGTGAATTATATACTACCGCTGTTTACATAAACATATGACTAGAATAATTCGAATTTAGTTCTCAAACGAGAAAATGTTAGAGAAAGACGCGATTGTTTGATTTTAATAATTAAATATATTATTCGTAGATATATTTTAATACCCTGTGCGGCTACGGTAGTAAAGAATATAGCCACCCTCTCTCTTCCCGACGGTGTCGTAAGAGGCGACTAAGGGATAACAAAGTTCCACTACCACCTTGGAACTTATAAAGCCGACTGATGCACTATGGAAAAGCCCCATACAAAGCCGTCTCAAAACCGTTTCACGAGAAAGTCGTTGTTATGGAATTAAAATAATAAATTAATATAGTCTAATAAATAAGCTTTCTTTATCCTATTTTTTATTTTATTTTTTATTGTTATAATGTATATAAATAGGCTTCAAAGCTAACTCATGTTCAATAACGTAATTTTGACGCAATGCGTTGCTACAATTCAACGCCACATTACTCGAAAGTTTTTGATATAAATGGATAAGTATAATACATTTTTTAAATGCTTATAATCTCCTCTTAAAGTTTCGTAATTAGTATTATATATATTAGTTTGATGAAATAAAATTAACCAATATAGTTTAATATGGTATGTTTTTAGGGTTAATTTTTTTTTAACGAGACGTTTACCCATTACCGCTGCTTGCCGCTGTCGAGATATTTGTTGTATTAAGATCTTTATACATTAGCTAACGCAAGGAGACACAAAAAAATTTCACATATTTGCACTTTTTTTGTCACGGTGTCAAAACATATGGCGACGTAAAAATCATTATTTTTTCAATTTCTTTTTATTTCTCATAAAATCATTTGTTATCTATTAAGGTCAAATTGATAATAAGTTCATTACAGTGATGAGTATTATTAGTAGTTTTTTCTAGTTTTGATACAGTTTTGACCACCTTAAATAAATAAATATGGTCACTTATCTATTAGGGTCGAATTAAAAACGGGTTGTTTATGGGAAGAGTGCAAATTATTATTTTCTTATCTTTTTGCACATACCACTATTTCATTGGCATATAAAAGGAAGGTGAGCCCTGAAAAATTCATAGTTGTTGATCAGACAGTCAGTTGCCCTAAAAAGCAGTTAATACCTATTTTCAAATATTCCCAAAAGTTAACGGATTGATGATTGATGGTAAAGTGGCACAAATTTTTAACTGAGACTCGTTCGAGCGCTTCTTGTACAGTTTGTGGTGCTACTCCTCGGCAAATGAATAACTTAGAGGCAGCTAGGACACGAGATGTGAACAAAAGTTCATTTCAATACGGACTGTCAACACAACATGCTTGGATTAGGAGTATGGAGATGATCTTACACATTTCTTATAACTTGTCTTGTGAAAAGTGGTCAGCTACTACACCTGAAAATAAAAAAAAACAAAGACGAAAAGAAAAAACTGGTACAAAAGCGGTTTAGGGAGGAAATGGGACTGCATGTACATAAACCTCAACAAGGCACTTGAAATAGTAATGAAGGAAACACAGCTCGGAGATTTTTTCAGAATTACTCTTGCTCTGCAGACATTACAGGTGTACACGTAGAATTTATAAAACGAATGTACATAATACTACAAACTAAGTCATCTGGAATGGCTATTAATTCAAAAAAGTTCGGTGAATACGCATATAGTACAGCCCAACTGTACGTAAATATTTATAATTGGTATTATATGCCTTCGTCCGTGCATAAAATACTTATTAACGGAGAAAAAATCATTGAGTCCTATGCTATTTTACCTATCGGACAATTGTCCGAAGACGCGCAAGATTCCCGAAATAAGGATTACAAAAAGTTTAGACTTCATCATTCTAGAAAGTGTTCAACAGTTGCTAGCAATGAAGACGTGTTCCATACCTTATTTTACACTTCTGATCCATACATATCAAGTTTGAGAAACACCTCAGACACAATATCGAAAGAACTTTTAGATGAAGCCAAGACCCTTCTTGCTATCAACGAAAACCTGTAGGAGCTTCCTGAATTTTGTACATATTTTTTTTTCTCGATTGTTACTATTATTCCTTTTTATGTAAATTACAAAAAAAAAAAGAGAAATTTTGTTTATTTTTCAATATGAATGAATGAATATGATATGAATGTATGTATTTTTTTAAGTTTTATTTCTTAAATTAATTAATAAACAGAATTTTCGAAATCAAAATTATTTCCATTAAACTTTGTACATACAAGTATATGTGTGCAAAATTACAGCTCATTTAGTTTTGAAACAACTGAGATACGGAGTTTTGAGACGAAACATACGCGATTTTCCCATAGTGCGATGGCGGGATAACCATCCAACTGCTGGCTTTGAAATACACAGGCCGAAGACGGGCAGCAGCGTCTTCGGTGCGACAAAGCCAGCCCTGCGGTCACCAACCCGCCTGCTCAGCGTGATGACTATGGGCAAAACATCTGGACGCCTGGATCCAGCAGTGGACTGTGATAGGCTGAAATGATGATATTTTAATAAATAGTTAGTATATGAAATAATAGAAAGTAAATATATTTATTGCTTTGAAATCGATAGTGACGCTGTATTTCATGCAAGATATTACTAATTTCGGTAACTGCGGAGTTTCTTGCCGATTCTTCTCTGCAGAATCTACATTCCGAATCGGTGGTAGCTTTACTTTTAAAAACTAATGATCACTTTAAAATTTTAATTTGTAAAATGACGATTCAAAAGTGCTTTTGAAGCTTATTTGAATGAAATTGTTTTTGATTAGATTTGATAAATTGAAACACTCCCCTCATATTGCTATACAGTCGAACGTTTACCTACATTTTTTATTAAAGTGGTTTGTTTGTTAAGAATATATCAATGTAAACTTATGAACGCATCCTGTCTTTCACATACTTGCAAGCAGACTGCGAGTTATAATTTTTTGTTCTAACTACGTAGGTACCTACTTGGGTTATTTTAAATCACTCTGATTTGATTTTTTTATCATACAACAATAAATAATATTTCTATATTCAATTCGCTAATAAAAAAAAAACGAATGTGCTTTAGACCACACGACTGAAGTAAAATTTACGAAACGTACTCTCTCTCTTTCTATCTTCACTCTCTTCATATCTCCCTCTCAACTTCCGCTCGCCTCGCCCGATGACACTTCTCAAAAAGCTCTCGTCACGCATTCGCCAGCTTACTAACCAAGCCAAGCGTGCGTCAAGAAGTTTTACAACAAAAATTAAGTAATATAATAAGCGTTAAAGTCCGACTAGAGAGTCGGATCCGAAGAGTCCGCACTATACTTCACATTACTATCGTATCGTTACGAAATTTATCCGAACGAGCAAGAAGGCGGTGACAGTCACAAATCGCTTGCAGCTACATCGGTCCGAACATCCGCGATAGATATGGAACTTGCCGCCTTCGGATTTATATTATTGTGAAAACTCTTACCTTCGAGACGCCCGCCGATACCATTACTGTTTTCAATTTCGTTACCATAATGTGTAAGCGTTCCCGCTCCAGATGTCGCAACAAACTAACCACAACTATTGCTTCTTATTTTATTCATGTGAAAAGTTACAGTACGTATTTGATATTGATTTATTTTACTTTATTACACCCAAACTGTTAAGGTAGATGTATATAAGCAACAATAATAATAATGAACACGATAAAATAAATAATTTCCTGTTAACAACAACATAACATATTACTTATCACACGCACAAAAAAAAAACCATGTGGTGTCTATAAAAAGATACATTGTTAAAAGTTTCTTACGTTTCTTTACGCCTGTAACAGATTATAATGAGGATGACGAAGACTTTTACGCTTTCAAGAGATTTACAAAAATCACGCGATGCCTCAGTCAAAGCTTCCGCTCATTCTTTGTAATACGGAAATATAAGGATTTTGTAACGTAAAAAAATCATGAAACAAATATAATGTGTATATAAGTGCTGTTCTTGATATAATATTCTTCGAGACGTTTAATATTGAGGTCGCGTCGTATATTTAGCAGAACAAACTAGTTTTATAAGTAAAACACTCGCGTACTAGTCTCGGGCCTAAGTTTGCGGTATTAAAATGTAAATTAAGTTTATTATCCCGGAAAGTTAATTATTGTATCCGTTGTGTTAATCTTTTAACCGCAATTTATTTTAAGTCTATTTATTATTTTGTATTAAATTTATAAGCATTTCATATTGCTTGTTTAAACGAAAGTACTTACGTTAAAAATGAATTAGTACATACATACAAAAACATACAACAAAAAAATTAAACCTTACATAATTTCAATGACCTTTCAACCCATTACTCGTTCATAACAAAAAATAAGTGTCAGAGTAAGGTCGAAGCGAGCTAGTTTTCAATATACACTAGCGACATACACGTATATATGTATATAGTCTTCGTCCCCGAGGTGTAGCGCTCGCGGGGCGACAGGTGCGGCGTGTTTAACTTCGTCCGCAATAACTACTTCTGACCTGTTACTCATAATCAATACCAAATGCGTCTTTAGTAGGCTATACTAGTTCAATATTTCATACATTATATGACTTTTGTATTACAACTTGTTAACAGCAAATACGCATTTTTTTCATCAAAGCAAATGTCCTTTGTATTCATATTTGAGACAATCTCAATTATTCTGGACTCTCCGAATATTTTGTAAATAATGTTAGCGAGTGGGCTTCGATACCTAACTTTTCTTTAAATAGAAAGGCAAATATTTTCATCAAAGGCGTTGAAAAAAAAAAAGGTTTTCCGAACGGAAGGTCTTTGAGTTTTAAAGAAATAACTTCAATTATTTTTATATTGCTATTATTTCGCCGATGAGCGCGATATATCTAAATATTGAAATAAAGGTTAGAAGAAAGAAATAATATTAAATACCCTAATCAATTGTTTAGTAAAGAGAGAGACTACGCAGCGTGTTAGCAAATACAGTGTGGACGCACTCCGGCCCGCTGGAACGATGCTACGGGCTGAATGAGGACCGCGGAGAACTGGGAAGTTTTGCGAAAACTTGGGGAGACCTACGTTCAGAAGTGGGCTACGATGAGCTGAAGCGAAGGCGATCAATAGTATAAAAATAAATTTCGTGTTGCACCCAAATCCTGAAAGTCTTTACTGGACAAAAAACATGGAAGACCAAGGCGCTGATTATCAGCTGATTTGTGCAGGTAAGCCAGTCAACAGACTGGGAAACCAAACAATTTCTTCGTTTGTGTATAAACGACTAATAATAAGAAGTTAACATCAGTTGTACTTTAAGGTATAAATGACGGTAGTGCCAGTAGTCCGCAGTATCGATCGGAAAGTATGCACTCGCATCATTTAGTGCTTATTGGATTTACGACGTCTAAGGGCTGCTTTAACCTCTTAACGTACTTGCAGACAATATATATTACATCTGTAATAAAATGTTATCTTGTTTATTTTATTTCGTCCAAGGGCAAAAAATCGGTGATACTTCAATTACTCGCTTTTCCTCTTTTTTTCATTGACTAATGAATGATCTGTAAAGATTAAATGAAGTGGACCTATAACGGTATCTTGGCAGCTGTTTTGATAAAGATCGACTTGAAGATACACAAGTGTCAAATGTTCAGGACTTCTCTTACATTTACAATTACAATCACTATAAGGAAAAATGAATCTCTTAAAGTGTTGGTTAGCGCATAACTCGAGAGCAGCTGGATCAATTCAAGTTTTTTTTTAATACTTTTTAGAAGATTCTAACGGAATGAAAAGAGTAGATGATAACTGCGCAGAATTTGGCACATTGTAGAAAACGTAACGAATATTTAACTCCACGCGAAACATCACAAGCCGTTCTTCTAGTTAACCAATCTTCAAAAATCATTTTCAAGATACCTCTATGGTCAATAAAGTAATTATCTAAATTACTTTACTTCATTTAAGAAAATAATTGAATGGTAAGGTGAACAAATGATATGAAAGAAAAATAAGTAATGCAATACATTGATTTAAATTAGTCTTTCATACAAACAACATTTTTTCTTGGATCTAGACCGTCTGAAACTTCTTTTGCGTTTGTCAGTTATCTTCTTAAACTCTTTTTTTAACTGTCAAATTCACTCTTCTAAACACAACATACTGAATCAAAACTTGTTAATAAGCAAATAAATTTTTCGTAGACTGTAAATACCTTTTAATTATTCCGTAACAAATGTCACGTAATCCACTAAAAGTAATTCAATCAAGGGAGTCACACCATAATTCTTAAAGCAAAATTTCAATTAACTTTTACCCACCTAAGCTGACCGTAATCCAGACCACCTGAAACCAGCCCGCCGTGAAACAAACCAATTATCCCTATCAGGGTCGTCACGCCGCGCCCTTCGCCACATCAATCAACTGTGACCAGCACTAGCAAAGTAGGAATTAAGTTACCTACCTAGATATTAGAAATTTCGTTGTCGATTTCAGTACAATAACGGGTATTAAATTATATGATTCTTACTTAAGATAAATTCCAATAATTTAAATGATTGCAAAATGGATCCATTTGTATCAGCAAGTAACCATATATTATCTGTAGTTGAATTTTTCTCGGAGACCAAAATGTGAATTTGTTATATTGAGCATTGCAGATTATTTTTGTTACTGTTCCTGAAATTAATTTATTACACAATACTATTATAGTTGTATAAAATACTTAGGTATAAACCTTTAATAGTAGTTGGATACCATTTAGACTCTGCATCATCCATGGCTACTAAGATAAACAGCTATACCATATTACAGACAGACCAAAGCATCTGCATAACTTTAATACCATCTTTCATTACTTGAGCCCACATTCGCCGGATATTAGTTGCAGTGCTCAGTAAAGATCAGAAGATCCTTGGTTTTGAACATTAGCGACAGTCTCAGTTCGTCGTGAACCCGCCCTTCCTTAAATTATCGATTAACACTGAATTGAATTTGAATATATTACAGACGTTACTCATTCAATTTCCAATCCACGGCGAATTAATTAATCAAATGACTGATTCACTAATTACCTTACCGGTTACGAGTTCGTTAAGTAATTACATTTTTATATGACCACATAAGTTAAAGTGTCCTATAAATACGTAACTTCGCAATTGCTACATTAATGTACAATTATTAAGAAATATTAGAATATAGGTTATTTAATAAACACTACACGAAACGCAAACCATCAAATTAAAAGTGTATTAATAAACTAAATAAAATTTGATTAAATATAAATTAATAGCAATTATTTTGCATAAGTATGTAAATAAATAATGCGTACTAAGTAGATGTTAACAATCCAAAAAGCAGGTTAATGTTTTTTTTTGAAGTTAATTAAGTTTATCAACATTGAAAATAATAACGTTTTTAATGTCTCAATAAATAACCACGTCCCTACTTATTCCGCTAGAGTCGATAACAGTACACAATGTTATCAGCAACGCCGAAATTAAGTCCCTCTGAAAACTCGGCTCGTGTTCACACGTATGATTAGCATCGACCGGTTTCACTAGTAGTGTAGTCAACAAGTTCAAAAACGTGTTAAATAGAGATAAAACTCCTAAAAAATATGAGCCATAGCTCATTCGATTCAACAAAGTTATCAACAAATTAAGTTGGAAGTTTTTGAACTTGTTGACTAGACTATAAGTGTGTTAGGGGAAATTGATAAATTACAAAGACACTTTGATTGTTAATAAGCACCTACACGTACAACTTTTGATCGTTATCAAGTTTACCTTTAAAATAACCCTTCTTGACTGTCGGTTAACAAGTACTTCAACAGATAAAAGATACAAGTTTATGTAAATTCACGATTCAGGAGGAAATTTTAATTATTTAGTTAAGAAACTCAAGTTTGTTTTACTTACGCAAAAGTGCCTTCAGGCAGTTTACTCCTAGTTTTAGTTTAATTAATGAATTCTATAGAGTTTGAAACTAATTTAATCTAACTGGATGAATAACTGTTAGCAACAACTTACTAAGCCGTTTTAAGTTACATTTTTGACGTAGCTAAACAAATTAATTGGGGAACTTCTTGGATCGAGTCGTACCTTCTCATTCATTTATTGATATCCGATAACTAAAGTAATTATATTATAAATAGTTTACAAAGATTTTAAAAATATCAATGATGTATCGATTTCAGCTTAAAACATATTAATATACTATACAAGTAATACACAACGCACAACGGTATCCAATCGCCATCGTTCGGGAGAAGTTACGAAGTGATCAATCACGTGGACAAACATCTCACGTAGCGAGTTTTTGGCGTATTAAGTGACTCCTAGACGATAGCCCCAATCCGCGTTCATCACTCCGATAGTCGCGACTGTTAGTTTGATTGAAAAAGTTACTATATTTGTATAATATTGATTAGCATAAAAGAAGCTTGACAGGAGTGTCACCATATTTAGAAGTTTGCTTGAAGAGAGATTTTACTTGAAGAATATTGTTGTATGTCAAATTAAATAAGTTAACCTACAAACAATATAATATAATTAAAAAGGTTTTTAGCTTATAATTAAATCATAAAGTATTTATTTATTTATTTTACACTTTATTGTACACCAAACAAATAAAATAAACAAGCAACATTAACAATAATTTGTAGAAAATAAAGTGTACAAAAGGCGGCCTTATTGCTTAAAAGCAATCTTTTCCAGGCAAACTTAGGGCACAAAAGATGATATATTGACGGTGTAGGTGTACAGTTTAATTTTATAAAAAGTAATAACTTTCATGTAAGAAAATCATAACCGACATCACACTCTCAGCCAAGCCCTACGCGCTCGACGCGTTTAAGTTAAATATTGGGCTTTTTATACAAGAAAATACATTTTCGTTGGTTACTTTCTTTTGTGAGACGTTGCCGACAGCCCAGCGTAGCGCACATATTACACAATCTGATCTTTTGAGGAACAGTGAAAAGTAGCGCGCTAATGAGAATAATTAATGCCGTCGGTGCACGTAATGAACTATACCGGCGTCGTATCGACCCGGCGCCGCGCTGCTTTGGTAAAGCTTCAATAGCGCCGTTATTGAGAAAAGACGTGGGAAATTATTTGAATGAAAATTTATTTAACTGAAAGAAACACATAAAAAATCACACAAACGCTGGTAATAAGCCTGTCTTCATTTTAGTTATTTTATTTAGACTTGAATATATCTGACACTGATTTTGTAACTCTTCGATTGTAGAGCTTTAAAAAATAAATTCAAAAGTAACGAAATTTGGTTCAGTAGCAATGTTATATTTTCAAATGACGTTAAATTTTATAAAAAATACTCTTACATGGTAAGAAAACTTGGCATCGTAAATTGTCATTTGCATATATTCATAATGTGTTTTCATTAATATATTCATAATGTGTTTTCATTATATTACACGTATATGAGTGTGCGTACGGTGGGGACTGGATGGGGACTGCGGAGAACCGGGATGTTTGGTGCGAACTTGGGGAGGCCTATGTCCAGCAGGCTGAAATGAGGACTACATGCAAACATATCTCCAAAATGAGTAGCGAACGATGCACACCTTGAGATACAAAAGATTTAATACGTAACATTCACGGGCACCGGTAAATAAAATTCAATGAGAAAAGCATTTAGTCGTCGTTGAAT
The DNA here is from genome assembly GCF_905220565.1 of Melitaea cinxia. Classification (NCBI taxonomy): domain Eukaryota; kingdom Metazoa; phylum Arthropoda; class Insecta; order Lepidoptera; family Nymphalidae; genus Melitaea; species Melitaea cinxia. Next base: position 415,555 of record NC_059412.1, on the reverse strand, counting down.
TTGTATTTTATTTGTAGCGCTGGAAGCGTTGCTTTAACCGGGTGTCTCGTCAATTCTGCCGGGTGCACGCGCCGCTACACTATCGGATTTTGTAAATGAATGCGCCGGAAGTGCACTCTCTGGTAGGAACTAGGTTATGATATCACAGCCAGAATACAAGGTTAAGCATCGAAATTTCAATGCGAAATATTTCTAGAGCGTGACTCGTTTGATCAAAGTTTGCTTCTCTGAATTCTTTACAACTGGATCGCATAAAAGGAGCTTCTATTGACATAACTCTCTTTATCTCTTTAAAAGAGTTACTTCGGTTTCTTATTCTTCTTAGCAGAATCTACATTCCTGATCGGTGGTAGCTTCATATTACATATAATATTCTTTTTTAAAGATTACTTTAATGTCATAGCTGTAAAATGACGGTTCAAAAGTACTATGGAAGCCTAGTTGTATAAAGAGATTTTTAATAACGGTACGATAGAAAGATAAAATCAAAATAGACGTCGTTTTGATATTCTGATGAGATTTTAATTACTATATTATTGCAGGTAGAAATTAAAAAAATGTATACCTACATTAGACTGAACTCAAATTACATTATATATTATATTCATTAACGTTTATTTAATGCTACAGAAAAAATACAAGTTATTTTTAAACTAGAGATAATTAAGAAAACACAAATGACTGATAAACTGAATACTTCCATTTACCAGCAATTAATGAGGTGAACACGGTGCAATGACTTCGAGTCGATTTTTGGCTCGACGCCCAATTTTCATTACTATCGCATTCAGGCTGCAAGTTTCGCGCGTTAAGCAAACAAAATACCATTTTAAATTTACACCATTAAGATGCGGAGTTACAGTTTCGATGTCTAAGAACAATTTGTAAAATATTGCAATGTGCAAATATATTTATCAACTTTATATTCTATCGACTACTTACTATAAAAAAAATATATATTTATAGTATATGTATGTCTTGTTCAAAGAAAAAATCGATATACAGATAGAGATATACAAAGATACATTGGTAAATATTTCAACAACACCAGAGTCGACCCTAAATAGAAATACGTTCCGCTTGGTTCGTTTGATTGCGCTACAATTTATTCGTTACCGTTTCCGTTTATTCAGCCTAGACCTGACCTTTACTGGTCGATTACTGTACAAGGTATTTATTTTAAGACATTTGAGTTTACACGGCATCGTTGAAGGTGACAAAAATGACTAACTATAAGATCTTAAATACTAAAATAACGATCAATTGTTGTAATAATTTTGTTTGCTCGCAAACGAAAACAACCGACTGCAATTACATCGACAAGTAATAATACAACGTAAATAGACGAAACAAATAACGCACTAGTCACCACTACGATTTTCGAGGGTTTTCCTCGATTTCTCTGGGATTCCATCATCAGATCCTGGTTTCCTTATCATGGTACCACACTTAGGATATCTCCTTTCTAACAAAAAAGAATTCTTAAAATCGGTTCATAAACGACGAAGTTATCCCTGAATATACATAAATATATATACGGACGAATTGAGTAACCCCCTCTTTTCTTGAAGTCGGTTAAAAATGAATGCACAGAAAATCTAACACGGATGCGATATACAGGTATGTAAAAGCTATTGACAGTACACCGATGCTGTACAGTACGAGTATATGTATGTTATTAACTCGCCAGATATATGCAACAATTCTCATTCCGCGATACATAGGTTCCACTGCCTTAATTCTACTCATCTCAATTCCAGAACAACGTTGCCTTCTATGTATAAGCTTGGTAAATAACACAAAGCTTTTGAAAATTACAAACATACGAGTATGTAAACACAATAGTGCATTTGACGACACTTCTCTATTTTATTTTTAAGATTTATATAAATATCACTAGCTGACCCGGCAATCGTTGTCTTGCCGTTAAACGCTATTAAAAATAGGGGTTGATGGTAGAGGGTTGAAAATTTAGGGTTGTATCTATTTTTTAATGTTGTATCATAAAAAAATAGAAATTAAAAATTTTGTCTAAAAAATAAAAAAAAATTTAGGGGTGGACTACCCCTAACATTTAGGGGGATGAAAAATAGATGTTGGCCGATTCTCATAGATGCCGGATAAGCACAAAAAATTTCATCAAAATCGGTCAAGCCGTTTCGGAGGAGTATGGCAACGAAAACTGTGACACGAGAATTTTATATATTAGATATTATATTTGCCTACTAATTATTTATTTTTTTCTATTCTTCTAGATTTCAAGGTTCAAATATAATTTAAACAAATTAATGAATGCTTATGTGATGTGAATGCAGTCTAAAATATTTTGTCCAGACTAGTTTCTTCAAAGCTATGTCAATTCGTACCCGTAACAATTTTTGGTGAAACCTATATTTTACATAACCCACGAAAATTCATAAAAACCAGTTCTTTGAGACAATGCAGCAAACTCGTGTACGTAGTAATAGTTAGACATTTGAAAGTATTCCCGTAGTTCATTCCCTATCAGAAATGATTGTGGAGGAACTGCAATTTCCTTTCCGCAGAACGATTTAACTATTTAATTCAACAAACAATAATAGTTTCCTCTCGAGTACGAGCGAATTTCCTCATACCGACTGTTAACAATAAAATATTGCCTAACACAGTTCGAATATGATTAGATAGGTACCTAACTACTTTACTATACCTAAAATAACTTTCAGATTATCATTAATCGTTTCCAGTTATTTATTCAATAGAGTTTTATAAATAATTTGAATCTACAATAGAGACAATTTTTAACTCTGTACCCTGCACATAAGTAGATAATATTAATCGTAGATTAATTACACATAGGTTGAGTACCTAAGAAATCGCTTCGTCTGCGTAGAAAACGTAGTATAAAAAAAAACTTATTCTAAACAGAATTCTAATAAAGTATATCACATGCATAAAGGCCAAATATACTTATGGACATTATAAAAATACATACACACAAACAGACGTCAGCCTATCGTAGTCCACTGCTGGATATAGGCCTCCAAAAGTTCGCGCCAAAAATTAAACATTATACAAGTGTTATAAGTTACAGATTTAATTTTTTGTTTATGCGTCATATACATAATTTCATTGACCCACAATAGCAATTTAACTCACATACAGTAATAAATGATTTATTTGACCTCTAAAAAGTAACATAAATATTCATGTTTTAATTCTTCCTCAAACGCATTTGCGAGACTTGTTTGATAACATAGTAAAATAATTTTTTTTTATTGGTAACAAATAATAAACACTGCTTACATGAGATAAAATATAATAAATATTTATTAAATTTCTAAGCTAATTAAAAAAAATGGTGTCACCAATCGGACACTCAGTATCGTTGAGACATCGTTACCCCAACACTGATTTTCAGTGAGTACCGTGTATGTAGACAATAAGAAGTGCAGCAGGGACAGTGATAACATTAAAATATATATATATATATATATATATATATATATATATTGGAAGGTAAACTTAAACCCAGGGTAAAAACATGTATCTTTCAAAGAGAAGGGTTTTGCACCGAATTAAGAGCCATCATTCACAATGATAAAGAGGTAATCCTTCCGCCACATATCAGTTTCCAACGCAAATCCTAAACGAATATCGATATATCTCTTCTTGCCTTTTTAGAATCCGAGACGTCTGCATTACGTATTCCGAGCTCGCCTGCGAAACTCCGAGATTCAATGTATCTATCGGTCCGTTTTTTTAGCGAACGTCAATACTTCCTTTAGTTTTTCGAGAAATTTCGCTGTGCAATCGAGAAACTTCGAAGAATCAATCTGATGAAAACTTTACACAATAAATTGCCTAGAAACGGTGCTTGCACTCTTTCAGTAAATGTTCCAAAATACGTTTTATTCGGTCTGAATTTACATCGGCAATTGCTTACACGAATTCAATTTAGGTCTAGCTTTTAAAATGTTTTCTCTGACCTATTATGTGTACCGTATATGAAATTTAGCTTCGCTATGCTACGAAAGTAACTCCACTGCATTGCAATATTCATATTTAAAAACTCAATTTCGATATGTCCGTCTAGAGACGGTCGAGAATGTTGGCATAAGCACAAGCGCTGCGCTGACTGTTACGCAACTGTAATATAGGACTTATTCAAGTTATTATTTTGTTTCATATTTTCGATTGCTTTTAGTAGATTAAATAGCGTTTACTACTAAACTTTCCACATATATACGTACACGTAGCTACTGAACTATTTTTATTACTTAAAATATAATCATAAAATTACATATCTAACGTGGGGTGGGGTATCTATGTGATTGCATCAAATATGATATTAAACCAAAATTTCCGTGTGAACAGAGACGCGGGTTACAACTAGTGAATACTTAAAATAGATGTTGACCGATTCTCAGACCTACCTGATATGCACACAAAATTGTATTAAAATCAATCCAGCCGTTTCGGAGGAGTATTATAACTGACATTGTGACATGAGAATTTTATATATACATAGATATAAGATAATACAAGCATGTGTCATACTCATTTCAAAAATAAAAACTAAGCTGACATAGATAAAACTGTTTTAAAATTCAAAACTTTTGAGAGAAACTAAAATGCAATGTTTTTCCGTAATGAAAATTTCACTTGCAAACCGAGATTAGTGTGCATGAGCTTGATGTATGCATCCGATCTCATAATTTATCATCTCGTTACTCGTATTTTCTTTTAAGATTAAAGCTCGGCTAACGACTTCCTATCGGTGCTGTGTTATAAATATTCTTTATTTTACACTAAAATGTATATAATAGGCAAAAAAATACTAAGTAAATGTATATAATGCGGTCTCGTAAAAGAGCAATCTCGTCCACAAAATGACTAAGAGTACAAGTCATGTTAGGAAAAAGCTATATTGTTAATTACAATACATATTTTTTAACATTCATAGATGTTACATTTGCATTACTTTGAAGTGCACTATAAATTTTGATATTCGAAACTATTATATGAATTTAAAAAAAAACGGCGGGAGGATAACTGTAGACCCCGGTTGGAACGAAGTTCCTTTCGATTTTTGGTAGACATTTATTGTACAAACAAATTATACTGTAAGAAATTAAGTTAAATGATAAATTTCTAATAAAATATATTTATTTCTATATAATGATATTTCGTGTAAAGAGTAAAGTCTATAAAAGCACAAAATTGTACATGGAATAAATAATAAATTAAAAATGAAAAAAAAAATTAACAAAATGAAACACTGAATGATGGAGGATAAGTTAATAACAAATAAAAATTCCGAAACTGTATAAATTTTATTTTATTAATTATATTTTTTTAATTTTTAGAAATAAACATTAATTAATATTTCAGAGCATGTACCGCGCGATAAGGAACTTCGTTTAAAAATTTGCACACAAACAAAACAGTAGTTAAATTAATATAGACATAAATCGCACATTGAACAACCAACAATGGGACATCAAGGAACTGCAATGATTAAGGTAATTTAAACATAATATGTAGTACAACTAGAGTTATGAAGATAACGCGTAATTTACGTTTCAATAGGCGAAAGTTACGAGGGTCAGGAGTCCCATGTCGGGCGCCGTAATTGGTTTTACAGTTCTAATTTATCTGCTAGCTTTTGTAAGAACAACCTGTTCAAGAATTTCGTTCACCACGATAAGCGTTTTCTCGGAACTTTCCTACCTTTGACGAGACAGATTCTATGGCGTGCAAAGTTTAATTAAGGAAATCGTTGTCTAGAGCGTTACATTTTAGTATTTAACGGTTAAGTAAATATTCAGTTACGCAATGTATGTACATTCAGTAGGTTTAATCATATATATTAATACGCTAAGGTTAAGATGTTTGCCTCCCTTTATAGAAAAAACCTCACAATTACTCCAAATTAATGATATATCATTTTATAGATAATTGCTTGCTCTACCGGCATCAACAACTAAAACATTTATTGTTGCTTTTGTTTTTGTAAGTTCATTAATTATTAAAATATATATTAATTGCCTTTAGATCTTTCAGATAAAATATATAAAACTATATACTATACGCTGATGACATGATGACAGTTCATTCATAATATAACATATCCATAAAGCTTAAACAATCACGAGGCTACTAAAAATCCAATACGGAAGCCTCAATAACGATGAAATAGCTCGTTGAATCAGTTAGAACCGGTTATCGATGCAACACAAGGTCGAGGTCGAGTGACGTAGAGAATTTAGCAATAAACAACATTTGTATCCTAATTAGACACAAGAGAAACACTTTTGTTATATTTTTTTCTGTTGCGTTACAGATACCGGAAATGACTTTTTTAATAAACTAATAATAAAAATATTTTATTATAAATATATACAGCAAAGTCGGATACGATTTGATGGTGGATTAAGTAAATATTACCCATATATAAATAAACAAGGTAACGACTGAGTGGATCGGCTATACCGTTAAAAAGCTTTCATGGTGAAAAAGTCTCAAGATTTCTTATTATGGTTTCGAAACTTATTTTTGTCGCCAGCGGAATTTCAGAATTTCAAAAAGTAAGATTTCAATTATTTAAGAAAACTTTTCTATACATCATTACGTCGCAAAGTAACAATGGATGACATATTGACATAATTTAAAGAAACGATGATCTTCTAACTCATGGTATTTAAATAGCGGCTTAAAACCGGTAAACAGCGTTTGTAGATCCTAAACCCACTGGAACACAGCAAAAGCACTGGTCTTTGGACTCGTCTAGTGTGCCAACGTTCAGCTCCGAATGACCATCAGCAGCGATGACAGTGACGGTGCAGAATTCGATTCAGATAACAAATAAATTAAGATTTTTTTCATTTATCTAACAATTTTTATTAAGTAATAAAATAATTCTTTATTTTAAAGTTTACCTAACTTCATAAGCACCGGCTCTTAAAACGGTATTTCCGTAGCTGAACATCACAAAGAGCCCTTCACGATAATTCTGTGTCAGTGACGATAACCCTTTGAAAAAGCAACGATGCATAAATTTCTCGCTTCGAGAGGACTCGAGTGCTTTCTTTCAGTAAAATTTTTGGACAAACCGCAAACTTTCCACTGCATATATGAAAATAATAATATTAGGTATACTTGCCAATATAAATAATATCAACCTAAAACTACCAATGTTATATTTTTAAAATAAATTCTGCTTCATACAAATTTATTTACTTTTATCATAGCAACTCAATACATACAACTCAACAAGGTTATTAACAATTGCCGTTTGTTACTTACACAACTACCAACAATCAATGGTTTGCCCCTTTTTAAATTCTCCCCATTAAATTGGCATTATTTCGTTCACATTGGTTTGCCCTAAAATGACTGCGAGCTGACAGTGACATACCTACATTAACCAAACCATACGAATTGTATTAGCCTGAGGGACGGCCAGGCTAGGCATAAGGGTCGGTTAGCCGCAAAACTAAGTAAGACGACGACATAAGTATTTTCAATGGATAATGGATGGATATACGGTATGTTTAGGTCATCAGGACCTTTTTGCTTATTAGCGAAATATGTCAGTCACAGGTGAAATTGTGTTCGTATACTATAGATTTTCTTTTACTTCTTTAATTACCTCAGTATTCATAGAAGAGGATTCGACCTCCTCAATATAAGTACTATAGTATATTGTATACCTTATATCAGATTTTCAGCTTCAAAGGTTTAAACCAACGCTTTTACTCCGACTTGATTATTCATACCCTCCCTTTTGTCTTTACGTATTTTCCATAACGCCATCGCTGCTTTAACTTTTATTTCCAGTAATATTTTAAAAATAAACGAAATTCATGCATATCGTAATTCATATTTTATATTACATGTTAACACAACAATAACAAACTCGAAACGACTAACAAACAATGCATACACACGAATACGTTAAAGCGAACGAGTTATAGCGATCTAACTTCGGGATATTCAAGACCGATCCGAAGACTACAATGTTTTAACGGACCACGCTACAAATGCGTAGAAACGGTGCAGTAAACCCAAAAAAAAGGTGAAATAGTGAGTCTCGTCTATTTTCAAAATAAACGACGGTGAGCGGATTATTTTATTTTTTTTATTCGACTTCTAGCTGAAGTCGTATTGGATCAGATAGTGGAGGATTTCCCAATCAAATGTGTGATAAATGTTAGTAGGAAAATTATTACAAAATCAGACTGCATACTAAGCAGTCTCATGTTCAACGGCTCTTTTTTATAATAATGTGGGCAAAAGAGCAAACGGTACCATCTGATCTTAAATGGCAACCATCATGCAGCACCAGCACACGAACATCTGCTACATTAAAGAAATTTCAGGTTCGTTAGTCGGTCTTTAGAAAAAATGTCTACGCATTTGATACTTGAAAGCCCCCAAATTATAGCGGTCAGACAATGAATAGAATTTAATAATGTTCGATAACGAATTGAAATTAAAATCTACATTTCTATGAGCCATACATAGGAGTATTTGGAGTTGTATACTGAGTAATACTTCTTATACATCTGTTTGTTGTCATTACTCATAAAGCAGTATATTTTATATTCATACGACGTTCGCGCTTCAAAATTGACGAATACATAAGGTACAGTCGAGCAACTTGAAACTGACGAACTGTTTGTTTGAACGGGACATTGTTACTTATGAAGGGAGTTCCTTATTAGAAGAGTATTGTTTGCATTGTGCAGTATATTATTTACTTGTTAACTGACATGACAGACAGATATAATTAGAGCTGACGAAGAAATGAATTATGCATATTTGTAATTGAAAAAAAAAAGCATTACCCTCCTTCTGCCGCCGGGTAATTATAGTTCTTTATCAACTCTTTGTAGACTTCCCTACCTCTTCTCATTTTCTACCCCCTGTCCTGTACCCTAAGATTGCCTGGAAGAAATCGCTCTTAGCGATAAACGGTCTTATCTTTTATACATCCTTCTTTGTATGTATCACTTTTTGTTAAGTTTCCTCATGATGTATAATGATGAGTATTTATTACTTTTACAAGCAAAAACTATTTACGTTCTTTTTCACGTTGACCACAATGTGGCCTCTTACTGTTACTATTTTGCGACTTATCTCTTAGATCTAATTGAAGCTGATATGGAAAAGCAGCCTTTTTCAGTAATTAATTTCTACGATTTTTAGTTATTGTAATATTCGATCTATAATTCCTTTATTAAAAGCGAATATAATTTAAATTTGTAAAATACCGATTCAAAAGTACTTTTGTAGCTTACTTACATAAAAAAATTTTTTATGGTTTATTATCTTTTTACCTTACGTTACAGTTAAGATAATATACATGTTTGCAATATAAGCCTAGCCGACAGATGGCGTGATAACCATCCAACTGCTGACTTTGAAATACACAGGTCGAAGACGGGCAGCAGCGTCTTCGGTGCGACAAAGCTAGCCCTGCGGTCACTAACCCGCCAGACCAGCGTGGTGACTATGGGCAACACACATGAGTTCACACCATTTTTGGCGCAAACTTGTGGATGCCTATGTCCAGCAGTGGACTACGACAGGCTGAAGTGATGAACATAAGCCTGGCGAGGAACATTACTCGTGAGTGCATGAGAGAAAAATATTTGATACCTAACCTATAAACGAACGCTTACAATGTTTGATGATAATTTTACACAAGTCGTCATCAGGCAGTCCCTTAGGCAAGTTCTTCGCGTATGTTGGTTTATTATTATTTTCCATCGTTATCAACACAAACGTGTTCGGATTTGCAAACATTATACAACTAATAAGTACTTAATGTTACAGGCATAATACATTCTAAGTGTTATAAAAATTATGAAATATTTTCTATAAAAAAAAGTAATTCAATGTCACTCCTCTGGTATTGTGTAACAGTAGCTATTGTTTTATAAATATTAATACCCAGACCAGTCTCAGTGAATCGGTTTCGCCTACGTAATAACGTAGGTACATTTAGAAGCGGTATTTATTAATTAATACATTACATATTTTACATTTTTACTTTAATATATATATATTAAAGTTAATTATATACATAAACCTTGTGAACCTAATTTTATTTTTTCAATTTAACATTTGTGATTCTAGACATTTCCTATGAATGGCGCGAAATAATTTATGTACGTCACGTCTGAAAGAACACTTCTGAAAATCGCCGTGTAATATAATTAGTGTACCTACCAAATGGAAATAATCAGAATAAATTTTCTTATATTTAACGTTATTATGAGTAGGACATTTGAGTTTTAAATTTTTTCTAGTTCTTGTAAAACAAAGTAAAATTATAATACTATATGAATATAAAAATTAGACATAATATGGATTTAAAATATTACGTTTTACTAATGTAAGCGACTGAATTTGAAATTGAACTAAACCACGTATAAAGAAAATGTACTTTTTCTAGGAATGCCTTAAGAAAAGTATCGTTTCTAAAACATTTAAAAACAATTTTTGTTTTAAAATAGGTTTAAACGGCGAATATTAATTCAGTAACGTATTTTTTTTAATGTTTACGCAAATTTCACTCACTATTATAAAACAACTTTTTCGGATTTTATCGCGGTTTAATCAGTTTTTGAAATGCCTGACGTTTCGGAATTACAGCAACTGCTGCTGTGAAATATCTGAGAAAGTTGTTTCATTATAATTAAGTAACTTTTTAATATTCTCATCGAATGTTGATATATATTATCTATGTCACTCAATGAAAAATGTTTTACTATAATGTCTTCTCATTTGTGTTTTGCCAAGTAACATATGACAATTTAATGACAACGATGACAACCACGACGAAGACGTAATATAGCCATTAATTTGAATGAATGAATGAATTACGACGTAATATTTATCGTAAATATCTAACACTCCTTAAATATACTTACTATTTATATTTATATTATTTTACTCAGCAACCGAAAGCTGGAGTCTAGTCTCGATTTTAAAAATTATGTGGCCATAAAACAAGCGGGATCAAACTAATCTATTACACAAAATTCGATCTTGAAATGAAAAACACTTTACGTTTCGTTAGTCGTCGTCTTTCGACAACCCGTTTATTGATTATGTTATATGTTATCGATACATATAATAAAATGGTAGGAAAGTCAAAACTGTACATTAAATATTTTTTTAACAGAATACTTGGGGGTGTGATCTACAATCGATACCGAAGCCAAAATATAGTTTTTAGAATTTTTGTCTGTTTGTCTGTATGTATGTCCGGGATAAACTCAAAAAGTACTGCATGGATTTACTTCAAATTTGGCACGAATATTATTAAGAAGTCGGGTCAACATATAGGCTACATAATATCACGTTATCACCTACAGGGAATGAGCAATGAACCTTTATTTCTTCAACGCATTCTGTAACAACGCGTAATCTAACGACGCATATTTGAATGTTGTTGTTATTATGTTAATAACCATGCTATAAGCTAGCTTCACACTATAAATAAAAACATTCTGTAGTATATTTAGTATCAGCATTGCACCCGTGCGAAGCCAGGGCGGGTCGCTAGTATCAAATATTACGATATGTATGACAACGGGAACAGTAACTAAATAAATTTCTTAAACATAGAGAAAATCAATGCGGGTGAAAATGATGGCAATTCTTAAAAAAAAACTCATTGTTACTATGACGTGCTAATCAGGTAAATAATTTCATGCGTTTTAAAAATTAACTACATGGTTTTTGCACAAACTTATTGACATTGAACAAAAGATACGTAAACACATTTTAGCAACACTTGCCACGTTTGTACGTTTAGACTTCCATTTACAATTTACCATACATTTTCCAAGACTCGTTACTGTATCTTTTCAATTGTCTGAAGTAATTTCGTTGATATTATTTCTGCGCACAACTCTGATAATACAATAGAAATATAAAAACCATACAAAGGCGTACAAGATGCAAGTACAATACCGTACAGCTATTACGTAATTCTTATTGGACTGCACACACAGTAAGGTTTGATGGCGTTTAACATACAATTAAAGGAAAATAACTTATGTGTATGCAGTGAGATATATACGAGTAAAGTTGATAAAAAATTTAATCACGTAAAATAAAATGTTTCCATATATTTTATCGTAATATAGTCACTGTAAAAAATTGATTACGGACGTGTATATTTTATTTGAAGAAAATTAACAAATTTGCCGCTGGGTAATAATTCTAATAAAAATATTCATACAAACATTCGTGTTTGTTCATAGATAACGCGTTTATTAAGATCGACTATGAAAATGTGATTGGATTTCACGCATCAATAAACTTTTGATAGATATAAACTAAATATTGTAGATATAACTAGGATATAATTGAGATTTTTAATTTACGATTGCTATAACCAAAAAGTAAATACAAATATTTTTATTGGAGTGAACATAATTTTAGTAAGTGAGCATTGGCGGCAAAAATTGCCAATAAATTCCAAAACTATCGTTAAACTAATCCTTTACACATAGGTCACACAATTAGTAACAGAATCTTATAGTATTTTATTTGTATGCAAACATCGCGGTCAAATTCCAATAAAGTCATCAAAATAAACAGCGATAGCCGGCGGCTGGTAGCCGCGAGCTCGGTGCGATCCTACGATTCACGACCTAACGCGATCGATAAAAACAATGAAAATAGACGCGACATTTCGCTGTCTAGAACGGTCAACCTTACTGACATTATAAATCCTAAGCTCGAACCTTCCTAGCTTAGAATAATATTGGTTGAATAGTGTAAAATAGGTGACATGTAATAACCTTTCCTAGACACTCTCTTACTTGATTCGACATCTGCAGGAGCCACAATCAATATGCAATGATTAGCAAACTTATCTGTACTTACCAGGTGCAGAACAGTGTTCACCACCTCCCGGTTGGTTACCTGTCCGACTTTAATCAGCCCGATAAGAACTGCAAATTTCAGACTATCGTTAGTCGTCATTCTGACGACTTCCTCAGGTCTTTTAATGTCACTAAACGGCGGCGATTTAAGGTCCGCCATTGTTTGCTATGTCACAATTCACTAATTCACAATTTTAAAATCCACTCGCGACGAAAAAATTCAAGAAAACATCATTTCATCGGCTCACATGATAACGCACCAATGTCGCTTTCTGCCATTTTGGATTCTTTCAGTGTTGCTAGATTTTGAAAACAATCAAAGAGTTTAATTCATTAATCGATAACATACTATTAAACTGTTAATTAAAAAAATTAAAAATGTGATTCGTTAATTTATGTATTTTTAGCAAAAGTTTAAAGTTATTTAAATATTATAACGATTGACTTATGAATATATTGTTTTAAACCCTTTTCCTTAATTTACACTATTCATTAAAAATTTCATATCTTGACTAGCCATTTTAAGTGTTGGTTATAAGTATTTCCAATTCAATTAAAAGTGAAATAGAAGTTTACTCATACATAAAAGGGGGAAAACTAAAAGGCTTGCAATAGCAAACCAGTGCAACCAACATTATAACATTACTAATAGTACTTTAATTATAAACATAGTACATTCAAATCATATTGTATATAACAACAATGGTTTCTAACAATTTTTTAAATTACATATCCTAAAAAATATTACTTTTTTCCATACATTCTTTTTGTCCTCATTACTTTTGCATATTGTCTACACTGCTACCTGAAGTTCGTGCGATTTCTTTAGGAATTTATAGTTGAATACGAACTAACTTCACTCAGTGTTAGTCATTGACTGTCTAGGAAACATGGCGGCCATCGATGTAGAGCCAACAAAAGTAAGATTTAAAATTCACTTTAATAGAACTAAAGTAGTTTAGCTAGTTCCTTTTATTAAATTATTGAGTATTTTAATATTTTTGTATATTTGAACTTGGCTTTTCTATGACAAATTTTATTTAGCTCTTGGGCGTGCTCTAATAAGCTTCTGCTGTGTTTATAAATTCTGTCCTGCATACTTCTATTGAAAGGAATTTCTTACAATTATTACAGTTTCGTGCAATAATAAACCATTACTTTTTCGAATAACTATGTAGTGGTACAGTTTGGGAAATTCAGAAAGTTTAAGCAAGTACTTGCTAGTGACGGTTGATGTTCTAACTAGATCGAGACTGCGATGCGTACCCTGAAGTTGTCGGGGCATGTCGGCTTCGACAGCCTGCCAGACCAGCTGGTGAACAAGAGCGTTCAGAATGGGTTCGTGTTCAACATCCTGTGTATAGGTGAGTCGTGAATCATTAGTTAATCACCCACACGAAGTGCTTATCTCCTGCCCCAGTTTTGCAACACTGCAGGTTGTTAATAAAAACCACTATTTGCTTAAAGATGTACGCTCTTTTATTAAATACTTGTATTTTTCCTCTATAATAAGTATCACAATAAATATTGTCTAATATCAAATGAGGAAAACATATACAGACACAATTTCAAAAAAGTTGTTTTGTGTAAATTACCTTATACAGTTATGTCTACTCAATTTACTAAATTGTATTTTAAAATACCAAAAGAGGAGTTAAAAATAATATTTTCAAATTATACTTTAAACTACTTACTTTATTATTCAAATACAGTAAACTTTATTATTAAAGAAGTAAGATTTAATAAAATGTAAACTATCTGTGTTTATTATTACTGTTTTTCTTTTTTGATTATACCATTTTGTGTAGCTTTCATAGACAGGCATTCGATAAGTTTTAAAACCACAGTAGATGCTGCATTCTATTAACCAACATTTCTATATTGTTATATTAGTAAAGATATGTAATTTCATCTCATAAAATATTTTTCTCTTCATATTGAATTATTTTATATTGATATTATAAAATATATTGTGAATTTCCTTATAAACAGGTGAAACTGGATTGGGTAAATCGACCCTTATGGACTCACTTTTCAATACCAACTTTGAGTCTACGCCGAGCCCACACAACTTACCTACTGTGAAATTGAAGGCACACACTTATGAGTTACAGGAAAGCAATGTTAGGCTAAAGGTAAAACGTTTTGTTTTTCTTCATTTTAATTACTCAATTATTATATGTGTATATATGTGTTGTATCGTCTATCTTCTATCTCTCTACATATAAATAAATGTTGGTCTGTATGTCCTTTATAGAATTGTAAACTATGCATTTGATCATGTCATGATCGTCAGCAAAGTGTTGTGCGTGAGCCCAAAAAGGTTTCCGAGTTGGTACCTACGACCAAAAAAAAAAAAACGTAGCAACGCGCGCAGGGTATTATAGCTAGTATTGGAATAAAACCTTCCTATTAATTAATACCAAGTCTGATATGCAATTTGATGAAATGTAATATTTCTTTCAGCTGACCATCTGCGATACAGTGGGCTATGGCGACCAGGTGAACAAAGAGGATAGTTTCAAGGCAGTCGTTGACTACATTGATGCCCAGTTTGAGGCTTACCTCCAGGAGGAGCTCAAGATCAAGCGGTCACTTCCCACTTATCACGACAGTCGTCTGCATGTGTGTCTATACTTCATTTGTCCTACTGGTAAGTTTTATATGTTGCTTGCATTTTTTTTTTTTTTGATTTTTTAAGTTTTATACTGTTTTATTTAAAAGATTTTGTTAGATTGATATGATGATCATTAGTTTTGTAGAATTTTTTATAAATGACTACCAGTAATGTCAAATGAATAGTTCATTGTTTGTGAACCAAATAACAAACAGAACGAATTATTCAAAACATAAACACGAAACAAACAATATTCCCAGTATATATGACATACCCAGTGACCCCTTTACATACATGACGAGACGTATAGGAAGTGAAGTTTTTACTTTCTAGTTCAACGGGCCGTTTGTTCGACTTATGGAATATTTAACGATTGTCCTTGACACACGATCGCGATGTATTCAGAGCGCGCGCTACACATTGCAGTTCTCGTTCGATGCTAGGACCTCTACATAGTTACCTACAAAATGACTTGACGAAAACAATTTAAATTAAAAAGGACACTACTTAATATGAATAATTCTTACGAACATATTGTCGACATAATTTTATTGGAGTAATCCTTTTTTATGCACGCTTGACTTGTAGAGTAAGCTGGTAAAGGCGTGACGAAAACGTTACGAAAAGTGTGATCGGGTGAGACGAATGGAAGTTGAGAGGGAGATATAAGTTAGATAGAGATAAAGAAGTTTTACTCATCACTCGTTTCTATTAATTATTGTAATGAAAAAACTAAATCGTCTCTCCATTAAATAAATAAAATTTGAAACTGGTAACACAAAAATTTGTTAATCACTACCAATTATGTATAGGCAGCCTAAAGAGTGTCAACAATAACAGTACTCGTACTTTTACTTTAGAAATGTAGTGCACTCCTTGTACTGAGCGACCGACGCGCCGTTGTTCAAGAGATAACGAATAGCCCGCACCGGGAATAATGCAATTATCTTCTAAGAATAACTTATTTACGTCAATAGCGAGGAATAATAAGATTTAACGCGAGTCGTAGAAGACGTGCAATCATTGATCAACAATATCATAAATATTTGTTTTAATTATTAGTACATAAATACATATACTGTATATAACTATTCTGCCGCTATAGTCCTACTTTGAAACCTTACAATACTCTCAACATGTCACATTACTTCGTATTATTTTTATACATCCTTTTTTAATGTCATAAGTCTTGAAATACTCGTTTATCATCTATAATCAATCTATAACGAAAGTGCGTGGTACTTGTTTGAAATTATGATAGCTCCTAAGATATCCGTTAAAATCAAGCAATGTCAAGCGCAGTTTTGTTCAATAATCCTTATAATTAATAACAAATGTATTTGGGTACTATTAATATCATATTTATAATATCCCTTTCGCAAAATTATTATTATAATTAAAAATTATTTTAAAGTAACTTTGATAACCATAAAAACGATTACAGTGAGTTAACCTTACAAGATAGACATAGGTATGCTGTCGCGGACTTTATTTTAGAGCTTTTAAAAGGTTACAATTCCGTCATAAATAATTATAATTATTACGTAACTTTAACCGTTTACGTAGCCCACGAAACGAAAGGTTTCAAAAGAAATATTTTTCATTGAGGCTCCATTCCTATTGGTCATAGCATGCATGATGACATAATAAGCCAATATAATGAGCCATGATAAGTAAGGCTTTTAACCTTGATCTCCCTATTAATCTTCTATAACGAAATCTTAAGTTTTAGCAAGAATTTTAAAATACTGGTCAGTAGGTTCGAGTATGAGTTTAATATTATGCATTTGTTTGCATTTGTTGTCACTTCGAAGATTCCGCAATGCTTGAAGACAAAAGTTTTCGAGCAATGCGTCCTGCCTGTGTTAACATACGGAGCCGAGACGTGGACACTGACGAAGGGACTGGTCCACAAGTTTAAAGTCGCTCAACGTGCAATGGAACGGACCATGCTTGGAGTCTCTCTCAAAGACAGGATTAGAAATGAGACTATCCGCGAGAGAACGAAAGTAACCGACATAGCCCACAGAATTAGCAAGTTGAAGTGGCAGTGGGCTGGTCATCTGTGTCGCAGGACCGATGGCCGTTGGAGTAGACGGGTCCTAGAGTGGAGACCGCGACTTAGCAAACGCAGTGTGGGACGTCCTCCGGCCCGTTGGACCGACGATATACGTAAGATTGCCGGTGTAGGCTGGATGAGGATTGCGGAAGACCGGGATGTGTGGCGCGAACTTGGGGAGGCCTATGTCCAGCAGTGGACTGCGATAGGCTGAAGTGATTATGCATTTGTTAAGGCTGAGCTAAAAATTAAAAAAAAAAACATCTGTATGTGGTACATCTTTAATATATCACTTTATTTTGTTTTTATTTTTTGGAAAGAATTAATTATACAATAATGAGTTTACATACACTTTGACATAATTTTAAAGTTTGTACAAATGTTTCCAGGCCATGGTCTAAAATCCATCGACTTGGTGTGTATGAAGAAATTGGACACTAAAGTGAACATTATTCCAATCATCGCCAAGGCTGACACTATTTCCAAGACGGAGCTGCAAAAGTTCAAGGTCTTTTTGTTCATCATGATTAATAATTAAGAATTGTTTTGTCTATTTGAATCTTAAGACCATTTAATGTTTGCTTTTTTGTGTATATTAAAATGATATCATACTTTTACATAATATAGCCAACATTACTATGAGTAGAGCATGAAGTTACACATATTATATAATATTCAATATTATAATATTGTACAAAATTTTATTTAACAATCACACATTTCCGGAGCGATTAACATCAATATCTAGGAATAAGCAGTAAATCTGATCAAAATATTATACTTTCTTACTCTTGTGAAACATTTATTGACTTGTCAGGTAACTTTTTAACCGACTTCCAAAAAGGAGGAGGTTCTCAAAACTTTTTATGTATTTTAATTAATCTGAGAACTTTTGACTGATTTGGATATTTTGTTAATCGAAAGATTGGGTGTCATGTGGTC
The DNA here is from genome assembly GCF_905220565.1 of Melitaea cinxia. Taxonomy (NCBI): domain Eukaryota; kingdom Metazoa; phylum Arthropoda; class Insecta; order Lepidoptera; family Nymphalidae; genus Melitaea; species Melitaea cinxia. The sequence continues at coordinate 397,047 of NC_059412.1, read as the reverse complement.
CCATTTAAATTTAATAGAGATCCGACAAGTACTTTTTGAGTTATATCTAATAATGCGTATTTACTTACTTTACTAGACTATTTTTTCGTCGACCTATATACATAAACATAACTTTTCACTCAGTTTACCAATTTTGTTGTCATAAAAATTTGTCCGAAATCTGATTACTATTTTTTGAGTAATCTATGATCACGCGTGTTTACTTGACTATTTTTTTCATCTCCCTACGTTTATCACTCGTTGATGTAATTGGTCGTTTTTTTTTTAATTTGCAAACAAACAATTATTAATTGGCCACGTTCCCAGTACTCATGGTAGAATATGTCCATTTCCAGTCGAAGATCATACAAGAGCTACAAGCTAACGGCGTGGAGATCTACCAGTTCCCGGTGGACGACGAGTCCGTGTCGGAGGTCAATGGCAGCATGAACGCGCACATCCCCTTCGCGGTCGTCGGCAGCACGGACTTCGTGAAGATCGGCAACAAGACCGTGCGCGCGCGCCAGTACCCCTGGGGCACCGTGCAGGGTGACGACCGATGCTAACACTATACACTTCAGCTTGTAATATCCCACTACTGGGCATAGGCCTCTTTCCCCATGTAGGAGAAGGATCAGAGCTTAATCCACCACGCTGCTCCAATGCGGGTCGGCGGATATATTCTCTACTACGAATAACGATCGCTATCAGGTGTACATGATAACAACCGGGACCGACGGCTTAACGTGCTCTCCGAGGCATGGTGGGGAGACCCACAAGGACTGCACAAACACCCCGACCACGGCAAACACCTGTATGGCCAATACAAATGTTGTCATGAGCGGGGATCGAACCCGCAACCGCCAACGCAACAGGTACAATCCATGGCTGTAACCGTTGCGCCAACGCGGCGTCCAGCTAACACTATATCATATTCTAATTGAGTCGTACCCCCGGCAGTGGAGAACGAGTCGCACTGCGACTTCGTGAAGCTGCGCGAGATGCTGATCCGCACCAACATGGAGGACATGCGCGACAAGACGCACGCGCGCCACTACGAGCTGTACCGGCGCCGCCGCCTGGCGCAGATGGGCTTCGAGGACGTGGACGCCGACAACAAGCCCGTGCGTGCAGTCTGCGAGCTGGGGCGAGCCTGGTGGTAACTGAGGTGGCCGGAGCGGGTGCTTCTAGTCCCAAAGACGTTTATAACGGTACTCGCTTACCATCAGGCGAGCCCTACGCTCGTTTGTCAACCTAGCTGTATAAAAAAAACAATATTTTACACATTACAGATCTTAATAATCTAATGCGTTTACAAAACTTCGGTTATATTAAAGCTTTGGTCCGTTTGCAAAGCGTAACGTGGGGCGACCTATGCTGCGTTTCAGGGATTGCGCTATACGTGACATGGTTGCATTTAACATTGATCGCAACTCTTGGGAAGACCTAGCATCGAACCGCAATGAGTGACGGAAGACCATCCTCACGGGTTGCAAAACCCACGATAGTACCTGGTTCGAAGACCTGGCTCAAAAGCGTGCCAAGAGACACAATCGCGAGGGGGCTCCTCCACCGATGAATCCCCAATATGCGTGTCCAAAGTGTGGACGATTGTGTCGTTCACGGATTGACTTATTCAGCCACGAACGGCGTTGTCGCATAAATAACACAGACACTGATTAAATCATCTGTCAAGCCGGTACACCATTAAGCAGTCATTGCTCAAATCAACTGTTACTCTCGCATCAACCGCAAAATGCATCCTGCAAACATAGTATGCCGCCGAACGTTATTATACTTTGGTACGCTCAAAAGTATCAAACTTTAGTAATGGACATCGCGTTAACTAGTGTAGTGGTTATAGTATATAGATTGCGTAATGAGTAAGGTGGCCGGAGCTCCTGGGGCGATTGGGAGTAGAGTCGGCAACGCGCTTGTGATGCTCCTGGTGTTGCAGGCGTCTATATTTGTTTCTGGTCTGTGTATGTGTCCTTATGAGCGTCATACCTAATAATCTATAAAAATTATTCACAAACCAATTCAAAACGTCTCTGCCTAGCATTGCTATAGCTATATTTACAGACCTACATTAACAGCTAACCATCAAATCAATCTTACTCTTGTTTGCTGACTTAAAAATGCAATTAATAAAAAAAAAACGCTAAAAAGGATTTTTATTACAGCAAAAAAATAAAATTGAATCTGTGTGTTCCGCAGCTGTCGTTCCAGCAGACGTTCGAGCAGAAGCGCAGCGCGCACCTGCAGGAGCTGCAGCAGAAGGAGGACGAGATGCGGCAGATGTTCGTGCAGCGCGTCAAGGAGAAGGAGGCCGAGCTCAAGGAGGCTGAGAAGGAGGCGAGTCATTTGTTGTCAACGCTGCTCCGCTGGCGCGCTTATACGATCAGTTTCGGTAGACGACGTTAACACGTCCTCTTTTAGTACATGGCTCATTCATGGCTTCACAAATAGAGTTGTATGCGGGTGCTAATCTCGGAATAGATAAAATTGTGCCTTTTAAACATTGTTCCGCTGATGCATTGATCAGTGTTTACAAATGATATCAACCAACCTGAGAAGCATCTACATTCAAAACATTCTTCTTCTAACATTTTCTTTGAATTGCCCGCCAAATAAATTTCCTTTAAAATTGGTTCCACCGTTAGAGGTCATATTGGAAACAAACAGATACACAAATATTTTTACAACCGTCATAGGCGCCAAGTAGCAAATAAATTTAGTAAACGACGTTAAAATAAAATTACTTCTTTCATAATTATTCGATTAAACTTTCCAGCTCCACGCAAAGTTCGATAAACTAAGGAAGGATCACACAGAAGAGAAGAAACGCTTAGAAGAACTTCGCAAGAAGATTGAAGACGACACGATCGAATTCAACCGTCGCAAGCAGCAAACCGCGCAGTCGCATCACACGCTCACTCTCGGCAAGAGCAAGAAGAAGTAGAGACGAGCAGAGAGGGAGAGGAAAGAGAAGAGGTTTGAAGCTATGTACGGATTACGCGTTCCAATCGACGTAGTGATGTATGTACCAAAAAAAAAATTTACATTTCATTAATTTTTTATTGTAATGAGAGTTTCAATTGCCACTCTTTCTTCAGTACTTCTTTCTTGTGACAGACTATGTTTGTATGCTAAATCTATCCATTATATTGTATTCTTACATGGACTCATTGACTATAATCAAGTAATTTGTAATGATCGTTGTCAACATGCAAACGATTTCTCTATAAGTTCTGACTTACTACTTGGAAATATCATTTTGACTTTAAAAGTTAGCACCAAAAAGAAGTAGTACTTAGAGGTACACATATTCTTCGGTTGTTGTCCTAAAGAAGTAGTGTCCAAGAGCAATTTGACATAAATTATCGCAAAATTATAGCTATCTCACAACTGTTGTTAGAAATACGCACTAACTCGGCTGAAACGCATAGTCCATACATAATTTTAAAAGCACGCCTTGAGGGCGCAATTTGTTTTTGTTTTTTAAATAGTTGCGATCAAAAGTGTCATCATTTTAACAGAACAAAGATTTATTTTATAATATGATTTGTATGTGCCAAATTAATGAAAATAAAATGCTTCTAATCTAAGTGGCATGCTTCTAAAGCAAAAGCAAAACGCGCCCTCAACTCGCCGAACAAGAATTAATAATGTATGCCATGAAATTCATTTTAAGTCTGAAGTTTTTGTTCGGAAATATGTATTATCAAATTGGAAATGTTAACGCCTAAGACGAACTGATTTGCTTCAATAGGGGACATTTGTAACTTAGTGCTTAACGTTGATATTAAGAAACACCTATATTAGCATTATATAGACATATTCAAGTATGTACTTTACATAAAGTTTTATGAAATTAAGCCACCGGCACTATGAAGTGATTCTTGAGTCTGATACGACTTTTAATTTTGCACTTAGCCATACGAAGTTATGAAAATTTTATACCAAAATTTATTTATACTTTACCCCTAGATTAGGTTATTAACATTTATTATTTATAAATAATGTAGTGATATTTAAACAGTAATTGAGATAATTTTAAAATTATATGTACTTGTATCTCAATATTACCAACTATAACATTGTATCGTCTGATATCTAATGCAATTAAATACAAGTGTTTGGTTATCAGATGTCTCCAAACAATATGAGACAGTTATGTATGAATAGTTTATTGAGCAAGCGCTTCACCTCATCGTAGTTATATAAAAGATATTTCTTTGATTGGATTGAGGTGCACGTGAAGAGCTTGTACTCGTATACCTCAGGTACACATGTCTTTTAAATAATAAATAGAACCATTTATAATCAACAACACAAATGTAACGATTAATTTCTTGTTTACATATCGAATATAATGTAAAATACATTATATCATTAAAATAAAATGACGTCTATTTGCTTTTATTTTATGGGCTTGAAAATTTGATGAAATCGCATGTATCATTCCATGATTATTAAATAGTTCGAGTTAAATATGCTTTTTATACTGTACCACTATTAACGCGCTCTCTGTAAAATTTTAAAGGTGCACAGTTTTAAAGAAAATATTTGTCGAAGTGTGCGTCAACATTGTATTATGCATTTAATTATTCATTCCTTATCAGTTATTTTATTTTGTAATTATAGTATTACGACAATTTGTATTATTTTATAGGTATATTTAAATAAATCTAAAATTTACCTACTCTTGAATTTTTATTGACACCCATGAATTGAATTGAATAAAAACCCCAAATTGATCTAAAAGGTCTCAACTGTATAAAATATGGGAATCAAGTATGGAAAAATGGTGTTAGTTTGACAATTGACAATGAGTTCATGTTTTGAATCATCAACAAACCAACAATCTCACAAGGATGACAACCATGCCAAGGATTAAAGGGAAATGAAAATACGTCTGTAAATTGTATAATTTATTTATTGATACTTGAGTAAAGCTAATGAATGGGTACTACTCGAGGTAATGCTGCCTTCATTGAAAACGTAAGTTTATGTACGTTATGTCAATCATAAATTACGTCACATGTTAAGGGGGGTAGGATCGACGAAGTGTGACAAGGGGTGGGGGAGGGGTCCGAATTGTTGTAACATCACATTATATTGTAACCACATACCTATTAAAATTACCTTAAAAAATTAAAAGTTGAAATTGTTTTGTTAGTGAACTGACGTTAATTAAAACGGAAATAAAAATGATAATACTGATGTCATAAATTGCAAAATATGTGACTTCATACTAGATAGGGGGTCTCATAAATGTGACCATATATGACAAGGACAGGAAGGGGTCAAAAAAATCGAGAAATTTGTGCCACGTAATTTATGGATGGTCCCTTCAGGCGGATTTATATTTGACTGACGTGTCGTGTCATGACGTGATGGCTATCGTTTACATTATTACGTGTTCTAACGCATCAGGACAATATTTTGAATCAATACAGCTGCAGCTCTAGAAAAGGTCAAACGTTTGAAATGTTCCTCTAAGAGTCATCGGATTTTGATTCAGATTTTGAAGAAGATATTTAATTTTTAATGCTGGCAACTCTTCTGTCTAAAGAAAGAGAAGGAGATTCATCCAAAAAACGCCACGACTAAAACACATAAGATCGCGCCAAAAATGGCGTGAACTCGTGTGTTTTGCTCATAGTCACCACGCTGGGCAGGCAGGTTGGCAAGGGCTGACTTTGTCGCACCGAAGACGCTGCTGCCCGTCTTCGGCCTGTGTATTTCAAAGCCAGCAGTTAGATGGTTATCCCACCATCGATCGGCTTTTTAAGTTTCAAGGTGGTAGTTGAACTGTGTTATCCCTTAGTCGCTTCTTACGACACCCACGGGAAGAGTGGGGTGGCTATATTTTTAACTACCGTAGCCACACAGCGGGTGTATTCAATACCGTGACTCTACATCTCATAACACAGCACTGCCGCGCGCGTACATCAATCAATCAATCAATCATCAATCGTGTCGCGATGGCGCCGTTTCAACACCCCCCTGCAACCCGCTTATCTGACGTGAACCGGGATCGGTTCTGATGTGACACATCAGAAGCCATCACGACATGTCAAAACACATCAATGTAAACGTTGTCATACAAAATATATGATATGGATTATAAGATATCGATTCTGTGCTGATGCGACACGACACGAGACGTCAGTCAAATATAAATCCGCCTTTAGTCGTCTTGAAAGTATCTTGCTCACGCCAGTCCGCATGTTAATTGTTATGTGACGTAAAACATCTTTGACTTTAAACCCAAAAAACTTAGTAATATTTTGCGCAAAACAAAATATATTAAATAGGTATGATCAAAAAAATAATAATATTTTACATTCCGAGGTAATTACTTAATGAGATTTTGCTTAATAACTTTCATCGTGAAAATTTATTACCAATCTTGAAAACAAAATACGTTTGTTGTTATGATTGGTATGGTTATCGGCGCAGATATTGTGCGTTGAACTTTAATTTTACTGTAACATTTTATGGGTAAATACCTATATAAGTTTTAGAGTACTAATAATGTTTAGGGTCATCCATAAAATATGTAAGGCAAATAAAGGGGCTTGCTTAGTGTGATGAGATACACAGGAGTCCAACTCCCAATTTTCTTTTATCATCATCATCATCATCATCATTACAGCCTATACAGTCCACTGCTGGACATAGGCCTCCACAAGTTTACGCCAAAAATAACGTGAACTTATGTGTTTTGCCCATAGTCACCACGCTGGGCAGGCGGGTTGGTGACCGCAGTACTGGCTTTGTCGCACCGAAGACGCTGCTGCCCGTCTTCGGCCTGTGTATTTCAAAGCCAGCAGTTCGATGGTTATCCCGCCATCGGTCGGCTTCTTAAGTTCCAAGGTGGTTGTGGAACATTGTTTCCCTTAGTCGCCTCTTACGACACCCACGGGAAGAGAGGGGGTGGCTAAATTCTTTAGTGCCGTAGCCACACAGCACATTTTCTTTTATGTCGATGGAAAATAATTCTCACGTAGTTAGCCTATTTATTATCATAATGTACCTGTATTTTTATATAAATTTATATGTCCGAAATAAAAAAAAATAGAGGAGCCTCCGAGTCGAGTTACTGTTACGTTTTGTTTGATAGGGGGTTGCTAAAAATGGGACTTAGCGTGACAAAAGGGGAAATAGTAAAATTTCACGTGAAAGTATTTTTGGACGGCCTCTTAACACGTTTTACTCATTTATATTTTGGTACTGAACAAAAATATGTCCTGTTTACGATCCCAACTTTGTTTCCGAGCGCTCAGTATCTATGCCGATACCTTTACATGGAAGGGGCGGCGCAAGGCACCTTAGCTCATTATCAGACGAGGGACACGGTGAGCGGGCGCGGCAGCGCGTACGAAATGGGCTTGAACATCTTGTTGTAGTAGGTGTAGCGTCGCCTGTGTGGGGTCACCGATGCGCGGACTGGCACCTGGACACGCTCGGCCTGCACCATCGCCTTGCGACACTGCGGGCATGAGCGATTGTTACGATGCCTATAATTTAATCTCTCTGTCTGATTTAAAAAATAATCGAGACATTCTGAAAACCCAAACCATACTGTTTTATTCTCCCCGCCTGATTTGTCTCATAAGTAATATTGTATGGCCATCATGTTGGTATAACAGTTAGCGTATTTTTAAATTGCATATTAACGTATAGATCTTATCAGTTCTGCAAGTTAGTAATAAGGGTCTGTTTCACCAGTTTTTGATAACGCTATTTGATGGCGAGTTTGATAGCGAGACGTAGATTAGGCCTGTAGGACCTCTTCCTCCTCAAATAAGAAACTGCAACGTTAAGATTGATATATGCGAATAGAAATATATCATAAATATAGTAGAATAATTCGATGGTAAAAAAGAATAATGAATCAAAAACTTTTTACCGTCGGATACTGTCATCCGTCAAATAGTGTTAATCCACTCCTGGTGAAACAGGCCTTAAATCTAAGGAATTCTTTGCATGCTCTAAATTTGTTTGAAAACGGTTGGCAAATATATTTGACTGCAAAACAGTCGTCAAACTGGGGAACTAATCTTTTTTAGGCTCACACGCTGCAGAACAGGCAAGCAATGGCTAGGTGTAACAAAATGTAAGCGTTCGCTTATGATTATATTGATAACTCTATGGCTGCTACGAACTCATCCAAACCCTGTTTAATAAGTTGCTAACTGTTATTCAATTGTTAACTGTTATACCAAAGTGTATAAAAATATTGTAGATGTTTGTAGTAAAGGATGAGATAAAATTAGATCTTCACTTACTAAAGCTTGGTGCTGGTAGGTATTCGGACACGAATTTTTTTTTCAGGGACCTATATAAATATTTTTTTAACAGCTGTAAAAATCTCCCACTGAAGAAAACTCTCATTAATTGAGCTCTTTCTTGATTCAGTCCGCAAGATTCAGGAACAGAATGGACGTCTAAAACATCTTTAAGCCGCGTAATTATTTTGCTGCAAAACTCTGATCGATGTACTGTTGTTATAGTCAATTTATGAATGTAGGCCTATTATAGATTATGTAAGTCAACATTATCAAACTATACCAAAATAACACTGGGAAAAAATTAACGACACCAAAACCTCCACTGTAGTAAAATTACAAGTCCCTCCACAAGCTAATGTTAATTATTAAAACATAAACTAAATGCTTACACTACAATATTATAACGAAGACTATTTAACACATTCAGTGCCTAATACACGGCGCCGTGGAGCAGTAGTAGGCCACTCACACGGCGCCGTGGGGGAGCGGGGGGCTGAGCACACGGCGCCGTGGAGCGCACCCGTCTCGTTTCGATGAGTTAGTACGCCGCCGGCTTCCAAGGCAGGGTCACGTCGCTTATGCAGCCACGCGCTCGATTTGTTGATCTTACAAATACCGTTTATGGATTTTGAATAGCGTAATATTTGTATTTTATAGACGATTGTAAATCACACTTAATTTTCGCGCCAAAATGAGTGAAGAGCCGGGTTCGACGAAGTGCTTTTCTAGCGATAATTCTTCGATTTCTGGTGCTAAAAAACGCCGAAAAACAATCATAGACAGTAGTTCGGACGAAAGTGATTGCTCAAGTGAGGAAGCTGTTTATTCACAGTGTAATGATGAAGAAGACGAGTCTGATACGAGTGATAGCGATTTAAGTATAATGGATTCGCGAATTGCTGCCCGCCGCCGCCAGTCAGCTCTTACTTCGATACGACCTGATGGCTCCCTTCATGATGAGCATAGCAACATGGAAGATATTTCAGAGCAGATGTCAACAGGACGAGGTTCACCTTCATTGATACAAGATGATGGTCCTTTTGGTGAGATTCCCGACCATTTATTGATCAATACTCAAGAAACGCCATCTGTTTCTTTACTGAGGTCTTCCGCGATTACCCCGACATTCTCTGAGGAAAGTCATTTATCTTCAGAAAGTTCCATTTTTCCTTCACATGTTGCTGGTCATTCATCTACGTCAGCACTTCCACGTTCTGGTGACAACAATGGGCAAGTCGCACAAAATATCGATGGCCAGCCTTCACTCCAGGGAGCTACAGCAACATGGTCTTCCACAGGTTCGATGAAAACCTTAGAGTTTACCAAAGCCCAAGAACTATTAGTTCCAGTGCCCTCTGACCCATTTGAAACGTTTCTATTATTTTTAAATGATGACATTCTCGATTTAATTATACGTGAAACAAATCTTAATGCTGAAAGAGTATTACAGCAGCCTGGAATAACTGATAAATCAAGAATTACCAATTGGAAGGAATTAACACGCGAGGAATTCATGACCTTTCTTGGGTTACTACTTCACACCGGGACTATTCGGCTAAATAGACTGAATGACTACTGGAAAACTCACTGGCTATTTAATATACCTTCTTTTAGACAATATATGTCACGTAATCGGTTCATGCTAATATTACGATGCCTGCACTTTTCATCAGATCCAAGTGACGAGGATCGATTGGCTAAAATCCGTCCAATTGTGGATAACTTCAATACTACTATGAAAAATATTTATAGTCCAGGGAAACAGCTTTCTCTTGACGAGTCCATGGTGTTGTGGCGGGGACGGCTTCTCTTCCGTCAATATATTAAAAACAAACGCCATAAGTATGGTGTTAAGTTATATGTTCTGGCAGAACCTGAAGGGATTGTATTAAAATTTCAAATATATGGTGGTGCAGGTGAAGAAACTTCAGGAGAAGGACACACACAAAAAATTGTGCTAAAATTACTACACGAAAATCTGGATTCCGGCCATAGTGTATATATGGACAACTATTATAATTCTTATGATTTGGCTGTGAAGTTGCTGGACCGACAAACTTACTGCACTGGCACCTTAAGAAAAAATAGAAAAGGAAATCCTGTTGACCTTGGCACAGTCACCCTTAAAAAGGGGGAAAACAAGTCTTTTTTTTTAAATAACGTGCACATTGGTAAGTGGAGAGATAAAAGATATGTGCTGTATATATCGACAGAGCATGATAATGAAATCATGGAAGTTACCAACAAAAGAGGCCAAGTTCTGGCCAAACCTTCAGCAATTGTTCATTACAACAATTTTATGTCTGGGGTCGACCTACAGGACCAGATGCTGGCTTACTACCCATGTGAAAGAAAGACCATGAGGTGGTATAAAAAACTCTTCATCCATGTACTACAAATGAGCGTAGCAAATGCTTATTGTTTGTATAACAAATTTTCAACAAATCAAAAGGTGAATTTGTATGATTTTCGACTTTCCATTTTGGAAAAGCTATTGCCAAAAAAACCAGTTCAACTTAAGGTACTACAAGTAGAGCATAAATTGACAAAAATTGAAAATGTGAAGTTGCGCGAAAAGAAGGAAGGAAGAGGCACCAGAACAATTAGAGAAATTGTTAGGAAGGAATGCAAGGGTTGCAAACAAAATAAGAAGAGGGTGGCTACTTTATATGAATGTAAAGGATGCGACGGATCACCTGGTTTTTGTACCCAATGCTTTTGTGTTTTTCATTCATAGTTTTCAGACTATCAAGCTTAGTTGTAAGAAATAAATAATTTGTTTCCTGTTTTTCATTTTGATTTTCGGTTTATGTTCGTTTTTCTTTTGCTTTTATTTTTTATATAATTAAAACTAAACACAATTGATTAATTGTTTTATTTTACCCATAAACCTAATAATAAGTTATAAATAACCCATGAAAAAGATCAATACAAGATAATCTCTCCTCCCCACGGCGCCGTGTAGTCAGCCACACACATGCTGCCAGGCCGACTACACGGCGCCGTGGATTATCCTTTTTTTTACTTAAATTTGTTCCAAATTACATATTTTTTAATAAACCGTCCTAGGGTGCCATCTATTAACTATAGACACATTTAAATAATTTGGGCCTACGCGAACATCTCTGATGATAAGGTGAGAATCCAGCCTAAATCTCATTATTAAATAGGCATTGAATGTGTTAAAGTGCAGTTCTTACTCTAGCGTACTAAATCTTTATAGGTTCAACCATTGGCGTATTTTAAGATCACTGGCCAATATTGTTTAGCATTCAGCTTCTAACATTGCAACTAACTGCTGTGCATAGGCATCTATCTTCATTTAGAAGGATTGGAGCTTAATCCACCACGCTGCTCCACTGCGGGTTGGCGGACATTTTTCCTACTATGAGTAAAGATCGGTATCAGGTATTTATGATGATATCCGGGACCGACTGCTTAACGTGCTCTCCGAGGCACGGTGGATAGACCCACAAGGACTAAAACGCTACGCTTCAGCCTGTAATATCCCACTGCCGGAAATAGGTCTCTTTCCTCATGTAGGAGAAGAATCAGAGCTTAATCCACCCCGCTGCTCCAATGAGAGTTAGCGGATATATATTTTTTTTTTTTTTTTTTATTTAAATTTTAACATCCATAGGCTCTTGAGTGCCCATGCCTTTTTTTATTTAAATTTTAATTTTCAAGTATTGAGGCGTATTATTTTCAACATTGCAATGTTCGTAGTGAGTCCAAAACCGACCGTGAGAGATATATATAATTATATAATAATAATAATTAGAATAATTATTAGAATTAAATTAAATAACAATAACTAGAATAATCACTTACGACTATGGTTTTTTTTTTTTTTTTTTTTTTTTTTTTTTTCTACATGATCCATTAATTTTATAATGCACTACATGCTTTATAATTTACATTGTGTGACTTACATTGTTAATTTACCGCATTGTCGACGGCCACTCTCATTTTTCTAAACCAGCGCCCGCCGCCAGTTTCGCGAGCACATCCTCAATAACATTCGCATCCCTATTATGGATCGCCATTTTGAGGCTGTGCTCGAGAATCTGCCTACGGTTAGCCTCCACCGCCCTTCCGACGAAGTAGCCAATTGCGTCGTCCTTGTCGTCGGTGTAATAGACACAGGTGTTAGTGTGTCTAGTCACCGCGACCACCGCGTGCGAGACACTATCATGGATTCGAAGCCTCTCCGCCCTCGTCTGGATAACAATGACGTTTTCAATCGTCTGTCCCTGCACCTCATGAATGGTCAGGATTCTCGACCCCTCCCCAGCTCCGTATCCCCGACCTATCAACGCCTTCTTCTCCTGTTGCGTGAAAGTCAGGTACAGGGTCCGGTCCTGTTCTGCTGGTATTCGTGAGTCGGTGAATCCTTCCATGCGCAACGAGTGGATGATCGGGCTCGAGCTGTAGATCCCGTCGTACACCTCACTGATGGCGAAAGCAACGTCTTTTGGGTTTCGATGCGTGCAGGACAGCTCGCATGAGATACCTACTGTCAGGTAAGGTCTGCTGTACCGCATCTCGAACAGGTTTTCCCTGTCGATGTACGGCAGCTGGTTTACGTCTCCGATGAGGACCACCTCTTCTGCTGCCGATAGCCGGGCAGCCATGACTATGGCTCCGAAATGGTTCATAAGGGCTTCGTCTACCGTTAATCGGCTTATCTTAACGCCCTCACGAAAACCATTTGCCAGTATGGACGCCATTGTGCGCACCTTCGTTTTGGCCTTATTGCCATAGCGGTGCGCCAACTTCTCTTTAAGATCTTTCGCTGCCTCGATCGTGGTTGTGACTACGACTTCGCCGTCCTCATCGAAGTTTCTGACTATGTGAGCTGTCTTGCCGCATCCGGGTACCCCGTTTGTCCATCTCAGTTGCGGTAGCCTCCAAGCCCCGAAAGCGCCTTCGGCATCCGGGTCACTCATGATGGTTTTAGCCATCCCGAGCACCCTATCACCCAGCATCACCCCCGTGCACTTGGCCACCACCACCAACGGGTCCCCTTTCGGTGTGTGAAAGGTCTGAATCTCGTCGTTCTGTCCCTCGTCCTCGACTGCGTCCACGAAGCCTGACGTGATGTTGTATGCAGCCATATATCTTCCCGACATGTTGCCCTTGAGGACTTGCCGGGTGTCGTTATTATAAATGGCTGCTTCGGCTTCTTCGAGTTCCACCTCCAGCAACTTTTCATGGTTGTACTGGTAGGTCTGCATGATTTTCTTGCATATGGCCAGGCTTACCTCGCGGTTAGCATTTGTTATGGCCAGGAACTCGATCAGCGCATTTTCCGCATGCTGTAGTGGTGTGGATGCTGGTCGAAGTCTGGGTGGTGTTACTTGCCCCATGTCGGCCCTCGTTCGAGTGGCTGATGGTGCTTGAGAGTACCTCGGACTTTCGTCCTTGGTAAATCTGCTTATTGCTTTCATTTGCAGCTCACTCGTTTCCGCCAATTTTGGGGAAAGGTGGGACAGTCGTTTACCTCTTTTGGGGGAGATGGTAGCCTGGACGAACTTTGCTATCGCCATCAGTCGGGGCTTCGCCTTTTGAGTATTATCTTCGGGGTCGCGTCGTCCCTCCATTTTCTTTTTCGCCTCAGCCTTTTGTTGCAGTCGCTCCGAGCCACTGAGAGCAGTCTCCTCGAGAGTCGGCCATGCAGGGGGTGAAAGTGGTTGTGATCTGGGCTTTAAGTAGCCCAGATCCTCCCCCCTGTCCTCATAGGCTATGATTTGGTGGTGTCTTGACGCTAGTAGGCAGCCGTATCTATCCGATACGCCACCTCTATCGTAACCAACTCTCATAGAGTCCACGCTGATTTTTCCAGGGACACCCCCGGAGGATTCACCCAGCTGTTGCAGCCACGAGCTGGCCTGCGCAAAGGCTGACTTCTCCCCCCACTCGAATCGAACCCACCAGACGGCAGGTAGAGTCGTCCCCGTATTTTTGCGCAAGCGTATCGATCTTTGATTTTTTAACGCTTGTTTTTTCTGTGCTACCTTTTAACAGCAGGGCGAGCCCCGGGGAAACCACCAGTCGATCCCGCCCCTCGAAGCGACAGAAACTTACTCCCAATCTCTCCGCTTCATTGTCCATGAAGAGGGCTATGCATTTGGTGCTTATGCCCACTTCTCCGCTACGGTTGCCTTCTCCAAGTAGGGACTCTATCGTCTTGCTCGGAGCAGGTGATTCCGGAGGTGCGTTTTGATTGGCCCTCCTCTATATAATCTTCAGCAGAGGAGACCGGATGGTCTGGGTGATGTGGCCCAACAGCGTTCAGGGTTGTGGGCACTGAATGGCAGGCACGGTAGTCGACCGATCTGTTTGTTGTGTTTGTGTATGTGTAATTGTATTTGCGGTGACTGTGTGTGTGGTCTGTGGTACGGATGTCACAGCTAGAGGTAGAGCGGTTGAGCCATTTCTTTTGGCAGCCCTTGATGCGGCGCTTCTTGCGAATGCGAGGAAGACAGCCCTTTCGGCATCATTCTCCATGATGGTGTGGAGCGAAGATTGCTCTAGTCCCTTCTGGAGTTTTATTTCCAAATCCAGTCTCTCTTTGCTAAATCTCGGGCATTCCAATATGATATGTAGAATTGTCTCCTCGCAATCCGGATTGCAAATACACGAAGGACCGTCTCGGAGGTGGAATCTGTGAAGATACGCCGCAAATCCTCCGTGGCCGGTCAGAATCTGTGTGTCGACAGATGTTAGCGCCGATTTCCTTACCAGTTTGCAAGCGGTCTTTGCATCTGGTAGGAATATTTTCGTAACCGATCCAGTTTCCGAAGAATTGTATCTATCCTGCCACAATCTGACGGTCTCTTCCCGTATCAGCCGTCTGACGTACGATATAGGTACTTTATCGTAGTCAGGGGCTGTTTTCTTAGTAAGGGCCGCCTTTTTGGCCAATTCGTCCGCTCTTTCATTGCCCGGTGTTCCCACGTGAGCCTTCAACCAAAAGAACCGCACTGTCCTATTTTCCTCATGGATCTGCCTGATGCAACTCTTCATCTCAATGGCCAGAGGGTGAGTTGCCGAAGGACTCCTAAGTAGATCGAGTGACGATCTAGAGTCGCTCAAGATGTTAATAGAGCCCTCCTTCGACTTTCTTGCCATGTCCACAGCTCGAAAGAGTGCATACATCTCCGATTGGAAGACGGTATTGTGCGGTTCTAGCCGGAATGTGGAGTATCTGAGTTCCCTACTCTTGTCCCACCAGGTTAGGGCAGCTCCTACTCTGCCCTCGATTTTGCTACCGTCAGTGTAGATGAGTGAGCCGACGATGTGGTGTTTTTCCATGTCTTCGGGATTCAGACTCTCCAAGCGCTCGTACTCGGTTGTCATGAGTAGAGATGGATGGGGATTTTGCATCGGGCCCACCTTGCGCTCCAACTCTCTACCTGGCGGAAGAAAGTCCTCGCAGTGACCTTTCTTGGTCTTGAAAAGTATGGCCGCTTCTCGGATCCGAAGGTCAAGGGGGAGTAAGCCTGATAGGATGAGTGCCGATGTTAGAGACACCGTTCTATACGCTTTGCAGATCTTCTGCGCAAAGCCTCTCTGCAGTGAGTCTAGTTGTTTTCTAATGGACAACTTCTGTGCTGCTGTAGACCACGCGCTTGCCGCATACTACTAAAATACTAACTACGCTAAAATTTTCGTGTTCTCCGATAAATATGTTCACAACGATAAACAGTAGACCAGAAATAACTATTTGTGTATATAAAAAGATTCTGTTCAGCGTGAATGGAACTAAGCAACCGCTGCAATAATGGAATTTTCGTTATCACTAAAGCAAAAACTAATTGAGTCAAACGTAGGTATAATGTGAATTTAGTCTTCAGTTTGCGCAAAAAGAGGTAAGCTCTTAGCAGTTTCATAATAATATGATTCACATTATAGCGTGAAATAGTCTAGTAAGCAAAAAATTACTTCTGCTTGTACTGTGTGAATAAATAAATGTGTGTAGATGAGGATGAGGATGATACGTATCTTAATTATTAACTACTAGCGATTAAAACAACAAGAGGCAATGAATATCAAAAAGTTTATTTCAACCATATACAATGTTAAAACTGTTGGCACAATATTGTAAATTGGTAGATCGGCAGTCATAATATGTTTTAAATTATCACCATTCAGCTAACTTTAGCTAAGCTCTTCTTTTTCTTTTTATATAAAAGATATTTATTTCATTTTGATAATTAATTTTTATTTTACTTTACAAGACAGTGAAAGTGAAAAGTGGTAATTTATTGTTCTGATCATAGCGAAAATTCGTGATTAACATTTATTTGGCTTGAGTGAGATTCTTACGTAAAGTTTCAATAACATCAGCATCTAGCTAGTGCTAGTCTATCTAAGTGCAAAAATATTGTATATCATTACATTGTACGAAAATAGATGATGTGTGGACATTTAACATTTCTTAGTTTGTACCCCTGAGGTCTCTCGGTGCGTGCGGACGCGTTTCGTTACAACTTACGATACTTACCCGAAATGGTAATATAATTAGAATACAATGAATAACACGAAAGCGATACAAGTGTGTTTGAAAATAGTATATGCATGGTTATATTAATATGCGAATTCTCCAAATGATGAAGAGTCAAATTAATAACGTGCCTCCAAAACATAAAATACGTACAATAATTAATACCAACATGCAAACATTATAAATATTAAATAATTTACACAAAACTACATTTATTAAAGACTCCTAATTATTACTCGAAATTGTTATTAAATTATAAATTAATCAAATAATTATTGCAATTGGAAAGTGATAATAAAAGTACATTTTAATATTTATGATTATAGTTATTTATAAAAATCATTATGACTAGTCTCCCGGTAGCTGGAGTAATGATGAATTATTATAGAAAGTAATGATAATTGCGTCTACCCACTACTAGGTGATAAATATGAGATTGCTTAGGAGATCTAAATAACGCTTACCGACTATCTTACCAGAAAACTAATGTCTAATTGAACTTTGATCACGGGATTCAAAAATTTCACAGCGGAAAGTCCGCGCCGACGTTCTCGTAACTTACATAACTCTATCGCAGTAACTACAATTATCGTCAAGTTTAAAAACTAATGGAATGAGGAATCGAACCGTGGTACAATTATCTGGGCGGAATCTCTCGGGGCGGGGGACTACGGTATTTGGCTTTTATGTGTAAAAAGGGTTTTTTGGGAGAAGTGTTATCCGCTATGCTCGCTTCCAGAGAGATTCGGATGCTCTCCTCGATAGCGGCCTGCGTCAACGAGCCGTTGGTCGAGACGGAGGAGCTCTTGTTCAGCGGCTTCGAGAAGTCGACCGGCCCTGCGAGACTCATGCTTCGCGTCTTCTTCGTGTAACCGTTCGTTAGAGTTTTCTTAGGCTCGTTGACGGGAGTGGAGGCGAGGCTCTGGCTCCGGGTCTTCCGCGTTCCGAGCGGCTCGGTCGGAGTGCTCGCGCCACTCGCGCTCCCATTCCTCTTGGCCTGGTTCAGCTTGTCGGTCCCGCAGAAAGATTTTCTATCGTCTCTATGAGCGTTCGCGAGACTCATACTTCTCGACTTCTTGGGCGTGTTAACTAAGGCGTTCGAAGTGAGCGACTTGCGCAGCTCTACGGGCGGCGTGCGGACCGACCTGCCGGTGGGCGTGCCGGGCGTGCTGAAGCTGGAGGGTGCGGACTGCTTTCTAGCGCGAGGTGCGGGGGACTTCTCGGCCGCCGCGTCCTTGAGCGGGAGGGTGAGAGCGGATCTATTCCTAACTGGCGCTGGTTTGTTGGGGGTGGAGGTGCGGCGCGGCTCGAGCGGGGAGGTTTTGCCGCTGCTCGGCTTGCTCGAGGAGCGCGGGCGGCCGAGCTTGGGGTCCACGGGGGACGTTTTGCCGCTGACGGAGGAGGCCTTGCTGTCGACGGGGGACGCGGTGCCCGGCGAGGGCTCGGGGACGGGGGGCGAGGGCGGCAGGGGCAGCACGTCGCGCCGGCCCTGCGTCACGAGCCGCACCTGGCAGGGCTCGTGGCGCGACAGGAAGTGCTCCAGCGTGTCCCAGCCGCCGCCAACGCGCACCATCATATGCCGGCCCTTCAGCAGCTGGGGCATAAATACCGAATTAGTCATTTGCAATACAATACTAGTAATAACCTTACATCTACAGAATTAATGTTTCAAAAGCAAAACTTATGTCAAAAATGATTATCATGTGTAAGTTTTACTGCATAACTAGATATTTTTTTAACCAGCGTATACTAACCCTAATGAAGACATTTCGTCCAGCGATATTGTACCGTCCTTCGCCGACTTTCTTCACCTTCAGCAACTTCGAGCACTTGCCCGAACCGCAGTTGCAGCCGCGTTCCATTAGCCGCGTCACCAGTTGAACCTTAACATTCAGGCGTTTTTTAGTTAAAATGGGTTAAGCACAGGACAAAATTTACTGGTAAAAACAAAATGTTTATACAGGATTTCAAAAACTGAACATGGAATACCAACACAAGCACTACATAGCCCACAACAACCTTCAATCTTTTTGGTTCACATTTTTCTTACAAAGTTCTTAATTGAACATTGGTGGGTATTTACAATCTGGGTACACTAAAGGATCCGTACTCGTTTATCCAGTTCGTTGGTGGGTCTGAGCGGCACGTCGGTGTCGCTGCTGTTCTCCGTATCTCCCGACTTGGTGCTCTCGGCGTCCACATTATCAGGCACCGACAGCTGATCTACAAATATGAAACATACTTATTAGTTTTACGTGATGGTTATTTATTGTATTCCAAGAAAGTTGTACAAAAACGATCAACATTACAACTTTTGTTTACGCAGATTTCACTCATTACAATGAAACAAATTTACTCCTCCTCCCGTGAGCATGGTTGCTGTAAGGTACCCGCAACATCGGGCATCTAAAAAAACTTAAACCGTGATAAAATCAGAAAAAGTTGTTTAATTATAACAAAAACTTTTTTATATTCTATTTTGACGCAAAAAAATGTTTAAATTATTTGCAACACATTTTTTTTTATTACAGTAAGCAGGGACTGCTTTTCTTTTTGTACTATTAAATAACAGTAATTTGTATTGTGCTGTTATCTACGTGATTGTTTCATACTGTCTTTTAATTTTCAATTTTATGATTTAAAGAAAACTTACTATCATTAGGTTGCGGCGAAGAAGCTAAATCCGACGCCTCTTTTCTTGATCTGCAACAATGTTATTACTGTTATTAGAGGCGTGTATTAGAAGTGTGTAATAGATAATTATTAATAATAAAAATAAACAATGATGAATCTACAACCTACACTGTAACATAACAGAATTAGTACTCAAGTCTTATTACGAATACTATCGAATCTATTGTCAAATTTATAAGGCTGTGTCTCTTAAACAAAAATAGTCGTGACTGATTCGTACTACAATGTATCAATTATATTATACCTTAAGTGGGATCATATATTTATAATTAATGAATTAGTAGTCTTAGTAGTATCTAACGTAGTAGAGTCTAGACAGACTGAACGTACATTTGTGTCCATACGCCGTTTTTATGACTTTGCTATTTAACGAAGAAATAATTATTCAATAATATTTAAATTTTATTAGTAATGTACGTTCTTGTAAGCAATTAAGTACCTAATATATTCCAAAAAAAAAATCTGAGAATGTATGAAATTATAATATCTATTGACAAACTTCTTTATCGATAATACTCAGGATGTCCACAGTTGATAATAATACACAAACGTTTTTGCTCCAAAAGTTAATGTATGTTCGTACTTCTCTCTGATGGGCGATGGCGAGTGGTCGCGGAACTGCCAGGCGGCACCTGACATGGCAGAGTCCAGCCCCGAGTCACGCTCCTCCATCGCGATCTCCTTTTCCAGCTGCACCAGCCCTGGCGGCTCCACGTTGAATTTGGTAGCCAGCCGCGCCACCTCCAGCAGGCAGAGGATCACCTGGCGTGGTTGGTTATGCAATACTGAAAAATTAAAAGAATATCTCTATATCACTGATTCTTAACCGGTGATCCGTGAAAGTGTGGTCCAATGTAAGTGATTCTTACGAGGCTCATTTGTTTATTTCGAGTTCATTTTCTTCTTTGCTTATTTTAACTAGAAACAAAAAAAAAGTTTTTTTGTTAAATAACTAGAAATTCGTCTATCAAAAAATATAAAGCAATAAGACCGCCTTTGCATGCTATCATTGTAACTCGTTTTTGTTTAATTTTATTTCTGTACTGTTGTTTTTTTTTCCTTTTTTCACTACGTAAAAGTGTTTGATTATATGTATGCAAGAAGTAATAGCATCATATACGGAATGAAGTTTAAACTTATGTTGAGAGCATTTTATTTCACGTATTTCTATAACGGCAAATATTAAGAGAGGATGTTCTAAACTTCCTTTTTTTCGTTTCAAAATAATAATAAGAATATTTCTTAATAGGATCGCAACGTTACCAAGGTCATCGCTTTCAAAGAGCAGGTTCTCGTGCACGCCGAGGTCGCGACAGAAGGTGATGAAGTTCTCCGCGTTGTCGCGCGAGAAGAAGCTGCGACGCGCCGCGCGCTGCCAGCAGCGCCCGCGGATCGCTGGTACTGGCTGGAATAGTGGTAACTTTATTTATCTGTCAACTACTACTATTAGGACTTATAATACGTACCAAGATAATAATGTGTATGTAAAAAGCAATGGCACATATCGCTTAGTCGTTAGGAAGTTGAGTTTTATACTATCAGTCGTTACACATTAAGTAGGGGAAACATTCACGAGCTCATAGGAAAGCAACGTGGCAGATTAATCCTGCAATTTGGTATGATATATGTATAGTAGTAGTCACGTAGGGGTCACTTCTATTATTAAATCCTCTGCTCGCTCCACTTTACACAATTCAATTCTTCAAATTATTCATCCAGCAATGCCAGTCCGGATTTATAACCGGGCACTTCCGATTAAGATCAACTCACTCGGATTAACTATCTGGGTCAACCAGTACGCAAGTACAGAACAAACATCAAGCAAAAAACTATTTATGGCAACAATGCTTACACAGTACGTACGTACGAATTTATTGATATTTTTTTTAGATAATAGAATGTTACTCACCCCAACAATGAGCCCCTGGTCGAGTGCCTCCCGCGCGCGCTCGTGGATGACCACAGCGAGCTGGCACAGCTCCGCACCGTTGTCCAGCACATCAAAGAAATTCTCGCCGGTCAGGTACGTTATACCTATCGAAAAAAAAAAAACGATGGTTTTTAATTAAAGTACCTCGAACTCTCAAACCAAGCACGAGCCGTTTCTTGTCAGACAACGATTCATGATTTCATGTTTCGATCGATCGTGTGTGATCGAATAATCGTGTTTTAGCAATGTTTAGAAGAAATTTGAATTTTATTTGATTTGTAAGCTTCACCCTAAAGTTTTTTTTATGAGAAAGGAGTCGATTCTATACTTTGAACAAAACAAGTTTTGCACTCCCTCTTTCTCTTTTTTTCTCTCTTTCTCGCTTTGGATAAGTAAACAAATATGAAATACTACACAAATCAAAGTCCGCCCGAAACTGCGTTCTGTTTTAAATTATTTATAAGATCGTAACTTATAGTTTAGTTCTATCATTAGTACAGCGTAAACTACGACCTAATCGTACAACAGTAAATATAAATATCGTAAAGATACTTGTTTAAGACACTCCACGATCTTATTGCGTACAAACATGCGCAAACTGGTGAGATTGCCTGAGTAAGACACATTAGCCTTAGACAAAAAGTAATGAGTCGAAAGTAACGGCTAACAAGTTTTTTAGAATTATGAACCTAATAGAAGTTAATTGTATCATAAATAAGACTAATGGTTTTGTGACCCACTGCACTGGCGAGCAGCCCGTTAGATAACCGTATAAGTTGGTGTTTATCGTCGCTCGCTGTCACGCGTCGCCGCTCCCGTGACGTACCGAACACGCTATACCGGTGCCCGCGACCAGCTGCTGTGCAAGTTAGCTTTTACAGATGCTACATGGATAGTATTCATATATATTACACTCAGACTCAGGCGAGAATCGTACCCATAACCCGCGGAGCCACTACAAACTGCGCCAACGGGCTAGTCAAAATATATTTATCGTTTTAATTCCTTAAGTGTCGATTTGCGTATTCACATTTGTATATCAAGAATATGACACGACATAATTATTATTCAATTTTAAATTTCAAAAATACTGGAATAGTACTTGCAAAATAATAAATTATGAAAATGTATTTTTAATAAAAGCTTCAACATTTTGAGTTCAAACCCCCGAAATAATAACTCGTCACCCCTCATGTCACACAACGTCAAACTTCGTTAGCCCGCTCCAACTCCCCAAACATACGATGTGAATGTATGGAATTATTTTTAAATTTTTAAATACAGTTATAGAATTAGTGTTGGCATACCAATATTAACTGTGTAAAGGCAGGTAGTACTAGTAGGCAGGTATGGCCACAAGCTTACATATTTTCAACTATCAAAAAAACGAGTGTTCTTTAGACCACACGACTGAAGTAAAACTGCACAATATTCCTGCACTGTGTCTTAGATATACTAAACGTAACTAGCTATGAGAGAAAATGAGGAAGAAAATAGTTGGTCGCACCTCTCTCTCTTGCTCCGTTCGCCTCGCCCGATCACACTTTACGTAACGCTCTCGTCATGCATTCACCAGCTTCCTCCCCGAGTCAAGCGTGCGTAAACAAGTTTTACTTAAAAAAAAACAATAATAAAAGTATTTTTACATGTCGGAATAATAAAATCCAGCATTCGGTCGCTCAACTCTTGCGACGATCCGTTGATACGTAACGCGCCCCCCGGCGTCGCGTGCTCGTGAATAATAGATGACAAGCTCCGCTCTGCAGCATTGCACCGCGTGCGCCAGATATCTCGAGGCGATTTGATATCTTGTTCTATTGTCTACTATTTTGAGAGCCATTTATACTTTTAAATTTTATGGAGAGACAGCCTTGAAATGTCTTGTTGCTACGCGAAAGCTCAGAGTTAAAAATCATTCAAATTATTCCGGATAAATTATTTTTCTTTATACTACAATGAAGCGAATAGTTGAACACGTAGACTGTTACACGCATATTATCAATAACCAAGTTTTTTTCTCCGATGCAAGCTCTACGCGTCATTTTGTTCTACGATCGCATGCAACCCTTTTTTAAAAGATCTCTATCAGCTGCTGCGTGTCGCTGCACATTCCATTGAGACCAGGTTTATTTTTAGCACAATCGTGTCCTATTCATACTTTGCAAAACAAATTTTAAATCTATACTTCTATACAAATAAATAAAATTGCAGTGTCTGTTTGTAACATTAAAATAACCGCTTTTTACTAAATGCATAATTATGAATCTATATACGGTACATAAGCTAAAATAACATTTTTTACAATTTTTGTCTGTTTGTTCCGGCTAATCTCTGAAACGGCTGAACCGATTTGGACGGGACTTTCACTGGCAGATAGTTGATGTAATAAGGAGTAACTTAGGCTTTTATTTTAGTTTTTTTTTTTAATTCTACGCGAAGAATGCGCGCGCACAGCTAGTAATGCTAATATTTCTGGACGATAGATGTTCGTACATACTAACTTTACTTAACTTTTATAAGATATCGTATCGTTCATTATTTATAAGATATCGTAGCATTAAATGCATTGAAATCTAATGTGTCAAAAATAGAAGGTATGTTTGTACACATTGTGATTAAAATTGGTTTAAAATCCACATTACTATTGTTGTTATACTATGAGTGATCAAGTGGTTTTGCAATAAACGTAAAAATAATTATGCCGGTCTTATCTAGTGTCAAAACTGTTTGGATTTAGTGGATTTTAGTGTATATTTGATTCAGTCTATAATACCCCACTGCTGGGAATAGGTCTCTTTCACTATGTAGCAAAAATATTGGAGCTTAATCCACCACGCTGCTCCACTACGAATCGACCTGAAAATCGTCGGTATCTTAGGCAGCTACTCGCGCCACTACACCGGAATGGTTTTTGCCATTGGTGTACCATGTGTATGACTAGAACTGTAAAAATTTGCAATAAAAATATAAAATAGTCCAATGCGGTAAAGTGGTATTGAAGTCGTCTAAATATTCGTACATGGACCTAATTATTGTTAATCTGCTTCTTCTTGTATCGAGAGATACCACTCTAAACCGTGATGCCTCAACTAATCGGCCACACAACGTACCACTAGATCGTCATGAAGTGCTCCAAGGTAGCTAGAGCTGGTATTTGCGTTATTAATATTTGTATAAGTGGATTAATGTATCAATGTCGGCGTAATTGTGAGATCGCAGCGTGCGACAGTGCATATAATCGACGGACGGCAGCTATCTCGGATTATCGAAGGTCGATCACTTTTCTACAGACAAAGTGCAACGTTTAAATATACTTATAACCTGCGCACACATATAACGTAAGTTGTGAAGCTAAGCGATAGTACAAATTAATGAATTTTAAGAGCATTGTGTTTTATGGTATTTGTTTTAAGGTTCAGCACCCTTGGCTTCTTTTACATTATCTCAGTTGTGTAATATAGATAGGATATTACTGCTTCATTAATCTTTATTATTTTTAATTTTTCGTGAATACAGAAAATTTAGTATTTTACGTTGGAAATAATTTTATGATTTTACTAGCTTTTACCCGCGAAACTGCAACGCACGCAGCGGTAGCTCTCAAAAGGGAAAAATCCGATTTTGAAACATTCTCATTGTTGCTCCGCTTCTATTGCTCTTAGCGTGATGATATAAGTATATCCTATAGCTTTCCTCGATAAATGGGCTATCTAACGCTGAAATAATTTTTCAAATCGGACCAGTTCCTGGGATTAGCGCATTCAAATAAACAAACTCTTGAGCTTTATAATATTAGTATAGATTTTTGGGAAAATTATTTTATAATTATCTACATATCATGCTGCTGTGTCTGCTTTTGATATTACATTTGTAGAACAATAAAATTTTTACGTGTCACAACTGAACTGTAAAAATTCGAAACCTACTCTCTCAAGGTTTGAAATACTTATTACATAACCTTCGATATGTTAACGATAAGACAAAAGATATAATAAAATTAAATAAAGAGTAGTACCTTCATTTCTTTTATGTCTATATTAATAATATAAAGCTGAAAAGTATATTTATTTGTTTATTCGGGCTAATCTCAGCAACTACTGGCTCTAATTGAAAAAATATATTTGTGTTGGATAGTCCATTTACCGATGAATATGGCTAAATAAATGATAATGGCTAAATAAAATTTTAGTACTTCGTTTCCTTAAATTAACACGAGTGAATCCGGGGGGCACTGCTAGTTTTATAATATTTTACAAAAAAATGAAGGTTTATTAAAAGTCATTTAACATTTAAAGTAATCTATAAATAAGAAACCTATTGAGAATTCAGATATTATAATTCATTAAATAAAAACAAAGAAATGTATGAAAAATGATCGCGTTAATTGATTGAAAAGCGAAACGATATGATGGCCGAGCCAACCAACCAACGACTCCGACATTACGAAAATTATTAATTTCTGACAAGACAAGGTGCGCGTAGCGTGCGGTCGGCCGACCGCTGCTGTAGCAAGAATGGCATTAATCTTGATAGTGCAAACAAAATCATCATTAATAATTATAAAACTTTATTGAAGTAAAATTTCTTTACGCACGCTTGACTTGTGTAAGCCGGTGAATACGTGACGAGAGCGTTACGAAAAGTGTGATCGGGAGAGGCGAACGGAAGTTGAGAAGGAGATATGAGTTAGTGAAGATAGAAAGAGGGATGTTACGTTTCGTATATTACTGTAAGGGCAATCGAAGAAGTTTTACTTCAGTCGTGTGGTCTAAGGCACTCGTTTTTTTTTTTTTTTTTTTAAATTAAAATATGAGTATTGTATAATGATGATCGAACAGAAAAAAAACCTGTTTTTAGTAGTAAGAAGACTTAGTTAGTTTTAACAGGAATATTAAGTTATATGTAGGTACTAGTAGTCGTAATAGAATTGCTAAAAGTATAATTTATTTAAGTAGTAGGTAGGAAACATAAACTTGTCGAAGATACATTTTTTATTAAATGAAATAGCTACCAACACTAGACCTTTCCAACATTTTCTCTATTGCAAGTAGAGTTATTGTTATTTCATAAGACCGTAGAAGACGCCGGTTAAGATATTAAAATTTCATCATAGCTATCATTACCATACAATACTAAATAACATTTTGTGCTTTATATAGCAGTAGCCGCCAGAGACAAGTGAAATAATTTTCCGTGGGGTATTCCTTACCCTAATTCGAATAACTGCATACAATTTGCTTATTTATGGTTTCTTATGATACTTGTGATTTGTCCTTTTAGAAACGTAACGACAAGATATGAACACTATCATAGAACAAGATATTTCATGTGCTTTTTAATAAGATAATCACGGTCTTTTGATAGTAAGATTTTAACATCAACCGGGCCTAGGCGCCAAGCTCGCAATGATTCTAGTCTTGTATTAACATGGAACATTTATTATGATACAGTAATTTTTTAAAAGTTACTGTTCATTGCATTTACTCATCCAGCTCAAGGTAATTCACAACCTGATAAAAAAAAAATGAGATAACTCCTCGCCTTATTGCATCCACTGGTGACCAGAGGGTTGGTGCATTTTTTGCCCAGAGAATCGGCATAGCGATTCTACATGATTCAAAAAAATTCGAACATGATTTTTACCACAATTATTTATAAATATCTAGTTCTTAAGTTGTGAATTGTAAATATGTATAATCTAATATATAAAATTCTCGTGTCACAGTTTTCGTTGCCATACTCCTCCGAAACGGCTTGACCGATTTTGATGAAATTTTTTGTGCTTATCCGGTATCTATGAGAATCGGCCGACATCTATTTTTCATCCCCCTAAATCTTAGGGGTAGTCCACCCCTAAATTTTTTTTTTATTTTTTAGACAAAATTTTTAATTTCTATTTTTTTATGATACAAAATTAAAAAATACACACAACCCTAAATTTTCAACCCTCTACCATCAACCCCTATTTTTAATAGCGTTTAGCGGCAAGACAACGATTGCCGGGTCAGCTAGTGTTCAATAAAATCATACATTAATTATTCACAACCTTATTCAGATATCGATTATTGATATCATAAAAGCGATTACAATTCTGCACATTTCGTTCGCCTTGACTTTATGCATCGTGTGAAGACCGCCGATATCGGCGGCTAGCACAACATCGAAAGTCTTAATAACCGGTCTCTACGTGTGATTTTTTAAAAATAAATCATCGAGCCTCAACCTGATAATAAATATCTTTAAATATATCTACAAGGTTAAAAATGCATTTAGGTGAGAAGATGAGTTGAAACCATGGCTGCGTTGAATGTCATGAGACCGAATAAAGGAGCGGATGTCATTTTGTTATTTTATTAAGGAAAACATTTTTAATCTTGTTCCATCGCGCTCGGATGTGCCGGTTCTACTTAATCGGTTATAATGAATGTAAATCAATTCGCGCCCGAACTCCGAGATGGTCGCAGTAACAATGTTAAGCCTGTTAACGGTTCCTATAATTGCGAATAGTGTCACCGAGCCTCGGGACGCAACGGAACTTTGGTGTCGAAAATTATTATAATAAATCTAATGCTTCAAAACATAAAACGTAGCGGTTTATAAAAACTAACTAGGATTATATTGTACTCAATACATTTAAACAACGATGAACTTACGTGACTCGTGATTTGTTTTATTAATGATCATGAAATAACATAGCATAACATGACAATACACTTTATCGTACACCAAAACAGAAATAATGCATATCAGATTGATCATCATAAGGTTTTTAAAGTATTAAAATTAATGTAACATTCGTATTCAGCTCAACTTTTAATGTACCGATTATTCTATGCAGCGACTAGTTCACAAACCGTAATACCTCACCTCTCTGGAAATTTGAGAATACCGGAAAATGTTTTTCGCCATTATTTTGAGATCTTGTTGTACCTGTGTAGTTAGTGTATGTACATAAATATTATGCAATACGAAAGCTGTGAAGCGTATCGCGCTTTATAAAGTTTTCATGAGCGATGTACTATATTCAAAATACATTATAGATTTTATACAAAATTAATGAAAATAAATAAATATCTAAAACATACACACACGGTCGTCTATTCCTACCGTAAGCAACTTAATGCTTGTGTTATAAACCACAGCCAACAAAATGAAAGTACTCAATCAATATTAACAATTCTGGAAATAAAATATTGATTATGATGTACTCTTACTATATTCTATTATTAAAATATAGCTCTTTCTATACAAAGTAACCGTGAACTTTATATAAATATTTTCTATCTCGCCTCTCGTCGCTTGTGCCGATCATTGAATATTCATCGGGCGTCCTGTGCGACAGGGCGCGCTGCAGTACCGATACGTACACGCCGCAGCTATGAGTGTTATTATATACTATATTTATTACATAATGAATCATCGGACCTTCCGCAATTTCTAGCGGTAGTTTGCAAACTGATTTCAGGATATACCGTCGCATAATGAGCGCTGCCTCCATTTTCAACTGCCCATCATAATCAATTTTTTATTGCTTCGGACTACTTTCCCGTTTACTTCGTTTTATTATCCAATAAAACAACAAAGTTACTCGTAATATCGGGAGCGTGATTACACAGGAAACAACATTAGAGATGATGGCAAACGTAATTAATGAGTATAATACAGTTGGTACGCATAGGTATAAGGGGTAAATCTTACACTATCTATGATATTGAATTACCACTATTGAAACATACCTATTTATTCTTCGATTAGTCAACATTATTACAATTTTATATGTACGCTTCAGCCTACTGTAGTATCCCACTGCTGACCATAGGCCTCTTTCCCCATGTAGGAGAATGATCAGACAGCTTAATCCTATAATTGTTGGTGGATATATTCCCTACTATAAGTAACGACCGCTTTTAGGTGTACATGATAACAACCGGGACCAACGGCTTAATGTGCTCTCTGAGGCACGGTGGGGAGACCCACAAGGACTGTACAAACACCCAGATAAAGGCAAACATCTATATAGCCAATACAAATATTTGTCATGTGCCGGGATTGAACCTGCAATTCGAAAAGGCTCATCAGTGTAATATTTAATTATATAAGATATTGATGTTTATGAGTTTCATAAGACTTATTATCTTGTTCAGTTCTCAAGATAAGTCAGACTGTTTGCGACTAATAGAAAGACACGTTGTCTTGCGTTTATAGGCTAATAGATAAACGTCTAGTTGGTAAGTGCGTACGTGTGGCCACGCGTGGGAGGGCAATTTTCAATATGAACACATCTTTGTCCTTAATTTGCCCATTAAAGGTGTTTCGACCTAATTGCGTTCGTCCTGCGCTTTCATTACGCACAGCCTTGATACCGCGAATATTGTTTTAAAATGGACTATGAACCTACTGTTTATGCCTACAATAAAAGTTATTCGATTACATTTCATGTTTATAATAAACTAGCTGTACCCTGCGGGCGTTGCTACGCTTTTTTCTCTCTCTCAGAAACCTTTCGGGGCTCATGAACAACACTTTGCTGAAGATCATGACATGATCAAATGCATATTTTACGATTCTATAAAGGACATACAGACAAACATTCAGTTTTATAGATATAGATTTCTCATTATCAAAAATATTTACAACAGATAAGTTTGAGGTTTGTTTGTATCGGACATGACATAATTTTTGTGCTCTTAAAAAGTTAAACGGACATTTCTTGTATCCAGAATGTTGGATATTTCATATTTTGCAAAATTAGAAGTCGTTTGTTAAGTAGCGCGCGTACTTAATGTGTCATCACTTCAGCCTGTCGCAGTCCACTACTGGACATAGGCCTCCCCAAGTTCGCGCCACACATCCCGGTCTTCCGCAATCCTCATCCAGCCTTAATGTGTGTGATCATTATATAATTTGCATTTGATTCGAATATTTCTCGCTTGGATTTCAACCTCTAATCTGACGAATCTCTGATTAAGATTCGGTGCAACTAATATCGTTTTATGTTAGCAGCGATTATTATGAGACTACCGCACAAACACTTCAAGTGTTTCTCTTACAGATTACGGCTAAGTAATTTCTCTCCTTGTACACTACATTTAATTTAATCTCGACTTGTTGTCACGAACGCTGCGATGCGTGAAAATAAGAAACAACGTGCTAAACTCTAATCCGTCATAAATTATTATTTTCCTTTCGAAGTATTTTGAATCATATTTCTTTAGTAATAGGATCATTTTTTCGTGACGTGTTAAGCGGATGAGACGAATGTAATTGGGGCTTGTGTGATGGCATATAATGACACCTCGTGACAATAGGCTTAAATGCCTTAACGACGACAGTTGGCGACAATGAAAAAAACATGTGTACATTTTTATATTTCGTATTGATCTCGAGACAATCAAGTGCTTCAATACTTGAAAATAAGCTCGCTTATTTGATTGTAGTTTTTATGATTAACATTTTTTTACAAAAGAATAATACAATTAAATTTTGATTCTTAAATATTTTTAGATAAAATAATACTTACGAGTACATAGGCAGGTGGATATTGAAGCCTTATTTCACCTATTTGTTATTTAAATTTCTGGTGTTGCGTTGCCAATGTAAAACAAATGAGTTAGGAATTTATGTTTCCTACGTCTATTGTAGTTATTTATTGAAATGAACCGTCAGAACATTAAATTATATGTTTGTTTATGACCTGCGTTCTTACGTGTTTGATTAATACTTGTCGCGCCTGATTACCAGTCCGTAGTGGGTGTCACTAGCATACAATAATTGGAGCTATACAGCTGCATTAGTGTATGTCACTAAGTTGAAGAGCTGAATATACTATATTCAATACTCGATACAGTAGCTATTTTTTATCATATTTTAGTACAAATCGACAATTTTATTTTCCAGACTAGAAATCTTAAATAGTGTCAATTCTAAGACAATTTTTATCGTAGAGAAAATACTGGAAAATTTATGCTAAATCATAGTCGTTCAAATACTTAGGCAGTTATGTGTATAAAAATACATATGCAAACGCATTAAAAAAACAATATTAAGTACACGTTTCTTCATTCAAGTAGGCTTCGAAAAAACTTTTGAATCGCAATTTTACAGATTATTTTTAGTTATTATTGTATTACATACGCTTGCGACGGATCTGGTGTGACAGGCTTATAGACATACGCTACGGTAATCGCCTACCCCTAGGCGAGCCGTACGTATGTTTGTCGACCTAGTTGTATATAAAAAAAAACTTTGAGAAATTAATTATGGTAGTAAAAGATAAATTAATTATTTGCCGAACTGGACGATCTAGACATTAGATAGTTTTGGAGGATCCACGAGCACGTGCCGGTGGCACAGCATCGGGCGATATCACTCACGAATCACGATACGCGCGCGTAGGCGTGAAGAGATTTATGTTTTTCAGGCCAATCCTTGTACAATAGTCAATCAGTTTTATCGTCACTTGCTTGAAACGTATTTACTATGAACATTGTACGAGAGATCTTTACAATAAATTCTTACGCAATTGTATTGCGTTATGATTTTCCTGCTATCGGGTTATTTTTACTATTGGAGTTACAAGGCCTTGCGGAAATGCACCTTTACACTGTATAATGATGGCCCGGTAACGTATACTCCTGGGCAAATATTTTAAAGAGAAGAGCCACAACCGTGCTGATCTAGCTCAAGGGGGCCAATAAGTACACATGTCTCACAATTTTTGTCGACTGACGCAAGATTCATCAGAGGTACTTAGCTGGCAATTTAGAGATTTTTAAGCTTAAATTTTAAAGACGAGTACTTGACAAGACAGGTGGCCTGGATTTTTTCATTAGTTTGTGTTTTATGCAAATTATGATGAAATATATTCTGAGAACCTAGAGCGTTCCTATTTTTAAATTTGATATAAATATTTCCTACAAAAAATAATAACAAGTAACATTACAAAAACGTATTTAGGTCATCGAGCACATATGCGAATCTTCGACTTTACCAACTCCCTGTTACAAGAATTTATAGTGAAGAATTGAGCAGACTGAACGAGGCAATTACGTACAAATTGTCTAGTTTATGGAGTTAACAATTAAAATATGACTCTAGTTCACAAACCGACGGTTGAAATGAAAATTAATCGCAGGCCTTGCAGATGACACACTTTATAACGAAGCCAGTTACCGACTGCAAATAATCAGAAATAATTTTTACATAAACTCTGAGTACATTTTCTTCATTGATTGAACAAATTTTGAATTTATATGACGGGATTATTCCTGTTGGTTTCTTTTATAAGTGAACTAGACAACTAATTTTATTAAAGATTTAATATTGTTCCATGTCTTTTGTAAGTTATTTTGCTTCGACAATATTTCAAATGCCATATAGAGACGGATGCACTCAGTGCACAATTTAATATATAAATTATAATGTTAGTAATCACGAAAGTTAAAAATATTTATAGTTGAATTGTTACGAATTTCCGATAGTCATAAAGTCACATAATTCCGATACAAATAAATAGACTACGTAATTACGTATTATCATAGCTAATACGAAATGTTCGGCCGATATCGGTGGAGCGTTTAATTGCACCGGACGCGGGCATGTCGCAGCTCTGTCGTAAATAACCAAACAATCGTATCGATTAGCATTCACAAATAACTTCACGTTTTTTGCATTCCACAAGCTTATGAATATAGACGATTAAATGCTAAATCAACTTGGTGCAAACACCAACACAGAAGTTTGATTAATGTATAAGTAATATTTGAATATATTATGTATTCAAATCAATCACTACGTATGACATAATTACAATAATTATAAAATAAAAAAAATTACTTAAAGCAATCTTTATTGTTAAGACATTTTAAACAATTGATCATCTTTATCGCTCTTATAATGTTACTATTTCAAATATTTGTTCATATAATAACGTTTAAGTTAGTTGGTAAACCACGCGTAGCAATTAATCAGACCTCCCACGAGGCGCCGAGGCCCGGCGAAGTCGCTACTTGACTGTAAACAAAGCTACTAAAACAGCTGGTGACGTCATCACCATGTGGTCTCTACACATATTTCATTCCAAATATATTTGTAATACCTATCCGAACGTTATGCCATAGCGGCTTTTTGTTTTTGTGAAGACAGTTTGTGAATTGGATAATAATTCAAACACAAAGAAAAAACACATAAAATATTGTATTTCTATTGATTACGAACTTAAATAGGATTTTACTAAATTTTCTTCCATAATATGTTTACCTACTTGCTTATTAAAAAATTGTCAAATCAATGCTCTTACGAGATAACATTTAATTTTTATTTATATAGACACACAAACTATGGTTACCTACAATAAGCAAAATAGTAAAGTTTATTGTAGTAATGTACTTATTAGGATTTGTATTAAAAACAGTTCTAAGCGCGGGATGCTAGTACGAAATTCTCCCCATCAGATAGATCTGCACGCCGAGCCGCGGCGGTCTACGTCGTCGGCTTGCTTTAAAGTACTCATATCTGCGCTATTCGGGACAGAGAAACTCGTAAAATCAATTGTCACGCTGTCTCTGATGATCGCAGTCCGTGTACGCTTAAGATTAAGTCAGATTATCTACATTTTACAAACTATAGGTATTGCTTCTTCTGGTTCTTTTCAAGTAAATAATTGTGTTTGCTCGCAAACGAAAAAAAAAACCGACTTCAATTACATCGAAGAGTAATACAACGTAGATCGACGAAAAAATAGTCAAGTAACTACGCGTTATCAAAGATTACTCAAAAAGTAGTTATCAAATTTCGATAAAATTTACGTGACCACATGATAAACATCAGCTTTCGATTAAATTAAAAATTATCAAAATCGGTACACCCAGTAAAAAGTTATTGCGGATTTTCGAGAGTTTCCCTCGATTTCGATTTTCTTCTCGATTTTTTGGTTTTCTTATCATGGTACCAAACTAAGGATATCCCCTTTCCAACAAAAAAAGAATTATCAAAATCGGTACATCCAGTAGAAAGTTATGCGGTATAATACAACGTAGGTCGACGAAAAAGCGTCAAATAAAACGCATTATTAGATATAACTCGAAAAGTAGTTGTTATGTTAGATCTCAAATAAATTTAAATGGGACCAATTGACATATACCACCTTTCGATTAAAAAAAAAATTGTCGAAATCGGTCCACCCGGTCAAAAGTTCTGATGTAACATATATAAAATACAGTCGAATTGAGAACCACCTCCTTTTTTGGAAGTCGGTAAAAAATACTAACCCTATAACAATTTATTTCTATCACACTGTAACGCGTCAGTAGGAATATTACAATACTTTTTTTACTGCGGTCATATTTATATGGCAAAGTAACTTTTATCATAAATCATCGAGATATATATCTATTATGAGAAGGATGATCAGTCATAAAGCTGATAGATTGCTAAAATACTCAAACAACAAAATACGGATGTTAGGAGAAGCATTGTTTAGACTTTCAAGTAATCGCTCGATTATTATCTGCGTATGGAATGATAATGTTTGGGAACTCGCGTATTAAGCACATAATATTAAGAAAGAAAACAAAACATTTGGTTTAGAGAAAATGTTTTAGGCAGATCCTGGTTCCATATCCGTAAATATCTGTACAGGATACAGTAGTAAGACAGAACTAAGTTTGCTGAGATTTCAATTTGTTTTTAAGGTTAAATTTGTTTGCAATACCTTTACTTACATAAAGTATTACCCCAACAAGTCACGGTTGATGATCAGATCCAAAGTTCATTCGAACGAGAGCAGTTACATCAGACCGTTCTTACAGTTTACTGTAACATTAGTACAATCAACATATGAGTGATGTAACGAGTGCGGGCCTGTCGAAACGTATTCAACAATATAATTAGTGATGTCGATGACCTTTCAAAGGACGCCGCTGCAACGTGCGCTGTTATTGCTGGCAGCCTTATATTATGACAAATGTTTATCAATTACTTCTGTAACATCTTCATCACATACGTATCATATTATTTTATATCTAAGGATTAGTAAGGCTCCGTTAACGAGAGGTCAATTTATTTATAGTTTTACTCGGAACCTAATCGTGTCTTTACTACAGTTCAGAATAATTTATAGTAAAAGCTATAAAACTGAACTTACACGAGCGCTCAATTTTTATCGCCCCGCTTAGTGGCACGTATCGGCTAGAAATATTATTATAGAGATCTTCTTTTTTATCCGAGATTATAACACTTAAAAATTTTATAACTTGCTATTTCGAAGCTTACTAAATTCAGTAATCCGTAGGATGTAATACTAATAATTAACCTACCAAAATTTAACGACCATCATTATTTAGTTTTAGTGAGTAAACTACAATTACATAGTTACGGTAAATGACTTCGTAATAACTGCCGGATTAAGACTTAATATTTGTTTTTATATCTGACACCAATATTTATTGAAGATTCAAATATGTGAATATATTTGCACAAAGTGAACCTGTGACCTAAAGTTAAAAAATTAACCTACCGATAGTTTTATTGATCCAGTCCGCCAGATCTTCCTGCAACGGGAACAGCTGCCTCGCCTGCGAGTACAGAATTTTCTCCCTATAGAAGTCTTCGTCGTCGGAGCACGGCGTCTGTGCGGCCAAGGCGCAGTCCGCCCTCTCGAAGCTACTGGACATCTTCCTGTTGACCACTATGTCCCCGTGGCCCACGTGCCTCTCCTCCTGCTTGCCCTCGAACGTGCTTCTCACGTACTCGAAAGCGTTAGTGCGTTCGAAAGCGTTAAAGATCCTGTCAAAGTTGCCACTAATGGGGCGCTCGAAAGCCTTCGACTCCATGGGGGACGTCACCGACCACGAGGTGCGGCTCCCGATCGCAGTTGGCCCACAGCGGTAAAAAGCCATGGTGGCTCACAGATCTGTGGACAATAGAGTACTTGGTAAACAATTTTTATAAGAAATACTGTACAGTGAAATAAATACTACTACCATATTAGGCATATTAAAATGATTGAAACATTCAAGTCAATAAACAATTGATTACACTTTACCTAATTATGATCGAATTACATAATACATCATATTATGTTACTTCGTTAGACCTACATTACGTTAGATTAGATAATAATTTCGAAAACGTTCTTTTCATAGAACTGTTACAATTGTAACAAACTATGCAACACGGTGATGACTGAAGCGATGCAGCAAGAGTGACGGTAACAGGTAAAGAAAAAGTAAAGAAAAGTTCTGAGAGAGAAAGAAAACTGCTGTTACATTTTGCCACATCCCGGACGGAGCAGCTAATATCTAGCACATAAGAAACTTGCGTAAATAGTTCGTGAGTCCATATTCACTGACTTAACTAAACTTGCGTCACACTTGCTTTTAAGTGATTAGTCGTGATGGGTTCTCTGGCATTAAATTTTAATGACTTTGGTAATAGGACTGTTAGAGGATGTCACAGCCTTGAGAGGGACAAAAGAATCGCCAGAACATGATGATTTAAAAATACTAATTTTAACTGAACAATTGACGACGACGCAAAATTTAATGACAAGCTGAAGGTTATTCATTTAAGTATGTAATTAAAACAAAATAGTATTATTTGGCTTGTTAGTTATACATTAGTCAAGCTAATACGGAACTCTTTTCGTTAATTCCATTAGCAGATAACAATAGAAATAGAAGATATAAAAAGATCATATATACCTATGTAGGAAGGTATTTCTATGAAAACAATCAAAATCATCACAATAATTCTAATTCATATCTACTTTGCAGTGCAATAATATTTGAACTCGGGCCTCATTTTAAATACAAGCGCCTAACCACCAGCAAATTAGTCAAGCACTCTTTAAATATCTAATATATAAAAAAAAAAATTTTATACTGCCCAATGATATTTAACGATCGTAAATAAGAAACAAACAGATAATAAGAATTCTGATCGACAAAGAGCCGAATAATAATTTGAAAGCAATTATACGTTAATGTAGATAAAACAGTAATTTTCACTTTAATTTGTCTAAAACAAATAGGAAAAGAAAGAAATTCGAACAGTTAAAGTAAACGCAGTTAGCTATCGCTAATTTCTCGATCCAAAATCTGATTTAGCGATTATGGGCGTGAAATCGGGCTATATTGCTCGGCCGATTGTCATGGGAACTCCTCAGATAATCGCATAATCGAGACGTTACTCTAAGAGTCCGGTTCGTATATGGCGGAGCCTTGAACTCGCGGCTCTACGGCGCAGGGGTAGCGGCACTTCACAGGCTGCCCATATACGCTCCGCTCGTGAGAACGTTGCGTGAGCTGCGTGGATAAGATTTTGAATCTATTACAGATCATTTAAAATTATGATTTCGAGAATTACTCTGCTAGGTCTATATTTGTAAACTTGAAAATTGTCATGAATAAGTTACATAAAGTTATAAACTACCTTCGTACCCACACACAGTGTACCTACATTTATACTAAATATCACTAAAAATTTCAACATTTACAGTCACTACAAAAAAAAAACTTTGATATTCTGGATTTCCTGAACCAAAACAAACACAGTTCAAATTCATCCTTAATTTTATTTTCCCGTAACCAATAAACTATTTTGATATATTATAAAAAATAATCATTTCGTAAATTATATTGAACTAGGCCCTAGCAATAACGTACATTGTACGATCAACGATTATTATTTGTTCAAATTGATCGTGTGTTGAGATACAATGGGAAACTGCAGTCTTAGTACAGTGTTCTCTATAAATGAGTCTTTTATTCTTTCTAGAGTTCCTTTACAATATTTATGGTCATTTACATTTCGTGCGCAGTTCTTCAGAAAATTCGTCGGCGTGTGACCAGCTCATCGTTACGAGGTCATCGTGCGGCCTCTGCGATCGCGATGAAATAAAAATGCATACAATATGTTCGAGAAGACGTGAACGCAGATCGAGTAACAATTGAAGAAAACAATGAGTATGGAGTTAGGATAAATATGCAAACACGTTTTGAATTCCGAGTGCTTAAAACTGTTTACGTTCATAATAAGAATTAATAATAACTTAGAAATGACAGTTAGTTAGCTGTACCTATAATACCATAAGTGCGGTTCGTTGATACTTTCTAACAATTTTGCAAATCTTCCACATACTCAAATATTTTTAAATGACATAAATAAGTTCGGCATGTTATATCCGTAAAGACAACCGTATTTCCACAAAGAAGATTGCATGTGATTTACAAAAATATTGGAACGAGGCGGCACCGCTTCCAAACAACTCGCAAACACGGAACTGTTACAAAAATCGATTCAAACGAATTAGAAGGGTACTTTGCATCTAGTTCGGACAGGACACGAATACCTTAGATTCGTGAGTTATTGTCGCAATCTTCCTCAACATGCAAGAAAAGAGCGCTTTCAAACACGTACGGAAATTAAAACTCGTGGAGGGTTATGGCTTCGACCAGACGGTGTGGTTATTGATTGGAAACCGAAGAACTTTCATCAATACCTATCATTTACCTCTTTCTGTAGTCATTTTAAATTAACGTTTATTACTATCTCCGACTAGTGCTACTTAATAACGACATATTGAACAAGAGTTAAGTACCTATTTATTATTTTATTGTTAGCAGATTAACAGGTTATTAATTAAAGATTATTATAAATTGAAGGAAAATTCTTTATGAAAATGAATTTACAATGATTATTTTTAGTTTTTATGACAATAACTACTATCCCGCTGTTTTTATTTGAACAATACCATCCGTTCATACTAGTCATTAAAGTAAGTAGTAATTAGTAGTTTTCTGAGATATTTTCTGAGATATTTAGGATTTCGCTTGACGATTTATGCCCATGGTGATTTGTAAAACGTATCAATTTCGAGGGATTACTATCTTTCTTAGTCGCATTTCTCAATCAATAGATATCGTGTCATCACCACAAGAGCATTAATTTCAATTTGCAGTAAATGAAGTAAGGAAGTCGATAGACTCGAACAGTTAGATCGTCCTGGTGTCAGCGTCGAGCGCGTCCTGCCACTGCAAGTCATCTTAGGTCGGTGACCGGGATTATTGACAATTCGATACCGATTGCAAAAAAAATTGTATGTGATAAAATTAAAAGAAAGTATAGAAATATTAAAGAAACTATATTTAATTCTAATAAAGCACACACGTTCTTTAAAAATATTGAAAGCCGTGAAGGTAAAATTAAATTTAGGACAAAACACATCAAACATAAAAATATGGTTTGCATGAGTGACTTTATATTAGTAAAGTGATCCCAAACATACTCCAAATGCCTACTATAGCCTTTACATACTTGTATTTATATTGATGATATCTTTGTATACATTCTTATCAAAACTTATAGAAATGATGCACAATTTCAAACTGGGCTAACTCCCTCACCATCATCACCGCATGCATCGTACATCGGCCTCTGCGCTAAAAAGAGTAAGTAAGTTTTTTTAACTAAATTACAATTATTTTTCTATCTTTAAAATCAAAAGTTTTTAATCGACTCAACTGCACCAATCAATTTTCGTCCCTTCGTATATTTTCCATTCTACTTGACATTAGAAAATTCAAATGTGCTCGTTTGCCCAGATTGAAAAACATATTAAAAATAACAATAAAATAAAATTTGGCGATCTTTTAAAAGTATTGTCCACAAAGTATCAACTAAACTATTATCGATTCGACTTAAATAAGGAAAATTTATCAAAAAGATAAGGTAAAACTGCAAAACTCATTTGTTTCAGTAATTTATAATTTCTACTGAAATTAATCGAAATGTTTTTTGTCATGGAAACCGTAACTGTAGCGTGACTTGCATCGACTTCTCAATTTTGGGACGTTCGCTGAAATAACTGTTATTGGGGTCAATAAAAATGTATCAAAAATTATAATTTTATGATTGATTTATTTTTTATGACTATTTAACGAGGGTAGTTGTAGAACTTAGGATTATAGCGGTGTATTACAGTGGTCTTATTTAGGGTTGTAATATGAAACCTAAGAATGTGTTTATTTGATTTTAAGTTAAATAATTATTCACTTATTTTGTACACATTTATATTGAAACAAAGGAAACATAAAGCGATAGAGAATCACCTAACAATAGACTTAAATCCTTTAAGAAACATTACAATTATTAATGAGGTTAAGTATTTTTTTTAACTGTTGTCATTACTAAATCGTATCTAAATGTTTTGTCGGTATCTTCAGAACTGCTGGAGTGGCGACAGCTACTAGTGAACACAGGAGTGCGGAGTGAATACGATTATCCAATTAAGGCTAGTCGCCACTCGCAGGACACCGGGACCCGCTGGGCGGGAGCAACGCACTCCGATACAGCATTGTTTGAAACATGCTCCGTAGCCTCTGAACTGACTGAATGTGGAATTATAATTTGCAATTGTGATTGCGCTTTATGTTTCGTTGGGAATTATGGAAACAGGTTAAGGTTAAGATTAAGGTTAAGTATTTTTTTTAACTGTTGTCATTACTAAATCGTATCTAAATGTTTTGTCGGTATCTTCAGAACTGCTGGAGTGGCGACAGCTACTAGTGAACACAGGAGTGCGGAGTGAATACGATTATCCAATTAAGGCTAGTCGCCACTCGCAGGACACCGGGACCCGCTGGGCGGGAGCAACGCACTCCGATACAGCATTGTTTGAAACATGCTCCGTAGCCTCTGAACTGACTGAATGTGGAATTATAATTTGCAATTGTGATTGCGCTTTATGTTTCGTTGGGAATTATGGAAACAGATTAAGGGAACAACATCGATGAGGTTTCCCATAGTTTATCTTGCACCATTGCATATTATAAATGCTTGTGTGTATAGTGTATATGTATACGAGTATATAATTGTTATAAATTCTATTTTTTTTTCTTATTTATATTTATATACCACCTGCCCATCTGAAAAGCAATATCCCTTTCATTATCAGGTTGTCTGGAAGAGATTGTTTTTAACCGACTTCCAAAAAAGGAGGAGGTTCTCAATTCGACTGTATTTTTTTTTTTTTTTTTAATGTATGTTACATCTGAACTTTTGACCGGGTAGACCGATTTCGACAAATTTTGTTTTAATCGAAAGGTGGTGTGTGCCAATTGGTCCCATTTAAATTTATTTGAGATCTAACAACTACTTTTCGAGTTATATCTAATAATGCGTTTTTACTTGACGCTTTTTTCGTCGACCTACGTTGTATTATACCGCATAACTTTCTACTGGATGTACGGATTTTGATAATTCTTTTTTTGTTAGAAAGGGGATATCCCTAGTTTGGTACCATGATAAGGAAACCAGGATCTGATGATGGGATCCCAGAGAAATCGAGGGAAACTCTCGAAAATCCGCAATAACTTTTTACTGGGTGTACCGATTTTGATCATTTTTAATTTAATCGAAAGCTGATGTTTATCATGTAGTCACATATAAATTTTATCGAGGTCTGATAACTACTTTTTGAGTAATCTTTGATAACGCGTAGTTGCTTGACTATTTTTTCGTCGATCTACGTTGTATTACTTGTCGATGTAATTGAAGTCGGTTTTTTTTTTCGTTTGCGAGCAAACACAATTATTTAGCAATAAGATCGCCTGGTTGTACAATTTGTTACTATAATTGCTTGAAATGTAAATTTTGTTCTTTATTTAAATGTTCAATAAAGTGTATTATTATTATTATAAAAGTCAAACTTAGTGAAATTGTTTAAAGTGTGTTGACCGAATAGGTGAGATAATATAATCTACCTAAAAGCATTTGAAAAGACGTTATCTAGAACGTTTCACTTTGGATTTATGTAGAGTATGTTTTGCTAGTACTCGTTATGCTTTTGTTGTTAAGGTTAAGTTATTGATTGTTAAGAAATAAAATAACTGTTGCTAGTACTAGGTTATTACAAGAAAAGACATTCAATTATGTACATGACTATCAAAATGTATATTAACTAAGACACCATTTTAATAACGATTTAAGAATATGGCTAACAATAAGTGAAATTCGACGAATGTTCACATAATTCGGATAAAATCAGAACGTCGAGATTAAAGCTTTTTTTTGTGGAAAACATAATTATTTAATTATGAACTGTATTTTATTTTATTAGGTACTTCAAAATATATAAATTAAAAAAATTGTCGTCTTATATACTATATTCTGTATTGATCTTGGAATAATGACAGAAAAATGAATAGTAATATGCTCTCTTTAAACCTAAAAATATTCCAACTAAGAGAGTAAACAAACAAGTCCGAATGAATATTGTAAATGTAAAAGATACTGATGACACATTGATAGATAAAACATTCATTTTACAATTGACGAATGTTATAAAAAAACCTTGCACCTCCCAATACGTATTAATTGTAGATTAAAAGAGTGATACAATATTTTGACCTTGAGCAGAGCGACATAAGTACGATGGCCCTTTGAAACAGTAGCACGAGGACACTGGATTTGCGTAAATGGACGTCTTGAGAAGCTGTGCCGACGCCAGGCGCCCGCTCAACTTGACCTATTCGTAGGTACGCGTGGGCGACGTACATATGCCCAAAAATTATCGACATAAAACCTTCATCGAAATTTATTCCTTGTAGTAAAGACAGGAAGATTAAATATCACTTGACGATAAAATGTCATTGGACGATTGTAAGTTTTGAATTAGTGTACACCGGAGATGGACGTTGAAGAGTTGTCGATAACATTAACTCCATCAGACCCTTCACAGCGTTGCGTTGTCTGCGAGTGGGCGTGTGTTCACTGTTGATATTGCGTTGTTAAAAGCCCTCACATGAAATTGATAGTTTAATGACATGTTCATTAGGAAATTACGTGGAATATAAAAGTATCATTTTGTATCCAGTGTAGCATTATTTTTCCGGTCGTTATTAGTGCTAGAAATGTTTGAACAACTGTCAATAATAGGGTTTTATAAAATTTAATGATTTACAAATTACCTTTACAGTAATAGATGTACATACGTCCATGACAAGAGGTAATGACAAGATTGTACTGAATGATTTAATATAGCTACTATAAGTTTGCTAGTAACAAAGCTAATGTTCATATCAATAATCTGAATTTCACGACAATATAATCACATAGGAAAATAATCGTGTCGAAAGCGACCATAACTCAGATAAATATCAGAAATGAATATCATAATTATTCCCACTGGGAGTAAAAGCGAGAAAAGCATTGCAGCACGTATTGGTGTCTGCGGTGGAGCGGCGACCGCGGGCTTTCATCGTCTGCTGGCGGTCGCTGCTGCTCGGGTTACGGTGACTTACTTCGCGTTTACCGTTTAGCGACTGATTTATTGATACTGTTAAATCGAATTAAATTAACAAAAAAACGTGTTTCTAAAATATATTAATTGTTTTAAAAAAATTTCCTTATATGTAAAATACAGTTGGAATTTCAATTTGACTTTAAAAATGTTAGTAGGAATTTTATTTGCCTTTTCTTAGTCTTAGCGCTTGTATATGTATGAACAATGATCTGAGTACTTACACAGATGTGACAGAAATAAGAAAGACGCGGAGCGTGCGTACTAGTACTAGGTACTAGTAAAGCGTAGGGCCCTCTATAAGGATTTCCGAATCGGACACTAATACAAAGATCGGATTAATAAAATCCTTTCAAACAGCGTAGGGCAAGAGCGCAGCTGATGATTATGTACATCTA
Source organism: Melitaea cinxia (assembly GCF_905220565.1). NCBI lineage: Eukaryota > Metazoa > Arthropoda > Insecta > Lepidoptera > Nymphalidae > Melitaea > Melitaea cinxia. The sequence continues at coordinate 352,934 of NC_059412.1, read as the reverse complement.
TGAGAGAAAGACTTTAAGCGTTATAAACGGAACAAAGGCATAGACATCGGGTAATCGTCCCCATCCAATCAATAATAATATAAGTCCGATGAACCATGTTAAGTGGACATGGGGGAACTATACATGAACGCTTGGCACAATATAACTGCAATACTAGAGTTAAATGACTACTTGTTCAAATTTGATAGTCTCTTGTCAAAAATGCTTTTTCGTTTGCTTGAAAAACGAAATATATATATATATATATATATATATATATATATATATATATATATAACAAGCAAACTAGCAAATATTATTTTAAATCGCAAAAAAACAAAGTAGGATTCGCATTGTCTAACGTAAATTTAAAAAATATAAGTTAAATAAATAATAAAAACATTTTATTTTTCATTTTTTTTTTTGAGAATTGTTGTTATTGTTGTTGAAACAGGACAGGTGTAAGCTTATAAATAGATAAGGTGCAGAGTAGGAAGGTTTGTGTTTTATTTATCTTATGATCCGTAAGTCTGATTTTAAACTATTTTTAATTAAGAAAACTCTTATATAGGAGACGCTTTTAAGAAATCAGAATACAACTCAAATGATTGCGAATAACTATTTTATTTCAATAAACCAATACCCACTGCCTAAATACTGCAGTAGTAAAGTTAAGTATAAGTTACCACTAATAAACATAACATACTTATTGTACCTTGTAAGTTGTAGACTAAAGTTAAACAAGCGGATTGCAAACTCAGAAAGAAATAAATGTAAAACGGTTAGAACTGTTGTGTACAGTTCAGAGGATACGAAACTAAAACAAAGGGCGCAAAATCTAAATAAGTAAGAATTTTTAACGAGTACCGCAGTACTGAAATAGCTGATACTGTAAACAGCGAGCTTGGCGTTTCTGGTTCCTAGTAAAAATAGAGCACGAATGGATAAAGTCCAGCGCAACTTTACCGTAGAGTCGCTAGTCGGAACAAACTTGCGGACGAGAGTATGTTTTATTATGTGTTCTGTGCGCTTCCACGAGCTCGCCGCGTACAATAGGGCGTGCTAAATCAACTTTAGTTTCAAATTTCTGAACTTTATTGATATAATAACTAATGACTTGGAAAAGAGAAAGTTACTATGATTTATATGTCATAAGTTTGTAATGGCTTTTATACGTTGAGAAAAATATAGCGCATTATACTGACTAACTAGAGAACATAAGTTATGTTTATAGTTTACATACCGATTTATATCAACACTAGCGACCCGCCCCGGCTTCGCACGGGTGCAATGCTGATACTAAATATACTACAGAATGTATTTATTTATAGTGTGAAGCTAGCTTATAGCATGGTTATAAACATAATAACAACAACATTCAAATATTCGTCGTTAGATTACACGTTGTTGCAGAATGCGTTAAAGAAATAAAGGTTCACTGCTCGTTCCCCGTATGTGATAGCGTGATAATTTGTAGCCTATATGTTGACCCGACTTCTTAATAATATTCGTGCCAAATTTGAAGTAAATCCATGCAGAACTTTTTGAGTTTATCCCGGACATACATACAGACAAACAGACAAAAATACTAAAAACTATATTTTTGGCTTCGGTATCGCTTGTAGATCACACCCCAAGTATTCTTTAAAAAAATATTCAATGAACAGTTTTGACTTTCCTACCACTTTATTATAGATATTTTTTATTTTGTTATGATTTGGCGTTGAAAAATATATACAACCCTAAATTGTCACCCTTCTACCGCCAACCCCTTATTTTTAAATAGCGTTTAGCGGCAAGGCAACGTTTGCCGAGTCAGCTATAGATGATGATATAAAATTTTGTGGCTTTTCAATAAATTTATTGATCATACGTGATTTATACAAAATGAATGTATATTTTATTTCTCTATTAAATATCAATTCAAATTGAACTGTAAATGAAAAATAACCGCTATTCACAGATTTCGCAAAATCTGTAAAATCATTGAAAGCTAAAAAATCACGAATAGGCAAGTGATGTAACATAAATTATGTACTATTGTTATAAAATTGTTGTAATACGGATACATGTTTTTGTTAGGCAACTCGTTAATCACGATGACACTCGTAAGTTGCATTGTCCGCGGTCGCCGGCGGAAGCGGTCGCTTCATTGACGGCCGCGAGCGCTCGTCAATGGCGCAACGCGACCAGACGCGAGAAGTGACACGATAAATATAGTCTAATGCGTTCCGTGAACTAACACGCACACTGTTTAAATATTTGTTTTTTTCTTGTCGAGTCGATTTCGGGCACAACATAAAAACGCCTTGCGTAGCTCAGGTGGGAATATTGTATAACTGACCGGTATTTTATGTTTAGCTTCAATTACGTTTCGAGATGTGGAATCGATCGGTTGGCCAGGTTAAATTAGATTTCAACTTAGTTATTGATCATAAGTTTTAATCAAATAAAAATTAAATGACACAGAAAAATTATATTTGTTCGATTATTTCACAAAAATGCTAAAAAACGGGAAATTAAAAGTAACCTCACTAATTAGTGAGGCTTACAATTCCAGTTTTGTGACAATTACCGCTAAATACTGTTTGAATTTGTGCTGTGTGGCTACGGCACTAAAGAATTTAGCCACCCCCTCTCTTCCCGTGGGTGTCGTAAGAGGCGACTAAGGGATAACAAGGTTCCACAACCACCTTGGAACTTAAGAAGCCGACCGATGGCGGGATAACCATCCAACTGCTGGCTTTGAAATACACAGGCTGAAGACGGGCAGCAGCGTCTTCGGTGCGACAAAGCCAGTACTGCGGTCACCAACCCGCCTGCCCAGCGTGGTGACTATGGGCAAAACACATGAGTTCACGTTATTTTTGGCGTCAACTTATGGAGGCCAATGTCCAGCAGTGGACTGTATAGGCTGTAATGATGACTGTTTGAATTTGTTGTATTCCATTATAAAAATGATAAATAAATATTAATTTATTATTGTTTATTTTGCACAATTTTAAATTGAGTTGTACGTCGATAGCCGTAATTGATCTGTGATAAAGATAAAATAATAAAAGTAAAAGAAATATTTTGAATACATAAATATAATATAAATATTTTGATAACACAACTAATTAACCTTTGTTTACTAATAAACCATATCATATCTGATCATAAAACGTGGATAATACATACAAGCATTAAAAAAAAACTTTCATTAGAACAAGACCATTCACGAACCACGATATTCCCACACAATGAGTAAGTTATGCTACAGCAATACGCCCGCCGTCCCACGCCGGTACATCGTGTAGGTATACCACCAGCCCCATACATGGCCCACCGCCTGAATGGCAACGACTCCGCGGTTTCTTAGAGCCGTGTAAAATCTCATTGTGCCGGCGAGGGAAATGGCCCATCAAACAGTTACTGCCCTCGACTCAATTGACTACAAGTCTTAACAAATCATATTACATCGTCTCGCTCCTTAATTCGCTGACTAAGAAACAAAACAGTCAATTTGAAACTATTAATCTATTAGATATTTGCCTATACTTTATATGTATCGCGAGGAATACTGACATAGCTTTTAAAGACATTATTTTAAAGTCAAAAAACGTAAATTTACGTATTAAGAAGTTATAAATCAAACAACTTCATACTTCTACAATGTTAAACACTTCTTCTTTTGTTGCTTGAAAGTGACGTTTTTACATATTTGTGTAAATTTAAAGTCAAGAAAAATTGAAAGTATTTTAAGAAAAACGTTTCTGACCAACCTATTATTTAAAAACAACTTTTTTTATTTCATCACTGCTACAAACACTTGCATGTCCACATTCAAGTCCACATAAAACAAGCCGACCCGTGGCCACTTCGTTGGGCGTTAATTTTGTAAAGCAAATATAAAGTAGTTTCCTTCTCACTCGTATTTCTCCGACTTGATTTACATATATTATTATTTTACACTGAATTTTTTGTTTAATAGCAATAAAATATAGCCCATAATACTCCTGAGTAGTGTAGCTTTCTTTTTCCTGAAATAAAAGAATTTTCCTGATCGGATCAGTATTTGCGAAGATTACCCTCTACAAACAAACAAAGTTAGAAAATTTTCCTCCTTATAGTACTAGTATAGATATCCACTACAGCTAACACCTTAATCCAGAATTGGTGAGAAGTACATATAGAGAGATGTCCTAGAATGATAGTTACTTTAACGAGAGCAAACTTTGGTAACTCACGGCATGTCGTATGCATTCCATGAATAGCACCAGTTGTCGGGCGAGAAGAAAGACTAAGTTTACGAACTCCTCTGCATAATATCGTACGTTGAGCTGACTGAGTGACCTTGATATACTTGCACATCTGTACGATGTACGGGTATTGATGTCAAGCCGCTATGTAGCGTTGCGTGAGTTGGGTTATAAGGTTTTGTAGAACTATGGTAATACGACATGAGATATTATGGTCCAATTGACAGAACACGTAAATCAAATTAAAAGGTTTTATAAGCCGAGCTCGCGTTGTTAAATTATACCAAACTGAATATTAAGATATCTCTTAACAGTGTCTTAATAGTCGTCTTGTTCTACGAGTTTGTCTACGTTCTCGTAGGATCATAAGAAGAATGAATCCTGCATGTTTCGGAAGAAATTCTGAGATAGTGTTATATTTAAGAAAAATGGATTTTAAAGAACTTGTATATAACTCTTTTTTGTGTTTTTTTTTTTATAATTTGATTTTTTTTTATATTATGATTGATTGTTCCGAATCTGATTTGCATGGAGATTTTGGCAATTTCAAGCTATCACCCTTACTACTCATCTTGATGGCTTAAAGAAAGAAAATATACTCACAATTTTAAATGAATTGACTGCAAACAAAACGCTGAACGAAGTTACGCTTAATTCTGAGCGGATGAGGATAGATGGATGAAAAGAGAGATGGATGGACGGTTACGCCTGGAGATCTGGAGATGATGAGAATTGACGGATGGATGATGTCCAGTCTGCTTCAATTCTACTCAAATCTTGATCCGTCTCGAAGTACCAAAATGTTCGTAATTCTGATTGCTTGTATTGTATGCGATTTCAAGATCAATCGATATTAAAACTATTAACGTTTACTTTTGCTTTGAAATAAAAGACGACTCGTATGATAAAGATTTCGTGTATTGTCTGACCAAGTTACAACGAATAATGAGTAAGAAAAAGATGAACGTTACAATTTAAATATTTTGAACAAGAAAAAAAAACGTATGAAGTTAGGCGAGGTCCCCCCGCCCGTCGCCCTCTCATTGGCTGATAAGCGGCAACTTCACATTAGAAGCGCCACTGCCCACTAGATGTCGCTTGAACACAGTCATTTGAGTCACTGACAAAAATTATAACAGTCAGGGACGTCAAACAATCGAATTTATATTTCTAACTCTTCTAATATCTATGAGAACCTCTATAATTCCAGAACAACGTAACAATTCAATTGGAACGAAGTTCCTTACGGCAGGATTGACATTTGGCTGGGCGACCGAACTGAAAAAAAATGTGATACTAAAACCGTAAGAAAAATATATAATGGAAGTGACGTAATATCAGTCACACGACTGTATAATATGACGTTTGTAAAACTAAAATATTACTTTTTTTTAAATTATTTATGTAATTTTATACTGTCGACAAAAATAAATAAAGGCACATGTTTTTTTTTATTTCACTTAATAGTTTGAATTATTATTATTATGATTGTTTTGTTTGATTTATTTTATTTTACGGAATTTTTAATTTTTTAAAATACTAAATTTCCTAAATACTTTTATGCACATAATTATAAACCAGTCCAAATAAAAAAAAACAAGGACTAGAAAATATATATAAAATACAACTTTTTTAAAAAAAATTGTGTTGCTCTATACTATCCGAAGAAACTTCGTTCCTACCTGGTGTCCCATGACACCACATAATTTTTTTACATATATGACACTTCACGTTATCGACTGACGACTCTATCGACACATAATACAATCAAGCCTCTAATCACATGCGTGGGAGACGGTCTGTCTTCACGTGTCGTTGTCGTTATTTAGTTTATATGCAGGAGTCAAGACGTACTCGCGAGCCCTTGGCTTTCATCACACATGGCCACCGTGTTTTGTTTATTTGATATTTAATATTTTGTGATCCGTGTTGCTTTGAAGGTAGTTTTATTTTATAATAACATTCGAAACCGTATTGAAATTAAAAATAGTTCCTCTTTTTCCAAGTAGTAAAATTGTCGTAAATTACGCGAGACCTGAGAAAAATACGGGATGCGGTTTTTTATTTTAACTTTTATAGGCAACTTACTATTTTATGGTGCATTTCCAGATTTTGTAATCGTAGAACGTATCCTAAATATAAAGTTTGAGATAGATGTGTTAGTTGTAACACACATACGTATGTTATAATGTGAATCCATAAAAAAACATCAGACAACTTAGTAAAATTATTGGAAGAAGACATTGTAAATTATCGAGTGGGCTATAATTCTTAACACTATGACCCACGATCTTAAAATATAATGGTAATCACAAGCAAAACCACATGGTTTAGATCGTATATTATTAACTACTTTAATGGCTTAGTCGGAGACAATGCCAAACAGTATGTATGCGTTTAGTTTTCAGCTACTACTGTGCTAGTAAGAACTAACAATACGCAATAAAGAGTTCATTGTTCCACATTTAATTCTAAATTGGGAACTGTGAACTGACACATCTAATCGATATATTGATTGGCGATTACTATTATTGCCAACAAATCGTGACTTGACTGATTAGGGCCTGTCAGAAGGATTACTGGCGCCTTGGACAAAGATTGATACTCCGGAGGGTTGGTTAACACGTTCGAACCGAACACAGTGAATGATAAAAGGAGAACAATGGATTTTTTTTTATTGCACTGTTATTTGGAGCTCAAAATAGTCAAAACCTTAATGTGCATATGCATGAAATATGACCAGATAAATTGTCTAGTTATCTGTTAGTTTTTTTTGGTGATGACTCAAAAATGCCTTTTCTACTTGTATTATAAAGTAAACTTTTAGTTTAGTTTGTGGGAACTCTACTCCACAATCATTCATGGCAATATACTAATTCTAGAACTCGAATAATTCATCAATAAAATCGTCAGAAAATTGAAGGTTAATATTTTAATGTATACTGATGATACCTCTAAGTGATAGCGCCGTGTTATAGAGTGTGTGTAAATTCCACAAAATGGAATAGTGTTGCGAAAGAGTGAAATAAGCCTTCCAACTTGAATAGAAAATAATGTTAATAAATACAAACGGCTTATAACAACGCTATAACTTTAATTTTTGTAATCCAATTAGCGATCGTCTCGCAATCGCCGTGATCTACTCAATATGTAAATGGCGCGATTACGATTGTCACCAATAAGTCGTGACTCGCCTGAGTGAGGCTTGTCCGTGAGCGCGGCGCAGACAGCGGGCCGGCGGCCGTGTAACGTTTTATTTAATTGACTATATGCGCTCCACGAATTTATTTACTAAAAGGCTGATAACCATAGATAGTGAACTCGCTGCTTTTAGTTTTCGAATATCCTTTAACTATCTCGTCAAACAGGGCTAATGAGGAAAAATATATTTTTTACCACAAAAATGACAAACAAGCGTACGGTCCGCCTAATATAATCCGCCTGATGGTAAGCAGATTCCGAGTCTTAGGGATGCCAGCAACAATAAGAGCAATGCCAGCGCGGTGCCGACCTTATTCCCGACCCTTCACAGAAGCTCTGGCTACCTTACCCACCATAGGAAGAGAACGCAACTTGAGAGCAATGTTATTTAGCTGTGATCTTCTATAAGGTTAGCCGGCCTAGAGAAGTACCTTAGTTCCCTAGTCGGAAAATTTTATTTGCAAGATATTCCTCTTGTGACCTAACCTCAATAAGACCTAAAACACATGTTTTTTAAATCGATATCTAAAATTAAATATTGAAACAATCGAACAAAGTACTATATTATTAAATAAATCATGTATGCAAATCGTCTATACAAATAAATAAAATTGGAGTGTCTGTTAGTAATATTAAAATAACAGCTTTTTACTAAATTCATATGGATGTATACACGGTACATATACCAAAATAACATTTTTTACAATTTTTGTCTGTCTATATGTTTGTCTGTTTGTTCCGGTTCATCTGTGAAACGGCTGAACCGATTTCGACGGAACTTTCACTGACCGATAGCTAATGTAGTAAGGAGTAACTTAGGCTACTTTTTTAGATTTTATTTATTTAATAACTGCGAACTGAACGATAACTTTTTTGTTAAACTCCATGCAGATGAAGTAGAGGCACAGTTAGTTAAATATACAATCGCTGTCACTAGTTATGCTAAACATCAAATGATTTAAAAGGTGTGTTGTTTTATTTAGATCTTGAGTCGATTTCAATAAAGTGCAGTAGACAAGGTCATCGTAACAATTAAAATAATTTATTGTTTTAATAAAATTCTGAAGTTGTTTTTCCGGATTACGCGGATATCATTATTTTTTAATATTTCAATGGCAATAAAGATCCGTTCCATATAATTGAAATTATTTTAATTATATTAATTTTAATTGATGAGTAAAATAAAAAAAGGATTGCTAATAGAATGACAGAATACAATACTAAATATGAAAGAAAAACAAAAAGAGATTCTACGTGACATTCGGTGACAATGCGTCAGTGCTATGATCGCAGCAATTTACTAACAATTAAAAAAAAATGTGTTTTTCCTATAATAAAGAGGTGCAACAGTATTTTAGTGGAAAGGTCGCTTATAGTTACACATCGACTCATCTCACTCTGTCAATATCGGAAATGTGCGAGAGACATACTCAGTACTTGTGTGTTAATAAAAAACAGACTATAGTGTTTGATCACCGCTTATAACAAACATGTTGTCTGCGTGATTTTGTTTGTGTACCAAATATGTGTTAAAGCACTTCCGAGCCCTTGACTTATTGTTATCGTACGTATTGCAGTGGGGTCATTGAGCTTTAGCTGTTTTTTTTGCTTGAAGTAATTTCGTTCACATTATAATTTGCCAAATTAAAAGAATATACTTAAGTAAAATATTTATTTTTCTAACATATTTATTAAGATTTTTTTTCCTAGCAGCTTTGAGAGGAAGTCGAGATGTCAAACGCAAAAAGTGACGATGAAATGAAGAAACGAGGCTCTATCTGGCCGCTCGATTCGCATTAACGTCGCTTTCGCTTCCAGTTTCCTTGCATTACTCATTATTATGAGTATATTTTTAACCAACGGTTAACATCACGCAATATTTTCTAATTTAATTATACTTTCTGAATGTTCTCACACGCTTTACTTGCCGGTTAGTTAGCGCCACGTACGTAGCTAACGATAAGTAAAATATTCGTGTATCTCGGACCACTGTTCTCTAAATTAGTCATACAATTAAGATGTGATGAGTGGAATGTAAAACTTAAAAATATAATTTTATTTGCAATACTCTTAAGATATGAGAACTCTACGATTAAGACAATTATCATTAAAACTTGTTCACAAGTTACAAAAAAAAAGATAAATACCTACAGATAAAAAATACAAATAACAATACCTCCTTCATTTAAGTTATTTCAGTCAGTGACTATAAAAACTTCATAATACATGCTTATATGCATAAGTTGAATAATTTCATAATTGATATAATAAATAAATTATTACACAAATGCTAATTATAGCCAATTTCGACATTTAATATGGTCATTATTTTGTAACGGTCATTGTACTCGCGTAGTTTTTTTTACACAGTTCCCTGTAATGCTGATTTAGAAGAAATACAAAAACACATTAAAAAAATAACTGCATTCAAATAGTTCAAAAACACCGTCGAATCGTCACCTTACAAATTTCAATTATTGTTAAAAGTGAACCTACCATCGTGCACCGATTCGGTACGTATATAATATATTCTGAAGAGAGGAATAGGCAATGAATTCCGCAGTTACACTTTAAAAAAATCAACTGTGTTTAAAGACAAAATTGTTAATATATTGCACGAAATACAGCGTCACTAAGTCCACACATCTTTATCATCTGTGAAATCCTGCACCGAATAATAAGCTTTAGCTATTAATTTATCTATAATACAAACTTTAAATTTAATAGTACAATTATTAATTACTTCTGTAAGTTAAATCTTGTGGTAATAGAAATAAAAATATTAAAACCTAAGAGAAAATTCTTCTACATTCATTGTAGCAATGATCACAACTGAAGTGGGGCACAGCAGGAAATTTCCTGCTCAATTTATTATTTGAAGCAGCCCAAGTGGGTTACTCGACCTTCGAGAAGATCACTCATCATCATCATCATCATCATCATCATCATCATCATTACTTCAGCCTATCGCAGTCCACTGCTGGACATAGGCCTCCACAAGTTCGCACCCAAAAATGGCGCGAACTCATGCGTTTTGTCCATAGTTATCACGCTGGGCAGGCGGGTTGGTGACCGCATGGCTGGCTTTGTCGCACCGAAGACGCTGCTGCCCGTCTTCGGCTTGTGTACTTCAAAGCCAGCAGTTGGATGTTTATCCCGCCATCGGTCAGCTTTTTAAGTTCCAATGTGGTTGTGGAGTTGTGTTATCATCCAAGGGAAGAGCGTGGCTGGCTATATTCTTTACTGCAGTAGCCACACAGCAGCCAGAAGATCACGGCTAAATAATACTGATTTCAAGGAGTGTTGTGTTCCTGTTGTGATTAAGAGAACCGGGGCTCCTGGGGGGAATTAAGGGTTCCGCGACGTGCTTGGAATGCTTCTGGTGTTGCAGACATCTATAAGTTACAGTAATCGTTTATAACCAGGTGAGCCGTACGCTTATTTACCGACCTAGTTATATATATAAAAGTGCTCTTCTTAGATTGCGTAACTGTTTGCCCATTCGTACTAAATCAAGTAAGTACAGTCTTTCTTATTAGTGCAATTTCTATCTGGTCCTATTATAGAGCTACGTAAAAAGTATGAGCGTCTTAAATATCTATATATCTTTTATATAATCTATATTTATCTGATATTCGCGAAGATGAAGTTTTCAAATACGTAAATAGTTTAAGAGTCAACATGTTTACTCCGTCCCTGCTTCTATTTTTAGGTTATTGTATTTTCTTAGGTTTACTATCTTACGGTTTCATTAAATTCATTTATTCGTTAAATATTTCTCCTTATTCGGCACGGTTATAAGTGTGCATCTTATTGTTATCTAAAAAACATTCTTTACATGTAAGATTTTTTGGCCTACTATAAAAATAATCTTAAAAAAATATGTGGTGCAATAGTAACGATGCTATAATATGTTGGTATACGCAGTAATATTCTAAAACACATAACTTCTTTATGTAATTATATTTCGTTATGTATTTAAATAATCGCAATAGTATATTACAAAATCAGTTACTAGTTAAAGATTCAGTATTGCTAATTAAAGCAATGGACTTGTAAGGGTAGTTAGGAGGAGATTGAAGGGCGATAGCGGAGATGTTAGGTGTCATCTCGACTGATAATAAATACATTTAATAAGTTAAGAACATTTGTGATTCGCATTTAATAAATCGGTTGCCATCAAAGGAATTTTCTCGACGGCGCCCGTTAGTTGGTGTTTATGATCAGATTATGTCACCTCGAGGTGTGTATCGCGTCGATTAATGAGATAACGAGGCAGCTTTATTCGCTTCTAATAATAAGGGCTCACGGCTAAGGCGTTATAAGCAATGACTCTAAATTTATGATCTTGTACAATTGCTGACAATATGGTCTGAAAACAAATGTGTAAGATATAACTTATTGTGCAATTAAGTTTAAGTAACTGTATTACATATAAAATTATTTATTGTAATGTATGTAAATGATATCGCACATCTGGAATAATTAAACATTTATCAACTCGTTGAGTTTTATTGTAACGCTCATTAAAAAAATAACAAAAAACTGAACTTTCTCTTTGTTTTTTCTAAATTTTTACACGTCTCTAAGTACATAAAAACTTAAATCGTAGTGACTGGCGTAACAGTGGCTATCACGATTTGTCTATTACTGTCATTAAAAAAACTTGAATCGATTATATAGTTAACATAAAAACAACTTCCTCGAAGCTTATGTGCTCGGAAGCGAGAAGACGCCTCGCGCCGACAGTGAATTAAAACAATTTGCATAAACAAGATCGTCCGCGGCACTTGGCGCGTGCGCGTGAAAGTCCGCTATCAAATTAGACGCAGACGCAGGCGGAAAGCGGAACCGTTGCGTCACTGACCATCTGCCATTAGCTGTGGGTCACTCGGACTCGGATTTACTTTTTCCCGGTAACAAACAAGACAGACAATACACGTGGCGCGACCTTTCATTGTTGCTGCTGTAAGATCTTCATTCAAGTATTGTGTATGATTGGATGATTCGACTTAGTACTCACATTGTTTTTTTTTTACGATTTGAATTAATTAGCCATTTTCTTTGGATAATTTACAATTTAATCAAGTCGGTTTAAATAAAAAGAATAAAATTACAATTAAATTCGCTTACTTTTCTTTTATAATTGTAGCTTTTTTTAAAACAGACACTTGTTACGAATTAAAGTAACGGTGACACCTGGCCGACTATGGTAGGTGCTGTGTGGTGAGTGATGAGTGGTGAGTCACAGTGGCAGCGAAGTAGGCGCTTATCAATAGGCAAATGAGCGAAGTAATTCAACGCGAGCTCGTGCATTGATCTCTAAACGGACCTCGTTACTTAGGGCTAACACTTTATCTTTTATTAATCCTCGTTACGATAAAAAAATTAAGTTTTAAGAAATGTAAACATTTAGCAATCCCTAAATCTTAACTGTTTTGGTGGTAAATGAAACAATATACTTACAAAGCTTATATCAAAATACTTTGTATACCTATATGATTTCGTATACCTACTACTACTACTACTCTGTCATCAGAATTGTTGTAGTCGAATAAACATACATATGTAATAGTACTAGTATTGTCTAGATGTTTTTACAATAAATTTTAACAATTTTTTTTCTTAGAAAAAATCTTTGCGCTCCCCATATTATAACATCCCTGACCTTAATCACAAAAACTTTAATTCAACGAAACTTTCCGAGCTACGAGTGCTGCTGTTTCTTTGGATATTAGAGCTGCTGCAATTTTCAGATACTTCTTTGAAAAATGAAAAAAAAAATCGTAAATTTATAACCTCCAGCCCTGAGTATTAGGTAGCAATGATACCAAAAATGGCATCGACCATTCCGACGAGCCAGATTATCAGATAGCTTATTATTCAGTGCGCGCGTAGAAAGCGACCGACCACTCGCCACTCTCGACCCTGTCCCGTCGCTTTAAGCCACACTCCTCTTTCCGCACCGATCCATTTCGGTGCGAGATTACGCTAGGTTAGTTATATAAAGGAGTCCTTATAAGCACTGAATAAATTGTCGAGCTCCAAAGACATTAAACTCTTTCATACTAAACAAGGTGCTGTTCCTACTGCATAGAAATCATACTCTCTGATCACTATCTTAGTAATTCATAATTGTGTTTGCTCGCAAACGAAAGAAAAACCGACTTCACTTTACTTCGACAAATTATACAACGTAGTGGTAAGATTATATAACGTGGTAGTCGAATAAATAGTCAATTAAACATGCATTATTGTGCGTTATCTCGATCAAACTTAAATGGGAACACATAAAAATCACTAGTTTTTGATAAAAAAGAAAAATTATAAAAATCCGTACACCCAGTTCCTCCTTTTTGGAGTTAGTACAGTTAAAAATGTCGTCATAAATGTCATGTAATGTCATGTCAAATAAATATTCTTAGATTTCTATCGTAAAGACATCACAATTGTTCGCAATCGCAATCTTGACGTCCTTGCAAACGTTTTGTAGTCAATGTACGATTACATACGATGCGTTAATTTACATTTTAATCATTGAACGATAAAATACAATTACATTTTGCAACTGAATCAACTATAATCGATATGAATTAAAATATTTCACACTACAGGAAACAAGGAAAGTTAGTACAGTTACCACACTAAACGAGCCTTCACAAGCTTTTCAAACACAGTCGGTTTCTTTAGATGTATGTATGTAGGCGATGGTAATATCAATGGTGACAACGGAATAAGAAATAACTATATCTGGGTAGTGTTATGCGTTAGTGTTCACATCACGTGTGTTCTAATGATGCCAGTGGGGCTGAGGAGCTGCTATGGGAGACAAACAGACACATGCGAAACACACACACACAGAGACAGCTGCTACTGACTAGTGGAACAGTAATAAAACTTTTGAGTAAGCTAAACCCAGCGTGGTGACTATGGGCAACACACATGAGTTCGTGCATTTTTGACGCGAACTTGTGGAGGCCTTATATTTCCAGTAATGGACTGCAATAGGCTGGAATGAATGAATGAATGTAAGCTTAGACAGTTTGAGGTAAATGTTAGAAATATACTTATCCCGTCATGGGGTATACGATGAATAATTAGTGAATAAATGACGACGAGGATGAAATTTAAAAAAAAAAAAACAAAAAAACCAATGCACAAACAAATGGTGCTTTGTTATAGGAATTATATAATATCGTGGTAATATTTATTTAATAGGCAGTATTAATTTTACGAACTTCATTTCCATAACTAAATTAGTGACCGCCGCGAAATCAATAAAAACTTTCCAACTTTCAAAGTCATTATCAATTATATTTGCATACATTAATGCACTCATGCTATTTTAAACAAATCATGAATAAATATTTACTTAATAGATTATTATGCTGATAAAACCCGTTTTGTAACTTTTACGTATAAAAAACTACTAACCCATTGTTTTTATTAAGACATTTCAAAGCATTTTCAATAAATATTTTGAATAACATGTTTATTACGTGTATTTTACTAGCTACGGCCCGCGGCTTGTACCGCGTCAATTTGATAAAAGAAAAGGTACTAAATACTATATAGCCTACAATCTTCCTCGGGAAATGAACTAACTATAATAAAAATAATATTTCAATTCAAAACAGCAGTTCCTAAGATTTGCGCTATAAACAAACAAACTTTTCAGCTCTATAATATTAGTATAGATATAATTTATGATGGCAGCTTTTGTGGATCTTCTGTTTAGCGCATTGATATTGTTAAAGCGAAAGTTTATGCGGATCTCAAAAATGTAACCTATACATTGAATATTTTTATTATATAAGGTACTCTGTAAATTCTGTAATAGATAATAAACACAACAAAAAGTGTAATTTCTTAAACTTTTTATTGAAATCTGCCTGCATCACACCTCTTCCACATATCTGAATGCGTAATCCTCATACACGAGTACGAGTATTCTTATTTTGTTACGCAGAACATTTTTAAAGGTCTAAATACTAAAAAAAGTACATTTTCGACACTAATTTATTTCAATTAAACACCCGTTTAAGAATAATACAAGAGAATAAAGCTTATGGTAAATTAGGTACAATTAGATACAAATAAGAAAGATATGTGGTTTCCGTAACTCACCAAAAGTCAAAGCGTAGAGCGCATTCTTCGTGCAAATAAAAACTGTAAAAATAAAAGAAAAAAATCAATTAAAATCTTAATACAGATTAAACTCATGCAGAATCATTTAAACAATAAAATTAATTAGAATATTTACGTAACATGTAATGTTAAGTTAGGTTAATGCAGTTCATTTATTGTGTCATTTAAAAGGTTGAAAGTATTTTAAAATAGTTTTTATTTCATATTTAAGATATCAATAGAAATAAAGTCAATTACTTTGAAGAAAATCGCATTAAGGAAAATAATGTTTACAAGAATAATAAAGACTGAAGTCTTCTTAGTAACTCTAATTTCTCTAGTATATTTTCATTGTGTATGTACCTAACAAAATAAGGTACAAGCATAAACTGATTTCACAAACTGATACAATATTACGTAATACATAAAGTGCATTATGTTCTTCTGAAAAGAAAACTTCATTTCCTTCCATTCAATCTTCATTTCTTTCCAGCAAGGATACTCGATATCTCCGAAGAAAAATATACAACAATATCAAATAATAGCCGCATGATTGAATAAGCCATTTACACTTATTATATATTTTTCAAATTAATTCTTACGACAAATTATGACAAGAACTTTATACAAACTGTATCAAAACTGTAGTAAGTAAAATCAGCGATAGCTGGGACTGATATCTTTAGCAGTTTAGCTTATCGCTCGTTAGCTGGTCGCCCAGCTAACGAGCGGTGATAGTTCATTACGAGCCCTCTAATGTACGTTCACGAAAGTGTCAACTCGTTTAATATTATTGACAATAATAATGTATATTACAGAAACCTGTAAATAGTCATATGGTAATGACTCGTAAAAGTAAACAGAAAAGCCTAATTAGCATCTAAGTTCATCGTAAGCAACGAAAGTGAAAACTCCATAAACACGACATCGGAGTGACCCCGGCTATTTCCCATCCATGATAAATTATGCATGTTGCACTCTGGTCCGGTTCGTGGTCCGTGGCCCGCGACAAGTCGGGACTTTTGTGCATTATTCAATACGTGCCATTTTGTGGACCTACGTATTCTGTTATTCATTTCTTGACTTGAGTTTGGTATTATTTATTTAATACATTTATTTAAACAGTATTTTAAGACTTATACTAATAGTATTTTAAGACTTATACTCGCTTATTGTTTAGAAAATTATTAGTTTTCAAGAGTTAAAAATAATAAAGATTATGTTATAACTATAAGTTTGTAAATAATGTTAATTACTTAAAACATTATTATAATTCATGAATTTCACCTCAATAATTATGCTGTTTGGTAAACAATGACAACGTAACAGTTGCAGCATGTTACATAGTTAGCTTAGCTTACAAAATTTATATAATATACTTAAAACCGCGTGGCCAAGTGGACAGAACACGTGGATATATAACTCTACAGACATGCGCAGGTACAAATTAGGAATAGTAATGTTAACTTTTTATTAACAAGTGCTACATTTATTTCTAAAATTGACTAGATAGGTTCTCGGTTATTAAGAAATCAACGCGGAGAACTAATGTAAAATAATAGAACTCCAAAGCGGTTGATTTATACCAGAGAACATGGTCCACAATAAGACGTTATGCGACTGTTACAGAACACTCTAACACAAGAAAGCTGTAATATAGTTCCAGTTATCTTAATTATGCAAGGTCTTTTATCATCTGGTTTCAAACGATTACATGTTTCGATGCAGGAAGATCAAGGAGAAAGCAGCGTGAGTCACTTATTCTAGAGATATCAGCCTCTTAACAGGTCAAACGACTCAGACTTTTACAGTGATAAAAAATTATCATTTTATCATGGATTTAATGATATAGATTTATTTAATTTGTTTATTTACTTCGATTCGCGATAGCGATAAAAACAAGTTTGTTATAAAGTTTTTAACCGATTTAAAAAAATATAGGAGTTTCTTAATTCGATTGTAATTTTTTTTCTCGTGTTTGTTACCTCAGAACTTTTGACTGGGTAGACCGATTTCGATGATTTTATTTTGACTGAAAGGTGGTGCATGTCATATGATCGCATTTAAATTTGACCTGACAAGTACTTTTTGAGCTATCGCTAATAATGCGTCTTCACTTGACTATTTTTTCGTCGACTTACGTTGAATTATTGGTCCATGTAGTTGAAGTCGGTTTTTTTTTTTCGTTCGAAAGTAAACATAATTATTATTTCAAAGATGTTAGATATGAAATATAAAATGGTATTTTCTAATTATATTTTATTAACTAACTAGCTTCTGCCTGTGACTTCGTCTGCGTGGACTAGGAACAATGTTGTCATACATGATTTTTGCGAAACGGCGGCGCACGCAGCGGAAGCTCTCGAAAGGAAAAAAGCCCGATTTTGAAACATTATTCATTGGTGGTCCGCTTCTATTGATCCTAGCGTGATGATATATAGCCTACATGTAGCCTTCCTCGATAGATATCCTATCTAACAAACAAACTCTTCAGCTTTATAGTATTAGTATAGATAGTTAAATAAGATACTAATATAACATAATTTGGTTTTATAATGTGTGGCATATAATTAGGCTAAGAACTAAAGACTAAGAAGATCGTTTGTTCCAGGTTTAATTATTTTTTAATTACATTTATATTATTTAATCGGCTACTTATTTTTATATTTTTTAATATTCGTACTTATTCGTTTTAATATTGTCACTCAGTAAGTATAAAGAAAATAAAATAAAATAATTAATTTATTAACAAGCAATTTGCCGCATATATCTGAGTATGTTTATCGCTCGTAGTGTGTCGAAGTACAACATCAACGCGCATAAAATATCGTATATAATTCGCTACGTAATTAGTTGAAGTTACTTAAAGAACCTCTTCAATTAGAATTGTAAAGTCGTGAAGTGTGAGATATTGACAAACGACAAGCTGTTGCAACTCAAGCTGTAATGGAAGCCCTAATTTTTGTTAAAATTCGCAACGCCTTGCAGTCTACAATTATATCGTAACCCGCATTTAGTAGTCGCTTACAAACGAAGCAACGCTCTGTAATTACCTTCCACCGCTCACCCAAGCTTGGTTCATTAGCTACCGATGCTGACATAGGTTCTGCTGTATAAATATGTATTCCACAGCAATTAATTATCTTGCTGCACTTCAATGGATGCTAAGAGATGAATGAGCTAACAAGGTGTATCAAGACACGTACTATTTTGTTTCGCAATCTCAAAATGATACACAACGTTGTTAGTGCTTATTTCAATGGCCCTAAAAAGGTGTTTAGGGTACATCAAAGAAATAAGTCATGACTCCCTAGGTCGCTGGCATCAAAATCGATAAGGATGAAGACTACAAAAACAATTTTTACGCAGCCTCTTGTCTGTAAACGGAAAATGAATAGAAAAGTCAAATATTTTTCCACAGAACTTGTTGAATTAACTCACATTTTTACACTAATTTCTTCGAGTCTATTCTTGTACAAAATATATATTTGAAAGCCGTATGTAGTATGGGAGTGTAAGTTATATTTGGACGACTCTTCCACCCCAGTCGTTAAGGGTTGGCACTTGTCAAAGGAAGTGCTATAATAAGTGCCAAGTACTCTTACAAATGTGAAGTATGTGCACACTTAAAACAACCCTCATATTACATATATATTAATACAGCGTCTACTAAAAAGTTCATATTTATTGCTTAAAAAAATAACATGACCAATGACCATTATTTTATTTTAAGTTTGTGGAGTAGCTCAGACAAAATTTTTATAATATTCAGATTAATAAAAATTGTACTAAAATGAATTAGTCTTCAATTGTTGTACGTATGGTCGTTATGGTTTACACGCACGTACATATGTGTACTGTAACTGTACGGCTCGACTTCTTTCCCAGCCAGCGCAAATGAATTTAAATAAAACGTTACGATCGCACCAGTTTCTCATTGTTCATTGTGCCGTTTTGTTATTTACTAGTTCAGCGACTAACAAATATTTAAATATTCTGTTTACGTAAACGAATTATTTTCTCCACGCGCCAGTAACGTTGTATAGTATAAATTTAACGCCGGCGAATCAAACTCCAATAAAATGGTTACAAAACCAATACTTCTTATACATCTGGTCGAATGGTTGCGATAATTTCAGATGAAATAGAAATTTTCTGTCCAAAAAATTAATTTCATGCTCTCTGCGCGTGACCATTTTTTTAGTTGTGCAAACGTGGAGAAATTTTGGCAAAAGTTTTTGTGTACATTTAAATATTTACCTATAGACCTAAATTTTATTTTCCAAATGTAAGGCTTTTTTTGACATTTGTTAAAGGTTTCTCGGCCAGGAACTT
This sequence comes from Melitaea cinxia, assembly GCF_905220565.1. Classification (NCBI taxonomy): domain Eukaryota; kingdom Metazoa; phylum Arthropoda; class Insecta; order Lepidoptera; family Nymphalidae; genus Melitaea; species Melitaea cinxia. Next base: position 333,051 of record NC_059412.1, on the reverse strand, counting down.
TAAATAAAAATAATGAATGACAATAATTATCAGCGCAATAGAACTACCAACATAATAATTGACAACATAATTAACAACTTTAATCCATAACATCTTCAAGAAAATAACGCTTCACTACTTAAAAGTCAACCTGAGTATAACCCACGTTTGTAACTTGTGTAATGAAAAAAAGGGTCATCTGAAGAATGTAATACTTTTATGCTACAACCCTTCGCCGTTGAGGGTACCTACTTAGATCTGTAACCTTAATAAAATGTTAGTCCACTTCGGATGTGTAGAACTTCGTAATCAAAAATTTTACGGGAACTTTACCTCAATCTCTTGTAATATATCACACATTTACATTTCACGAGGCCAAGTGCTAAGTATTCAACTCTAAAAGGCGCAGGCTGATGATAAAACTGTACAATGTTTTATTCATCGGCAGTTAAATAAGTAGGCTTCACTTGATGGTCATTTCGATGACGGTTATTTAACACTTTACAAGTACATAAGTAGGAGATCATTATCCTCGTATTATGCTTCATCTTTCTATTATACTGCGTGTAATTAAATTATAACTTGATAGAATAAAATTTTTATATTTAAACTACTTCGCATCATCAAAACTATAATTATTTTTCATGGAAATTTTTTAAAGATATTCTCGGTTTATTCTGTACAAGAAGCAAAGGATTATATTTAAATTAATTTATTAAAATCATGGAAATATTTTGATGGGATATATTGACACCGAGTTGGCGCAACGGTTACAGCCATGGATTGTACCTGTTGCGCTGGCGGTTGCGGGTTCGATCCCCGCACATGACAAACATTTGTATTGGCCATACAGGTGTTTGCCGTGGTCTGGGTGTTTGTGCAGTCCTTGTGGGGTCTCCCCACCGTGCCTCGGAGAGCACGTTAAGCCGTCGGTCCCGGTTGTTATCATGTACACCTGATAGCGATCGTTACTCATAGTAGGGAATATATCCACCAACCCGCACTGGAGCAGTGTGGTGGATTAAGCTCTAATCCTTCTCCTATATGGGGAAAGAGGCCTATTCCCAGTAGTGGGATATAACAGGCTGAAGCGTATGGTAATATTATAACATAACGTTTTTTTAAGCAAACTGTTTTTTACTTTTAGTACTATTTTTAATAACTTAAGGAAAAAAGTGGAGAAGACGTTTTCTTGACGTAGTGTTCATTGAAAACGTATGTTTATTTATTTTTATTAGTATTCAAAAGGGAAAATAAATGTTGACACAGTTACATAAATCAATATTGAAGTTGACACAACCATCTAGACAAGTAGACAAGCTCCGTTCTCGGTACTATGACAACACTGTCAAGTTTAGAGCCGGCGCGAGCACGCTCTCGGCTCGAAAGAGCGTGTTTACGCGAATAATGCGATGCGCTCTACTTCCTATAGAGTGGTCAAATATTAGCGTTGATTATGATACTAACGACGGTAAACTGTCTTGATATACGAGATGTTCTTTTAGTTGATTGTGACTTAATATGTTATTTGTTATGGTTACAATTTCTTTACCAATTTTCCTTATTTCCTTCCTATTCATATTAACCTTTGTAGAAGTATTAAAAATTACAAATTTTTATGTTTAATAAGTCTCCTATAACTACAATAATTATATTTATTACAATCTTAAAATTAAACATTTAAATCTGTAAACCTGAAATTATTATTTGAAAAAAAAATTAACAACAATGACTGTCAATAATAAATATAATGAGCAACGAATCGTTATAGCTTAAGTGCTTACAACAATTATCACGATGCAAATGAATAAATCCGGCTATTAACGTATATTATCTCACGGAGGCGAGACCGGCGCCACTTCCCTTCGTAACAACAAGCGTAGCCGTGACTTGATACCAACTCACATTCCATGTCGTGAGCGAGTGGCCTGCAGCGCCGTGACGTATTCTTTTATTGCTCTATCTGAAGTCATTGATCTATATTTTGTAACAGATATTAGATATACAGTACCTATTTAAATTCACGACATTATTTTCATATACTACTGCTTTACATGCGCAGCTTTGCCCGCATGGATTATACCAATTTTTTTTTCACCTGAAGGTAAGCGATTACTGTAGCTTACTCACCAACAGGACACTGCTTAAAAGCATTATTTAGCTGTGATCATCGTATGGTCGAGCTGCTCCTTTTTTTCCATTTTTTGAGCAGGAAATTTCCTGTGCCTTATCTCAGATGTTTAACTTTGATTTTGGCAGCTTCGTTTTCTCCCATTAAAGTATAGCCAATTTCACTTATATCGCGATAACTAACGCTATTTTATATATTTATCAATCCATACATACGTGCTTACAGAGCCTTGAAATTACACAAAAAAAATTCTTTCGTCAAAATTAGAATAAAATAACAAATAGGAAAATTGAGTTTTCCATTACAAATAAACAAAAAATCAATCTTACTTCTTTATAATGTCAATATTAGTTATAGAAATAAAAATTCATTTACTCTGTACAGAAGGCCTTATGTTTGATCGTACGTTTCGTCTTTGAAATCACAAAAATAACTGATAGCAATAATTTCATCGATTTATTACGACGTATACACTATTAAGTAATATTACTTATAATAATTATTTATTAACAGTTAAAGTGAACATTAAATTTTATGAATTATCTTATTAAGATTAAAATAATTACTCGATACAAGATAACTCATTATTGTAATAATTTAATAAGTAGGTATATCCAGTGTTAAATGCTATGCGCCTGCGCGTATTTTATATTATCTACCAACTAGTAATGACACTGTTTACAAACCTCATTGTATTTCCGATGGTTGAAAGTAAGAGTGACTGTTCTCCAGCAGAGCTGCGATGGCGGAGAGCCATGCGGAACATTAGCTAACGCTGATTTAACATCTCATTGCACCCGGTCGCAAGGTCGATCTCTTTCGGTATAAAGAAATCTTCATTAAAAATCTTTTAAATTGTAGATACTCTAATTGTAGCATACGCTTCATTATTGAGTTTAATATACTTAATACGAGATGATTAAAGTAGGGTAAAATACCAGTTTACTTCGTGGATGGAAACTGTAACTTTTTTAACGCAGATTTAAAGCTGGGTTACAATTTGGAAGTAGTACTTCGATTTACCATAAATCGATAATTATATTAGGAGTGTTAAATAATACTGTATAATATTTGTTATCAGGTTTCAATATCTTAATATATAAAGCAAAGAATTCGCATTTTAATTGTAAGTACGTATGTGATATCGAAATACTTAGAAATATAATTAATGGCCTTAATAGCAAATGTAATTATCGCTGCGCGTGCGACGACTTCGTAAACTATTTCAGCGAAGGCAAAGCCCGCGCTTTCACACGAACACAGTCTTTTAATATCGACTTGTTTTATCTTCTGTAAAAATATAGACAGATGACAATACTTTTTCGCATTTTTTATTGAAAAAAATATTTTTGGATCTGTTTTTTTCTGAGTTCTGTCAATCTTGGAAAGTTCTGGACCATTTTAGTATTCATTTATTTGTTTTAAACCGTACACTTTTAAAAATCGAAACCCATTTTAAAAAATCCTAATTAAATTCGATTTAATTGAACGAATGGAGCAATTAATATCCAAGTGTCAAGGGTTGTCATGTTTATTAGAACAAATTTGTACCGTTTAATTATCCTTGACTCGAAACCGTTGCACTCTTCAAGCATTAATAATAATCGCTTGATTGCTTTATATTAGTATAACTAATAAAGTACTGTTAAAAAAAAAGATTTTTAATTTTTTATCTGTTTTTAATAAGCCTTTGTTCTGTTTCTAATTTATAATTGCTTATAACATAAACAAGATCTAATCGTACTGTGGTACTAGTATAAAGTTGTACTATAAAGCTTTTATTATTTATGTGTACCAGTTAAATAAATGTTTAATTTTATAACAGTGAGTTCGTTATTAAACAATTTCAGTAACAAGAAACGACATTTATTCGATGTGTTCGAAACAGTCGTAAAGTATAAACCATTGTTATATATGGGCTTCAGTTTTCAGTTCGTGATCTTACGATCAACATCGGTTAACCTTGAGTTACGCAGCTGAACGACACACAAACACACAATTCATAAAGTCACACACACACGCGTAGTACGTAACAAACTACAATAAAACGAAATATTATTTGTTGCACGTTGAGCTGACTTTACGTTTCTGTATTATATCTTAATATAGGACAACGTAATGTGAAGAAGTAATGAAGAATATTATTTAGGATTTGGCTAAAGACGAATCTTTAACGATTATTAGATATGAAGAATGATGATGATGACGATGATGATGACAAATATACAATGCAATCTGATCTTTATTACAGTGTCGTTGTTTCGTTAGTCCACTAAATTACAATAAATAACTTTAATTTATATTAATTTATGAGTTTCTTAGCTATCAATCGCTTACAATTTGCGTGAAATAAATAAATAAATATCTACAATATACAAACACGGTCGTCTATTCCCGAAGAAAGCAACTTAATGCTTGTGTAATAGGCAACAGCCGAGTGGTATAGCTACATATATTTTTTCGATAAACATACATATAAATAATAAATATGTAAATAAATACATACATCATACCCAAACTCGGGGTGTGAATCGAACCCATAACCCCCGGAGCAGAAAGCAGTGTCGTTACAAACTGCACCAACGCACTAGTCGAATATCAAAGAATACCTCCTCATACTTTTACTGTAGAAAATAAAAGTATTATTTAAATATTCCAAACAGCAATAATACTAATTTGATTATCATAAAAAAATTGAAACATCACTAAAGCATCGTAGTTTCGAGCTCACAGATTGAGTTAGGTATCAGAGCAAAGAAAGTGAACCGTTATTTAAGATAAGGCGCACTCTAAAGTCAAGTGTAGCGCTAGGGTGGAGCAGCCAGCAGGCATGCAAATTTATTGAATATATTTAAGATCCGGGATTTATTTTATTTATACAGCCCACACACATAGCTGCTACGAGAGTCTTAGGTTTGAGTTATGTTCTTAAAGGTCGAACTAAAACATTTAGTAAAATACTTATTGCATAGTACTGAAGTGTTTGTTTGTTTTAAACGTGCTATTTTCATTTAACTGGGGTAGGGCACAGCAGGAAATTTCCTGCTCAAAACTTGAAGCAGCTTAACTGGAGTACCTCGACCTTACAGAAAGCCACGGCTAAATAATACTGTTTTCAAGCAGTGTTGTGTTACTGATGGTGAGTAAGGTGACCAGAGCTCCTGGGGGAGATTGGATCGGCAACGCGCTTGCGATACTTCTGGTGTTACAGACGTCTTTAGGTTACGGTAATCGCTTACTATCAGGTGTGTCGTACGCTTGTTTGCCGACCTATTATTCTCTTATTCGGCTCTAACGCCAAAACTGAACATTTACAATCTTTAATAGACTATTAAAGAATATTTCGCTGTGGGTCTTCCCACGGTGCCGCGCAATACGCGTAAAGCCAGATAATAATATAGAAATAATAACACGATAAAGAAATCTATTAGAAATAAATAATTTAACAAATAAGAATGAAATTGAATTATTATTTCAGTCGTTATTATTTTCATTCAGTGTCTAAGTAGGTTAGTGATTGTTGAAGATATTACTGTCACGCGTGCATTGTGTCAGCGATATGAATGTGAGTAATGGACGTTGTCGAAACAAACATGGAAATTTAATTACTTGAATTTATGTAAACGAATAAATGTAGTGTTATTAATGCATTAACTAGTCGAGCTGGAAAAAGTCGTCCAGATCTAGAAAGAAGAATTCTTCCATTTTTCTTATCTTTTCCAATTTTTTTTCTCTGATTATATTATATCTCATTACAGCATTGTATCTTTATACACTTTTATAAATACGAGGTACACTGAATCATAGTAAAATTACGAAATCTACATTTACAGTATTAGGGAAATAGATTAATGACATCTTAACTTTAATATTTGTGTAATAGATATGCTTATTATAATTATTAAGACTTATAACCTAATAAAGTATAAACGTTTTGTGATATTGCTAAAGTATTAAGATGACTCGTGCGGGCGCCGGCGCTGACGCGGGGAAAATCAGTTTTCTTCCATAACGAGAGCAGCCTTATCTCAACACAAATATTGTTCTAGCTGTACCGTCGTTTGTTCACTACGTTTGACGTAATGTTTACTTTAGAAGATATAACTCATTCTAATTAATATATTACGCGAAAACTGTGTGTGATACGAGGGGAATGTTTTTGACAGCAAATATGCTTTCCTAGTTTAAAATACTCCGATTAAACCTCGTTTGGATTATTAATTTCCGTACCTCTTATACTACACATATTAAGCTTACACGACATGACCAACATACTTTAAGTAGTTAACTAGGCAAACTAGTAAACAAGCAGACAACTTCGAGTGATCAATTACATAAATAAAATAGCTCCAACTTTGTTTTATATATAAATAGATACATATAAATATCGTTAATTAAAATCATTGCTCGACTAAAAACAGTAACCATCAATAAAGACAACACAACAAAATAAATTCTAACCTCACCTTATCGACAGACATAATGCTTCGTAGATGCACTTAACTGTATATCCGACACATGGGCTATCGTTAAAACTTCAAACACAAATCACGGAGTCTATTTGTGGTCCTCTCCCGAGAGCGCTCTGCGAGTAAAGGACGCTGGTTTGTAACCGAACGTCACCGGCTCCGGACAATATGCAAAACACTACGAAACCCACGATTTATGTACAATTGTTTGTTGATATTCATTTTGAACATTATGTAGTTATATTACTACAACATCTAAGGAAATTTCGTTTACATTGTTTCTAAGCAACATTATACTCATTGTCGGTAAGCGATTACTACCAGGACACTAGCAATATTAAGAAGTTACACAAATAATCCGCCTCTTAAATCTGTAATCGAATGCTTATTCACCCAAATTTGCCGTAATGTTACATATATTCATCACAAATGTCATTGTAACTAAACTAGTTACATTTATTTCCTAATTGACAGCTTTCACGATCACACGGGGTTAATAACCTCTGAACGAAAAATACTCTAACTCACACACCAGCGTTTGAATTACATCTATAAACGTAAAAAATTGATTAAGTGTTAAGAGTTTATCAAATAATATGTAATAACTGGTATGAAAGTATGAATCATGCGGCAGAAGGCATCTGCAACGGACAGTAGGGCGCGCGGTATCGCTTAGGCGGCGACGCGGCGCGTACTCAACTACTCACTAGTCGCTAGCCGGCTACGTCGGAGTAGCGCACGGCGCGGGAAAGTGGACGGCATGCAGCAGTATAGCGCCAGCGAAGGTCAAGTTCAGTAGAATCGCGGGTTCCCGGCTCACTCTCACTTCCCGAAGTATGAGAACACCGTGGAAAACAATGATTATTATATATGATATATGGGAAACTGTGTCAACCACTTAACTAGGTATATTTTGTAGAGATATTTCATCTCTTGTTTGCCGTTCAACTTTAAGAGTATTGAACCTATCAAATTTATTTTTTCATCTTTGAAAATATATTTTATACAGAAATATATAGGTTATAGTGTATAGCCATAGATTATGAAACATCGTGCTGCAACTCCGCCTAAGAAATCTTAAGAGACGTCAAGTACTAATATGCGTCAGAATTGAACATAAGCAATAAGCAACAGTGGGCCCACGTGACTTTACTTAAGCAAAACCTATATACATATTATAAATATATTAATTTGTCTAGCTAGCGTAAAGCAGTTTTACTTCAAAAAACGAGTGTGCTTAAGACCACAGGATTGAAGTAATACTTTCTATCTTCATTAACTTATATCTCGCAACTTACGTTCGCCTCACCCAATAACACTTTTCGTAACGCTCTTGTCACGCATTCACCAGCTGACTCCCCAAGTCAAGCGTGTGTAAAAAAGTTTTACTTTTAAAAAAATGAACGTTGAAAAGTCAATATTAATAAGACGTACACTTTTACTAAGACTTTCAATTTGATTTGACAAAGAAATAAAACTTTAAGCATTAGTATCAGTAAAGAAAAAAAAAACTGCGTACGTATTGCATAAAACCTCCCCAGCATCCGCAGCACATGAATCAATTCGAAGCTAACTCTCCCTCTCACCCCTTCGAAACTTTCTACGCTGCGGAGAGGGAGGGCAGACACGTTGCGCGCAAGTCTCCGAGCAGGAGGCAGCGAGCTCAGACGACTACAGACGAAACAATCAATAACACTAAAAACAACGTGTGAAAGTACCCTAATTGAATTATTTAATGAACGACGCGTTGAAAAGATCGGGATATATAAATTAAACACTCAGAGAACTCCTTTGATGTTACGTCTAAAATAGAACAACACATGACATAAATGTTACTAGTGGATAAGTTATTGGCAACTCTTTTTAAAAGAAAACTTTTCGGAATGTTAATAGTCTTTCAAGAGGTCTCAAATCAAAATGTCTTTATATAGGTATATAAAAAAAAAAATTGTTAACTACAAAGCTGTTTTGACACGAAAACAGCAATAAAATGTATTTGAAATTCGATTGTCTTAATTTGCCAAACATATCGTAACCTGTGACGCGCGAAAATTAACAATTTACTTTTTTTGTAGAATAACAAAAATGATAATAATAAAATAATTAACTATAGCTATCAAATGTTTCAACTATTAATATATTAGTCACGTTCATATATTCGTAATCGCTTTTTTAATTTTCATCATAGTTATTCTATTTTCAGGTAATAAATTAATTACGTACATTATTGTATAAGAATAATTGTGTTTGCTCGCAAACGAAAAAAAACCGACTTCAATTACATCGACGAGTAATACAACGTAGATCGACGAAAAAATACTCAAGTAACTGCGCGTTATCAAAGATTACTCCCACACACCTCCCACTTACCACATGATAAACATCAGCTTTCGATTAAATTAAAAATTATCAAAATCGGTACACCCAGTAAAAAATTATTGCGGATTTTCGAGAGTTTCCCTCGATTTATCTGGGATCCCATCATCAGATCCTGGTTTCCTTATCATAGTACCAAACTAGGGATATCCCCTTTCCAACAAAAAAGGAATTATCAAAATCGGTACATCCAGTAGAAAGTTATGCGGTATAACACAACGTAGGTCGACGAAAAAAGCGTCAAGTAAAAACGCATTATTAGATATAGCTCGAAAAGTAGTTGTTAGATCTCAAATAAATTTAAATGGGACTAATTGGCACACAACACCTTTCGAAAAGAAAATTTGTCGAAATCGCTCCACCCAGTCAAAAGTTCTGATGTAACATACATTAAAAAAAAAAATCCTCCTTTTTTGGAAGTCGGTTAAAAAAGGTTTGCACTACGATTTATTGGCAGTTAATTTGATCTTTCTTATTATAACACAATCATTTCGTTGTGTCACAATCTGTGGTCACAACTCACAACAGACAACAGTAAATACAATTTCAAAACAGAGTACATGATATGAAATGAGGTGACACAAACTGAGATACAGAGGTAACTGTGAAATACAATTCTATTTCAAATTACATTATAATTACTTTCACAGCCGATCAGCGATATTGTTACGATAACTTATAATTTTAAAGTGCCTTGCACAATTAGTTTCTGCACCCATGAAGACATCACAATAAAACTTTTATGTAAGACTTTGAAGATAGGAAGGCAATGCATTAGAACAAACAAAGATTTTTGAACGAAAAGTCACAACTGTCTTAGAACAATGCAACCTCATATAGCTTAACAGCTTAGTATGGGACACTTTTTCAAAAAGAATTTTTTATCTATAGATATTACAAAGCTGATAAGTTTTATTCGGTTTAATGCGCTAATCTAAATATCTACCTGCTGGTTTTAAATTAAAAATTATTTCAATACTGTGTAGCTCATATATCGATGAATTCTGAAGGCTATGTAAACTATGAATATACCAATGAGAACGGAGAATAATTCAAAGCCAATGTGTGTTAACGTTGCTAAATAGGGGAATATGTACTAATATTAAAAATTTTATGCGAACAAAGTCGCGGTTAAAGCTAGTCTGTAATAAAATAGGATAGAAAAGAAGGTTTTTACTGAAATTGCCCCAAGCATGCTAAGCCGCTCCCTACAGACACGCTCATTTGGCGCGCGAGCACTAATGCGCTGTCCCCAAAGTAAAATACTAATGTATTGTCTAAGCTATAACGTTCCATGTGCCTGGAATTAGCTAATAACGTAAAATTTATAGTATAATTAAATTACGTGGCATAGAACCATATAATTTTAAATGTAAAATGAGGACCCATAATGTATTTAAAAAAATTAAGCGATAGTAAAGAAAGTAAACAACTTCAAAAAAGTTAAAAGCGATCCATGTTTATCTAACAAACCCTAAACTGTAATAAGGCACTTAGGGCAACCCTTCAAGTGTTCCCACGCTCTCTCAGTCGCCCAGTTACGACTCTCCAGTGCTACAGTAACTTGAGCGCTTACACTAACTTGGTATGACTCATTTGTTACTTATTGCGCCTCTCAATGCTCGTCTATTGAAAGACAACAGCTTACCAATGTTAGGTAATATATTTATTAAAAGTTTCAACAGTCTTTATGTAATTTAAATATCACCGTTTTAGTTACGAAAAGACTTAGTTTGAGAGCAAACTATTTCGATTGTATTAATATATTAGCTCTAATGATCCAAATGTTGCTATAATCAAAAAGGATGTTCCAATACTGCAATAACAACAATATTTACAACTTCCTCTCGTCTTCCGCACTAAAATAAGTCGCCAGCGACCTACCGCCGGCTACCATCTCGAGTTACGCCCGATATTTCGGAGGGAACAGATCTGTCAGCGGCAATTAAGATCAGTTGCAGTTGCAGTAATTAAGACGCACAGCGAGTCACGTGTCTGCTAATTAATCCCGCGAGATAGTTCTGTGCGTGATATCACTTTGATAATATTTCGGTATTACTATTGCTGATGATGTGATTGTCAACTGTTCGCCTCTTTGAAAACGTCTAATTGTAGAACTTGTGCTTATAGTTTTCTATGAAATACATTGTATTTATATATAGAACCTTCTGTGCCCGCGACTTCGTCCGCGTGGAATTTAACAAAATAGTTACTGCTCAGTTCGCAGTTATAAAAAAAATCTAAAATAAAAGTGGCCTAAGTTACTCCTTATTACATCAGCTATCTGCCAGTAAAAGTCCCGTCAAAATAGGTCCAGCCGTTTCAAAGATTAGCCGGAACAGACAAAATTGTAATTAATATTATTTTGGAATATGTTCCGGCTATAGATCCATATGCATTTAGTAAAAAGCGTATTTATTTAAGTAAAAGCTAAAATTTAATTGGTATTGTACTGTATAAAAAGTACTCGGAGAGTCTGAAATATCCTCAGAGCTGCTTCCGCCATTTATTGCTTTAAACCGTAAGAATTTCCCGTTCGCTGGAGATAATTTGAACGTATTTATCAAGTTCGCTGTCGGTAAAATGAATTAAGTGCAGCATCTCGAATGTCCGCAATGCGTCAAATAGCTCTGTTCAACTAATTCAGGATCACTCTTGTGAAGTTTTAATTAATTGCCTACACACAACCGCACTCGCGCACTCCTGCAAAAAGCTCGACGCGATATAAATACCGTTTCAAGTTAAATTCATTACCCATTTAGGAAATTAAAAGGTCTAGTTCACAATGAGAACGAATGATAAAACACTTTTTAAACTCACTAAAATAACGAAATTTTTCATTTCAATTTTTTTTTTCATTTTACTTGACAACTGTTATACGGGATAGAGTTTCACAGAAATTCAATTCGTAATGGTGTTATAATGAGCACAGTGAGGTGAAAAGAGCTAAAACGGTGTCCGGGCTAAAGATAACTGCCGTGTACTCGAACCAATGGAGCTTCGGCGAGCGGTTACTTAACGCCGAAGATGACTTATGATCTACTATTATCTATAGCATTATTTTTCATATGTATTAAAAATATATCTTAAGCATTAAGCTCTGTAAACTTAATATTTGTAGTTTACCAACAGTTTCTATTATTATGTTGTTTTAATAACACCGCGTTGAAATGCGCTGCAGTTTACGTATTGTTTTACCGCTTTTGCGCGTTTTGCTTTTCTTTTTTAAATGACTTGAAAAAAGAAGGTTACTCAATTCTACTGTATATATATGTTCGGGTATAACTTCGTCGTTTATGAACCGATTTTGATAAATCTTTTTTTGTTGAAAAGGAGATATCCCAAGTGTGGTACCATGATAAGGAAACCAGGATCTGATGATGGAATCCCAGAAAAATCGAGGGAAACACTCGAAAATCGTAGTGACGACTAGTTCGTTTGTTAATTTTTTTCGTCTACTTGCGTTGTAATTGAAGTCAGTTTTTTTCGCAATTATATGCTTGTTGCTACCATGTGCCATTTAAATATTGTTTATACTTTTTCAAAATATTTTAATACTTTATGTAAAAGAACAAGCCTTTTTACTTAAAAGAACGAAGATACCAGTATAACATTAACAACATTCTCATTTCATACATTCGCATTTAATTTAAATCTCTCGTCTATTTCAATAATTTCAAAAAAAAAAAATGTTTAAAAGCAAACAAAACTCGTCGAGTTGAAACGGTTCGTCAAACAGTTCCCGTGGAGCTCATATATCTGGCGCGCTCCCTGAAAAGTCGTTTCATTTTCCATTTAACTTCTCTTAATATACTTTTATGTAGCTGTAAAAATAAAGGAGCCAGCGGCTGGTTATCGATATTGTCTAGACGTGCTTACCGTAGCTAGTGTGTCGTAGATCGCCGCCAATTGCCTCGCTATGTGCGGTCCCGGCGTGTAGCATCTGCATTGCGCCCAAACTTATTGTATTATTCATACTGGTGAGGATATATTTTGTCGCACACATGGATATTTCATTGACAATATTTATTCAGTTGTTGAATATGTATAAGGCGTACAAGGCAATATATATGTAGTGACGTAAATATAATACGTACTAGCATCAAGAATGTATATAGATTCTAGTAAAAATTGAAAATCTTTACATATCATATCTTACATATTTCAAAATAACTGTGTTTTTAAAAATGCATATAGTTATTTCATCATCATCATCATTTCAGCCTATTACAGTCCACTGCTGGACGTAGGCCTCTACAAGTTCGCGCCAAAAATGGAGTGAACTCATGTGTTTTGCCCATAATCACCACACTTGGCAGGCGAGTTGGTGACCGCAGGGCTGGCTTTGTCGCACCGAAGACGCTGCTGCCCGTCTTCGGCCTGTGTATTTCAAAGCCAGCAGTTGGATGGTTATCCCGCCATCAGTCGGTTTTTTAAGTTCCAAGGTGGTAGTAGAACTCTGTTATCCCTTAGTCGCCTCTTACGACACCCACGGGAAGAGAGGGGGTGGCTATATTCTTAATGCCGTAACCACGCAGCAAGTTATTTACTCCATTTTAAAACACAAACAAACGATTTTAAAAATTGTATCTGTCTGTCGGTCTGTCTGACTTTCGTTAGTCCAGGCTAATCTTAGGAATAGCTGGAGCGATTTTTATGGAGCTTTCATCAGTAGATAGTTGTGGAGCAATATATAGGCTTTTTATCCCAGAATTCTTGCGAAATCGGGATTTAAACGGCAAATACCGTGTATATTGCGCCTGAGTACCTGCCGCCCAGATAGATATGAAATAACCAAACGTTTTCTATTAAATACGATCACTTTTGCAAGTAAATCTACACATCTATACTAATTTATAAAGCTGTTAAGTTTGTTTTGTTTGCCTAAAACACGCTAAGCTCAGGAAATACTGATACAAATTGAAAAAAATATTTTTTGTTGGATTTTTCCTCATATCGACGCGGGTGAACCCGTGTGGCACAACTAGCTATAAATAAAACGATAGGGATTTGAATTCATCCGCTCATTACGAATAAACTACTGGATAGGTCAAAACTTAGTCTTCAAAGTTTTATTTTATGGACTCGTTGATTTTTATCAATGAAAATAGCTATTGCGATATCTTCACTTAATTATAATTGTGTTTGCTCGCAAACGAAAAAAAAAACCGACTTCAATTACATCGACGAGTAATACAACGTGGATCGACGAAAAAATAGTCAAGTAACTTCGCGTTATCAAAGATTACTCAAAAAGTGGTTATCAGATCTCAAAAAAATTTATACGTGACCACATGATAAACATCAGCTTTCGATTAAATTAAAAATTATCAAAATCGGTACACCCAGTAAAAAGTTATTGCGGATTTTCGAGAGTTTCCCTCGATTTCTCTAGGATCCCATCACCAGATCCTGGTTTTCTTATCATGGTATCAAACTAGAGATATCTCTTTTCTAACGAAAAAATAATTATCAAAATCGGTACATCCAGTAGAAAGTTATGCGGTATAATAGAACGTAGGTCGACGAAAAAAGCGTCAAGTAAAAACGCATTATTAGATATAACTCGAAAAGCAGTTGTTAGATCTCAAATAAATTTAAATGGGACCAAATGACACACACCACCTTTCGATTAAAAGAAAATTTGTCGAAATCGCTCTACCCAGTCAAAAGTTCTGAAGTAACATACATTAAAAAAAAAATAAAGTCGAATTGAGAACCTCCTCCTTTTTTGGAAGTCAGTTAAAGAGTCATTCAAGTTTCAAGCAACAACGATTCATGAAAAAACGAAAATTTCTTTCATTTTCCTTCCCATATAAAATACATATATTGATTGTATAAAATATGCTTGCAGTCAATAAATATATACTTCGATTGATTGATTGAAAACCACTTAAAGAAATCGGTATGTTATTTTAGCTCACGCAATAATTGCATCAGACAAGATATCATAACATCAGCACATCGCCAGTACTGCTGACGCGTCAGTGTTTACGACTCTGGGTTATTCTAGGCTCGTCTGAAAAAGGCTCGCATTCCCGACATCGTTTGATCTGCCTCTCCATCGCAATGATTGATATCTGTATGGAATTACATCGACTTTTACCGCTTCAGAACCGCCGCCGCCGTCCCGCACTTCCCGTTTATAAATTCGCTCCATAAACGATAATCTCGAAATTAACCTCAAAAGGCGGTTTGTTTATTTGTCTGTGATGCACTCACGTTCTTTTATAGCTCGAGCATAAACAGTTTTGTAAGTCTAAAATATTAGCCGAGCGACCGCCTGCAACGTTCCCCTTGTGAAAATATCCTCGTAGATACATTTTAAATAATAATAGATAACGATGGAGCAATTAAACTCTGTACACGAGTTATGTGCGACATATCAAACCAGTTTTATTAATTACATGCGAATTAACTTGTAGGAAATCTAAATTAAGTTGCGGTAACCAATAACGTTTTTGTTAAGGTTTTTTCTTTGTTTTTTTTTTCAGTGCCAATTCGTATACCTACGTCATATTAATGTTTTTACGACCTTCAAAAATAAATTCTTGCTTATTCATGTGATCCTGGTATTTGCACACATGGTGTTTTAGTTCTTGACTCATATAAAATAAATATCAAAAACAATTGAACTGAACAGTAAATTTACATTTTTATAAAATACATACGCAATTGAGAAACACTTGCGTGAAACATGTTTATTATCTTTCTGACACAAACTTTTATATATATTACGTAGTTATAATAATAATTGAAATTATATCGTTAAATACATAAGAAAACAATATCAAAGTTAACACAAATCTTTGCGCAGAAGAACCACAGTCTGTTGTTGTTACCCTGTAAGTGGCGCTAGATCCTCTGACAATAATGAAGAACATTTTTTGGTATTGGAAAATATCCTGTATATCTGATATATCGCGCGCAAAATACATTTGGCGACTTCAGTTGAAATTAAATAACTGTTCTTCAATCAAATGGGCTAAATTAATAACTAAATTACTATTTTTTATCATTAAATTGCTGTTTATTTGTAACAAAAAAGAAACTATGCACAGATTGCTATCTATGCAAATTTATATTTTTGTTTAGAAGCATAAAAAAATATATACTTAGATTTCTTGTCTGACAGCTTACTTGCAATCAACTGCTTTGTACAAAGCTAATAATTATCTACTACGAGGCGTTATTTTTTCCACCACACAGCCGCTTGTTGAAAATATTAAAGGTATTTTATATCGCGGGTACAATTTGTTTTCCTTGTGTTCTAACTTCTAAGTACACATTATATTTCAAAGCGTCGCTCAGCGCGGCGGCTGCGGGCGCCATCTCTCATTGTCAGACGGCTTGACTGCACAATTCTCACAAAGCAGAGCTCTCCACGAGCGCCTAAATACTCGCATACGAAGGGTTGAAATTCAATATCTTTACTCCGATCTACTAACAACTCACGCACGAGCTCACGTCGGTATTCAACCAGTCTGTCTACTATCTTAAGGAGAATGTAGATATGTTATTTACATGAGGTAACAGAGGGAAAAAGCGACCCGACAAGTATAGTACTTCAGGCTATTAAAATCTTACAAGTGCATAAAAGTTACAGTCAAAAAGGCACTTATGTACTTTAATAAAAACGTAGAATATGTGCAGTATGTGAATTTTATGCAAAGGTCGCAAGACATAAGTATGACATAATATTCTTTTGACCTTTTTTTTACAAGGACAAACTTTAACATTTACACATAATGATGCTTAAATACTTTTAGTTATTCCTTTGCCAAGATTTCACTATCGTACGCCAAGCGTACTGTCATAAAATTATGTGTAATGCACAATCTTGGAAATGCTGTCAACGTGTCAGCGTGTAAGGAAGTCAGCAAAAATTAATTAACTTCAATATTCGTATATTGAGAGTATAATACACGGGATGCGGGCTTCCCTCGTAGGGCACTCGCAAGGGCTCTCGTGACCGACATGCGAGGTAGGCGGCCATTAGTGCATATAACATAAGCACTATTGTTAAAACGCGTGCCGATAAGCGAACCCTCTCATTCTAGTAATTAAACAAAAAATGCGACCCCCTTTTCCGTCCTAACACAGCTTCATGTTTGATACTAAGGTGTGCCTTGCTAAATAACCTATTAATTATTTCTCTGACTTGACGTGTACTTTAATAGTTTTTTTAAAATATATTTTAAAACATTGAACACAAAACCCGTTACTCATATGGAAGGTCAATGTTTGCTTCTGTTTGGCGCACAATTTTATACGCCGGGGTAGTTATATCGTAGTAGTTATAGAACGGCAATGAGAATAAACTTATATTACATAGTCAAAAACTGTCGCAAAGCTTGAGATTATCTTACGCAGTGAATGTATTGTCGCATTTCTTATTTAATTGTAATCGACTGAATCAAAACTAATTTTACTTTTTAAACACGTATTGTTATCAAAAGGACTACACCGATATTTATATATTTCTTTACAATAACATCTGCTTTTGTTTCATTCAATAAGTGAGAAAGGAAGTCACTTGGTGTCTTTATTTGATTTCTATATGAGAGTTCTATTTCAGTGCCGTCACTCGAGGAAGCTGCACGCTGGACTGTCGAGGAAGTCGCTCGAGAGATGAGACCAAAATACCAATACGTCCGTCTCCACGGGACTCGACAGTTATTGAATAAAACAAATATGCTCGGCGCTACGAAAGGTTAAATTATGTTTCCCTTTACATTTTGTTATCGACGCCTGTTACACACACAGATAATATTTTATCTATTTTTGTCATACTAATTGACATTCTTTTAAAGTACTCTTTATTAAAGATATAACAAACGTGGTTAATTTTTTTCTCAAAATTTTTAACCGACTTCCAAAAAAGGAGGAGGTTCTCAATTCGGCTGTATTTTTTTTTTATGTATGTTACATCAGAACTTTTGACTGGGTGGAGCGATTTCGACAAATTTTCTTTTAATCGAAAGGTGGTGTGTGCCAATTGGTCCCATTTAAATTTATTTGAGATCTAACAACTACTTTTCGAGCTATATCTAATAATGCGTTTTTACTTGACGCTTTTTTCGTCGACCTACGGAGTATTATACCGCATAACTTTCTACTGGATGTACCGATTTTGATAATTCTTTTTTTGTTAGAAAGGAGATATCCCTAGTTTAGTACTATGATAAGGAAACCAGGATCTCATGATGGAATCCCAGAGAAATCGAGGGAAACTCTTGAAAATCCGCAATAACTTTTTACTGGTTGTACCGATTTTGATAATTCTTTTTTTGTTGAAAAGAAGATATCCCTAGTTTAGTACCATGATAAGAAAACCAGGATTTGATGATGGAATCCCAGAGAAATCAAGGGAAACTCTTAATAACTTTTTATTGGGTGTACCGATTTTAATAATTTTTAATTTAATCGAAAGCTGGTGTTTGTTGATATAAATTTTATTAAGATTTGATCACTACTTTTTGAGTAATCTTTGATAACGCGCAGTTACTTGACTATTTTTTCGTCGATCTACGTTGTATTTACTCGTCGATGTAATTGAAGTCGGTTTTTTTTCATTTGCGAGCAAACACAATTATTTATAAATATATTTAAAACAGCATTTCTTTGAGTTAACGGTTCGATTAAATCTTCAGACAATAACAATTCCGATTTGCAATTATAAGTCATATTTTAAACTAAAAAGCTATGAGATTTCACAAATCATTAAATTGAATGCGCATGTTTCCGTAACATCGCTAGAAACGGCCAAAATCTTAATTTGTCTCAATAAAGCTCAGCGCCGAAATGAGCTCCACATAGATCATATCTTTATGAAACGGTTTAGTAGTTAGGGTTGCCGGGCTCGTCTTAATTTTTATACTATTTTTATTGCACTTAATAACACACTAGACACTTCTTGGTTCGACAACCTATTTATCAAATGCTGTTTTAAAATATCTGTGTGTAAATATATATGAAAGATATAATAACTTGGAAATTGCAATGGCTACTGTATGAAAACTAAGTAAAAAAAAATATTACGAGTTTATCGATATACTTTTTTTGTAAATGTTTTGTTTATTACACGGCCTTTCAAAATAATGTAATAATATTAAATTAAAAAAACATTGCCTATTTATAGTTGTTTTTAATAAAATCATTATTATACATAATAATTTTATTAAACATTTTTAATTAATACAGTATTTACAACTTATATAATACTGTACCTTAAACGTAAAAAGGAAGACATACTCGTAGATGTGTAGGTACCATAATTCTATAATATTTATTTATGTTTCAAACTACACCCTAAGTTAACAATAATGTTACTTAAACGTCATTAATTTCACGGTAAGCGGCGGCCCTGCGACTCCCGCAGGACTGGTCGATGCGCACGCGACTCGTCCAACCAGTACACGATACACAATCACACACACACACACACATACACAAACATTGCCAGACAGAAACTAGCTTAATCGTTCTTTCGTACATTGCAGTCTACAAAGGGCTTTGTATGATTCATAGGGGTCACGTAGTATAAAAAATTAGATACTTGGAATAACTCCAATGATGCTACAATACTATCTATACGAGGCTTACATAATAACTTTTAAATATTTCTGTGGCCACAATTATAACGACATCGTTACGGGAACAACAAGAAATTAATTTTAATGTCTTATTTCGTTGTTTACTATAACAGCTTATCATCGATTGCAGCTCCCGTTTTATTAACTTTATAAAGTTTCACTTATCTATTTAGACTGTAATGATTTCATCTAACCAGTTGTAATTAGATTTAACATATAAATGATGAAAGTTTCGTCCTTGATATATATCTAGTAATTAAATTTTATTTTGAAAAAGACGAGAAATTTAACTGTAACTCGTACACGAGTATAATTATGTGTTTGCTGACTGCTTGTTATGGGGTCTATGCACTTTCCACATCATGACAGTCTAAAGAATGCATAATTTTAATACCAATTTTAATTAATTTAAATATGAAAAATATCATAAATAATATTAAATATGATTATATTTCTTAACTTTATAGCCCATAAAATTCATTATTGGGACACGAAATATATATTGAATGTACTAGTTTTTATATTTGTAATGTGTGTCATGAAATGTGATATTTGTAATCGAAGCTAAGTAAATGAAAGTAGGCAACAACGCAATATTTCTATTCTCAATACAAACAATCGATTGTTTTACAAATATTGGTTTTATAAATTATTATCTGCTTAAAATATTTTAACTACCGATTAAAGTGATCGAATGAGGTGTTTAAAATTTTAAATAATCTATTGAAATGTGATAAACATCTTTTATTACATTTTAATGGACTGATTTTGAAAGTACTTTAATTGGATAATCAATTTAATGTTTAAAGAATATCACATTTTTACTCGACAAAAATATTTTATAAGAAAATAAAAACGTAAAATGACGCATTGCATTCAATCTCTAGGTAACGAATTAAAATTTCTAAACGCTAGTATATCATTGATCACAGAACGCTTGCCTAACGCTATCGCGTTACACGAAAATGGTCGGCTATTACTTCGAATGCATTTCGAAATTAAACAATAAACAAATCGGATACGCTAGTCGAATTTATTGCACGCTAAATATGCAGCTCTTTAGCATTTGCCACACATGTCGAAGGACATTCAACCTTAATCTTCTAGAATAAGGGTTAAGGGGTAAGTTTATAAGGCTTTGTGTGATTTTTCTTTGTAATTGGAGACAATGGAGGATCTGAAGCGCGGTGGGCGTGCGTGGGTGGCTCTGGGAAGATGGGCGAAGTTTCAACGTTTGATAGACTGCTCATATGTGCAGATTGCCGACTGCCTAAACTATTCTGCAAGACTATATAACATCAAATGGACTATTATTCGTCTTTACACTTTACACTTTACAAATACACAAGAAAAGTGCCCTGCGGTTTATTCGTAATTACAGCAGATTGATACCGAGAGAATTACTAGATAAAAAGCTTATGTCGGATCTTCAAGTATCTACGAAGCTTTGTCGCAATCAATTTAGTAGTTTTAAGGGAAAAAGAAACAAATACGTTAATAACGAACTTTTAGCGGTTACCTATAATGCTGGTTGATGCTGGCAGATTTTAAAAACAATAGAAATTACATCAGTAAAAAGAAATAAATGAGTGTAGAAAAATATTTTGTAGTGACTAGGCGCACATGAACGGCGAGGCGGTCGGGCAGTCATTACCCTGTGACAATACTCAATAGTCTAGATTCCAAGGAGGATTTTACGAGCAAGGGGATCACGATCGACCGCCGATGCGCGGTACCGGTACGCGTAATAAACTACAGTAAAACGAGAACACGCAAACAGTATGGATTACACGGATGTCGTTTGCGGTTAGAGAGATTTGAGTGCAGAACCTATTAACCTACAGAAATTATTTCACCATTCTGGAATAAGAATTATATCTTGAAATTACCTCTTTGCAAAAACATTAACTAAGCTTAGACACTTATTTTCTTCTAACAAACGCGACTTTGCTGTCCCGCAAATCGATAAATTAGATTTAAACAGATTCTAAGGGTAAAAGAGTTATTAAAACTGTTCTATGATCTACAATATTGTTCTAGAGTTTATCGATCACAAGACAAATCATCGTTTTATTATAACATAGGCATACACATAACCCTAAAGAATAGGGTCGAATTTTAACTTAAATAGACACAAAACAAACAAAGAAAGTGTTCTAAAAATCTTTAAGACTACTTTGTCGGTACAAGATAAGGCGTAAAGAGTGCATTTAATGTTATCTCCGACATTGAACAAGAAAGTTCGTATTGACGGATCATTGGAGAACTTAGCGATAACCTCGAGGTCAAACTGTAAAAGCAACAAAAATAAAATAGAAATGTTACATGGGTATATGCTACTAACGAGATTGTTGGTTCTAAAAATTTCAGGTTTGATTCTGAAATTAGTTTTATAAGTTTTCGTTAAAAGGATATATTTCTTAATTAGTAAATTATATATAGAATACGATATGACTAACTACTTACTAGAGATTACTGTATACAGATATTACTGTATACATAAATAGTACGGCACCAAAGAATATAGCCACCCCCTCTCTTCCCGTGGGTGTCGTAAGAGGCGACTAAGGCATAACAAGGTTCCACTACCATCTTGGAACTTAAGAAGTCAACCGCTGGCTTTGAAACACACAGGCCGAAGACGGGCAGCAGCGTCTTAGGTGCGAAAAAGCTAGCCCTGCGGTCACCAACCCGCCTGCCCAGCGTGGAGACTATGGACAACACACATGAGCTCGCGCATTTTTGGCGCGAACTTGTGGAGGCCTATGTCCAGCAGTGGACTGCAATAGGCTGGAATGATGATAAATAGTATATATTTCATAATAGTATAAAAACAAAAGCATAGCTCCCAACGAGTAGCGCGTTAAGATAAAGAGAAAAAAATATTTGTTTTTTTGTTTGTTATTAGCGTTTATAAAACTTGCAATATACATAAAATAACTAGCTGTGCCCGCGACTTCGTCCGCGTGGAATTTAACAAAGAAAAGTTATTGTTCAGTTCGCAGAGTTATAAAATAAATAAATTTCTAAAATAAAAGTAGCCTAGGTTACTGCAGTTACTTATTACAGCAGCTGAAAGACCAATCAAAATCATTCCAGCCGTTTCAGAGATTTGCCCAAACAAACAGACAGACAGACAGACAGTGAAAAATTGTAAGAAAGGTTATTTTGGCATATGTACCGCGTATACATCCATATAGATTGTGTACAAAGCGGTTATTTTAATATTACAAATAGACACTTTAATTTTATTTATTTGTATAGATATTCGTGTTACTGTGGTAGATAGGAATTAAACACCTTCATTTTAACTATTTTCATAGGATTGAATTGTGTGGTATACCTCTATAAGTATACCCTGCGTAATACGCAAGCGTAATTGAATTGTTATAATAGTATCACGCAGATGTTTCTATTGCAAAGGAGTAGAATTAAATATTTCGAAACAAAAAAGTCGCATATTATATAATAACTCAAAGTTTCGCCTTTTTGCATAACTCTGTTGAAGTGGCCTCTCAACCCTCTATGAGTGGGCAGCTTTCGAGAAACTTCACAATATCTTTTGGTCCAAAAATTCTGCAATATGTCTATAATCAACTTCCCGTAATTAATTACGAATCTTATAAATACATTACCGATTGGAAAAACTCAAGCGTAGTATACAGTAATCTTTTAATAAAATAAAAATAACTACTACAAACGAGCATAAAAAACCAACATGAAGTAAATAAACCATACAGAGCTATTTTGTAGCGTATATAATTTATACGATAAAAAATTTATACTCATTCCACTCTCTCGAATCGTTTTTATGAGAGATTTTAACAAAAATACTGAAATTCCTGTTTTTAAAAACTTAACGCGTCACTTCAACGGGCAAGCGACCTGTGCGTTTTACTAGGAGTTCATTAAAACAAAAGCACACAACTGGAAACTTTGAAATATTCAAGCCGTGAGCTGCAGTTAAAGAAAGCAAAACTGTATTTAGTTCTAGACGTTCAAGTAACGACACTTGTTGCAATGCACATTGGGACCACTGTCGCGTGCTCTGCTGAGTGCAGGTGTGTGCGAAATTCTCTTAAACCAGATTGAAGGACCGTAATCCGAAGTGCTCCGTCGCTATTTACATTTTTTTTATTCTTTACTTTGGAGTTATAAAAGTTCGTCTTTATTTTACCTATATAGTTATTCCTTTCAAATAAACCATAAAATATGAAAAACCATAACTTCTTGAAAACATATCAATTCTATATATTCGACATGTAAGGGATAACTGAATGAAAGTTCAAATGCTACGCCCAAAGAAAATAAATTTGAACCATTTATGATACAAAATTCAGATCAACTAACTTTATTTATCTTCAGATTTAAGGATCTTATAGTCTGAACGACTGTCAATTTCCATCACTTAAATGTCAGTCGTGCACACTTTTTTTCGTGAATTTATAGGAACTGAGCAGTAGCCTCGCCACAGTAGCTTCGGGTCGCTGGTCACCTTCGACGATCAACCTCTGTGGCTTGCACGGCTTTGTTACGTCAAGGCGAAGAAGTTCCATTACAGCCAATGATAAAAAGTCTAGTGACTAAAGGCCATTGAATACGTAACGAGTTTTTTGTCCTGACGGAACGGGCCGTGAAGTTTTAGAAATATAAGAAATAAATAAAGATCATACGTCACGGAAGCACGGACTGGACGGGAACGTGAAAGGAACGGGGAAAAAAGTATCGACGATAGCACGTCCCGTCCCGCGCGTGCTCCGCCCCGTCCGTGATTCCGCTGCGTAAGCACAGTCCCTCCCACAGGTCGCTCGGTTCGCTCAGGAGAGCTAAAGTAAGGAAGCACGTGCATTTAGCTACTGTTACTTACTGTCACGGTGCGTATGCATTAAAAATACCCGTCAATGTTTACTAGCCACGTTCCGTCCCCGTTCCGTCCACGTTCTGATGCCGTCCCGTGTACTATACGTACACAGCGGCCTTACGACCTATTGCCAACATTTTATCATTTGTGTATATGTATATATTAAAGTCCAGCAAGTACCAAACCCTAGTGCTTTTTCGTCATCAATCCATAAAAATATATCCCTTATTATTAAAATTAATCGTTTAATGAACAACTAATGATAGTAAAATCTAAGCGTAAAAAGAAAAACCTGGACTCTACCAATAAATGGACTTTTGCAGTATACTTATAATAAATCCTTAATACATTCCTAAGAGAGGACAACAATCAGTAGGATGACATCAGCTAACTAAGGGTTAAAATGTTTCTAAAAACAAAAGCTGTGTATAAGGTTAACATGGGGCCACAATATACATTTTTATCTTTCCCTATACCTATCCCTAAAATACTCGTAAGTTCAAACTTATCAGGATAGAATAACAGAATAAAAAGTATTTTTTTTTTGGCAAACCAGACCGTTTGCTTAAAAAAAAAATAATTTCCTACTACAAAGAAACCGAAGTAATATCCCGGCCGCAAAACACATAAATTCTAGTTTAGAACTAGCGGACGGAAGATGAAGCGACCCAAATAGGCCGATGTGGGACAATGCACTACCGCACAAGTTTTTCAGTGATGAGTTCTGAGAAACGCCAGGAAAAGACGCGCTTACCGGTGGCGGTGCCATTCCCCAGCGCCGCGCGACCATCATAAATCATTTTTATCACAGAACGAATCTTTATAGATTTAGCTTTCCACTTTCACTCTTTGCAACTACAATACCTTTTTATAAATGTATTAGATTTTTATTGAATATATATTTTTATTGACTTTTTAACGACACATACTTAGAGTAGTTTAGTAACACGAGCTTCTATGATTAATCATATAAATAAAAACCGGCCGTGCGCGGGTCGGACTCGCGCACCGAGGGTTCCGTACGAACAAAATTATTAAAAATATTTTTATTACATGATGTAACTAAAAATTTATGCTTTTCGCTATTTTTCCTTTATTTGTGCTATGCGTTGCTTCGTACCAAATTTCAGGTAGGTTTTGATTTCCTTGCGAGCGTCAAAAATTTGCAGTATAAACGTCTGTATCTTTTGATTGCGTTGGCTTAGAAGTTTTTTTTTGCACAAGCATAAGAGACAATAAATTGGAATATTCGATATGAATTTCAGCTTGCAGCTCCACGCGTTCCTGAGAAAAAAGGTCTTGAAAGACAGACGGACAACAAAGTGATTCTATAAGGGTTCCGTTTTTTCTTCTGAGGTACGGAACTCTAAAAATGTTTAAAAAATGCGAATACATGTATAGTACTGAAAACTAGAAACGTTTATTTGTTTGCTTAAAACAATTAAGCGCTAATGAAAAGATCCTTTAGTGTTAGTAAGCCTTTTTGTCGAGGAATATGCTGTGAGACATGAGTTATGAACACACAACATTCGACAACATATTTGAGTGTTAAGTGAAACATACGCGGGTAAAAACATGCGGACCGTCTTATTGGTTTATGATTACAGTTAGAAAGCTTTTATTAAATGCTTAAGCATTTAAAATGAGCATATCTATAAACTAGCGACCTGACCCGGCTTCGCACGACTGCGAAAACTATCAGTATTCCTCTACTATATTATGCATGTATTATACGTATAAACCTTCCTCTAGAACCACTCAATAGACTGAAGAAAACCGCATCAAAATCCGTTGCATAGTTTTAAAAATCTAAGCATACAGACAGCGGGATGCGACTTTGTTTTATACTTGTACTATGTAATGATAATAATAATAATCTACAATATTATTTGTTCCTCTTTTGAAGTGAAACTTCTTTACGATTGTTGTGATTTGAAACGCTATGAAACGATATTGCGTCACGATAAAAAAACAAACACATATACCTCTCATAGGCTACTTTTCAAAACACCCTATTTTAATCTTATAATATAAAATTCTCGTGTCGCGGTGTTTGTAGTTAAACTCCACCGAAACGGCTTGACCGATTCTCATAAAATTTTGTGTGCATATCGTGTAGGTCTGAGAATCGAACAAAATCTATTTTTCATCCCCCTAGATGTTAAGGGTAGTCCACCCCTAACTTTTTTTTTAACTTTTAGTTAAATATTAATTTTTTATTTTAGTATGATTTTGGCGTTGAAAAATACATACAATCCTAAATTTTCACCCTTCTACCACCAACCCCTATTTTGAATAGCGTTTAGCTACAAGACAACGTTTGCCGAGTCAGCTAATAACCTTATAAGTTACACAACTCGCAGTACATCACAATGAACAACAATATATTTTTTTGTGAACACGAGCCGAACGCCAATGGCAGGTGGCGCGGAACAGCTTATAACAATTTCCGGCGCGGGCGACGCACGGAATTCATTTAACACAATGTTAATACGACGCCAGAACTTCACTTCGTATCTAACTGAGCTTTGATATGTTACACGTTATTCTCAGAATATTCGCTTCGAAATAGCACGACGGTTTCCGTAACAATACGCTTCGTTTAGTACATATGTGACTATTTCAGTCTTAGCTTCAAATTCAATTAGCTTGCACTGTTGCGGTACGGCGATCTCGAATCAATTGAATAATTAATTGCAACAATACTGGTCTTGGTACTATACCAAATAGATTGAAGAGCTTGTTAATATCAAATATTGGAAAGTTTAGGGTATGATAATCAAAACATTGGAAAGAAAATATTCCTAACTATAAGAGTGGACCCTACTGGATTTGATAGCGTTACCGAAGAAGGGCTAAGTACTGAGGCCTTGAAGACAGAAGGCCAATAAGAGAGCCCAGGTAGAATACCTTAAAAGAGAAAATGAGTATCTAATAATTCATATCATTAATGAGAATTATGATATAACTCATTACAATTTAACCTCAGTGGGTCACTCGTTTGACTGTAGGTACCTACATATAAAGTGAATGAACTCGGGGAAAGAAGGTTTGTGCGACTCCCGGGTACTCCCGTTAATATTAAAACCATAGCATGAAACTGTATTTTTAGAATTTTTATTTAAAAAAAATATGCGCGGTTTTAGCTAGTTTAGTAATTAATTTAAATATTTAAGTCTATTTAAAACGTCCATTAACTTGTTCTTTTTTTAAATCTTAAATTAGGTACTTTTCGTGACATGCTATTCGAAAAAAAAAGTATTAACGAACTGGCAGTTGGTTTATTGAGGCACAAAAACCGATATAATACACCACATACACAACGACACGCAATATTCAAACACATGATACCGACGAGATGATTTCAGATAAAACGCATTTCCCACGGTTCAAGGTCGCGCCGATGTTGAATGAACGAACGGACGTAGTTATGCAAGAACACTCATATCCGATGACGATTACATATACATAATACGCGGACGTTCATTAGCTTCAACATTGAATTGTCAATATCTAAATTACAAAATTGCAATAGATAAATAAAAATGAATTGCCGAAATGTATGTTCGCGTGTAATTTCCGTTGTGTTCTTTATTGTCAGGGCATAGCTTGTATTAATAAAAAACACGTGCTTTAGACCACACGACTGAAGTAAAACTTTCTATCTACACTAAGTTATATATGCCTCTCAACTTCCGTTCACCTCGCCCAATCACACTTTTCGTAATACCCTCGTCTCGCATTCACCAGCTAACTCCCGAAGTAAAGCTTGCGTAAAGAATCTTTACTTCAACAACAAAAATGTTTTTTATGTTCATGATTTTTGATTTTAGGTATGTGCTTACATGTACTTAAGTGTGTGTAAGTATCAAGCCTCCAATAAAATGTTTTTAATAGCATCTTTAATTAAGACGAATTACTTAAAATGTATTCAGTACTACGAGATACATTTATTTATTTCTTTATCTGTAATTTCAACTACACGTCTATAAAAGCGAAAGTCTAGCAGAATGTAGATTTCGGCTTTATTGGTAGTTTCTCTTTATTTTAAAACAGTCAATGTAAGTTAGCATTTTAAAATGTACAATATTAAGTATTACTAAGGGCTCGTTTTACTGTTATTTATCGATTAAGTTTATCCTGCAGATAAGTTACGATTACACTTTGATAGCAGGAGGTAGAATAAGCCATTAGGACCTGTTACAGCTTTTATATTCATTTTAGAATATAAATATGTCACTAATACGGTGAAATTCAACGGTAAAAAAGGATAATACATCAAAAACTTTTCAATCTATTGGATATCGTCATCGGTCAAATAACGTTTTTAACAACGGGTGAAACAGGCCCTTAGTATAGGAACTAAAATTAGTAGATATAGGAATAAAACAACATATATTGGTGAAACCGACTTTGTATAAAGATTATACGCTTCAGCATCCTACTGCTGGGCATAGGCCTCTTTCCTCTTGTAGGAGAAAGATCAGAGCTTAATCCACCAAGCTCCTCCAATGCGGGTGGGCGGATATATTCCCTACTATGAGTAACGATCGCTATCAGGTGTACATGATAACAACCGGGACCGACGGCTTAACGTGCTCTCCGAGGCACGGTGGGGAGACCCACAAGAACTGCACAAACACCCAGACCACGACGAACATTTATATGGCCAATACAAATGTTTGTCGTGACTCATGTGTGAGGATCGAACCCGCAACTGCCAGCGCAACAGCCACAAACCAGAGCTGTGACCGTTGCGCCAACGCGTCGTCGTATAAAGATTAATATTGTTATTTAGGTAATACTGTTTGTAAAACCCAGTTACAAAATTAAACGATGAAAAAATGTATATATTTTATAAAAATTTACAAATATTGAAATGAATCAAATTTTAATCGTTCTTTTCTATAAATCACCCGCTCTTCCCGGAATGTTGTACGTAGCTGTATATATGGAGCGATTTAAAAATACAAGTAAATGTACCAACATTTAAAAAAATCAATTACCAGTGAAATTGAATATTAGACAAATTTAGTTTACTTAGTAGGACACTATAACGAGTTCGGAGATTAATTCAAGCAAAAAGTTTGACCTTGCATCTTACGTGACGTAACGATTTTAAACTTAATCAACAAACTCGAGACACTCCTAAGTTAAGTTCCACTTCGATCACGCAATGTAAACAACGGTCCCTCCCGCTGGGCTTTAAACACTCAGATCACTCGGATCACGACAAGTGGTCTTATTATAGCACTGGTTTACATCTCACGAGACGTAATAACTGTCTGCTGCGCGCTGTTGGTGTAGGTCGCGTCTTATTTATCGGCAGCAAACGAACGCTGAGGGTAACACGTTGGAATGAAAACACGAAGAAAATTATGTTTGTGATAAAAGTGACGTTTTGTTTGTAAAGAGGTGCATTTCATACGGTATTTTTTTTCTTCAATATTTTAATATATTGAAGATGAATGGAACTTATCCTCAACGAACATCGGCGGAGTCAACCATTACGACTCCTAACTGCTTTTCTTCAAATCAGTGGTTTTGTAGGTAATAAATTACTTTCGTGTGAAAAAAATATTAGCCCTTTTTCAAATTGTACTTTGTCTTAATATACGAGTACTTTGGCAAGGTACTTCTTATACT
The DNA here is from genome assembly GCF_905220565.1 of Melitaea cinxia. Classification (NCBI taxonomy): domain Eukaryota; kingdom Metazoa; phylum Arthropoda; class Insecta; order Lepidoptera; family Nymphalidae; genus Melitaea; species Melitaea cinxia. The sequence goes on along the minus strand of NC_059412.1, from coordinate 302,994 downwards.
AACTGCCGCATAGAACTAAAGAGTCACATTAAAATGGGCTAGGATTTTTTGAGGAAACGTGATCTATTACACCTACAGATTTGCAGGAACGCAGTTAGGCGTCGAACATTTTATAAAGTGGTACGAAACCAATAAGTTTCGAGCTTAAATCTCACTTAGTAACGCTGATAAAAAACAAACACAAATAACAAGTTTTAAGCAAATATGTTTGGAGAAATCAATAATAGCTTTATCAATAACTTCAACAATAATTACGATATGTAGATTTGAGAATACGAAAAGAATGAATATCTTTACTTTCACTTGTCGTTTCGATCCTGTCTCAAATTTAAGATAACTGCGTACGTTTCTTTTTAATTTGTTTCCTGTATATTCTTTGATTTAATTTTGATCATGTATTTTATAATAATGCTTTTTAGAAAAACGTTTATGTTTAGTTTATTATATTTTTATAATAAGGAAGTGCTGTGTGGCTACGGCACTAAAGAATTTAGCCACCCCCTCTCTTCCCGTGGGTGTCGTAAGAGGCGACTAAGGGATAACAAGGTTCCACGACCACCTTGGAACTTAAGAAGCCGACCGATGGCGGGATAACCATCCAACTGCTGGCTTTGAAATACACAGGCCGAAGACGGGCAGCAGCGTCTTCGGTGCGACAAAGCCAGTACTGCGGTCACCAACCCGCCTGCCCAGCGTGGTGACTATGGGCAAAACACATGAGTTCACGTTGTTTTTGGCGTAAACTTGTGGAGGCCTATGTCCAGCAGTGGACTGTACAGGCTGTAATGATGAATAAGGATGTTGTAATCCAAATATCAGTTACTAGTTAAGTGATTAAATATATATAAAAAGTTTTTTATAAGTTTTGAATCATCTTATTACAAACATGTTGGGCTTTTTCTACATGTCAAGTAAGTAGTAAGTGTCACGTTTTTCGGAAGATAACTAATATCGAGAAGAACAGAGAAAAAACCCAACAGTAATGTTTTAAAATCTTTCTAATATAATGTAAGTTTATTTCAAGAAATCGTACAATAAATGATCAGCGAACAAACGAGAAATTTAACGTATCAATTTTAATTCTAAAATATTTTCATACAATTTTTAACAGAATTAATTATATTTCCTTTTAATATAAGTATTAAATTTTAAAAGCATGACTACTTATATTTTTATTTATATTATTGTGTAATCAATATTGCTCACTGCTTCTTTAAAACTGTCAAAGTTCAACAAACAAAACGAGTTCCTAAAAACAGCCGGATATTCTAGCTCCGTCGTTACAAAAAGCTCGAACGACTCTATTTTAGATTATGGCAATATGTCAACAGTCAGCGGTATTACTGCTGAGTACTCGTTGTATTACAAGCCACGATGCTCGCGCAATATCAGCGTCACGTGCCATACTCTTCTAATAGCGAACGCTGTAGAGCTGAGCCTTTCCACAGGGGAAGGGCAAATGAATTTTCCTGAAGCTTAGAAACCAAAGCCGTTTTGTACACAGAAGTATTAGCAATTGTAATAGAAATCTCGATATTAAACGTCAAATGTTTTGCATTTTACATTATGCCACAGAAAAATAATATGTATGACCTACATTGATAAAACAAAATAATAATAATTATTATTATTTATTTATTTTGCCAGAATATCGTATACAGATTGTCAAATTAATAGTTAGCCAGCATATTCTACCGATTTTCGGTGTGCAAATATTAATTAAATGTAACATAAATAGTTCATTCTTATTTATAAATTGTCAAAAAACGAAATAAATCATGACAATAAAAGAAAAAAAAAATTTGAATATGAATTAATTAATTACAAAATCCATGTCACATAATTATGGTCATTTAAGTAGTCATTAACATTATAATACAATTTATTTAACAGAAATTCATAAAAAAACTTTCTTGAATACTATCAGTGGTAAATCCTTAAAGAGCCTGGTATTTAAATATTTGGTAAAAGAAACGAAGCTATTGATATCGATTTAATTTTTTATTAAATCTGGTTCCAAGTAATTTGTACCAGTGCAAAATTGTAACCGAGCGCACGACCGAAAATAATAATAAGTTTTTTTAATCACTGTTTACTGGCCGTATGTTAACTAATTATAAGTCACAAAAAATACTAGACACTAGAGAAATATGACTTGATGGTGATATTGGAGGTTACGATATCTGTACATTGTACATTCACGTGTCTTTCAAAACATCGAAATAGTCAACTTTTATATCTCGGTTTTTATACAATTTGGCGATTATAAGTAGGGCTGTTATTATCTGCGTAGGACTACTAAAATTATCCTTTTATCACAGTGATTTGTCATTTTTAATTTTGATTTTAATTGCTTTTGCTCAATGACATTCGAAATATAATACTATCTATTTAATAATACAATATTCTATGAATATTTATTTTATACTACAAATAATTTATGCTAAACATTGCTACATATTTTATTTCGATCTTAAATGACAATATTGTATAATTAATTAGTTTTACACGTGTTTAGTAAATAATTCATGTATCAGTAACCGGATAAAACCGGATATTTTGACATTATTAAAAAACGAAGCATCTTCTCTTTATCATTAGATCTATCTTATGACTGCAGGGAGATTTTGGGTTCGATTGTGATATAATAATAATTGTTCTAACATAGTTGTTAATGTATAACTTTACCGTGCCTTTTGGGTCAGGCCTGCTGAGTTGATTTAGTTAAACTTTTAACTTGGATACAAATGGTAATTTTGTAACCACAATACGAACGTGTAATATAAATTTTAGATACGGCACTAAATATCAAGAAGACCAAATGATCTCCTACACCTATAACATACCAAGTTAAATAGCTTAGATGGATTAGATAGATTAGAGCTAGATAATTAAGTTAGCATAATTTTGGTCGGTTGACTCACGTCTGCATTAGGGACACTAAGATAGAATAATTAGTTTTCTTAATGTAAGCTGCAGTAGCGTACCAAGTAACGATCACTAACAAAATTAAAAATCGGAATAACAAAAGTACGGGCATTATAAGCCTGTGGACATAACTTTATATAAAAAAAAATTTAAATACTTTGTGTTATGAAATAGAGAAAAAAAAAATATCGTTGAATTATTCTCGCCCCTACATACAAAACTACTTATCCCATAATTATTATTACATTCAAAAACAACTTTATTCAAATAGGCCCATGAGCGGTTATTATTTTTGTAAAAGTGAAGCTACCACCGATTTGGAATGTAAATTCTGCAGAGAAGAAACGGCAAGAAACCCCGCAGTTACTCTTTTGAAAATAATATACAAACTGTGTTTTAGTACAAAAGTAAGTTTATTTTTAATTTTAGGCATCATATGTCGTTTGTTTCGTTATCTTAGTAGTAAATAATTTATATTGTTGCATTTATGGCGTAAATCCTTGTGTCCGACTCGTACTTCGGTACTTTAGCGCCTTTATATCAATACTAATATAACAAACTGCAAGATCTCGTTTGTATCAGCTAATCTTCTGATATCAATTGACAGGAAAATTTTGCTGCATTTGAAAGAGTTTAACATAGATGTGAGGAGTGAAGCGAATGCGGTTTTCTAGTAGTTACCCAACATAACATTGTTACAAAATATGGTTCGTATCCCGTTATTGAGTAATTTATTTGTGGAAAGCCATAAACAACGGAATTTTAAACATAAGTATGTAAGTGCCAAGAATTTAAGTAACCTGCATTCATAACAATTGCAAAATGCTAACATATGGTTATTATACACAAATTTGTTTTACGTATAAATTTTCAATTACGTGAACAATCCTCAGCGAAATAGCGTGGGTCTTATCTCTTCTAGATTTATCTGTTTCATCATGACGCTAGAGCCGCTGGATGTGGAATGTGGACGAAGGTTCCGGGTTCAAAACACTGTAGAGGCTATTCATTTTGCCAGGTTTTTGCTCCAAGTACCAGGCTCGCAGACTTATAAGGAGATGGCATTCGGGCGCGCCGGCAAAAACTATGAGGCCTCCGTACGGTGAGCATATCGGAAAACAGCCTTGACGGCCGTATTTTTATCTTTATCTTGAAGTAATAAGATTTTATCATGAAACGCGCGTTGCCGTGTGTTCATCGTGTAATAATTTCGCTCTTCGGTCACTTAACGTAATATCTAATTATCGCTGAGCTTCTGTATACCGTATATTGAACTGTAAGGCACCTTATGTACAACAAAGTTAAGACAGTAAGACGAGACACATATGTCACAATTCATAAACAATATGTATGAATGTGTCATCAATATAATAAGACGTTTACGATTAGTGCGTGCTCGTATAGGACGAAAAACTCGTCGTAGTTTCGCCCACGCCACGTTGTTTTGATAATCGGTAAATTGGTTGATATTGTAACTCTAATGAGTTGTAACATTACACAGCCTGTGTAACTTCTAGATAATACACTAATGTATATTGACAAGCCTGAAGTGGTATTATGAATAAGAATTATGAGATTTAAAATCTTATTTTCAACTGAGGTAGGGCACAGCACGAAATTTCCTGCTCAAAATATGGGGCAACCTGACTGGAATAGTACCTAGACCTTACAGAAGATCACAGCTAAATAACACTGTTTCCAAGCAGTGTTGTGCTCCTGCTGGTGAGCAAGGTGACCAGAGATCCTTAGGGGAATTAGGGATGGAATCGGCAACACGTTTACGATGCTTTTCGTGTTGCAGACGTCTATAAGCTACGGTAATTGCTTACCATCAGATGAGCCGTACGATACGCTTCGATATAGTTATACATTAATAAAATCATCTTTTTCATAGGTCGATACTTTGCCTAGCATTTATAATTAATCATCTAATTTAAAAGTGTCTTTTATTAAGAACTTGTTAGCAAATTATTGCCTTAGAATTTCATTAAAGATATAATGTCATACTGACTATTTAAACCTGCTCGCGTTGTGTTTCAAGCGACAATGCCTGTCAACAATTAATCTTTCTACGCTCTTTAATTGCTAGCGTTATTGATACTAATTCCACAAAAACTTCTGAGATAATGTGAGCACTTAAACCGATACTCGAATCTTGTAATTATGTCAAGAAGTCAATGTCGCGACACTCAATTATTTTAAAATTAATTATATACAAGTTGTCTTACGGGTAATTGGAAACCGTTCAATTACGAAACGATTACATAAGAATTAAAAATGAATGTCACATAAATCATTCGCTCCAAAACTTCTGTTTACGTACAATAAAATTAATAATAAACAATATTTAAGAAAGAATTAAAACGTGTATAAATTATAAAACGTATGATAAATCATTCACAAAATATAAAGACATCATATTTTATGCCCTGAATTATATTCGTAGACTCATTAAATTTTTTGAATTGGTCAGCACTATTTAATGAGTGCAGAGCAGCAGTGACTTATTGTAAAAATAACTGCCAAGTTATTTTATATGAATATAAAATTTTCGTGTGACAATTTAGTTACCATACTACTCCGAAACGGCTGGACCGATTTTTATGAAATTTTGTGTGCATATCGGGTAGGTCTGAGAATCAGCCAACATCTAATTTTCATACCCCTATGTTAAAGGGGTTTAAGATGGTTAATAATAAATATGGCAAAACAAAATTTGCTGGTCAGCTAGTATAATAATATTTATAATCTCGAAATCTTGTGAGGCCTCGTATTAAACAGCATCAGTCTCGGAAAATATGAACGATTTTCCAATATTTGTAAGGTTTGTAACTCACACGTGTTACATTTTTACGCTATTTAAAAAAATAACAGTCATTCATATTAATTTTATATACAATTACTGCTACGGATCGTTCACTAAATAGAGGCAAACGACATGCGTAATGATTTAAATGAGACTTTATGGTATAAATTGTTTTTTCTAGTCATTAACTCCTTCATTAAAGTTCACAATACATTTAGTCATTCCTAAAAATTCAAGTAACTAAGTAAAGGAACAAGAAGAAAGGTTCCCAAAATTTTAATGCATCTTCAGTAATAAAATTCCAAATTTTTATCAGATCTCGAAATTTACGAAACGGTTTACGGTCATCTTGGAAAAAATACAGCTCTGTAATCCAGTTAAAATATATTATACAAACCACTCCTAGACAAAGGGAGGACTCGTTTCATTGTCATCTCTTTACACCTTTAAAAGATTTCCTTTGAAGTATATTAAGATACTTTTAAGTAATTAATTTTAGTTTTAACTCAACTCGATAACTCGAAACTGAACGTTCAACGTAAGAGCACTCGTATAAAAATTTGTGCGAAACATTTTGAGACAATTGCACATCTTTTTATAATATATATTTACTTGCTTCGCTTAAAAATACAGACTGCAAACGTAAATACTACCAATTACAATCGTATATAAAGTTACGTGATCTTTTTAACCGACTTCAAAAAAGGAGGAGCTTACTCAATTCAACCGTATATATATTATTTTTATGTATGTTCGGGGATAACTTCGTCGTTTATGAACCGATTTTGATAGTTCTTTTTTTTTTTTGTTAGAAAGCAGATATTTTAAGTGTGGTGCCACCATAAGGAAACCAGGATCTGATGATAGAATCCCAGAGAAATCGAGAAAAACTCGAAAATCTGCATAACTTTTACTAGGTGTACCGATTTTGATTATTTTTAATTTAATCGAAGGCCGATGCATCATGTGGTCACATATAAATTTCATCGAGATCTGATTACAACTTTTGGAGTAATCTTTGATAATGCGTATTTACTTGCCTATTTTTTCGTCTACCTACGTTGTATTACTTGTCGATGTAATTGAAGTCGGTTTTTTTTCGTTTGCCTGCAAACACAATTGTATACTCGAGCACTTTTTAATGTTATACTTCTTTTGTTGCGTTAGGGAAAAATTACGAGAGTAAATTTTTTCGATGCGCGCGCACACCGGCATAAATAATTGTGTTTAATAGTAATTGGTATAACTTCTTACGAGCATACATAAATACCTACACAGTTACACACACTTTTTTTTCATTAACCTATAGGTATATGTATTAGTAGTGTAACTAATAAAACAACGTAATGATCACTATACAATAGATTTAAATAAAAAATAATAATTTGTAACTTAAAAAAAAAAACTATTTATGTCAAACGGATCTAAAATTCTAGAGACACGAAACATTCTGAAGTTATTAAAAACAGTTGTTAATCGTATTTTTATTTCGAAGAAAATCGCGGATAAAAAGTAGGTAATTTTAATATTCACTCAGCTAGCATAATGTGCGCAAAAAATACCAAACTTGTTGTAATTACTTCGTATAGAGTTTAAAGTCCTTCAAAGATAAATGCACGTGGAGTTTACCCAGTAGTTGTTACACTATCTCTAGAATAATGGCACTGGAGATTAACCCTGTACTGGTGAAAATCATTGCTGATATATTAAGAACCGTAAGCATTGTAAAAAATCATTTTTTTATTGAATGTTTTCGCAAGATAAACTCCAACAGACCTATTTATTATACCTGACCCTAAAGCAAAGTTTAACAGTTAATTCCTTCTTATCGCCGATTATAAAACACAAAGTAATGGATTAACCTTAGTACATTTTTTGAAAAACTTTTTAAAAAAATAATTTTTACAAACTTTAAGGGCAAGTTTTCGAAGAGAATTGTTATTCTTAATCTTATCAAATACCTCTTAATTTATAATGACACGTAAAATATTTAAAATGGTTATGATTTCGTAGAAATCGTACAAATAAAAACTACAATTTAGCGGAAGAAAATTGCATTAATTTACTAGACAAATAAAAAATGGGTTCATACTTGCGGTATTTTAAGTTAGTAATTAGTGAATGAAATATTAAATTAAATTTTATATAGTATTTCTTATTATACTCTTTTTAATAACGGAAATATTTAAAATTATGGACTTTATTATTAAATAATATGAACAATTTCATTTTAAGTTAATAATAACTTACTACAAATATTCATTACTCAAGACTGTTTGATTAAAGAAAATATTTATTAAAACAAAGTACACGCGAATGATACACAATGATCTGTGTGTATATCGAAGCATTTTCAAGTGAATTTCAACAGAAATAACGTTTTAAAACTCACTGTTCTAGCGTTATCAAAGGAAAGTCGTAAAAATCTCGATAAAACCTTCAGATAAGCAATAATCTCGCAGCGACAATTTAAATAAAACATGTCAAAATGCATAATACTGCATAAAAATTCAAATACCTCCTTAAGACCAAAATAAAAAACGGAACTTACCGATACTCAAAACTGTATCTAGTTTCCACACATAACTGCAGTTCCACTACAGTGCTCAATCGTCACTGAACTCTCACTCACTAATTAATTGAAACTACAAAATTCGCGTGAATTATTACGATACGGCGATTATGCGAAGCGCAATAGACTTGAATGAAAATACGCGTCTGCACCGTGCGACGCCCGCGTGCAATATGACGATGACGGACTGACGGTCGGCGGACGGGAACGCCGCAGTCGGACAATGGTCCGTAATAGATAATACTATTACCTTATAGTACAATACATACATAATATATAACATATATATATACATAAATAAAAGCAAACCGGGGGGAAGCTTACGTTAGGACTAAGGACTGAACATTACTCTCGATGAAATAAATATTACGTTATCTAAGTGGATACTGTGTCTATGTGAACATAACACTGCTGGGCAAAGACTTTTCCTACTATTACGAAAAAGGCTTACAATTTAATCCCCAGTGGAGGGCCTGGCTACTCCCAATAGCCCCGACGCGTTACGTTATCCTAAGTGACATCCCAGGCGTTCCAATCTCATGAACCGTACTTGTCTGGCCAATTAAGAAAAGAAATCTTATTTATTTTTAAGTGAATGTTTTACTGGCGGTAGAGATGTTATTATTCAAGTAATTGTAACTGTAACGTCTTTTAAAATGGTTCTCTTGTAGAAGCTAAATGTTATATACTTTTAACAATGACTGAACATCGTTAACTTTTATAGTTATTAAAAAGTTTCTTGGAATTTTATTACTTTTTCCTTTGGCAATTTTTGTTAATGGAACTGTAATAAAAAATTTTAAAAAAACTTTTGTAGTTTGATTGATTGTTCATCCTGTACGTCCCAACGATAGGCAAAGACCTCTATCTCCATAAAGTAAGGCTATAATCTAATCCACCAAACTGCTCCAATACGAATTGGTAGTTCTTACCATGTGTTCTTACATTGTATCTTTCCACCATGGGTAATGATCGATATTAGGTGTCTATGATAACAAGCGGGCACCCGGACCAATATGCTTTACATGCTCTTCAAGACACGTTGTGGTGACCAACAGTGATTAAAGACATAAATCTGCCCCAAGCAACTTAACCACCTGCATTTTAGGCAACTACACACACCACGACATCAGAACGGTTGCCTTTTGCCCTTCAGAACGCAACCGCTATAAATTAAAAGATATAATTTTTTTACGTCGTCATTACAAGAAAAATCTTTATTTTTTCGGCTTTTTTTGTCGTTGTTAAATCTTTGTATATAGTGAAGATAGTTTGTGTTATACATAATTATATATTACCTACGAGTATTATACAAAATCCATCTCGCGCGTTATTCGCTTTTGTCCGGTTTTTATCTCAATCGCGGCTCGTCTTGAAGACGCGTACTGAGACTTTTTAAGAGGCTTTGCATTAAGCTAGAGCATAAAAGCGTAATAAGGTTTTCTGCAGGACTGCTTTTTATGCCTGTTACGCAATGTTTATAAATGGTTTTTTTTTATAAGAAACTAATTTATCAATATTACATTATGTTTAATTTGCCACTTGCTGCCACTCAAAATATGAAAAACATTAATCGATTGTTGTCTGCAATAAATTACTACGACTAGACATTCACGTACGCTTCACGCCTGATTACACAAATAGATTGTTAATACCTACGACTAATACTTTAGAATCATATTTTAGTTTACAAAATATTTTCACAGTTTTATTTTATCACATTATTCCATCATATAATTTTACTAAAAACTTAGCAGATTGTGATCAGCGTAACATAATATACCACGCAGCATGTGTGCAACTTCTGGGCAATTAATTACTCTTTCGCAAACAAAAGGTCTTATAATCCTTGTTTACGAAGTCACAAGACTTATATTGGGTGATATATAAGAGTGTTAATAATTCAATCAAATCTTAGTCATTTTGTGTTCGAACTAACGTCGTAGTCTCAGATCCGTGGGAGCGGAAGCTAAAACAAAACCTCGCCGTTTTTCGTCGGTCAAGTGACTGTGGGACAGTACGGCGCGTTGCGTTGAATAACGTATCTTCACATAATAATAACTCGAATGTGTGACCGTATATTGTTTAATCCTTTTGTTAATTAACTTTCGCCTCTGAAAGCGATAATTCGTCTCGTTTCGTAACAAGTCTGACGGAGATACTGCTTTACGACTACTTGTACATGTGTTACGTCAAGTTGATCTCGTGTATGAAATAATACGAGTTGTGTCTAATAAATATCGATGTCAGTAAGAACCTAGGTTAATGAGATCCAATCTATGCATTCTAATTTATAGTACCTATAAAAGAAATGAAGTTGAAGAAGTGCAGTGTGAATTTCAAAAAAGCTTACCAAAGTTGATAAGTTTTAGCAAACCCAAATCACTTCTTTTTTTTAAGACGTATTTTTACCTAATCATAGAATTATTTATATGAAACTTAAAATTTAAATAAATAAAAGCAATTAAAAAGTGAAATTTTATAAATGTTTCAAAGCGAAAACTTTTATTCTTAACCGACTTCCAAAAAAGGAGGGGGTTCTCAATTCGATCGTATTTTTTTCTATGTACGTCACATCAGAACTTTTGACTGATTCGACCGATTTCGATGAATTTCGTTTTAATTGAAAGGTGTTACATGTCATTTGGTGTTATTTAAATTTAATTGAGATCTGCCTAGTACTTTTAGAGTTATAATTATCTAATAATGCGTATTTACTCGACTATTTTTTCGTCGACCTACGTTGTATTAAACCGCATAACTTTTCACTAGGTTTATCGATTTTGATGATTCTTTCTTAAATTGATAGCTAATGATTATTCATGTAGTCTCAAATTTTATCTAGATTTGATGACTACTTTTTGGGTCATCTTTGATAGCGCGTAGTTACTTGACTATTTTTTTGTGTACTTACGTTGTATTACTTGTCGATGTAATTGAAGCCGGTTTTTTTTTTCGTTTGCGAGCAAACACAATTATTTGCACCGCAAATACGGGCTAGTTAATTAAATTTTCCAGTAAATAATCTGTTGTTGAGATTAGACTACAATAAGAATCTTATTTTTTGGGCAACACACAATAACAGACTTATGACCAAGACTTTTATATTAAAACACATTTTTTATAAAACGGTAATGGTAAGTTTCTTGCCGATTCTTCTACTTTTAACGATAATTAAAAATTTAATTTGTAAGATTTGTTTGTTTTTCTTTTTATTTTATTTATTTTTTTGTTTTTCACGTTTGTTAATTTAAATTTTAAACGGATGGATGGTCAGAATTGGAATTTTTGATTATATTTCATTCTTGTTTGTTTTATAATTTTTTCTGTTCTGTGTACCATCCCTTATAAGTAAATAAATAAATAAATAAAATAAAATAAATAAAAAGATGATGAATCAAAGATGATTTGGAAGCCTATTCGAATAAAGTTATGTTAGATTCGATTTGATTTGAACAATATTATAAACTTATACAACAATATATAGACGCTATATGTGTAGGTCCATGAAAAACGCTGTAGGCACTTTTAAAACAATAAATTAAACACATCTTACAAATTGACAATAATGACAAGCGCAATTAAATTCAGAGGAATTTAATTATCCTCGTCGCATCTTATTAATTACAATAACTTACATTAATCCTCTTAGCATTAATAATGACAGTTACAAATGAACGTAATAACATTTCCCATTTTAGTTAAATAGCCTCCACGAGGACTATGTATATCGCGCAATGATTCACGAGGTGCATGGTAATATCGTAATTGCCTGCACACCGCGCCGGTGGGACGGCAACAGGTGTGGTCGCCGGGCGCTGCAGGGGCGGAAGTCCGTGACCAGACTGACACACCCTTGCCTGTCTGCTTTTACACGAATACCTTATCATTCTTTTAATTTCCTAATTCCATTACGTAACAACAAATTTTTATCATTCCAGAACCTTTTGATGCATTTGAGTAGATTCAACGCCAAATAATTGTGTTTGCTCGCAAACGAAACATCCAACTTCAATTACATCGACAAGTAATACAATGTAATTTGACGAAAAAAATTAATAAACGCACTAGTCGTCACTACGATTTCCAAGGGTTTCCCTCGATTTTTCTGGGATCCCATCATCGGATCCTGGTTTCCTTATCATGGTACCATATCGACATTGTTAATTAATAAAATCACATCTAACGCTTTTTAATCGACTTCCAAATAAATAATTGTATTTGCTCACAAACGAAAAAAAAACCGACTTCAATTACATCAACAAGTAATAAGGCGTAGGTAGACGAAAAAATAGTCAAGTAAATACGCGTTATCAAAGATTACTCAAAAAGTATTCATCAGATCTCGATTCAATTTAAATGAGACCACATGACACGCACCACCTTACGATTAAAAAAAAATCGATATAGTTCCACCCAGTCAAAAGTTCTGAGGTAACACACATAAAAAATACAGTCGAATTGAGAACCTCCTACTTTTTTTGAAGTCGGTGAAAAAAGGAGTCTACTGATCTTTTTCTTAGGCCCAGTTCTGTCAAAGAATAATAAAAAAGATAATGAGAGAAAAAATCTCTAATCCAAGTTTCTATTGTAAAATACAATAATATTTCATAACTAAATGAATAACAGCACTAACAAAAATAATTATTCCTATTCCAGATCGTACGCCATAACTTCAATATCTATTTCAATACTACAAAACAACATCTGAATCAAATTTTTTTAGATAAGTCTGTCGCCTGCATGTCTGCAGGTTGATGCGAGTATAATCTTAATATATATAAATCTCGTGTCACAATGTTTGTCCGCGATGAACTCTTAAACTACTTAACTGATTTTAATCAAATTTGCACACCGTGTGCAGTTTGATCAAACTTGAAAGATAGGGTATATTTTGTTTTGATATATGTAATTATTATATTTAGGAAAAAAAAATAAGGCGATACGAAGTTTGCCAGGTCAGCTAGTATATTATACGCATCTACTCGAATATTTTTCAAGTGGTCTTTGTTTGGCACAACAGTTTAAACGTGATACTTGAGAATCACAAGTTCAATAGTACGTGCAATTATGTCCTCAGATCGTTATATTTCATACGTAGATTACTCCGCGTTGGCGCAACGGTCACAGCCACGGATTGTGCCTGTTGCGCTGGCTGTTGCTGGTTCGTTTCCCGCACATGACAAACATTTGTATTGGCCATACAGGTGTTTGCCGTGGTCTAGGTGTTTGTGCAGTCTTTGTGGGTCTCCCCACCGTGCCTCGGAGAGCACGTTAAGCCGTCGTTCCCGGTTGTTATCATGTACACCTGATAGTAAGGAATATATCCGCCAACCCGCATTGGAGCAGCGTGGTGGATTAAGCTCTGATCCTTCTCCTACATGGGGAAAGAGGCCTATGCCCAGTAGTGGGAGATTACAGGCTGAAGCATACGTAGATTAAAGACTTTTTTTAAATTAATGCTTTCATATAAATGATATAAACAGAAAGACACACATATGTCGAAAAATATACACTTTAAAACACCAGAAATATTTATACGTAGGTATAAATAAAATGTCGTTATAATAATGGAGGTAATGACAAACGGGTAACGAAATGTTTAAAGTCCTATGATGATTAACTTCCTTCTCCAAAGTAATACCAATCATCAGCCGCTACACTGTGTGAATCTTATGTAAATAAATGATCAAAGTAAATCAACCCTTATTTAAAAGTATTATGGGCGATATTGACGCGCGACATATTTATAAAATGGTGCAAACTCGGTGCAGGCTCCGGAATCCCGCATTGCAGTAGCGTATGTACTATCAACAACCAGGTCTATATTCTCGAGGGAATTGAATAAGCTTACAAATTTATGTGCTACCTTATACTAGCTGTCATTCGCGGTTTTGCTTACGGAGAAATATAGTTTCAGATGTACCGATATTTTTAATAACCTAAGTTAGATAATGTCGTCTATTTGTTAATGACTACTCCACTCACTCGACATACATTTCACACAACTATTTAGCTTCAAAAAAATGCGAAACGCGATGTAAGCTGTTATTCGTTTTTTTTGAATTTCCAAAGATACTTAAAAAGTCAATATTTAGTTGTCATTACCAATTAAAATTAAAATAGCTCCAGTCATTGCAGGTCCAAATATATTAATATAATTTTCTATATATTAATACGTGAAGCAAAAACTTTGTAGGTATCCCTTTTTCCGAAAATTGTGCGGACGGAGGAGTATGAAATTTCGTACACTTATAGTTTATAATTATAGAGAAGGAGTGCAGAATGCTAATATATTTTTTAAATTATACCTAAAATATATTAAATCAATAAAAAAACATTACACACACAACCATTTATTTGACACACACACAACCATATATTTGACACACAAACAACCATATATTTGACACACACACACACACACACACGCGCGCATATTAAAATATTTTATTGGTTGGCAAAGTCTGTAGTCAAGTTGAAAAATTTAAAAAAAGGTCCGTTATTTTCATTATTTTTTGTTTTTTTTAATTAAAATTTTTAATTATGGTCGAATTTCTACTACTAGCCCGTTGGCGCAGTTTGTAGTGACCCTGCTTTCTGCTCCGAGGGTTGTGGGTTCGATTCCCACCCCGAGTATGGGTGTAATATAAATATTTATTTATGTATTTATATATGTATTTTTTATAAGTATGTTTATCGAAAAAAAAGTAGCTATATACCAGTTGGCTGTTACCTATAATACAAGCATTAAGTTGCTTACTTTAGGAACAGACGACCGTGTGTGTATTGTGTAGATATTAATTTATTTATTTATTTATTTCGACCGCTAGGCGACCAGTATAGTACCTAATAGAAAGCCCGCACGTCCAAACTTAGAAGTAATTTATTACAGGATTTCTTTGGCACCTGGCTTCTTTGAATACGGAACCCTTAAAATGAAGATTTCAAAACTTACCTTTTATATCATCTTTTAATAATTATTTTGTTACGATTATTCAAAGAATAGAAACAACCATAATAATATTTTCAATAGGTTTAGACCGTATTTCACTTAGAATGTTTTATGTCTAATCTAGGCGCTTAAAATGTACTACAACCTTCCAAAAGTCTACAAAGCTAGCATGCTAAACACTGCTAAGACAGCTGCTCGGTAGTCATTAAACTGAGGAGATCTCTTGACCCTCTTAGAGAAGTCTGAAAGTCTTTTCAACACTTCGCAGCGTCGCTTATCTGTCTTTCTGACATGCAAAAGTGCCCCACTGGGGCGAGACGAGCAAACATCTCATATCATTTAAACTTCGTACAAGATCCAAAGGAGTTGAGCTAATGACTCCGTTCGCTTTAATGTTGAAATATACATATAGGTAGTATTAAAAGGTACTTTTATTACTTACCACTGGAAAATATAAATAATAATAAAAAATAAAAATAAAAATTTCTATAATCTTTGTTACAATTTATCAACGAGTCTTCTCAGTAAGTTGTCAGAGACACTTGTATTGGGAATGACTGGCTACCTCCCTTACGGATGATATAGTTATACTTAACATTTTAAACTTTAAAATTAAATCTTAAGTTTTTATGTTGTGTGTATGTGTATGCGCGCGCGCGTGTGTGTGTGTGTGTGTGTGTGTGTGTGTGTGTATGTATGTGTGTTTTTTAAGTAAAGCAAAGCAAGTAGCGGTAAGGAAACATATATTACAAACTAATTTTAGCAACATGGTTTTCAACCTTAACAAAAGTGAGAGATTCCGACCATCTAGTTAAATCTTCCTTTGCATTTATAACATTGTATAGGGTATATTTTAAGTATTTTGTTGACCCTGTTATACACGTAAGTGGACTGAGCAATATATTGTCTTCTAGCAAAGGCTGTACGAATTTTGCATGAGGGAACTATTATATCCTTTCTTCTTCGACTGGTTGGTTATTGACATAAGTTACAGATTTGTGACTGCAAAACGAGATTATTATAGAGAGAAATATGCAGTAACAATATATCGATTAAAAATGGTAAAATAGTTAAATTAGTCATTAATTATTGTTAAGTATAAACAGTAGGTACAACGTGTGAATTAACTTGTTGATAGTACGCTAGTATGTAGTTAGTATGAAAGTTACTACATCTTTGGCACTGCTAATAATATTTACTGGCCCATCTCGACAGACGACAACCTAATAAAGTTATTAAAATACACATAGACAGTAATTAAAATATTAGTAAATATATGATTTTAGATTAACATGGTTACTTCTATTACAAAAACTATTCATAAACGGGATTTTTACCATGTTTTTTATTTTCATTTTGCGGAGCTCGATATTTCGACATTTACTGCGAATGTCTTATTCATGAGACTGCAGTCTCGTGAACAAGATGCAAATAAAAAATATGGTAAATATCCCGTTTATGAATAGTTTTAGTAATGGGTATATAAGCTTTTCCAATAATGACGCTTTAATTTTTTTTTTTTTTATAATGAATTTTTATTCGTTGGGTTTTAAAACAGATTAAAAATTAGTAAAAACTTTGTATTCCGGATTTAATATTATTTCATTTAAATTAAAATATATATATATATATTGTAATTGTCTGTGTAAATTTTGAATTTAACTTCAAGTAGTGTCTCTACGGTAGGTAATACCGATATAGTCAGGTTCCTGTATGAAAGACATTCAAGATTACCTAATAATAACTTGTTTCACTTAAGCAGTCTTATAGAGGAAAGGTGATGTTGTTTAAAATGAAACTAATTCATAATTCTAAGACATTTTGAAGTTGTATATCTTCCAATACACAATAAAACATTGAGCAAGATTGCAATTTTATCCGTGATCCAAGTTGCAGTTGATACTTCTATTGTAATGTGTGCAGGAGCTACGTGCTAAAAAGGCTGTAACTACAAATGCGTCTAATGCGAAACTTCGTTATCTTTAAATAAAGATGAATTGATGAACAATCGGATTGCACTTCCTGTTATGACGGCGTCTGCGAGGGTGGAACTGCGAACCGCGTGGGATTGTTTACTTCAATAGTAATGATTTTACGTCTTATCTCATCAAGGCCGGTGTGAACGACGCAGTTCACAAAGGATCCTAGTATACATAATCAGTACGCGATATACATAAAGCGCGTTTTTATGGAAACTGGTGGGTAGACTAGTTCACAGCTTAAGTAATCATTAACAACGGACTGCTAATAAACTATCATAATATTATCTGAGCTGCCTAGTTTATTATTTAAAACGCAATTTTAAACATAATAGATTTTGTGATCCTGAAACTAAACTTTTTAATTTGTACATTTTTTAATATCATATCAAAAATCGACCGTTCCAGCGGGGATCAAACCTGCATCTCGGACTGACCGGTTCGGTGCACTAGCCAATTAAGGTCGCTTAGACCCCTACAACTCAGGGGTATGAAAAATAGATGTTGTTCGATTCTCAGACCTACCCGATATGCACACAAAATTTTATGAGAATCGGTCAAGCCGTTTCGGAGGAGTTTAACTACAAACACCCCGACACGAGAATTTTATTTTATTTTTTATTTTATTGTTAAGGAACACAAACAGTTAAAAATAAACACATACAATTAAAGTTACAAACATAATACATAAACCAAAACTGTGTCCACAAATAAGTTTAACACGATCAGCTTTCGCCAAAACTAAAAGCAAGAATACATTTGTTAAATAAATTAAAAATCAACATTAGCATTTAAAAACTAAATTAAGGCTACAACTACAGGCAAAGGAAGAAACATTATGAAACAACTATACAAAGAATTAAAAATTAAAAAATCAAAAAATTAAAAATTATAAATATTAAAAATTAAAAATTAAAGGCCAGACATCACCAAGATTTGTTGCAAGTCAATTCTCTAACCCTACTCTTATAAGAATTAAGTGAGCACCAGAACTGGTCAATTGTTTTAAAATGTATATTATATGATGAAGTTGCACGTGGAATGAATGTGTTGCCACCATACTTGGTTTTGGTCTTAGGTATATGGTACGACTCCTTTGATCGAGCACTAATACGTGGACATTTTATATCAATGTTACGTAATAAAAAGGGAGAATCAATATAATTATTAATAATTTTATATAAAAAGCACTGATCCCTTTCTAATCGGCGAACATACAATGGTTGAATAGGATGAGAAGTCAAGTCAGCTTTTAAAAGAAATTTACTCCTGCGATCCAGATGTTTCAAAAATTTTTTGTTTATTTTTTCGATCTTATTAATATATTTTTTATATTGGGGATTCCAAACCACTGAAGCATATTCAAGTATAGGTAGCACAAATGATCTATATAAGAGTATGTAAGTCGAGACAAACATGAATTCTCGAGATACTCTCAGAATGAAACCTAACATTCGGTAGGCCTTATTAACTATATACTCTATGTGAAACTCGAAAGATAGCCGTGAATCAATGTATACACCCAGATCCTTGACAACGGAAACCCTTTCTACAAATTCATTATTTAATTGATATTTAAAAATTATTGGTTGTCGTTTCCTAGTAAAGGTAATAACATGACATTTCTTTACATTTAATTTAAGACTATTTGAATCACAATACAGACAAATATTGTCCAAATCTTGTTGCAAGAGTAAACAGTCCTTTTGGGATTTTATAATTGAAAAAATTTTCATGTCATCCAATATATAATAAGTATTAGATTGTTCCCTTCTCTGTTATTTGTATGAAACGCTTTCCATAACGAACTATTATGAAAAGGAAACTAATTTGACGGAAACTAATTGGACATGCTTTATTTGATATTTTGGTATATTTTTGTAGAAATATACACAAGAGCTTTTTAAAAAAATAGTAGGTATTTTTTTTATATCTATTCTTAAGATCGTTTTCAGTTAAACGCGTATATTTTAAGAAAATATTTTTTTTTTTTTTACGTTAACATTGAAGTTAATCCAGTTTTAATTACACAGGTCCACAAGAAATCGCAACAATTGAAGAAAAGCTATAATGACACAGTTCACACAATGCAGGACTCATTCTACTTTTTTTTGCTAAAAAGCCCTTAAAAAATATTTAATAAAAAATCAATAGTAATGAATTCATTATTAGAAAATGTTAAAAAATTAGAACGTAAAAGGTAAAAGGTACTTTTTTAACCCATGGCCCTATATATATTATGTATAGACCCTATGTATTATGAAGTATTAAGTAACGTGATAAGTTGATGAAACAGTCGAAACAAATTCAACTGCCTTGCACCGCCTGGCGCATACCAACCACAAATAGCATGATACACATCTTCTTCTTATAACTGAATATCGATTTCAATATGTTGATGATAATGGTTAGTATCGATTGCACCGTTATTCAGTGATAAAACTTTATAAAATTATGCAAAAAAAATGTATAAAAAAAATAATTGAAACGCCTTTTGTACTTAAATAGCAATTTTGTAGAAAAGAAATTTTATCTCTATTTTTAATAATGGTAACTATAATGTACTAGTAAATTTTTCATAATATGTAGATGTATGTGTGGCTACTAGAAATCACAAATAATTACATGATAATTATAATATCTGGAACCGTCGCTTTGTTATCTATGTATAGGTATGTAAGAGTAACAATAATGAATTGGTAACTGATAGGGCACAGCAGGAATTTCCTGCTGAAAATATGGAGCAGCCCGACTGGGGTAGTACCTCGACCTTACAGAAGATCACAGCAAAATAATACTGTTTTCAAGCAGTATTGTGTTCCTGTTGGTGAGTAAGGTGACCAGAGCTCCTTGGGGGATTGGGGATTGGGTCGGCAACGCGCTTGCGATGCTTCTGGTGTTGCAGGTGTCTATAAGCTACGGTAATCGCTTACCATCAGGTGAGCCGTACGCTTGTTTGCCGACCTAGTGACATAAACAAAAACACAGATGAATTTTTTTTGAGGAAGTTAATAAAATATATGGCAAATTAACGTTTGCGGGGTCAGCTAGTATATTATAAAATATTACATATAATGTGTAATGTATTTATATATGTAATATTTCTAAATATATTTATCAAAAAAAAAGTATTTGATTATGTCAGCTGGCTGTTACCAACATTACACAAGCACAACCATAGGAACTGCATACGACTGTGTGTATGTATGTTATAAGATATTTATATTTATTATATATTGATATTAATGGCATTGCACATTAAAATAGGACCTGAAACTATTTTTTTTTGTTCGCAGTCGAAACACTTGGACCTTGGAGTAACAGTGCTAAAAAAAATTTAAATGAGATAACTCCTCGCCTTATTGCCTCCACCGGTGACAAGACTAGGGCTGGTGCATTTTTTGCTCAGATAATCGGCATAGCGATTCAACTGGGAAATGCTGCCAGCATTCTTGGCACAATTCCACGCGGACATGATTTATACCAAAACTATCTGTAAATATTTAGTTCTTAAGTTGTGAATTGTAAATATGTATAATTTTTAATAAACTATTGTTATTTTTTTTTATATAATATAATAAGTCTGAGGGCTAAAGAAAATAATATGACCAATGTTTAATTATAAAAATGTAGTAAAATTAAATTTAATTTATAATAATATGATTATAAATTAAAAAAAAAATAAAATAAGAAAGTATTAAAATTGAAATCCCCGAACGAACTTTGACAATAAAATATACCTACTAGACAGCTCAGTGTTGCTAACTTGGGAGATTTTCCCCTAAATTTGAGGATATTTTGCAAATAGCGGGAAAATTTTAGGGGATAAATTTTTTAGGGTATTTTTTTGGAAATTTTTAATTCGTCACAACATAATATATTTTAATATAAAAAAGTAATAGAAAAATAACAATCCCTCAATTACCAATTTTTAAAAAAACATGTTCAATAAATATACTAAAACAAAGTATACATAATTGTGTTTGCAGGCAAACGAAGAAAAACCGACTTCAATTATATCGACAAGTAAAACATCATAGGTATACGAAAAAATTGTCAAGTAAATACGCATTATCAAAGATTACTCAAAAAGTTGTAATCAGATCTCGATGAAACATAAGTGTACCACACGATAAACATCGGCTTTCCATTAAATTAAAAATCATTAAAATCGTTACACCCAGTAAAAAGTTATGCGGATTTTCGAGAGTTCCCCTCGATTTCTCTAGGATCCCATTATCAGATCCTGGTTTCCTTATCACGTTACTAAACTAGAGATATCTCCTTTCCAACAAAAAAAGAATTATCAAAATCGGTTCATAAATGACGGAGTTATCCCCGAACATACATTAAAAAAAAAACAAACAAAATATTATATACGGTCGAATTGAATAACCTCCTCCTTTTTTTGAAGTCGGTTAAAAAATAATTTGTATACTTTGCTTTAAGACCTTTTAAAAATAAAAAGTAATAAAAATAATAACCTGACAGAGTTTCAAATAATTTCAATGTAAGGTTTAGGGGGTTTTGTTTTTAATTTAGGGACTTTTGTTATAAGACATAGGACCAGTGTTACCAACCCTATTGTTTTTAATAGTAGATTTGCTGTTTTTACATTGATGCCCCTGTTTTCTGTTTCATTCCAATTTTTTACTCTTTTTCAATTATTGTTACCTCTATCTATTACACTATGTAATATGTTTTGATGACCACTAAACAATAATAAACAATGATACTAAATGGCAGTATTTACTCTTGTCGGGATTCGAGAGAATTCCTCGACCAATCTTATGTGATTGACATTCATGTTTTATACGCGGGGAAATCATGTCCAAACTTTGTACAAAATTAACCAAAACGTATTTTTCGGATATTTTAAAACGTTTCAAGCATTCACAAATGTTAAACCTTTGTGTGAATTGCTAAAGAAACTTTTGGGTTTACTTGCAGCGCCACTGTATAAAGATTATTTTCTTCTATAAATATTATGAAAACTTAATTTATGCATCAAAATATCTACCGTAAGGTCATACACATTAAATCTTCAAATGAGTAGCAAACAGTAAAATCCGAAATAATTGATCGCTACTCATTTGAAGGCACACAAAGGCACATAAAGAAATTTAACAACAATGTGTATGATTTTAAGAAGAAAAGTGTCTGAAAATACTAAAGATGAAGCAATTGAGGATGAAAGTGGAAAATAATGTTACTTTAACAATGTATGTGAGTCCTGATGACTAATAAAAGTAGGTAATTATTTTAATTATACCTACTGTTTTCTCCTGTTTTTTTATTGGTGATCTGCTGTTTTTTTGTTTCTTCGGGTTGGCAGCACAGCATAGGACAAAGTTTTTCAGGAGTTGGGAACATTGAGACAGCTGCTCATATTTGTCAAAAACACCGCGTAAAGTATGGACGTAGTTT
Source organism: Melitaea cinxia (assembly GCF_905220565.1). Lineage (NCBI taxonomy): Eukaryota > Metazoa > Arthropoda > Insecta > Lepidoptera > Nymphalidae > Melitaea > Melitaea cinxia. Next base: position 280,327 of record NC_059412.1, on the reverse strand, counting down.
AGAACTTCAACCCTTAGTAATAAGTATTAAATATAAGTTTGTAGTTCGTTATAATTTAAATCCATCCAGCAACCATGTTTGCTAAACCGTATAAATTAAAATCCAACAATACCCTAAAAAATTCTGAAAAGTATGTATATTTTTTTCTTTTTGGTTGCATTTCATTAGAAAAGTAAGTGGGACTTCTCTTATTTTCCAGGAAACAGCTTGCACAGCGTATTCAGAATGAATTTCCAAAAGCTACAGAGGAAAAGGTTAAAGATTTGGTGCCAGTTAAATCGAATAGTAGTTGTATGAAACTGACTCTACATTCAGGTGATACTGTCGGTGTCTACGTGGTGAACGGAGTTCCAACAATGATTGATCTCGGAGAGAAGTTGGTACCGACCGTTTATGCACTGTGGAAAGCAGTAGACTTGGTTCCTACTATTAGTGTAAATTCTCTGGTGCTAAGTAAGGTAATATAATTTTTATTGTATACTAAAAAGGTGGCAAACAAATGCTGGTCCTCCTAACTGTAAGCAGATACCATAACCTATCTAGTCTAGAACACAAGGAACATTGCAAACACATTTCCCCTTTTGCTTAAGCTTGAAATCGCATTTTAAAATATCTTAATAAATTACCTGCTACGTTTGAGTTGTTGATTTCATTGAAAGCAAACTGAAGAACTTGAATTACCGCAACGAGTCTCTGAATTGCGGAACGAACAAGATATTAGATCTTTTTTATATATGACTAGGTTGGCAATCTACCTGATAATAAACTTACTGTAACTCATAGAGGCCTGCAACACTAGACATTGGAATCATGTCACCAGAATGCATGCATATCCAAAACCCTCTCCAAAAGTTCAGGCTATCTCACTCACCACAGGAACCCAATACTATTTAAGAGCAGTATTATTTAGTACCTTCTGTGAGGTCGAGGTACTTACACATGTCTTACTAAGATATCCTGCTGAGCCCTACCTCAGCTAACTCTGTCTATGGTTAATATTATTTTAATTAAAATACACTCTTTCTTAACAATATTTTTTTAACTACGCAATGGGACAAAGAAACAAAATTTCAAAACTAAAAAATTTAAAATCATATCTGATCACTTATTGTTTACTTATGTCAACTTCCAGATATTGTTTAATTAGATGATGTGACTTGTATACATATATAATGTTTTTCTACAACTCTATATATAAGTAATTTTCCTTATAGAAATAATTGGTCCCTAAACTTATTTTTTCAGGTCCAAGGTGGTGCCCCATTATATGCCCCAGGAGTTCTAACAGATCCCTCAAGGTTTCCACATTTTCCTCGCGGGGCAGTGATAGCTGTTTGTACCAGTGATAATGGAGCTGCGGGGATTGTCGGCCGTGCTGTTATATCCTCTGGTGATTTACTCGCTACTTCTATGTACGTAATTACGTAAATTATATTTCTAAATCTTAAGTAAGAGATTTGATTTTAGTTAGTAAGTCATTTCAAAGCGAAGTGTTAAAAAACTTCTCAAAGACTGACAATCAAAGTTACAATTATTGAAGATTAACATGAAACAACTAGATATTATAAAAACATTTGGAAAGTACAAAAGTGCACGACTCCATGCACTCTTTTTAAAACTATTGTTTCCAGCTTATACCTAGAAGCGCCCTCTAGTAGCTTGTTTAGGAGCTAATGATCAACTATACAAAAATAAAATAAAAATTGTTTATTTTGTCAATTAGTTTTTTTGCTTTATTTAACTATTATCTGTAAATCCAAAATGTTGATTCCCAACATAATATTTATTTAAGAGCCATTTCACAAAAATCGGTAACAATCTGCGAAATTGTAATATTTTGACGTAGTTAATCTCAGTGTTGGATGCAATAATGTAATTTATATTCTTGAAATATAATAGAGCAACCTTTGTTGTAGTCCATAGTCAGATCAGAATTTTGATTTATATTATGTGTATAAAATTATTAACCTTTTCATCAGCCTCCTCCCTGGGTAAACGGTCGCAATGTATACTTTGAAGTCCTACTTTTCAATAACCTCTACGTTGAAACCATTTTAAAAAAATATCATAATATGTGGAATATAATTTTGTTGTCCACTATCATAGATTTTTATTCCATTTGTATCTCTATTAAACGATAAAAAAATTTAAAGTTACGAATATTTTCCAAATAAGTACAATTTTAAAAGCGATATTTCTCTTAGAAAACTAAGAAATTTTAACGAACTATCTTCATCAAAGTAAACTTACATCATTAAGGAATACAAAAAAAAATAATTAAAAGATGTAATTATTTTTAATACATTTTATATTAAATAATAAAAAGATAGTATATATTGCCACGCATCAAGCCCGGTAAATCAGTCGAGCGCTAGCGCTCTTCTATATTACATTACTTGGTCTATGAGCGCTCTTAGAGGTAAGGTCCACGCCAAATTCTGCGCAGCCGTCTCTTTCGCTCACACGCGCCAAGCGCCTGTTGTTATAGCGGATAAAACGCATTTGATACTTTCATAATAAAATATAAATAAAATAAACATATTACGAAAATGACTGTAAAATAATATAATGATAATTTCTGTAAACAAATGTATAATTTAATTTTCTTTTCTCACACTATCAATACAAATAGGCATTTCAATCTGTTTGTCTTGTTATTTGTTAATTAATATGTTTGTCGGTGTCGATGTCATTAAATGCTTTTTTATTCATATCGTAAATATTAGATTCATTCGTAAACTGAAAAAACTAAATCAATTTAAAAAAATTGTTTCATAAAATTGATTTTTTTAATTTTATTTTAAATTAATGACTGTTGTTATATAACATACTTGAAATTTTTAACAAATTAATTATGTAAAAAACATTTTATACCATAGTTATAATTTTTATTATACATCAGAAAATGATCACGATGGTCTTTTGGTTGTCACACTATACGTACTAGCACAAAGATCGCGCGGCTCGTACGACTCGCGCGATGCGACCAAATTTACCTAAACTTGCAGAGCGTAAAATTGTGAAATGGCTCTTAATTGATTTTTTTTTTTTTTACTATAATAGTATCCAAAAAATTTAAATAATATTTAATTTATAGTTTTATGTGTATTCTGTATAATAGTGTGTATTTTATAGCATACTAGATTTTACCCGCAGCATCGCTCGCATAAAATATTTTTTATACAATTATATCCTATGTTACTACTAATACCTCCAAGAATGTGCGTGCAAAGTTTCATGACGATCGGTTCAGTAGTTTTCGCGTGAAAGCGTAACAAACAAACTTACATTCACATTTATATATTAATAACTGAGGTAGAGCACAACAGGAAATTTCCTGCTCAAAATAATGAGCAGCCCGACTGGGGTAATACCTCTCCTTACAGATATCACAACTAAATAATACTGTTTTCAAGCACTGCTGTGTTCCTGTTGTTGAGTAAGGTGACCAGAGCTCGTGGGGGTAAAATAATAATTAGTAATAATGGGGATAGGGTCGGCAACGCGCTTGCGATGCTTCTGGTGTTGCAGGCATCTTTGAGCTACGGTAATCACTTACCATCAAGATGAATCGTACGGTTGTTTGCGGACCTTGTTGTATAAAAAAAAAGATATTATTAGGAATTAATCCGTTGTTATAAAAATATAGAGTCCTTATATATAGAGTATATATAAATATATAGAGTAAACTCTATCCTTATTTTTCATTTTGTGAAGCTAAAGCACAGCTATCTCGGAGGCGTGCAAAATGTTATGTTATAAGTAGTGATGTGCCAGATCGTCAAAAATGTATATCTGCGGATAAGGATCCGGATACTGATATTTAGTGTAAAGATCCGAGAATACGAATACGGATACAGATATTTATTTTCTCACTCAATCGCTGTCGACACGTGACCTTGAAACGATAGTTGACGTCACGCCCGCCGCAACGACGGGCAGTGTTTTTTTTTAAAAAGCTTTTTCAATAAAAAAGTTTTTTGTTTTTCATTTTCTTATATTTATAAAAGTAATTCCATAACTTTCTTTGTGTAATAGCGATCTCTTATGATAGTTGATTTAGTATCTTTCAGTTATATACTATTATGGTATGATAACGAAAAACGTAAATGGTAAACGTTTCAAGAAATAAAAAATACTCTGAATGGATTTTTTTTTTTAATTAACTTAATCACAATTTATTATGGCACATTTTATCCTGTCAATTGAATTTGAAAACTAATAAATCTGTAAAAGATCCGTGAGAAAAGTGACGGGTACGGGCCTTATTTATTGCGCGGGAGAAATGAGTTGCTATATTTATGCTCTACATTTTAATATTTAAAATAAATAAGTTATTATATTAATATATTGAAATCGACAGTTACAAATTTTTCAACATAATATTCCAGGGGAGTGTGTCTAGAAACCTACCATGTCCTAGGTGACCTTCTATGTAAAGATAGCAAGTTTACAAAACTTGAAAGACCTAAACTAAATCCAATCTGTTACAATGTGACCGAGGCCATCACCGCTGATTTAAGCCAGGTATAAATATTGATTTTATTACCATTATCAAGTTTTGTTGCTGATATATCTATACAAATAAATAAAATTGGAGTGTCTGTTTGTAATGTTACAATAACCGCTTTTTACTAAATGCATATGTATACGCGGTACATATATCAAAATAACATTTTTTACAATTTTTGTCTCTCTGTCTGTCTGTTTCGGCTAATCTCTTAAACGGCTGGACCGATAATGACGGGAATTTCACTTGCTAACTGATGTGATAAAAAGTAACTTAGGCTACTTTTATTTTAGAATTTTTTTTATTTTATAACTCTGCGAACTGAACAATAACTTTTTGTTCAATTCCACGCGGACGGAGTCGCGGGCACGGCTAGTCATTTATAATTTTATATTATATAGCCTGTCCTATATCTATTGTATGTAATTGATTTTCTATATTATTACTGTATTTCAGTGAGACACTTGGCTGCATTTCATCTAGAAATTCGTATTAGATGAGTTACTTTTTAATAATTAAAGGTGTACAATTGTTTAACAATAACTGTATAATTCTTAGTTACAAATTCAAGCAGTCAAAGAGGAATGGCCGAGTCTAGTAAAAGAAGAGACAGCAGTTGTAAACCAACCGACAGTAATTCCTGACTCTAACCAAGAATCACAACCAGAACCCGTGGAACAAGAAGATCAAAATCTTAATGACTCTGTATCTACAGGTAATATTTATGCGGAACTACATATTACCTGTGATTTTGAATTAATTCTAAAGTTCTGTCAAATTAATTGAGATTGTTATTACTCCTGTGCTATGAACCCATATAGAGTTCAGACTTTAAAGGAATTTCCTAATGTGTGGGTAACACAAAAATAAAATCGTACAAAATTTAAAGGTAACGCTAAACTTGTATAGTATATATATATATCAATCCTTTTGGTTATTTGTGTAATATTACGTCTTGCTTTATACCTTTTGATATGTGTTATATAAAATATGTAACATTTGATGAGCATTTTATATCACTCTACTAAATCTGCTGCACTATAGCAGTGGCTTTTTCAGAAAAATGTTACACATATATTGCCACTAAAACAAAACAATCTTCAAAACATAACACATAATATAACGAGCCAAAACTCATTGCTCTTCAAAAGTGCAATCAAAATTGCTTTAAAAATACTTGAATTATCATTTTTTAAGTTAAAACTATACAAGTACTACATCCTAGAATGTATTTTTTTAAATAGGAGGTTTAGTCACACAGTGACCACGTCACCTCCACCGTTCTTATCTAAATCACAATGTCTCTCTAAATATATTAGGACTAATTTATAAACATTTAATGTGATTACATTCATGGTATTTAGTCCGGCATGAAAATGGTTTATTTCTACTTGCAGAATTGTCAGATGACGATGATAGAATACCAACGGACATGGACGGCTTGCTCCGCTGGTGCCTGCTATCATTTCTCAAGCACGAGGGCAAGAACCTTGAACTGCCACTTAAGACCAACTTACTGTATAAGTGAGTTCTAATCGTTTTGAAACCTTAAAAGAAAGGCCTTTAAAAACGAAACTTTTTTTTAAACCCCACTAGGATTATCTTCATTCATTCAGATTAATGGCTTTCAAACAGTGCCAAACTAGCACAGATGATTTCGCTAATGTCACGTAGAACTAGGATTATCTCCTCCTTTATACTGCCACTGACATTTAAGTAAACTTAAGATTATTTCACATTCTGTATACCGACTTTTGTTGTAGGGATATTAATATTTTTTGTCAAGTGCTGGACAAAGCAACGTTTTCAGAACAGACTAAAATATTCTTTACATTTGACTTATATGAAACAAATTATTATAATTATCTAAGAATATTTTAACGTTTTTACCATGAAAACTAACACATGTTTGTGTATCGTAATTAAATTGAATATAAATAATTTTCAGAAATCATCTAATGGCATACTGTCCACCAGATAGAACACTGGATGTAAAAAAATCAACTTACAAGAAAATGGGAAAGTTCCTTGAGGCCATGGAAAGGGTAATAATATTGTCACACTACCTTTTGATTAATAAATTAAATGTTATGTCATTAAGATTTGAAATCCCACAGCTTTCCAGTTTGCATATTTACATTAGTTCATGTATAGAGCCACTTTACCAATGCAAGACCATTGATGGGCAAAGTAAATATGGTTGTGTCATTATATTGTCTTAATAACACAGCTATTACATCCCATCTATTATTTCGGTTCAACTGGAAAACAAAATAGGTGTTGGAGATTTTTCTTAATATTATTTATACTAGGGGTTTTCATTAATATATATTATAAGGACAATTATGAAATATGACAAGGAATGGAGGGTGTGCAATATTGAGTTATCACATGTAATATTCTGAAATTTTCAATTTACTTTGAACAAAAAGTATATGTGATTTTTGGGTATGGGGTTAGTCTAAAATAGTAGATTCCACTTTTTCGAGGATATATATTTATTTGCTTTCTTTAATATACTCATCAACCACGTAAATAGTTTGTAAAAGATCATTAAACAACCACTAATAAGTTCATAAAGGGAATCTCGCCGATAACTTATACAAAACTAAGAAAATCCGTGGGAACATTTTTTTCGCTCACTTCAGCCTGTTGTATCCACCTGCTAGCATAGGCCCCATTCCCTCTCTTCTTTTCATCATATTTTATTTCAAATCCGCATCCGCTAAAATATGAATGCGGATGTGAATATTCGCAACAACCCTAGTCCTCGAATACTTACTGCTATGATAAACGTATGTATTTTCAAGGAAGGCCTAATCGGCGTCCGCGAGGTGGAGAAGGGCGTGTCGGCGCTCGTGTCGCTGCAGCCGGCGCACCCGCTGCTGCGCGCGCACCGCGCCCCGCCCCCCGCGCGCCCCGACTCCGCCCCCCAAAGCGACGCCCCGCCCACCGCCCCGCCCGCCGTGCGCGAGCTGTACTGCGTCACCGCGCATGTCGCCGAACTGTTCGCGCCGCTCAAGTGCGTTCACTCTGGTATTCGATACTTGCAAAAAAAAGAGTGTGCTTTAGACAACACGACTGAAGTAAATCTTCTTTAGCTCCATCTAACTTATATGTCCCTCTCAACTTTTGTTCGCCTAGCCCAATCACACTTTCCGTAACGCTCTTGTCACGCATTCACCAGCTTACTCCCCAAGTCAAGCGTGCGTAAAGAACTTTTACCTCAAATTTTTTTAACGAAAAGTATTTGAATTGCGCCCGCTACTTCCCCGCGACAAGCGCCCCACCCACCGTGCATGGTGTAGCTGTACTACATAACCACACACGTGACTAATCTGTTCGTACCGCTCAAGTCCATTCACCCTTCATTCAGTCTGTAAATTCCAATCTAGAGATAGGCTTTTTTATCCATGTAGGAGTAGAGTCCTATTCTCCACGAGGATCGGGTGTCTATGTTCATAACAAGAGAAACAGTCAGGAGTCACACACAAGGGCAGATATCCAGATCGGAAACATATTTATGCAAATACAAATATCCATGCTGAGCAAAATCGGAGAGGAAAATAAATAATACATAAATATCATATAACATACACATATGGTCGTTTGTTCCTATGGTAAGCAACTTAATGCTTGTGTTACAGGTAACAGCTGACTGTTATCTGATATATTAAATTCTCGTGTCGCGGTGTTTGTAGTTAAACTTCTCTGAAATGGCTTGACCAATTCTCATGAAATTTTGTCAACATCTATTTTTCATCCCCCTAAGTTATACGAGGGGGGGGGGAAGTTTAGGGGGTTTATAACATGTATGGTAAAACAAGGTTTGCGGGGTCAGCTAGTATATATATATAATCCGCAACCCGCGGCACTGTAAGCAGGGCCCTCCAAACTGCGCCTTCGAGCTAGTGCAATGTCCGCAGGAAGGGCGCGGCGCTGTCGGCCGGCGAGGTGCGCGGCGCGCTGCAGCGGCTGGCGGCGGAGCGCGGGCTGAGCGCGCGCGGCGCCGTGGCGCTGGACGAGCCGCTGGCCAGGCTCACGGGCCGCCAGCCGCAGGTACTCTCACATACAAACTGGAGCGCGGGCTGAGCGCGCGCTGGACGAGCCGCTGGCCAGGCTCACGGGCCGCCAGCCGCAGGTACTCTCACATACAAACTGGAGCGCGGGCTGAGCGCGCGCTGGACGAGCCGCTGGCCAGGCTCACGGGCCGCCAGCCGCAGGTACTCTCACATACAAACTGGAGCGCGGGCTGAGCGCGCGCTGGACGAGCCGCTGGCCAGGCTCACGGGCCGCCAGCCGCAGGTACTCTCACATACAAACTGGAGCGCGGGCTGAGCGCGCGCTGGACGAGCCGCTGGCCAGGCTCACGGGCCGCCAGCCGCAGGTACTCTCACATACAAACTGGAGCGCGGGCTGAGCGCGCGCGGCGCCGTGGCGCTGGACGAGCCGCTGGCCCGGCTCACGGGCCGCCAGCCGCAGGTACTCTCACATACAAACTGGAGCGCGGGCTGAGCGCGCGCTGGACGAGCCGCTGGCCAGGCTCACGGGCCGCCAGCCGCAGGTACTCTCACATACAAACTGGAGCGCGGGCTGAGCGCGCGCTGGACGAGCCGCTGGCCAGGCTCACGGGCCGCCAGCCGCAGGTACTCTCACATACAAACTGGAGCGCGGGCTGAGCGCGCGCGGCGCCGTGGCGCTGGACGAGCCGCTGGCCCGGCTCACGGGCCGCCAGCCGCAGGTACTCTCACATACAAACTGGAGCGCGGGCTGAGCGCGCGCTGGACGAGCCGCTGGCCAGGCTCACGGGCCGCCAGCCGCAGGTACTCTCACATACAAACTGGAGCGCGGGCTGAGCGCGCGCTGGACGAGCCGCTGGCCCGGCTCACGGGCCGCCAGCCGCAGGTACTCTCACATACAAACTGGAGCGCGGGCTGAGCGCGCGCTGGACGAGCCGCTGGCCAGGCTCACGGGCCGCCAGCCGCAGGTACTCTCACATACAAACTGGAGCGCGGGCTGAGCGCGCGTGGCGCCGTGGCGCTGGACGAGCCGCTGGCCCGGCTCACGGGCCGCCAGCCGCAGGTACTCTCACATACAAACTGGAGCGCGGGCTGAGCGCGCGCTGGACGAGCCGCTGGCCAGGCTCACGGGCCGCCAGCCGCAGGTACTCTCACATACAAACTGGAGCGCGGGCTGAGCGCGCGCTGGACGAGCCGCTGGCCCGGCTCACGGGCCGCCAGCCGCAGGTACTCTCACATACAAACTGGAGCGCGGGCTGAGCGCGCGCGGCGCCGTGGCGCTGGACGAGCCGCTGGCCCGGCTCACGGGCCGCCAGCCGCAGGTACTCTCACATACAAACTGGAGCGCGGGCTGAGCGCGCGCTGGACGAGCCGCTGGCCAGGCTCACGGGCCGCCAGCCGCAGGTACTCTCACATACAAACTGGAGCGCGGGCTGAGCGCGCGCTGGACGAGCCGCTGGCCAGGCTCACGGGCCGCCAGCCGCAGGTACTCTCACATACAAACTGGAGCGCGGGCTGAGCGCGCGCTGGACGAGCCGCTGGCCAGGCTCACGGGCCGCCAGCCGCAGGTACTCTCACATACAAACTGGAGCGCGGGCTGAGCGCGCGCTGGACGAGCCGCTGGCCAGGCTCACGGGCCGCCAGCCGCAGGTACTCTCACATACAAACTGGAGCGCGGGCTGAGCGCGCGCTGGACGAGCCGCTGGCCAGGCTCACGGGCCGCCAGCCGCAGGTACTCTCACATACAAACTGGAGCGCGGGCTGAGCGCGCGCTGGACGAGCCGCTGGCCAGGCTCACGGGCCGCCAGCCGCAGGTACTCTCACATACAAACTGGAGCGCGGGCTGAGCGCGCGCTGGACGAGCCGCTGGCCAGGCTCACGGGCCGCCAGCCGCAGGTACTCTCACATACAAACTGGAGCGCGGGCTGAGCGCGCGCTGGACGAGCCGCTGGCCAGGCTCACGGGCCGCCAGCCGCAGGTACTCTCACATACAAACTGGAGCGCGGGCTGAGCGCGCGCTGGACGAGCCGCTGGCCAGGCTCACGGGCCGCCAGCCGCAGGTACTCTCACATACAAACTGGAGCGCGGGCTGAGCGCGCGCTGGACGAGCCGCTGGCCAGGCTCACGGGCCGCCAGCCGCAGGTACTCTCACATACAAACTGGAGCGCGGGCTGAGCGCGCGCGGCGCCGTGGCGCTGGACGAGCCGCTGGCCCGGCTCACGGGCCGCCAGCCGCAGGTACTCTCACATACAAACTGGAGCGCGGGCTGAGCGCGCGCTGGACGAGCCGCTGGCCAGGCTCACGGGCCGCCAGCCGCAGGTACTCTCACATACAAACTGGAGCGCGGGCTGAGCGCGCGCTGGACGAGCCGCTGGCCAGGCTCACGGGCCGCCAGCCGCAGGTACTCTCACATACAAACTGGAGCGCGGGCTGAGCGCGCGCTGGACGAGCCGCTGGCCAGGCTCACGGGCCGCCAGCCGCAGGTACTCTCACATACAAACTGGAGCGCGGGCTGAGCGCGCGCTGGACGAGCCGCTGGCCAGGCTCACGGGCCGCCAGCCGCAGGTACTCTCACATACAAACTGGAGCGCGGGCTGAGCGCGCGCGGCGCCGTGGCGCTGGACGAGCCGCTGGCCCGGCTCACGGGCCGCCAGCCGCAGGTACTCTCACATACAAACTGGAGCGCGGGCTGAGCGCGCGCGGCGCCGTGGCGCTGGACGAGCCGCTGGCCCGGCTCACGGGCCGCCAGCCGCAGGTACTCAGAAATCTTAACCCGCCATTTTTATGAGTCCGCCCCATCTAATTTACTGTAACGTCACGTTTCGAGTTACTCTCAGCAAGCCCTTTCATTTGATACCCATATTGTAGGAGTGCATTAAAAATGACTACTCCGCCATTTTGGGCGTCATGTTGAATTTAGAATGATGTCAATAGAATCAATAGAATGATGCTATTTTATAATTAAAACTCAATACTAGGAGCTGATAAAATGGGAGGAGTTAATATCATCAGTGCTCGGTCGTATGACGCCCAGCACCGAGATGCGCTACGCAGACGGAACAGTGAAACTTATCAAGTCGCGACTCGAACCCGTAAAGATGCAGGTGGCTACGAGGAGTGGGAACAAAAAGGTAATTGATTGTTTTTGATATTTTGTAAAGCCTTTGATACTAATAATTTTTCGACATGGACTGTTACACTTATAACCATGTACTTCTATTCCCAATAAATTATATTTATAGAAAGTTAGTTATAAAAAATAGTTAGAAATAAGTAAACACTATCAATTTTATTCTGAAGATTTAAAATTTTAAGGGTTTAATGATGAATGAAAGACATATTCTGCTACATACAGCCAGTCACAAGTGTGTCCTTTGTCCGCAGGTGACGCTGGTGTCCAACCTGGAGTCGTTCGGCTTCGACCTGGCGGCGCTAGCGCACGCGTGCCAAGTGCGCGTGGGCGCGTCGTGCGGCGTCACGCGCACCGCCGCCGCGCGCGCCGACCAGCTCATGCTGCAGGGCGACCAGGTACACACGACTCACACCTGTGCCTCACTACACCACAAACATAACCAAAATTCACTTCTTACTAGTATACTTTTGAAGTAAAACTTCATGCACGCATGACTTGGAGATAAGCTGGTGAATGTGTGATGAGTGTTACGAAGTGAGGTAATTATGTACAATCGAGGAGTGTACATAATTACCTCACTTAGTAATTTAACCGTAACCTATCTAACTTAAGAAGTACAACGTTTAACGACAGTTTCGTTTAACAAAAAAAAAAAAAAAAAAATAACCCTAACCTAACTTAAAAAGTACAACGTTTAACGACAGTTTCGTTATACAAAAAAAAAAAAAATAACCCTAACCTATCCATACACTCCTCGATTGTACATATCCCGAAGTGAGATTGGGCGAAGCGAATAGAAGTTGAGAGGGTGATATAAGTTAGAGAAGATTGAAAGAGAGAGAGTTACGTTTCGTATATTACTGTAGGGTCAACAAAAGCAGTTTTACTTCAGTTGTGTGGTCTAAAGTACGCGTATTTTTTTCATTTGAATATCTAATAATAATTGTAAAAATACTAAAATGTTGTATTTATTTCATATAAATTACTATTATACACAACAGCAAAATTGATTGTAAGAATGTATAAGTAGAAAAGATGGTTTTATTGCTGAAAAGTTATCAACAAACTGCAACTTTGAGAAGAGATAGTATTGTGTAGGTGTACAAATTGAGTTATTACAACATGCTAAGAACCTTTCAGTTTCCTTAAGATACATATTATAAACATATAACATATACATAAGAGCTCTTTTTATTTTTTCAGACACATTTTGTGGCAAAATTGCTAATAGAAGAGTATGGTCTGCCCAAGAAGTTTTTGGAGGGCGCTGACAAAGCATTGAACAAGAAAAAGTAAATGAAAAAAGTGTAACACAGGCAGTGTTGATTATATTAAGTGTTATCAAATAAAATTGACCAGTTTTTCTTAACTAATTACTTTTTTTTATTAATCCCCTTAATATTACATGTTTATTTTATAATTATCTTCATAAAAATTTCATAGTATGGCAACACATTTTATGGAATAATTAATTTATAACATTTTGATATACATATTGGTAAACTTATATCTATACAATCTGATCAAAAAACAAGTCATAAAAGTACAATCAAACTTTTCCTTAAAAACTAAATTATTATAAACAATAAAGATGGAAGACGAAAGACTAAGAAATTATTTTCATTAAATGTTTTCAAGTTTTAAGCCACATCAATATATTCATACTTTCCAATATGTACATATGCTTTTAATTCTTACACAAATGATAATTATTTTTTTATAAAATTGTCATAATACTATAAAAATATATTGTATAAACAATATTTGATAATCTCGCTATACTAAATTAGGGTGGGTTGGTGTCCGTATTATTATTCTTATATACAAAAATAAAACAATATAAATCACAAAATTTGTTCGTTACACATCAGTGGAACAAGTATTGAAGGAAGCATGCTACTAATTAAAATAAACCACAACCAAAAAACTTACCTAATGCAAAGTTAATTAACTTCTTAATAAACTAAAACGATTGCATATAATTCACTTACTCCTAAATCTTTTACAGTAAAAGAGTGTAAATATAAAGCTGTCAAACTTTCGTAGAAGTCTTAAATTTAAAAGGAGTCTTGAATGGTAGCAAAGACTTTCTCTTGGATTTCTTAAGTTCTGGTGGGATAGTAGGAGTCTGCGTGTAGGCTGTTTTATCATTTAAATTATTTTTCACACTCTTATCACTGTCACACACCTTGTGACAGTCTGAGCTCCACATGCTTCGGGAACTGCTTCCTGAAGTTTTAGACATATTTGATCCCTTGGAAGATAGGCTACTTTTAGATGGCGTCTTTCTCATGGTGCTGTTTGTTATATCAGAAAACACTTTACTGCAGAACTTGGCTTGCTTCGAAGGAGAAGATGATCCTTGGTTCATTGCAGCTCTCTTTTCCGATGTTAACTTTTCCAAGTCCAAGTACTTGAATTTAGATATATCATTAAGTACTTTCTGCCCCTGCTTTGGAACTTGATACCCTTCACTGTCCACATTCTCCAACTCGTAAAATGTTAGAGTTACACTTTCGTCACTTTCAACAAATGGATTAGTTGAACCAAAATGAACTTTCTTAGTAGAGACATCAGGAAATATATTTCTCACAGGCATGTTGTGTTTAGTAATTTTTGCAGCTGTAACTATGATGCTACCGTCCCCATTATCTGCTGATAATGAGCTGTCCAGATCTTCATAAGCATAGCTCTTCCGTCTCCCCCTTGTCTTCACTGAGCTAGACCTCCTCTGTCGCCGACGAGACACCCAGTTGTTCTTTACTTCCTCACTCACTTGGTTAAACACTGGAGGTAGAGTTATACCATTACTTTTACTAGTACATGACTCTCTAGTATCATCCGTACAAACAACTTTAGTCATTGGACTGTTAACTATTTCTTTAGATAGTAAATTTCTTTCTCTCTTGTTCAAAGACTCCTCCCTCTCCCTGAGTGCTATGAGACGAGACATCCATTGCTGACTTAATGTCTCCTCCGACACCATTTGTGGACGACTGTACACTTCTAGTGCTTCACTGTAAGGTTTTCTACATCTTGGCACATAGCCTGGCAGCTCTAGAGCCAGCGCAGCAATAGTAGGAGATATTGGCTCTCGAGTACATTTATTGTCATCATCTTTCTCAAACAACCATTCAGGCTGAACGTTGCAATAAATAGGGCTATCAAAAGCATTGAAATGAGTCCTTGGAGCCGGTTCAATAATTCTACCCTGCTCCACTGCCTTCTCTGAGTCACACTTGTTTGCTCCTGATGATGACAGAGGGTCTTTCGCTGAGACAAGGATCTCTGACAAAAGTTTTGGACACGTCAAAGTTTCTGTATTTGCAAGGATAGTAGGATGATAGAGAACAACATCTGGACGTATATTGGCATTCCTTAGATCAGTTATGAAACTTAAAACGTCTCTCAAGTCGTCGCTGTAGTGAAATTCTTTGATTTTATCATCACTAGCGCCAGGGAGGTAAAACAAAATGCGTAACAGTTCCCCGACTTGTTGCACGAGGCTCGAGGAAACGGGAGTTTCTCCATACAGCTCGAAACAGTTGATGCGTAACTCGCCATTCTGCCCCACAAAAATCGACTCCGTCGTTATGCATTTTTTCAGAGCTACAAAATTAAAATCTTCTACGACCTTACACGAACGGGCAAGCTCCAGCAACAGGTACCAGATGAATCCTTCGGAAAAATGCTTATCGGTGGCCTTGCAAAGAGCGATCAATTCATGTATGCTCTGCCAAGAATTGTACTCGAGAACAAAGTAAAGTGTTTTCGTCAGTCCATGGAGTATCGTGTCGTAGTAACGTAGGAAGTTGCCAGATAGTTCTTTACATAATATTTTCACTTCATTAACAACGTTTTGTATTTGTTCGTCAGAGAACGTAGAGCAATTATACGCCTTCCACGCAAATATGCTATTCGTGACCTTGTGCCTTACTTTATAAAATGTGCCACCGCAGAGTACGTCAAGAACTTGATAGTCCTTTAATTTTTCCGTCATTTCTGTAGTTTTACGAATAATATTGTAAAATTTTCACATTTTGTAACCGAAACAAAGCCAGCTAACTTTTGAAAATGAACGACCGTTGAAAGTATAGGGATGCCCGCGAAAAACATCGACTTGTAGTGACGTCTATAGACATAAGTTCCAACAATAATCGAAATTAAATTATTAAAATAAATTGTAATTTTAATAAATGAGGAAACTAGAATAATGTGTAATTTATTACAACTATTTTGATTTAAATGTATTGATTTAAAATTTAAATCGAATGGGAGGCGATTACTTAAATACTATCCAATCATACGGATTTAATATTTTATAATTTGTACAATACGTTACAGTAACAAAACGAGGTAACATCGAAATAAAAGCTTTTCTTTCAAACTCTTACTATTATAGCGAGTCATTATATTTAGTATTTATCATATTTCTACTAAGGAAAATTATCGTCTTCTATCTCCTACATAATTTGTATTTTATAGAAACAAAACCGTAGAAGACAAAGTTTGACGATAAGTAAGAGGTCATACATTAATCACTTGATGTTTTTTAGCATCTTTTTAACCCCCTTACCTTCCACCCCACGGGTAATAAAATATAATTTTATATATTGGGATATTTAAGGAGGTTTTAGAGTCCACCCCATATCCAAAAATCACGTATATTCTGTGAAAATGTGGAATTGATGAATATTATTTTTAAATACACATATTATTTTTAATACATTTGATTAAATTAAAAAGTGTCTATGTATGTGTGCAATTTAAACGCGGCAGAAGTGAAACTTCTGAAAAGTCGTAGGAAGATAGATTGATATATCGACGATGATCACGGTCTCGTAAAAAAAGTCAGAAGTGCCCTGCAAAACGTGTCACTTAGGCGTTTTTAGCAGTAATGCAGCATTTTTAACTTTCTAATATACATTTATGCGTTTCTTTCTTTATCGTGACGCATTTTAGTTTCATCGAGTTTCAAATTACAATGATTCTAAACCTTAGAGCAACACGGAGTTTGCTCTATGTTCTAAACAAGTTTGACTTCTATAATTTTTAGAATGACATCAGGGTTGCTGTGTTTGTGTTTTTTATGTGTTTTTTTGGCATAGAAATCACACGTCCAATGGAAAATAAATACCCATAATCTCTCAACATAACTTACCTTGTGATATTTGCTGATGTCTGCCAATCTTTTTTACCCGACTGCCAAGGAAGGGTTATGTTTTTCGCGCGTATCTTGTATGTATGTTTGTATGTAATATTCTTTACTACCTCATATTTCCAGAACCACTGAACGGATTTACATAATTGAGGTATCGTTATGTTCGTCTTAGCTGCCCAAGTGTTCTTAGATAGGTGACATTTAAAAAAATCAAACATGGCGGCTGCGCGAAGCCATTGTAGTTAATGAAAAAAAAAATTTTTCTCGAATACTACAATATGGGTATCAAATTGAAGGGCACAATACAAGGATTTTAAAAAGGTATATCATGATTATTATTACCGTAATACGGCCGTAAGTCGGAGGCATGAAATTGAAGGATAAGTCAAATCATTCTCTCTTTGTGCATGTCTCCGACTGCATGTTATCTACGACGTTGCATAAAGTTTCGAAGGACTACCGTATTAATATATTTTAAATGTACAGCACAAAATGTTTGATATTGTTTCCATTTATTTTAATTTAATGGATCGAAATAAAAACGACCAAACAAAATGTTTTTATAAACGACATTACATTAAAAACCTCTAAAACTATCAGTGTACCTCTACTATATTATGCATGTATTATACATATAAACTTTCCTCTGGGATCACTTTATTTATTAAAGAAAACCGCATCAAAATATGTTGCGTAGTTTTAAAGATCTAAACATACAGACAGCGGGAAGCGACTTTGTTTTATACTATGTAATGATATAGCATATTAATTGATTCTTTTCAACTCCATTTACTTGTTCTTTTGTATTAAAAAGACCATCATTAATTTAAACACGATACCAATATAAAGGAGGAAAAAGTGTCCCTTTGCCTCTATTTTCAAAACATTGTGTTTTAGGTAATTAGACAGCCTTTTCCCAAATACAAATTTTCCCAAATACTATGCCGCATAATAATTTAATTGCATTCAGCCTGTAACATCCCGCTGCGGGGCAAAGGTCTTTCTATATGTAAAAAAAGCATTGGACCATAATCCGCTACGGATTGGCGGATATGTTCCCTACTATGAGTAACGATTGCAAAGAACTGTCGGTTTGACATGCTCTCCGAGGCACGGTAGGGTAACCCACTCGGACAGACATCCATGATCTAAACCAGAAAAAAATATTTGTACAAATACAAATATCCATTCTGAGTGGGAATCGAACCCACAAACGGTCGGTATTATAGGTGACTACTTGCACCACTAGACCCGAGCTATGATAATACAAATTTTTTAAATTTAATGTTACTTGCCTATTACTAGAATTATTAAACAACAAAATTCATTTCATAACGGAATTATAATCTCAGGCGCACTGCCGTCAGAGCCTCAACTTTTGGGGTAACATGATGAATAAGTTTCATTATCGAGCATTTTAATACACGTGAACGTAGTGTAAAAAGTGAAAATTATATTATTTAATAGATCGTCTATCTCCACTTTTTATACGTTTTATTTTAAATTTATGTGTTGTATTTTAAGGCAAGGTAAGTAAATGATTTATTTATTTATTTATTTATAATACTCGTCAAGAGTATAGCAAGATTAACATTTTTTTTTATATCACTAGGTCCGAAAACAAGCGTACGGCTCACCTAAGGTAAGCCTACCTACACGTACACGTACACCTACGGTAAGCGATTACCGTAGCTTATAGACGCCTGCGACACCAAAAGCATCGCAAGCGCTTTGCCGACCCAATCCCCAATCCCCCCCAGGAGCTCTGGTCACCATACTCACCAACAGGAACACAATACTGGTTGAAAACAGTATTATTTAGCTGTGATCTTCTGTAAGGTCGAGGTATTTCCCCAGTCGGGCTGCTCCATATTTTGAGCAGAAAATTCCTGCTGTGCCCTACCTCAGTTAACATATAAATAATATAACAATCATTCAAAAACATAATTTAAGTTATTGATCCCTTCAGGATAAATGTATAACCGATGACTTATCACTACACTGGTAGACAAGCAATTGGCTAATACACCTGCGGTCCCGAATTCCATCCCCGCTTGTATAAAATATTTTTTTAGGTGTTGTATAATTATGATCCTGGACATTTGACTGCTGGGACACAGGATTCACTTTTTAACTAAAGTCCGACGAATTTGAAGCTTTGTTTATATCAGATGAACTTATAAACTATCAATGATTGTCGTCAGTCATATAGTCTTTTCATTCAATTATATATAAATATTATAATTTTAATTAATCGCGTAAAGGACGCAATAGTGACTAGAAATGTGTCTCTGTGTATCGATAATGATTATTCAAGCAGCATCACTAGTGTCAAATTTTAAAATCGATAGCTTACCATAAGCAAAAGAATAACTCATCATAGACAATAACATCTATATAATAAAGACGGTTAAATTAAATCGTATGACGTTTCGTTTATTATTAAAAATTCAAACTGTTGTTGTTTCAGTGAAAGCGGACATAAAAGTAGTTTCAGCAAGGACTATAGTACTCTCTACCGAGAGAGTTTCAGTTTGCATTGGAATCACAGAGTACTTTGTATGTTTAGGAGAATTGGAGTTTACTCACGGTATACGTATAGTATTTATTGGTAAACCAATATAGAAAAATTGAGAACGAAATAATTATATTTTATAATTTTTTTTTTTTTTTTTAGTTTGATTCGAAACAATTTAAACGATTTAATTTTATTAAGTCAAATATGCTGTGTTCTTTATATTTGATTGTTAAGAGTGTTTGATTCAAAACAATTTAAACGGTTTAATTTTATTAAGTCTCATATGCTGTGTTCTTTATATTTGATTGTTAAGAGTGTTTCGGTGAGTCAAAGTATAAAATGTTTATCTATAACTTTCAATGTTAGCATTATTTTATGTAAGTCATCCCTCTTAAATATATAGTATATTTTATGAGCTTTAACTTCATACATGTATGATTAAACCAGGATTTGTTCGTCAGAATAAATTAATTATAATTGTGAAGAATAAAAAAAAATAATAATAATCTTTAGTATGTTTAGATAATCTGCACTTGGGAATCTTTCTGTTTTTAAACACAAAGCTTTCCTATGTAGCTGACCACACGTTACAGGAAAAAGAAAAAACAACGGTTAAAATTAAAAATGTTTATTCGTGAGTATAAGCGTGTATGCGGCACAGCTGACTAGCGGTTTCCAATTTTCATATCACATGATTCCTTTCTTTATTAACACTTTTCAATATAAAGCCAATCAATTTGTTATTATAAATACATAAATAAACAATGTTCTCTGTTACGTACAATACTAATTGTTTCAATACTTTATACAACAATAGATCTCATACAATCATTTCATTTAAAACAAACTAAAATTTAAATAACATATAAATTAATATCTCATATTTGAGAAGTGAATTTCTTGGTATTCAAAAAGTATTGTGCGAACATAAGCCCTACTTATTCTATGTCTATATACTTTTTAAATACCTACAGTAAAACGATTATTTACATTATATTTGTATATAAGAATCATTGACTAGAAACCGTGTCGGAAATAAATATATAATAAATCCAATAATGATTTTTATAAGTAGAGGAACATGATCACTGCTAACATTAACACTCGCAACTATGCTTGGAATGGACAGTTTCCATCTTTGGTAACACCTTTGAACATAATCTTGAATCATAATTTTGACTCTACTTTGAAATCATTGGTATCACTTGAAAAACGCTTTTTCACATCTGACACCAATAATATTTTATTAGTTTTTACATTCAGTGAGAGCAAGTCGCAGGCAAAGCCCGGACCGCGGCTACAACTATGAGCTATCTAGTATCACTTGCTTCAAACCTACACAGTGAATGAAGCCAAAAATAAAATTTAATAAAAACAACAATGGTAAAATATACTCATACAAAAACAAATGACAACCTAAATTGGACTAAAGGGCCGAAACTCAGGTTGAAAACATTTCGGACGCTAATTAATTATAAATACATAATAATACCTCGACGTACATTATTTCATATCCGCCACGCGTCGGCGTGAAACAATAAATTCGATAAAAAAGCGACAACGCGGACACCGAAAATTAACATAATTGAGATCATTGTCATGTTACATCGCACACTGGAATTTGTGACGGTAAGATATATTACACTGGAGCTATTTACACGTGCGCTTCCGGAGGACTGGCGATCTTCACACGAAGTAAACCGTCCCGGCATTGCACTCTGACTGACCAGCAGTGTATCAAAGCGTAATAAGCGATGTCGTACTCCTAATATCATCGTAACCGTATAAAAATATTGTAATACAACTTCATCGACATCCTCGACTGCATTGCCACCTCATAAAGTAAGAACTAAAGACTGCGCTTGCTCGGATGCGTAGTTTCGAACGAATCGTGAACAATTTTCTGGTGGGAAGTTCCTCCCGTCTCACACGATGGAAATAACGAAGCGAGGTTGACCCACGACAGTCGCTCCTCCTATAACCGCTAATGTACAACAAGGCGACGTATTGATCAGCAGTGGGCCCGGGCCCGCCCGCCCTACCGCCCTACCGCCCGCCCGCCCTACCGCACGCCGGCCGTGCCCAGCCGCTGCAGCGCGGACGGCGCGCGCGGCCGCACTGCGCCCGACAGCCGCCTCTTCTCTGTGACTGGCTCCTTTTTGGACACCACCTCCGTGGCCTGAAATCATTCGGAGGACTCGGTATAGTTTATATTTATAACGCTTGGGAACTTAAGAATCGAATGGAAATTGAAGTCCATCTAGACACTGTAGAGAAATATCGACGCAAAATTTGTCACAAACATATATGGTAAGAGGCCATCCATAAATTACGTAACACGTTAAAAGTAATAAAACACATGTAAGTATTAAAACGTGATATTCTAAGCTACCTATTAACGATTAACTTAAAATAATTAGTTTCTGAAGGTGAGGGAGTCTCATTAATGTGACAAGCTGTGACAAGGATCGAGGAAAAATGATGTAATTCATGTGACGCAATCTCTGGATGGCCGCTAGTCGTGTCGGGTGTGACGGGGTCCTCACCGGCGGGCGCGCCTTGAGCGCGGCGGGAGGCGCGGGGGCGGGCGCGGGGGCGGGCGGCACGTAGCGGCGCGCGGTGGGCGGCAGCGGCAGCGGGCGCAGGTCCAGCAGGTTGTCGGCGCGGCGCCGCGGCTCGCCCGCCAGCGCCGGCGCGCACGTGGGCCGGCGCGCGCCCGCCGCCGTGGGCCGCTCGGCCAGCGGCTCGGCGCCCGCGTGCTCGGGCAGCTCCCAGGCGTCGGCGTCGTCGTTGTAGCGCAGGCGCAGCACGGTGGAGCGGCCGGCCTCGGGCACGAAGCTGTCGGCCACGAGCAGGCGCCGCCGCAGCTCGGCGATGAGCGCCGCCTGCAGCGCCTCGTGCTCGCGCCGCTCCGCGTCGTGCGCCTCGCGCTGCTCCACCATCTCCTCGCGCAGGCACGCGTACTTCGACAGGCACTTCTTTAACCTGTTACACGATTTATTACAATAAAAGCCTCCGACGGCACCCTGTAGGAATTTCCCGTGTCGGGGGTCCGGAAACACACATACACGAGCACAAACGTCTAGAACGCGGCAAACAACGAATGAACGAGGATCGGACCGGCGTCCGCCAGCTCAACGTCCAATGCAATGTTCTATCACCGCTACGCCAACGCGTCGTCAAATAATTGTCATATATCTCTAAATTCGTTCCATTTCATTGAGGTAGGGCACAGCAAGATATCCTGCTCAAAATATGGAGCAGTCCGTCCGACGAAGTACCTCAACCTTGCAGAAGATCACAGCTAAGTAATACTCATCATCATCATTACAGCCTATACAGTCCACTGCTGGACATAGGTCTCCACAAGTCTACGCCAAAAACAACGTGAACCCGTGTGCTCCGCCCATAGTCACCACGCTGGGCAGGCGGGTTGGCGACCGCAGTACTGGCTTTGTCGCACCAAAGACGCTGCTGCCCGTCTTCGGCCTGTGTATTTCAAAGCCAGCAGGTGGATGGTTATCCCGCCATCGGTCGGCTTCTTAAGTTCCAAGGTGGTTGTAGAATCTTGTTATCCCTTAGTCGCCTCTTACGACACCCACGGGAAGAGAGGGGTAAGTAATACTGCTCTTTAGTAATTTTTTTGTGTTCCTGTGGTGAGTAAAGCGGCCAGAATTTCTGCGGAGAGTCGAGGGTAGGATTGACAATGCGCTTGTGATACTTTGGTGTTGCAGGCGTCTATAGACTAGTGTAACCGCTTACTATCACGTGGTCCGTACGCCTGTTTGCCAACCTAGTCGTATAGAACCAAAAATTTAGTAGTCTACAATACACCCAGGTACTCACCGTTGCGTTTTATGGTCTACCTCCTGCTGCAGCGTGGCGAAGGTATTGGTGACGATGGCGGTGGTCTCCTCCTCCAGGTCGATCTTCTGCTGCATTTCCACTTCGCGTTTCTTTCGCTCCGCAATCTCTAAGTTTCGCTGCTCGAGGATCATCTGTGTCTCATTAAGATTGTTGATGAGGTCCTTGCCGCCGCCACCCTGCACCAACCGCTCTTCAAGCGCTTTGATTTGGTTCTCTATTTCCTCAGTCTTCGTTTTTTCTTGTTCTATCGTCGATTCCGCCAGGATGTGCTCGCTTTCGAGACTGGCTGTCTCTTCTTCCGCTATTGAGAGAAAAAAAAATCAGAAGTTACTTAGTGCCTCAACAATATCCACACCTTCGACATAATTGTTCGCGGTGTGTATGAGCATTGGCTTTTGCAATTACTTAACCCGTAAGAAATATATTGTTTGTTAATGAATTAGTACCCATATAATTACGAACACTATTGGTATTAGAGGCCATTTTGCCCATTTCATCTTAAATCAAGTCAGAAAGTGAATAAAATGACGGAATTTTAATCGAGGTTCTAAAGAGTACCTAAGGTTTAACGCTCCATGGCAACAGCGGAGAAATTAATCACCAAAAGGGGGTACGAGTAATAGTTTTGGTCTTGGCGTTTTCCATGTAGTTGTTATTCGCCCTCTAATTGGAAAGGCATTTTAAACGTTTTTTTTTTTTGTTATTAATTTTTATGTTAGTATAGTGCTTTCTGTTGGTGTACCTTATGGCGAAATATTTTTAATTTATTTCCGTGCCTACAATTATAATCAGTAATACTAAGTATGCTCTGGACTCACGCTCATGTTTGGCTCGCGCGCGCGGCGGTCTCTTCCGGCGCTCGGCCGCGTGACGCCTCTCGATGAGCGCGCGCAGGCGCTCGATTTCTGCTTGATACTCTCTGAGCTTGGCGTCCTTCGGGTCTTCGTTACGCACCGGCTTGTTCTTGATCGCTGAAATGGCAATAGACAACGAGGTCGTTAGTATGTGACGGACACGATTCATTGATACACGACAGGTATTTGGCTATACAAATAAGTTTAGTAGGTAGGTAATTGAAAATCTGTTCGATATTTAAAAAGAGTTGAGGTCGAGATCGAGTGTGCTGTATACACCAGTTCTCAATTATTACAAAATTGAAGCCAAATGATAAATTCTGGTGCCACAGTATATACAATTTGTAAACTGGTGGGTTCTTTGTACGATTTAGATTAAGTATATGGACTACGATAGTAGACAAAATGTTAATACCCTTGGCCCGATGCGCGTACCGCAGCGTCGTGATGGTTTCGTCGTAGTTGTAGGAGGCGGGACCGATGTTCGCGATCATGATCGTCTTGCTGTTTCCACCCAGCGAGTCTTGGAGTATTCGTGTCAGCTTTGAGTCTCTGAAAATTTGTTATTCACTTACGTAGACAATAAAAAACAAATGCGTGTGATTAAATGATTCTTATCCTCTCGGCTACCACTAGGATGTAAATCCTGAGTCGGCGGCTTAAATAACGCACATTTAATGGACAATATTTCGTCTACGTTTTTCTATTAAGAAAATTGTTAAAATATGATATTATAAATAGAGTCAGATACACAGTCGCTATTTTTTTGCGACAATTGTCTCTCTGTGCTCGCTACTTTTTATTTTAAAAGGTGGTGGTTCTAGAATATCGCATAAGCAAGTACTCAATCAGTTAATGTCTCGCTAGTGGAGCAAGGAGCAGAAGGGCAGTCACCTGTAGGGCACGTGGGGGCTGTTCTCCGCCAGCGCGGAGATGACGTTCCCGAGCGAGGAGAGCGCCTGGTTGATGCGCGCCGCCTCGCGCAGGCGCTCGCCGCCCGCGCCCGTCTTGCGCTGCCGCTCGCTGCCCGCCAGGTCCACGAGGTTCAGCTTGCCCACGCTGCGAGCCAAATATGTTGCGCTTTTATATAACTAGCTCGGCAAACGCGTACGGCTCACCTGATGGTAAGCGATTCCCGAAGCCTATAGACGTCTGCAACACCAGAAGTATCGCAAACGCGTTGCCGACCCTATTCCCATTCCCCCCTAGGAGCTCTGGTCACCTTACTCACCAACAGGAACAAAACAAGTCGAATAGTATTATTTAGCTGTGATGTTCTGTAAGGTCGAGGTACTCGCCAGTCAGCCTGCTCCAGATTTTGAGCAGGAAATCTTGCTGTGCCCTACCTCAGATTTAGTCAGACCAAGATAATAGTGTCTTTTTGTGGAGAAATATTAAATTCGGCACAGAATATATTTAGCTTTATCGATAATAAAACAAACCTCTTTCTCGTTTTATGAAACAGTATAAAACTGTGCGCCGAAAGTGAGCCGTGCCAGCTCCAACGGATGAAGCGAATCATTTTATACTTTTAGGTAAGCTTACAAAAATACCGCCAGGTGTAACAAAAGCCAGGTTCCGGTGTACCAGGAGACATTTGTTTCTATTTTCATTAATGTACTAAATATGGATACTGTGAGGTACTCTAGGTATTCATCGGATCGCCTCATGTATTTTAAGTACTTTTAATGATCGAGGTGCTCAGAGGTTTATCTTAGGGCACTTAATATTATGCAACTATCGAAACACTTTGTGAATCCGTATACTGTAGTTACATTTTCAGAAAAGTTCATATATTTTTACTTACAGCAAATAAAAATGTCTTATATTTATTTTAATAAACCTAATTCTCATACTCTAGTCATTCATCATCGAATACGTGTTTTATGCACGTTAAATCAGATCTCCCTAACATCCTACAGCATCGGAAGTGCACGTCGAGGCCGAGGCCTGAGAACTCTCCGATATTAGTATTTCCGATCGCACAACTAACAATATCAAAACCAATTTAAGTTCTATATGATTTTTTTTCAGAACTAAAACAATTTTCTATAAGTGGGGCTACCGCCCGTAATAGATTATTTCGTTTCCTACGATACCATTGTCACTACAACACAATTATTATAGGTACCTACAGGGCCTTGATTCTCTATGAAAACACGTGACGTAATAACGAGGTCTGCCGGTTGTAACGTTTTTTAAAGACCGGTAAACAAAAAGAAAAAAAATGTTCGTGGTAATCTCGGGGTCTTTAAAACCTATTTGAATTTTTTTAGTAAAAATTCTGTTTTTAGTTATAAGTTTGACTAACAAGTAGCTGTAGTACTTTCGAATGCAAATTAGAAGTATGAACATTCAACGCAGATGAAGTGTAAATATTAAATTATATTCATATGGATCATCCATTTATATTTTTTTAGTGATTAATCTCTGAAACTCCTTGCTCTCCTATAGATTACTCAATAAGGAAAAGTGTACGTACCTAACTACCATTCCTACTGAACAGACACTAAACCTAAACCACCCTAAGACTTTGGTGCCTAATAGTCCTTGTATTTTATTGCAAAATAGATTTTTCCAACTTAGGTATTTTTAATCAAAACTAGTTTGAATCGATATTTTTGTAACCATTTTCCTCATATCAGTAGAAAACTTATAGGTACTATGTACGATTTTATTTTTGTGTTACCCACACATTAGGGATTCTAAACATTTTTGAAAATCATATCAAAAAGGAAGGAGCTGGAGCGGTCAATTTTTGATATGATATTCAAAAATGTTATAGGTACTAATTTTAAACGTAACGCAATAATGCAATTTGGGACAGCTGTTATTGCTTTACTGATGAGAGATAGTTATTGCAAATAATTGTAATGTTAACAAACTTAGTTAACAAATATACGGCGTTCTGCTCCGAATGCCGCGGGGAGCGAGGTGCGTAAGTACCCGCTCACATAATAACGCACATCTATGTGCGTATTACGATAAATAACCTTATTTTATTACGAGGTAAATGTTTTTTATTACCTTAAAATAATAATAAAAATTAGGAAGTAATTTAAAAAGAAACAATAAATTAAGACTTATCACTTTTTCTTCTATTAAGTACAATGTATTACGATATATTATAACGTAATAATAATTAGCTACTTGCGTTACTTTAATAATACTGTTAACTTTTTTTAAAAATAAATTAATGGTTTTAATTTTTTACGTTTTCAATTGTAAGTATGCTTAGGTACTCTCCTCCCTCTGCCTACTGTGAAATATACTAACAATGCGTCAGAGCAACGCGGTAGTATTGTAATCAAAAGAAAAACGTCAAAAGATTATAATTGTAAATATCGTTAACCTCAAAACGATAATGTTTCCTAAGGATCGATGACGTCCTGAAGTCATTGTGTCGTATGAGTGATCACAGCGAAGAACGACCGCGTCACACTCGTCACGTATTGATCGAATATTATTTAATAATTGAGCGACATCACTCAGTGCCCTTGTACGGTTGCTGTACAACGGTTGTCGTTGTCATTTAAAATGTATTTACTGTAGACATTACTGTCATTGGCTTTGTATGTATGAGCTTGTAATCAAAACATTCATGAAATTTATACAAGCTTCTTTTTAGGTAATATATAGGATCTACATTCCGAATCTGTGGTAGCTTTATTTCTACAAATATAATAATTTATTATTATAGTTTTAATTTGTAAAATGACGATTCGAAAGTGCTCTTGGAGCCTATTTGAATAAAGCTGTTTTTGATTTTGGGTTATTTTACTTTATCGCGACTGATAGCAGTTTGATTATCTAAATTGTAGACATTGAATTCGTTGTCCGCGTCCTCGTTAAGTTTGCATTCCATTCAAACTACGCGACAGATTTTCAATGTATTAAAAAAATGGCGAGTAAAGGTGCAATGCCAAAATGTTGGTCTCTAGTCTTCGGTTTTCGAAACATTCTTTTTTAGAAAAGAGTATCTTTTAAGAAATTAAACCGATATCGATTATGTAATATAATCGATTTTAGGGTGGCGCATAGTGGAGTTACTAATTTGTAATTATTAAATTAACGCCTCACACTCAACGGCCGCCACTAAGATAAACTCCTGTCGGGGATCCGGAAACACATACAATACACTTCAACAAACTTCGGTATGACTAATACAAATTTTTTCCATGTGCGGGAGTCAAACCCGCAACCGCAAGCGCATCAGCCGCAAAACGAATATTAACATACTTAATTTCAGAGAATTAAACGTCTCTACAAAGTGTTAAACAAAGTTCGACGAGACTTTTGTCAACGTTTCTTAAGGCATTAGTTTTGCTAAGCGATACAACTAGAACAATAAAAAAGGTAATATATATGTTACTTTACGTAACAAACAAAGCAGATTGCTTCATAGAATCAGTGATTCAGTATTAGTGAATGAAAATAATATGAATAATCATATACACACCAAGGCATAGTAATTAAATCTACTATACTGAAATATTTTGCATGTAACAAACAAATGACATGTATAAAACTCTTCATTTTAACAATCAATTCCGAATAATTGTGTTTACAGACAAACGAAAAAAAAAACCGATTTCAATTACATCGACAAGTAATACAACGTAGATCGACGAAAAAATAGTCAAGTAACTACGCGTTATCAAAGATTACTCAAAAAGTAGTTATCAGATCTCGATAAAATTTAAATGTGACCACATAATGAACATCAGCTTTTCATTAAATTAAAAATTATCAAAATCGAAACACCTAGTAAAAAGTTATTGCGGATTTTGGAGAGTTTCCCTCGATTTCTCTGGGATCCCATCATCAGATCCTGGTTTCCTTATCATGGTACTAAACTAGAGATATCCCCTTTCTAACAAAAAAAGAATTATCCAAATCGGTACATCCAGTAGAAAGTTATGCGGTATAATACAACGTAGGTCGACGAAAAAAGCGTCAAGTAAAAACGCATTATTAGATATAACTCGAAAAGTAGTTGTTAGATCTCAAATAAATTTAAATGGGACCAATTGGCACACACCACCTTTCGATTACAACAAAATTTGTCGAAATCGCTCTACCCGATCAAAAGTTCTGATGTAACATACATAAAAAAAAATAAAAAAATAAGTACAGTCGAATTGAGAACCTCCTCCTTTTTTGGAAGTCGGTTAATAAAACGTCCGCAAATATTGGTTCACTGCGCGATCTACCACAACAGTTTACAAAAGTCACGTCGACATATTCGCTGTTTTTTTAACCCATATCCAAAAAAGGAGGAGGTTTTCAATTCGATTGTATTTTTTAAGTTTGGCTTTTTTATACTTTGTTTTTTGAAATTTTGACTGGGTGATTTCGATGATTTCTTTAATATGTAAAGGTATTTTGCATTCCCATTTAAACTCGATAGAGATCTAATGACTACATTTGGAGTAATCCTTGATAACGGCTCGACTATTTTTTCTTAGGTTTTGTTTTGTTAACGTTACGTACTTGCGTTGTAATATTTAAGTCGATTTTTTGTCGTTTGCGAGCAAACAATTATATTTATTTCTTATAGTGACAAAATTAACTAAGACGCCGTTCAAAATGACCTCATGACTTGATTAAACGAAGTTAAAAAAAATGACAAATGAGAATCGTACTCCCACACAAAGAGTTTCGTACCAACTTATTATAAGTATGTATTTAACAAAGCATATTTTGTAACATTGAGCCTTGACAGCGTTTTTGTACATATATTGAGGACTCCTGTTTTTAAATTTATTTTTATGGTTTGTTATCATAGCGGCAATAATAGAACATCTGCGAAATTATCAAATGTACACAATTGTCAATAGCGGAGCTTTAAGTAAATAGAGTTTACACTTATTGAATAGGTACTCTTTAATAATACTTAGTTTACAGAATGTTAAGGTTTTATTTATTTATTCTTAATGTACACCGAAATACAGACACATATAAAGAAAGATACAAGATGTACAAAGGCGATCTTATCGCTAAATAGCGATTTCTTCCAGATAACCTTTGGGTACTGGACACGATACAGTAGCAGCGGTTAGGTGTGCACAAATTAAGGAGGAAAAATCAATAATAAATTGACAAAAACAAGATTTTATTATTTTAAAAGAGCGCAGGTGTTCTTTAGACTAAAGAAATGACCATATATTTTATTAACAGTTTCAGTGTGTTTTGAATTACAGCGCAGGTCGCTTTATAAACCACCCATTGATAACGTTAAATCTTTAGCCATTGACGTCAAGATGTCGTTCGGAACACCTGCTGTCAATAGCCGTAGCATGTTGTGGATTTGTCCTCTCGACGTCTTACTAACTTACGCAAATATGCATAAATTTATAAACAAATCATTGTTTAACTTTGCGCCACGCGTTTGTTTAACGCTTCGACAACTCTCGGTAAACAATATTTATGAAGTTTCGATTTTATTTACAAGGCTTAACAAATCGAACATTACTGCAAATAGTAGGAATAAGTACTTCAGTACCCCGACTCTTGAGGATTTTAAACAAAAGTTAAGGATTTGATAAACAAGACCTTGAACAAACTTGATAATTCACATAAACATTACAATTTTTTTATTGTTATACTATATCGATAAATACATTAATCTATGACATAAGTATGACATTGACGTATTTTTATTAACGTGTTAAATTCAAATGATGTCAATTCATTTTTTACAAAAATATAAGTGTTCTTATTTTTATTTTACTTTATTAATTTATTTTTTATAATATATATACTTCAAATATGATAACAATTTTACTAAAGCTAGCGATGAATTCATTTTAGGTGCGCCGTACTTGTCTTAAGTCTAAACACGGCTTTAATATTTATTTATTTATTTGATTCGATTCACAATTTGAAATATATATTATCTTATATATATTAGCTCTCTGTACGGGTTAGTACATTGATAGTAATGGCAGCAGTGTCGAAGCCGGGAAGTGTCAGTTATGTCGCGCGCAGTGGGTGCACTCCTACGCGCGCGGCTGACGGTCAACGGAGCTTCGTGAATGTCCCGCGCAATAATGAAAGAAGACTATCGTTTATCGGTCGAACGCTGTAGATGCGCCCTTGACTCTTAGCGAAGGCCAAATGCGTATCTGCCAAATTTAGATTTTTTAAAATATATTATAAATTTCTTTACTGATATTCCACATTTTCTAATTATTTTGCTATCAAGAGACAATTTTGGTAAGTTCGTGAGATTGAATTTGTAGAATTGATTATTTTGTTATATTTTCATAATTGGAAAATTATTTTGATTAAAGTTTTAAGCTTGAAGATTATGACGTAATGATTTAAAGTGAGGATCACTCTTTATTTTTATCACAAGACTTCAGCACTGTTTCGTATTTCGGTATTCTGATTCAACATTAGGACGTCTTCGTGTAAGAAAATAAATTAAATTTCCATAGAATTATACATTTTGCTACAATATGCTTAGGGGAAGAGCGGTCTTCACAATGAGGTGCAATTAATTTAAAATAACGTATTTTTTATACACTAGTAATATGTACGTACAAATTCCAAATGTCAGTTTCAAATTAATATTACAATACCTACTCATAAAAAACATCAAACACTACAATAGGCATGATGTTACAGAAAACGCGTGACTTGGTTATTCCAACAACATAATATTATTACTTTTTTGTAGATTGAAACACTTTTTCGCTGAGCCATTATTATAAATTTAGGGTTCCGTTTTGTGGCTCTTTACAATTTTATAGATCAAAAGAAATGATTTTCAAGTTAAGAATTTGGTAAATGAAAAAAGTAACAAAAGTAATTTCACTAAACGAAATTAATTACTGAATATGTTAAATGTATTAAGTAAACTAAATGAGATTAATTACTGATAAAAATAATTTAAAAAGTAATTCATCAAAAATATTTTTTAAATATCAGTCTATCGATCAATTCACCCAGTAACATTCCACGGCTGGGCATAGGCCTCTTTCTCTATGCAGTAGAAGGATATACTTATTAGAAATTAATCCAATAATTGATCATAAATACCTAGTCTGATGGAAAATAATACAAATAACAACATAAATATACCTATACGAAAAAAAATATCTCTGTGATAAAACCTAAAAACAAATTAAATTCTGTAAGTTAATTAATTAATTGTTCTTATCTGTTGACCTTTAGACAACTGAATTAGAGCTAAACGCGTAAGTACCTACGCGATAGCAGAAGCGGATCGTAATCAGGAGCTTACGGTAGTAAATAATAATAGTATCGCTACGTCAGAGAAGTATCGCAGGATTAGTTGATAAATATTTCGCGCTATAAATGTAGCTATAAATATTGATGAACGATCAATTGGCAGCTCTTGGTGATACACTTTTTTACACAACAAAAAGGCGAATAAAAGCAATGTTAAAGTCTTTTTAGTCAATCCAGAATGTTACAAACTTTCTTCGCTCGTATTTGTTTTGTTTGTACATCGTGAAGCGCCGGCCGCGCGTTGCGCTCCGCTCAGCGATGCATCGCAACAATGCCTTCTTAAATAATAGCTGGGCTTTATTTCATTTCTTTAGATTTTTTTTAATGTTACAATTATTAACACATGAAAACTTAAAAATATCAAATGCAAAAGTGATGAATTGTTTTGCAAATTGCAAGCAAAACGGTTCTAAGGTATTTAATTACTCAAGTAGTAATAAAATAAATTACAACAAAATTCTAGAAACATATTTCCTTCAAACAGACTGCGACTGAATAGTAAAAGGCTCAGTGAAAAACGTCAGCCTTCACGCTCGACCAACCTTCCTTATTGCGCCTGAAAAACCGCGCCGATGACTTTCCACGGCTATTGCTTGCGGCTTGCTGGCCCTCCGCAGACACAACACATCGCGACACGACACAACACATTGCAACACGACACAATACACCGTGACGCTACACAACACATCGCGACACACCACGACACAACCCGACACACGTGACACGATGACACATATCGGTGCTCTACACACGCTGCTCACACACAGGTGATTAAGTTAAATGCGTTTAAAGCCGCGCTAAGAACGTACATTTATAAGTAGAGCGACCTCGAGCCCTTTAATGAAATAAATGTAATTCCAAGAAGCAAGTGTTAAATTATTGACACAGATTTTTTTATCGAGTTTTCTTATTGCATGCTTTATTGCTATTCATTCAAGTGCATTTTTCACACATTATTTTTCATTACATTTATTTGCTAATATTGAATAAAAGAATCCCACGTATTTAAGGAGTAACCAAACGCTTTTTTTTGTTACTGGTGTGTGTCGTTGATAATATTTCAGAAGGCATAATATATTTTAGATTAAGATCCAAGTTTAGAAATAAGGTTTTAGATGAGCATAACATATCAGAGAAACTTTAATGTAGGTACCTAAAAAGCCAAACATTATTTAGGTCTCGATAACTCCATTTGTCGCTGTCGTCACTTGCGTGCTTAGTTAATTTATTAAACACATTTTCGTATTAAGTAAAATGTTCCAATAAAAAAAAAACAACTAAGAAAAAAAAACAGTACAAGCTAACATGTTAGAGGCTCACGCTATGGTTTCATACCTCGATTAAAAAATAATCAAACACTACAAGCAGTTCGTACTAAACCAAATAACGACCGAGTTTAACAGTGTAGCGTCGTTATCGTAATCATCTGTAATCGTTACCTTAAGGTCAGACCTAGGAAGGTTAACCTAGCTCCGTTTACCTATTTACTAACAAAAACTTTAGGAAGGTTTTGTCCTGTTGACCGAATTACTTAAGAGTTAAGATTACAAAATAATTAAACGCATATAGACTCTTTTGAATCTTCGTAAGTTTGTAATGATTATAGCTTGCTTCACTTGATTTTATTCAGCCTGTAACATCCATAAAGATCGCTAGCAGTTGCCTATAATTATGATAACAACCGGACCGGCAGCTTAATAGATTTTATCAATGCGCTGAAAATTTAAGGAATGAACTATTCGTTTAATTTGGTTCATTGAGAATCATGTTTCTACTAAAGCATCATCTTAGGTCAACAACGAAAATTGAGCATGTGAGTCAGTCATATTTGGATTACGTCAGGCGTGGGCTGAAACGGAGGTGACTATAAACGGTAAGTAATGGAGTTAAAAAGGGCGCAAGGGCAAGGACAGCTATAGAACAAACACATTCTTGACATATTGATCTCTATTTGTAATTTCTACCAATGAAGTTAGTAATATGAGATTTGTTTTCAGTGTAGACTTTATCATGCAATTCACTGACATTTACTGAAATCTTAATGTTACAATGTTGTATTAGCTTTTTTAATATCAAATAACAAAATTTATAATAGTATAAATTAGACTTTTTATTTAATATGTTTTCATTTATAATATATGTAATTATTTGTCTTTACTTTACCTATTCCAAAAATCATCGTCATCGAACCAGCTGCCCAACCAAGGATTCATAGCGACACGCGAAGCACAACAAAAAACACTCGACCGAGAGAGAAAAACGAGACAAACGCACTACGTCCTCGGAGTAATGTAGCGAAGCAGATACGTTCCGCGGGAGCGAAGGTCGCTACGATATTGGCGAGTCCCGAAGGCGCCGGTGCTGCGTCACCGCTAGAGATGAGAGCACGCCCACCGCCTCTTAACTTAACGAGTGTCGCAGACGATGCCACTTCATATGTTAATAAATCCATTATAAAATTAGTTTTAACAAAGGAGTCATAGTTGCCGAAATTGTTGCAGTTTTAAAACAAAATTGAGGTTAGAAATAAATCGTTAGATGCAGGAGCGAGATACACAATCAATTGCGCGAGCATAGATTTCGGGTAAAGGTCGCAGATAGTCGACTTGACCTAATAATCGCAAATGTATTTGGGGTGTGTCACCTTCTGCAATTGTCGATGGAACTACTACACTTTAGCTTGGTACTAAAAGAATGTATATCGAAATTCATTAACTACGAGTATACTGCTATTATTATATACTTTTTATTGCACTTAAGAACAGAATATACAGAAAATTACATATATAGTTGATGGCAAAGGTGGACTTATCCCTAGAAGAGATCTCTTCCAGTCAACCAATGGTCATGAGAGAGAGTGTCATATAGCGGGGGACATTAATCTTATTTATTATTTACAACTAAATAAATAGTAGTAAAATAGTAGACGCCGCGTTGGCGCAACGGTTACAGCCATGGATTGTACCTGTTGCGCTGGCGGTTGCGGGTTCGATCCCCGCACACGACAAACATTTGTATTGGCCATACAGGTGTTTGCCGTGGTCTGGGTGTTTGTGCAATCCTTGTGGGTCTCCCCACTGTGCCTCGGAGAGCACGTTAAGCCGTCGGTCCCGGTTATTATCATGTACACCCGATAGCGAGGCGTAGGGAATATATCCGCCAACCCGCATTGGAGCAGCGTGATGGATTAAGCTCTGATCCTTCTCCTACATGGAGAAAGAGGCCTATGCCCTGTAGTGGGATATTACAGGATGAACCGAATATAAATAGTTATGAATAGTAGCAAACAAGAAGTAGAAGGATTGAATACTTCATTTCTTTACTCGACATTATTTGTTTCACTTGTTTAATAATGATTTAATAAGGGTTGCGTGTATTATAGTAAAAAGAAATTCAGTAACAAATTTGGCCGACAAACTAAAGTTTGAACAAGCACGAAATTATTATCTCAGTTCCAACTGCACGTGACGAACGAAACATTTAACACTGAAAATAAGTGTTATTCAAGTAACAATAGTCAGAGAGCGAAGTAACAAGTGTTTACTTATATTTATTTTCTTATTCAGTCACATAAGACAAAGCACCCATTACTAAGCCTGTTACTGTGAGCTCTGAGGTATTGACAGGAGATTACTGCAGCTGGCCCTCGGAGTGGACTCGAGACTTATTTGAATTATAAAAGACAGGAAACTGACTTCTGCACTTTCAACAAACGGACACATACATATGTATACATATAGACGTATTATATATGTAATATTGTATATGTTGTGATGTCAAAAACAAAATCGAAAACTACTTTATTCAAGAAGGCTTCAAAAGCATTTGTATCGTCATTTCACAAATTAGAATTATTTTCGTTTGTAATTAAATTAAATGGTTTAATAAATTAATAATATTAAATTAGAAACGCTTTATCGTTTGCCTTATCAAATACATTTCGTTATAAGTTACATGTATAATATATAAA
This sequence comes from Melitaea cinxia, assembly GCF_905220565.1. Taxonomy (NCBI): domain Eukaryota; kingdom Metazoa; phylum Arthropoda; class Insecta; order Lepidoptera; family Nymphalidae; genus Melitaea; species Melitaea cinxia. The sequence goes on along the minus strand of NC_059412.1, from coordinate 244,036 downwards.
TTTATACTCGTCACGCTTGCTGTTGTTCACATTCCGAAGAATTGAAAAATGAGTAATCAATTCATATAAATATAGTAGACGCATCCGCGCTAAATGTAAACATTTTATACGAATTATTTTCCAAATTCACGAAACATTAGCATATAGCGTATTAGTACGGAAACATTAATAAAATTCATGTTTTTCAGTAATTGTCGCACTCGTGCTAATATCGCATTTGATACACAATAGTTTCCCCGACAACGTCGCTGTAACGTTTTCCTTAACAATATTTCTTCCGTTTGGTCAATAACGAATGAAAGGGGATCGTTTTGTTCGGTAGCAAAGTAATACCTATACACAAACTTATGGAACATAAAAATAAAGCTAACAATTGTTTTTAAACTAAATAGACGGAGACGTTTTTGTGGATGTCTTTTGTACTAAAGTACCTACCATATAAAAAAGGACATAGATAAATGTGTAGGTAATAATAGACCACGTCTATTCCCGCAAACCTGCATAAGAGCAGCAGAGTGCATTAAGCTCTGGTCATTCTCCTACATGGTGTAAGAAGCCTATGCCCAGTAGTGGGATGTTAAAGTCTGAAGCGTAAGCGTATAGACCACGTCTATCTAACATACATCGATTAATTATTTTAAATAATAACTATAAGAGAAGTTACAATTAGTATTAACAATCACATTTATATTATAAAATTATTGGTCTAAATATAATGTATGTGAGCTTGTATAGGATGCGACTTTGCCACCCTCTGTACAATGATAGGCTAAACAGAATTCCGCTCAATGGCAGGGCAAAGCGGCCCAATATCCACTACCGGCGAACTAATTGACGCGCAGAATGTTACTCACTCGACCGTTGCCCGAGCGACTCACTTTGTATAAATACGGCAAATTTGCTCGTTACTCATGTCGAATAATGAAAAAAATTCTTTGTCCTTTTACTAAAATAGGATATAAATAGGTGTCGACGGCGGAAATAATTAATTCAAGTTAGTTAGATGTTTACTTTTATCGATTATATCTATATGGGCACAATTATCGAGCTTTAACTTAATTCGTTAAATATTCAAATAAATATATATGTATGTCTTATGTAGGAAGAAAATATTCTTCTGCACGACCAAAGTTTGTAAATATTTCTAACTGTATAAAAGCAATAAAACCCATAATATTTATGGTTAGCTTGAACGTGTTTCTGTCAACATTTTCCAGTTCCATTTCTGAAATTTCTTTTGACTTAGCCGGCTATATTTTTGCTTATAATTTTGTGTGAACGTTGCTATAATAATACTGATAGTTTCCTACACTCTAGAAAGTGCAATGAAATTAAGTTAAGTAAGGTTAGTCCAATTCAGTAATGTTATAGATTAAACAAATTCTGATTCATTTTTCCCATTGTTTTAGTTCAGTGAATCGCGCAATCCATGATCCGTCTAGTTTACACAAATACGCAACATACAAACTCTTAATCATATATTAGGTGCTTGAGGTATAATGGTATCTTTAATTATTTTGATGTTTGCAATGGTCTCAGCGTTTGTGCTTGTGTATTGTGTGTGGAGGGATTCCTAGTGGGGGGGGGGGGTGAGTATGAGACAGTTATCTAATTATTTTATTAATGTGGTGGGAGCAGACAGGTGGTAGTGAGGGGCTCACCGGATGCGGTTGGTGGTGCGGTGCGCCGTCTCGACGGTGACGAGGAACACGGCGTGGCTGCGCGACGAGTGCTCGTTCATGTCGGTGCGGCCGGCGGCGCGGTTGCGGTTGCCGGCGCGCATCACGCGGACCATCTCCGCCGCGGACTTGCACACCACCGACGTCATCTCCGGGATGTAGAACCCGTTCAACTCCTGCGAGACGCTTATTACTTTAACAAATCTATCTCGGTTCAGCCTGTAATATCCTACTACTGGGCTAGGCCTCTTTCCCCATGTAAGAGAAGGATCAAAGCTTAATCTACCACGCTGCTCCAATGCGGGACATATATTCCTCACTATAAGTAACGATCGCTATCAGGTGTATAGGATAACAACCGGGATCGACAGTTTATCATGCTCTCGGAGGCACGTTGGGGAGACCCACAAGGACTAACAACCAGACCGGATATAAATATTTGTACAAACACAAATATCCACTCCGAGTGGCAATCGAACAGGCGACCGTCGGTGTTGAGGCGCCGGTCGTCAAAAAAATTCTCTCTACCTACCATAAATCTTAAATAAATTACGTTCACCCCATTAAGGTCCACCTAAGCAGACATGTCCTCAGTGCACTCGCACAGCAGGAAATATCCTGCTTGAAATCTGGAGCAGCCAGTCTGAGGTACCTCAACCTTACAAAGTATCACTGCATCACTAAGTAGCACTGCTTTCAGTGTTGTGTTCCTGTCGCGAGTAAGGTAGCCGAAGCTCCTGGGGAGGGTCGGGGTAAAGTTGAGTAATGTGCTCTGAATGCTTCTGGTGTTATGAAACTGAAACTAGCAGCTAGCAGCTAGCAGCCAAAATTAAATGACACTGAAACTAGAAGCCACGCTTTATATCTCTTAAAAAAGCAACAGATTAAGTTGTAACTGTACAGAAATTAGTGACGTTATATCATCTCGCTATGAAAAAGATCTAAAGGGTAAATTCCACCCCTTCTATTTTTTATATTTAAAAACCCAAACAGGGAGGTTAATTCGATATAAAAGCAAAAAATCTATGTCTTTAAGCATGAAATAAGGTTAAAATTTAAATCAAAGGTCGTTTAGAATATTTAAAAAAATTAGAAAAAAAGGTAAAAAAATAAATAATCCACTTTGATTATTTTTTTAATATTGCAATTTCCCTAAGGAGGCAATTATATTGTATTTGTGAAAGTAATCATATCTCTGCTCGTTGTCACTACATTTTGTTGTAACTTCGTAGAAACCTTTCTATTACTGTCTAGAAACGATGATAAAAATTTCAAAAGGGATACTCAATCCCTTCTATTTTTTTTATTTTTTTTTTTCTCTAAGACAACGCCTATATACTACTTTTTCAAATGTCTATATCTCTGCTCGTGGACACTACATTTTGTTGTAACTTCGTAGAAACCTTTATATTACTATCTAGAAACGATGATAAAAATTTCAAAAGGGATACTCAATCCCTTCTATTTTTTTTTTATTTTTTTTTCTCTAAGACAATGCCTATATACTACTTCTTCAAATGTCTATATCTCTGCTCGTGGACACTACATTTTGTTGTAACTTCGTAGAAACCTTTATATTACTATCTAGAAACGATGATAAAAATTTCAAAAGGGATACTCAACCCCTTCTATTTTTTTTAATTTTTTTTTCTCTAAGACAACGCCTATGTACCATTTCTTCAAATGTCTATATCTCTGCTCGTGGACACTACATTTTGTTGTAACTTCGCAGAAACCTTTCTGTTACTGTCTAGAAACGATGATAAAAATTTCAAAAGGGATACTCAACCCCTTCTATTTTTTTTTACTCTAAGACAACGCCTATGTACAATTTCTTCAAATGTCTATATTTCTGCTCATGGACACTACATTTTGTTGTTACTTCGCAGAAACCTTTCTATTACTGTGTAGAAACGATGATAAAAATTTCAAAAGGGATACTCAATCCCTTCTATTTTTTTTTTATTTTTTTTTTCTCTAAGACAATGCCTATATACTACTTCTTCAAATGTCTATATCTCTGCTCGTGGACACTACATTTTGTTGTAACTTCGTAGAAACCTTTATATTACTATCTAGAAACGATGATAAAAATTTCAAAAGGGATACTCAACCCCTTCTATTATTTTTAATTTTTTTTTTCTCTAAGACAACGCATATGTACCATTTCTTCAAATGTCTATATCTCTGCTCGTGGACACTAAATTTTGTTGTAACTTCGCAGAAACCTTTCTGTTACTGTCTAGAAACGATGATAAAAATTTCAAAAGGGATACTCAATCCCTTCTATTTTTTTTTATTTTTTTTTTTCGCTAAGACAACGCCTATGTACCATTTCTTCAAATGTCTATATCTCTGCTCGTGGACACTACATTTTGTTGTATCTTCGCAGAAACCTTTCTGTTACTGTCTAGAAACGATGATAAAAATTTCAAAAGGAAAAGAAATATAGACATTTGAAGAAATTGTACATAGGCGTTGTCTTAGAGTAAAAAAAAATAGAAGGGGTTGAGTATCCCTTTTGAAATTTTTATCGTCGTTTCTAGACAGTAATAGAAAGGTTTCTACGAAGTTACAACAAAATGTAGTGTCCACGAGCAGAGATATAGACATTTGAAGAAATGGTACATAGGCATTGTCTTAGAGAAAAAAAAAAAATAAAAAAAAATAGAAGGGGTTGAGTATCCCTTTTGAAACTTTTATCATCGTTTCTAGATAGTAATATAAAGGTTTCTACGAAGTTACAACAAAATGTAGTGTCCACGAGCAGAGATATAGACATTTGAAGAAGTAGTATATAGGCATTGCCTTAGAGAAAAAAAAAATAAAAAAAATAGAAGGGATTAAGTATCCCTTTTAAAATTTTTATCATCGTTTCTAGATAGTAATATAAAGGTTTCTACGAAGTTACAACAAAATGTAGTGTCCACGAGCAGAGATATAGACATTTGAAAAAGTAGTATATAGGCATTGTCTTAGAGAAAAAAAAATAAAAAAAAATAGAAGGGATTGAGTATCCCTTTTGAAATTTTTATCATCGTTTTTAGATAGTAATATAAAGGTTTCTACGAAGTTACAACAAAATGTAGTGTCCACGAGCAGAGATATAGACATTTGAAAAAGTAGTATATAGGCATTGTCTTAGAGAAAAAAAAAAATAAAAAAAATAGAAGGGATTGAGTATCCCTTTTAAAATTTTTATCATCGTTTCTAGATAGTAATATAAAGGTTTCTACGAAGTTACAACAAAATGTAGTGTCCACGAGCAGAGATATAGACATTTGAAAAAGTAGTATATAGGCATTGTCTTAGAGAAAAAAAAATAAAAAAAAATAGAAGGGATTGAGTATCCCTTTTGAAATTTTTATCATCGTTTCTAGATAGTAATATAAAGGTTTCTACGAAGTTACAACAAAATGTAGTGTCCACGAGCAGAGATATAGACATTTGAAGAAATGGTACATAGGCGTTGTCTTAGAGAAAAAAAAAAATAAAAAAAAAATAGAAGGGATTGAGTATCCCTTTTGAAATTTTTATCATCGTCTCTAGATAGTAATATAAAGGTTTCTACGAAGTTACAGCAAAATGTAGTGTCCACGAGCAGAGATATAGACATTTGAAGTAGTATATAGGCATTGTCTTAGAGAAAAAAAAAATAAAAAAAAATAGAAGGGATTGAGTATCCCTTTTGAAATTTTTATCATCGTTTCTAGACAGTAACAGAAAGGTTTCTGCGAAGTTACAACAAAATGTAGTGTCCACGAGCAGAGATATAGACATTTGAAGAAATGGTACATAGGCGTTGTCTTAGCGAAAAAAAAAAATAAAAAAAAAATAGAAGGGATTGAGTATCCCTTTTGAAATTTTTATCATCGTTTCTAGACAGTAACAGAAAGGTTTCTGCGAAGTTACAACAAAATGTAGTGTCCACGAGCAGAGATATAGACATTTGAAGAAATGGTACATATGCGTTGTCTTAGAGAAAAAAAAAATTAAAAATAATAGAAGGGGTTGAGTATCCCTTTTGAAATTTTTATCATCGTTTCAAGATAGTAATATAAAGGTTTCTACGAAGTTACAACAAAATGTAGTGTCCACGAGCAGAGATATAGACATTTGAAGAAGTAGTATATAGGCATTGTCTTAGAGAAAAAAAAAAAAAATAAATAAATAGAAGGGATTGTGTATCCCTTTTGAAATTTTTATCATCGTTTCTACACAGTAATAGAAAGGTTTCTGCGAAGTAACAACAAAATGTAGTGTCCATGAGCAGAAATATAGACATTTGAAGAAATTGTACATAGGCGTTGTCTTAGAGTAAAAAAAAATAGAAGGGGTTGAGTATCCCTTTTGAAATTTTTATCATCGTTTTTAGACAGTAACAGAAAGGTTTCTGCGAAGTTACAACAAAATGTAGTGTCCACGAGCAGAGATATAGACATTTGAAGAAATGGTACATAGGCGTTGTCTTAGAGAAAAAAAAAAATTAAAAAAAATAGAAGGGGTTGAGTATCCCTTTTGAAATTTTTATCATCGTTTCTAGATAGTAATATAAAGGTTCCTACGAAGTTACAACAAAATGTAGTGTCCACGAGCAGAGATATAGACATTTGAAGAAGTAGTATATAGGCATTGTCTTAGAGAAAAAAAAAATAAAAAAAAATAGAAGGGATTGAGTATCCCTTTTGAAATTTTTATCATCGTTTCTAGATAGTAATATAAAGGTTTCTACGAAGTTACAACAAAATGTAGTGTCCACGAGCAGAGATATAGACATTTGAAAAAGCAGTATATAGGCATTGTCTTAGAGAAAAAAAAAAAATAAAAAAAAATAGAAGAGATTGAGTATCCCTTTTGAAATTTTTATCATCGTTTCTAGACAGTAATAGAAAGGTTTCTACGCAGTTACAACAAAATGTAGTGTCCACGAGCAGAGATATAGACATTTGAAGAAATGGTACATAGGCGTTGTCTTAGAGAAAAAAAAAAATATAAAAAAATAGAAGGGATTGAGTATCCCTTTTGAAATTTTTATCATCGTTTCTAGACAGTAATAGAAAGGTTTCTACGAAGTTACAGCAAAATGTAGTGTCCACGAGCAGAGATATAGACATTTGAAGAAGTAATATATAGGCATTGTCTTAGAGAAAAAAAAAATAAAAAAAAATAGAAGGGATTGAGTATCCCTTTTGAAATTTTTATCATCGTTTCTAGACAGTAACAGAAAGGTTTCTGCGAAGTTACAACAAAATGTAGTGTCCACGAGCAGAGATATATTGCAGGCATGTATAAGGTAAGATAATCGCTTACGTATAAATAAAAAAAAAATACAGTCGAATTGAGAACCTCCTCCTTTTTTGGAAGACGGTTAAAAAATTACTATAGTGGTATAAAATAAAACTTTTGATTTCGTATTAACGGTTAAACCACTCGTGTTATCATTCGCTCAGATAAAAAATATCTTCTTTTCTGAAATAAAATTATTTAATCTACAAAATATGCACTAGATTATTAAAAATTCAGTTTTTTTTTTCGCGAACTGATAATGCCGCCGCTTACGTTCACTTTCTTACGTCGCCGTAGACTATGAATACAACACATTTTATTACAATGAGGTTTTTAATGCCGTGACTCACTGTGATAAACGTAGAGCAAGAAAATAACTTTTATATTTATATTATAACAGTTCTTACGTTTTTAGACATCGCTGTGGTGTAGGGATGGGTGAACCGTGTGAGCGCTCACACACCGGCGATTGCGGATTCGGTTCCCGCTCGGGATGGATATTTGTATTTTTTCGAATATTTCTTTTCGGCCTGGTTGTTTGCACTTGTAGGGTCTCCCCACCGTACCTCGGAGAGCACGTTAAGTTGTCGGTCCCGGTTGTTATCATACTCGCACATCTGATAGCGATCATTACGCAAAGCAGGGAATATATCGATCGAACCGCAGTGGAGCAGCGTGGTGGATTCTTTCCAATCTCTCTCCAACATGGAGATACCCAGTAGTGGAATGTCTTAAGTTTTTATGAGTAAATATTTAAGACTAAGTTTTTTAAACGCTAAATAAATAAAAGTATTATCCTCAACACATAAAGGATGACCCTGTGTGGAGGAACAAAAAACACCTAGGTAGATACAACATAACCAGACACCTAGACGAGTACGAAATTTTTTATGTATTGCCTATAAGAATATTTGTCTGCTAATGCGTTCCATACAATTTAATTCCTAAAACGAATTTAAATTACGTTTCAGTTAAGTTAACGTCTGTTTCTAGAGCGTATAACGATAGCGCTTGATGGCAATTATAAGGATGTATAGTGATTGTTGCAGACCGGCTCGAGTAGTTGCATCTTCAGCTAATTATAACATCACGTTGCACTTATATCCATTTACTTATTTCTTGAACTATAATTAGAATAAATCTTTATTTATAAGCGAACTCGAGCGTGGAATCTTCCCGAGACGGAACAGTTACAAATGTTTACCTTTTTTACTATCCTTTTCTTCTCAGACTTTGATAGAGATTTTCGTTAAGATAACCGAGTGGGTCGTTTGACTAAACGAGAAAGACGGAAGAACAACGCTTTTTAGGCTTTAAGTCACCTTCGTTGTTTTCAGATCGTTTCGTTTTGGTTAGTAGTTTCTTAAGTATAGTTACTCGATCAATGTGCAAACGCCATAGGAAAAACATAATAATCGTCGCTTTATCACTGCTCAACACTTTGTAGATTTATGTGCTACCTTGATTTTAAATTTGCTTTTGTCTGCAGTACGTGTACTTATATTTGCACTTCTATACAAGTACGGGCAAACATTGTCCGGCCTCGTAAAAATAGTTAATTTAGATAAAATTACATAAGCCCGCAACCGTAAAATTGATGTAACATGTTGTATTAGTTTCTGCACAATCACTCGCGGACGTCGATTTGTGGCCATCCGCGACGCACGCGTTTACACAAGGCTACCCGCATTAACCCATATTTTATGACGAGTGTGATTATCACCGAAACGAAGCGTAATTAAACTCATAAATGGCACTTTAGGACACAATTTGGATCATCGTCCGCGCGACGCAGGCTGCGGGCGCGGGTGATTGTATCTCATGTATAATGCAATTAAATGAAAAGCGAAAATTGGTGGCCAATTAATTTTAGCTGAATTACGCTTTCGTTAGCACCACACGCGTCGTTTCGCTCGTCCGAGATAATTGCGAAGTCTGCAGACATGTGCCTCTGTATGCTCTACTGTACTACTGAGAATGATATTCTGCGCCTCTAACTATCACTAGACGTCGGCCGATTACGATTCTGACATAAGGTGACCAAGAACAAGTTACTTAACATGTTCAGATGCAGGAACATTTAAGACGCACGTTCAAATACAATGTCTGAAGTAAGGCTCATCAAAGTAAAAAAGGTTTATCTCTCCGGAAAACTATTACTATGTTAAATTAAGAATGGAATTACAGTATACCTGTGACGAAATAATTCGGAATGCAAATAAGTAAATTTTAATAAAATTGCATTTCTTAATTTGTAATACTGAAGTTTGTAATGGTATTTATTTAACAACTACTAAAGTAAATAAATAGATTTCACTTCGCGTTTCATTTTTAAAAGCTTTCAATTAGCGCTGTTAATTTAATAACTGTCAGCGGCAGATTTCAGCGCTGAAATATCTTTGAAGGTCATTATCACTGCAACTGGTTGGAAATGTTGCAAACTTTCAACTAGTTTTAATATTTCCTAAGAAAACGATCTATTAAGACGTTACAATTCACTAGACATAACAAAAAATGCCTTACTGATCTGTTCTTTTCGATTCTGTAATATTTTTGTTTCTAAGTGTGCGCCGTTAAAAACGATTTTTTTTTACATATCACTAGGTCGGTAAACAAGCGTACGGCTCACCTGATGGTAAGAGATTACCGTAGCTTATAGACACTTGAAACACGAGAAGCATCGTAAGCGTGTTGCCGACCCAATCCCCCTCCCCCCAGGAGCTCTGGTCACCTTACTCACCAACAGGAACACAATACTGCTTGAAAACAGTATTTTTTAGCTGTGATCTTCTGTAAGGTCGAGGTACTACCCCAGTCGGGTTGCTCCATATTTTGCGCAGGAAATTCCTGCTGTGCCCTACCTCAGTTAAAGACGATAGTCTAAACATTTTCGAATATCATATCAAAAATTGACCACTCCAGCGGGATTCGAACCCGCGTCTCCGACTGACCGTGTCGGCGCTCTAGCCAATTAAGCTATGGAACGATGTACCCGCTAGAGCGAAATTTTAGACGATAGTCTATTCATAATAAAACTATATCTGTGATAGAGCTAATTTGAATTTATTATAATATTTTATTATAGTGAGATAAAAATAAAGTACAATGTCGTTCGCGTGTGGAACCATTCGGAAGGTAACTGAAACCGTTTACAAATACTGTCTCGTAGTGACTGTTAACACTATTAACCGAGCCCGCTTGTGAATGAATCAAGGAAGATTGTTTGCTAATTAATTCATAATTCGTATCCAAATTTAAGTCACAATCGGTCTTGGATCTGGGCCAGAGCCGAGCATTCCAATTAGCGAATTCAAAGAGGAATAATGTCGGAATATCTGCAAACGTAAAGCGAATGAAGCGTATCTCTTGAAACTATTATCTTTGATACCGGCCTGTTATCGATACATTATATACAGATAATGCGCTGTACTCGATGAATAATAAGTAATTGGTAAGATTTTTCGCATTGTGTCAATTGCTACCAATCTTCTATTTCCAAGAATATTAATCCTCGTACTCTGTACGTCACGTCGTGTCGATCGATTTACTACAAACAATTTGATTACGTAATCAAATCATTCATTTTGATATATTTCATAAAACTTCGCATTGACCAGTATATTGAATTTCAGATATTTTTGACCAACTTATTATTGCTTGGCAAAGTACCAAGAACAACAAAAAAATCTTTAGAGTTCGTTTATTGCAAAAACGTTAAATTAAACTGGAGTCGAAAACACAAAAATCTAATATTATGTCCTCTAAAGACAGAAGTCAACAATTTGCAAGTAATTCTCTCAAGTAAACATTATATCACAGTTCGTAATGTATACACGTTGTATAAGCAAGGTTTCTGCAAATGTGAGTCGTGCTCGCGGAGGGCAGGTCTCGTCACTGTTGATTGTTGGCGGTCGGCTGTTGACAGTGACTAGGAAGCGGTTATCTCTGCCGCCGTCTCTTTATGGCGTTTGTTGGTTTGGTCAAGTTTGTCGTCCCACTTCGCACCACGATAACTTGCAATTAGATCTTCAGTCGCGACTTCCTTCTTGTTATACCTATTAGCTTATATTAAAGGACATATGCCTACTCGAGTTGTAAGTATTATCGTACACAATGGAAGAATTCAAAGAGATAACTACTGTCTAATAATATTGGAAATCATTTCGATTTTTTTACTACGATCGTCCTTGTGATTGTTAATTTGTCGATGTGCTTACAAGCAGGTACTAATACGAACCTGTCCTCTAATAGTGAGCTTCTTGCAGTCCTTCGCCAGCAGGTCCCGGACGTCCTCGAGGTAGAGCTCGACGTAGGAGCAGGACACGAGGTGCGTGATGTCCGGCGAGGCGTTGTTCTCGATGTGCGCCCAGATGTGTCGGAAGGCGCGCGGGATGATGCCCTCGTGCTCGGCCGTACCCTCCATCGTGTGCGTCTTGCCCGTACCCGTCTGCCCGTAAGCGAACACGCACCCGTTGAAGCCGTCCAGCACGGACGCCACCAGCGGCCGGACCTAAGACACGAAATATTTTACTACTACTAATTAATTACAGTAAAGGCCTAACGTTTGTTTTGCAAATGCAGGTTTAATAGGTATATGTGCAGACAAAAAGTGATTCAGATTCAAACTTAACTAAAACAAAGAAATTTTTACAGTATATATCTTATATAAATAATATTCTTGAGCACTAGAAATCGGATAATGTATACAAATTATTTGCATTTAATTCGAATAAAAAATTATATCGAATTATTTTTTTTTTAATTCAGTTTCCAGTTTCTACCGAACTAGTAAGATAAAATAAGCTAGAATGAAATAGTAAATAAATACATTGTAGTAAATTTATAGTTTGACACGAGCGATCAAGCGAAATGAATATGCGGCTAGATCTAATGACTAAAAAGCGGGACAAGGCTCGCAAAAAAAAAACTCGATAGATGCTGTCACTCGAGCGCTCCGCGGCTGACGTCCACGGCACCGGCTCCGAAATACACCTGCAGTACACTTGTAAACAAAATACAAATATGAACTGATCTCAGCAGCGCTCCTGAAAATCGAGCTTATTGCTATGAGTAGACTTCCAAGCCGTTAATCGCCGTCATAAAAATCACTACTAAAACAACGTCGTTCGTCAGAAGTGGACAACTAAAACTGAATCGCCTTTAATAAAATGTAAAGAATATTCATAAAAACTTCGTAACGTCCTTTAATTTAGTATAATTAAAATAACGATTTCTCGTATTAACGGAACGATCTCCGAGTCCATTGCGATTCATTAACCTTCGCCACCGGTGTAAATTTTAAAATAAATCTAGATCAAACGTACTGAAGCGTGGTGAGGTATTGTTGGAACAGTATGAATTTGGGTGATTGTGTAAACTGACGTAAGTATAATCTTTGTATGTTCGCGTATTTCGCTAGCCTTGGATCGCATCGAATATACTCGCTCGAGCCTCGACGCGGGCGCGCGTAATTCACAAGCGCAACAATGAATCGTTTGTGAACAAAACATTTATTGAAGAAACATATTTTTCCTTAAATACAATGTTTAGTATTCCTACTAAACACTGTATTTATGCATCAGTCGGCGAACGTGATTCATTCACTATGAGTGTTGCGCCTGTTACAAGTTACAACGCATATGCTAAGCGGGAGCACGGGTTCATTCTTTATAGGACATATTTTTTATTCGATTATTCTGAAACTAATACACTGTTATGAATCATAAGTACTGTTTTATTTTATTTCATATGGAGCACCGTAAGTCATCGCCTAAGAATAGTTTATATTACAGTTAAGTAATGTTTTACTTAATAGATTTATTCTTAAGATTACCTACTTCTATTTACAGATTACTTGTCCTGTCAGAAATAAAACCTCTGTTATTAACGGTTTATGTGAAAACATTGACACATAAAAAATTTTTGAAATAAAAAAAATGCTTGATTCAAATAAGCTTTAAAAGCACCTTGAAATCGTCACTTAACAAATTAAAATTGTAATTATTTTTAAAATTGAAGCTACCACCGGTCCGGAATGCAGATACTGCAGAGAAGAACCGGCAAGAAATATGGCATAATGGCAAGTTTTTATACTTTGGTAATAGCTTACCTGAAATATAGTGTCACTAAGTTCTATCCACAAATCTTTAACATTTATGTATGTAATCTTGCAGCGAATAATAAGCTTTAGCTATAATTACTATTTAATACAATCTCTAAGTATTGTTTGTGGGATTTTATTATACATGTGACTACCATAACCTTAAGAGGAAACGTTTTCTTTGCGCAGTCGGAATCTTGCAGTTACAATTTTATTATTCCTTCTACTGTTTATACTGCGATTATTACTATTTATATCAAAACAATCGATATTCTTGTGAATAAACATCATTACAGCCTATACAGTCCACTGCTGGACATAGGCCTCCACAAGTTTACGCCAAAAATAACGTGAACTCATGTGTTTTGCCCATAGTCACCACGCTGAACCACCACGTGAATAAACATAATATTGTTATATATTGTGACGAAATTGTTAATATATTGTACCATATGAAAAACATCTCGCAGGGAGATACGAGTTCCAAAATCAAAATACCGCGAATAGCCCTTTTTTGCAAAATAAATACATAGTCTTTAATATATGTTGTATTACCCCACAGCAACAGACCGTAAGACATATTGTAGGCCTCATTCGTAAAGTTCGAGACTATACACCAGAGGCAGAGTCATTAGTCACTGAATTCGGAAGGTATTTGAGGCCATATCTGAAAGCCCTCGCCCACCCTCGTGAGTCAGAAGTGTGAAAAACTGAGACCTTCGATATGTCAAGGCTCGCTATAGAACATCGAGGCGGACGTGTACGATACGTAGGCAGCGGTTTAGAGCCGTCGCGTCACCGTCCCATAACTGTTGCATCTTGTCCCTCTTTGTTAACCGACTTAAAAAAAAGGAGGAGGTTCACAATTTGACAGTGTTTTTTATGTATGTTACCTCAGAACTTTTTACTGGGTAGAACGATTTCGATAATTAAATCAATCGTCATTATTATTATCTACTATATAAGGTTGCAGAGCCGTGGCTAAGCAACATTAAATGTTTGCTAATTGACCATATGCGAGAACATATGTATATAAATATAGGAAGTAAAACACACGGAATCGCTTGCATCTAAAATGTGTAATTTTAATCGTTTTTGTCTGCAATAGTTTCACGGAAGGTAATCGTAAATGATCTCATTATTATGAAAAGGTTGCGATTGACCTTTCAACAAAACAAAGTAGTATTTTCGTAATTACTAAAACATGTGTGACCTCGCGTGCAGATCAACATAAATGTACTCAGACTAAGTAATGAGTATAATAAGACTGTGATTATATGTACCTATACAGTATATACACACTATACGAATTTTTGAGTAAAATTTTTCAGGTAATAATGAATCGTAGTGTCGGACTCTAAATCCTGTTAGAAAAGCAATCGATTCGCGAGCGCGCGCCAAATTCTCGTATCGTCTGAAAACGTGTGACGCGCACGTGAAGAAATAATGTAATTAAAAATAGAAATCACGGATTCATTACATTTCAAGTTTTTTCAGCTGCATTTCTATACACATCTTGGTAGATATATGATGTAATTGTGATTAATAACATCTTTAATCGTATCTTTGTGTCATCTTTATAATCGTGATTTTATAATACTTAAATTTAAAAAATAATACGCATAGGTACATCCAATAAAAACCTAAATTTTTTTTTAATATATTTTTCGTATGCTAATCTTTTACGATCTGAGTCGTAATTTCTTTACTTAATCTTATGAATAAATTACAAATTAATGATAAAGAGAGCTCTAGAAATGAGCCTGTAGCCACAGCCCGAGCTTTTCGCTCGCGGGTACTACGTAGTACGTACTAGTTGGATAGATTTTTCTCCTTTTACATTCAATTTATAAAACATGACTTTCTAATACTATCTATTCTAGTATTCAACCAATAGACCGATAGAGGTTAGATTTCTCAGAAGAACAACGTTCGATTCCTGACTTAGCTGATATCGAGAAAAAATCTAAGTAACTTTAATATACTTAAGTTATATTAATTTTAAAGTAATTTCGTTATGAGTAACAAAACTCCAATATCAAAAAAATATATATTTATAAAGTAATGAATTTTAAATACGTTATTTATGATAATGCATTCACCGACCTTGATCTCAGAAGGTTAATATTTGTTTGAAATTGTCTTTTTAACCGACTTCCAAAAAAGGAGGAGGTTCTCAATTCGACTGTATTTTTTTTATGTATGTTACATCAGAACTTTTGTCCGGGTGGGCCGATTTCGACAAATTTTTTTTTTAATCGAAAGGTGGTGTGTGTCAATTGGTCACATTTAAATTTATTTGAGATCTAACAACTACTTTTCGAGTTATATCAAATAATGCGTTTTTACTTGACGCTTTTTTTGTCGACCTACGTTGTATTATACCGCATAACTTTCTACTGGATGTACCGATTTTAATAATTCTTTTTTTTATTGAAAAGGAGATATCCCTAGTTTGGTACCATGATAAGGAAACCAGGATCTGATGATGGGATCCTAGAGAAATCGAGAGAAACTCTCGAAAATCCGCAATAACTTTTTACTGGGTGTACCGATTTTGATAATTTTTAATTTAATCGAAAGCTGGTGTTTATCATATGGTCACATATAAATTTTATCGAGATCTGATAACTACTTTTTGAGTAATCTTTGATAACGCGTAGTTACTTGCCTATTTTTTCGTCGATCTACGTTGTATTACTCTTCGATGTAATTGAAGTCGGTTTTTTTTCGTTTGCGAGCAAACACAATTATTATGTATTTGCTTGTTTACATCGCGACTTAAGAACTTTCGGATTTTAGCCTTTCGACCGACGGTCGTGCTCACTGCTGGGACATTTCAGAGAAATGTTATATATTGAAATTTGAAACGGACGGTGCACCGCTTGGAACGGTAACACTTTTTGTTAATACGACCATCACGCCTTCGGATATTGCAATAAAATTCACCATTTAAATAAGAAGCATTACCTGACATCGAAATAAATTATTTTTATACCGTCTCCTAACGTGGGTTCACATGGGTTTCATATTTTTGCATTACAATCTTTTATAGAAAAAAATAAAAAAATATTTTTCTTTCTACATATTTCTTTTTATTTATAAACTGGACGTACCCCGCGGTTTCACCCACGTTAATTTAAGGATAAAGAGGAACTAAAATATTAACATATAGCCTGGAGCCTACCTCGATAAATGGGCTATCTAGCACTGAAAGAAATTTTCAGATCGGACCAGTAGTTCCTGAGATTAGCGCGTTCAAGCAAACAAACAAACAAACTGTTCAGCTTTATAATATTAGTATAGATTATTCTACTGGATCAGTCCGCGTACAGCACACGTGTCGGCTTTTCCAATCAACGTACTGTTGGAAAATTATTACGAAAGCACCTCACCCGTATGTGACGTCACCGACATGAACACAATCATACGGGAAATCAAAATATATTGGGAATTAAATTTTAAAATACGGTATTGACGTTATTTCTCTGTTTATGAGCAAAAAAATTGCAAAATATCGGTTAAAATTACTAAAAATGACAAAAAGTAATTTTATATAAAACTTAGACTACAATTTCCAGAAATAGTAAATTTGCCGAATAAAAAATTATAAATAACAAAGTAACTTAAATTAATACTGTTATTTTAACACTGATGATACTTATTTCAAATAATTTTAATGTAAAGTACCTACGTAATTAGTGAAATGTTTATATCCATTGCAACGAATCCAAGGTCTACATTTTGCCAAATATTCACAAATATTGTCGCTAGAGTAGTGTACCTAAGCATTGGGATATCAGATGCCGATGGCGACACCAGAAATCTATTTGGAAGCTTTTTATACGTAGTTATTTGAAGGCAGTTTTTGTGGTACTTGTTGCTTGGTTTTTGTTAATATTGATGGATTTTTTTTTTTGTACACAAGTTCGTTGAACTCACCATCTCATCGTAGATGGTCTGCGTGTCCGCGGTGCAGTCGTAGGCAGCGTCGTACGTGAACAGCTTGTCCTGGCCCTTCGGGTTGTACACCTGCACCGCGCCGCGCTCCGCCCACACCTTCACCACCTGCGGCCGGCACCATACATTATCATACAGCAAAATACAAATATTATTCATTATGTACCAAGAATAGTTATTGAGAAAAAATTGAAAAATGATGCAGGTCTAATATACTATACATAATAGCGGTGTATTTTAAAGTTACAATTATATTTAAGGGGTTAGCGCCAAAACCTCATGATGCAATGTTATAATGAGAGCTGTACAAATTATATTATCAGGGAATATACCTAAAAAAACTTTCGATAGTTTCAACTTTATATAAAATAAATTAAAAAGAGACAGGGTACTAACATTCATAATAAATAGTATATAGGCTCTAAAAATGCTATACCGATTTTAATAACTTTTAAGCCGTTAGAAAGCTACAGTTACTTATGACATAATTCATTTCGCTATGGTTAATGGGATCGAATAGATAATTTTAACTATTCGATCCCACACCGCCGTGTTATTAACGTTTACCCTGTGTTTCTTAGCTTTAATGTTTGCTAAATTCAAGTAAATGGCAGTATGATAGAATCCATTAGACTATGTTCCCCATTTCGTCGTGTCGGTGTCCAGTGGGCACGCTCCACGCGCCACGCTCCACAGCCCACAACACTCCGGTGCGTTTCCGCAGTGCGTGTAAGGTGAACGTTGAATCGATTTGTCGCATGATCGATGCTCTTCCGTCAACCGTGAATAAGTGACCATTAAACAAGTGCTCGGTGTTCATAAATATTTACTAAGTAGCAGTATTAGATGGTTTAATTAAGCATTTTATAATAATATTATTTAAGAAAAGCCATAATCTTAGTAATTGATTAAAGGTAAAGCAAGACATGTTATTTGTTTTCTGTTCTATAATTTATTTTAATCAAAATTAAATTAATAACTATACGCTTTAGCATACTTATATCTAATCGGGCTAAGCCCTGCCTAATGCTTAATGTAATGGGATATCTAATCTAATGAGCCACCACCGAGTTACAATGTCAGCGCTAGTCGCCAGTTCCTGCAAGCCGATAATCAGTCACCACCAGCCAGCCCAAGTCAGTGTCGCTAATTACAAAGTGCCGTCGTGACCACCACACCGGGGTTAGTATACGTAACAACTGCTTCAGACCTGCAAGGGACTTTTAAAGATTTTATTGTCCGGAGTCGGCTTCGTGGACAGACGCTCGTACCATTTCTGTTCCGGCCGGATCTTCCTCACCTAGAGGTGTCATTTGAAAATGTATAAAAACTGAAATAATTACATATTTACCCGTGACATTGAATTATAACAACATTATGACATTACATCTAATTACAAAAAACCGTGAGAGCTGCGGCCGCTAGTATCAAACTCTTCGTATGGACATAAATCAATCTTTAAGAGCAAATGGTTCGATACATTTATTTGTACAAGAAAGAGCACAAACCATTCTAATCACAGTCCAGAGACGGCGCGCGGCGGCGCGTGCTCGGCGCATCGCGCTATAAAAACGCGTATAAGATGCTTGTCGACGCCGTAGCTCGTGTTATGCAAAACGAACGTTAATTATATTTAAACAAAGCTGATGCGTCATCTTATATCGGAATAAATAAACAAGTCTTACGTAACAACGATATAAACATCAAAATGTTTACTAAATACTTTCCGCGAGTTTCATCTCTACGTGGTGCTGAACAGTCGGGGTCAAACGGGAAAAACAGAAAAGGATCTATTAATTCAGCAGATGCTTTTATGTATAGATTTAATGCAATGTTTAATTTTAATGTAAAATTTAAAGAAAATGTCTGAGCGTATCTATATTTTCGCGTATTTAAAAAAAATCAAGGAAAATTTGCAAAACATAAACAACAACTGAAGCAAATGATAAATTATCGCCTTACATGTATTTGCTTAAACATAGTCTTACAGTTTAATATTCAGATAAACGCATTCAGCGCGGAGACAGTGTGTCATCTTTCAGGAGAGTCAATAGCCTCGTGATATCATCTCAGATACAGTTCATATACCAGATACCTAATCCTCTCCTTTTACTCTTTGCAGTCACAATCACGATTCATGAGATAAAAATAAAAGTGCATTACTCACTCTATTGTGCTAATATGTATTTAGAATTCGTTAGCACATCGCAACTGTATGTTAATTTATTCATTACTTACTGTTTAATTAATTCTGTTCGCAGTGTATCTGTACGTATCTTTAAATCATTACAGCCTATACAGTCCACTGCTGGACATAGGCCTTCACAAGTTTACGTCAAAAATAACGTGAACTCATGTGTTTTGCCCATAGTCACCACGCTGGGCAGGCGGGTTGGTGACCGCAGTACTGGCTTTGTCGCACCAAAGACGCTGCTGCCCGTCTTCGGCCTGTGTATTTCAAAGCCAGCAGTTGGATGGCTATCCCGCCATCGGTCGGCTTCTTAAGTTCCAAGATGGTTGTGGAACCTTGTTATCCCTTAGTCGCCTCTTACGACACCCACGGGAAGAGAGGGGGTGGCTAAATTCTTTAGTGCCGTAGCCACACAGCACAAGCATATCTTTAAATTGTACAAGAAAACGTTGAATGGGCTGCACGATTGATATGTGTCAATAGAAACGCATCGACTTAATCACTTCCTGTGATGGGCACACGATCGCCCCCTCGTATATACATATCACAATGAGAGCAGGTTAATCTGATTGGGGGGTCATTCACCCGTTTCAGGCAAAGAAGTGGCGGCTCCCAGTTGTTGATAAGGTAGTTTTTTGTACGATTGCTTATTCAACTTAAATGATTTATAAATTGGTTTGTGCGCGCTGCTACTTGAAATTACCGTCAAAATTTAATTAACCGACCTCAAGGAGGGGGTTATCAGCACGACTGTGTTTTTTTTAGTGTGTTAACAACCTCAGAACTTCCTACTGGACCGATTTAAATGATTCTTTTTTTAATTGAAAGGTATGATCAAGATCTGATAAGCACATTTTAAGCTATCTCTAAAAATGCACATTTACTTGACTATTTTTTCGTCTCACTGGGTATATTGTATTACTGGTCCATATAATTGAAGTCGATTTTTTCGTTTGCAAGCAAACATAATAATTTTTTTACGAATGTAGTTTATATAAAAAAAAAAAGTAGCAGAACGGTGAGATTTCACATTGAAAGATATAAGCACGTGATATGAACATTGTATAAACTTTAGTATAAAAGAGAAGAGAAGAACCTTATTTAAAGTACTTTTAGAATTCGGTCAATCTCAATAAAAGGGAAACAATACACTATCAAAGTTGTTGCTCTGACAGTGATACACGCCAGGAAGGTTGGAAAAGTTCCTGATTGCAAAACAAATGTAATGTAATGCTATATTATTGCGAAATACCGAAACAGCCTCCGAGCAAGTTTCACCCGTAAAAACAGATAATATTCCACAAGGTTGCAGTGCACAAAGAACATCGTACTTAAAAAATTTACCAATCAATTTAAACTGGAAGGATATTAACATCCTATTCTTCTAAGCCTTATTCTTTTACCCTTTAACAAAATTATAGTGTTGCGATAATATAAAGCGACAGAGTTCACGTGTAACAATAGACGTACTTTTATATGGTTACGTTACACCATATGGTTTTCGGTCAGTTTGCCATTTGTCGTCGCACATGCCCAATACAGCGTACTCAGTTCATCGGGACGAGTGAGTAGATGTAACAGACCGGAGGCCAGTCGCGTGTCCAGATGATCTATGCCAAATACGGAGCAACCGCATATGGACAATACCGCTCACCTACTTACGCCGGGTCAAGACCCACTGCGCGTGCCGTCCGCTCATTTATTTTGAGATCGCGGGACGCCACGAGCCGCGGTCTCGATTCCGACTACACCTGTGTCCCTGAACAGCAGAGGACTGCTGGCCGTCTTTGACATTTAGCCCGTTCCAGCAAAATAACGAACTCATATACTTCTATGTGATCAAAATGAGGGTATTCATATATAATCGGTATTTTTAACATATTTTGTATGCAAACGTTACTGATTATTATTAGTTCAATAATTATAATTTTTTTACGTTCTTGCTTTCATAATAATAATACTTATTTGCGCTTGGTAATAAAAATAGCTATAAAAAATAATGTTAAAAAATAAATAAAATAGGTAATTGTAAATTTGCATTGCTACAGCAGTTCTAGCCTTTAGTACTTTGGAATGACTCATGAATATAGATTTGTACGTGTTTAGCTAAACACATCATTAGTTAGATTTTATTTGCAATCTTGTACTTGATAAGATATTCTAGGCATCTCCGAGGCAGGAAACTGTGAAGCTGTGTAAAAAAACTGCTCGACTGTATTACTGTGAAGTAGACTGAGTAAACAGTGTCCTTTCAGTGTCTTTTTTTTTAAGATAAGATTATCCATCATTATTTTAGCTTATTGTCGTTGTAGAAACTGCATCAATTAGTGTTTAACTAAAATTGAACGAATTTGTTTATATATTGTTTTCTAATGTTTACGCGAATTTCACTCATTGTAACGAAACAACTCCTCCCGTGACCATGCTTGCTGTAAAGAATCCAAAACGTCGGGCATCTAAAAAACTTAAAACCGCGATAAAATCCGATAAAGTTGTTTCATTAATTAACGAATTTGTTTATTTTAAGATAAAATTATAATTTCTGATAATAATAAATTTTCTGCAGTACTTTTATATAAAATTGTATTCACAATACAATAATGTTATCACATTTACTTTTGAAACAATGAGTCGAGTTTTAAAGCAGTCGACTTTCAATATTCTGAAAATTGTTGTTAAACAAATTATAGCTATTTGGCAGATAAAGGCTCCATTCAAGTACAATTCAATCAAAATATTTCAGCTATTTAATAACACTTCCCACTTGCGTTGAATCAATCTAATCTCTACTAAGTTATCCTAATTTTTGCGAAAAGTAATGTGTTGGGGTAAATTTTAAGGTGGTAATATGAACACATTCCAGATTATCATTAAGACAGAATTTTGAATACACAAATCATCATTCGCAGTCGACGCATCACGTCTGCGCAGCCCTGGCACCCAATATCAACAAAGCAACCATGTCTCACCTCGTCGTAACCCTCATTCTTCTCCTTTTCCGAGAGAGGTCTGCATCGCACCACCACCTTAACACACTCATTGAGAGCCGTTCGTGGTCGTGCTGATTTCTCCATCTTCTACCACCCCTTACGGCGTAGCAAATTAACAGCAAGCTCGAAGTCACCGATATCGATCCATTCGGGGTGAGCCTATTGTCGGCATCGCCTGTTTAAATCGTTACCATCCAATTTACGCCACTACACAACACTCAAAGAAATAAAAAAGACTCAAAAAAAATTTAGTTCTTCACGATTAAAATATTTTTTACAGCTTTTATAAAATAAATAAAAATCGTAAAAAATGTAATCACGCTTATTCACGTACACCCGCCACCAGCGGACATTACTAAACAACTGACGTTTTGTGAATTTTTTCAGATTAGAGATTAAACATAACATACGTTCGGATGCATGTACAAAATATTATTTATCAAAAGCTTTAAAAATGAATATACCTGACAATCAATAACAGTATTTTTTAAGAATAATATCATTTAGATATAAAATTTGATAGTAACGACTGAAAAAGTAAAAAAAATTACAAAAATCTTCCTGTGCTATTAATTTATTAAACCTATTCTTACTACATTTGTTTCAAATGTAGGTATTACCATCTAATGAGTCTGATAGTAAATGTCATTATTTAATATTTAAGATCTTAGAAAATTAAATAAGCCAACTAGATTCTAAACATTTGAGTACTAGAATTAACTCTCAAACATTATATTAAAATATCACGATGTAACTTTATTTTAAATTATATCTTACAAAAATTATATACCTATTGTTTTATTGTAAGATTACAACGTTGAGTCTATAATGATGTATCCGAATTATCAAATGATAGAACTGACTGGAACTGACAATATTTATCTGATGTCTACTTTTGACAATGACAGCCATTAAAAGTAAATAAATTGCAAATAGTTTAATAAATAAAGTACCTATCATCCTAGTGATTTCGCCCCTTTTTGAAATATAGTTGGAACCCTTGTGTCAACCTAATTGATCAATTTCCTTCGTCTCTTCTTCAACGTACGTGGCGTTGATTCATCGTGTTCACTGGCACATTTGAAAATTTGAAAGCCATAATAATCAATCAATCATTAAATTTAAAAACCAATCAAATTTATTAAATTTAAAAAATAAAATATGTGACGATAGTAAATAATCTATTGTAATTATCGAGCTTGTGGCTTTAAAATTTTATTAAGTGTAAAATTCTATTAAAAGTTTTTAAAGTTAACATTCATTAATTAGTTACAAAAATGTCTGCAAGTCTGGCTTTCAGTCTTAAGAAAGTAAACAAAGTTTATCACGAAGGTGTAAGTTGTTTTGTCGTTATTTTTCTTTAATTTTAGTATAAATAATTATGTAAATTAATCTCAATTTCTATAGGAAATCATAGCTGGTGTCGTGATTGTGGACACTTCAACCGATTTAAGACATGAAGGTCTTACATTGACAATGGAGGGATCTGTCAATCTGCAGATTAGTTCAAAAAATGCAGGAATCTTTGACACATTTTCTAATAACATAAGGGTAAAATATGTATATTAAATTATCAATCATCAATTGTCTTTATTGTTTTAAAGCAAAACCTAAAAACGCTCTATTCTTACAGCCAATAAATATAATAAATACCTCAATAGAGTTAGCTCCAGCTGGGAAAATTCCGACTGGAGTGACAGAAATACCTTTTGAAATGCCACTCGTAGCTCGACAGAGTTCTATGAGCCTTGGACTGCTGGAGACGTACCACGGAGTGTTTGTGAATGTAATGTACACTCTCAAGTGTAGTATGAAGCGATCGTTCCTCAACAAACCACTCAATGCTAGCTGCCAGTTCTTTGTGCAATATAAACACGTAAGTTAATTTACCAGTATATTATTTATTACTGTACATGTCCATCTTCAATTTTGATTTAAATATAAAATCAGATACCTGGGATAATTGATAAAAAGTTTATTGTATTTAAAATCAACAGATCCCTAAAAATATATTAAATGACTTTCATATAACTCTAGTTGATGGATGATATACAAGTTTGTTCAAATGTGTAGTACATACAATGATTACCGTTACATGGATATGTATGTATATGTGGTGCGCTGTCACATGTTCCGCTTGTGCCGTGGCCAGCAAGCGCGGCCGGCGCCCAAGCCGGTGCGCTGCGAGGTGTCGCCGGACACGCTGCGCGGCGCGGGCGCGGCGCCGCACTTCGCGCTGTACGCGGAGCTCGACTCCACCGTGTGCGCGCTCGACCGCCCCGTCACCGGCAAGGTAACGCGCCAGGGCTGCTGTAGTGCCCAGCGGGACAGCCTGCTCCCAGTATGGAGCAGTCCGACTGGGGTAGTACCTCGACCTTCAGAAGGTCACTGCTAAATAATACTGCTTTCTAGCAGTGTTGTGTTCCTGTTGGTGCGTAAGGTGACCAGACACTTGTTCTTATATCTATACACTGATTACTGCATCAGAGACACCATAATAACGATAAGTCTTGTAATGGTTTATATATATGTTACAGATCCGCATAGACGAGTGTTCCGTTCCAATAAAATCGATAGAGCTCCAACTGGTTCGCGTCGAGACGTGTGGCAGCGCTGAAGGGTTTTCCAAAGATGGTAAACTATAATAAAAAAATCCCATTTCTCTCTTTTGTTTCCTCGCATAAAAATAAAATAAATGATCTAACTCTGCCTAGTTTCTTGTAATCTTCGCTTCAGCCTATAATATCACACTGCTGCGCATAGATCTTCTAACAAGACGTGAACGACGTCACGTGTGAAGAACTGTGTGCCCTGTCGGCGGCTACTAAACACCGACGGTCGCTGATTCGATTCCCACTCGGAGTGGATATTTGTGTTAAACAAATATTTATTTCCGGTCTGGTTGTTAGTTGTAGTGGTCTCCTCACCGTTTCTCGGAGAGCACGTTAAGTTGTCGGTCCTGGTTGTTATCATGTAAACCTGACAACGATCGTTACTCATATTAGGGAATATATCCGCCAACCCGCATTGGCGCAGCGTGGTGGTGATCAGCTCTAATCCTTCTCTTACATAAGGAAAAGGCCTATGCCCAGCCGTGGGATATTTCAGGCTGAAGCAAGCGAGCCATTAAATAAATTAAAATGAAAAACATCCAGCGACGGAGATCCAGAACATCCAGGTGTGCGAGGGCGACGTAGTCCGCGGCCGCGAGGTGCCGCTGTACATGGTGCTGCCGCGCCTCTTCACCTGCCCCACCACCACCACGCCCTACTTCAAGATTGGTACGATGCTCAACTTTCGCTATTAAACATATGTTACATTCTTTTGTACTCATATAATTACTATCACATTTCTTGTTTATACTTTTTTTGATGATATTGATATTTTTCTTTTGTTTTGTAGTCTATTACTGTTCTTGTATTTTTTTTACTTTTTAAACTGTGTGGCTACTGAAGCTATGTGGCTACAACAGTAAAGAATATAGCCACCCCCCTCTTTTCCCGTGTCTGTCGCAAGAGGTGACTACCACCTTCCATGGGCTTTAAGGAACATACAAAAATATAAATTAGCCGAATTTGTCGAACCATTCTCGAGTTATGCGCTTAGCAACATTCATTTTTATTTATATAGATTTATTGTTTCAGAGTTTGAACTCAACATTGCTGTGATATTCGAAGATGACTATTTAGTAACTGAAAACTTCCCAATATTATTGTTAAGATGTAAATAGTAAGCATTGGTTCACCAATAAACGTTTTTATATGTTATGGTTTCTTTTTTAATTAATTATATTCGTTTTAAGAAAAATTAATACTGATACTTTACTTGTTAAAAATGTTACGTGCGGAATTCCACAAGGCTCCATAGTTGGTCCATTAATGTTTTTAATTTACGTTAACAATATTATTAACATTAATCTAATTGGAAAACTGACACTGTACGCGGATGATACATGCCTTTTTTATTACGGTAGCTCTATTCAGGACTTAATAAGTAAAGCTCAAAATGATCTTGACAGGCTAAGTGAGTGGTTACAGTACAATTTGCTTACAATAAATATAAATAAAACGTCCTATATGATTTTCTGTGCAAAAAATAAACATATACCTAATTTCACACCCCTTACAATTAACAATAAGATCATACAATCCTCAGCAAAAGAAAAATATCTGGGATTATGGATAGATGATAAGTTGACTTGGAAAGGACACATAGAACACGTTAGAGCCAAACTGCTACCTATACTGGGCGCATTGAGAAATGTATCAAACTGCATTCCTAATAAAGTACGAATGATAATTTATAATACCTTAGTTAAATCTAACATTGAATATTTAATAGAAGTGTGGGGAAGTGCCGCTAAGACAAATTTAATGCCATTACAAAGAATTCAAAATAAAGTTATCAAAGTGCTATTTCGCTATCCCTATTTTACATCAACCAACAAATTGTATCAAGAAACAAAATTGTTAAATATCAACCAATTATACACCTATTACACCTGCATACTAATTAAGAATATTATCAACAATTCAATACACTCAAACATCAAAATTGATAAAAAAATAACTAAACACAACTTAAGAAACAAGGATAAATTAATGCTGCCTAGTGTACGTACAAAGTATGGTCAGAAAACAATATTGTTTGAGGGAGTGCAGCTATATAATAATTTACCAAATCATATTAAAGGTTCGGACAACATAAATATTTTTAAATCAAAATTAAAAGAACACGTTTATACATTGTAATTATAAATATTTCGATTAAGCGCTCCAGAGGTAAAAATTGTTACATACTACTATTTATATTGATTGTATCTCATTATAAGTGAACGTTATGTTTTTATGAGAAATAAATTCTTTAAACCTACTTTGGTTTTGATGAGTACGACCAATTATTGTTAATTCGTCGCAGAATTATTTTAATACTATGATATCTTCTAAGATATTCATCGAAATCTAACCATGTTAAGGATATTTTCTTAAAATAAATACTCGTAATGAGTAACTTATTTATTGTGACAAGGAGGGGGTCATATCATGTCTATACAAGCACCTTCGCAAATAATGCATTTAAAAAAAAAACTTGATTACTATAAAAAGGGAATTGAAATACTGTTTTCAAGCAGTATTGTGTTCCTGTTGGTGAGTAAGACCAGAGCTCCTGGGGGGGGGGGATTGGGTCGGCAACGCGCTTGCGATGCTTCTGGTGTTGCAGGCGTCTATAAGCTACGGTAATCGCTTACCATCAGGGGAACCGTACGCTAGTTTGCCGACCTAGTGATATAAAATAAAAATAAAAAAAATGCTGTCGCAGACTTTTTTTAGAATTTTTAATGGCAATAAATTCCTTCAAACCTAGCTTTTGTGTTGATTTAACGGTTTAGACAGCATATGCAACGGAAGTTCTCAAAAAAATTATTTCTTTCCCGTTTTCGTAACATTTTATTTCATTTCTAATGAATGCTCAGCTCCTCAAATGCCCAGACCTCAAGAAAAAAAAAAACAACCACAAAATAAACTAGGTAAGGAGTGGTAAATGAAAGATTTTTGTCGATTCAGTAACTATTTTTCTACATTTATTATACTTTAGTCAAGTATTTGTCCGATTCTATGTCACTACAATTAAAAGAAACATTTTTATTTTTTCAGTTTAATATAATCTCATCTAGAGTTGTGTCTGTACAAAAAAAAACATCCAGAAAAAATAATTATATTTCACGGTTACCTGTCGATGTCGCTTAACATAAGAACTAATTCTTAATATTATAAATTATAAAAAAAAATATCTTAGCAACACATCTGGGGTTCTTGGTAATGACTACAAAATGTATGTTGCATAATTTTGTATGTAACGACTTACAATATAATATCAATAAAGTTATTTTAAACAAAATTATTTGCTGCGTGAAACGTACGAAAAAGTAGGTAGTCCGGTATGGACACATCTAATGCCGTCATCATCTACCCGCCAATTTCTGTCTCGTGAACAAGACATTCGCAAAATGAAAATAAAAAAACGTAATTTTAGTAATGAAAATAACCATGTTTATTTAAAATCTTATATAACATCAGTTACAATCAGGCAAATTTTGGATTATTTATATAAAAAAATGGTTATGAAACTCAAGGAAACTTCCTCAAGCAAAGAATCTTAAATCACACCTAAAAAAATATTTCTAATGTTATTATACTAATCGGTCGAGGTAATTTTTACAATGATATATCGATACTTATACTATAAAGCTGAAAATAATAAATAAATACCTATCTTATAACATACACACACGGTCGCCTGTTCCTATGGTAAGCAACTTAAAGCTTGTGTTACAGGTAACAGCCGACTGTTTTAGGTTTATATATTTTTTTTATAAATATACATAGAAATAATACATATGTAAATATATAAATACGAATATCACACCCAGACTCAGGCGGGAATCGAACCCGCAACCCGCGGAACAGAAAACAGGGTTACTACAAATTGCGCCAACGGGTCAGTCAAGTTATTTGTGGTTGTAAGTTTGTTTTTACGCGCTAATCTCAGGAACTACTGGTTCGAATAAAAAAATATTTTTGTGTTGAGTCCATTTACTTTGTATTGTCTTCCATAGAATTTAATTTGGACGCCTAATTTAGGAGATATCACTTCATCACGCTATTTTTGGCGCGAACTTGTCCTATATCCAGGAGTGGACTGCGATAGGTTAAAGTGATGATGATACACAATATTACGTTCAATGAAAACTGTAATACCAATATGTTTCACTGACTTTATGACAAATATTGTTTTTCATATTGAAATTTCGACATAATGTAAAATCACAATATCGACAAAAACTATATTTTTGTCACTCATCATCTCATTATCCGAATAGTAAGTAAATAATTCAAGTTAAGACAATGACAACTCTATGTAAAGCAAAATTAGATATATTTTATGTATTTGCTATGATTTAGAATAATCGCCATCTATTGGATAATAGCTGAACAGCGAATACTTTTGTACGAAAGCAAAGTTCTATTTCAACGTATGTAGGTTTAATTTCGATTCATAATTTATTTTGGGTTCAATTATGTCCAGCCTATCATTAGACCAGTCAATCATTATGTTCTTGTAATATCTTCCAATATCTTATGGGCTGTTTGCTTGTGAGTTCGGCATCTCTAGTTTTTCTTATTCCGTGGGTTAATTACACTTATGAAATCGAAGCGGATCGACAACAATTTTTTGTACGGTTGGTATACTCAAAAATGCTTCGTTGTCCTTACGACTAGTCAAATTTAGAACAATCCTTGTTCGAAGTTTCTAATAAGTAGAATGAATCGTACAATACAATACAATACAAATATACTTTATTGTACAACCAAAAACAATACAAATAACATAAAAGAAAAAGAAACAAGCGAGAAATAATAATAATAATAAGAAAAAAGTCAAATCGTAGTGTAAACATAACGACTGGGTTGGAATCCGCATTCCGCGCTCGCTCGCGGTCGGTTACTCTGATCCATAGATAATACACTTAAACTTGCTCTGATCGGAGCGACGGCGACGTCGACGCGGAGAGTAGGGATGTGTTAAAAATAGTTATAACAATGGATTATTTATATGTGAAAAATCGATTAGTTTACAGTCGAAAAATTTTTATTAATAAATATATATTTTTACAAACAAAACAATCGATTATTCATTCATAAATCGATTATTTCCACTTCGCTTCAGCGCTTCAGCGCTCGTCGTCGTCGTCGCCGGCGGCGGGCGGCGCGCGGCCCAGCGCCGACAGCGCGTGGCGCGCGGCGCGCAGCTCGGCGGCCAGCGCGCGCCCGCCCGCGCCCGCGCCGCGCGGCTGCACGTAGTTGCGGCACAGCCCGTAGAAGCGCTGCGGCCGCAGGCTGCGGCGCTGCGCGTCGAACCTGCGGCGGGGCGAGGGCGGCGGGGAGGGGCGCCACGGACAACGTATATTTCAAAACATTTTTGAATATCATATCAAAAATTGACCGCTCCAGCGGGGTTCAAACCCGCGTCTCCGACTGACCGTGTCGGCGCTCTAGCCAATTAAGCTATGGAACGATGTACCCGCCAGAGCGAAATTTTTGTTATGATAATTTTTATATTCGGTTTAAGCGAACCGTGGCGCCGTCAAAATATTCAAAAATGTTTAGAATTCCTAATGTGTGGGTAACACAAAAATAAAATCGTACATAATATTAACGTATATTTCATTACAAGTGTGGAAAGGCCGTCATTGGAAAAAGTTCCGACAAATGTCTACTCGAGCCGAAAGCGACGGTTGACAGTCGGAACAAGTTGCAATGGCGGTTCCGCACGTGTACTGAACGACTATTTTTAATACAGTTACGAAAAAATGAAGCAATTTAATAAAATTTCTGAAAAATGGCGCCAACCATAAAATATAAGCACAGTTTTTTTTTCACCCATTCTGGTAGGCAAAGGAAACTATGCCTATACAGCCAAGTCTTTTTTATTGATATGAAATGAAAATGAAATTTAATGTGATGAAATGAAATGAAACCTAACCAAACTCATTTAATCAAATCATTAAATCTGATATTGAAACAAATTAGTAGCTTCTTTTTAGAAATATACGTATTTGCATGAATCATAAAAACTTCTATGAATTTTTTTAGTAAAACTTCATGGTTGGTTTTTCTTTTTAATAGACATTATTTTGGCAGTTGGGAAAGAGAACGCACGAGTTCGGGAAAGGTAAAAAAAAGCACGAGTATGTAATAGCCCACATCCCGAACGCTACACCACTTTTTGAGCAACTGTATTAAAAACGTATATTCCGTTTTTTTTGAAAGAGTCTTATTTGGTAAACAAACCCCTGTCAATGGTAATTCACGTTTTTCCGCATTTATCACTCTCTTTCACAACACATTAGCTTACGGACATTTGTAAAACTCCATTTACTATTTATTTCACTAAAAAAAAAATATCTATTTATCATTTTAAACACATAAAAACTACTAAAATACGAATTCTGAGAGTATAGATAACTAATATTTTTGAATATGACATTTCTATATCTTTTTTTACTATTTTTTAAATTTTTAAGAATTATAATTTGTTAATAGATTATAAAATAATGTTACCGTAAAGCAATTTGTTATTAATTGGTTTTTTGTTATTGTTTTTTTTTTTCTTCTTTTTTATGTTGAGCGCAAAAAAAATGCTACAAAATATTTACAAAGGTCAATCTTTTATGGTAAAGTGTTCATTGTAAAGGTTTTATTTTATATTATGAATATTTCTAAATATCAATTTCACCCTGAACATTTTTGACGCTATCCCATATAATATTAAAGTATACCACATAGCAATGGCATAAAAGTTTACTGTAGTTCACATGAAAAAATTTGAGACTTTAGGATGAGACTTAGGATTACCCAGTGAGAGCTTCGTGGAGAACAATGTTATTATTCCTTTTTTTACATGTTAGAGAGAGTGTGCCGCCGGCGCCAGGTTTTTTATTCATAGTAAATACAAATAATGTGATAATAATATTAATAGGGTCGACTTTTTTTTTGACACAGATGGCTATATTTTGTTGTAAATTTTATTTTTGACGTCTTTTTTACCGACCATTTCACATAAACGAAATATAAATTTGTTACCTTTTATGCTCGATGCTCATTAATATATTTTTTTTTTCGTAATTCTGTACCTCTACAAAGCAAAAATATTCAATATATTATTAGGTTTTGAAATAATTTTAGCAATACGAGTATGTTAGCGAGTTTAAATATTTGAACATAAAATGAATTTTATATACGACTTATTAATATTGTTCATTCATCTGCTCTTTGTGTCACTTTACTATACTTACAATATTACTCTTTTGTCTGTGGTCAGAGTACGCCATATTTGTTTACTATTTAAGACTATTGCAAAAAAAAATAGAATATAGTTACCTCGTCTTTTAAAACGGACGCTATTGACTTAATATAGTTTATTTTATTATAAAGGCAGAGGATACTATTAATGTGCAAAATCCGAGTCGGGAGCGTGTGCGTGCGCATGCGTGTGAGTGCGCATGCGTGTGCGTACCTCCAGCCCACGTGCGCCATGCAGGCGGCGCAGAGCGCGATGGTCCAGGCGTAGCCGGGGAACCACGAGAACTCCGTGGACGGCGCGCCGCTCAGCTCCGTGTTGCTGGCGCGCGCCACCGTCACGATGTCGTGCATGTAGCCGCCTGCCCGGGGCATGCGAGATCATTCTAATACATTTAGGATTCATAACAACGCAATTGCACTCTTATACTATGAAACTAAATAAATAACTGTATTACTATTGTTTTCCAGGTTGATCTTCAAATAGCCTTTGAAAGCCTGTTTCGCTTAATTTTGATTCATAACATAGGCCTATTTCAAATCCTATATATTTTGAATGGGTCTAAGAGATTTTTTTTTTAAGCGAACCCCGAACTTCCACTAGCATTACCAAAAAGAGAAAGACTCATTGCAGGAATTTCCGTTATGCATCCACGGCCTACTAAAGTATGCTTACAAACCGCGCACAGACCTAGATTAGTGTAGTTGGAGTGCACGCCCTCGCTGCTCATGGCGAAGATGTCCTCGCGGCGCGCGATCTCCGCCGCGCACGACGAGCAGCACAGCACGCTCTTCTGCAAGCAGAGGGTCGCTCAGAGGGCGGGCGGGCGGGCGGTAGGGCGGGGCGGGCGGTGGGGCGGGCGGGGCGGTACGCACCCGCGCGATGAGGCGCACCGCCATGTGCAGGCGCAGCAGCGCGTCGTCCGCGGCGAACAGCGCCAGGCGGTCGCGCGCCGACAGCGCCAGGTTGGACGCCGCCCAGAACGACAGCGACACCGCCTCCTCCGGCACGTTCTCTGCGGGGGCACTCCGTCAGGCGCATTGCGACACCGGCTGTTTTATGTCACCCTACCCTACTCCATATTTCTTCCGACTTCCCTTTTTTATTACATACTAGCTGACCTGGCAAACTTCGTATCGCCTTATTTTTTTTTTAAAATATAATAATTACCTATATCAAAAACAAAATATACCCTATCTTTCAAGTTGGATCAAACTGCACACGGTGTGCAAATTTGATTAAAATCGGTTAAGTAGTTTAAGAGTTCATCGCGGACAAACATTGTGACACGAGATTTATATATATTAAGATACATACTAAACTTTGGCAAGCATTCCTATATTATTACTCTAGCAGCCCGGTCTGGCTTCGCACGGGTATAAAATATATAGCCTATATCATTCACTGAAAAAATGATTAAAATTGGTCCAGTAGTTTTGATTTATTCATTACTGCCCGCGCATAAAATAAACGCGTCCAATCGCTGCTAAATTCAAAGTGCTTTAGGGAGACCTGCGGAACCGCCGCAAATGCTACTTCCCGCAATTTTTAAATCTGTAATATCTTCGAAAATATTCATTTAAATCATATGCTGTAAAGGGCCATATAGATCTATATTAGATCAACAATGTATTTAAGGTATTTAATTAGATAAGGATTAACGCTGTATTGGTTAAAATCGCTTCGAAAATTAGCCATTATTTGTCGTAAAAAGTAAATGAAAAAAAAAAAAACGGCATTGTGGGATATCCATAAGAGATAGACATATACTATAGCGAAGTTTTCTGTAGACCTTTTCAATGTGTACAATACTTAGCACATTATACTTACTAGGTGGAAGAACTAATCTAACGGATTTATCGCCATCTAGAATAATATGTCCAGCACACACACCTAATTTGTAGATTTTTACAATTTATCACGAAATATAACACCAATACAATTTACTTTTTTCGATAAAAATTAATTTTAATATATACATATAATCACGCCTCTTTCCCGTAGAGGTAGGCAAAGACCACTTCTTTCCACTTGCTACAATGCTTACATACTTCTTTCGCTTCGTCCACTTTCATTATTCCCTTCATACATGCTCTTCGGTTCAGGGTACTCTTGAGCTGGCGTTTTTCAAGAAGTCCCTTATTTGGTCTCGGAACGTCCCCCTTTTTTTTTACGCTGGAAAATGCATTTACGCACTGACCCAACCGCCGAGCTGGGCAGCGGGAGTGTGGGGCTCCCGGCGGTAGGTGCAATGCCGGACTACCCACTAAAAACCAGCGGTGCCCTCGTCGTCCTAGTGAGGCGCCACGGGACCACTCTGAGTATAAGTATTCGCCATGATCGCAACGTCCGCCTAGGTCTACCCCTTCCAACCCTTCCATCCACACTCGCCTTATACACTTTTTTCGTTAATCGTTTTTCACTCATTCTCCCAACATGACCAAACCATCATAGCACACCTTTCTCAATTTTTCACTATTTCTTCTTTCAGATCAAAACGTTTCCTTATATCACTATTTCTTATCCTGTCACTGTTTCCTGAATTCACTCTTCTTTTAATATCACTCTCACACTTTTCATCTCTTGTTAACTTTGAACCCAGATACACAAACTCATTCACCTGTTCAATTTGTTCATCTCCAATCACTTTCGTTTTCTTTACTTTTATCTTCATTCCCTTTCTTACAAAAGCTCCACTCATAGCAGTTACCATCTCCTGCGACTCCTCGATCATCAGCATAGAGTAGACATTTGACGAGTAACTCATTCATTCTCCACCCATTTTCATTCTCTTTTAAATCTGTCAAACAACTGTCCATGAATAGACTAAACAGCCACGGTGACGCTACACATCCCTGTCTAACACCTTTTTCGATATTAAACCATTCAGTGCATGCCCTGTTTATCCTCAAACAAGCACTAGAATCCCTATAAAGAGATTGCTCGTATGAGGACACTGCTCATACCATTCACGGACAATGTTGACCACAATTCATTCCTCATCACTCTATCATAGGCCTTTTCTAAATCCAACGCCGCAATAGACTTTTTTGTTTTTGGCCAAACACTTTTCAGCTATGCACCGCAAAAAAAAGACCTGATCCGTACATCCCCATTCCCTTTCTAAATGTTTGTGTGTTTCATTCATAACCCTCTCAATCAACACTTTTGCATACAATTTACCGACGACGCTGAGGAGGCTTATACCGCGGTAATTCCTGCAGTCCCGCCGTGACCCTTTTCCTTGTACAGTGGGACGATTACGGCTTTGCACCAGTCTCCCGGTACTTGCCCATTTCGAAAGCATAAACTAAAAAGGCGGTAAAGCAGGCTAGTCACTATGCCATGTCCAGCCTTCAGCATTTCGACGGTAATCCTGTCACACCCTGCAGCCTTACCTAATCTCATACTTTTCAACGCTTTCACTATTTCATCCATGCTTATCTCACTTTCATCATGGAAGGTGAAGTATGTTGTACCTGCACTTCCTCTCTTTCGAACAAACTTTCAAAATACTCTTTCCATCTCTTTAACACACATTCTTCTCCTTTTATAATTTAATTTTAATAGAAATATTAAAC
This sequence comes from Melitaea cinxia, assembly GCF_905220565.1. NCBI lineage: Eukaryota > Metazoa > Arthropoda > Insecta > Lepidoptera > Nymphalidae > Melitaea > Melitaea cinxia. The sequence continues at coordinate 208,388 of NC_059412.1, read as the reverse complement.
ATGGTGCTTACCCAGCGACATTGTTTTGAAGTAGTCCTTTATGATTTGCCGCATCCGCCGGTAGTCGAAGATGTCGTACACGAAGCGCGGCCACGGCGTGACGGCGGCGTCCATTGCTCGCAGTCGACTGTCCAGTCTGAATGCATACATTTAGACTACACATCAATATCAGCAATTATAAATTCATTGAAAATAGACTCCACCAAAGAGTTGTTACATTACACTAAACACTGCATGTTACTTGCTCCGGTGAATGAACATCTGTTGAATCGAGTATAGTTCGAAATGCAAATTTAAAGTTGCGTTAGTATAAGCAACTACAGAGATGTATACTATCAAAACTCCACGTCAGCCCGAAAGCCTAGGAAGCACACATACTCCCACGCACGCACGCACACACACTCACACACACGCACGCACGCACGCACGCACGCACGCACGTATGCACGCACGCGCGCGCTCTTGCGCCCACACTCGCACGCCGGTACTCACGGCCGCCCGCGGCCGGCCCCGCAGCGCAGCGCGTCGAGGCTGGCGAGGCGCGCGGGCCGCAGCGGGTCGCCGCGCCGCACCTCCGGCAGCACCACCACCTCCGCCGGGCCCATCCTGGAACCAGCGACTTTACTTACTGGCCGACCTGTCTGTTCCCGATGTGAGCAGATGCATGTTTGTGTCATAGGCAGCGGTAAAATGACAGAGTTAATTAGTTAGTTGTTGTTAATTAACAATGATCTATAATAGCATGGTAAGACAAACTTCAATCTTGAAATTTGAACCTAACGTGGTGCATTACAACGCTAATACAATAGAATTAAACGAATATCTATTCCCACAGTATTGGAATATTTTATTTATTTATTTATTGAAGTAATACTCCTTTACGCACGCTTTAATTGGGGTGAGCTGGTGAACGTCTGATGAGAGCGTTACGAAAAGTATAATCGGGCGAGGCAAATGGAAGTCAAGAGGGAGATATAAGTTAGTGTAGATAGAAAGAGAGAGTTACGTTTCGTATATTACTGTAGGGGCAACTACAAGTTTCACTTCAGTCGTGTGGTCTAAAGCACACTCGTTTTCTTATTTTATAGGTACATCCACAGAATACATATAAGATATTGTATCGAATCATTATCAAATTAAAATATCGGAGTATGTGTGCCGAGTGCGGGCTACGCACCTGCTGTAGACATGTATGGGCACGGAGTGCTTGGGCACGTCGAGGCAGCGGAAGCGGTGCGTGGCGCGCGCCTTGAACGACACGGTGCGCGGCGGGTCCGGGCGCGCGCCCGCCGCCTCGCCGCGCGCGCTCACCTCGAACACCTCGCACAGCACGCCGTAGCCCGACACCAGCGCGCCGCTCTCGCTGGCCGAAACACGCGACACATTGCACTTCACGATTGGCATTCACCCCGTCCACTGGTTCTTAATCTTTTAGAGGGGACGGACCATTTAACAAAAGGTTTTGCCCCAGACCACCAACAATTTGGAAGTGAAATCTGGAGTAGGAATCCACTTAGTTATTTAGTATAACTTCTTGAAGCTCCCTTGGGTGAGTGACTCTGCGCCCCGCTTTCGCAGGTCACTTTGGTTGCTTCCAGGGTCCATTAGTGGTCCATGGACCACCGGTTAAGAACCACTAACTTAGTAAATGAAAAATAGCAACTACCGCACTGCTCTGGTGTATAGTGCATATGGATGCGCGGCACCTGGCTCCGGTCGTTTATTCGTTTCCCGCTCAAGGTCAATATTTGTATTTTTCCCTATTAAGTAGATAAAAAGGTCTCACTCTGGGCACAGGAGTCCGAACAGTTTGTCCCCCTGGATGGCTCTCATGATGATGGCGGCGTCGTGCGCGTTCGTGAGCAGCATGGGCACGGTCTCGCCGGGGAACACGGCGCCGTGGTGCGCCACCACCGGCACGCGGCCGCGCCAGCCCGCCTCCAGCACCGAGCGCCCGCTCACTTGCACTAGGCTGTTGCCCATGTACTAATGAAGAACAGCACATTGCAATATTTAAAATTAACAAGGGATTACTAATGGGGTTGAACTTACTCAGACTTTAGTTATGGTCATCACATTAGAGAGGCAAATATATTATATGTTGAAACTGTATTTTCTTATCTGACCAACATTTTGCATACCTCCAAGATGAACAACTGCAAAGCTTCAAGCATTTTAGGTAATAGCCTGACCTTCAACTTAGTCAATTTGTCAAATTCAACTTTGTTACTTCTTGCAATGTATGTTTAACTCCAAAAAATAACTAGCCAAAATAGAAACACAGAATCAAGCATTGGTTGATGAGAGGACCGATGTTCCACCGTGAGAATACTTAACAGAAATTAAGAGTATATACTACATACAATATATAATATATAATAAATACAAATAAAATATTACCAGCCGGCCTAGCATGCATACAACGAGATATCTCTTGACGAGAGAGAGAGATAATGTCTACATCGAGTATTTTCTCGATTACCCTAACATGCGCACTACGAGAGACAAAATTCTCTTCGAAGACTTCACCTTGTCGAGTAGAGAAACTCGTGCTGCCCTTACAAAAAAATATACCATTTTTTTATAATGCAACACTGGTATCATTCTAAATTTACACTACGTTTAATCTACATTGAGTACTTGGATTGACCTACCCCACCCCAGCCCGCAAAATAATGATATTTGTAATAAAAAAAATACTAATTGATAGATTTTGAATTGCTCAATTCAACTACGTTGTCCTTTTTAATTGCTCACCTCAAATTATATAATTAAAAATCAAAATTTAAAAAAAAAATCAAATATTTTCAAACTCCTATATCTTTCGATGTATACAATATTTTAAATTGCTCAAAGTGTTAAAAAACTGCTCAAGTTGCATTTATAATTGCTCAAGTATAGTTTGGAACAGATCCACTTCCCTTAATTTTTAAATAAATATAAATAGTTTGCACAAATAAAATATTGATATTTGTAAAAAAAAAAAAAATACTAATCGATACATTTTCAATAGCTCAATTCGACTACGTTGTCCTTTTAAATTGCTCACCTCAAATTATTTAATTATAAATTAAAAAAGTCGTTGAAAAATATTCTTTTATCAATATTTTCAAACTCCTGTATCTTTTGATGTATACAATATTTTAAATTGCTCAACGTGTTAAAACCCTGCTGAAGTTGCATTTATAATTGCTCAAGTACAGATTTGAACAGCTCCACTTTCCTTAATTTTTAAATAAATATATAAAGTTGGAACAAATTTAACGTTTATATCGATAAAGTGAGCGCTGCAGATGCGCATAGACAATGATGGGAAGCCAAAAAAATTGCGGATATTCGTAATAAAAAGATGCTAATCGTTCGATTTTCAATAGCTCAATTCAACTACGTTATCCTTTTAAATTGCTCACCTCAAATTATTTAATTGTAAATCAAAAAAGTCGTTGAAAAAAATTCATTTATCAATATTTTCAAACTCCTATATCTTTTGATGTATACAATATTTTAAATTGCTCAACGTGTTAAAACCCTGCTGAAGTTGCATTTATAATTGCTCAAGTACAGATTTGAACAGCTCCACTTTCCTTAATTTTTAAGTATATATAAATTGTTTGAACAAATAAAATAATGATATTTGTAAAAAAAAATACTAATCGAAACATTTTCAATAGCTCAATTCAACTACGTTATCCTTTTAAATTGCTCACCTCAAATTATTTAATTGTAAATCAAAAAAGTCGTTGAAAAAATTCATTTATCAATATTTTCAAACTCCTATATCTTTTGATGTATACAATATTTTAAATTGCTCAACGTGTTAAAACCTTGCTGAAGTTGCATTTATAATTGCTCAAATACAGTTTTGAACAAATCCGCTTTCCTTAATTTTTAAATAAATATAAATAGTTTGAACAAATTTAACGTTTATATCGATAAAGTGAGCGCTGTAGATGCGCATAGACAATGATGGGAAGCCAAAAAAATTGCGGATATTAGTAATAAAAAGATGCTAATCGTTCGATTTTCAATAGCTCAATTCAACTACGTTGGCCTTTTAAATTGCTCACTTCAAATTATTTAATTAAAAATCTAAAAAGTCGTTAAAAAAAATTCATTTATCAATATTTTCAAACTCCTATATCTTTTGATGTATACAATATTTTAAATTGCTCAACGTGTTAAAGAACTGCTTAAGTTGCATTTATAATTGCTCAAGTACAGTTTGGAACAGCCCCACTTTTTTGGCAGGCAGATTTCATACTTTCCTCGTATAATTAAAATAATTACCCACTTTTATTAGTTATCAGGATTCACATACATTGTTAAAGTAACATTACTTTCCACTGTTATCCTCAATTGCCGGTTGCTTCTATTAAATAGTTTAAGGTGAGCAATTTAAAAGGCCAACTTAGTTGAATTGAGCTATTGAAAATCTATCGATTAGTATCTTTTTTATTACGAATATCCGCAATTTTTTTGCTTCGCATCATTGTCTATGCGCACGCGCAGCGTACACCTGTCTTATGATATAAACGTTAAATTTGTTCAAACTATTTATATTTATTTAAAAATTAAGTAAAGTGGGGCTGTTCCAAACTGTACTTGAGCAATTATAAATGCAACTTAAGCAGTTCTTTAACACGTTGAGCAATTTAAAATATTGTATACATCAAAAGATATAGGAGTTTGAAAATATTGATAAATGAATTTTTTTTAACGACTTTTTTGATTTTTAATTAAATAATTTGAAGTGAGCAATTTAAAAGGCCAACGTAGTTGAATTGAGCTATTGAAAATCGAACGATTAGCATCTTTTTATTACTAATATCCGCAATTTTTTTGGCTTCCCATCATTGTCTATGCGCATCTACAGCGCTCACTTTATCGATATAAACGTTAAATTTGTTCAAACTATTTATATTTATTTAAAAATTAAGGAAAGCGGATTTGTTCAAAACTGTATTTGAGCAATTATAAATGCAACTTCAGCAAGGTTTTAACACGTTGAGCAATTTAAAATATTGTATACATCAAAAGATATAGGAGTTTGAAAATATTGATAAATGAATTTTTTCAACGACTTTTTTGATTTACAATTAAATAATTTGAGGTGAGCAATTTAAAAGGATAACGTAGTTGAATTGAGCTATTGAAAATGTATCGATTAGTATTTTTTTTACAAATATCATTATTTTATTTGTTCAAACAATTTATATATATTTAAAAATTAAGGAAAGTGGAGCTGTTCAAATCTGTACTTGAGCAATTATAAATGCAACTTCAGCAGGGTTTTAACACGTTGAGCAATTTAAAATATTGTATACATCAAAAGATATAGGAGTTTGAAAATATTGATAAATGAATTTTTTTCAACGACTTTTTTGATTTACAATTAAATAATTTGAGGTGAGCAATTTAAAAGGATAACGTAGTTGAATTGAGCTATTGAAAATCGAACGATTAGCATCTTTTTATTACGAATATCCGCAATTTTTTTGGCTTCCCATCATTGTCTATGCGCATCTGCAGCGCTCACTTTATCGATATAAACGTTAAATTTGTTCCAACTTTATATATTTATTTAAAAATTAAGGAAAGTGGAGCTGTTCAAATCTGTACTTGAGCAATTATAAATGCAACTTCAGCAGGGTTTTAACACGTTGAGAAATTTAAAATATTGTATACATCAAAAGATACAGGAGTTTGAAAATATTGATAAAAGAATATTTTTCAACGACTTTTTTAATTTATAATTAAATAATTTGAGGTGAGCAATTTAAAAGGACAACGTAGTCGAATTGAGCTATTGAAAATGTATCGATTAGTATTTTTTTTTTTTACAAATATCAATATTTTATTTGTGCAAACTATTTATATTTATTTAAAAATTAAGGGAAGTGGATCTGTTCCAAACTATACTTGAGCAATTATAAATGCAACTTGAGCAGTTTTTTAACACTTTGAGCATTTTAAAATATTGTATACATCGAAAGATATAGGAGTTTGAAAATATTGATAAAAGAATATTTTTCAACGACTTTTTTAATTTATAATTAAATAATTTGAGGTGAGCAATTTAAAAGGACAACGTAGTCGAATTGAGCTATTGAAAATGTATCGATTAGTATTTTTTTTTTACAAATATCAATATTTTATTTGTGCAAACTATTTATATTTATTTAAAAATTAAGGGAAGTGGATCTGTTCCAAACTATACTTGAGCAATTATAAATGCAACTTGAGCAGTTTTTTAACACTTTGAGCAATTTAAAATATTGTATACATCGAAAGATATAGGAGTTTGAAAATATTGATAAAAGAATATTTTTCAACGACTTTTTTAATTTATAATTAAATAATTTGAGGTGAGCAATTTAAAAGGACAACGTAGTCGAATTGAGCTATTGAAAATGTATCGATTAGTATTTTTTTTTTACAAATATCAATATTTTATTTGTGCAAACTATTTATATTTATTTAAAAATTAAGGGAAGTGGATCTGTTCCAAACTATACTTGAGCAATTATAAATGCAACTTGAGCAGTTTTTTAACACTTTGAGCAATTTAAAATATTGTATACATCGAAAGATATAGGAGTTTGAAAATATTTGATTTTTTTTTTTAATTTTGATTTTTAATTATATAATTTGAGGTGAGCAATTTAAAAGGACAACGTAGTTGAATTGAGCAATTCAAAATCTATCAATTAGTATTTTTTTTATTACAAATATCATTATTTTGCGGGCTGGGGTGGGGTAGGTCTTGGATTGAGTATTAATTGACACTTGTCAGCAAAGATAATATATATATTGTATCTTCTCGGCCAAAAGGCTAAGATCAAAGTGTATATCTAATATGGAAAATAAAAAGGCGTAAGTAAATGAAATTAATTATAAGTGTAAAACAATATGCTCGTGTTGTGCTTTACATCTTGTCTTACTCGATAATTGTAATTTTATCACGCATTGTTTTAGAATAAGAAGCAACAAGGAGCAAATACGTTTTTTGTGCCATTATATGGCACAAAATCCCAGTTTTGCCGCCGGTGAGTTCCGAACCCCTCTTGGGGCGAAGAATAATAACGAGCAGTGGCTTGCATTAAAGCAAGCCCTTGACGAACTTGGTCCGAACCGATCTGTGGATCAATGGAAAATAGTAAGTTATTAAAGTACATGAGCCACATTATTCTTAGTGTAAGTTACATTAATGAATTGAATGGTTAAAATTATATGAATTTTGGGTTACAACTCTCACAAAAATATATTTCATATCCTATTAGATATAATAAAATGTTTTAACATAAACTTTCCTTTAAGTGTTGGCGCGATCAAAAAAAAAAAGCCAGAGAGGAGGGGGGAGCCTTAAGCAAGGCAAGAAACACCACTGGAAATTTTGTTGTACTCCCAAAATTATCGGAAAACTCTTCATTGGTGCTCAATGCAATTGGGAATGAGATGGCAGTAGGTTGTGGCCCAGAGGAGTCACCAGTAGGTGTAAGTAAAATATTTAGTTCACAGTTTTAGGGTCAGCCTTTTTATTTTTAAAGTTAGGTTATTATCGTATTATACAATTTTAAATCATTAACATCTAAACTAAGGAACTAATTGTAAATATTAAATATGTACAAAGGTGTATTTGTTTCATCCTTGAATCTCTACCAGTTGACCTTTATTTTAATGATATTTAATTCTGAAATTGAATGTAAAACCCTATATTTTCAGTTTTAATCATTCTCTGTATTTACACTACTATAAATTCTAAAAGATCTCTTAACTGATCTTTCTGTATTCAAACATCAATGTATTTTTTCCTTTCTTTTAGTTCAGTCAAGAGCCTACAGAAACTACAATTTCAGGCCAACAAGTTCAAAGAATTAAAGCACCACGAAGAGTTCGCCAAACCTTGCCGCATGATAGATTTTTAAATGCACAGTTAGAGTTAAATAATTTAATTAAAGTAAGTTAAAATTTATTCATTAAAATTAAAATTATTTTTCAACAAAACTAGTATGTACATCTGCCCCTATATTCCTAGCTTGCTAAACATGTGTAAGTACCTACTGTAAATATGTTTGGTTATAGGAATTAATCGTAGAAGTGCGACGCTCCAACGACCTCAGCGAAAAACGCCTCAATTTCATGTGAGTATTCAAAGATATAGCAATAATTTAAATTTCCTATTATTGTTTAAAAATAACAGCAAAATTCAATTTAATATTTTCAATACTATAATATACAAAAGAGGTAATATTTGTAAATTAATATCATTAGGCTAATATCTGAAACTAGTCATCCTATTGTAAAAATTATATCATTAATGGGTAGCTGCACTATCAAGGAATATCCTAGGCTATATCTATACTAATATTATAAAGCTGAAGAGTTTGTTTGTTTGTTTGAACGCGCTAATCTCAGGAACTACTGGTTAGATTTGAAAAATTCTTTCAGTGTTGATAGCCCATTTATCGAGGAAGGCTATAGGCTATTTTTTATCAAATTAAACAAGTGAAACCACAGTGCACTGCTAGTTTTACTATAGTTTTGAATATAAAATCACAATATTTGTAAATCAAATTGGTTAAAATGAGCAAAATGAGGACAGGTGGCTAATTAATGATAACTACAAGTACAATCATTTAAAAATCTTCATTTAATTAAAATAAATATTAATTAACTCTGCACGTCTGATTTGACCAATTCTAATGAGGTGCCTAGGTTCCTCCATCCCTGAAGGCTCATCTCTCTGCTGCTCATTTGCTGTGTCTTCTTCCAGTGGTACACTATAATAAACAATACATCATTAAAAATTGTTCACAAGTTATAATAAAGAACAATGGATACTGAAAACTATTTTAATACCCAAAATGTTTCATTAAATTGAAAATAATGCAGCAAGCGTAAATTATTTCCGCTGCTTTTGTTGGGGCATAGTGGAGGACCCGGTCAACACCTAAACATCTTAGGCTACCTTTGAGGTAGCCATTTGCTCTTTCGACCGTATTACGAGCTTGACAGTGCCAGTCTGTGTATTTTTTTTCTGGAGTGTTGAGCTCTGCATGTAGGATTGGCGTCATTAGCCATGGCTCTAATGGGTAACCTGAGTCACCTACAATAATAAATGAAATTAAATATTTTTTACAGGTGTGGTGCTAGTAAAGAAAATGAGGCGAAAAAATAAAAGACTCAATTTGACCCTATTGCTGTGATTATTTTAATATTGAAGACTGATTTGAATGTGATTTTTGTAATATTGAAGATTGAGTTATTTTTAGTATGTTAAATACTTTTAAGTCCTACTAGTTATAATAAAAGAGATCCTTATTTAGAATATTAGATATTATAATAGAAGCTGTGATAAAAGTAACTTTTGGTTTCTTTTTATCATTGAAATGTGATGTGTTTTTATATTTTATATAAAAATGTTAGCAATATTATGGTAAAGTTTTCTTTATTTATTTTTTTAAATATTATACAACTTGTTAAAATACAAAATATTTTTATTCAGTTACATGTATGGTATATAGTCGAGTGTGAAGTGTTTCAATTTTAGATTTTTTAAATTTTAAAATAGTATAATATAGGCTGTGATGAAGGTTTTGGTTCTTTGAAATAAATGTGATGACAATATAAAATGTTTTCATTCTTTATAAGTCTATATAAATATAATTTTACATTGCTTTTATTTTACCCTTAGTTAATATAGTTTGTGCATAATATTTAGCTGACATACCCAACAGGAAGTAATTTCCAATTCTTCTTTCATGCAGCCTTTTCAATTCGTTTCTGACACTCGAGTGGTGCCAAATAAAAGCATCATGTACCCTGCCAGGGTATCGGGCATTAACATTGATTATTCTACAATTTGCATCTACAACCTGTAAAATTATTCATGAAATCTATGGTGAAAAAGAATTTTAAATGACTACTACTAATACTAATTACTACTGCTAATTACTCTTTGAATACAACTGAAAAGCCAGTGGACAGTAGACTAACATATTTAAAGAAAGCATAATAAGTTTTAATAATTTTAATAACAAAGTATTTGAAGAAAGGTGCTGTTTTGATATGTCAAAATATCCTATTATTGTTAATAAAGGTTAATTTTTCAGTGACAATAAGGTTTTTTACTGAAGTAAGCTTTGTTTACTAAACAATGGCATTTTAATTGTATACCTATTTGAAAATTTTGTAACAGCAATTGATAGTACTGCCAAGTGACTTATCAATCAAGTAATATTTAAATTGAATGTTGTGAAATATGGTCTTGATCTTTGATACTACTTGTAGTGAGATGAAAACACTCATACCAATTGGACATTTATGGAGTGTGCATCCTTTCTCCTATTTTTGTAGTGGGCGCCTTGTGGTCCAGGAGGGGAAAATATTTTTACGTGAGTACAGTCAATGACCCCCAATATATCTGGCACATTAAATTTAGCCTCAAATCCAGCAGCCACACGCCTTCGAGCTGATTCTGTGGCAGGAAAATGTACCCATTCAGCTAAGAGTCTGAAATTTATATAATAAGATGAATACAGGAGGTAAATTTTCATTTACAATAATTTAAAATATTATTATTGTCACCTTCTATAAATAGACTTTAAAAACTGGTCCAGACATTTGCTCACTGTTGTTTGAGCCTGACAGATGCTGTGGTCTTGCCCAATTTGCCTCTGGTACCCTCCATTGGCAAGAAATTGAACACAACACAATACCTATAATAACAGCGTTTTTTAGTATTTGCATGATTATGTAATTAATCCAAATTGGATTAATATGATATTATAAATACGAAAGTTTTTTAAGAGGTTTGTGACACAGTCACGCTTAAACAGCTGAATGGATTTGAATAAAATTTTGCACACATATAAAATAATATCTTGATTAACATATAGAAAGCTTTTTATCCCGGTGGGATATAGAGAATTTATATTCTGTCATGTTAATTCACTTTTCCAATAAGTAATGTAGGTACTTTAAACATACAAATATTGAGAAGTATACAGACTTACTTTCAAATGAACGGGCAGGCTGTTGTTTTTTACCTGAGGCTCCAAATCAACGGCAAGTTTTTTTATTAAATAAAAAGCCATTGGTTTTGAGATCCGCCAAAGCGATATGAATTCTCCATCGCTTAAATCAAACGGATCACAAATGTCCCTTATGCGTCTGCGCTCGACTTTTCGTGCTTCCCGCTCTTCGTATACCGAAATAATATAATTATAATACGGAAACGCCATGGTATACAAAAATAGGCACCCGGTTTTATTTTTTATTTTTTTATCGTCTTTCTCGTCGATAATATTGAACACGAGAAGTTTCTCTTCTTAAAACGTCAATATCACGTCGAAATTCGACAAAATTACGATGTCATGTTAGCTCCCATAGAGATAAATAGCACAGATCACTAAAATTTAATGATTATCTCTTCTATTGACGTAACGAGAAGAGTATCGCGTGCACGCATGTTAGCTACTGTAGACATAGAGAGATAATACGAGAAAAGGGGTAGACAAAATTTTGTCGTCGCGCGCATGCTAGGCCGGCAGGATACAAAAACACAGTAGCCAAATACCTGCTTAAGTCAGAGTTCCTAATGAAAGCTTAAATATGACAACCCAAAAACTGTTGAGGCAAAAGCTTGTATACTAGCTGGTAGGTATCAGGTTCAAGGCATCGGACCATGGAATTTTAAGGGCTGCTTGTAGAGATTTGATTGGTTGAAGAATGGCTCCTTTCTTTTTGCAAATAATTTATGATTTGTTTATGTGGGTATTGATTAAGAAACTATTTCAGTACTGTAGTCAAAATCAGTCTACACGTTTGGTTTCTACGATGCCACATAAGAACAAACAGACATATACTAACATAATATTGTATACATCTAGCCATAGACTTATAAACACATAGCTCTCGTTTACATCGCACAATTGGGTAAAAATAAACATGAATAACTCATACTCTAGCCAATTTATTTTTTCAAGGAAAGGAGAATAAGTATGAATTAATCTGTTAATAAAAATGTACATCCAGGAGATTTTGAATATTTGAAATACAGTATGATATAGTATATTGAACACAAACTGAATGTGAGGCGGCGAGGGAGATGTCAAATTGTTGCTCCTCTTCTTCTGACTCCTCGTCGTTGTCAGCGCTCCCGTCGCCCGTTCTCTCAGCTCCGCCACCCCTCTCATTTGGTCTTTCCTCACTATCACTTGAAACTATTATAAAAATTAGTTTATAAGTATTTATTAAACCCAATTAATAATTATCAAAGGAAATAATTTTATGCAAAAATTGAATAAATATTTATGTAGGATATTTATGTTCAAAACAACACTGCGTATGTAAATATCTTAAAGAATTGGTAATTTTATAATTACACTGACCATTATCTTCCATTATGCGTCTCAACAGTTCCCTTAAAAGAGAAATTTTGGACGTTTTATAACGTTATCTACGTAGAAACAGTTATATTAGGTACTGAATTAATGAAACAAAAATATTATTGTGGAAACAATAATCTGGATTCTGGAAAAGTTGACTTCTGTCAAATGACATTGACACACTAATATAGCATTAATAATCAGAAATTTTGTGATTTAATATTTAAACAAATACCTAAGTCAATAAAAATAATTCACAAGAAGAAAAAATGTTAATGAAAATGAAAGAAAAATTAAACGTGTAATGTGTATAATGTGTTTTTGTGTAAAAGGTAATTTATTAACGTCTTTAGTCAATAATATTAACTATTATCATTTGCCATTTCTTTCTTTTATTTTTTTGCCACACTTTTAGAACCTCAAACAAAATGTAGGATTAAAATGTTTATTTATTAATAAAATTATGCAAAAATAGAGTATAAATTATCAAATCACTACAACGCTCTTTAAAAATACGTCGTACTTTTGTGCGTAGAAAATATATTTTTTATCTGTGTGTTGCTTAAATGCTTATTGAATTGAATGTTCGACTCAATGCTTATATTACTCTTTGGTTCGACTTGTCTCGTGAACGCACATCTCGTGAATGAAAATTGGAACGGTGATTTTTATAAAAAAAATAAAAAATAAAATATAAATATTTTTTGAAATGTAATGAACAGTGAGGTGCTATAAAATTAAATAAAATGTGTCGAAATATATTGTGGTGTTATACATTAGTATTGACTTTGCTGGATATATCACTAAAGACGAAATTGACAGCCCAGGGAGAGAGCCATGGTAAAATCGATTTTTATATCAATAAAATAATTCCTATCTTTATTAGAATTTTAGTGTTAAATCATTATAATATTATGTATTTGGGCCATAATTGTGGGAAAAACTATAGTATGACATGTTACTGTAGCCGAAGAGAACAGTGCGGTGTTATTTTTGATCGGCTCAGACTTATTTGTCGTTTTTCTTGTGTATAGAGGATATTTTAGGTCGAACTAAATGCGAAATAAAAGTATGCGTTGGCGGTAAAGTTGCACCGCTGGGGCGGGCGGCGTATGCAGCGCCGTGCTGCGTGCAGCAGTGCGCGCTCGCGACCGCCGCTGTGGCTCTGGATCCACAGCGCAATTTTAACGATTGAATCACATATTGTTATAGTGTTATGTCATACTTACTTTCCGACAAGATGCTATGTCAAAACCATTTATTTAATTATTTCAGTTAATTAAGCACTAGAAGTTTTTGACAATCAATAATTTTACCAATATGTGGGTAAACATTAAAATGATTTAACCAAAAATTGTAATTAGTATGTTTAAATATTTAATAAAATTGCATTATGCTGTTTTAAAATGTTATAAAGAAAATGAAATTTTGGTAATATTTAAATATTTATATTTTCTTGCAGGTGTTACTATACATGACTCCCTAGTTGAAGGAATCACATTTCAGGTAAAATAGTTTTATTTATGTTCACCTTAAAATACAATATTGTTATTTTATATCACCGTTACCCTACTATTATATCTTACTGGAATAAGCCTACAATGTTGTTATTCAAAACTAAATTAGATGTTGTATATTGCTAATTAATAAAAAATACAATTCTAAAAAACTGAATTTTAATGATTCTACTAAACATGTCACAATAACAAAAAGAAAAGAAAATTGAAAACTGCCACTTGTTAAGTAATTTACATGTAAAGGAGGCAACAAAGGTGACTAAGAAGGTAAATCAACCTTATAAATTAGACAATCGTGTGCTGACATATTTCATCATGTATTGATGTTATTTGATAATCACAAAGCTACTATTAACTTTTAAAGGTCTATACATGTATTCCATTTTTGTCACTTTTCCTTCTGCTTGCTTTTAATTACTTCGACACTGATAATATGCCTCATGCATCTATAGGTACGTAATAAAACAATAATTTTGCTATCCAATTTTGACAGAAACTTATTACAGCTAATTATCATTAGATTTTAGGTTGGTGGTTTTAAAATTATATTTTTTTTTCAGTAGCTTTTAAAAATATATTCAATAATTTTAAGAAATATTATTTGTGTTTTGGGGTAAAAGCAGGTATGTGATGAAATGACTTATTTTTACAATATTGATTTAAAACATTTTTTAGTAAGAATAGTAATTTTTAATTTTTATTTACTTCTTTTTTTTGGTAAAGTAAGTAACAATAAACCAAATTTTACATAATAATTTGGAATGTATGTGGTCTTTCAATATTTTATTAAGTATAGAAACCAAAAAATGGTGCATTGCCTAACTTCTTTGAGTTTATGTTTTTACCCTTATGAAATTGTTATGTAAAATATTGCTTTGTGTTTAATAAATAAATAAAAAATGATATATTTCGTTCACTCTCCCACTATGAATTCTATTGTATGAAGTCTGACAACTTAAAACCAAGGTTTAAATGAAATTATTGTCTGTTCTACTAGTCAATATCAATACTCTTTATATATATTGTAGTGTATTAGCTCATTATAGCGTATTATATTATATTAGCGTATATACACATATCCTAAATGTAAGTATAAATTACGTGAGTAACATATTAATAAAGTAGTCTTACTAAAGCATTCGACATGGTTTGATTTCCATCTCCCATTACAACCTTTATATGGCGACCCTGCCAGGATCCGTCTATGCTGTGTGTCGCGTGTGTGAAAATGAAACTTTATATTATTGAACATTGGACTTTAGTTGTGAGCAATTATTGAGTTAAATTTTTTTTAATATTTTCTTCTGAGAATGTGCCAGTCCAAGGTTGAAAAAGAAGATGTGTTCATCACTCAAAATTCTGCTGGAGGTGTGATTTCCGCGAACAACGAGATCTTAAAATATCATTTATCGACAATAAGCATCGTGCTGATAGTGATATGTACAATTTTATTTCTGGGAATTTGCTATTTTTTATACAAGCAATACAAGAATTGCCACCAATCCTGGATTCGAGCGCAGATTTCACGAGATATTATCCGACGTTCCCTGACCAGAAGCAGAGCTCCTGGTGAGATGTACGAGTGCAGCATTCGAGGCAATGATCCCAATAACACCAAATAATACCAGTACCCAGGGTTTGTAAATGAAGAGTGTTATGCGCGCATTTCTATGGACATTATATAACATAAGTATATAGAATTAATTATGTTTACATTATTTTTATTATGCGGCAATATTTAGATTTTATGATTATTATTACTATATTTTATTGTTAGTGTTATTAAGACTTACGTTTAAGTCAAATATTTAATATGATATGACGGAATCTGATCTTAATCAATTGTATACACAGTTAAAAGATATTAAGACGTATCTAATTAAAATAGGCCCAAGTAGAAGAAAAGGTGAAATTGTTATTAGAAAAATTAAAGAGGCCGATAATTTGGTTCATAGATTTAATTTAAATTTGGAATTATTAAATAAGTTATCTGATAAATTTAAGGTCGATGAATGTTTAAGAATAGAGAAAATAAGTATATGTTTTTTTGAATTGTATGAATCTATCATAGATTTATGTAGTAGCTTGTCTTCTGAAAAAATAAACAAAAATATGGCTAAGTTTGATCTTAAAATTGCTATGAATTTATTACCGATTGCATCTGATGATGAGGTCAGTATCAAACAACTTATTGACAGCATAGAATATTACATGTTAGAACTCGACGAGGACTCAAAGAAAAAATTAATTCATTTCGTACTAAAAAATCGACTCTCACAAAATGCAAAATTAAAATTAGAAACTAGTTATGATAATATTGAAAGTCTAATTCGGGCAATAAAATGTAATTTATTACCTAAAAAGTCCGCACCCGCTATCCAAGCTAAGTTAAATCGGTTTGAACAAAATAATTTGTCAATTGAAGAATATGGTAGGCAAATAACAAATATGTTTGTAGACTTGACGATATCTCAGTCGGAGGGTAACGAATCTGACTTTAAAGTTTTAAAACCGAGAAATGAAAAACAAGCTATTAAAATATTTGCTGACGGACTAAGAAACCGTCGTCTCGGAACTATTGTTACAGCTAGAAATTACTCGTCCTTGAACGACGCGGTGCAAGCGGCCCTAGACGAAGACTGCTCATCAGTTCACTCCGGAGACGTTTTGACTATGCGTCATCAAAATTTTAATCAATATTATAATTACAGAGGTCATAGGAATTTCAACACTGGACAATTCAGAGGTCACCGTGGTCACGGCACGTACTTTCAGCATCATTCTCAAAATCCATCTTTTAGAGGTCGAAGCGCGGAACGAGGCTGGAGACGCGGCAATTTTCGAGGAACTTCAAGGCCACATAATAATAAAAGTAAGTTATATTATAATAATTACAATAAAAAGAATCAAGGGTCGAGCAGACAGCAAACCATGCATATTTTGACAAATTCGAATGATAAAAATTCTAATACTGACAACCCTAATAATTTTTTTCGTGACTAAAAATATTATATTATCATCTAATAGTACTTGTTATGTAAATATTAATTCATCAAACAATTATTCTTATAACTTATTACTTGACACTGGCGCCTCAATTTCAGCTGTTAAGTATAAACATATCATTGCACAGAACATTCCAATCCATAAAGAGAATCTTGTAGTCAGCGGTCTGGGAGGTAAAATCAACGCTATCGGATATGTTTATCTAGATCTTTTGATTGAGGATCAAATTATAAATCATCAATTTTATGTATTTGATTCATTGCCATGTAAGGCTAGTGGCATACTTGGACATGATTTCTTTAATAAATATTACGCGATCTTGAACTTTAATGCTTGTTCATTAACATTGTGGAATCAAGGTATTAAGATAAATTTACCTATAAACATGGGAAATAATTTGTTAAATATACCAGCGCGATCTGAATCTATACATTTTATTCACACTAATATGATTGAAGAATGTGTAGTTAGTCCATCTGAAATTCAAAGTGGAATTTTTATCGCTAGTACCTTAGTTAAACCGACAGACGGACAAATACCTATACGTATTTTAAATACAACTGAACAAGATTTACAATTGAAAATTAATGATTTTAAACCCATTATTTTCTTAGCTAGTGATTTTCATATTTGCTCTTTTGAAAAACCACCTAATAATTCTGAACGAGTTAAAGAGTTATTGTCAATCTTACAACTAGATCACTTAAACAAAGAGGAGAAAAGTAGCATTTTATCCTTATGTGCTAAATACAATGATATTTTTTATATTCAAGGTGATAAATTAAACACAACGAAATTATATAAGCATTCTATTATTTTAAAACCTAATACAGTACCAGTGTATTCCAAGCCTTATCGACTTCCCCATTCACAAAAGTTAGAAGTTAAAAAACAAATAGATAATTTATTAAAAGAAGGTATTATAGAGCCATGTAATAGTGAATGGAGTAGCCCTGTTCTTTTAGTACCCAAACGTTCTGACGGAGATAAAAAATGGCGTTTAGTAATAGATTATCGAAAACTCAATAATTGTATCGTAGATGACAGATTTCCACTCCCAAATATTAACGAAATTTTAGATTCACTCTCGGGTTGCATTTATTTTTCACATTTGGACTTAAATCAAGGATTTTACAATATTGAGTTAGAAGAAAATAGTAGGAAATATACCGCATTCTCTTCTGGTCAATATCAAATGACTAGACTTCCTATGGGGCTCAAAACTAGCCCTAGTTCCTTTTCACGCATGATGACTATGGCAATGGCGGGACTCACATATGATAAATGCCTTTGTTATCTTGACGATTTAATAATTATGGGAAGAAATTTAGAAGATCATAATAAAAATTTAATTGAAGTCTTTGAAAGGATTCGGAACTTTAATTTAAAATTAAACCCGTCTAAATGCGATTTTCTTAAAAAGCAACTACTTTATTTAGGGCACGTTGTTTCTAGTGAAGGTGTCCTACCCGATCCTGAAAAGATTAGTGTTATTAAAAATTACCCGGTTCCACATAATGTTGATGAGACTAGGAGGTTTGTAGCTTTGGCAAATTTTTATCGAAAATTCATACCAAAATTTGCAGAAATTGCATATCCTTTAAACGCGTTGTGTCGTAAAAATATTAAATTTAATTGGGACAAAGATTGTCAAAAATCGTTTGAAACTTTAAAATATCATATAATATCGCCTCCAATATTACAATATCCCGATTTTTCCGAGAAAAATCAATTTATAATCCAAACAGATGCCTCAGGCTATGCAATTGGAGCTATTTTATCGAATTCAGATAATCGCCCTGTTGCATTTGCCAGTAGAACCCTAAATAAAGCCGAAAAAAATTATCCAACCATTGAAAAGGAGTTATTAGCGGTGGTTTGGGCTGTTAAGCATTTTAGACCTTATTTGTACGGCCGAAGTTTCAAAATTATTACAGATCACAAACCTTTAATTTATCTATTTAATATGAAAGATCCATCCAGTAGATTACTTAAATTTAGACTCGTGCTTGAAGAGTATGACTATGTTATTGAATATGTGACAGGCAAAGAGAATGCAGCTGCAGATGCATTATCTCGTGTGACTGTGACTTCGAAAGAATTGAAAGAGATGAATGAAAGTATATTTGTGATGACGCGTGCTCAAAGACGAAGAATGAGTGATATGAAAGCACTGAATTCAAATTCCCAAATTGATACTACGAATAACGGCAACACTTGGCCTGATCAACCACGTGTCGTCGATATTCATAAAAAACCCAAAAATTCGGTAGAATTACGCTTTATAGATAAACATAACTTGAATATACTAAGGAATAAGAATAAAATAAATTATGAAAATAGTATTTTTTCGTACGATAGCGCTCACTTTAATTTATTTATAAATCCAGCTTCTCAATCACAAATTTCGCGAGCCGAATTTGCGAGAGAGCTGAGTAAGTTTTGTAAAAAAATGTCGATCGACGAAATATACATAATAAAAAATAAAAATAACTATATATTTGTAGAAAAGCTAGTGAGCGAAATTAAAAACTATAAAAACTGGGAGGGCCCTCGTTTATGTATTTTAAAAGATGTTGAGCGTATTGAAAATATTGACGATAGGAAAGTAATATTAAACGATTTTCATCTGTTGCCCACAAGTGGCCACGCGGGCATCAGAAGAATGATAAATAATATTAAAAAATATTACTTTTGGCCTGGGATTGAAAAAGATGTAACGAATTTTGTTAGTAAATGTTTTAAATGTCAAAAGCAAAAATATACAATTTCGCTGAAAGAGCCAATGTCAATTACTTCTACTGCAAATACTGCATTCGAAAAAGTATTTTTAGATTTAGTAGGACCACTTGATAGAGATAGCAATAATTACATGTATATTCTCACATTACAATGCGAGTTGTCAAAATATGTATGCGCAATGCCTCTCACGACAAAATCATCACTCGAGGTCGCCCGAGCCTTTGTTACAGATTTTATTCTTAGGTACGGTATACCGAAAGAGATAGCAACAGACAGAGGTACAGAATTCATGGCGGATACTTTTAAAGAGGTATGTAAACTTTTAAATATTTCTAAATTGAATTCCACAGCATATCATCACCAAAGTATTGGCGCACTAGAAAATAGTCACAAAAGTCTAAATTCATTTTTAAGAATCAATACAGAACAAAGACCAGAAACATGGAGTTATTGGTTGCCGTTCTGGTGTTTTGCATATAATACAACTGTCCACACCTCTACCCAGTTTACGCCGTATGAACTAGTTTTTGGGAAAAAATGCAGCTTGCCAAGTAATCTTACAAAAACTATTGAACCCTTATATAATCATGATAATTATCCCCTCGAACTTAAATACAGGTTACAAGTATCGCAAACGGAGGCACGTAACAATTTAATTAACAGTAAGCTTAGTAGGAAAAAGAAATATGATACTTATACAAATACTTTCACATATAAACCGAATGACAAAATCCTTATTAAAAATGAGACTGGTAATAAATTAAAAACTCTATACTCTGGACCCTACAATGTAATTAGAGATTTATCACCAAATGTAGAGGTTGAAATAAACGGAAAATTAGACATCATTCATAAGAATCGAACTAAGCCTTATTATGAATAACAAAGAAACAAGACTCGATATATGTTTGTATAACTTTAAGTATAATTGTGACTCACTTAAATATTATTGCATTATATAATTAATATTGACTTGACATTATTTTTGTATTATTGTTTGATAATAATAAATGATTAAAATGTAACTTTAATAAAGTATAAAGAAAAAAAAAATGAAAACTATTTTGACGTAAAATAGATTAAGCATATATTATTGTAACCTATTATAATTATAGTAAATATGACATTTATTCAATTTTTATTTGAAAATGATATTGTTTAATGTTATGTTAGCATATTTTTAACATATTTTATATCCAGCATACTTGTATGTTAGATTAGTTTTTACAAAAAAAAAATTGTACTGTTAATTTTTTTTTTTGCTCCCGATGGGAGGTGTAGTGTATTAGCTCATTATAGCGTATTATATTATATTAGCGTATATACACATATCCTAAATGTAAGTATAAATTACGTGAGTAACATATTAATAAAGTAGTCTTACTAAAGCATTCGACATGGTTTGATTTCCATCTCCCATTACAACCTTTATAATATATATATATATATATATATTGTGTTTTAAATTAGTTTTAAAATTAACTGTTTTAATAATGTTATGTGGTGTAAATGTTTTTTTACTCTAGTGCTTAGTGCATTATATTAAAATAGGATGTACAAGAAGTAACTGAAAGTAATGTACAGGAACATCTATACCAAATATAAGTGTAACTAGAGGGTTTTACCCTAGGGCCAAAAAGGCCATAGTCCAGGGGGCATTCTAAAAGAAGTATGAGGGGCGACGGGTACTAGGGATATAAAAGAGTAATTGATTTTACAGTAACGGATAACTAAAAAAATAAAGGTCAATCTAAATATATTCCAGATATTTCCCTTTGCTCGATTATTTTATAGAAGTGTGAAAGAGCGGCGTAAAAAAAAAAAACGGATAAATTGGAATGCAAAAAAACGATTATTTGTTAACACATCCCTAATACATATGCTGCTTTTACCTATTTCCTTAATTGACAGGGAAATAAATATGGCTCGGGGAGCTGAACCCTAAAATACGCCTCTGACCTAGAATGGTAATGTCAATAGGAATGGGGCAAGGAGTCCGGGGCGGACGGTCTCGCGCTGGAGGGCGAGGGCGAGGGCGACGTGGTGGAGGGCGTGTCGCTGGAGCCGCGCGCGCTGCGCTTCGGGCGCGCCGCGCTGGCGGCGCCGCACGCGCGCACCGTCACGCTCACCAACACCGCCAACACCACGCTGCACCTCGCCTCCGTCGCCGGCACCACGCCCGACTTCCACGCCTCCTTCTTCGAATCCAAGGTGAACGTCCGCTCTTCGCACACACTACACCTGACTGACTGTGCGTGTATAAAAAAATTACTGTGTATGAAAAAAAAAAAAAACTAATCCGACCCAAAATATCCTAGGGCACGCTTCGAATATACATCGCCTTTATAAAATTATCTTAATGCAAAAAATACCAACTAACAAAAATCAAGTTGTCACAAATGTAATATAATATTAAATGTTATTTATTTGTAACGGCATCCGGGGCGCGTGTCCGCACCACCGGATTCGCCTCTGCACAACTCAACCCTATGACCCCAAAAAAGTCATAAACATATCGTAATGTCGCCGAATGATCGAGTTTTTAAAATGGAGAAAACAATCTTTTTTTCCAGATATCATATCATAATAGATTAGGTAAGTGCATCATGATAATTGTAATGGCATTTTACGATTGAACTGTATATTACGTACATGTGGTGTATGTATATAGTGTGGCCTGAACACCCGGCCTCTGTCGTCACGTTTAGCTGAACATCCTCGAACCAACCGCCACGAAGCAGGCACTGTTGGAAGTAACTAGTGTACTAATAGGAATATACCGAACTGGTCGTTTGGCTATCCAGGGGCATGGTGTTGATGACGGAGTAACATAAGTCGTATATTAACTTGTTACTATACGACTACTCGTTTCTTGCTTTAGGGAGACCATTATTTTCTTGAACAATGTATGCCTGTGTATAGTTGTACTGCTTTTAAAATGTCTTCAAAGTTACATTTTTAGCTTCGATTATTGTAGTAAATTTTTATGCTTTAGTTTTTTCTTGTTCTTTTAAACCGGTTTTACTTCTATTCTAATCTAACTCGACCTTCAAAGTCATTGCTCTTCAGAAAATTAACACTCACGGTATATGTTTATTATTATGTAGATCGATGTTTCCGTCTTCAATTAGAATACAAATATTGAAAGCGAGCGTCATATGTAAGAGTATATAATTCTTTTTTTTTGTTTTAGTACTTAACGAATTCACAAATAATTTTATATACTAAGATTTTGTTGATCAATTGTAGGTGCAAATTATAATTATATTTAAAATAATTACGGTCGTTATGTATCAGGTCGGGCGTGTGGTCGTAGGTCGTTATCGCGGGAAGTGGTCGCTACTGTTTACAGCGCGACGTTGACCGCGACCCGCCGCACTTCTTAGTAAACTAATACATGATAGGCATAAACTGTGACCTGCGATTTCCTAAACCCAGCGTTATATCAATACGTAGTATTATTTACCAAAGAGTCAACGATAACAATAATATTAAACTCTTTAACAGTAAATTTTATTTTGTTGATACTTGATAATCTCTTTAGATGAAAATTAAATTTGAATTATACATACGTATTTTTTTGATGTTTACGTAATTACCAGTTCTCATCGCTTGTTCTAAGTCCTATGATATCTTTATTCAAATGTAAGTTAAAGGTTTTACAACATTACAAGTGTATTGTCTCTCTTGTAATGTATCAATAACGTTAAGTATACTCTCGCTCGTATTTACATTTACAGTTTAGTTCGTTAATCAAATTACCGAAAACAAGTGGGCGACCGAACAGCGACACAAAGTTATGTTTACTTTCAATTATTGCTCGGCGCTAATAAAAATAATATTGTCACAGAACTGGTTTGCGATCGGTTTAATGTCTGTCCACTCAGATTCCAGTTAACCGCTTGCGTAATTGCAAAACGAGGATCGAGGTTCGCTTTTTTTTTTCCCAAGTCGCGAACCCGCCGCCGGCTCCCGCGGTGCGGTAACTGGGTCACCATAATAATGGCGAAAAATAAAACCGGTATAGAGACCGTTGAAGTATGTTTCGTGCGAAGCTTCATTATTATCATGAAATATAACAGGTATGACCACTGAAAAAGGTGACTTGCTACTTGGAAGTAGTTTTATTCATCTTAAATTATTTACATTTACCCTTTATACCCTTCTTAACATTTTTTAATATCATATCAAAAATCGACCGTTTCAGCGGGGATCGAACCCGCATCTCCGATTGACCGTGTCGGTGCTCTAGTCAAATTAAGCTATAGAACTTACCCTTCTTGTTTGGACAGCATTTGGACCGTCGTAAACGTTTTTACTGGCGACGTTTTGTACGGGCTTATTTTTAGGATGACAATTACTTAAAACCGGTTTCATTTGAATACTCTCTCTTCAATTATTTGTTTAATTGATTCAATGTTTTGTAAGTTGTATTTTTTCAGAAAGTCTCAGTATTCTTTTGAGAATTTAGTCAGAAGTATTCTTTTGAGAAGAAACAATACCTCAGACGAATGCTTTCAGAATTAGTTGTTGCTTACGTTTTAGCAATGATACGATAAATATAGCTCATTTATAGTTTGTTGTTTATAATTAAAATATTCAACAACTGTCGTGAATATAAAGTATCATATAGTCATATCACATGACCACCAGTAGATGTCTTGTTTATGTTACAAGCCATCATTATGCAATGTTTATAATATTTAAACAATGCTATCGTGTTCCCTGTGTACACAGTAAGTGATAGCTCGAGCGCGGTGCGTCGATAGGAAGGCGTGCTTGTCTTATCACAGCAATATTTTAACAGCAAATACCTACAAGATTATTTATAAGTGTCTTTATCAATTTGAACTTGACTAGCCGTGAAATGGTTTCACGTTGTTATTTTAATGTAGATAATGTTTATGGTATATTAGTACAGTATGGGGGAATTTAAATCATTTCAAGTGCCGTTAGTTTTCATTAAATCTTTACATATAAATATGACAGTAACATGTGATTTTTGGTCATAATATTTTTTTTTTGTTTAAGCATAAATTGTCACGGATATAATTGTTAAATTATAATTATAATTTATTGCAATAGTATGGCACAAGTAGGTCGAGATCTTCTAATAGACAATGATTTAAGAGATAAAGTATGATTAAAATTTCCCCGCATTATCCTAATACAATGCAATATTATAGGTAGTGTTAAAGGCGTCGGAGTCCGACGGCAAGCGATAATAAGCCGACGAGTGGAAGACGGGGCGGCGCGGGCGCGGGAAAAGTTCGCATTTTGACTTGGTGCGGAGATAGTCAAGCTCGAACTTTTCCTGCGTCTGTGCCGCCCGCCGGCCGCGCGCCCCGCGGGAACTCTCCGCCGGCGCCTCGTTTGTAGCGTTGTCTGTCTGTACTCGCTTGCTGCGATCGTCAGCCTCGCTCGCCGAGCTCATGGGCCGTGTGTTCTCAGACGCTGCCCCCGCAAGGCAACACGACCTTCAGCGTGGTGTACCTCGGGCGGCGCGAGGGGCCCGTGTCCGCGCACCTCTACATACACACCTCTCTCGGAGTACATAAGTATCCCGTACGTGGTCCTATCATATGTTATAATCGATCATGTATCCACTATACTTCCTGTCCATTCATTAGCAATGCTATATATCATGATAGCAGTCATTGGCATTTTGTCTTGAAATTAGAGTCGATGAAATTAGACCTTTATACTATTTTTTAATAATCATGTTTACGCTCAACTTGCAGTAATATTTTTGCAATTATATTCTTAATTAATTAGTAATCTAAGCTTGCTTAAAAATAAAACACACACACATATACATATATGGTCGAATTGAGTAACCTCCTCCTCTTTTTGAAGTCGGTTAAAAATACTTGTAATAGCGTTTACCGTAGCAACGTTTGCATCAAGTGTCATGGGCTGCATTTTAACGGGAGAAAATGGAGCAACTAAAATCGCATAATCTTTGTGAATCAAGCCGTAAGCGTACAATGTAATATCGAAAAAAATACTTAAAGTTAGGATGTATCGGTTCGCAGGTGTCCGCCGTGGGCGAGGCGAGCCCGTTCGGGCTGTGGCCGCTGGTGGGCGTGCGCGTGCCGCTGAACGCGAGCGTGGAGCCGGAGCTGCGCCTGCGCAACCCCACGGACGTCACGGTGCAGGTCAGTCGTCCTACGGCAAAAGGGTACGCGTACTAGGGACGTAAAAAATTATCGATTTTCACAAGAGAGAAGAGCCTAAAAAAAGTCAATCGCAAAATAAAATGTTCCGAAAACGAATAAATCGACAGTCTGATATTTTGATGAAGCGGCCAAGTAGTCCGGCGGCGCGGGACTAAACCGAGGCATCGGTGCAGGTGCGCGAGGTGTACGCGTCGGGCGCGTGGCTGCGCCTGCGCCTGCCGGGCGGCGGCGAGCGCGCGCCGCGCGACGCGTGGGCCGTGCCGCCGCGCTCCGAGCGCGCGCTCGTGGCGCTGCGCCTGGCGCCGCACGCGCTGCCGCCGCTCGCGCCGCCGCGCGCGCTCACCGCCTACGTCCGGTGAGCGCAGCACCACTCTCGAGACCTCCCACTAACTATACACGGCGAGCGACGCGTGGGCCGTGCCGCCGCGCTCCGAGCGCGCGCTCGTGGCGCTGCGCCTGGCGCCGCACGCGCTGCCGCCGCTCGCGCCGCCGCGCGCGCTCACCGCCTACGTCCGGTGAGCGCAGCACCACTCTCGAGACCTCCCACTAACTATACACGGCGAGCGACGCGTGGGCCGTGCCGCCGCGCTCCGAGCGCGCGCTCGTGGCGCTGCGCCTGGCGCCGCACGCGCTGCCGCCGCTCGCGCCGCCGCGCGCGCTCACCGCCTACGTCCGGTGAGCGCAGCACCACTCTCGAGACCTCCCACTAACTATACACGGCGAGCGACGCGTGGGCCGTGCCGCCGCGCTCCGAGCGCGCGCTCGTGGCGCTGCGCCTGGCGCCGCACGCGCTGCCGCCGCTCGCGCCGCCGCGCGCGCTCACCGCCTACGTCCGGTGAGCGCAGCACCACTCTCGAGACCTACTACCTAACTATACACGGAACTGAGAAAACCCGGCCGGATCTTTTCCGGTTAAGAATCCGTTTCGATTTTTCGACGACGGCTCACTTGAGAGAATCCAGAATTGAGATCGAACACCAATCGTCGCCGCAAATGAAATTTGGAAAGTTAGTCTTCAGCTATAGTTGGGTATAATATATAAATACAAAATAATATATTATAAACACAAAAGTACATCGAAGCTCGACTGATCATTGGCACAGTGCAGTAAGAATAATTCTCTTATCGATTTTCCCATCAGGACGATATTATGGCTCTCTTATGAGCTTAATGGCTTTTTTTAGACGAGTAGGTCTGTAAGAAGCATACGGTCCACCTGATAATAAGTAATAGTAGTCGTCGTTTATAAGCGCCGGCAACACCAGAAGCATCGCAATCGCAATGCCGACCTCTGAATCTCATCATCATCTGATGATCTCATCTCTGAGCTCTGGTCATCTCACTCACCACTGGAACACAACACTGCTCGAGGGTAGTATTATTTGGCTGTAGACTTCTGTAAGGTCGAGGTACTTCCTCAGTTGGGCTGCTCTAGATTTTGAGCAGGATATTTCCTGCTATGGCCAAATTTAACAAAAAAACTAATCGGTCAAGAGTTAGTAATCGGTGAGGTGGGTGCAGGATAAAGGCGGACATCCCGGGCGGCGGGCTGGTGGTGGCGGTGGAGGCGCGGAGCGTGGCGCCGGGCGAGCACGCGCGCCCGCTGCACGTGCGCCTGCGCGCGCGCGGCGCCGGCGACCCGCCGCACACGGTACGTGCCGGGCACGGGGCGCGGGGCGAGGTAATATTGGCACACGTTGATTGGTCACTCGCATTTCGTGCCAACGCTCACTTTTACATTGCTCCGGGAGCGCTAAAAACTCGGTAGGTACTGATTGTAAATAAGTCTATAAAAATATTTTTTTATTGACTTTAATTATGACGAAAAGGCTATATGCATAATAAGTATGACGTACTTAAAAAAAAATTTTTTAAACAATTTTTTATTCGAAAGCCTTCGTTTGTCCCCCCCCCCTCCCCCTGAAATGTATAAAGCAATCCCAACTCTTTCACCGAGCATTGAATATCCTTGCTTATAAATCATATACAGCTTCGCCTCGTCCGAAACCGTAACACCTCCGTGTCGCAGGTGGAGCTGGCGGTGGCCAACAGCGCGGACGCGGAGGTATCAGTGGAGGGCGGCGTGCGCGGGGCGGGCTGCTGGCGCGCCGCGCCGCCCGCCGCTCCCTGCGACGCGCCGGCGCCGCCGCCCGAGCCGCGCCACCACAACGGTAAGTGTCCGCCCGCGCCCCGCCCCGACCTCGCCCCGCCCCGCTCTAACTCTCGCTGTGTCGCAGGGGGCACGGCCACCGGCGCGCACCTCACTCTCCTACGCTCGCAGCTCGCGCCGCGCCAGGAATTCACGCCCGTCGCGCACCTCACGCTGAACTGTGAGTGTCGGCAGCGCAGCGTATCATTCCGTCGACAATTTGTAACTCGATGACGTCTGTAATATCCCTCGCTCCCCAGACGCCGAGCTGTGGGCGCAGATGCCGGCGGGCGAGGCGCAGGAGGCGTGGTGCGGCGGCTGCGTGCGGCTGGGCCGCGCCGCCGTGCCCTTCAGCGTGCGCCTGCTGCCCGGCGCGCTGCGCCTGGCGCCCGAGCGCCTCGAGTGCGTGGCGCCCTCCACTCTACGATTCTTAATACAGAACTGTAAACAAAATAACCTGACACGCGAATCCTTCGTGTTCGCAGCATCGTGACGGCCGCGGAGGACGCGATGCGGGAGCGCGAGGTGCGCGCACGTAACGAATTTAAACACGCTCTCCGTATAGACGGTCTACGTCTTCCGGCGGACGTCGCAGAGCACTTTCATGTAATGCAATATGATTATTATTCATAAAACATACTCTAATTTATTAAAAGGACCTCAAACTGACGAAAAATGTAATATTAATCGATCCATCGATAGTACTTATACAGTCAGCCCTTTCGTCTCAGGTGGTGGACCACACGCCGGTGACGCTGAGAGCGGGCGCGTTGGCATCGCTTTTACACTTGCGTCTCCGCGCGGCTCCGCCTGACGCTTTTTCGCTCAGTTCCGAACTCACAGTGTTCACGAACCTCTCCGAATACACGGTCCCCATACGAATGTACAGCGGAAAGCTCCTCTTCGTGAGTACACTTTTCGCCGCTCGGCCGACGGAAGTCGGAACGCTACTGACCGTCACCGCGTGTGCGCAGGAGTGGGAGTGGGCGGGCGCGGAGGCGGCGGGCGCGGCGCTGGAGCTGGGCACGCTGGGCGCGTCGTGGACGCGGCGCGTGGGCGCGCGCGTGCGCAACCCGGCGCCCGTGCCGCTGTGCGTGCGCGCGCTGGGCGCCGCGCTGCCGGGCGCCGCCGCCGGCCTGGCGCTGCAGCCGCCCGACACCAAGTGCGTGGAGCCCGGCGGCAGCGCCGCGGCCTGGCTCACGGTGGTGGCGCCGGCGCGCGAGGGCGCGCTGCGCGGCCTGGTGTACGTCAACACGACGCTGGCCAGCTCCGCGGCCGCGCTGGCGCTGCGCGTGCGCGCCGGCCACGCGCGCGCGCTGCCGCTGGCGCTGCCGCCCGCCGCGCCCGTGAGTACAGCGGCTCGCCGAGCATCCACGTAGTTGTGTTCGTGCCGAGCGTGTAGTAATGTGGTGCGTGGTGTCGCAGTACGCGGGCTCGAGCGCCGACCTGGAGGTGGAGAGCTCCATGGCGGTGCGCATGCGCGTCACGTCGCTGCGGCCGCTCGCCGCCGACCCCGCGCTCACCTTCCAGTGAGTATACGTGCATCATACGCCAGAGCGACGCGCGGTCCGTGTGCCCGCGGTAGCTTCACTTTTAACAAACAATTTTAGTTTGTAAACTGAAGAAGTGATTTTGAATTTATCGGTGGATCGCTTGTCGGTCGCAGGTGGGAGGGCGAGGGGCTGGGTGACATCGGGCCGGGCCGCCAGCGCGTGGCGCGCGTCACGTTCGCGCCCGAGCTCCGCTGTGCACCGCGCTGCTACACCGGCCTGCAGCTGACCTCCGACGGTATTTTTTTTTTATGCCACTAGGTCGGCAAACAAGCGTACGACTGATGGTAAGCGATTACCGTAGCTTATAGACGCCTGCAACACCAGAAGCATCGCAAGCGCGTTGCCGACCCAATCCCCAATCCCACCAGGAGCTCTGGTCACCTTACTCACCAACAGGAACACAATACTGCTTGAAAACAGTATTATTTAGTTATGGTCTTCTGTAAGGTCGAGGTACTACTTCAGTCGGGCTGCTCCATATTTTGAGCAGGAAATTCCTGCTGTGCCCTACCTCAGTTAAAATAGTATAGTAACGTTCCGCACCCCGGGCCTGCAGTTTACCACCCCATTCATTAAGGGCACGAGGCAAAAGCAGCGTATCTATTAGGAATGTGAAACTGCTAAAAAAATGGTTAATAAGTAATCGACGTCTGCAACACCAGAAGCATCGCAAGCGCGTTGCCGACCCTATCCCCAGTTACCCCAGGAGCTCTGGTCACTTTGCTCACCAATAAAAACACAACTCAATTTTTGATATGATTTTCAAAAATGTTTAGAATTCCTAATGTGTGGGTAACACAAAAATAAAATCGTACATATTAATAATAGTATGGTGTCGTCTCCTGTCAAAGATTTTCATTGTAATATGAAACTTTGAATAGTTACGGGTCTCTGTAAAGAACTCACTATAGACGGCGCCACGGTTCGTTTAAACCGAAAGTAAAAATCATCATATCAAAAGTTTCGCTCTAGCGGGTACATCGTGCCATAGCTTAATTGGCTAGAGCGCCGACACGGTCAGTCGGAGACGCGGGTTCGAATCCCGCTGGAGCGGTCAATTTTTGATATGATATTCAAAAATGTTAAGAACACAACTGCTTGAAAGTACTCGTATTATTATTTAGCTGTGATCTCTTGTAACGTCGAGGTACCCCAGTCGGGCTCGTAAGATAAATTTTATTAGCAAATATATGTCGATTAATAAAAATTATTGATTTTTTTACTGATTCATTCTATAAAATAATTAAGTAAAGGGAAAATATCTGAATACATTTAGGCGGACTTTTTTTTTAGGGATGCTACTTTATACAGGTGAGACTTTATTATTGAAATCAATTCTAGTAAAAATCAATTTTTTTTTGACATTCCTAATATCTATGCTCGGTTTGCGCCGCCCCAAGTGGCCCTTGTGGCCCTAGGGTAAATACGTCCTCGGGTGCGCACTGTACCATCAGCGCTAACGATCGCACGCTCGTCCGCAGAGGGCGCGGCGTGGCTGCGCCGCGGCCAGGCGTACGACGAGGCGGCGCTGCGCGACGACGTGGCGCTGCTGCTGGCGCGGTTCGCGCTGTTCCAGCAGCAGGCGCCGCTCGACTCCAACTTCACGCTGCACCTGCACACCACCGAGGTGCGGGGACGTTACCTCCACCGTATTGGCGGGATCGTCTATGCGCTCTACGTTTCGGGGATCTTTCGCTGAATTTACAAAAAATCTGTGGCTAACGTTGTGGCCTAGATTACATAAAGGATTTAATCGATGCCGTTTACTGTAATATTGCTTCTAAATAATTGTGTTTGCTCGCAAACGAAAAAAAACCGACTTCAATTACATTGACAAGTAATACAACGTAGATCGACGAAAAAATAATCAAGCAACTACGCGTTATCAAAGATTACTCAAAAAGTAGTTATCAGATCTCGATAAAATTTATATGTGACCATATGATAAACATCAGCTTTCGATTAAATTAAAAATCATCAAAATCGGTACACCCAGTAAAAAGTTATTACGGATTTTCGAGAGTTTCCCTCGATTTCTCTGGGATCCCATCATCAGATCCTAGTTTCCTTATCACGGTACCAAACTAGGGATATCCCCTTTCCAACAAAAAAAGAATTATCAAAATCGGTACATCCAGTAGAAAGTTATGCGGTATAATACAACGTAGGTCGACGAAAAAAGCGTCAAGTAAAAACGCATTATTAGATATAGCTCAAAAAGTAGTTTTTAGATCTCAAATAAATTTAAATGGGACCAATTGGCACACACCACCTTTCGATTAAAACAAAATTTGTCGAAATCGGTCTACCCGGTCAAAAGTTCTGATGTAACATACATAAAAAAAAAAAAAAAAAAAAAAAAAAATACAGTCGAATTGAGAACCTCCTCCTTTTTTGGAAGTCGGTTAAAAATGGAAAATGAGTCTAGAATAAAATTGTACTATATTTACGGAGTGCATAATTTTAAATTAGATATCGTGGATCAGTTCGAAATATTCCTTTCTTCAATTTATTATCACCGTTTTAATTTTAATGACCATAATAAGAATTACCGAGCTCGAGAACTCGTCAAATACAGTGTGTTTGGCCAGCAGGTGCAGCAGCTGGCGGCGCGCGGCGCGGCGGCGCTGCAGTGGCCGCGGCTGGCGGCGCGGCGCGCGGGCGAGGCGCTGGCGGCCGTGCGGCGCGCCGCCGGCCTGCGCCTGGCGCTGCGCAACGTGGCGCGCGCGCCGCTGCTGCTGCACGCGCTGCTGGCGCCCGCCGCGCCCGCCGCGCTGCCCGCGCCGTGCGTACCGCGCCATTATTATTATTATTTTTTACGCTGGAAAATGCATTTACGCACCCCCGTCACCCGAAGGCGACGGGAGTCTGAGACTCTCGGCGACTACTCACTAAAAACCAGCGGTGCCCTCGTCGTCCTAATGGGGCGCCACGGGAAGTATAAGCATTCGCCATGACGCCCCGGATGGTGGGCCTGCTAGGGCAGGCCGCCTCCGATTGTAGAGCGCTCCCGGGCACCGAGAGCGCTCCCACATCGTCGCGAGTGGAGACCCCCCCCCCGGTCGGAGCGCCCCCGCGCTGCGACGCCTCCCCCTCCCCCGCACCGCAACTGCCGCGAGGGCAGCCCGCGCGCCCCCCTCCCCCCGCGACTTGCGGGAAGGAAAGGGACGCGCGGACCGCCCCCGGTACCGCACCCTACCGCTGTCAGCCCGCGTTGCTCGACCCGCGCGAGCCTATACGTTCGTCTATTGTTCGCAGGGCGGGCGGCGATGACGACTTTTGCGCCACCGAGAAATGCGAGTGGTCGCCCGACGCGTTCCGGCTGTCGGGCTGGCGCGTGACGCGCGGCGCGGCGCGCCTGTGGAACGAGACGGACGAGGCGGGCGCGCACGCGCTGCCGGCGCTGCTGCTGGAGCCGGGCGCCGAGCTCGAGGTGTCCGTCACCTTCGCGCCGCGCGACACGGGCGTCTTCACCGCCCACCTGTACTTGAGGTCGGGCTCCGTCGCCCGTCGATCGTCCGCGTTCGTCGATTTAAACGTTTACTGACGGAACCCCTCGATCGTTTCAGAAATAACTTGACCGTCCTGGAGAGCGTACAGCTGTACGGGCGCGGCGAGTACCCGAGCTTCGACATCGCCGGCCGCCCGCCCGACTCCTCGTCCCCGTTCGTGTTCGAGGTACGTCTCGCGCACCGCTCGCGGCCCGCCGAGCCATCTGCGTCTCTGGACTCGTCTCATCCGTACGCGCTCGCAGGTGAAGGAGTGCGCGTGGAACGGCGCGGGGGCCGTGTCGCGGCGCGTGGTGGCGCGCAACGCGGGCCGCGTGGGCGTGTCGCTGTCGCGCTGGGCGGTGGCGCGCGACGGCTGCGCGGCGCGCGGCTTCCGAGTGTCGCCGTGTGCGCCGCTCGCGCTGCCGCCCAACGCCTCCGCGCCGCTGCACCTCGCGTTCTCGCCGGACTACACGCTCGCCAGGGTCACCGCTTCACTGCAACTTCAGACAGATTTGGGTAAGTATCGAGACGCAATGTCGCCGAGACTCGCGTGAGATCGACTCTTTATATATAGAGTCGATCTCACGCGATCATATGATCATTCTCGCCGCAGGTCCCGCGGAGTACCTGCTCATGGCGACGGTGCCGGCTAAGGTCCTCTCCCAGTGCGCGGCTATCACACCTCGACCCCCGTGGGAGAATATGCTGCGCGCGATTGGAACGCTGCTCGCGTTCGGAGCCTTGGCGGCCGTGTTGTTTGTCGCCGCGATGGACGCGGAGCGCTTGCTGCGGCGCGCGCGCGCGGCCCGTTGCTCATCCGAGCCGCGCGCGCCGCTCGACCTGCGCGACCTGCGCGACCCGGCCGACACGCCGTCCCCCCCCGCACCGCTCGCCTCTCGCGCGCCCTCTCGACGCCGCCGTTCGGCCCGCCGGCCTCTGCCACCGCTCGATCCGCGCGCCGAGCGCCGCGCCTTCGAGCGCTGGCGGACCGAAGTGCTCCGTCGAGAAGACGAATCGTCTCGATCGAGCGAGGACGCCGATCTCGAACTCGACGAAGTTCCATCCGCGGTGACCGACGACAGCACGACCGCCGCTCCACTGGAGGTGACCTTCGAGACGGAACCGCAGACGCCGGCGATCGAGGTCGACGGCGAACCGGAAGTTGAACCGTCGCCGGTCGACGAGGACGTCGGCTCGAGCGGCTCCGACGCCTCGACGCCGACCGACGATCGCGACGACGCGGACGAACCTTACGGCGGCGACGTCGAGCCCGATCCGAGGGACGACTCGCCTACGGAGGGCTCCGACGTCGCGCCCGCCAAGAAACCGATCCCCGTCCGGCCGCTCGCGAGGACGCCGCCCGCCGAAGCCGTCCCGCGGGCCGCGAGGCCGCGCCGCGACGCCGGCGACGGCCCGCGGCGGCCCGAGCGGCCGCGGCCGGCGGACGCGGGCTCGCGGCGCGGCGCGGCGGCGCGCCCGGCCGCGCGCAAGGAGCGGCCGGCCCGGCGCCGCGGCGAGCGCGCGCCGCCCAGCCCGCCGCCGCGCTCGCCCGCGCCGGCGCCCGGCGACGCGGCCGAGGCGCGCGCCGGCGTGCGCCTGGGCGCCTCGTGGAGCTCGGTGGTGGCGGCGCGCGGCGCCCCGCTGGCGCCCATCGGCTCCGACGTGCGGCGCCGCGAGCCCGAGCGCGCGCCCGACAACTCGCTCTTCTACTTCAACGGCACGACGGAAGCGCCGCGGCCGGACGCCGAGTTCGCCTGGCGCCCGCCCGTCACCGCGGAGCGCCCGGCCTTCGCGCCGCCCGCTCGGGACTATCTCGGTGAGTTCGCCGCTCTGCCGACTGATTCTAGAAAAATAACCTATCTAAAGTCTGTTCAACGAGAAGAGATACCAAACGTAAACAAAGACGACGGGACAAACAAAATATAGTTTATCTCTTTCTATCTTGACTGTTTGCTATCTGCTGCACGTCTCTCTGCAAGGTTGAACGATATTTTAACTAGCTTTGAAAACATTCGGATCACGGACGGCCGGCCCTTTGATTTTGTATTATTTATTTTATTCTGAGTCCTGAAGCAGTCAGGGTGATTTTTATATTTTGATAAATATTATTTAAGAAGTATCAAATCTTATACAAATAATTGTATTTAATTAATTAAATTAAGTAATTATC
Source organism: Melitaea cinxia (assembly GCF_905220565.1). NCBI lineage: Eukaryota > Metazoa > Arthropoda > Insecta > Lepidoptera > Nymphalidae > Melitaea > Melitaea cinxia. Next base: position 173,192 of record NC_059412.1, on the reverse strand, counting down.
AAAATATAAATATATTTTACATTTTAAAAATTTGTGTACGTAAAAAAAGGTTACAAAGTTGAATGACCTCGCATTTGGTTTGTTTAGGTTTGGTATCTCTTCTCGTTGAACAGACTAATGTGATTACTTCGTCGGATAGCTCAACGTCGAGTGAGATGGATAGTTTCTTTTAATCTTGTTTTTTTTAATGATATAAAAAACCAGTCTCTTTTTTTTTCAGATAATGTATTTATTTTAATCATTCAAGTACAAAAATTGTAATTGTCCTCGTCTCTAAGTCTCATTCGAGCACTTACGTTCGTCGTCGATATGCATTTAATAGACTGACACTCTCGCTGTGCTCTCGCGACGCTCTTAGAAATTTAAAGATTAACTCTCATTATGCTTATATGCGATTACTTCTTTCGATGTCGGTTGAAAACGTACACTTGGTTTCAGAAGAACCGCACAGCCTCGGCGTGGGCGGCGTGGGCGTGGTGGGCGCGGGCTACGGCGCGGGGCTGGGCGCCGTGTGGGGCGGCGGCTGGGGCGCGTGGGGCGCGGGCCCGCTGCGGCCGCCGCCGGGCTTCGCGCCGCCCTCGCCGCCCTCGCCGCCCGCGCAGCGCTCCTATGACCCCTTCCGCTCGCTGGCGTCCATCTGGGCGCCCGTGCCGCACGACTGGCGCCCCGCCGCGCCCGAGCGCGACGACCGCAACTGACCGCACCCCCTCGACCCGCGCGCCCGCTCGACCCGAGCTCCGTAGCCCTTTGACGACGTTGTGAATCGGTTCGTAAGACCGAGATTGCAGTGGACCGGACCCCGATCGGCCGTATGCGGCGCGCAGCGCAGCGTGCGGCGGTGCGCTAGTCAGAGTCCCACACCGCCCGCGCTACTGGATGTAGGAAATAAACGTCAACACTCAAGATAATTCTCGCTCGGAGCTGCCGTATACGACCTACCTTTGTTGTACAAGATCTGATGTTACGTAATAATGAACAATCAGAAAACTAACCTGTATTTTTATTTTCCTGTATAGATTATGATGCAATCAAAATAGATATTTTGAATAACAAAAACTCAGAGATAGCTGAATTTTCTAGAGACCCCGGGTCCACCAGTAGAAACAAAGTATTATTTAATCCCATGTGTGCAAAAAAAATTTCTTGTGAACAATTTAAAATACTGGTTCAAAATCAAAATTTCCTTTAGTCAAATAAACTTCAAAAACATTTTTGAATCGTGACTACGAATTATAATCATTTGTGTCTAAATTAACTATGGTTAATTTAAAGCTACTATTGATTCAGAACATCGATTTTTCAAAAGTAAAATTGCAATAAATCTCCGCAGTTATTCTTTTCAAAAAACAGTTATGGTAAAAGTGATGCCCTGCATAACATGAATGAATGAATCAATCGGTGCATTTAATTACTAATTATTTTACATTCATACATACATATAATCACGCCTTTTTCCCGTAGGTGTAGACAGAGACCACTTTTTTCCACTTGCTACGATCCTTACTCCTGCTCTTCGGTTAAGGGTACTTTTGACCTGCCCTTTTTTCAAGACCTTATTTGGTCTCAAAACGTCCGCCTAGGTGTATCCCTTCCAACCCTTCCATTCACACTCGCCGTATACATTTTTTTCGTCAATCGTTCTTCACTCATTCTCTCGACATGGCCAAACCATCTGAGCATACCTTTCTCAATTTTTGTCACTACATCTTTCAGACCACAACATTTCTTTATCTCACTATTTCTTATCCGGTCACACAGTTTAACTTTTATCATACTTTTTAACGCTCTCAGCTCAACTGCATTTATTCTGCTTTCATGTTTCTTCTGCCATACCCAACTTTCACTTCCGTACATGGGTGTCGGAACCGACAGCCCCTCATGCACAGCCAAACGAGCCTTGTTAGAAACCTTCCGTCTGCTCATAAAGGAGTGCAAAGCTCCATTCACCCTGTTTCCTGCAATCACTCTCACACTTTTCATCTCTCGTAAACTTTGAACCCAGATACATACACCCATACACCTGTTCAATTTTTTCATCTCCAATCACGATATTGCAGTCTGTCACTGCCTCATCTCTTTCAAACACCATCACTTTCGTCTTCTTTACATTCATCTTCATTCCCTTTCTTACAAAAAATCCACTCATAGCAGTTACCATCTCCTGCAACTCCTCGGCCGAAGATGCAAGTAATACTTGGTCATTAGCATTAGCATAGAGAAGACATTTGACGAGTAACTCATTCATTCTCAGGCACGTCAAACAATTGTTCATGAACAGCTTAAACAGCCACGGTGACGCTATACATCCCTGTCTAACACATTTTCGATATTAAACCATTCAGTGTATGCCCCGTTTATCAAGCACTAGAATCCCTATAAAGAGATTGCAATGCTCGTATGAGGATACTGCTCACACCATTAACGGACAATGCTGACCACAATTCATTCCTCATCACTCTATCATAGGCCTTTTCTAGATCCACGAATGCGCAATAGACTCTTGTTTTTGGCCAAACACTTTTCGGCTATCCATCGCAAAGAAAAGACCTGATCCGTACATCCCATACTTTTTTGTCTGTTTTATTCACAACCCTTTCAATCAACACTTGCATACTATTTACCGACGACGCTGAGAAGGCTTATAACGTGGTAATTTATGCAGTTCTGCCGTGACCTTTTTCCCTTGTACAATGGGACGATTACGACTTTGCACCAGGCTTTCGGAACTTGCCCATTGCGCCAGCACAAATTGAAAAGGCAGTACAGCTGGCTAGCCACTATGTCCAGACTTCAGCATTTCGACGGTAATCCTGTCGTACCCTGCAGCCTTACCTAATCTCATACTTTTCAACGCTTTCACTATTTCATCCATGCTATAATTATTTTAATAATGAATTTATTGTACAGCAAGAGTAAAATCATTTGTATAATCATTCCAAGTTTGTCTTTTTTTTATTTTTTATATCAGTCACTTCACTTCAGCCTATCGCAGTCCACTGCTAGACACAAGCCTCCACAAATTAATTATCAAAAGCGTCTAGGTTAAGCTATCAGCAGGATACTGGCCTTAGCCGCGGTTGCTCCGGTCGTTTTATACACGTTATAAGCACTCGAGTAATAGAATGAGTGAGGATAGGTGAGCATTGAACGATATGCTAGGTGGTTCGGCATCTGTTTCTGTGTTTACAAATTCCTTGCTAATTATGTACGACAGCGCAGGCGCTGACATATACATAATATTATTTATAAAAACAACCCAAAGTTGAACTCTACCTCCAAATTAAATGCTGGGAATATCAATATTTAGGGGACACAGGTGAGCTATTTGTCGATCAGTTTAGACCCCTCCCTCCCCTTAGGTGAGATTGACGCTTAATATAATAGAGATTGCCGGGAAATAGTAAACTGTTCAAGTATAGTTAATTTATTTCAAATAAATAAAATTCAAAGCAAAAACTAAATGATTTTAATAGCCATGAGATTTATTTTAGCAGGTAAAATGAATACTCAAAACATACATATTTTTTAATATCTGTAATATTTTTTTATTTTTTGAAGTTGCTGTGAGATTTTCGATTACCCCCCCTCGGATCGGACATTTGGTGAGATTTCATTGGATCTCTCCCCCCCTTAGCTCACATAATTAATTGATGTCCCCTTATAATATACAATTTTACAGCTAATGATTGAAAATATATTTATCTGATAAATACATTCTCAATATCTCTTGTGTTACCCAACAGTAACTAACTGTAACACATTAAGGTATGGAAATGATTAAAAAATACTTGTCAAGCAGTAGCAATGATGGGCAGTTAATGAACTTCTTTGCTGCAAATGCGGAGTCTTCCAGTCACCAATAACAAATGGGAATTTCAGAAAAACGCCAGATCCAAATTTATCCCTAAGAAACCTATTATCATTAACAATTAAAAATAAGTTAAAGAAAATAAAGTGTCCATATTATGCAATTAAAACATTTTATTATTAGAAATATATTTGTCAACATTTAATTTGCTTTTGGTACATGGCTCAAAATCCTAATTACAGTGGAGACATAGACTCTACATATATCTACAACTTACAGCTACTAAATACTTTAAAATTATCTCATATTGTTTTTTAGATGTCTTGAACTCTTCAATTTTCAAGAATAATTTAAGATAATGATAATATTGGTGAGCAAAGAAAGCAATCATTGAGCTATTTATCATTTTAGTTATTATTTTAATGATCAGTGACATACATAAATTAATCAGTTTAACCTACTACTAACCCTTCTAGATTGTATATATAAAATTGTCTTCTTACACTTCAGCCCACTTTCAGAGCATTAAGAAATCTAATTTCAGTCATAGAAAAATCCTAAAAACATAGTCAATAAGCATTCAATATCTGTATTTAGTTGAGTAATCTTTTGGAGACACAACCAGACCCCGTCCTTTGCGCGCACCGCGGTATACTGTTTCAATTATGTCAATCATCTCCTGCTTGTCTTCTAGCGGCCAGTTGATCTTGTTGTTGTTTCCAGTGCCCAGATCTATCATTATGTGTTTGTTGCGGAAGAAGAACATCACTGTGCAGGGGTCATATAACTCGTACCTGAAACATGCATATACATTATTTTGTGAGTGTTTTGTTAAATTTGAAAACGAAAATCAATTGATAATTTGTATTCAAATCTGTTTTATCTAGTTAATAAAACTGATCGATTTATTATACGGCTCGTAGCTATGACCGTATTCATTTATACACACTTACATTTTATTGAAATCTGGAACTTCAGTTATATCAACGAGGTAGATGACTGCAAAGTTCTTTACTTTTTCGGCAATACTGTATAAAACCTCATCCATCTTCATACAGGTGGGATCCCAATCGTGTCCAAATCTTATAACCTATAAAACCACAGATTTATTTTTAATAACGACCTTTTTGTAAACCTTTTTACCTTCTGACTTTCATGAAATTGAAGAAATATTTAATCGAAATTAAAATACAAAAGTTTGTTTATTACATTTGATGCAATTTTCTAGAATTTTGTTCGAGATACTTACAACTACTCGATCTTCTTCAGAGAGAATAGCCTGGTCTACTTGCCATCCATTGTGTAAGTGTCCCAACATGTAACTCATTTTGAATAGTTTAAATTTGTTTATACCAAAATAATCTAACACGCGAAGCTTTTATATTAATACTTCGTAATCTCCGTAATCTCTAACAATGTTTCTCGTTTACAATGTTTATCAAATGACCGAATGACGTTTAATATGCCAAACAAGAAGGGTACAAATCTGTAAGTATTACTATACTCTGTGGTACAAATTGTATATTAAGCTTCTTGATGCTAAATATCGTTTGTCGCTGTCGAATGTCGAACCAAAGAGTAAAAAGCAAAAAACTATAATGAAAAAAAAGTTGGTTATCTGTAAAATCGCTTTACGGACGATAGCTTTACGTGATAACGTAATAAGAAACATTGATAAAAATTGCGTAGTTTTACGAATTGAATTTAATTATGTCACTGAATTATTTCGAAGTTCGAACTGCTATTTCTGACGTCCCTAGCTCTGACGTCACTACCTTTATATACCGTAAAACCGTACAACTTTGCCCAGATTTCTTGCGAATTTGAATTCAACTTTAAATATTTTTTTAAATAATACTATTTTTAATGCGCTACATAATTGGTAAATGTAGTGTTCTTTACAGAGTATCTATGATAATATCAAGATAATGAATATTTGTGTCCCAAAAACCTCTCTCTAAACTACACAGTGCACTGTTAAACTATTCATTGTTTTTGCTGCACTGTTTATCACATATATTGTATCTTTTTTTCTTCTGTAAATAATAAATAAATAATAAATAATAATTTGGACCAGTGATGAAACGGATAGCAGTTTGGCCGGATACCAGATACCGGATATTCGGCCAACCATGTGGCCGAATAGCCGGATATCCGGCGGAACTTAGCTGTTTGGTGTATCGCACACACACACACACTTGCCTTTCTTCCCACGGGGGTCGTAAATGGCGACCGAATGATAAACCTAGCTCAAAAACATCAGGGTCCTGGAGAAGGAAAACTTCAAATGAAACCCGGAATGGGGTCTCCGTCAAGCATTCGTGGCATAGCTCTAAAATGCGGAAGACTCCTGCAGCCGAACTGGCTCCACACGTATCGACTCGTCGTTCCTGTGGGCCTAGCCAGTGAGGTCGAGAGGGTGGCGCAGAGCTTAGGCAACTCTGCGTTTTCCTGAAGAGTGTCCTAGGCGACACAGTGTCTGTCTGACACTGTTTATTGTCTAAATCGTCTGCAATAGACGGACTAAGGTCAATGATGATGATAATGAATTACTATCCAGTATCCGGCCGGATACTGAATTACTATCCGGTATCCGGCCGGATAGTGAAAACAAGGTCACATAAGCCGGATACCGGATAGTTACCGAATATCCCTTTCATCTCAAATTTGGACACCGGGCCAAATATATAGTACTTTTTACAAGTTTGACCATTTTGCGGAAACCTTTGTAATTTCGGTATTTTCTACCTTAAGAACACCAGATTTAGGGATAATTCCTTAAGACCTTAAGACTAAAAGTTTAAATATTTATATTACCTGTCAAATTTAAGTGGGCAAAGTCAATTTTTTTTTTGTGATTTTTCATACAAATAAAACGATGAACAAGGTTTGTCACATTTTTTTATTACTAATCAGTACGGTGACGTACTTGGTGTTACTATGACTTATTTCGCTCTTAAAGATTAATCTAAAAATATTTGAACTATCATACAATTTGCAGTAGTCTAAAGTACATGCACGTATTACTGGGTAATTTTCCATCGAACAAATCAGTCCGTGAATTTTGCAACATATTTATAGACTGACATTTTTTCATCCATTTTAGTCATGGGGCATAATCTGCTGGAGCTAACAACACGTTTGCCAATTTTCTTTCTCTTGGTCAGTGAGCTTGGTTTGTTCTCCAAGTGATTTTAAGTGAATTTTCTTAACTTTGTTTAATACCGTTTATTGAGGAATCCCGAACCTCTTTTCCGCCTCCCGACTTGACATCCTGTTATTTTCTACCATGTCAATCGCTAAATCTAACATTTCCTTTGAATAATTTCGTTATGTCTATCCTAATATTCTTCTTTTCTTTCTTGTGTTTTAGGCTTAGTATTATGCATCCTGCGATAAATTGAAAAATAAATAAATTCAGCAAAATTAACAAATACTCTTATCCAAAATCACCCTAATTATGTTGCAAATACATTCAAATGTACTTTTTCAACAAAATTTTCATTTTTAGCTCATGTATTGATTACAATATTGAATTACAAAATTAATAAAAACAAAGGATTATAAAATCACTATTTAGGTATGTACTTCGGTAGTTTCGAAATTAACGTAAAAAAAATAAAATAAGTAGTAAGTATCTACTTATCTCGAATCCAATTTTAACATTGAGGTGACAAGCTTAACGATAATATTTTGGTGGGCAAAGTTGTAACAACTACTTTAGAAAAGCTAATTTGACATTGCCCACCATCATATTTTTGAATCTAAGATAGATTTCGCATCGGATATTCGATCTTTCCTGTATATTTATCACAAACTAACACTGGTAAAAAACTTGCCCACCCGGGATAATTACAAATCGAGTTTTAATAAAAGTTTTTCACACGAATTTTTGCCCGCAAAATATACCATCATCTTCAACACAGCTTAATAGCCAACTTAAGTGACGTAAGGAAAAATCAGTTACTTAGTATTTCAGAAGACATATTCAATTTTCTACCATAGTTTAAAAATGAAGCACAGCAAAAAAATGTTGGCGGTTTTTTAAATATTTGTGAAAAGTACCTTGCTGGGCTCGGATAAGCTGGGCAATCTTGTAAGGTTTTACGGTACCCTTTGGACGTCACTAGAAGAGACAAATGTGTCACAAGCCAACGCTTGGGCTCATCGTGTCTCTCTATTGCTTGTTCCGCGCTCTTGTTTGCACGCTCAGACTCAGGCGGATCGTGACACTTTTTCATGCGCGCAGCCGTTGTTCATCGATTTATACGACGCTCTCACGTCAAAAACTGTCTGCCGTAAAACGGTGTGAATAGACGCCAATTCGAAGTACATAGTTTCATACACAGGTCGTTCAACTACAGTAGTGGGGGTACGTCGGCTTCATCATCATTATTACAGCCTATACAGTCCACAGCTGGACATAGGCCTCCACAAGTTTACGCCAAAAATAACGTGAACTCATGTGTTTTGCCCATAGTCACCACGCTGGGCAGGCGGTTTCGTGACCGACGTCGGCTTAGGCTCACTGAATTTGGCCCCACTTTCTTCGATTTTTGATTTTTATAAAAAAGAATCAAAAAAAGTAGGGCCAAATTTCAGTGGGCAGTCGGCTTAATGGTTGCGCTTTTCTTTAAAATTTACGACAGCCAGAGGCATGACGATCGATGGGTGTGTTGTGCAACGAAGACAAAATAGCTTTCCGTCTCTTTTTCTGTCACACGTTACGCATTTATGTCTCAAAATATATAACCAATTATAATAAAACGTTGGCGCAACGGTTACAGCCGTGAATTGTACCTATTGCGCTGGCGGTTGCGGGTTCGATCCCCGCACATGACAAACATTTGTATTGGCCATACAGGTGTTTGCCGTGGTCTGGGTGTTTGTGCAGTCCTTGTGGGTCTCCCCACCGTGTCTCGGAGAGCACGTTAAGCCGTCGGTCCCGGTTGTTATCATGTACACCTGATAGCGATCGTTACTCATAGTAGGGAATATATCCGCCAACCCGCATTAGAGCTGCGTGGTGGATTAAGCTCTGATCCTTTTCCTACATGGGTAAAGAGCCCTATGCCCAGTAGTGGGATATTACAGGCTGAAGCGTAAAATAAAACGTCACTCAATATAATCAATTACAATGATGCGTCACTCAACCGACGTGCACACTGCGCACCGCACCACGTGACCGCACACATTTGACATTGATAGCAGTGACGTACAGCAGCATTAATACGAACGAAAAGTCATGACACTATCGTACTACTAAAAATACACATAAATATTTTAAATAAAATATAGGTAGATTATCCTCATTCATACTTAAATTGGGGTGAACGGAACAAAAAAAGGCAAACATATATATTTGTATGTATGTGTATTATATTTTGCTGTATATGTATGTGTATTTGTACTCGATAATTGACATCAGTCTCATCATCAGCATCATCACTTTAGCCTATCGCTGTCAACTGCTGGACATAGTTCCCCCACAAGTTCGCGGCAAAAATGGCGTGAACTCATGTGTGTTGCTCATAGTTACCACGCTGGGCTGGCGGGTTGGTGACCGCAGGGCCGATGGTGATAATGATGAAGATGATGATGATGATGAATTGATATCGATCTAGGTAACACTATTCGTGACATCTCTGTGTACACTTCCCTACCGCTTGCCCACAGATTGTCTGGAAGACATCGCCCTTCTAGCAATTAGACCGCCTTTTTAACCGACATCCAAAAAGGAGGAGGTTCTCAATTCAACTGTATTTTTTTTTAATGTATGTTACTTCAGAACTTTTGACTGGGTGGACCGATTTCGACAAATTTTCTTTTAATCGAAAGGTGGTATGTGTCATTTGGTCCCATTTAAATTTATTTGAGATCTAACAACTACTTTTCGAGTTATATGTAATAATGCGTTTTTACTTGACGCTTTTTTCGTCGACCTACGTTGTATTATACTGCATAGCTTTCTACTGGATGTACCGATTTTGACAATTCTTTGCACGATTTATTAGCTACATACATCAGTTCATGCATAGTCATCATACAGCGCATTCATGAGCTCACTCATAGCAATTCAATATTACAAAATATAGTTATACTTTTATCTTTATTTTTATATCTTTTTTTTTTAATAACTAGCAGCAGCAAGCTAGGTGTAACATACATGTGATATAAACGCAAGTTGTTTATATAGATTTTATAAAGAATCGCTTGTGAGCTGGAGTTCCTTAAGAACATAAAGTGTAGGGATCAAGTTTTTATGGAACCTCTCGGGTATTAGGTAATTCTTGGGCTATTTTGTCGGCCGTTTATATATTAAGTTATCTAGTTCGTAACAAGCATGGTACTTACTTGGATACCTTCGTCAATGATAAGAAAATTGTATTAGTATTTGTGATAGAGAAAGTAACGATCTACGTATATTAGGTTAAGCATTAGGTTTCTTACAATGAAGAAATAAAATACTTCTAGAGTAGGTACTACAATCGTGGACACCATGTTTAAAAGTCGTTTGGCAATTTTACATGCAAAGCAGGTTTTGAAGTAAAACTTCTTTACGCACGCTTCACTTGGGGAGTAAGCTGATCGGGCGAGACGAACGAAAGCTGAGAGAGATATAAGTTAGATTGAGCTAAAGAAAAGCTGTGTGGCTACGGCACTAAAGAATTTAGCCACCCCCTCTCTTCCCGTGGGTGTCGTAAGAGGCGACTAAGGGATAACAAGGTTCCACAACCACCTTGGAACTTAAGAAGCCGACCGATGGCGGGATAACCATCCAACTGCTGGCTTTGAAATGCACAGGCCGAAGACGGGCAGCAGCGTCTTCGGTGCGACAAAGCCAGCCCTGCGGTCACCAACCCGCCTGCCCAGCGTGGTGACTATGGGCAAAACACATGAGTTCACGTTATTTTTGGCGTAAACTTGTGGAGGCCTATGTCCAGCAGTGGACTGTATAGGCTGTAATGATGAGCTAAAGAAGTTTTATTTCAATCGCGTGGTGTAAAGCACAATGGTATCTTTTAACCAACTTCAAAAAAGGAGGAGGTTACTCAATTCGACCGTGTATATATATAATGTATGTTCGGGGATACCTTCGTCGTTTATGAACCGATTTTGATAATTTTTTTTTGTTGGAAAGTAGATATACCAAGTATGGCACCACGATAAGGAAACCAGGATCTGATAATGGAATCCCAAAGAATCTAGAGAAACCCTCGACAATCCTAGTGACGACTAGTGCGTTTGATAATTTTTTTCGTCTACTTACGTTGAATTACTTGGCGATGTAATTGAAGTCTTTTTTAACCGACTTCCAAAAAAGGAGGAGGTTCTCAATTCGACTGTATTTTTTTTAATGTATGTTACATCAGAACTTTTGACCAGGTGGACCGATTTCGATAAAAAAATTTTTATCGAAAGGTGGTGTGTGTCAATTGGTCCCATTTAAATTTATTTGAGATCTAACAACTACTTTTCGAATTATATCTAATAATGCGTTTTTACTTGACGCTTTTTTCGTCGACCTACGTTGTATTATACCGCATAACTTTCTACTGGATGTACCGATTTTGATAATTCTTTTTTTGTTGGATAGGGGATATCCCTAGTTTGGTACCATGATAAGGAAACCAGGATCTGATGATGGGATCCTAGAGAAATCGAGGGAAACTCTCGAAAATCCACAATAACTTTTTACTGGGTGTACCGATTTTGATAATTTTTAATTTAATCGAAAGCTGATGTTTATTATGTGGTCACATATAAATTTTATCGAGATCTGATAACTACTTTTTGAGTAATCTTTGATAACGCGTAGTTACTTGACTATTTTTTCGTCAATCTACGTTGTATTACTCGTCGATGTAATTGAAGTCGGTTTTTTTTTTGTTTGCGAGCAAACACAATTATTTTTTTTTGGTTTGCGAGCAAACACAATAAGTCATTATATTTAAATAAGGCTTCTGTAAGGTCGAGGTACAACCCACTCGGGCTGCTCCATATTTTGAGCAGAAAATTTCCTGCTGTGCCCTACCTCAGTTATATCAGTCTAGTCGGTCTTCATGATATTTCGGACTTGATTTCGGACTCCGAAAAAAAGCCTCTGCGTAATATTGCAGAGTTATGAAGACTCAGTGACGTAGCGAGCTTAACTTGCGCCCGGGGCACAATACCTTTTTAGCACCCCCCCATTCGAAAACAAAGGAATGAAAGCTTTCGGCTGACCTTTTTTAGGCTAGACAATCTAGGATTCCATAAAATTATCGAGTCAAGGGAAATAGTGGCTAAATGTTTCTGCTTAATGTTGTGGGCAAACCCAGTGTCCACGACGGTGGATCCACCCCTCGTTAGTGCAGTGTATCATAACAACTGGTGGATTGCATTAGTGGTCGTAGGGTCGATGCCCCTACATGACAATTATTTATATTAAGCTATACAGATGATTGTCATCGTTTGTGCATTTGTATTCTCATCCTAATGAGTCGTGTGTGGCGTTTATTTATTTACACTTTAAATAATCGGTTTTTAAGATAAATCAAAATAATTGAGCTAAATGAGAACACAGTTGAAATAAGATTATTAGATTAATATTGTGTAGATATTTAAAAAAAATTGAAATTAACAATATAAGTTTCAACTTTCAAGATTAGTGTAGTAGCAAAACAAGATGATGCGTTTCCTTGTGCGTCGTGTTTGTTTACAGCGGCGGGCGGGCGCGGGCGAGCGGTTGGCAGTGCGCCACCGGAACGCGGTCACTCACTAAAACACACCGATTTCTTGGGAAAAAATAACGAGTTCGCTGCTAGTCAGTTTCGCGGCGACGGTTTCCGTGCCAACAGAGTAGCGTACGAAAAGTTGCCAATATCATTTTGATTGTTGTACTTTAATTGGATATCAAAAATATAATTAAATCGAAATATTCAATAGTACTTAACATTTTTTTTAATCATTAAGGTCTCAATGATTTTGTGGAGCGAAAGAGACCGACCGCGTCGGTCTTACTGAACACGACAGGATCCACAGAATTCGTCAGCGTATTTTCCGCAAAAGTTTAAAGTGTCTCTGCTAGCAACTATGTTAATAGTTTGACTTTTGAGACATAATTTCCGTAGTAAACACTGCATTTTAGTGAAATGTAAAGTTGTGCACGAAAACATAAATTAAACTTCTAATTTAAGGTAAGTGACGTAAGCAATTTTTAAACAGGTGTGTCTAACCGTGTAACGAGCATAGCAAAATAAATGGTTTGATTAATCTTTCGATTATTACCACTATTAATAATAATGTTACGTTTTCGCGTGTAAAATATATTATTTACAACAGTGGCGCTATCCGGCGGGCGACATGGACACCGTGTACCCCGCGGCGGCGTCGGTGCTCGCCCGCGGCCGACGCCGGCGCCGCGCCGAGCCGCGCCAGCGCCACCGCACCATGCCCGTCACCTTCGCCGAAATTAAGGTAACGTGAGCTTTCTCGTGATATAAGTATTAAGTTTTAGTTTTACCAAATCAATTTTTAAAAACCTTAAACTTCCACAATGACTATCTTTAACGAACAGTTGTTACAGATCTTAAATAGGACACAAAAGGGTAAACAATACCTATTAATACAAAAATTTATTTATGAAGATTCAAAACCTTCGCAGGAGGTTGACGAAGAAAAAGAAGTGAACGAGGAGGCGTGCGGCGCTAGCGTCGCCAGTGTGGCGAGCGCGCTCGAGGAGCGTCGCCGGCGCCCTGACCTGCTGGAGGAGCGCCTCGGCCGCCAGTTCGCCGAGTTCCGACGGCGGCGCGCGAGACGGGACCACCTGCGCGAGGCCGACGAGCCCGCCGCGTTCGCGTCGCCGCCCGCCTCCCCCGGCTCGCAGTCCGCGCCAGTCGCCCCGGGTGCCGCGCCCGGGCCACAGCTCGCGACCAGAGCCGCCAGTGAGCCGAGGCCGGAAGCTGAGCCTTCTTGATCTTACCTCGAATCCAATTATGTGGAAGATTAAGTTTTAAAGTAGTCACTTGAAGTCGTTGTCAAGGAACGCGAATCCGTTAGTTTTATTGCACAATGCTGTAAATAGGTTTATGGGCTACATACACGTGTATACAGATGTGATATATGTAATCTTTGTGTATGTATTTATAAGCATATTTTATAACGCAACGCAATGTACATGGAAACGCAGTAAAATCAACGACTTTGCTTGTAAATTATAAATCGACATAACATTTGCGTTAATTTATTTTATATGCTATAATTTTCTACGTATTTGTATATCGCTGAAGAAGTAATAATAAAAACTTACTTTTACTAATACAAAGACTAATACATGTAACAAGTATGTGAGACTGTGTCCATATAAATATATGTGCAGTCAAATTATGGTGATAAATGTTGGATGATTTAACGGAAAAAAATATATATTATTAAACATCGTACAACTACGAGTAATAGATATATTGTTCCTATCTATGTTACCAAATAAGTTTAAGTAGTAGTTTAAACAGTTATTCAGTTGTTCAAATTATGTACATCTTGCGCTTTTCTTGTATGTTCACATAAAACAACATTCAATGAGCGGTCTATTCGTAATATTGAACTTTAATTAAACAAGGCGTTGTGTCATAAATATAGCAAATACCTACACAGGTACCTACTAGAAATTTATTAAATCATTATTATAAGTAAAATATTTTAGAAGCTGAAATAAATTGTATTTTTTGTCTTTATTTGCTCTCTTTCTTGTGTACCTAATAGCAGTAGCGTATTTTAAGATTCAGCGCCCCGGGCCATTTAATTTATCCGCCCCTAAATTATAAGGTAAAAAGGTAAAAGCAACATATTTATTACGACTGTGTCAATAAATAATTGATTATTCCATAAAATAATCGATTATTTCATAAAATAATCGAGTCGTGGGAAATATTCGGAATATATTTCGACTGACTTTTTTTTGAAGCGAAACTTTTTTAGTCGTTGTGATTTGAAAGTCGATGAAACGAAAATGCGGCAAGCTAAAGAAACAAACACATAAATGTATAGGAGAGAATGATATAGAATATATTACTGCCAAGAATGCGTAAGCGACGCTTTTCAACCGACTTTTTTTTATATCATTAGGTCGGCAAACTAGCGTACGGCTCACCTGATGGTAAGCGATTCCCCAATCCCCCCAGAAGCTCTGGTCACCTTACTCACCAACAGGAACACAATACTGATTGAAAACAGTATTATTATGCTGTGATCTTCTGTAAGGTCGAGGTATTACCCCAGTCGGGCTGCTCCGTATTTTGAGCAGGAAATTTCCTGTTGTGCCCTACCCCAGTTAAGTCTTACTTCAAAAAAGGAGGAGGTTACTCAATTCGAGCGTATATTTATAATTTTTATGTATGTTTGGGGATAGCTTCGTCGTTTATGAACCGATTTTGATAATTCTTTTTTTGTTGGAAAGGAGATATCCTAAGTGTGGTGCCATGATAAGAAAACCAGGATCTGATAATAGAATCCCAGAGAAATCGAGGGAAAACCTCGAAAATCGGCATAACTTTTTACTGGATGTACCGATTTTGATGATTTTTAATTAAATCAAAAGTCAATGTTTGACATGTGGTCACATTTAAATTTCATCGAGATCTGATTACAACAAATTTTCCTTTATCTGTGCTATAAGACGTTGCCTCGTACCAATTTTCAAGATTTTGAGTTCACAAGAAGTACCTGTAGGTTTGACCCGACCAGAAAATAATTGTGTTTGCTCGCAAACGAAAATAACTGTGTTTGCTCGCAAACGAAAAAAAACCGACTTCAATTACATCGACGAGTAATACAACGTAGATCGACGAAAAAATAGTCAAGTAACTACGCGTTATCAAAGATTACTCAAAAAGATCTCAATAAAATTTATATGTGACCACATGACAAACACCAGCTTTCGATTAAATTAAAAATTATCAAAATCGGTACACCCAGTAAAAAGTTATTGCAGATTTTCAAGAGTTTCCCTCGATTTCTCTGGGATCTTATCATCAGATCCTGGTTTCCTTATCATGGTACTAAACTAGGGATATCTTCTTTCCAACAAAAAAAGAATTATCAAAATCGGTACATCCAGTAGAAAGTTATGCTGTATAATACAACGTAGGACGACGAAAAAAGCGTCAAGTAAAAACGCATTATTAGATATAACTCGAAAAGTAGTTGTTAGATCTCAAATAAATTTAAATGGGACCTATTGGCACACACCACCTTTCGATTGAAAAAAAAAATTGTCGAAATCGGTCCACACGGTCAAAAGTTCTGATGTAACATACATAAAAAAAAAAAATACAGTCGAATTGAGAGCCTCCTCCTTTTTTGGAAGTTGGTTAAAAAAATAGACTTCAATTACATCGAAGAGTAATACAACGTAGATCGACGAAAAAATAGTCAAGTAAATACGCATTATCAAAGATTACTCAGAACGTAGTTATTAGATCTCGATAAAATTTATATGTGACCACATAATAAACACCAGCTTTCGATTAAATTAAAAATTATCAAAATCGGTACATCCAGTAGAAGTTAGATATAACTCGAAAAGTAGTTGTTAGATCTCAAATAAATTTAAATGGGACCAATTGGCACACACCACCTTTCGATTAAAAGAAAATTTGTCGAAATCGCTCCACCCAGACAAAAGTTCTGATGTAACATACATAAAAAAAATACAGTCGAATTGAGAACCTCCTCCTTTTTTGGAAGTCGGTTAAAAAAGTCAGGCTCAACCAGCTCATGTATCTGGACCAGATCAGGATAAAATGAGGCATGCCAGATCCGACAAGCTCTAGGATAGCCTGATGTAAAATATAATCAAGTATGGTAAGGCATACTGGATCAGGACCCGGTCCGGTCCAGATAAGGATATCCTGATGTAAAATATAATCAAGTATGGTAAGGAATAACTGCATGCCTGAATCAAGCTATCGATGTTTTTAAGCGCACTTAATATAATACAGTTCTTAGGACAGTCTATTTCTACACAGTGGAGCAGTCGTAAGTAGTAGAAAGTAGTTATGAATAGAAGGTAATAAATGAAATTTAATTGATAATAATAATTAATTAATAATATAAATATAAATAAAAATGATTGATATTTAAAGTAAAAACAAAAATAAATAATACATTGGAAAAAATAAACGTAAATAAATATAATAATAATTATGTTAAGTATCATATTTCAATTTTTTCACGAATATAGATTAATATTTTTTAAAAGGACCGGACCGGGCATACTCGACCCGGACCAGGCAAGATTGTCAAGATTTGTCTGGACCTGATCAGGATTAGATGTGATTTCCTGATCGGGTCCAGATCAATCATCTGCGTTATATACCTTATCCGGTCCAGATCGGGCATGCCCGGTCCGGTCTTGCTAAGGAACATGAAAAATTTCTACTCGGGGGATTTCCTAGCGAGTGTCGAAAGTTTGCAGCATAAACGACTATATTTTTTGATTTATTGCGTTGGTTTAGATATTTGTTTTATTCACAAAACAACAGACCTGAAACAGTAGACCTGAGTATTAGATATGAATTTCAGCTCGATTCCTCTACGCGTTCCTGAGAAAAAGGGTCTTGACAGACGGACAACAGAGTGATCCTACAAGGGTTCCGTTTTTTCCTTTTGAGGTACGGAACCATAAAACTCCATGATATGTAAAAAAATGTAGGTTTTTATATTTTTTTGCTCGCAAACGAAAAAAAAAACCGATTTCAATCACATCAACAAGTAATAAAATGGATGCGTTGCGCATTAAAATGGAACCACGTGACAATCATCATCTTTCGATTAAAAAATAAATCATCGAAATCGGTACAATTTCGATGATTCTTAGCTAAAAAGTTCGGAGGTAAAATACTTATTTAAAAAAATAATAATAGTAGAATTGATAATCTCCTCCTTTTTTGAATTTGCGTTAAAATGGCCTGTTACTTATAACATCGTAAACTGTTGTCAAGGTTCAGAATTATTCCCGATTGCTTAATGTAAAACTATACCAATGTGATTTTGATCAAATCATTAATTGGAGCACAAAGGATTTTTTTTAATCTATATCTAATATACTTTATACAAATAAATAAAATTGGAGTGTCTGTTTGTAATATTAAAATAACGGCTTTTTAATAAATGCGTATTGATGTATAAACGGTACATATACAAAAACACACTTTGTCACACTTTGCCCCAAGTTTAATAAACTTTTGCATTTTGCTATCTGTATAGTACTATACAGGCTGCTTAAGACATAATATGGCACGTCCAGTCGAAAGCCCACTCCTGACACCGACTCGGCCTTCGTGTAATTTTATATGTTTTATAAGAATGTCATTAAGGACGCTGTCCAGCACTTTGGCCATCATCTTCGCTAGAGAGATGGGACGGTAGTTATTCCTATGCAACATATTCCTCGTTCTGTTCTTAATAATAGGAACTAATATCATTTCGGTAACTAAGTTCCTCTGATAAGTAACGACGGAAGAGGATAAGGTTATCAAACTGGGACAAGACGCGTGGCAGGTGAACCCAAACATGCCTAAGATTCCCGATGCTGAGACCATCATATCCAGGGGATTTACCTCTACTCATATTTTTGATAGCGCGACTAATATTATTCGCCGTGAATTTAACCTATATCTTTGCAAATGTACTTAACAAACAGCTTAATTATTGATGTATTTTAATTTTTGTAATTAACTAAGGTAGGGCACAGCAGGAATTTCCTGCTTAAAAATATGGAGCAGCCCGACTGGGGTAGTACCTTGACCTTACAGAAGATCACAGCAAAATAATACTGTTTTCAAGCAGTATTGTGTTCCTGTTGGTGAGTAAGGTGACCAGAGCTCCTGGGGGGATTGGGGATTGGGTCGGCAACGCGCTTGCGATGCTTCTGGTGTTGCAGGCGTCTATAAGCTACGGTAATCGCTTACCATCAGGTGAGCCGTACGCTTGCTTGCCGACCGAGTGACATAAAAAAAAGTAAATAGTCAGCAACTCGACAGTTGTATTCAGCCTGTAACATTTTTACCACCACGTTATAGATCTCTAACATTCCACTGTTTATACCACTGTTATAGGTCTCTTTGTATGTAATGTAGGAGAAGGATCGGCGCTTGATCCATCACGCTGCTCCACTGCGAATTGGCGGATATATGCCAACCTATGAGTAACGACCGCTATCAGGTGTACATGATAACGACCGGGACCGACGGCTTAACGTGCTCTCCGAGTGTGTACCCATACCCATATGTTAATGGCTCATTAGTAATTTTTGTTGTGTATGTGTCTTTGAACGATTAATGTTGTGGCTTGCGGCTAGGAAGTACAAACATGGGTGCGTCATAATTATAATGAAAAACTCAATTTTATACCGATTTCATTTATTTTAAGAGAAATAAATAAATAAATAACACTCAACCGCTCGGTTCAAACATCTTCAATAAATAGACAAGTCTCGACATTCAGCTCACAAACATTATACATAGAAGTACTTGAACAGACAACACATTTTATGTTTAAAATAACTTAGGCCGGTGATATTTTTACACAATTATTAATTATTTATCCATAACGTTTATCAAATATACATGTATCGAGTAACAACTACATTTGAATATATATTATTATTTTTATTGTAACAATAATTAGCAAAAATATACAACTGAAATGTAGTGAGTTCTTTCGCTCTTTTTGGTGTGAAGTGTAAGATACTGTGTTGATACGTCGTCGTCTATCACAAATAACAGCGCTATTCGCAACGGTCTCCGGTAAATGACACGTGTAAATAATACATGTAAATATAATCAGTAGTCATAGCAATGTTCTCAAACTCTTAATCATTGTTGTGTTTAAGTTATGTTTCAAATATTTTATACCTACTGCAAATTGTATTGCAAATCATAAAGACATATACTGATTTTATTATGTTCTTTAAAGCTTGTCACAATAATTTGTCATTTTCTTGTAGGTAGTGTTGTCAGCTTTTGAATATTTGAGCACAGGCTGATTTTATTGTGACATTCGCTTTTCACTTAACAGGTACCTATATTCTAACTTATTTTAAAAATATCACTCGCTGAAGGAAGTTAATTATTTATATAATTTCAAATAAATAAATAATTAAAAAAGGAATTCTTGTTTGTACATATCTTGATTTAAAGACCTCTTCCTTCAAGCAAAAAATTAAATTTTTATCATTCGTGTTTTTTATTTCATATTTTAACTAGTGTTTTTACAGAAAATAATTCTTATATAATAGATTTAATACATGTTTACGTAAACTTGAGCAAAAAAACCAGTTCAACTTTTTGTGTTTATAAAATTTAGATGAAATATGGTCAAATTGTTTGACTCGTTGTAGTTTAAAAAAAGATATTTCCTAGACTTATTAAACCTAAGAGTACTAAAATACGAGTAGTAATTAGTATATATAAAAAAATGAGGTTTTTCGTAGGTACGTTTTATTTATTTAGACGGATTGTTGTTTATTTATTTACTCATATTAAAATTATCACTTTTCACTTTGGGTTCTTGGTAATATTTTAAGTTTATAAAATGATTCTATTTTAATATATAACAAGGCTATTTATAAACAGATTTCTTAACATTAAAACATTATTTTTGGCTACAGTCATCTATGACTTTCAACAGTTATTGTCTACGACGAGGCTGGTTCTCCGGCCGCACGTCAGCTAACTCGTAACACATTGTAACATAAATCTGGCAGCTCCTTACATCTAGCGGTTACAAACTCAGCGTCTGTATCATATAAAATCTATCTTATTATTATATAATAATATATAACATCATATTGAACGAGTACATACTGTAATCGAATACTGTTTCAGTCCAACTCGGGCGTAAGGCTACGTGACATCAAAATATTCACCGGCAGCACTTAGTCTCTATACACATTGTACCGACTCAGTTATTGTTAACGTCCATTGTATAAATACATTTATATGAATAATCACTATTTATATATTTTAATTAGGATAAACGATCGCACTATAAAACGAATTTTACTAAATAAATATTTAATCTCTTTATTTTTTACTACCTCGCCCAGGACTAAAGTAGTCACGCCGAGTAATACTGTACAAAACTTAACTACTTATTTGTCGTAGCGACTATTGTGACGTCCAGCGGTCCGTCGGAGGGTCACTTCACGGGAACGGTATCGATCGACGAGCGCTACTGGACGGTTCGATAAGACACTGGTTCCAGCTCCGGAGCGGCGCGGCGCTCAGCGGGCCTCCGCGTCCTCGGCTTGCGCGTCCGTCTCCGCCGCCGAGGGGATCGTGTGCAGCAGGCGCGGCGGCGGCAGCGCGCCGGGCGACGCGGGCGGCTCGTCCAGCGCCACGGCCGGCTGGCGCGTGAGGCGCGGCCGCGCGCCGCCCGCCCCCGCGCCCGCCCCGCCCGCCGCGCCGCCCGCCGCCGCGCTGCCGCCCGAGCGCGACGTGCGCCACGTGCCCGTCGAGGCCGTCGCGTTCGAGCCGGACGAGTCGTTGCGGGACGACGACAGGTTGGAGTCCTGCGAGGTCTTGCGCGCCACCAGCCAGGAGGCGGCCCTGCGCGGGGGCGGCGGCGGCCTGCCGTACGTGCGCCACGAGTCGGAGCGCGACGACGAGAACTCCACGGACGACGACACGGAGCCGGCGCGCGCGGGCGGGGCGGGCGGCAGGCGCGGGGCGGGCGGCGCGGGCGCGGCCGAGCGCCGCCCGCAGGCGCGCAGCCAGCGCAGCAGGCGCTCGCTGCTCGCGCCACTGCTAGTGGGCGTGTCGGTCCCGGGGGCGGCGCCGGGCGGCAGGAGCCGGCGGCAGGCGCAGGCGTTCCCGTGCTGACCGCGGGACGAGCGCTCGGCGAGACTGTTCGTGTTGGCCGGAGTTTGCCGGTTGCTGAAGTTCGAGGAGTGTCGACATCGACCTATACCTCTCGTCACGCGGGACTCTTCGATCGCTTTGCACACGAGGGCGCAGTCTTTTTTGAACTGCTTGGTGAGGATCGCGTAGAGAAACGGGTTGCAGCACGAGTTCAGGGGCAGGACGAAAACTGTAAACACCTTCGCTTCTTCCAGCGAGACGAGCTGGGCACCGAAGGCGGCGGTCAGCGCGAAGAAGGCTATAGGCGACCAGCACAAGAAGTCCGTGAAGACGAGGAGCGCCATCCGTTTCGCGATGCGAGAGTCGTTCGAGTTCCAGGCCTGCGAGCCGCGGATCGCGCAGTACATTTTGAGGTAGCAACCGAGAAGCACCAAAAATGCCAGTCCGTTTATAACCAGTAGCGTGACGACGTACCCGAGCGCGGCGGGCGAGCCGGTCTCGAAGGGCAGGCACACGGCGAACTTGCGGTAGTCGGACACGCCGAGCAGCGGCAGCGCGGCGGCGGCGAGCGAGAAGGCCCAGCCCGCCGCCATGACCGCGGCCGCGTGGCGCAGCGACAGGCGCTTGTTGAGGTGCATGGCGTGCGTGATGGCGTAGTTGCGCTCCAGCGTGATGACGGCCAGCGTGTACACCGACAGCTCGGACGACAGCACGCCCAGGAAGCCCGCGAGGCGGCAGCCGCCCGACATCTGCCACGCTATTGCGTGCGCGCGAAACTCTCCTAGTGTTCCCGCGTCGACGACTGCCAAAAAACCTGTCACGGAAATAATTTTTTTAAATTTCCCTAACATTTTTCGAACTTATATTCAAAAGTAATAAAGTAATAGCTACCTAAATAAATGCCCATAAAAAAGTCTGCAGCGGCAAGGTTTGTAACGAGGAATCGAGGCACATCGATTCGACTACGACTGAAAATGAGCACGAAAACTACTGTGCCGTTTCCCAGCAGCGCCAACAGGAATATGGCCCATACTCCACATCGCAAAGTCCACCAGTCGAATAAATCCACACACGGTAGAAAAGGACCTGAACAGAAAAAAAAATGCTTTACTTTTGCCGCTTAGTACCTTCGCTACGATCTTTCAGACAAACGACAGTTCTCACCCGGCAGCGGCAGGCAGCGCACGCGACGTGTCCCGCTGGACTTGAGCTCCGCAGCCGCTACTTCACTCCAGCCTATTGCCGCCAGCCGCGAACTACTCTCTTCTGTAGCGTTCACTAAACAAAATAGATTTTAACGAATAAGAAGACAATTCTGGTGTAAACAGAGAACGTGGCGAGGTCTGGTATCGTACAGTAGTGCGGCCAGATGTCGGTGGCGTTGGCCCAGGTGGCGAGGTCGACGTGCGCGGGCGGCAGCAGCACGAGGTCGCTGAACTGCTCCGGCTCGGCGCCGGGCGCCGCGCTCGCCTCGGCGCCGCCCTCCATCAGCGGCATGAACTCGCAGCAGTGGTACGCGTACGACAACACCAGCGTCTAGAAAACGATCCGCGTGAAAGACCATGCTTCATAACCTAAAGTACCTGGGTGATCGAGCTTAGCGCGGTATTTTTAGTAAATCGTGTTTATTGGAAATAATATTTAAATACGAATTACATATTGATAAAATATGAGTAATATTTTCCGATTTTACCAACATAATATTAAAAAATATGAACTGGTTATTTAAATAATAAATCATGAGTGCAATTAGAAATAAAAAGAAAAAAATAATCGATAATTTTTTCATTGCCTAAAAACAGGGATAAAACGACATTTTCTAAAAAATGAATCCTAGCTATATCGATTTATTTTTCCCGAAATCCTCTGCATAGTAAATTACACGAAAATCGTTGGAGCCGATTTCGAGATTAAGATTATGTCGAAATAAATGTTTTCATTTCATTTTATTTCATTCCATTTAATTTACTGGGTGTACCGATTTTGATGATTTTTAAATTAATCGAAAGCCGATGTTTATCATTTAAATTTCATCGAGATCTGATTGATAATGCGTATTTACTTGACTATTTTTAACCGAATTCCAAAAAAGGAGGAGGTTCTCAATTCGACTGTATTTTTTTTTTAATGTATGTTACATCAGAACTTTTGCCCGTGTGGACCGATTTCGACAATTTTTTTTTAATCGAAAGGTGATGTGTGTCAATTCGTCCCATTTAAATTTATTTGAGATCTAACAACTACTTTTCGAGTTATATCTAATAATGCGTTTTTACTTGACGCTTTTTTCGTCAACCTACGTTGTATTATACCGCATAACTTTCTACTGGATGTACCGTTTTTATAATTCTTTTTTTGTTGGAAAGAAGATATCCCTAGTTTAGTAACATGATAAGGAAACCAGGATCTGATGATGTGATCCCAGAGAAATCGAGGGAAACTTGAAAATCCGCAATAACTTTTTACTGGGTGTACCGATTTTAATAATTTTTAATTAAATCGAAAGCTGATGTTTGTCATGTGGTCACATATAAATTTTATTGAGATCTGATAACTACTTTTTGAGTAATCTTTGATAACGCGTAGTTACTTGACTATTTTTTCGTCGATCTACGTTGTATTACTCGTCGATGTAATTGAAGTCGGTTTTTTTTTCGTTTGCGAGCAAACACAATTTTGATATTATTTCGTCTAAGTACGTTGTATTACTTGTCGATATAATTGAAGTCGTTTTTTTTTCGTTTGCCTGCAAACACAATTATTCTCTTTATAAAGTTAAAACGTAATCCGAACTGACCTGTATCCTAGGGAAAACTTCCGGGGGATGAAAGCGGCGCAGCGCGGGGTTGTTGTGAGCCTTTAGGTGAAGCAGGCGCTGGAGCCCGCTCGCCGGCAGGAAGGGAAATATGTTGTTGCCGACGTTCCTGGAAATTATAATCATCGTACCTCCTGTTGACGAAAACGCTTTGCTCCCCATAATATAAGGATATTTGCAGCGTTAAGTATAATTTTATTTAAAGTCAAAGCAACAACGATCTATTATAAAGTATTTCTAATGTAGCGATAACATAATCATCAGTCATCATTTCAGCCTATTGCAGTCCACTGCTGGACATAGGCCTCCACAAGTTCGCGCCAAAAATGCGTGAACTCATGTGTGTTGCCCATAGTCACCACGCTGGGCAGGCGGGTTGGTGACCGATAACATAATACCAAAAATTATTTATTGTGACAGGTAAAGTTAGATGGCGATACTTTAGGGTTCATTTGAGATATTTATTACATTAAAATAATAAGTATTTGTGAAATCGAAGTAAGTTTTCGTCCTCGTCTAAATGTAATAAATGAAGTTCGTTATCGAGTGAACTGAGACCAGTGAGAATTAACTTACAAGTCCTCCAATTTAGGAACGGGGACGAACGCTTCCATGTCGATGTGCTCTATTTGGTTATCCTCGAGGTCACTGAAAACACACGCAGTAAATAAGCTTAGAGTTGCATCGCGATAAGTCGTCGAGGACAGCGAGAGATTGCATTACATATTGTTCGTACTGATTACCCTCTCCTTGTAATATATTTAGTTGAACGAGAGTTTTTTACATCATATTCACAAATATTTTCGTGCATTTTACAAAAACGAAACAATCCTAACATTTGACATTTTAAGATTGTTTTGTTTTAATTTGAAAACAGATACACAATTGTTGAAAATGGTCGAAAACCTTAAATTTATTAATGTCGTTAGCCGTTTGAGTGCTTAATGACATTAATTACGAGTTGGCGAGTTTCGAACGAGGGTTAGGCTGTTTAGTTTGTGCATTATTAACTTGCTGATTGTTTGGGTTAGCTTAGTTTCTACGTCTATTACGACGTGAAACACAATTGTGTTATCAACTACATATAGAGTTAATTAATGCTAAACGCTTATTCTGATTATTTTGTATTTAAAATAATTTACATATTAATTCATTTGAAATTCGTTTTATTAAAAACTACGCAATGTTAATTGTGACGGACTACTCGTATTTCGAACATAAAGTGGATAAAAAATATGAGTAAACGATTTGGCAAGGTAAAAAAAAAAATACATCGAATATTCATATTATTGCGGCGCTCATCGCTTTTGAAGACCTTTTGTGGTCGCCGGCGACGCCGTTTATGGTTATCAGATCGCATAAGGTCTCGCTATTGAATATTCAATAAGCGAGTATTCGGAAGATTAATCGCTGACGGCGTTAGACGGTAAAGCTTCTAATAATATAATGCAGGAAATAACTTTGTACAGGCACGAGCCACATTATCGCCAAAGTTCGTGGAATTATTTTAAGTTGAGTGAAAAGTGACAAGCGCAACAGCGGAGGCGGGACGAGGAGGTTCTCCAGCGCCTGCGATATTAATAATATAGGTACGTTTTTATTTCTATTGTAAACTCATCTGTAAACAAAAATAATCTTTATAAAGCTAATAATTGTTTGTTATCAAACAAAAAAAAAAACAGATTTTAATTTAGATCGACTAGTAATAAATAAGGATATTAACGTTAACTTTGTTACCATGAAACAACTTTTCTCAACACAGCCTCAGCCTTCGTCCTGCCGTGAATAAGTGAAATTCGCGTAAACATTAGAAAACAATATTAACTTTGCTGTTGTTCTCATTTTATTATTCTTAAGTAGTCTAAAAAATAGTCAATTAAATACGCAATATTCAGGATAACTCAAAAACTACTTGTCAGTTTTCGCTCAAATCTATATGACAAATAAAATTCGGTTGAAAAATATATTTTGTTATTTTTATTTTGAAACTGCCGATATTTCGGCGACTTCGCAGACGCATGGTCGCCTAATCTCGGTAAGTCCCGTAGAATAGGTAGTAAGTGTTCATAGAGTTTGTTAATAAGAAAATAGATAAGAGTAGCGTTATCTCTGATCGGGTAAGTAAAGCGTGGGGTGTAAGTGGTGCTCACAGCAGCTGCAGCAGCGGCGTGTGCGCGAAGGCGTCGGCGGGCACGCGCCGCACTCGGTTGCGCGCCGCCAGCAGGTCGTGCAGGCGCCGCAGCCCGCGCAGCGCGCCGTCGCCCAGCGACTCGATGCGGTTGTCCGACACCTCGCTGCCACAACCGAGCAACGCGTTCAACTACGTCCCCACTACTACGTGCCCACGTGCGAACCACATTCAAAAACAACCTCATTCAAATAGGCCGTCGTCGGTCGGGTCGTTAAAAGTGAAGCCATCCTCGATTCGGAATGTAGATTCAGCAGAGAATTATCTTGTGTGCAGTGGTTTACTGCACCACTCATATCAGTATTATTATTACACTACGCATGCATAAATAGTTATTGAAAATTGCGCGTGGCTGCAAACAGACAAACAATTCCAAGATCGTAATTTCAAAATGAAATTGATTTGCGCAGTGGATAATTCGAGGAAAACACGACTCGCTGACAAAGGATTACCGACATCTTTATAAAGAGTAATATATTTATAAAGGACGTACTTTAATAGACGAAACGTACAAAGCTCGCGTGCCACGTCGAATATCTTTAGAGCGGCTCCGAGCATAATTTACTTTGTTATCGCTGAAAATTGTGTGCTTAACTGATAAGTGCATTTACAACTCGTCAGACCTGCGCGTCTGTTGTTTGTAGAATTTTCATAATTAGAGTCTAGAAAATTCAATTGTTAGACATTTTTGTATTTATATAGGGTTAACTCAATAAGAAGGTTCACCTCTCAAAACGAATTTATCACGTAAAGCTATTTTACAAATGTAATTTACATTTATTTAGCTTTTTACAAACGTTTAAAGTTTAAAATGTCAAAGATTTAGTTTGTTCTTTAATCCTGGGTAACGTAAATGTCTCAACTATTATTTAGTGCGAGTTGATTGTATGATTGGTAATTGCTAAGTAGTGCCTTCGATAGGCCCCTACTATCGCAGTAGTGTAGATACTCACAGCACGCGCAGTTCCGCGCAGTCGTGCAGGCGCGGTACACGCTGCAACTGGTTCGAGCGGAGGTCCCTGCGGGCATATGTGCATAGGACTGCTTTGAAAATCTCACCAGGCTAATGCTACACTTTTATAAATGTATTTTTTTTACAAGTACAATAAAAACTTATGGATATTTACATCACTACAGAGATGTTTATTTTACTACCCTTACTTGGTTAGTTAAAAACTTAGATTTCTGAAGTGAAACTTCTTCAGGCGTATGAGGGTAAATTTGTTACGGATGAAACGGCAACGTTTTTGTCGATGACGCTGGAACGGAAATCTAAAGCTTTAGATTTGTATAAATATAAACGAGATAAAAATTAGTTTGGCAAAGAAGTTTCACTTCTGACATTTCTTTTTAGAGATTTTTTAGAGTGTACTAACAATTAATTAAATTAAAACTTGTCCTAACAATTTGTTGCCAAACGGTATTTATTCAGCCCACGTCAATCGCAACTAGCAGCGTGCAAGCATTCAATAATAGTTCGGTCGAGGTTGCGAGTACTGTCGAGAGGTCTCACGATACAGCGGGGTGACCTCGATTAGAAGGCGACACAAAAATCAGCGTTGACATTAAAGACCAAAGCTCTTTAAAAGTCTTAGCAAGCGCTGGAGAGACTGGACGACACCGCCTTAAAACTAGACGGCAGTGTTCATAGTACATTATTTGTGGTTAACGAGTTAACTGTGTGGTCAAGGACACGTTTTCTTTTATTTAAAACAAAAATTCGAAGATCGATCAGAGATGGATCAATTTCAGAAGCGTGTGTAGAATCAATACAAATTTTCAACAGTTGTATAAACCCAATGTGAAGCAATAGATGTACTGCACTGCTTTATAAGTAGGTAAAATTTGTTTACATTTTTTTTATAATAAATAGAAGTGATATGATAGATGAACAAGAATAAAAAATAAAAATAAAATGACTTATTTTTTGTTACAGCAATTCGCGCGTGATTGTATTGTAGGTAGGCTTTGGTGAAAACGTTTTATTCTCGTAATAAATAAAATATAATTGATTATAATTGATTATAATATAATTGATTGATATATTATAATTGATTGAAATAAATTGATTTGTTATTATTCACAAGCTGTACTCGCGACTTTCGTGATACAATTTATTTTTACTTTAAATTCTTTCCCATGGGAATAGAAATTAATTCCGTGATAAAAGTGTACTATTTCGCACAGTTAAATTAATGTTTCATTTAAATTCATTCCTATAGTTTCGCCATGATGCGCGGCTGATACAGACAGACGAACAAAAAAAAGGTCATTGGGTAGCTGCTAACTTCTTCTTTTTAGAACTAACTTCAGGGCGTCGGTTTTTTTTTTTGTAAATTTATTCTCATTATTTTTCTTTAATGCGCCAAAAGAAGATGAGCATCAAAAAATTTAAAATAAAGTGCCTTCAGTATCGATTATAAAGTGTCCGCTATAACAATAATTTATTTAATTAGAGCTGGTTCAAACAGAAAGAATTCATAACAAGCACAGATAATTCAAATTCAGATCGTTTTCGACAGGCAAAAGTATCGTTGGTGTCTGTGCAAACAGTTTTATTACCCCCCGAACTGACCATAAAACCGTACAAGTCATAGCGTAAGGATTACTTTGACTACAAAGAAAGCTGACGCGAGATCAGTCAAGAAAGTTCTCGAAATACGTTGCAGTGAGAATACAAGTGAATTATAAAGAACGGAAAGGTGCTTCTATATGTATAGTATCGCTGCAAGCAAATTCAAGTTATCGCGCAGGAGTTGCTATCCTACGCCCGCGACTTGTCTCACATCGAAACGTTATTGCACATGCTATCGACAAATTTACAGTGACAGACATTAAATGTACCTCCAAACCCCTTTGATCCCTTAGGAGAGAAATGTAGAATAGGTTATCTTAGTTAATACTTAGGTATATATAACTATACATTTGGTATAAAATCAATATCCTTTAATAATTTCATACTTTTAAAATTAGTAGTTTAGCCTTAGAATTGATTTGACCATAAAAATTATAACTTATCGAGAATGCTATAGGCCTTCCAACGCCGTTTTAACAGACAAAAATTCTAAAAACTATATTTTTGGCTTTCAGCATCGATTGTAGATCACACTCCAAGTATTCTTTTTATAAAATATTCAATGTACAGTTTTGACTTTCCTACCATTTTATCATATGTATAGATACCGAGCTAAGCTCGGTCACCCAGGTACTCTATCTTTTATGAGTAAGCCATTATCGCCAAAACAGTGAACCATAAATATAATAAAAATTGATACATTTCTAGTGCACATTTGGTAGTAACAAATTGATTTTTATATAAAAACAAATACTTTTATTAAACGTCGTCTTTTACACTACATCATTTAGACGATAATTAATCTATACAAATAAATAAAATTGGAGTGTCTGTTTGTAATATTAAAATAACCGCTTTATACTAAAGCATATGGGTGTTTACACGGTACATATACCAAAATAACATTTTTTACAATTTTTGTCTGTCTCTCTGTCTGTTTGTCTGTTTGTTCCAGCTAATCTCTGAAACGGCTGGACCGATTTTGACAGGACATTCACTGGCAGATACCTGATGTAGCAAGGAGTAACTTAGGCTACTTTCATTTTATAACTGCGAACTGAACAATAACTGTTTTGTTAAATTCCAGCCGGACGAAGTCGCGGGCATAGCTAGTTATTCTATAATCCTCAAGAGATTTACTTTTGTAATAAACTTGAATTGATTACATTTTACAGTTCCTTATATAACACAATGAAGCGGGAGTGTCAGGCACAGAGGGACTCACAGCGCGCGCAGCTGCGGCGCGTGGCCGCACAGCTCGTGCGGCACGTGGAGCAGGCGCGCGCGGTCGGCGCGCAGCGTGCGCAGCCGCGACGAGCCGTTCAGCGCCGGCAAGCGCTGCAGCCCGCGCGCCTCCGACAGCACGCTGCCACACAACACGCTGCTTACTTCACTCGCGTCGAATAGGGCATTCACAGAGTTAACAATACTGCTTTCAAGCAGTGTTGGGTTCCTATGGGGAGTGAGACAACCAGAGCTCCTGGGGGGATCGCGGGTAGGATCGGACACGAGCTTGCGATGCTTCTGGTGTTGCAGGTGTCTATAAGCTACGGTAATCGCTTTCCATCAGGTGAGCCGTATGCTGGTTTGGTGAACTAGTGGTATAAAAAAAAATTAAATTATTCGCAAGTCGCCGTTCTCGAGGTCCGTGACCTAATAAAACATAAGTGATTGAGTAATTCGATGACGTCGATTCGAATGCAGATGATTGCAGTTCATCACACGTTGAAGTGGTCAGGTCAGTGGATGCTGACATTATCTATAATTGGACACTCGTCGAGCGGCATGTCCGCCGTGTGTGTATTCTGCACTCCGCGGTCCGAGCCCCCTCCTCCTCCTGCCCTCATCCCTGCGCGGTCCTCGCCTCGTGCACTGAATGACCTCGTTCCGCCAAACTTGCAGCGACTGACTCACGCCGTTTCACTTGCTCCTTGCACCGAGCTACGCACGCCGCACGCAATAATATCTACGAGTAGGTACCTACATGCTTCATGTTGTCAGGTTACGTAAGCTGATTGATATGATAGAACCAAGGAATATTTAACTTCGTAAACCCTACCTTATAGAATAGCATGATACAATCGATCGAAAGTTACTATCGCGACGCCAGTAAAAATTGTGTTTAAGTATTGATAAGTGCAACAGTGTACGGAAAACAACAATATAAAAATATTGTAAATTTTAAAGCGATTGGTGTGTAGCTACATTAAGAATACAAACACATAATACATAATTTTTCCATGTAATATTTGCATGTAAAACATTTAAATAAACACCACGACCCTAACAAACGTCGATACTGAAAGGATTAATATCGTGACAGTTAGGGCAATGGCTAGTTACTGTCCAGCCGTTATATGTAAATTACATAAGCGTTGTACCAAAACCCATTCCATGTCCTGTAGGATTTACCGAATATTGGAATGTTATAATTGATGTAATCGACCACATTATACAGAATATATCATACACAATACGTTACCGGTCGAAGTGGTCGCTGATTACTTTTACTTTCACTCCGTAATGGGAATACTTCGACATATTGTACATATTTCGATTAGATTAATATCAGCTGTCTGACCGTAGCCTTGAGCGAAGTGCTTACGAGTTTCTAACTGTATATTGCAGTCTCTTTTCTGCGGACACTTGGCCGATAAACACGATAACAAACTTGCATTAGGAAACGGTATCAACAGAAATAGGACAAATCTCGAAACGAAATGAGGTTATCTCGCCGTTCTATACAGGGAAACGATACCGATTCTTTTAAAAAAACATTAAGTTAGCAATGGTTATAGCTTTCATATATTTTATATTTCATAAAAGCTTTATCAACGAAGGCAGTTTGGCCGGCAGAGGTGAGGTCCCCTTGTGCTGATGGATTGCACGCGCCCAGGGACGTGCCGGGCTGCCCTTAGCCCGACTCAGCGCTCCGCACAGCGCTTTCTCCACTCCGACTTCAGCCTAAGCTGAAGTGCGATCTCGCTAGGAGACACCCTTAGGACCAACGGGCATCCCGAGCCTTCCCAAAGGGCTCCACTTCTTCTTTCACGGCTAGGTCTTAGTACCCGGTCACTCCACCCGGTGACACTGTCAAGGCCAATAGGGCCAACAGCAATATACAATCAGAAAAAATAAAGGCAGTTTGGTAGACGTACAGAGTGGTGAGGCGCGGCAGGTGGTCGAGCGCGTGCGCGTGCAGCTGCGACAGTGGGTTGGCGCGCAGCTCCAGGCGCGCTAGCCGCGAACACGCCTGCAGTCCCGGTGACACGCGCTCGATGCGGTTGTTCGCCAGGGACCTGCCAACAACGTGTTAGCTTTAGCTTCAACGAATTTCTATAGGCCTTTTTATCCATGTACGATAAGGATCCAAGCTTAATCCAGATGCTCCATTGCGGGTTTGCGGATATATTCCATACTATATATGAGTGACGATCGTTATCTGGTTTTTATGATAACTTAACATGCTCTCAAAGGCGCGGTGGAGACATCTCCAAAGACACCCAAACCGGAAACAAATATTTGTACAAATACAAGTATTCATTCCGAGCGGGAATCGAACCCGCAAAAATGCCGGTGCTCTACAAAGTATCTATACTTTCAAAAGTACCCAAGTAATACAGAGTAGAAACATTGATCTTGGTCTCTTAGCGATCGAGCGCGTAGATTGTCAACCCCTCATTGTTTTGTTTATTTGTAATAGGGAGGTAAAGGAGAAAAGTTTCTCAAGTTATAAAAATGTTATACTGCGAAATCTCACAAAATATATTACGAGCAGTTACTAGAACAATCGACAATTGGAGTAAAATGAATATCTAAGTTCAGTAGCGTCACTCGCCCTCTTTGATACGTTTAATACTTACAAGTCTTCGAGCATCGGCAAAAGATGGACGGCGGGTGGCAGCTCGCTTAGAAGGTTATCTTCGAGTCGCCTGCACAAAAACAACTTCTTTGTAACCTTTTTATGTCAAGGATCTACTTGTTAAGTTGTTCTTGAAGTGACAAACAGTAAAAGACTAATTTTATGACAACGAAACCGTTCGGACAATGGACTTTTAGCATTTTTAGTCACACGTTGCATGCCGTTGACCTTTGATGTACTTAAAGAAGAATCTTGAAGTTTTTCGAAATATCTTAGCTAAATTGATTTTTACAGTTTACATTTTTATTTCTTTTCTTGGGTTGTAACACAAAGTTATAATTGAACGTTATTTAAATTACGTTAATGAAAAATAATAATAATACACAAATAATATTTAGTCGTGGAGAAGTTTGTTTTGTTCAATTTACTTTCGTTACTTTTACTTTTTATGTTATCGACGTAATAATATGTATATCGTGCGTCGCCCCGTCAACCGTTAAGACGTACGAGTGCGGAGTATTCATAGAGACGTGTAAACAGTAATAGGAATTGTAACTTGTTGATTGAGTACACACGGATTGAGTAACGACGCGAGCTTCGGAGGATTCACTCGCTTCTCGCTCGTCGACAAATTAATCACCGCGGATGATATTTGCGCGCTCCGCTGCTGACACGGCGCAGCGCTTCGAGACGAGCCTTTCAATTTCGCGCTCAAACACTCGCATTCATCAAACTCGGTTATTGTTTGTGTTGCCAAATAAATACAGCGCCCCCATAAATAATGACAGTCGAATTCATGGCTAATAGCCGTTCTCAATATTGCTCGGTTTATATATAAATATGAGCCAGAAATAAGCTTATAAATTAGACGCATGTTCGTAAGCAATAAATAAAATAAGATTGGTATGTTTCCTTATGCTGCAGTGGGTTAAGGTAGAGATTTAACATCGGACATTTTGTAAACATTTACAGATCATTATCTCTTACGTTTGTACAGATGTTTGGATACTCGAAGCTGCTTCTGCGTTCAGAAATCAGGTTTGTGTTGCTACCAGTAATGAGACGTTGACTAATGAACTTGTCTATGGTACGCATACCAGTCGCTGGTGCTAGTTGTAGGTGAATAGCTCGCTAGATAGTGGGTCGGGGGAGCAGCGCGTGCGAGGTGAGGAGGGGGAGGGGAGGGTGCCTGAAGGACATTAAGCGGTTCCCGCAGCGCGCGATTAAGCGATTAACTACTGAATGTGCACTATGAAAAACAAGACTGATACTTTCGAACAGGACTTGTGTTATTCACGTGATTTATTTTATTAATTTGAATATAAATGGTATAATCTCTATAAACCTTTACAACGTTTTTGATAACTAACTGACAGTAGAGTTATTACTTTTAATTTTAAATTATAAGAAACGTCATAATGTTCTCTTGTAAATGAGTTTGAAGTATGTTTAAGCAATGCAGGCCTCCTCATAGTGGAGTATTTTTATGCACTGTCGTTAAAATACTCAGGTTCTCCTTTTATTGAAGTTTTAATGTCGTAACTGCTACGAATTGCTTCTGGTTTTGATTATTGCCTATGTTTGTTTAACTACAGGTCGGCAAGAGGAACCGATCAATACAGGGATAGCTTTTTTTAGTAGTTTATTTTAGCCTCTCCGTGTTTCCACAACAGTTTGTACTAGCCAACTATATTTTAATAATATTTAAATAAGACGCGGTTTTATCACCGACCCAGTGAAGCGAGCTATCATATACTTACTTTATAGAAACAATAGGACGTTTTTCTATGAGCTAAGCTTGAATAAAGGCTTTCCGGAGCTGCAATCTATTTGTTATTACGAGTTCTACATTAGTGGCCATCCAGTTGCGCTGTTTTACCATTTAGTTGTTCCACCGACTTATGTAAATTGTTTTTTCGAATAAAATCAGAGAACGTAAAATAAGACTGGTTTGTCCGATGAGCTGATGAGCGTTAGTGTGCGTGCTCGCTGAATACTTGAAGTAGAAAAAGTCGATAATAGTATATTTCATTAGTGGAAAGGCTGTCAATGCAAAGAGTGCCGACAAATGTCTACCCGAGCCGAGGCGCAGCCGAGGGCGAGGGTTGACAGTCGGAACAAGTTGCAACGATGGTTCCGCACGTGTACTGAACGACTATTTTTAATACAGTTGCGAAAAAAGGAAGCAATTTAATAAAATAATAAAAAGAAAATTTCTGAAAAATGGCGCCAACCGTAGAATATAAGCAGAGTTTTTTTTTCACCCATCTGGTAGGTAAAGGGAACTATGCCCATACAGCCAAGTCTTCAGTAGAAGTTTTTTATTGATATGAAATGAACATTTTTGAATATCATATCAAAAATTGACCGCTCCACGGGGTTCGAACCCGCATCTCCGACTGACCGTGTCGGATATGAAATGAAAATGAAATTTAATGAGATGAAATGAAATGAAACCTAACCAAACTCATTCAATCAAATCATTAAATGTAATATTGAAAAAAAGTAGTAGCTTCATTTTAGAAATATACGTATTTGCATGAATCATAAAAACTTCTATGAATTTTTTTAGTAAAAACTTCATGGTTGGTTTTTCTTTTTAATAGACATTATTTTGACAGTTGGGAAAGAGAACGCACGATTTCGGGAAAGGTAAAAAAAAAGCATGAGTATGTAATAGCCCACATCCCGAACGCTATACGTCCCTGCAATACGCCACTTTTTGAGCAACTGTATTAAAATATTTATTTAAATGTTTTAACCGCTAGCTTTGTTATTTGTTTTTGATGATATTCTCTTAAGATTAGAGTTAAATGTTCTGCACAGTTATAACAAGCATTGTGTTCACAATTAGTTTTAATGCAGTTACGGGTGCAACAGTTAAACTTAACCACTGTTGGATGTCAAAAGTGGTTCAATATGCGCTGGTCAAATTCCGCTTGCATGTTATGACGTGATGACGTGCGGGGGCGGGAGGGGGTCAGGCGCGGGATTGTTACGCTGTCGTGCGTCATTCCGATACAGAACGTTAGCTGATGGTTAGGGCTGGGACTATGTTTTGGAACAAAGGTCCTTATCGCGCGGTTCACACACTGAGCGGGATGGGAGCGAGATCGAAAAAAGCGTAACAAGGCTTTTTCTCGACACTTCTTGCTGTAGTACGCATACGTATGAGTCATATTTTAGTAATCACAAACTAATAACTATGATTGAAAGTGATGATTAAAATAAATAATAATTAATGTTTATTTATTTAAAATAAAAGTTAAACGGTTCCTAAATTTTTATTTGTTATTAACTTAATTGTCCTCAATATATCAGTGTTTAATTTATCATTGTTTTTATTTTTATTTATTTATTCCAAGTAGATTTTTCTTTTTTACATATACTCTGTAATTTGTACATTAAATAATTGTATACAAATAAATGTATTTTATTAGAAATTTATAAATTTAATTCTGTAACTTGATATTTTACAATATAAATTATAAATGTACAGCAAACATCTATTAATAATTGAGTTTGCTAGCAAATGAAAAAAAAACGACTTCAATCACATCGTCATTTTTACCTAACAATTATCGACTACAGAAAATAGCAACTCATTTCATAACTCGTGCAAAATAACACGTCGATGCTACGAGTATGACTGCCCTACTTTTGACATGAAAGCTCTCGACCGTGTTGCTTTAGCGACTACGCTCACGAGTTACTACTTACTACGTGCGGATAGTCCCTGCTTTATGTCGAGCTTTGGACAGCCGCGCGAAGTTATTGAAGACAGTAAAAGAGTCGTGAAGCAAGGAATGACGCGCTTTCTTATTAATCAGATACACTCAAAATTATATTTAAAAAAAATTGGATAGATTGTAATAAACATTTTTGAAAATCATATCAAAAATTGACCGCTCCAGCGGGATTCGAACCCGCGTCTCCGACTGACCGTGTCGGCGCTCTAGCCAATTAAGCTATGGAACGATGTACCCGCCAGAGCGAAATTCTTGATATGATGATTTTTATTTTCGGTTTAAGCGAACCGTTTGTAGATTGTAATAAGCTGTGTTAAAAATGAAGTGTTTGTTGTTTCATGGTTGTGGCTCTTCCTGGCAGGCCCGAGGGCCTGTCTGGGTACGGGCCTCGAGGTTACCCTCTTTACCCGGGCTTTCTGTCGTTTCATCTTTATCCACTGCTATGCTATGTATGCTATGATACCAGAGGGCGTGAAGACGTGCCCTTTAGGATTTTCCAATTTTTTAAAGTATATTTTTGCTTACAATTTATTCATATACATATTTAATATTCTCTTCGTACGTGCCGTTCTTGCATTTTGATAACATGAGGGTTTATGAACTAAAACAGTCAGACTTCAGAACATTTAGATGACTGAGGTCTTTATGAAATATTAAAACAAAAATATAGTACGAGTGTACCTCTGGATACGGAATTCTGTAATTATTAATCCACCAGTGAGTAAAACAGGTACTGTGTATGTAAAGTAGACGCTAAACTTGCTGAATGCCGCAGTGATTAGGTATTTAGGTATCTAATAGGTAGGACAGCAATCGATAGGATGATGAGTCAAGTGGGACTGAAAAGATAAATGTCTCCTCAATTATAGGCACAAACTACATTGACTGAAAGTTAAGCGACATATTATACATTTTCTAAAAAGAATAAGTGATTACAACTAGATAAATGAGAGCAGGTAGTGGAAAAGGTGGAAAAATAATACTGAAACTTTTATAAATTAATAAAATTGTAAAACAAAATTTCAAAAATACTCTGATATGATGTATAAAGTATCTTATTACTAGCTTTTATGTGTGAGCGTACTTAAAATCTTATTCGTTATTCATTATTTATAGACCTGTATAGCGCACTCAGTATATTTACTGGAGGCGCGAGTTACAGGCCGATAAGATAAATGTATAATATAGATCGGAAAGTCGCAGTCGGTATTTGAATACGTGTTATTAATCCTCGGAGTCTTGAACCATGAGTGAGAGGTGTCCGATGATTGGCAGCTCGGAGGGCATTACTTGCGGACAGCGGCCGCAGCGCAGCGTCTGCTGTGACCGATGGTCGCAGTAACTCACTCACTGCACGTTACTGTGTACAACGCGCGCTACACATGTATAGAGATGCGACTCTATCCTCGTAGCTATTGGATATACATTTATTAGACATTTTATTGTTGCTTGTCGTAACTAATGATTAAACGAACCCACGCCCGCTAGCGCAAGAGCTGGGTCTATCATATTTCTTTAGTTTTAGCTTTCTAACTTGTAAATTACATTACCAGCAAATGTAATTCCAATAATGTCTGTATCCGTGAGTTCGCCCGAACTAATACATCATGAATAATATTATCACGTTAGATTAATGAAACGAATAAATTAAGGTCCTTGAGCTGAGAGATTAGAGCGCGATCATTGATGGCAATTAATTATCGATGTGATTACGACACTTATTTTATCCTCTCACCGAGATAATTGCTAACTTGATCAAAAAAAAAAACTTTCGCAATATTTTGGTCAGAAAACTGGTAGTGGAGTTTTTGTAAAGAAACAAATGTTTCGGTGAGTTGAAATAAGCCATTTCTAAACTAATCAGGTATTACTGCCAAACCTGTCTGTGTACTGTTTTTTTTTTTGCTAACGCGTTTATTAGTTTATTTCTTGCACCTCTTTTAAAGTAATAGCAGTATAAGTTATACAGTATAGTGCACATAGTATTACGTATTTGATATATATTCGTTTGACGAAACTGTTTTCAGAGTCAGGGTTAGCGCTATATTTTTATTTATTGCAATTATAACTTTACTCCTTGCTCAAATGATTTTACGGCTGAGATTTGCAGTCGAAATAGAAATAAAAAACACCTCTTCGAACAGGCATATTAATCGTGCTGTACTTTGAAGTGTATAATTATAAAGCTTAAAACGCGATGAGATGTAGACTAGTTCAGATAATAATACAGCCCTGAGCACTGATAGGCGCGCTCCATTACACCGCGACTGTTGTTAGCGCTAGCAGTAGTACGATATCTCTGTAGTGCAGATAAATAAGCGCCCACGCTCTAGACCTCGGTCGCGCCGCCGATAACATTAATTTCAATAACAAACGACTTTTACATATAATAATAATAATAATAATAATAATCTTTATTTCGGGACTAGCCCATATAGTGTTAGTAACAATGATGCTTATAGTCTAATGTTAGTACAATTACATTTAAATAATTAAATAATTACATTTTAATAAATTTT
The DNA here is from genome assembly GCF_905220565.1 of Melitaea cinxia. Taxonomy (NCBI): domain Eukaryota; kingdom Metazoa; phylum Arthropoda; class Insecta; order Lepidoptera; family Nymphalidae; genus Melitaea; species Melitaea cinxia. Next base: position 133,833 of record NC_059412.1, on the reverse strand, counting down.
GAATTAACAATAACTATAATAATATTTCTTAATAATAATAACAACAATTTTAAAACAACTAAAATGTGCATTCCCTTTTTTAAATATTATATTAATGTGAATTATAATTTAATTATTAATTTATTTACCATTTCATTATCATTATTAACAATTTATAATTAAGGAGTTAAATACAATGAATTAAAAACACACAGAACACAAAATAGACATGAAAAAATATATATATCAAGTTAATCAGTATCATTCAATCCTCCTTTCACTCTTCGTGGCTTTCATCCATATCGTATGTACCTATCATGCTAATGTTATTAATTTATTTAGCGGCTCGGTCCGACGGCATAACATGCATGGTGATCCAATGTTTTATTATGGATCCGTCAAACCATATATTTGGACTTTATTGCATATAAATAGCAAATAGTTTGTATTTTTTAAAGGAAAATATCACATTAAAAATGTGTTCTCTATCTCTGTGTAATTGGATTAAAGTTCAAACTAAAAGCGAGTTACGATTATTATAGGTACACAAGCTGTGCCCTGCGGTTTTATCCGCGTTAATTTGAGAAAAAATATAGTTAAATATCTTTAAGCCATTACAGTGCAACTCGGGCGACTTACACCGGAGCGCGGCGCGACGCGGTGCGTCCTTACATTTGATTTTACTATAAAATAATTGTGTTTGCTCGCAAATGAAAAAAACCGACATCAATTACATCGACGAGAAATACAACGTAGATCGACGAAAAAATAGTCAAGTAACTACGCGTTATCAAAGATTACTCCAAAAGTAGTTATCAGATCTCAATAAAATTTATATGTGACCACATGAAAAACATCAGCTTTCGATTAAATTAAAAATTATTAAAATCGGTACACCCAGTAAAAAGTTATTGCGGATTTCAAGAGTTTCCCTCGATTCTCTGGGATCCCATCATCAGATCCTGGTTTCCTTATCATGGTACTAAACTAGGGATATCTTGTTTCCAACAAAAAAAGTATTATCAAAATCGGTAGACCCAGTAAAAAGTTATTGCGGATTTTCAAGAGTTTCCCTCCATTTCTCTGGGATCCCATCATCAGATCCTGGTTTCCTTATCATGGTACTAAACTAGGGATATCTCCTTTCCAACAAAAAAAAAGAATTATCAGAATCGGTACATCAAATAGAAAGTTATGCGGTATAATACAACGTAGGTCGACGAAAAAAGCGTCAAGTAAAAACGCATTATTAGATATAACTCGAAAAGTAGTTTTTCAATCTCAAATAAATTTAAATGGGACCAATTGACACACACCACCTTTCGATTAAAAAAAAATTGTCGAAATCGGTCCACCCAGTTAAAAGTTCTGATGTAACATACATATACAGTCGAATTGAGAACCTCCTCCTTTTTTGGAAGTCGGTTAAAAATACAAAGCTATTTGCTTTAAAAGACAAAGTTCATCCTCATAAAATTGTCTTGTTGATGAAGAATTTACGCACGATTGTTTTGAAGAATAAGCTGGTGAATGCGTGACGAGAGCGTTACGAAAACTGTGGTCGAGTGAGGCGAACGAAATTTCAAGGGATATACAAATTAGATGGAGCTAAAGAAGTTTTTCGTCAGTCATGTGGTCTAAAGCACACTCTTTTATGGCTGATATAAATGCAATATAATCATCTTTTAATTTTTTGTGATCATTAATACGTTGCAAACCTATTTTAAAACTGTGATATTTTCTAGGATATTAATTGAAATCGAATGATATCAAGGACGATTTTGTTAAAAAAGGAATACACGTGATGAATAACGTATTTATTTGCGTGTAAGGATTTATATCGCGTCTATAAAACCACCTTCACAAATAATGCATTATTTAAAATAATAAATAGAAATAAACGTTTCACACTCAACGGCCACCAGCTGGATATTCTCTTCTGTCGGGGGTTCACACACAATACACAAGCACAAACGCCCAGACCACGATAAATATCTATATGGCCAATACAAATGTCTATCGTGAGCGGGGATCGAAGCCGCGACCGCCAGCGCAACAGCCAATGCTGTGACCGCTAACGCGTCGTCAAAACAATTTTAAAACCAACTTGATTACCATAAAAAAGGTTCTAATGATAACCTTAAAATACAGACATATACTGTCGCGGACTTTTGTTTACAAATTTGAATGGCGACCAATTCCGTCGTACATAATTTTTAAGTAGCTTTAATCTTTTAAGCAGCGCACGCGACGGAAGCTCTGAAAAAGGTTGTTTTTTCCGTTTTCGTAACATTTCTTATTAATGCTCAGCACCTATTGGTCGTAGCGTGTTGTCATATAGCCTATAGACTTCCTCGGTAAGTGGATTATCCAACACAAAAATAATAATTTTAATAATAAAATAATAATTTTAATAATAATTATTTAATAATAATTATTTATTAAATAAAATAATAATTTTAATAATAATTATTTATTTATTTTAACAGAATATGGTGTACAGGTTGTCAAATTTAAAAGTTTAGCCAACATATTCTACCGATTGTAAATGTTGGCTTGTCTATTATTTTCCTGGCATAACTACTGGGTGGCAGGTATAAACAGGTATATCAATATGTATTGTTCTAGTTACCTGTACTCATATGTTTAGTAAATAAATCTTACAGCAAAATAAGCGCTGTTTCATTGCAAATACGATGACACATGTTGCCTGCTGAAAGTCTGGTTTGAATGGCAGTTACCTCATATAGTATAGCCTGGCCAACCTTTCTTCCGAAATTTTCCAACCAAACCTTTTGTGATTTATCTTTAACGTACTAAAGTAGAAATAAAATAATTAATAAAATTATTAATAAATAATTATTCATTAAGCAGATGGGTGAAGATCAGTATAGTTCGGATCTTAGACGATATGACTTTATATTTGAAAATAGTACCTACACTGAGTATTTCCTCCAGATTTTTTACTCTCGGCCTACACTAGGAAAGTTACGTTAAGCTATTTATGTATTATTGCATAAAGCCGATGACATAATAGAAAGGTGATGCATATGTATATGTAAGGCTTGCAGTAGTCTGTATTAGGGTAAAACAAACCCTTGCAGCAGCGTTTGAAAGCTTATGTAAATACTTAGTTGGCAACACTCACAGCACGCGCAGCGCGGGGACGCTCGCGAAGGCGCGCTCGTCGATGTGCGTGATGCGGTTCCTCTTCAATATCCTGCCGAAGAAAGGTCTCATTAATCTACTAATACAGTAACGGTCTGACAAAATTTGCTTTTATTTACAATTTTTTTTTTTGTACAAAAACGAAATCAGCTCTTCGTGAGATCACAGCGCGTTGTTTTTACGACACGGAAAATGTTTCGTTGTCCTTTGTTACAATTTTACGACGGATTCTCGTGCGATATTCGTGAGAGCCGATGCCAATAACTTTACTTGTGTGACTGTCAATAGGCTCGACATAATCCAGGGTCGGATTTAGCATCGTAGAGCGTTTGAGCGTTAAGACCTTGAGCCTTCTGTTAGTTAGATTGAGATGCAATAAGGCGAGAAGTAATGTAAGCTTAATTTTATAAAATAACAAAATAAAATTTAAAAATATGTTTTTTTTTCTATATAATAATTTAATGTAAAGAGTACAGGGCATGTAAAGAGCACAAAGCTGTACATGAAATAAATGAATAAAATTAAGTACGTACGGGACTTACTACGTGAAACGGGGAGCCTTTGAGATAATATTTTAAGCTGGATTATCAGCGGCTTACATTTTTAGTCTTCAATAGTTTAAAATCTTACTGACCAGATTAAATCCAGTTTAGTCGTCAGTTTTAGCTCGTAGCTTTTGTTCTTGCAAAAGTCGCGAAAGGACAGGAGGGTAGAGACACAAACTCATTACACGTAGGTTACCGCATTTACACATGGGTTAAAATCGAGTAAGACTCCGCTTGGATAAATTTTATTCAATAATCTATAAACGTGTACCTAACCTTTTGAAGTATTAAGCCTTATAACTTTGTAGTGCGCCAAAGTTTAGTAAATCAGTAGCTACTGACTAACGTACTAATAGAAAAAGAAATCTTCAGTAGCCCTCGGCGAATCAGGGTCTGTAAGTAGTTTTTTGTATGTGTGTGGATGCTCCGGGCCTGGCGCTCGGTGGGCTGCTCGCTCGGTCCGCATTATGATAATGCCGCAATAACACGTGCTCGCCGGCGACCGACAGCTACCGAGTGCGACCGAGGGCGACCGAGGGCGACCGAGAGCGACTCGCGACGGCGAGTAATGCAATTTCCCTCGATAAACAAATACTTCGTAGCGGAGTCGTTTTCATTTAGATACAAACGACATTTCTTAAAATGTTAAGTTACGAAAACAAACAGAACTATCAGTATCTATTTTAATACCATGAAGCGGGAGGATCTGTTTGCTATTCGATGGCGCTAATCTCGGAGTTTACTGTCCGTTTTGAAAATATGTTTTAATTGACTTCGTTATATTTATTAGGAACGGTTATAGTCTTTTGTTTGCATATTTTTAGAGTATTTTTATATTTTTGAGAGTATACGTAGGATTTACTTTATCAAATAATATGAACTAGTGGTCACCCAGAGGTCGAAATTCGACCTTAATTAATTTAAATTATAAGATTGAACATTAAACAAAAGAGTATATATGCGCGCGCGCGCGCGTGTGTGTGTGTGTGTGTATCAAATACATGGTAGTGTGTGCAGTGTTTTTTTATTGGTTTAATGTATTTATTATGCATAATAAAAAAATATTAGCATTCTGCACTCATTCTCTTTATAAACTACTAGCGACCCGCCCCGGCTTCGCACGGGTGCAACGTGATAATATGTAGCCTATATGTTGACCCGACTTCTTAATAATATTCGTGCCAAATTTAAAGTAAATCCATGCAGTACTTTTTGAGTTTATTCCGGAAATACATACAGACAAACAGACAAAAATTCTAAAAACCATATTTTTGGCTTCGGTATCGATTGTAGATCACACCACAAGTATTCTTTAAAAAAAATATTCAATGTACAGTTTTGACTTTCCTACCATTTTATTATATGTATAGATATATAGATAAGCGTACAAAATTACTCCTCCCTATTACAAACAATCCTCCTTATTGCATACCTCCTTATTACAAACGTATAAATTTACTCCTCCTTCCGCGCAATTTTCGTAAAAAGGGGTACAAAGTTAGTTTATTTGTTAAGCAACACGTATTAATATACAGATTATATGAACGTTACGATATTATAGGTATACATCTTTATTTTTAGTTGTTATTTCTAATTACTTCTCATGAATCACCATCTCTAACATTGTTGTTCTTTTGTTAAAAATTATACATCCGCTACAAATTTGTTAAATGTTAAGAGCTTCTCATTATAATTCAGAAAGTCTGACGCGATCCTCATCTCAGTAGGGACCTGTAGTTAGTGTAAGTTACACAATCGCTTTGAGTTCAAAGGACAATTACGGATAAAGGTCTATTATATTTCACGCAACGACTCGTACGACCAACTTTATAGAAATTGATTAGAAAAAAAACGCGAGATTTCTGTTGTTACACGACAACGTGTGTATTGTTTCGCATTTGAATATTTTTATACGATTACGATGTTTCAATATGTGTCAGACATACATATGTATGTGCGTCGTAAATATTCTGTCGGAAGATGTACGACTGACATCCTTCGGAATCGATCACGACTATTACTCTATATAATACTTGTAACGTTATTGCCGTCAGCAGCCTTCAATTTGCGATAGTACTGGGCTATAGATAGATATGTATTGCTAAAAAAGTTGTCTCGAATCTCTTCGTTTATTAGCGCGCAGATGTGCGGGCAGGGGAGCGGGGGGCAGGGCGGGGGCGAGTGGGGTCGGTTCGTAGCGAAAGCCTCATAAATCAGAGCGCACCGCCTCATCGACGCTCTGAGAAGGGTTGCTGCCACAGACGTAGTTCTCGGTGGACTTTGCTAATTATATTTTCTTGAACAAGTCATATTGAATAGAATATCCTTAGTTGCGTATTTAGTACATCCATATTTATGTTAAAAGAGACGGCTTAACATGAAGTCATTATGAATGACATAAAAACCATTAACGTCATAATTAAATCTTAATATATATAAATCTCGTGTCACAATGTTTGTCCTCAATGGACTCCTAAACCACTTAACCGATTATAATAAAATTCGCACACCATGTGCAGTTCGATCCAACTTGAAAGATAGGCTATATTTTATTTTGATATATTAATTATTATATTTAAGAAAAAAATAAAGAAAATTATAGGTTTCAAATACATTACATTTTGTAGTTTATTTATTTTCTTTATTTATTAAGATCCGATAACAGAAGTACATGTTTAAGAAAATTACAATAAATTATATTCGAAATTATATGCTTAGGTATTAAATATACATATAATTTCTCTTAAAGGTAGTTACAGAATGCGCTTTAGACAATTAAGTCGTCTGCCTATTCTAAAAATTTAAACACTCTAACTATTACTATTATAGTTGCCAGACAGGTCAATTGTGTTTATTCACTGGTCCATTTTCATAACACGAAACGCCAGATTCTTTTGGTGTACGAGCATAGATATTGTTTTAGTCACACAAAAACCGCCCAGCGCACTTCCAGTCGCTGTAGCTGCGTGTCGTGTCGAAGGGCGCGCGGGCGGCCGTCGACCCGCCGCGCCGCGCCGCTCATTGAATACGGCGCGCTGCAGCTTGAATGAATATCAGATCGCTTGCACTGCGCCGCGCCGGCCAGCGACGAATTCGCTCTCTCAGCATTCATGCAGTAGCCACTTCTTTGTTTAATTATTTTTATTTCATCTAACGACACATTTAAACTACAATATTAGTTTATCAGACAGGTTGAAACACGAGTGTGTAAAATATCAAAGTTACAGCTGTAGGTACTATAGATTCGCCTCACGCTTGTTTATCATAACACACGTACATAACATGAATCTTAATAAGTTACGGCTGTACATCAGTACATCAGCAGGATTTATGAGCCCGAGTAACTAATTGAGCGCGATATTATGTTTACATGTATGTGATGTTAGGCTCACGACTCCCTCGTGGTTGGTCTGTATGTATACACGATGAAGATATATACCTACAATACTAAGTTTCGTTTCGTTGTATTCACGTAGAACTACGCAACAGCCTGTGGTTCCAATAAAGAAATAATTACAATCATCTGCGTCCATGAATTATATTTGAGAGCATAAGTTTCGCTTATTTATTACAATTTGAACAAGCCTGGGAATTGTTTTTTCATTTAAAGTATTATTTAAGCGTCGCTGTTTTGTTTGTTTTTATCGTCGTGGTCAGTAACAGCGCGTCAGTTTATTATCGCCGGTAAGTTCAGGCGCGAGGGGCAGACAAATTTATAGCTTTTTTATATATTAACATCAGTAAGGTGATGCAGTGTTATCGAGTGTTTTTTATTACGTAACTTACGCTGTGGAATGCGATTATCATTCATCCGTTTATGTTAATGTGTTTTTTTATTCATTAAATATTGTGTTAACGTATTAATGACACGCACTGCTTCTGAAACATTTAAATGTTTTGTCGGCAATATATTCAGTTCTTAAACTATTATAGTAGTCGTATCCTGTCCTCGGTCGCCGGTCGCCGGTAGATCTGTCACACCCTCGTAGCTCCACCCCCGGAATCAATCCGGATTAAGGTACGCGAGGAACCCCTATAGCCCGGGTCCGCTTATTGTATGAGCGATGACAGCTATTCAGTGGAAACATCTTTTTCATATTTAATTCTCTTTGATGATTTTTCTATTCGTATCCTCACTTGCGAGCCCTTCTTAAATTATAGTTGTCTTTCTTGACAAATATTATCGTTTCTTTACGTTCTTACTAAGTACTATACGCAATCCTTACAATACGTATCATGCAATAGGTACCACAAATCAGCCTTTATGAAATTTAATAAAGAAATAATCTAGAGTCCTACATCTTAAAAAAACATTCTTCGTTCGCAACTCAATAAACTTATAAGTCAAATATGAAATTACAAAATTAACACGAATTTAAAATCACGCAAAAAATTATTTCGTAATGAACGCAGCTTTATTTTTTATAGTTTATTGTACACCAAAACTACACATTAGACAATAAACATATTTTAAGATAATTACAGATTGTGAAGTGCAAAGAGCGGACTTATTGCTATTTAGCCATTTCTTCCAGACAACCCCTAAGTAAAGGGGGGTATAAATGAATGTCGAGACCAGGTAGGTAGTGTGATTATATAATAAACGTACATACAAATCTTTACATACTTATAATACATAACCTTATTTGAAACTAATAACTTTATTGTTAGGAAAACGTCTAAGCGTGTGTCTCATCGCGTCGCGTTCGCTCCGATCACGTTGAAGGAAGCCAGGCCGCGTCTTAAGTATCGAATGTTTGATTTCATTACCAGAATCCTATTATCACTGATACGTCTACGAGGAAGTATGAGTGCGTTACGACAGCGGTCCGACCACTTACACGCATAATCATATTAGTTATACCTCATTTATAGCCATCATACGCTTCTTAATAAATTAATAACATATATCTTTTAAAACTGATAGGGCTCGGTTAGCTGCGCCAGTCAGTCATATGGAACGCTTTTATATGTCACTCTACCACTCAGAGCCGCAGTAACTGTAAATGTTAACGTTCAGAATTACAATAAACATTTAGAAATAACTTTTAGATAAGGCGTTAGTAGACACAATTTACGATAATGAAGATGTCTGGAAGGAATCGTTTCGGAATATAGTTGTGTAGGCGGCGGGGACAGCGACACACACGGAGAGACGGATACTGTTGTTACGGACGACCAGGCGCGCCCGTAACAACAGTAACGGGGAGTCATGACAACACGTTTTTAAGATCAATCGTTGGAAATATTTTCGTACAAGTGAAAAAATGTATAACACCTTTGTACACGACAAGAATAGGATAAAAAAAACAAATTGAAATTGAATCATGCCACGTGCGAATCGTACACAAAGATTTCCGCAACTGTGACTACAAAGACTACACGATACATAGTACCTACATTTTTTTGAAATTTAGCAAAAAAAAATTACAGTCGTTTTTCTAGCACAAAAATCAAATTTAAATTTAACATAATTTTATTTTTAATAATAGTGGAACATAGATCAAGTAAAAAAAGGTAGATAACGCACCTAGAACAGAAAACTGAAGCCACTTTTTTAAAGATGTGTGAGTGAGTGAAGTGTTGACACCTTTTAAAAAAAGTCCCTAAAATTTTTATTAAACAATTAATTTAATATAGGTAAAATGGGTATGTGAAAATAAAAACCTGTTAATAGTTTTAAATAAATTTACTAAAAATAAAACAAAAAATCGGTAGAATAATAAAAAAATATATTCGTAAGATAATCGTATGAATGGACACTTCCTATCCCCTCTGTTTATCTCTTTTCAGTTTGCAGTCGGTTTTTTTTTAACTATTTTTCTTAAACCTAGAATCCTTTATGTTGTATAAGTTTTTTAAATTTTTGTCGCTTAGAACTCAGAGTCATCGTCATTGTTTGCATGTTACTAATATGATGTAGTCTTATGTTCAAATATTTTTCAATCACTAATCGTATTAAATTGACTTTATGCGCATGGCCAGCATAATCGTGGTCATTTTCTCAGTCTTACAGCCGCTACCCATTCACCTCTTATTAAAATATTCGTTGGAAACCTAAAACCATGAAATTTGATAGTAAAATATGGGTACCTAGTTTACTAAAAATTGTAAAAAGTTAAAACATAAAACAAACGAGTTAATAATTCATAAATATATTTTGATTTTTTTATTTTCAATTTATGTAACATAAAATAACACGAGAAAAAAAAAAACAATAACTATGTCTACTTTTTACTTAATTATTTTTCTGATTGCGTACAATTTACTTACCCACATTTTGGGGTATTGAAAAAAAGAACTACTGGCAACACTCCCGTGGTACGTCATTTCGTGACATTGAAATTTTAAGTTCCGAATAACCTCAATATTATTTTGGAATAACAATAAATTTAAAGTTTTATATGTACTTACGTGTGAAACAATATTCCTTCAGATTTTTTGTTTACTTTGGGATTGTTTTTGCACCATTTAATCACACAAGACGGCATTTTATAAGCAAAGTTACTGTATGAAGCCTCGTGACATACTAACGAAAATGAGCGTAGTTTGATGCATATGTGTGCGTGAGCGCGTGTATTTACTTGAAGGAGCCGAGTTTTGTGGCTTCACTAACAACAAAGGCCGCGCATTATCTACTTTTTTTTACTATATCTATGTAGTGGAATGAAATCGAATTCGCGATAGAAATTCAAAACAAGCTACGATATGAATACTAAATTGTAAACTATTTTTGGGTCGGTCTAATCGACATAATGATGAAAATTGAATAGCTATATTATTGGCTAGGAACTTATTTCAAATACATTGGTGATTAAAATTTGAGTTAGTTTTTTAACTTTTTAAGGTCTTATTTTAGTTAGCGTTTTAAATATTCCCATTGGCTATTGTAATGTTCCGATCAGCTGCTTGTTATTCCGCAGTTTATATGGTATGTCGGCGACATTAAGTTGGCGTTAATTGAACCGTCGCTAAAGTAAGCCCGGCCGTTAGCGCGAACATCGTAGGCTGTAGAGCAGGCTGTGTCAATGACGGGGATCGGCGATTAATCGCCACTCATTTAAACAAACTAGCGACCGCACCGAAGGCTCACGACCAGCGGTTAATAGCCCGATAAGAGCTTTGATCCTCCACCGTCTTATCTCCGTTATTTATGGTTGCGTTACGACAAAACATTAAACATGCATCTGCGATTACTGCTGTCTGATTTCTATTATTGTGGCTGAGCTCGTGATTAAACATTGGAATATATTGTTTTTAAAAGTTCAATGAACTTTAGTATAAAGATATCGTGGTTTAAAGGTCGAAAAAGTGACCATTTGAATAAAAGCATTTAAATTACTCATTTACTTTCTAACCGACATCCAAAAAAAGAAGGAGATTCATAATTCGAATGTATTTTTAACTGACTTGAAAAAAGGTTTTTAATTGGACTACATTTTTTTACGTATGGTTAGCTCAGAACTTTAGAGTGTGTGGACCAATTTTAATGATTCTTGTTTTAATCAAAAGCTGATGCTCGTCTTGTAGTGAAGTAGGAATATAATGATTACTTTTGAGTAATCTTTGATAACGCGTATTTACTTCACAATTTTTTCGTCTATACCCACGTTGTATTACTACAACGATGTAATTGTATTGTGTTTCATATACGAGCGCGAAGTATGTAAAAAAAAAACAATTTAAGTACTCTTTCGCGACATTAGCGACGGTGTCGTTGTCGGTGTTTCAAGTGCTCGTCGTAACTTTCACATAAGCGCATAATTATATTATCTTTAAAGTAGGCGCTAAACTGTTACGACACGTCGCGAGGTGTTACTTAAAATCGATCGATCTCGCATACCTTTCAGAGTATTCCGATCTTCTAGACTCGTTTTGTTGAACAGTAAAAGTAATTAATACTCCAGCCCTGATTTTCTTATATTAATTAAATAAACCGCGGCGCATTAACGCCTAATAAATAATAGCGAGTTTTTTTCTTTCTGGAACTTTCGGCCTTCGTTCATTAATTATTCGACGCTCATTTATTATAACACCAAATTAGTTATATTTACTTTACACAAGGCGTGTTGCTAATTGCTATTAGCATTAAAGTGTTTAGCTCTCGCCGTGTTTACTTCCTTTTTAACCGACTTCCAAAAAAGGAGGAGGTTCTCAATTCGACTGCATATGTATGTTACATCAGAACTTTTAACCGGGTGGACCGATTTCGACAATTTTTTTTTAATCGAAAGGTTGTGTGTGTCTATTGGTCCCATTTAAATTTATTTGAGATCTAACAACTACTTTTCGAGTTATATCTAATAATGCGTTTTTACTTGACGCCGTTTTCGTCGACCTACGTTGTATTATACCGCATGACTATCTACTGGATGTACCGATTTTGATAATTCTTTTTTTGTAGGAAGATATCCCTAGTTTGGTACCATGATAAGGAAACAAGGATCTAATATGGGATCCCAGAGAAATCGAGGGAAACTCTCGAAAATCCGCAATAACTTTTTACTGAGTGTACCGATTTTGATAATTTTTAATTAAATCGAAAGCTGATGTTTATCACGTGGTCACATTTAAATTTTATCGAGATCTGATAACTACTGAGTAATCTTTGATAACGCGTAGTTACTTGACTATTTTTTCGTCGATCTACGTTGTATTACTGGTCGATGTAATTGAAGTCGGTTTTTTTTTTCGTTTGCGAGCAAACACAATTATTTATTTAATGAAACAACTTTTTTCGGATTTTATCGCGGTTTATTATTAACTTTTGATTCCCGACGTTTCGACAATTATTTAGATAAAATTTAGATTTCCATTTACTAGGATTTTTTTTTTAAATATTAAACTAGTGGTAATTAAAATAAAAATATAATTTACTCCTGTCAGAACATTTGAATTGCCATTTATTATCAAAATAATACAGTTTATGGCCGAAGACGGGCAGCAGCGTCTCCGGTACGACAAAGCCAGTCCTGCGGTCACTAACCCGCCTGCCCAGCGTGGTAACTATGGGCAACACACACGAGGTCACGCCATTTTGGCGCAATTTATGGAGGTCTACGTCCAGCAGTGGACTGCGATAGGCTGCAGTGATGGGTGATGATCACAGTTAGAAAGTTACCAAAGATACAGATATAGACTGTTGTGAAAAACTGATAAGACTCTCGACAGTTGTTCTCCTTCAGTTCACATCACGCATCTTTCAGTCGGTAAAGACCTACAAATACAATTTTTTGCAGGGTTTTACTTCCACAAGCAAGCGCCGGAGCTCAGGAAGGAAACATTGACTTTACGAAATCTAAAACTCGTCACACGTTCTAGTTGTTTTTCCGTTTCGTTTTAATACAACGCTGGCCTCTATTTTGTTAACACTGTGGTGTACATACTATTATAGGAAGTATATTTTAACGGTAAATTGACTATTCAACACTAAAAGAATCGAACCAGTAGTTCTCGAGATAAGCGCGTTTAAACAAACAAACAAACAAACTCTTGCGCTTTATAATATTATTATTTGTCATCTTTGTATACAGGTTGATTGCATTTATGACACTATCTCACTTAGACGAAATCTTAAGCACAACAGAAAATAACTGACATTTGATCAGAATTATAAAAAAGAAAAAAAAAATCTAAAGTCTAAAGAGCATATAATCAGCCGCAGTGTACGGTATTCAAGCAGTACTAGAAAGCCCTTGAGTCTACGAGGCATGGGCTGTCCTGGATTCTCGAATTCTAGTTTGTCATATCGACTGTCGATATATCGATGTACTGAGGTGTATGTGGGACACGATGACGGTTCATATTCAAGCCCAATGAACAAGACCCATTTACCTACGTCGCGGGTAAGTCAGGGGGATGTATACTGTCTTCTGATTATATGTATATTGTATCTGTTTACTAATGCGTTAGAGGACGAACGAGACTTTGAGTCCTTCGATTGGAACGGATGACTTATCAATGTCAACAGTTAACATATCCCTCAACTTCGTTTCGCCGACGATATCGTCGTTTTTGCGGAGATGTTGGAGGGCCTTAAATGATTCCTTCCGTAAGTCGTATTTGGTACGAGTTATGTCGAGACTGATATCTGTCGATGGTGCCTATTCGAAATCGTACAAGATTATACTACCTAGCCTAATATAACGTCGATAAGGAAGCCGACCGAGGGATTTAGTTTGACTGGGCATCAATTGGTAAGTTTCTATTAATATCAATCAAAGGAACGCCCCTCCAATGCTACAGCATCCCTGCCTTCGCGCGGTAGTTTGCGATAAATGTAAAGAAGCCCAAACTGTCGTCATCGCGTAAAATTATACGTTTAAAGACTTTAAAGAGCTACAAGTTTATTCAACAGAGATCAAAAATTATAAATACATTTACATCGACTATCGTCGATGCCATTTGTGTCATATTTTTTATTTTATTTTAATTGCTAATAAACATTTATTCTCTATGAACCCATTTTTCAACCGGTGACAGTAGTAATTAAGTAGTGGTGCTAATGAGGCTTGCTAAATACTTTACATGATAGCTTAAACTTTTCGAAAGTAATTTCACCTAGATATATCTAGGATGTTTTAAATTTAAAAGGTGGTAGAACACTGGTACATTTTATAAAATGGTAAAATTGCACCCTGGTTCAAAGATTTGTTACGAGTATAACAGTAACTATATAATCGTAAGTTTTAATATTTTTATACTATAAAGGAAACTATATGGTTTTTACGTCAATAGGTGTTTTATATAATAAGAACTATGAAAGATGCTTCGTTTTTCTGATTCAGAGCTTACTCTTTAAATGCAAATATTGACAGATGTTACTTTAACAACGTAATAATACAAGTATAAAGATCTTTGCTTAGTCCTGTTCAAGCAACGCTTTAGGGCAGGCTACGTCAGACTTTGTGCCAAGATACGGCGCATACGATCACGAGTGGCTCGCGGGCTCCTCGCCGACACCCGCTCACCTTCGCGGCAACCTCGCGCACGACCACCTCTGAGTAGACTCATATCACATCACATGTTATTCATACTCGAAATATGCACGCAAGTGATCACTGTATCTTTACATTATACCAATTACTCATATACTGCCACATATGTTCACATTTCCAATAAGGAATTTTAACTTTTTAAATTATTTTTTGCACTTATGTCGCTTTCATATTACGTCTAACGTAAGTAATGGGAACATACAATGAATTGTTGTTGAGAGGCGACATTGATATCTTTTCTTCTATTAATTGTAAATAATTTGCTAAAAAATTGTCTGTTTGCTTACAATTCGTTATTAATTTAAAACTGTAATCTTTTTATCTGTTGGAATTTTGTGTATGTTTATAAGACTTAACTCAGCTTGTATATTGTATTGACCTTATTACCTGTCAACTCTATGTGCTCACTAACTAGTGTATAATAATTGCTGTATACACCTTAAAAGACAGATCATACTGTATTGTACCTATGTCTAGCTTTGTATCTCTATTTGCAATGTTTTTATGATGTGTCGATGGTGTGTCTATTAAATAAATAAATAAATAAAAACTGAGATATACAGTACTACAGCACACTAGTGATTGAATGTATATGTAAGGTGTTTACGTGTATCACCTAGAGTCGGACGGTTTAGGAAAACAATTCAGGAAGCGGAGGTCGAGATGTAGAGATAAAAGCCCACGCAGTAGTTCACTAATAGCAACTATTTTGTTCTACCGCAATTACCTATTGCAGAGCTGTTTCATTGTTATCTAAGCACCGATCGTTTCGTTTTACTGTATTTCTGAGATTGCTAGGAGTTTCGTTACTTCCACTAAATTAACATTTATGGCAATGTGGAGTACCTTCTTTCAATTTAAGGACTCGTCAGATTATTTATTAGTGATTGATGATCTTAGACGACGTTTAGCTTTAAACCAGACCGGTGTCTAATTTACCTCTATCGTACACATGATTTATAAAACAACATCCATAAAAAAATTAACAATTACAATATTAAATGTATAAGGCGTCCTCGTTACGCTATACAGAACAGTGATATTTTGAAAAGATATAGGGATACTATATAGGGCTTTACTCACAGAGTGTGCAGCGCGGGCAGCGCGGGTAGCGACGTGGTCGTCAGCTCGCTGATCTGGTTGCCCGCCAGGTTGCTGCGGACACGCGGACGTGCTTAGAGATTATTGTTTCCTAATTAACAAACTTAAATGATACTGTAGTTTATTATAAAGCATAAGTTATACTTGTACTTAAATGTAAAATGTGTCGTATGACGAAAGACAAAGTCATTGCGTTAGGAAGAAGTGTTAAGAAGAAAGTGGTAATGCTGATGCAAGCAGTTGATGCGTAGTAGTTTGGTTAGTAAAAACGTGTAAATCTGGCGACAGTACCTATTAATCGTGATTATTCAAATTACTCGAAAAGTACGAATTGACCCATTTCGTTGACATTTAGTGTATAATTTAGTTTCAAAGTGCTGAAATATTTAGTTATGGCAGTCCAGGAGGGCTCAGCGCGTGTTATTAATGTGGCGCGTGGGAGCGAGCGCGCCGCACGGCCCACGGGCCGCCGGCAGCGGGCTCGCAGCTAGCGCGCTCTTCCCATCGTTTCATTTACGCGGGTCTAGTTATATCTCAATACAAGGAACGCGCAACGAAAGTTCATTATTTCATTTCTATAGATCACTTAGCCTCATTGTTTTTTTTAAATTCCTTCATTAATTTTAGGGACTTTTGTCCTACATGGACACACCGGACATTGTAACTTTTACAAAATAATCGCAACAGCACAAAAAAACTTAAACCAAAATACCTCAATTACTAAAATCTAATTACATAAATTAACAAGGGATAATTTATAAAAATCAAAAATCATTCTAGCAATTATCAAAATCAAAAACAAAATAAAAAACAACTTTATTCAAATAGGCCCTCTGATTGGGTACTTTCGAATCGTCATTTTACAAATTAAAACTTTAAAAATAAATTATTATTTTTGTAAAAGTAAAACCACCGATTCGAAATGTAGATTCTTCAGAGAAGAATCGGCAAGAAACTCTGCAGTTACTCTTTCAAAAAATAATATAGGTATAAACTGTGTATAAAAATTAGTAACATGTTGCATAAAATACAGCGTCACTAAGTCCACACATCTTTATCAACTATGTAATCCTACACCGAATAATAAGCTTTATCTATTATTATTTTTTTAATAAAAACTTTAAATTTATGTTGAGACAATTCCAAAATTGTTTGTGGGATTTTATTACGAGTATACATGCGAACACCATAACCCAGAAAGGAGACGTTTACTTTGCGCAGTAGGAAACTTGGAGTTACAATTTTGTTATTCCTTCTCGTGTTTACAATGCGATTATTACTATTTCAAAACAATGAATATTCTGGTGAATATACATATTATTGTTATAAATATACTGCGACGCAATTGTTAATATGTCTACCGTTTGGAAAACACCCCGTAGGGAGACTCGAGCTCCAAAATCGTAAATGCCGCTAATAGCCCTTTTTTGCAAGATAAATACAGTCTCAATATCTGCAGCATTACACAGTAACAGGCCGTAAGACATAATACTATGGAAATAGCTAAAATATATTAAGCGTGCAGTTGCAACGTCGGTCAGTTGTCGTACTTTTCTAACTGCGAATACTGCGGAGCTGAGTCTACCATTCAAGGATGACAAATGGGAATTCCACTGAAGTTTTGAGTCCAAATGTATCCCTATCAAAACTGTGGTATCATTGACAATAAGCCTCTCGTTATTTATTGAAAAATTATAATTGTTAATATACTTATTATAGAATTGCTTGTATCACAACATAAATCAATATCGTCAGCTATTAAGCCGCCCGGCGGCGTGCAGGCACGTGGAGCGGGTACTCACAGCGCCTGCAGCCGCGCGGCGTGCTGCAGCGCGGCGGCGGGCACGGCGCGCAGCTGGTTGCGCGCGAGATGCAGCACGCGCACGCCGCGCGCGCCCTCCAGCGCACCCGCCTCCAGCTCGACCAGCTCGTTGTCCTCCGCCGACCTGCGGACGTGCTTGCCTTACACACAGAAGCTACGACACTCATGAACCGACATCGGACGGTCGACAATTGGAAACATAACGGGAAAGCTTACGTACTTCAAGTCAAATTATAAGAGATAAATTTCTAACTCACTGTTTGAGAAACTAAGAATAATTGTGTTTGATGGCAAAGAAAAAAACCGACTTCAATTACATCGACAAGTAATACAATGTAAGTAGATAAAAAAATAGTCAAGTTATACGCATTATCAAAGTTGTTATCAGATCTCGATGAAATTTAAATGCTACCACATGATAAAAATCGGCTTTCGGTTAAATTAAAAATCATCAAAATTGGTACACCCAGTAAAAAGTTATGCGGATTTTCGAGGGTTTCCAAAAAAAGAATTATCAAAATCAGAAAAAAAAAATTAAAAAAACGGTCGAATTGAGTAGCCTCCTCCTTTTTTGAAGTCGGTTAATAAATTAGGTTTGTCGTAAACAAAACATATATTAAAATAACGTATTTCAATAAACAAAATAAAGACAGTAAACATAAGTACATAAACCTAGAAAAGTCGGAAATAGGCGAAACCCACCGCTTTGGGTGTACTTTGGAGCCACATGTATGATGTTTCTAGGCATATGTTTTACATTACACGTTCTCCTTCTGTACATCATTTACAAATGTATAATTGTATGAAGCTAGTCCTAGTTTCTTATTGATTAATATTTGGTAAATTATCTAGTGAATGCAAATGTTTCTTAACTGCAGCTGTTTTCGTTTTCTTCTTCCTTCGTTACATAACATTTTCTTTATTACAGACATTTTTAGTTTGCGTCAAATAAAAATAGTTTTTTTTTTATTTAAATAAGATTATTAAGTCAGCCGTCAGTCAGGTAAATCGCTCGAAGGAAACAAGAAATAGACTATCGTATTATCATTTGTCAATTTAACAAAAAATAAAAATAGGTAAAAAACTTTTTAAGTTAAACGGTTTTATGTTAAACATACATTGCAATGTTTAAGATAAATGTACTAAAAACCAAAAAATAATAAAATAGATACAGTCGTGGGAATTATAAACATATGCATAGACTAGACTAAAATAAAACCGTGGGGCACGTCAATTGTCTACAAATTATCTACTTAATGTGCGATAGAAGAATCGTTTAATTCGTCGTTAAAATAGGCAGTTGGCCCGCAGACGGTGAGGAAATTACTTACTATTTTCTTGCTCATGGAAATTCCAATAGTTATACACTCCATGTAAATAAAAGAGATGTTTCAACTAGTTTATCGTTGGACATTCACACTGCTGGCTGGCGAGGAATCGTTTCACTGCTCGTAGTTTGTCTTTAATCGACAAAACATATGTTAAAAGTACTACTCGCTCACCACTATGAAACCCTAAAACTCGCTTATAATCGAGCTTGCTAGCTTGTTTCCACATTCTAGCCCTACTTATCACACGTCCATCGTTGTCGGTTGAACAACTGCCTAATTATAGTGTAACATTACAAAACAAACATTTTAATCAACGATTGTAGACAATTGACGTGCCCCACGGTTTTATTTTAGTCTAGTCTATGCATATGTTTATAATTCCCACGACTGTATCTATTTTATTATTTTTTGGTTTTTAGTACATTTATCTTAAACATTGCAATGTATGTTTAACATAAAACCGTTTAACTTAAAAAGTTTTTTTACCTATTTTTATTTTCTAGTTTTTAGTTTTTATTTCGCATTCTGTTTAATTCATTTAGTGCTTCATTATTGCAAGGCCCATCTTAAATATTGAGGTTGTATAGTGCACTGTATTCTTCTTGTCAAGCTCTTTTATTTGATACCCATATTGGTGGGATTGATAAAAAATTGTTATCAGACATTTGGTAGCGGCGGCCAGCTTAGATTTCAATTTTGCATAGTAAATTGTATTCTACTTGTTGAGACCTTTCATTTGATACCCATGTTGATGGGATTGATAAAACCTAAGTTATCCGCCATTTTGTAGAGGCCGCCATCTTGGATTTTAATTTTATATAGTACATTGATTAAACTGGTTGAGCACTTTCATTTGATACCCATATTGATGGGATCGATAAAACCTACGTTATCCGCCATTTTGTAGCGGCCGCCATCTTGTATTTCAATTTTTTATAGTATATTGTATTCTGCTTGTTGAGCCCTTTCATTTGATACCCATATTGATGGGATTGATAAAACCTACGTTATCCGCCATTGTATTGTCACCAAAATCCAAAGTGTATACAAAATTTCAGATTAATCGGTTGACAGGAAGAGGGTAAAATTTGAATTACTAAATTTGACCCAAGAATAATAAAAAATAAAACAAACGGGGTGAGCTAAATAAAACCGTTTAAAAAAATGTTTAAATTTTCGATACAGAAATTTAAAGAGAATTTTAATTGATGTACTCATTAGATTTAGAAGAAAAAAAAATTGCTATAATATTTCTGTAAGTACATTTTTAATTTTACGCAAAATCCACCAATTTTTAAAACTTAGTTTTTTTGTAAGAATAAACTTATTGTTGATAACAATTATAGAACTAATTAGGAAATAATAAAATAGTTTTATCAGTTCGTAAATTATGAGGAAATCAACGAAAGACTCTTTGAGTACAAAAGCTCAGTGAGTAGGAAACACGTGACTTTCAAAATTCACCTCGTGCGTTGGTTGAGGAAAATTCGCGAGAAAAATTGCACCTTTCTACAGTCCTTCTCTGAAATATCTCCTCGCGGATTTGACTTACAACGCTTCTCACTTATCAAGTAGAGAGTATTCCCAGCGGTGCAGGGGGGCGTTTGGGCGTTATACAGAGAGTTATAGTACTCTTAGAAGTGTCGTGAAGTTACTGACTCCAGTAGGGAAACAGTTTGAGGTTGGTATTAATATGTTAGTCTACATTCTGAATCGGAAGCAGCTTCACATTAAACATTATAAATAGTTTATTAAAGGCTATAGATTTAAATTATAAATGATGGTTCAAAAGTGCTTTCGAAGCCTACATGAACAGAGTTTTTTTTCGATTAATTATGTAGTTATGAAATATTTATGCAGATTATAATATTCTTTTGACAAATATTTCCTCTCATACGATCACACGCGGCCATCAATTACACGGCATATTGTTGTGTTGTACACATCTGTTTAAGACACGCGAGGGAGGCGCCGCGCGCCCGCCACCCGTCGCCGTCGACGACGCGAGTAGCGACATTAATCACGTTTAACGTAACAACGGCGGTGCGCCAGTACAGCACCTTCGGGGCTACAGTTTTGCGAGGCATCTTGGAGTGATCCTCACGCTGCTTACATAACTCACAGTACCTACTTGGAATTAATTTGGCAGACCTTGAGCTCATCAACGCCGCGTGTCCGGCGACCTCACCGCTGTCATCGG
Source organism: Melitaea cinxia (assembly GCF_905220565.1). NCBI lineage: Eukaryota > Metazoa > Arthropoda > Insecta > Lepidoptera > Nymphalidae > Melitaea > Melitaea cinxia. The sequence goes on along the minus strand of NC_059412.1, from coordinate 112,690 downwards.
AATTGCATCCACGTCGCGCTTGCGAAATGTTGGCGTGTGTGCGAAAGCTCCGCGCGGAGACTTCGCACGCACACAGCGCCACGGGCAGATACCGAGCTATCGGTAGTGAGTAGTGTTTGTAGGCGAGTGAAGCCTCGCGCGGCCCCGCGTCGTCATCTCATTTGCATTCGCGCGCGACCCTCGCCGGAGGTCGCCGCTTCTCGCCCTCTGCTCACTACCGCGTGCATTTGTTTCGTATTACTTCATAAATACTTGTTACTGTATCTGACGTCGATAAACAATAATCTTGGCCTCCGACACTACTGGTCTTTACTACTGCGTAGGTTTAATTTGTTATCACATTGTTCATACTTAGGTATAGTTCACACGTTGTATACTACGAACTAGATAAAAGTACATTTTCCATTAATTATTTACTATATAACAATTTTTTTTGTGATAAATTCTGATGTTTACTTTTTAATCTAATTTAAATTTAGATAATTTAATTTATTCAAAATAAATGAAAGTGTTTTTTTAAATAATTTGAATTAAATACAGTGTGTTAAGTCAGTTCTACGGGAAGCTTCGTCCTGCTCGCAGTGCAGCCTGTTACAATAAGTCATCACATAATTTAGTAGTTATTATCTCTTGTACTGCATTAGATAGAAAATTGGACATTGAACAGGATTAAAGTGACGCACGTGCGTCGCGAGCGATATCAATCTTATCGTGTCGTCGAGGTTTAGTTCGCGGTCTTCGATGAGTTCTAAGAATGTTATTTATTAATGAGGCTAAATAATATTGTCCCCAAAATTTGTTTCTTGTTGTTTACCTTCCTTGTTTTCGATATAAATATTGTAAACATGTAAAAATGGCTCCGAAAATAAAGCACTCGGGTCTTAATCCGCGTATTTTGGAGGTGGGTTAAGCTCTGTATAAGCTCCGAGGGAATTAGGCATCTCACGAAGTGGGCTAATTATGAGCTTTTACTATCGGTACTTACTTTATTTACAGAAACGGGAAGGTATTTTTGGGAAATTACATTTAGAAAACAAAATAGGCTCGCAATTTAAAAAAAATGTACATCATATAACATTTTTTGCAACTAACTAACATTGATATTAATTTATCTATTTAATCAATAGGGATGGCACACAGCGCAGAAAAAGTAGAAACAAGAATGAAATATAATCATTAGGGCCAATAACGACCACATATCCGTTAAAAATCATGATAATGTAATTAATTAATTAATTATGATAATGTAATTATAAAATTAATCATTTATTTATATAATATTTTTTATTATTATTAAATCATGATAATGTAATTGATAACGAATTATTCATGAAATGTATTTGAATGCACTGAGGGCCTGAAATATATACGGATGCAGGTCCCGATAGCTGCTACTGGCTGCAGCGCCGGCAGCTGAAATATGTATGTATGTATGTAAGAACGATTGTTTCTACTGTCGTCCGCCGAGCTCACGTAACCCTATAATAACACGGCATCCATGCAGTAAACAAAAAGAATATAAATGATCGAAAAAAAAAACGAGTGTACTTTATACCACACGACTGAAGTAAAACTTATTTAGCAATAGGGCTGCACTGTGTTTTAGATATACGAAACGTAACTGGCTATGAGAGAAAGAAAATGTGTGCTCGCTCCTCTATCTCTTGCTTCTTTCGCCTCGCCCGATCACACTTTTCGTAACGCTCTTGTCACGCATTCACCAGCTTACTCCTCAAGTCAAGCGTATGTAACGTAAACATATGCGTTACATGTTATACATGTACACACAATGATTTGATAAGAACATTATATTATAATTTAAGTGTCGAGATCGATCGGGAATGAACTGTAAAGAATTTGAAGCTTGAACAGTGTCTCGTGAACAGCCTGTGCCGGTCGATGTGACGAGACAGAGCGTGTAGCTGTGTGTGCCGACTGCAGCGGGCGTTACATAATTGAATAAAAAAACAATGTTTAACACTCAACAAACGTTTGAATTAAATAACAAACATTCTAAATATTCAGACAAAGCACGTACATCTATAGGTTTTAAAAATAAAGCTGCGACTAAGCCCGTGAAGCGAACAAAGTGGCCACAATTACGGCGGCCGCGGCTGACTGGCTCTCTAAAGCAGAGCCAGATGATTTATGACTGGTATTATTTGCTTAAAACAAATTTCGCAATACGTTTAATCCTACATACGGTTTACGAAGGTAAGCCTACGTGGCTTACAGAATACATTAATATTAGTAAAATCTGAACCTGCTCCCAGACTTATCAACGTTCCAAAAAAATAACATGTAAGTATAAAACTGTTCCCACGTTATCTCAGTAGTCAGCTGTGGAGAATGTCCTCGTGGCTGTTTTTTGTAGTTGTTAGCTGCGGGCGACATCCGTCAACCGCGAGCTCGGACCAGCTTTCACAATTAATCTATTCTCCGACGCGCCCCGCCATCGCACACTCGTATTGAACCACTGAGTCGTTGTTCCGTCGCAACCTGCCGCTCGAGGTAGCCGTCCATTGATGCTGAGAGACACTTCGTGATGTAGTTATATTCAGATGTTAAAAGTAGAGGTTAATAAATAATTCAATAGGATTTTGTTCGACAACATTAAAATAGGTTATATGTTAAAGCTACTTATATAATTGTGTTTGCTGGCAAACGAAAAAAAAACCGCCTTCAATTACATCAACAAGTAATACAACGTAGGTCGACGAAAAAATTGTCAAGAAAATACGCATTATCAAAGATTACTCAAAAAGTTTTGATCAGATTTCGATGAAATTTAAATGTGATTACATGATAAACAACGGCTTTCGATTAAATTAAAAATCATCAAAATCGGTACACCCACTAAAAAGTTATGCGGACTTTCGAGGGCTTGCCTTGATTTTTCTGAGATCTCATCGTCAGATGATTTTCTTATTATTGTACCACACTTATGATATCTCCTTTCAAAAAAAAAAAGAATTATCAAAATCGGTTCATAAACGACGAAGTTATCCCCGAACATACATAAAAATATATAACGGTCGAATTGAGTAACCTCCTCCTTTTTTTGAAGTCGGTAAAGAGTATATTAATGTCGAACTTTTTCATACTGAACATTTTATGACATGGTGCACTTATACTCATTTAATATAGATACAATTGACAAGTATAGTAGCAATGAAGCAAACGATTTGTATTGCTAATCAAAAGGTTGTCACATTTCAATTTGTGATCTTGCTCTTCTGTAAAGGTTTATTTAGGTATGTCGGAGCATCGATAGTTGAAAGGACGCGGCAGTGACGTCTCCGCACGTTTTATTTTGATTCAAGAATTAATATAATAGGAAGGAATGAAACGGGCAAAAGGTGATGTTTCGTAATCTGGCGCTCGGTGTGCGCGGGGCCTTGAGTCTATTCACGAACTCTTGAGGATTCGTGAAGAATTTTAAAATCGAATGATATCGAAAATAAACCCCTTAGTCGTTATGTATGTAAGCGAATTGTTCTTCGACGAATATTCAATATTAATATGTGTATCGCTAATGCGACGGTAAACAGCGCGCCATGTTTGTCATCACTCCGCAGCTCTGTTCGCCAACAGCGTCGGAGATTTAATACTTTGTTTGTCGTTTTTGCGAGCTTCTATTTTGTTTGCCGTCAGCGGTGAGCGGCCGCTTGGTTAATTAATTGTGTGCATTGATTTATAGAGGACCAAATCACGGCATCGCGGCGCCGACACACAACTACATACTTTCAAAATATATCGCGTCGGTCTCGGCCGAGTATGTGTGTACGGAGGTGGTCATGTGTAGGTACGTAGGGACGCGAGTTAACGACCTCTGCTGAGTGACGGAGGTCGGGTAATTTTTCCGACCCGCGAGTCTGAATCGGGGTGCGAGCTCGAACATAGCGCGGACCGTTCCCCATTCCGACCAGCGGAGAGGTACCTTGTGAACAGCTTTCTGAGGAAACACGTACAATGTGCTAAGGATGAAAAGTTTCATGGGGTCACTTTGGTAAAATTATTTCTACATTTAGAAATCATGACTTATACAAATCGTTGCTTTGAGCTATGATTGTTATTTTTATACATTATATCAATAGCCTAATAATATAATAACTCGTACAAGACGCGGTCTGATTTATTGCATTCTCTGTAGAGTTTTTTCATTAAAATGTATTGCAAAGTCATCAACACTCCGTTGCGAGATAAAATATGAATATCATTAATCACATTTTCTTTAATAAATCTGTCCTATCGTTACGTCGGCAGATTCCTTGCTGGTTCATTTAGTTTATACAAATGCTAGCAGGAGAACAACGCACTCGGCCGGCTGCGAGGAGCGTTCACCTCGCCGGCCCGACGTTCGATCACGTCAAAATAATTTCTGATCGCTTTAAATTCCGTCTGACAGGAACAATAGGCCGCAGAGATCAGTATATTTTTGATTCCAGCTGATTGCTTTCATTCGTCGCCTTCGTTTCGGAATTCAGACGCTCGCCTCCGCCTCCGCTCTCGATACATTAGCCATTCAAATGAGCAATCGATAGACACTTATTGTAAGGAGATGTTATTATCCTGTTTCGAGAGCGAAATGTGACGGCTCTGTTTGATAGAGCGGAGCTAATTTGAATGATATTAGAGGCATACGCGTCGAGCGGCGGAGTGACGGCGCAATATCGGGGTTTTATATTGCTGAAAAAACTGTCCGAGCGCGGCCTACATGAATAATTTATAATCGATCCATCAGAGTAAGTAATATTTGATGCGGAATGAGAAAAACGAAGGTCACTGGCACCGCATCTGTTTTGTAGGTCTAATGTCGCTCTCTGCAAGTACTAATTGTAAGAAGAGTCTCTCCGGCGTCAGGGCCGGCTTCAAGTCGACACACAGCTGTTCGTTTAGTTCTCAGTCAGGGCAGTGCAGTACTCACAGGTAGTGCAGGCGCGGAAGACGCAGCGGCGGCAGGAGCGCCAGGCCGCAGCGGTCGAGCCACAGCCGCGCCAGCACGGTGCTCGACAGCGCGCCCTCCGACACGTGCTGCAGGCGGTTGGCGGACAGGTTCCTGCGCACAAACGTTACGTGTTTGTTTCATACGCGAAACAATATTAGTGTACTATCACGTTATTTACTTTATTATTAGAATTACTAACAGAAATTCTGACAACAATTATACAAAAAAAAAAAATAATAATTTACATAATACATTTAAAAAAAAACTTTAAGTGTATTTCGTTCTTAAAGATATATCACAACATACAATTAGTAAATAATAAATGTAAAAAAAAAATATGGAAATTAAAAACTGACCAATGTAAATGGATAAATTCAAATGATAATTTTTTTAAAAGCATTATTAAATATAAATAATTAGTTTTATTAATAAGCATCACCAACATTATAAAAATGAAAAAAAAAAAATAATTAAAATGTATACCCATACATAACCAAAATTAGTGCAAGTATACTACAGCTACAGATCACATACGATGGAGTTAGTTGGCTGATGCATTATTGTGCTGGTTCTAAGACTTTCGGGCTCAAACAAACAGTTTCAACTTTTGTTTTATTTACTCCGAGTATATTAAGTTATCAAAATCTTACTCTTCTGTATCAACACAAACAATAAAACTGTAAAAGACCGGCGCTCGACTTGAGAGATGTTTCAGAAAAACAAAACAAATCTTAACGAACCCTGATACTGTGGTTCCATTTCAGAGTAAGGAAATAATTAGCTTAGACAATTTGAGGCTAACAATTAGTCTGTCAGTAATTAAGTTTAATGTTTGTACAGACTTATTCAATGCATTTGTCTCTATTTCGACACCAGCAATTTATACTAAGTTAACTTTTAAAAATGAACTTTACAATAGAGACTTATAAAAGGGAAAAACGTGATACCTTTTGTATTAATTAAGAAACTTATTTGAAATTTGGTATCTTTAATAGTTAATTTATTCATTGCAATTTCACAATTTTTTTTTATTACATATAAAAACACATTTTATCAAGTTCGCATTAAAAAACAAACTTATCGAAAAATCGAATTGGCGTAGTATAAATTGTTGGTGTCGATTTGTCACACGTTCACATGTTTCATCTTCATGCGCATCTTAGTATAATTATTATACAATGTTATTGACGGAGACTTATTTTAATAAAACTCAGAATGACAGTCTATATATAGCATCCTATCGACATAATGATTCTAAGAATTGACTTCTGTTTTCAGATGAAGTCTAGGTACTATAACTATCTAGCTTTTTCACAGACTTTAAACGATAGTAAGAAAATAATGAAATCGGGTTTCTTCTCTGGAACTGAATTGTGGATGAGCGATATCTTTCCTTTGTCGTAATACACATAGACGATGGGATCTAGAATAGGTAACACAATCAATTAATTTCAACGCGAACGGACGTGCGACCTAATTCTATATTCATGTTAGTTGTGACATTTTTAGGCATAGGTATTGTTATGAACCAAATGTAGCAACACTAAACTATTATATTATCTATGACAGTTAGTATAGTTTACGAAATGGTTTTTATCTATGAGCTGTCATTCGTCACCTTTTGAATTTAAAATTTGCATCGTTTTTTCCGGTCTCCGTATAAAAGTTACGCTTTTGTTTGTACTTGTTCGTTCTCGCGAAAAATTATCGCCTTTTGTTGATCGAACCATCCTTTGTTGTTTGAAGTAATTTAATTGTTAATAGCAAATTGTATTCCTTGTATTCCTTGTTGAATTATTGTGAAAAACGTGAGTGAACTACGCCGAACAACGGCCATTTTGATTGTTGGTTCCTGCTTCAGCCCGCCACTTCAGTTAAGTATAATTGATTAGCATTAGACGTAATGATTGGCCAATTATAGTTTGATGTTAATTAAGTTATACCTGGCGAGGCTTCACCGAACAGTATTCAGTGAAACTAAGGTAGGATTTTTATTTAAGACATTGAGTGTTAGCTCTGCGTACTGCAGACAATTGTTCGTCCCGTTCGTACCTGAGATCACGCTTCCACTCGTTTTCAATATACTCCAGGTCGGACGTAACAAGTTTTGGTAGCAGAGCGTGGTTAACTTATTGTTGCTCAGTTTATTATATTGTATGAATAAGTTAGGTCACAATTTGTTTAATTCTTTCTTTATTAAAATATTATATTTAGATACTTAAGGTCTAATATTTTGATTTGAGTTAATAACAGCTGTTGTCTTATGCTTTATTGAAGGTTAATTTCTTATAAATACTCTTGTTTGTTAGTATAAGATTAGAAATAGCTGTTTAAATGGGTATTTATCAGTAAATTCATTAATTTGTTGAGTAAATTGTGTTATTGCTTTGAATCTAGTTTGTTGAAATATTAGATTAAAAAACTTAGTTTTAATTTTTTCTTGTATTATTACTGAAGTTATTTAAGATTTGATACTTGATTTCAATTCAGTGATAGCAGTTGTTTCATTGGAATTAATTTGATTATTGTTTGTTGTTACTGTTGTTATATCTGTGCCTTTGAAGATGACTTCGACCGCGGTCACCATGGTCCGTGAATCTTGTTCAGGAATCACAGCTCAACTGAGATGGTTCAGTTCAGCGGTCGCCTTGGTGAATAGGGAAGACCGCACGGAGGCCTTAATAGACAGGTACGAGAAATGCCCGGCTCGACTTGAACAGGTCGAGACTCTGTACCAGCGCCTCCTTCTGCACCTTGACGATGTGCCAATGGAGTCGCTTCCGAAGGAGCGACGGGAGCAAGTCCACGAGGACTACGTCCAAATTTTGGGCCTCGCCGATGAAATCTCCCAACGCGCCCGGGAGATCTTAGCCTCGCGCGCCGGAGTACCGCCTACAAGGGCCTCTTTGAAGACTCCCGTGGGCCTTTTGACCCGACTGCCTAACCTGGATCTCCCCCGTTTCGAAGGTCGACTCGACGCGTGGATGGGTTTCATCGGCCTGTTCGAAAGCCTTGTGGACTCTAGGGAGGATTTGAGCCTGTCCCAAAAGCTGGCCTACCTGCTCTCAGTGCTGGATGGAGAGGCAAGAGAATTGGTGCAGCACCTCCCGATTTGTGAAGGGAGCTATGCGGTCGCGCGGTCATTACTCACCAAGCGCTACCAAAACCAGCGCTGTCTGGCCGATGCTCATATCGACCAGATAATGGACATTCCTGTCGTGAGTAATACCGCCCAGTTGAGGACCAAGATGCTTAACCCCCTCGTTGCAGCTACCAATGCTCTTAGCCGCTTGGGCCTGCCGGTTGACCAGTCGTCATACTGGTTGGTGCGTATTATGCTCAAGCGGTTGCCGGTGTCCCTGAGAGCACGTTTTGAACAGGCGCACACTAGGGATGAGGCATCTCCTCTCCCTAGTTATGAGCAATTGTTGGCGTTCCTGGAGAATGAGTGTCGCATGGGCGACGTTATGGATGCGCCGGTGGGACTATCAAGCTCCGGACCCACCAACAAACGGCGCACTGCTCAAATGGCGCCAAAGGGAAGGGCGTCCCCCCGCTTTGCAGTCGCGCAGGCTGCGCGACCGGTCTGCCGGTTCTGTAAGTCCCGGGGGCACCGAACGATGCAGTGCCCGGACTTTGTAGCGTTGCATGTGGCCTCTCGTAGGCGGATTGCTAAGGCCCGAGGCTGGTGTTTCTCCTGCCTGGGGGACCACTTTCAGCGCGCTTGCCCCGACATGCACCCGTGTCCTGTTTGTGGAGGGCAACATTTAAAGGTGCTGTGCGCCAACGCAAATGGCCGCCGCGACCACCCGGGGTCGCCTTCGGGCGGGTATGAGAGCGGACACCGGGCTCAGTCCCGCAATTTGGAGTCCGGCTCACCTCCCCCCCGCCACGCAGATTGTGCTGCTGTGGATCGCCGACATGATTCGGCGCGCAGCCCCACGGGCGGGTATGGAAGGGGGCCTCGGGTTCAATCCCGCACCTTTGTGCCCCGTTCGCCCTCACCGCACCCTCGTGACCTATCACGGTCACCTCCAGTCATTTACCACGATTACCGTGACGCACGTCCGGTACGATTGCCGTCCCCCCCTCTGGCGGAGCGTCCCCGTTTGGAGCCGCGCAACCCTCAGTACGGACGCTCCCGGCGCTACGAACCGTCGACTATGGCTCGTGGCAGTCGCCATCGAGAGGAGGGCGAGTTTAAACCACTCCCTCGTTTTGACGTGCCGTCCCGGGACAGCGGCGATAGATCGCCGCCACGCCAACATTAGGATGTTGGCGTCTGCCCCCGCTATGCACCACCCCCTTTTGAGACCGTCCTCTTGCCCACGGCCTATGTCCGGGTCTGGGGACGGACGGGCGCCTCGGTTGTAGTCCGAGCAATATTGGACACAGGCTCACAAGGGTGCATAGCCTCGTCTTGGTTGGTGGGGCAGACTGGCCTGAATATTAAAAGGTATTCAGATGTAATAAGAGGTGTCGGGAACGCCCCTGTAACCACGGTTGAGGGCCACGTTTCGTTTGAGTTCTCGCCTTCAAATTCTCCACGCCCGACGCTGAGATCGTCGGCCATTGTGATGGAGAACATCTTGGGCAGTCACCCGCAAGTTCGGTTGTCTGCGGATGCGGTAAAATTGACCGCCGATTTGGACTTGGCTGACCCTAAATTCGACCTACCTGGCACGGTCGATTTGTTGCTTGGCGCCGATGTACTGGGCAAAATATTACTCGGTAAGGATCGTGTTTTGCAGCCAGGTGGCTTAGTAGCCCTCCGGACCATATTTGGGTTCGCATTGATGGGGCCTGTATTGAGGGCTCCCCCTCCTGCTGAACCTGGAACGGCTTTGATGGTGGGCTCCGCCCTCTCTGACGCCGTGCAGAGATTTTGGGAAGTGGAAGAGCCACCACAAGCACCCCGCTCTGATCCGGAACACGAGGAGTGTGAACGGTTCTACAAGAGCAACACTAGTTATCTTCGTTCTGGCCGGATCATGACAAGATTGCCATTTCTTGCCGTACGACCGCCCCTTGGCGACTCGCGGCCTACTGCAGAGAAGCGTTTATTGGCAATGGAGCGCCGCATGAGCAGGGACCCGCTACTTAAACAGAAGTACATTGACTTCATGCGGGAGTATGAGAATTTGGGACACATGTCTGTGTCAAAACTTGACTGGCGCTCGACGGAGCATTTTTTTCTCCCGCATCATGCTGTGATAAAGCCGTCAAGTGGCAAGCTGCGCACAGTATTTGATGGTTCTGCGCAGACCACATCGGGAGTGTCCTTGAACCAGTGTCTTCATTCTGGTCCCAAATTGCTTAAGGACCTTTGTGACGTCATCACGCGGTTTCGGCGTCACCAATTCGTTTTCGTAGCTGACATCAAGATGATGTTCAGGCAAACGGTAATCCACCCTGATGATCGTCGATACCAGCTGATATTGTGGCGGGAAAACCCGCAAGATCCCATACTTGTCTACGAACTCAACACGAACACATACGGGCTGCGGTCTAGCCCCTTTTTGGCCATACGTTCGCTTTGGGAGCTCGCAGATCGAGAGCGTATGTCGTTTCCTCGCGCAGCCGCCATTTTGAAGGAGGACCTATATGTTGATGACATATGCACTGGTGCGTCCACGGAGAGAGAGGCTCTCCTTTTGCGTGACGAATTGATTGGCATCCTAGCCTCCGCAGGATATGAATTGCGTAAATGGATCTCCAACTTACCTGCGCTCTTGGATGGGCTACCTGATGACCACCAGCAGGATCCTCACCTATTTGAGAACCGTGACAATCCTACCATGATGACAGTCCTTGGAATACAGTACAGACCAGTCCAGGACATCTTCACGTTCAACGTCGATTTGGATTCGCCTCGCACTTGGACGAAACGGCTGGTTCTGTCGACTGTCGCGAGAACGTTTGATCCCAATGGTTGGATATGCCCAGTCATATTCTGGGCCAAATGCTTCCTGCAGAGACTTTGGACTGCAGGTCTTGGATGGGACGAGCCACTCCGCGAAGCTATTTTGAAGGACTGGCTCCTGTTTGCTTCCTCATTGCCTGCTATCAATATGATATCGTTGCCCCGTGCTATGCTTCCACCAGGGAAGCATACAGCGTCCCTTCATGGGTTTTCGGACGCTTCGGAACGTGGGTACGCAGCAGCCGTATATTTGCGCACCGTGACCATGGATGGTCAAGTGAAGGTGTCATTGGTCATGGCGAAGAGCAAGGTCGCGCCTCTTCGAACTACCTTGACAATTCCCAAGCTAGAGTTGTCAGGGGCGGCCCTTCTTGCTCGCCTCTTGAATCACGTCATGTCCATCTTGTGCCCATCAGTTAACATTGAGACAGTCTATGCATGGACTGACAGTCAAATTGTCCTATGTTGGCTGAAGACGTCAGTCCACACCTTAGAGGTGTTTGTTGCAAATCGGGTCTCTCAGATCCAGAAATCGGAAACCCCGTTAATCTGGAGGCATGTGCCTGGCGAAGTCAACCCTGCTGATTGCGCATCACGGGGATGTATGGCCCCCTTTTTGGTTGAGCACTCCCTGTGGTGGGGACCTGAGTGGTTGACCAGGTCAGAATCTAATTGGCCGCGAACACCGGCCTTGGATACTGTCACATTGCCTGGGTTGCGAACCCTTGCGATTGAACGGCGGGACCATCCGTTCGACCCAGATTTCCTAATGAATCGCTACAGCTCATTAGACAAATTACTGGGGGTCACCGCTTGGATCAAGCGCTTCACCAGAAATTGTAGACACCCACAGAACAAATGCTTGGAGGCGTTCTTATCGCCACAAGAGCTCCAGGATGCTCTTCTTCATTGGGTTCGTTCTGTGCAAGAAGAGAACTTTGAAAATGAGATTGATATTTTGAGAAAAGGCAAATGTAAGCTGTCTGGAGCCATTTGCAAACTGAACCCCTTTTTGGACAGTGCGGGTCTTATGCGAGTCGGAGGGCGTCTAAGGAACGCAAACCTCCCGTATGGAGCTCGTCATCCCCTCCTGTTGCCCAAAAGTGGCCACTTAGTGAGTTTGTTGGTGACTGATCGTCACATCAAGAACTCCCACGCCGGCTGTAATGCCTTATTGGCCATTTTACAACGAGAATTTTGGATTTTATCGGCCCGAAGGACGATCCGTAGTGTGGTCTTTCGCTGCATGTCTTGTTATAGACTCAAGGCCTCTACCATGCAGCCTATCATGGGTGACCTGCCGTCGGATCGGGTCACAGAGACAAGGCCCTTTGCTGGAGTTGGGACGGACTTTGCAGGTCCCTTTTCGGTTAAGACCTCGACCCTCAGGAACAGTAAAACGGTCAAGTCCTACCTGTGCGTCTTTGTTTGCCTGTCCACCAAGGCGGTACACTTAGAACTAGTCTCAGCCCTCTCGACAGAGGCCTTTGTTGCGACGTTAGATAGATTCGTGTCACGACGAGGACTACCGTCCTTGATTCGGTCGGATTGCGGCACCAACTTCAAAGGCACAAATAACTATTTAAAAGAGATATATGAATTTTTGGCGTCTAATGAGACTGAGATTGCGTCTAGACTAGCTAGTCGCAGAATAACTTGGAAGTTCAGTCCCGTGTCATGCCCCCACTGGGGAGGAATTTTTGAAAGTGTTGTAAAGGTTGCCAAAACACATTTGCGACGAGTAATTGGCGAGTCCGTATTAACATTTGAGGAGCTCGCAACTGTGTTTTGCAAAATTGAAGCCATGTTGAATTCACGCCCGTTGTGCCCGATCTCTTCAGACCCTAACGATTTGGAAGCCCTCACACCGGGCCATTTTTTGATTGGACGGCCGCTGAACGCCCTGCCGGAATACCCCTATGTTGATGTTAAACTCAATCGTCTCTCGCGGTTTGAATTGATCCAACAACTCACTCAGAGCTTTTGGAAACGTTGGAATTTGGAATATTTGCATATTCTCCAGCAGCGCGTTAAGTGGACTGACAAGACTGATCCACCGCATGTTGGTGACCTCGTTCTGGTTAAGGACGCTAACTCACCGCCACTGTGTTGGTGCAGAGGGCGCATTCTTAACCTCGTCTTTGGAGCAGATGGAGTGCCCCGTTTTGCTGAGGTTCGGGTGGACGGTTCTGTTCTGAAGAGAGCGGTATCAACCTTGTCACGACTGCCAATTGATTAGCGGCCAGGTAGTCCTGGCCGAGGCGGGTAGATGTTATGAACCAAATGTAGCAACACTAAACTATTATATTATCTATGACAGTTAGTATAGTTTACGAAATGGTTTTTATCTATGAGCTGTCATTCGTCACCTTTTGAATTTAAAATTTGCATCGTTTTTTCCGGTCTCCGTATAAAAGTTACGCTTTTGTTTGTACTTGTTCGTTCTCGCGAAAAATTATCGCCTTTTGTTGATCGAACCATCCTTTGTTGTTTGAAGTAATTTAATTGTTAATAGCAAATTGTATTCCTTGTATTCCTTGTTGAATTATTGTGAAAAACGTGAGTGAACTACGCCGAACAACGGCCATTTTGATTGTTGGTTCCTGCTTCAGCCCGCCACTTCAGTTAAGTATAATTGATTAGCATTAGACGTAATGATTGGCCAATTATAGTTTGATGTTAATTAAGTTATACCTGGCGAGGCTTCACCGAACAGTATTCAGTGAAACTAAGGTAGGATTTTTATTTAAGACATTAAGTGTTAGCTCTGCGTACTGCAGACAATTGTTCGTCCCGTTCGTACCTGAGATCACGCTTCCACTCGTTTTCAATATACTCCAGGTCGGACGTAACAGGTATAATACTCATAAAATAATCGAAGTTCTTGTATATTTTGTGATATCAAAATAATTTTCTTCAATAAAATTAATAATGGGTTCCTGCTAATCATACTCGTATTTATAAGACCACATTAATATTTCCGTTATTGCCAGCCAGAGGCAAGTTTAATACAAACACGTGTCGGCGACAAACAGAACCCGACGAGCAAAGCCGCGGGCGCGAGTCAAATATAGCGCGATAATAATAGTGTATGCTCCTCTAATAGGAAAAAGTGTTGACTCAGCGGTCGTTACACTTCGTTTTCCAATAAAGCTAATGGCTATGTTTAAAGATTACAAGCTATCCATCATATAGAATCGCAGACGGGTAGTTTTCATCAGATTAAATAATTACATGTTTTCTTTTGGGTTATTGCGCAAGTTTCGCCGTGAGTCTAGTGAGGAAATTTATGTATTCACGACGTCTCAGAAAAAAATATAAGAAGGACAAGTCAATTATACTTTCGTATGAACTCACATCGATGTAACGTTTTGTAAAGGCGACATTTTTATTTACGCAATGGAAAACAAGTTGTCGGTACCTACATGCTGAATATTGATGAGTATTATCATTGTGATGGAATTTATTGAGAACAATGTACGCGCCTGTGTAGCGTGTGCCTCGATTACATTAATATACGACTCCTGCGGCTGCTGCAAGTTGCCAAGTCTTGGCAAATCAATCAATGCTCCGCTCACCCGCAAGTCGCTCATTTGTAATACGGACGTGGTCGACACTGGCGTCTTTCAATTGGATGTTTGTTAAAAGTAAATGAGTTTTCTGTCTTTAATTAAAATTACATTAATTTCACCGATACTTTTTACATAGTGGCAAAATTAAAAACATATTTTAATGTCGATCACAATAAAAAAAAACGTAAGAGTTTACTTAATTACAATATTTATGACGAAAAAATATATTCAAGATAATACATAATAATAATAATAAATATCTACACAATACACACACGGTCATCTGTTCCGACGTCACAGCCGACTGGTATAGCTATATTTTTTTTAATAAACTCGGGGTGGGATTCGACCCCACAACCCTCGGAGCAGAAAGCAGGGTCACTACAAACTGCGCCAACGGGCTAGTCAAGATGATTGTTTCATAACTATGATCCGAATAACATGTTGTCCACCTCATCCAAGACCCTCCCCAGGAGCTCTGGCCACCTTACTCACCATAGGAACATAGGAATTTGTTGCTGTGTTCTTTCTTTTATACATACGTACTAGCAGCTGTAACGCTTCTTGAGAGGACTGTTATTAAGCTGTTGTTTATGTTGAGCAGCTTTCCCAGTCGGGCTGATTCAATATTCCCCGCTGAGCCCTATGTGTGTACAAACGAAAAGAACACAGCCACAAATTAAGACACTTATTATTGCACATATTTTCTTAAAGAATGCCCAAATGTGATATATTACACGTTAGTAAAAGCATTTCAATATTGATGTTGCTGTCTTGTAAGCGAGCTCGCAGCGCGCTGTGACGAATGGCGCGCAGCCAGATACAAATTGAACAATGTTTAGTGTAAATGAAAAAGCGCCACTTTAAAACAGCCAGTAATTTGTTTAGTTTAAAAATAAGCTCGCCGCGTTGGCGCAACGGTCACAGCCATGGATTGTGCCGGTTGCGCTGGCGGTTGCGGGTTCGATCCCCGCACATGACAAACATTTGTATTGGCCATACGGGTGTTTGCCATGGCCTGGGTGTTTGTACAGTCCTTTTGGGTCTCCCCAGCGTGCCTCCGAGAGCACATTAAGCCGTTGGTCCCGGTTGTTATCATGTACACCTGATAGCGATCGTTACTCATAGTAGGGAATATATATGCCAACCCGCATTGGAGCAGCGTGGTGGATTAAGCTCTGATCCTTCTCCTACATGGGGAAAGAGGCCTATCCCCAGTAGTGGGATATTACAGGACGAAGCGTAAAGCAAGTCGCGGTACTCACAGGTCGCGCAGGCCGGCGGCGGCCTGCAGCGCGTCCGCCGGCAGCACCGTGATGTTGTTGTCGGACACGTCCCTGCAAGCAATGACACACATTACAATGCTTTGTAATTATTTATTCATTTAATTAGTTAATTATATACAGCAATAGCTAACACAGTAATTGTTACATCTAGTACTAAATATGAGATGTAACAGGATGCTTGAGCATCATATATATTAATACGCTAAGGTTGAGATGTTTGCCTCCCTTTTTAGAAAAAACCTCACAATCACTCCACATAAATTAGATAGGTATCATTTTATAGATAATTGCTTGCTCTACCGGAATTATATGCATGACGATGATCTTATACTTATTTAGTGCGAATTATTCGCATATATTGCTAGTATTAAATTAATAAAGTAAAAATGGTAATATAAAGTAATGTAAAATAAAGTAAAAATTAATAAAGTAATAATATTTCCATGCTGACATTAAAATTATCGATATAGCCATATGACTTGTTATAAGTCCTAATTAGTTTGAGGGTTAAAAAAAGTGTTACTTGAGTTTAGTTCTAAAGCGGGGCTGATACAAATGACCAGAGATGAGCCATTCTCTTTATACCTTTACACGGGACATTTGATTGTCTTTACTATTTATAGAGAGGAACAGTACATCAAGCAATCCGCGACTAACCAAGAGCTACCGCTCGTTATATAATATAAATAGCTGAGGCACTCAGAATATTTTTGAAGTTGCTTATGGAAAAAGCAAGAAGCCTCTTTTAGAATGGCAAGATGTCGAGAAATCTTTTTTGAATATTGTAATGAAGGACCAAAAAAACTATGTATATGTGTGAGTGACAGACGACATGTGAGGGAAGGTTATGAGGGAAACCAAACCCAATGAAAGTCGATCTAACACTAAATTGATTAAGACTGTTTTGAGTATATATAGGCAGAAGTACAGACGTCATTTGACGTCATTCGTAGCAAACAAACAACAATTTCATTAGAAATCTGCATCAGTCAAATAACAATTTCGTAATAAATAAGCTAAATTAAGAAGGTTATGAGTTTGCAAGACAATCATGTTGCTCAATGTGAGTTAACCCATACAGGTACGTTTAATTCATAATTGATGTACGTTATAACTGGACAACCACGCTACTTTCAATTTTCTTATTCAATTGAACCTCTTCTTCCGTTCCCGAGTGTGTCACTTAATATATGCCGTCGAGGACGTCCACGAAAACATCCGCGGCGCGCGCTCTCGTTGAGTGATTTATAGTAATTGCTCGATAGTGGAAGGATGTCTAAATCTACACCCGCTGACGACGTGTCAGTTTTACTACGGCGGCAATTGTAAAACCGGGACAGGGCGGCGTGACGTGCGTCACAGTGCCACGAGCGAACCTGTTAATGGCTCCACCAGAGTGTCGTCCGACCGCGACGACGCAATACGTAACTATTTATTTTTATTACGTCGTAAATTCCTAAATTGTGTTTATTGTCGCACTGTCTACTTATTAACAGTTTTTTTTTAAACATTTTCATATAAACTAATTGTAAATGCCCACTTCGCTCGGCCTCGGGTGATCAGTGTAACGATCAACTCCGACCCGCACACGGCGGCGTATAACGTTTTTAGAGTGCTTTATACGGTCGTGACGATACCACAATTTATTTTTACGATCTCTCATCAAAATTTGAAGGATAATTGTCGTGAATTCTCGTTTCTCGTCTTTAAGAGATTACGATCTTCTCAAAGAATCTGGTAATTAAGAAGGCGTATGTAAATGGTGTGCGGGGCGGGGGTGGTGGTGCGGGGTGTCCCACGATAACGAGGCGGTGCGTTATTGCCGCCATCCATCACCGCCGTCAGCAGCAGCGCCCCGCGCCGCACGTATCGCGCTCGCTGGCTCTTGGCCCTTCATTTCCGTTTTATTACCAATTTTGTATTTTATCATAAGATATTATCAGCACAAGCATAAATTATACACTGTTCGTCAGCAGATCTAAGGATAGAAATAGGTTAACCTATTTCGGTAAGAAATATAAGGAAAAAATTGTATGAATATTAGCTAATCTTGGTTTATTTATTAACTAATCTTAGTTTTCTTGAAAAATTGTAGTGAAATCAGGTTACTGTATTGAGGTAGGCTACAGCAGGATATATTTATTTATTATTATTTATATTTATTATTATTTTTATAAGCCTCAACCTCATAGAAGATCACAGTTCAATAATTGTCGGAGTCCCTAGGAAGGGTCAAGAATAGGGTCGGCAACGCGCTTCGTTGCTTTTGGTGTTGCAGGCGTCAATAGGCAATAACAGTAACCGCTTACCATCAGGTAGGCCAAAAGAAGTTCACACACAAAGGTATTTATTTCCTCAAGCACATAAGAAATATTTTCAAACCGATTGATTTTACAATTTATCCAGCACAGCAGAGGTCCTTAGCAAGTAAACAAGACAGAATAATAATGTTCAGAAAAAGAAAACGTTTGTTTTTGGATTAAAAATTAAAATCAATCATTATTCCTTGAGAGCAAATCTTTATTTTACGACACCTCGCCCGCTGGTCGGCTCGAGCGATAAACACCGCTAATGAAAATGTGTCAGGTTATTAGTCGTAATAACATCGCTCAGAGCGGCTAATCACTATCAGATGCCGATAAAATCGGCCTGACAACTTATCGCGCTCTCTGAAGCAAGGTCGTAATATCCATTAAATATTTGAGTAGTATTTTATGTTAGAACTGGGGCAATAATATCGGGTGGCGGGGTCGTCGCTCCAGCCTCTCGGCTTCGCCCGCGGCGATCGTTTCGCATATCCTGCCGGCGACCCGCGGCGAGGCGGAGCGATAAATATCTTACAACATGACTAATTAATAGATGAGGTATATAATTAAACGTTACAAAATCGTCGTTAGCCGTGTTTATGAGCAATGAGCAATATTAACAAGGGGAGCCATGCGCGCGGTCCGGGTCGCCGCCGCGTCATTCCCACGTCCTCCGTCGGCGTCCTCGACGAACCGCAGCGGCGCACGTGCTGTTACTGCACGACTGCACGACGGCCGCGTGTGGTTCGTATATTCTCAATAACGCCCACTGTTGGCGGTCACTCGGCCAAAGCGCGACTAGGTAATAAAGGAGATCGGTTGTTTCGCAAACACAGTGAGCTTGTTTGAAAAGCTGACACTCTCTTTGTGAGAAAAGCTTTGCACTGTTTACGTTTCATATGAAATGTTTGAGATGAATTCAGCGATACGCGTAGAAATATTATATTATTGTTTACTAGACGCGTATCGCTGGGTCACCGATTCGACGAACCTTTCAGTGTTTGCTTGAATTTATTTTACGACTTGAAGGGGAAGCGAACTAAAATATACTATGTATACCACATTTTTTTTCTAATATAAAAGCAATGGTAACGACGTCGCTCCTTTGACACGCACAAGTTTCGTAAAATATTTTATTTAACCTATAAACATAAAATTTATGTCAACCTAGGAGGGTTTTTACGTGAGCATTTTATTTTGTTATTTAAAAAAAAAACAATGTCAAAATAAATTTAGACTCGAAATATAAAATATAATTCATCATCATCATCATCATCATCATTTCAACCTATCACAGTCCACTGCTGGACATATGTCTCCACAAGTTCACGCCAAAAATGGTGTGAACTCATGTGTATTGGCCATAGTCACCACGTTGGGCTGGTGGGTTGGTGACCGCAGGGCTGGCTTTGTCGCACCGAAGACGCTGCTGCCCGTCTACGGCCTGTGTATTTCATTGCCAGTAGTTGGTGTTAGTGTAGTTCCAAGGTAGTGGAACCGTGTTATCCCTTAGTCGCCTCTTACGACACCCACGGGAAGAGAGGGGGTGGCTATATTCTTCATTGCCGTAACCACACAGCATAAATATACTTGTTCATTATTTATTCTTCATTCTAATTAATTATTCATAAATTTTAAGAGTTGTTCCAGATCTTTTGATACCATTGTTTGTAAATACTTATTGTCTTCAGACTCCTCGAGTGAACGACGCGAAAACGTTTTAGAAATTCTCAGAACAAGAACATATATAAGAGTTAATTAAAATTATTAATTTTTGAATACGATTAATGTGGAAGGCATGTATGTAAAAAGTCCAGTTGAATGCGAAATATTTGAGAATTTTACGTACTTGTTCTTACAGCGAGGCAATCAATAAGCTGGAGGACCAAACACTCAGAGCCTGTTTCTCCCTCAAATTCCAACAAATTTTCCAAGTTTTTTATTGCTATTTCTTAAGTTTAGGGACAAAGCGAAAGATTGACGTTAATAGCGCCCGCGTGTGCTGATCGAGAGCTCGACGTCGGAATACACGGCGCGAGTTACGTTCACTCTTTAATTAAAGTTAAACCGACACCTATGTTGGTTTAAAAAAAAAAACTATAAATCTACAGTAATTACTTCAACCTTGTTTTCGAACACGAAATATACACATTTTCGCATAAACCCTGTTAAAAATGTGACTTCTTTTTAACCGACATCAAAAAAGGAGGATGTTACTCAATTCGACCGTATATATGTATATACATTAAAAAAAATTTTAATGTATGTTTGGGGATAATTTCTTCGTTTATGAACCGATTTTGATAATTATTTTTTTTGTTGGAAAGGAGATATCGCAGTGGTGGTACCAGTGTAAGGAAACCAGGATCTGATGATGGAATCTTTGAGAAATCGAGGGGAACCCTCAAAAATCGTAGTGACGACTAGTGCGTCTGTTAATTTTTTTTGTCAAATTACTTGTCGATGTAATTGAAGTCGGTTTTTTTTCGTTTGCGAGCAAACACAATTATCCTTTTATTGGAGTAAAACTTCTTTACGTACGCTTGATTGGGGGAGTAAACTGGTAAATGCGAGACGAGAGCTCATTTGATCATTACAGCCTATACAGTCCACTGCTGGACATAGGCCTCCAAAAGTTTACGCCAATGATAACGTGAACTCATGTATTTTGCCCATAGTCACCACGTTGGGCAGGCGGGTTGGTGACCGCAGGGCTAGCTTTGTCGCACCGAAGACGCTGCTGCCTGTCTTCGGCCTGTGTATTTCAAAGCCAGCAGTTGGATGGTTATCCCGCCACCGGTCGGCTTTTTAAGTTCCAAGGTGGTAGCGGAACTGTGTTATCCCTTAGTCGCCTCTTACGACACCCACGGGAAGAGAGGGGGTGGCTATATTCTTTAGTACCGTAGCCACACAGTACGTATTGTATAATAAATACAATACAGGCGTATTGTATAATAAATGGAAATATCCACCTATATCAGAGCGTCACCTTTGAGTTCGGACCTCTAGCAGCATCAGATAAAATCTCTGGACAGCGTCGGTGTGTAACTAGATATTGTCCAGTCGTATCCAATGCCCCGCATCGTTGTGAAACTTATAATTGATTGATTGATTGATTGTTTCAGTTACACAGAGGAGGATTACGTAGAGATCACATCATACGTTGTGGCAGAACACTGACTACAGCTCTGTTAGTACTCGACGATGGCAGGCGGCGTTTAGAAATTATTTGTTCAAACATACAATTCATATATTTTTGTGACATTTTTTTTAAATAGTACGTAATTTTTTTATATTGAAAGCGTAATCTTAAGGCAATATTTGAATCAACCAACTCCCTAAAAAATCAGATTTAACGAGTCTTTTCATTGTCAAATGATCGTAATGAAATGCTGTAGTTGAAGAAAAACAGCCTTAAGTACCAGATAATGAATGAGAGTAGATCTTACGTCGATATATTAGGGTTGAGTTATAAAACTTTCAGAATTAAATGCATGGCTACGAGCTCGAGTGAGATGCTGTCGTTGTGTCTGATGCTTAACAAAATTCAAGGAACACAGACATATACACGTTTTGATCGATTCGATATTTTTATAGTAGGTTACATTCACTGTATTTTTAAGTATTGGTGTTCGCGGAGCCGGTACAACATGCGATGTACGTGGGACAGTCGGGCAATGTTCACCGCGAGACGAGTTCCGAGTGGATACTCTCGAACTGCATCCGATTGCTAAGTGTAATGTAGGTCACGAACAAACTGTACAAATAATATATTCCGCGCGTCGGTCGGTCCGAGGAGCTCGTCCTTCCGACCGCACCCGCGCGTTTACGATCCTCGCTTTACTATTTTAAAATTCTTACACAATTATTACCGCGGTAGGACAGAGCAGGAAATATTCTGATCAAAATCTGGAATATCTGGGAGGGAATCGAACCCACAGCCCCCGGGGAAAAAAGGAGGGTTAATAGAAACTGCGCCAATGGGCTAGTCACAGCTTAATTATACTGCTTTAAGGGTAGGAGGTAGTAGGAGGGATTGGGGCTAGGTCGGAAACGCGCTTGCGATGCTTCTGGTGTTGCAGACGTTTATAAGCTACAATAATCGTTTACCATGAGGTGAGCCGTAGGCTTACTTGTCAACCTACTTTTAGAAGAAAAAAAAAACTCGGAATAACTCGCCGCGTCCAGCGCACGGCTCGTGACGGTCGACGTTGCGTTTCTGTTCCACTTCAAGTGTCGCGATTATAGATTATTTCAATAAAATATTGTTTTAATAGCCTCTATCCGGTCGGATAAGCGGTCGTAAAAGTTTTAAACAGCTTACGTAAATTGCACATTATTACGAATACGGGTCTCTTTGTAAGTTCAACGGTGCGGCGGCACGTCACGAGACCGAAGTATTAAAAGCGTCGCGCGCTATTAAGAATTCAAAACAATTTTATTCGTATACGTCTACGAGCGCCCGCTGGCGAACAGACCGCGTGTGGAGATCTCGGTCCCGAGGGGGAGCGTCACGGTAACTTATACTTTACGTAAATTTAACAAATTCGTTTGATCGTAAGTCCGATAGTGTAAGCAGTCGTATGACGAAATATCAAACATACATTTTCAGTAAATTTGGCAAACAGATTAGTTTGTTTATCCTTTGGGTCCTTTAAGAGAACTTGTGAACGTTAACAACGAAAGTTATTGAAATTATTAATATTGTAATGAATCTTATCATCTTAATTACAACTTGTTGTATTACATTGATAAATAGTTAAACTATATTTTACCATACTGAGTAACAAAAAAAGAAAGAGAAAAGAAAGCGATTATTACGTAAACGTTCCGTAAAGGACATAAATATTTATGAATTTTTAGAACTTTACTCTTCGCTAAAGTCTAAGGCAGTACCTAAATATCATATTGGTTACATTTGTACATATAGCGCATACGAGTAGCCAAAAGTGCAGTGCATCTCTACTAATATGCAATAAATAATTTAGATTCCAATTTTAACATTTATAAATACGCATCGCAGCGTCTGCCACCAACACGGCCGTAACACCGGCAGGTATTAATGGGACGGCGTGCCGGGCGCGCTCGGGCCCGCGGAATTCGCTTTATAGAGACAGGAGAATGTTTCTATTTGGGCCGTCTCGGATTAATATAGGCTCGAAGCACTGCGCTCGCGTGCCTCGAGCGTGAGCGTCATCTGCTCGTCGCATGAACGAGTCCGCGAGTCCGCACCGCGAGGATCGCCGCCATGTTTACGAGAGCGACCCGGGCGACCCTCCCAGGCAGAGTACGGACTCATTGTTGTTGCCGATACGTAGGTATAATGCGCTTCTGCTAAGCGGCTTATCGGAATAACGCTGCAAGCAGCCGTGCTGTCGTGATGCAGCGGGAGGCGGTGAGCCGGGCGAGCGCGGGTGCGGGTGCGAGGTGGCGGGGCGGGCGGCTGCAGCCTGCAACCGATCGCCCTCGCTTCTATAAATAGACAGCCTAGATCCTGCCGC
Source organism: Melitaea cinxia (assembly GCF_905220565.1). Classification (NCBI taxonomy): domain Eukaryota; kingdom Metazoa; phylum Arthropoda; class Insecta; order Lepidoptera; family Nymphalidae; genus Melitaea; species Melitaea cinxia. The sequence continues at coordinate 89,154 of NC_059412.1, read as the reverse complement.
GCCCGCTTGATACCGCGTTTCCGTGAAACGAAAGCGTAATATATTTATATTTGCACTGATAACGTTTATCATTTTAAATGCACAAATTAATTCAATTTATTCCACGATTGAACGCAGGCTTTAATTATGAAAATTACCCTTAAATCACGGCGATTTCTCGACCTAGTTCTCTTATCGACTCGTTGAGGGGGGCGGTCAAATTGTTTATTAATTTCCCTTTCTGTACGTAAATTACATTAGACGCCGAGTTGAGTAATGAGCGGGGCGGGACAACCGCGCTCCTAATGGCATTATCATATTAGCTGCGGAGCTTCGGCAAATAAATACTTCGTTAAATCAATTACTGCTTCTTGCATTGTTAATTTACTAATAAACGGATACCGAAACAAGGTAATTTAGATCGTCGAAGTGACAACACTATCATTGTTGCTATGGAAGTTTTAACTTTCTGTTTGAAAGGGAATCTACTTAATTCTCTGTATTTACCGGTTCGACCTGAAAAATTGTTCAAAGAATTAAAGTCTAAACTTTTGTAACAAGAATGTTGATGTTTATGAATTGAGAGTGTTTAACGACTGAAACGCCACGCCATCAAGGCCGCAGCTGAGACCGCGAGGGATGCAACATTAATACTTTTAGGTACACGAAGTTTGTGTCGAAATTTGCTTGATCACTATTATTAGTCCGGAATAAAGTCATTAAGTTTATTGAGGTTGAAGGTCTGAAAAATGGGAAACCACAACCTTGGCGTAACAACAAACGTCAGGCTTCCATAGTTGTTCTTCTTAACTACAAAACACTGGTAGGTATACTAGTATCGTACTAGTGTCGTACGATATTCTTAACAGACCACATCCATTGTTGAATCTTATATTGAGTTGTACTTATGTTAACTAAGCTTCGGACATTCACTAAAACGTACGTGTAGGGTATGTATAAAGTCTTCGAAAATATATCTCTGATGTCTCTGGAATCACATAGACGCGACAATGAAGACCAGCCGAGTGTTGGCCGCCGGTTCGTCCGTTGACCAGCGCGCGGCCGCTCTGATTATTCGTTAAATGAAAGTTTTAATGAAAAGCAAAGACACTCAACGGCAGAGACAACCGTAGGCACTCGTGACCAGGCTGGAGGGCTGGCGTTACGTTGCTCTGAACACGAACACAGCCATGTGTCGGATATACGCGTAAAAGCGTGAAAACGCGCCATGTTGGAGCCAAATACATGTGATGTCAAAAGTTGTGCCATGTGCGTATTATTGTTCTTCGTTTAACACACATTTAAGTTGTACGTAGTGATGGTAGCAGTAAATAATCTATGAAATATTTGATTCTAGTGTTTGATATAAACTATACGTACTTATAGCGTACGTATACGTAGATACATATTTTTTTAACCGACTTCAAAAAAGGAGGAGGTTACTCAATTCGACCGTATATATTATACGATGCTGCGCTGGGTGTCTTTAAGACCTTGGATTGGGGGGAACGAGGCATCAACGGCAACGACGAAAACATCATCTTTGCGGAGACGTTGGATGAGTTAGGCTAAATGCTGGCCGGCCTAAACGAGTCCTCCCGACGTGTCGGTCTCTTTATGAACTTGGACATAACGAAAGTTATGTTTAACAACCAAGTCATACCGAGACTGGTATCGGTCGATGGTACTCTTCTCGAAGTTGTTCAGGATTATATTTACCTAGGCCATACTATCCAACTAGGTCGCAACAACTTCGAGAAGGAGGCCGATAGGAGAATTCGGTTGGGCTGGGTGGCGTTTGACAGGTTTGAAGACAAAAGTCTTCGAACAATGCGTCCTACCTGTGTTAACATATACGGAGCCGAGACGTGGACACTGACCAAGGGACTGGTCCACAATTTAAAGTCGCTCAACGTGCAATGGAACGGGCTATGCTTGGGGTTTCTCTCAAAGATAGGATTAGAAATGTATTATGCAAGAATCTTATTATATCTGATCAAACATCACTCTCCTATATTTATTTGCCAATACTGTCGATTACTTTTGCATTTAAATTCAGGTTAAACGTAATTGATCAACCCCTGGACCTGTTGGGCGGCCTCTTCTATAAACATTTTATTCTCAACAAGAGATAATAAATACAAAAAAAAAAAAAAAACTATTGTACACATCATACCATTTGCACTATTAGAAAGGTGTTGACACCTCGGATTTATAACTTTTTTAATTTTTTTTACCTTATAGAGCGTGTCAACTTTAACAAGGGTGGAAACTCAGAAAACGATTCAATCCATCCATATCCATCCAGGATAAAAACAGGAAAAATGTCGATGGTTTTATCTAATATATAGATTTTGCGCAGTCAGTGGTCGTACATGTCGATAAGTTTATATAAAAAGCAATATCGAATATATAGTTGAACTAGATTTTTAAATCAACATTCTTATAAAAATAGGTAAAAAAACTTTTTAAGTTAAACGGTTTTATGTTAAACATACATTGCAATGTTTAAAATAAATGTAGTAAAAACCAAAAAATAATAAAATAGATACAGTCGTGGGAATTATAAACATATGCATAGACTAGACTAAAATAAAACCGTGGGGCACGTCAATTGTCTACAATCGTTGATTAAAATGTTTGTTTTGTAATGTTACACTATAATTAGGCAGTTGTTCAACCGACAACGATGGACGTGTGATAAGTAGGGCTAGAATATGGAAACAAGCTAGCAAGCTCGATTATAAGCGAGTTTTAGGGTTTCATAGTGGTGAGCGAGTAGTACTTTTATCATATGTTTTGTCGATTAAAGACAAACTACGAGCAGTGAAACGATTCCTCGCCAGCCAGCAGTGTGAATGTCCAACGATAAACTAGTTGAAACATCTCTTTTATTTACATGGAGTGTATAACTATTGGAATTTCCATGAGCAAGAAAATAGAAAGTAATTTCCTCACCGTCTGCGGGCCGACTGCCTATTTTAACGACGAATTAAACGATTCTTCTATCGCACATTAAGTCGATAATTTGTTGACAATTGACGTGCCCCACGGTTTTATTTTAGTCTAGTCTATGCATATGTTTATAATTCCCACGACTGTATCTATTTTATTATTTTTTGGTTTTTACTACATTTATTTTAAACATTGCAATGTATGTTTAACATAAAACCGTTTAACTTAAAAAGTTTTTTTACCTATTTTTATTTTCTAGTTTTTAGTTTTTATTTCGCATTCTGTTTAATTCATTTAGTGCTTCATTATTGCAAGGCCCATCTTAAATATTGAGGTTGTATAGTGCACTGTATTCTTCTTGTCAAGCCCTTTTATTTGATACCCATATTGGTGGGATTGATAAAAAATTGTTAGCAGACATTTGGTAGCGGCGGCCAGCTTAGATTTCAATTTTGCATAGTAAATTGTATTCTACTTGTTGAGACCTTTCATTTGATACCCATGTTGATGGGATTGATAAAACCTAAGTTATCCGCCATTTTGTAGAGGCCGCCATCTTGGATTTTAATTTTATATAGTATATTGTATTCTGCTTGTTGAGCCCTTTCATTTGATACCCATATTGATGGGATTGATAAAACCTACGTTATCCGCCATTTTGTAGCGGCCGCCATCTTGGATTTCAATTTTTTATAGTATATTGTATTCTGCTTGTTGAGCCCTTTCATTTGATACCCATATTGATGGGATTAATAAAACATAAATTATCCGCCATTTTGTAGCAGCGGCCATCTTGAATTTATAATGATAATGAATAAACATAATTGTATTGTCACCAAAATCCAAAGTGTATACAAAATTTCAGATTAATCGGTTGACAGGAAGAGGGTGAAATTTGAATTACTAAATTTGACCCAAGAATAAATAATAAATAAAAAATAAAACAAACGGGGTGAGCTAAATAAAACCGTTTAAAAATGACCATTTCCTTGACACGCTCCGCAGTCCGCTGCCCGAGTCGCTTTCAATTAATGAGCGCGTTGTTTCTTCGTTAAAACTATGTGCACCGCGCAGGACAGGTGTTATTTAAGTTAATAATTATATGTTAATAATAATTGTTACATATTTTTAAATTAGCTTTTAAGGTATTTCAGGTAATTCGGTAGATTCTTCTTAGTTTAAATCAGTAACGTCACTACATAAGACACACACTTAACAATGCAGTGTAACCTAAGCCCTAATTATTGTACCCGGACCGTAAAAAAAAGAAAGAGGATCTTAATTCGATTTTATCTTTTTTAAAATGTATGTTGCCTCATGTTGGACCGCTTCTGATGAATTTTGTTTTAAACGAAAGATGATGCGTGTCATGTGGTCCTATTTAAATTTGATTGAGATCTAACAAGTGCTTTTTGAGGTATATCTGATAATACGTTTTACTTAAATATTTTTTCGTCTACCTAAGTTGTATTATAATGCAGAACTTTTCACTGCATATACCGATTTTGATGATTCTTGTTTTGAAAAGCTGATGCTTGTCTTGTAGTCCCGTTAAAACTTGATTAAGATTTGATGATTACTTTTTGCTGTGTGGCTACGGCAGTTAAGAATAAGAGACCGACACCCACGGGAAGAGAGGGGTGGCTACCCCTCTCTTCCCGTGGGTGTCGTAAGAGGCGACTAAGGGATAACACGGTTCCACTACCACCTTGGAACTGCACTAACACCAACTACTGGCAATGAAATACTCAGGCCGAAGACGGGCAGCAGCGTCTTCGGTGCGACAAAGCCAGCCCTGCGGTCACCAACCCACCTGCCCAGCGTGTTCCAGCGTGTTTTTGTGGAGGCCTATGTCCAGCGGTGAACTGCAATAGGCTGAAGTGATGATAATTTCTGAGTAATCTTTGATAACGCGTATTTACTTGACTATTTTTTCGTCTATTTACATTGTATTACGTTGTGTCTTGTCAATGTATCAAGTTGTTTTTTTTTTCGTTTGTGAGTAAACACAATTAGCTCATTTGATTTTTTTTTACCAAATTAATTTAACACTCAGATTGCAAGCACAATTTTTATTGTGTTCATTATCTTACTTATAAAAAGGAGGAGATTCTCAATTCTATGGTATTTTTTGTGGTTCACTCTGTTACACCGCGGATGCGATTTGGTTTTTTTTGTCAATAGAAAAAGTCGTGGTGATTTTGTGGACCTTTTCGTGTGCCGCGGCACCCCTCACGCTACACTAGTGATAGTTAAACTTGTCGTTATTAATTAATATGTTTTTTTTTTTAATATTTCTCATAAACAATAGAACTATTAGATACTTATACTATTAAGAACAAAATTTAAAATGATTGTAATTAATTTAAATGTCTAATTGAATCAGCACCTAATATACTGTTCTTACAGTTCCCAACACCGGTTGTGCGCTGACCCTGGCCGGTGTGTGATCTCAAACGACAGTCTAAAGTATAAATATGGTCAAACTCCATTCAGTTTTAATAAATCATATCGTGCTCTTAAGTGTGGAAAAATCCTGCGCGTATTTGTTGATTGGAAATGTTTGTATCAGGAGATAATTTGTCTTTAGATGTAAAATGATATCCGTCAAACCTCGGTGTAGCAGTGTGTCGAGGTTGTTAAGTTTGAACATATGATGCTACTTCATTGCGGTACACCTTATCTCATTGTTAGCTGCAGTTAGCTCCCAGACTGCAGCTCGTTAGTAGATACTAGACAGTAAAGAGAGAAGTAAGATCGAAGTAGTTTACTACTGCAGCTGCGTTGTGTGCGGTGAAAATGTATGTGTGTGTGTATATATACATAATTTTGCTATCCATATCTGGCCTGAGACATCCGCGTTAATCTGAGGAAAATATAGCCCATAGCCTTCCTTGGTAAATGGGCTATCCAACACAAAAACAAGCAAACTACATTACTACAATTGTTTAGAAGCCGATTCATAATTTATTTATGAGAAGAGATGCATTCTTAGTCTGTCTGTCTGATGGTCTGTGTGTGTGTAAGTACAGCTACAGAAATACATACATTACATTTGATTACATTAAAAAAATGTAAAATTGTAATATTATAGAAAAGACTTCAACGCAATCTACTTTTAAACTGTTGATTACATTACGTGAATAACTTAACACGGCAGTCATCAAGGTATGTTAATTAATTAATGTTTACATCCACGATACTGCCACGAGGAAGTCGTTAACTTAAAATAACTGCTCGATAGACGAATTTACTAAGGACGCTTGACTAGCAAGCGATGTTACGGAAGAGTTGTGATTTCAGTTTAATGTCATGTGGTAGAGGATGTGTGAGCACTCACAGGGCCAGCAGGCGGTCGTGCAGCGGCGGTAGGCGGCGCAGGCCGGCGGCGCGGCAGGCCAGGCGGGTGCCCGCCTCGCTGCAGGCGCCGGCGCCCGGCCACGCCGCCGGCAGCGCCGCCAGCGCCGCCAGCAGCGCCAGCGCCGCCGCCATGCTTCACCTCGCGCCTCCATGCGCGCCGCCACCTCCTCGAGTGAGGAACTCTCTCATGCTCGTGTCCAACTATCGCTTCCTAATATCTTCTACTTTATTCGCGGGCGCCTCGCACTGAGATCACATCCGAGCCCGCGATCGGAAACTTTTTGTATGACGTTTGTAGTGAGCCTTTCTTAACATGTAGCTGTGTGGACGAAATTCGCGAGTGTCGCGTGTTATCGCGCTAGACTACGACGGCGACATACGAGTAACATGCGCTGCAGTGTGACGCGTACTGACGGCCGGCGAGCGGGCGCGCGAACTCCGGACTCCGGGGGCGGCGCCGGTGCCGCGGAGTCTGGCCCCGCGCTGCTCCGCCGCCTCGCGCCTCTGGCAGAGGCGAAACTTTCAGCAAACAAAACACTGCCTTACAAAATAAAAACTATTTTAATACAAAAATAACAGACTGCCGGTCCTACGTCGTCACTTTAAAAGTCGTTTAGTTGTTTGTGATTGTGGAAAATCTTATAAATTAGTCGACGATGTATAAATAAAAATTCACAACTAGTCATATAAGTTATTTCTAATAATATAAAGAAACAATCATAATTATATATTTCTTTAACAAAATAAATCATAATTTAATAATTGTGTTTGCTTGCTGTTTGTTACCTCAGAAGTTCAGAACTTTTGACTGTGTCATTTGGTCCGATTTAAATTTAATTGAGGTCTAACAAGTAGCGCGTTGGCGCAACGGTCATAGCATCGGTTTGTGGCTGTTGCGCTGGCGGTTGCAGGTTCGATACCCGCACATGACAAACATTGGTATTGGCCATACAGATGTTTACTATGGTCTGGGTGTTTATGCAGTCCTTGTGGGTCTCCCCACTGTGTACACCTGATAGCGATCGTTACACATAGTAGGTATATATCCGCCAAACCAAATTGGAGCAGCGTGGTGGATTAAGCTCTGATCCTTCTCCTACACGGAGAAAGAGGCTTATGCCTAGCAGTGGGATATTACAGGCTGAAGCGCATAAGTACTTTTCAAGTTATCTATATCTATACAAATAAATAAAATTAGAGTGTCTGTTAGTAGGCTCACTATAACCTTTTTTATGCTAACCAAGTTTGTTCTAAAATAATACATTATTTGCGAAGACGTTTTTATAAACATGATATTAATCCTTATCTAAATAAATACGTTATTCATCACAAGTATTTCATTTAAAACATAATCGATTTCAATGAGTATCTCAGGACATATCGCAGTTTTAAAATAACATCGCAGCAAAATAATGATCAAGTATTGCGCGCGCATCTGTTCCACGCGGACGAAGTCGCGTGCAGAAGCTATCTATACATATAATAAAATGGTAGGAAAGTCAAAACTGTACATTGAATATTTTTTTAAAAGAATACTTGGGGTGTGATCTACAATCGATACCGAAGCCAAAAATATGGTTTTTAGAATTTTTGTCTGTTTGTCTGTTTGTATGTCCGGGATATACTCAAAAAGTACTGCATGGAGTTACTTCAAATTTGGCACGAATATTATTAAGAAGTCGGGTCAACATATAGGCTACCTATTATCACGCTATCACCTACGAGGAACGAGCAGTGAACCTTTATTTCTTCAACGCATTCTGTAACAACCATCGCGTAATCTAACGACGCATATTGACGGGTGCAAAGTAAAAAGAGTTATAGATATACAAAACAGCTACTTTTCAGGAGAGCGCATAATAGAGAAAAGTGCTCCCATTTTGTCAATTTCAGTTTGCTACAACTGGAATAAAAAAAAAAAACTCAAAATTGTAGTTAACTTTTTTTACTTTGCACCCGTCGATATTTGAATGTTGTTGTTATTATGTTAATAATAACCATGCTATAAGCTAGCTTCACACTATAAATATCTCGCAATATAAGTAACTTAGGCCGATAAACATAATTAAATGCATTTAAGTATTATCAAGACAATTTTAAATCAGCGCCATCTATGGATTACAAAAACATCATCATCAATCCCTTTTTGGTTATAAATAATTTGAATTTGATCATGTAGGCGAGGATAATAGTTGTTTTTAAGTCATAAATGAAGATGTGCATTCGTTTCCGAGATGAGCAACAAAATTAAAAAAAAAAAAGTGTTTATATAAGTTTTAAGCTGCTTCTTCTATGTCTTATAAACATCATCGAGTTTGTCTGTATCTAATAATAATAACAAACAGAACTCAAAAAGAACTGCTAAAATTTATAACAAAATTAAAACTCGAAAACGGCACGCTATTGCTGTAAGCAATTTGAGCTAAATAACGAAGAAAGAGGAAAATTAATCATGCCATACATATATATCATACAGATAAGATATGCTTATATTTTTTTACAGTACAGAATAAATAGTAATAGAGTTAGTACAAAATAAACATTGACTGTTAATATTTTTGTTCGGTATTTATTGGTTTTATTGTTGCTTCTTAATTTATATATTTTCATGGCTCATATAAACTTAAGTGAGATGTGGAACTAGCTAGGTTTTTTTTTTACTCACACACAGCCATTTATTTTATGTTAAAATCGTGTAAAGTCAGTCTTAAATGTGTTATAATTTATTACCATATAAAAATGTTTCCTTTTTGCTAACTAAATGGCGTAGGCGTCGAATTAGATCGCGCTATGGTTTCGTTCACAAAAAGTGATGTTATGAGTACAGATGTCGCCGCCTCAACCTATAGAAACTGGGGTTACCTGCGTTGCTCTAACTGTTCGTGTGTTATTTTCTCCAACTGCATCATGTCACAACTTATGATTTAATTCAGCAGAATCACCATAGTCATTTATTCAAAACAGGATAAAAATAAGCACTTTTTGAAGGTCAATTTTACTATACAAATACATTTACATTTTTATTTGACAGTCTCCCTCTGTTACTGGACTTTCTGTAGATATGAAATGTAAAGAACGGGTAAATGAATGTTATTTTAAAAGGTATAATAGTAGGTATTTTTGGTGCTGTATAGCGTTCACGCAGACGACGTCGCGAGCAGCAGCTAGTCTATATATATAAAAGAGAAAGGTCACTAACTCACTCATAACGAGAATTCAAAAACCGCTAGATGATCTATCCATCCAGGTTGGACAAAGACAAAATTTGGCAGGGAGGTAGATTATAGTTAGCAGACGTCCGCTAAGAACTGATTTTACGATATTCCACCGCTAAGGGGGTTTAATTGGTGTTGATAGTTTGTATGAAACATATACAGCCTGAAAATAAAACTAAAAATGTGATGTATAGAGAGGTTTTATAAAAATAACGAATAAGTTATACTAAATTGTGCCTTTTAAAAAATTACTCAGCGTGATAAGCATTTCAAGTGACTGAAATAAAAAAATAATTTGCTTAAAGATAGGCACAGCTAGTTTCAGGCTGCAGTATAAATAACCTAGCAGGCGAACTTATAGCTGCTGTATATGTTTCATACAAACTATCAACCCTAATCAAACACCCTTAGCAGTGGAATATCAAAAAATCCGTTCTTAGCGGACGTTTACTAACTATAATCTACCTCCCTGCTAAATTTCATTTTTGTCCATCTTGGATGGATGGACCATCCAGCGGTTTTTGAGTTCTCGTGATGAGTGAGTCAGTGACTTTTCTCTTTTATATATATAGATTACGATGCATTATTTCGACTCCTTTTCACCATCTATAGAGCATACATTTTAAATTTCGTCTCTTACTTTAAAAACATAGGCCTTTCATACAAACTTCCGACCCCCGTTTTATCCTCTTAGGTGTCGAGTTTCGTAAAATTCGTTCTTAGCGGATGTTTACGTCCTATACAAACCTTACTTACCAAATTTCAAGTATGTAGGTGTTATAGTTTCGGAGATTTCGTGATGAGTGAGTCAACCTACCATCCCCCGTTTTAACCTAAAAAGGAGTTGATTTCTAAAGATACATCATTTAGACACCTCCTCACCATCTATAGAGCATATATTTTAAATTTCAAGTCTCTTACTTCAAAAACATAGGATTTTCATACAAACTTCCAACCCCCGTTTTACCCCCTTAGGGATCGAGTTTCGTAAAATCCGTTCTTAGCGGATGCCTACGTCTTATATGCAGACTATCTGCAAATTTCAGATTTGTAGGTGTTATAGTTTCGGAGATTTCATGATGAGTGACCTTTCGGTTTTATATAATGTATAGATAGATTATAGAGGTATCACTACATAGTATAAAACAAAGTCGCTTTCTCTGTCCCTATGTATGCTTAAAACTGCGCAACGGATTTTGCTGCGGTTTTTTTTAATAGATAGAGTGATCGAAGAGAAAGGTATAAGTATAAAATCATCCATTAAATAGTGGAGAAATACTGTTATTTTTGAAGTTTCTAATGTGATGTCGTAAATAATTACATTTTTTCCGCTTACATTGCAAACGCAGCCTGAACCATACGAGATTTATCAAAATAATATACTAAGTATTGTACACATTGAAAAGGTCTACAAAAAACTCCGCTATGGTATATGTCTATCTCTTATGGATATCTCACAATAACATTTTTTTGTCATTTACTTTTTACGACAAATAATGGCTAATTTTCAAAGCGATTTTAACCAATACAGCATTAATCCTTATCTAATAAAATACCTTAAATACATTGTTGATTTAATATAGATCTATATGGCCCTTTACAGCATATGATTTAAATGAATATTTTCGAAGATATTATAGATTTAAAAAATTGCGGTACGTAGCGTTTGCGGCGTGCGGGCTACGGGCAGTAAATCAGTAATGAATAAATCAAAACTACTGGATCGATTTTAATCATTTTTAACCGACTTCCAAAAAAGGAGGAGGTTCTCAATTCGACTGTATTTTTAAACGGTTTTATTTAGCTCACCCCGTTTGTTTTATTTTTTATTATTCTTGGGTCAAATTTAGTAATTCAAATTTCACCCTCTTCCTGTCAACCGATTAATCTGAAATTTTGTATACACTTTGGATTTTGGTGACAATACAATTATGTTTATTCATTATCATTATAAATTCAAGTAGGTTTTATCAATCCCATCAATATGGGTATCAAATGAAAGGGCTCAACAAGCAGAATACAATATACTATAAAAAATTGAAATACAAGATGGCGGCCGCTACAAAATGGCGGATAACGTAGGTTTTATCGATCCCATCAATATGGGTATCAAATGAAAGTGCTCAACCAGTATAATCAATGTACTATATAAAATTAAAATCCAAGATGGCGGCCTCTACAAAATGGCGGATAACTTAGGTTTTATCAATCCCATCAACATGGGTATCAAATGAAAGGTCTCAACAAGTAGAATACAATTTACTATGCAAAATTGAAATCTAAGCTGGCCGCCGCTACCAAATGTCTGATAACAATTTTTTATCAATCCCACCAATATGGGTATCAAATAAAAGGGCTTGACAAGAAGAATACAGTGCACTATACAACCTCAATATTTAAGATGGGCCTTGCAATAATGAAGCACTAAATGAATTAAACAGAATGCGAAATAAAAACTAAAAACTAGAAAATAAAAATAGGTAAAAAAACTTTTTAAGTTAAACGGTTTTATGTTAAACATACATTGCAATGTTTAAGATAACAAAACAAACATTTTAATCAACGATTGTAGACAATTGACGTGCCCCACGGTTTTATTTTAGTCTAGTCTATGCATATGTTTATAATTCCCACGACTGTATCTATTTTATTATTTTTTGGTTTTTAGTACATTTATCTTAAACATTGCAATGTATATTTAACATAAAACCGTTTAACTTAAAAAGTTTTTTTACCTATTTTTTTTTATTTTTTTTTTTTATGTATGTTACATCAGAACTTTTGACCGGGTGGACCGATTTCGACAAATTTTGTTTTAATCGAAAGGTGGTGTGTGCCAATTGGTCCCATTTAAATTTATTTGAGATCTAACAACTACTTTTCGAGTTATATCTAATAATGCGTTTTTACTTGACGCTTTTTTCGTCGACCTACGTTGTATTATACCGCATAACTTTCTACTAGATGTACCGATTTTGATAATTCTTTTTTTGTTGGAAAGAGGATATCCCTAGTTTGGTACCATGATAAGGAAACCAGGATTTGACGATGGGATCCCAGAAAAATCGAGGGAAACTCTCGAAAATCTGCAATAACTTTTTACTGGGTATACCGATTTGATAATTTTTGATTTAATCGAAAGCAGATGTTTATCATGTGGTCACATATAAATTTCATCGAGATCTGATAACTACTTTTTGAGTAATCTTTGATAACGCGTAGTTACTTGACTATTTTTTCGTCGACCTACGTTGTATTACTCGTCGATGTAATTGAAGTCGGTTTTTTTTCGTTTGCGAGCAAACACAATTATTTCAGTGAATGACATAGGCTATAATTATATTTTATACCCATACGAAGCCGGGGCGGGTCACTAGTATATATATATCTCAGAAACTCGGAAAAGGCTCTAACGTTTTTCATGAAATTTAGTATGCAGGGGATTTTAGGGGAAATAAATCGATATAACTAATTAGCTAGGATTCATTTTTAGAAAATGTCGTTTTATCCATTTACCCCTGTTTACTTGTGCTTGCATACTTGTAAGCTCGTTAATTGTTTATAAAAAAATTCGTCTAGAATATGATGTAAAAACAAACACATTTTAAACTGAACGAAACGCTAGCGCGATTTAAACGGCACCTCATGCCATCTGTTGGTAGATATCAATAATTATGTAGTTCTAATGTGCTTTCTTTTACACATAAAGATGAGTTGCTGCTGTTTTATGATGAAGACGATAATGTAAATAATGTTTAAGGTCTTTTGCTACTGTCGTTGAAGGGAAATCTCAATCATGTCATAGTGTGACCTGAATATTACGTGTTTGATAAACGCAAGACATGCTATACGAATACATTTTTATTTAAAATGTCTGAATTATTTCTAATTAAAATGTAATTAACTTAATGATACATAATTATTCTACCTATTATCTAGTCATTTTAAGACAACAGAATTGATTTTCAAAGTGATCGTGTGGCCCATATTACCAGCAATAGTACGAGCGGAGGCTGTAGATGGCGTGAACGACGTATTATCAACCGGTCTAAGTAAATTATCTAAAGTTAAACTCGGTTATCTACGAGGGTTTATGTGACAATCAATCTGTCTTCTATTTACCGGTAAAACTTAACGTTTTAAAGCGTTTCCGTCTCATAATTACTGTTAAAAAAATTTAAACTTAATGTAAGATGTCAATAAATATAAACTTATTTTCTAACGGTAATTGGTAACATTACTAAACCTTGGTTCATATTAATTTCATGTAACATTTGATTGGCTTAAGAACAAAAAAAAAAATTTAAAATAAAGTTGAGTATGAAACTAAATTTACTAAATGCTTAATTCAAAAGACATTCAAATACATGTAATGTTTGTTACACCTGACTTGCTGCTGCTGATTATGGTAGATAAAAGATATAAAAATAAAAGTTAAAATATAAATATATTTGCTAATATTTAATGGCTATAAATGAGCTCACGAACGCGCTGTACGATGATGATATGTGAACGTGAACTGATGTATTTAGCTAAAGAATCGTGCAACTAACGTAAACTGCTGATCGGGCGATAGGTATGTGCGGCTGAACCGTACATGCTCCCGGGCGAGAAGATGAGTGAGGTATGGATGATGTGAGCTAAACTAAAACAAGGATGAAACCGACATAAAATCTTAACGGCTAATTTACAAAATGGACCCGACAATTTTTAGTTAGCGAGTACGTCTAAAATTACATTTTAATAAAACAGGCGAAGTGCTTTTATGAACCGATCGATTAGTCTGATTTGAAATGTCTTGACCGAGAACACTGACACTGTAATCACTTTGCTCTGCTTTTTCACTCACACTTGTACACTTTAGATTTTCCGAACACACACAATGTACAGTAGTGTCCTGCTGACCACTGCTCGGGGACGGGCGCGCGGCTCGAGCGCGTCTGCAAGTCGCGCGCACCCACGCGCCCGTCCCCGACGATTCAGCCGCACATACCTATCGCCCGATCAGCAGTTTACGTTAGTTGCACGATTCTTTAGCTAAATACATCAGTTCACGTTCACATATCATCATCGTACAGCGCGTTCGTGAGCTCATTTATAGCCATTAAATATTAGCAAATATATTTATATTTTAACTTTTATTTTTATATCTTTTATCTACCATAATCAGCAGCAGCAAGTCAGGTGTAACAAACATCTTTTTGGTCCTTCGAGCTTATCGTGAGCGGGACTTATATCGCGTGTGACTTTTTTACGAGCGCAGTAAGGGCCGCCACGTAAGTTAACCAGCAGCAGCTTTGGTGAGTCTACAGCTCTCTATTATCAGCAGTATCAGTATTTATATCATTTTATAAAATGGAAGATCTTCTAGCTAGCCAAACCCAGATCATGGAGGCTATGAATCAATTTTTAATTTATTTTAAAAAAGACGGTGCCGAACGCAAGAATCCGGCTCGAAGGACCAAAAAGATGTTTGTTACACCTGACTTGCTGCTGCTGATTATGGTAGATAAAAGATATAAAAATAAAAGTTAAAATATAAATATATTTGCTAATATTTAATGGCTATAAATGAGCTCACGAACGCGCTGTACGATGATGATATGTGAACGTGAACTGATGTATTTAGCTAAAGAATCGTGCAACTAACGTAAACTGCTGATCGGGCGATAGGTATGTGCGGCTGAACCGTACATGTAACTTGTCAAATCATGTACATTATCTGTATGTACGCGCTAAATTGGAAACAAAACCCCCCTAAACCAAAAATTGAAATTATTTAAAAATCAGTCAGATTAATGTTTTTCTTATTAGATTTTATTTTTCAAAGGATTTTAAAATTTAAAATATTTTTTTTATACTTTCCCTTTTCTTCTTATACTTTGCTTTAGTAAGGAATTATATATTATAAATTGCTAAAATATATTCGTAAATTGATAAATGAAGATTTTTTTTAATATTAAAAATATATTATGTTCTGACGAATTAAGAGTTCCCAAGAAAATACCCTAAAAAAATGTATCCCCAAAAACATTTCCAGAGGGAAAGAACCGATTTAAAAAAAGGTGTACGAGTAACGGTTTCAGCGCTTTGTGCAATTGGCTAGTAATAATTTGGACAACCATATATGTAATATGACAGTCTTACTCCTGTGCTGCCTGTGCCTCATAATGACCGTTTCACCGTTAGTTTAGTTAGTTAGTAGTAGTTAGTTAGACGTTATTCTTCCGGATGCTTTTCGTTTATGTATTAGCTAGTAAATATCGTAAAAATAATCGTAGTTATTAACGATATGTGACTTAATAACATTTTATTTAGACAATTTTTTTATGTCTTTATAATTTGTGTGTAAAGTGAAGTGAAATGTTTCGTGAAAAATGACCTTGTGTTAATCGAATTGTTTGAACTCTGGTTGAAACTACGTGATTGAGATTAAATACGCCTGCAGCTTGCAGCGTTGGTCTCAACGACGCAGCAAAATAATGCGATGCCATCAGGTCAGTGGTCCGTTATACACTAATGTTTTGGCTATACTATACACAATCGGGATCTAATTTATGGGTTTGGGGGGAGAGGTGGTGAAGGGGGGTGGTGGTGGTCAAGGGGGGGGGGTGCTAGATTATAGGTATAGAAATTCGCGAAATACCCAAAACCGAATCGGAGTACCCCACTGTCCACGTGGTCTTGGTCGACCCTACCCCTAGAGTGTTTTTGAAGCCGGAGGTGCGGAGGGAGGGCAGCCCGCCGCGCGATACGAATGCGTAGAGGAGCGGCTGAGGCAGCCTCCGCTGCGGAACGGTGCATGAGTGAGCGTGCTTAGGCACGCTAGGCCGCAAGGGCTGCACTTCC
Source organism: Melitaea cinxia (assembly GCF_905220565.1). Lineage (NCBI taxonomy): Eukaryota > Metazoa > Arthropoda > Insecta > Lepidoptera > Nymphalidae > Melitaea > Melitaea cinxia. Next base: position 72,796 of record NC_059412.1, on the reverse strand, counting down.
CGCAGCGCCGGAGCCAAGCGTTATTCTATCCTCAAAGGTGTTAGGTTATTTTTTTTTATTTTTTTTGTAACGAAAATATAATTAGATCACGATTGTCTATATATTACCAGTTTATTTAGAATATTAATAATAAATTTCAAAGCAAATCTTGGAAGAAATCGCCGAGTATAGTATATCCCGCAATAATAAATTGAAGCATAGACCTTACATTCCCGCAACGTGTTCCTTGTTGTCGTTGTACTCGTCTATTGGATCGTCATAAGATGAATAAATAATATAAAGCGTGTAAATATATATAAATTTTGAGCAGAAAATTCCTGCTGTGCCCTACCTCAGTTAAGTCTCACTTCAAAAAAAGGAGGAGGTTACTCAATTCGAGCGTATATATATATAATTTTTATGTATGTTTGGGGATAGCTTCGTCGTTTATGAACCGATTTTGGTAATTTTTTTTTGTTGGAAAGGAGATATCCTAAGTGTGGTACGATGATAAGGAAACCAGAATCTGATGATGGGATCCCAGAGAAATCGAGGGAAACTCTCGAAAATCCGCAATAACTTTTTACTGGGTGTACCGATTTTGATAATTTTTAATTTAATCGAAAGCTGATGTTTATCATGTGGTCACATATAAATTTTATCTAGATCTGATAACTAATTTTTGAGTAATCTTTGATAACGCGTAGTTGCTTGACTATTTTTTCGTCGATCTACGTTGTATTACTTGTCGATGTAATTGAAGTCGATTTTTTTTTCGTTTGCCTGCAAACACCTATATATATATATATATATATATATATATATATTGTTACGGCCCTAGCCAGTCCAGCAGAGCCTCAGAGGTCGGGGCCCATCAGCGACCTCCCGGCGGACTGCCTAGGGTCGGGTACGGAATACCTATGGCGGTCAGGATATGCGGCGTGAGCAATCCAATACAAAAAAGGGGTTGAAAAATAAGAAGGAAATTGCACTTACCTTCGAAGGGCAGCTAGGGTCTATTGGGATCGAAGATCGCCAGGGAACGTGTATAGGTCGTGTGGTGTGGTGTGACGTTAAGTGTAAAATAGGTGTCCTGACAGTCCCCGAGAAGGAGGCCCCAGGCCCCCAGACTTCGACAGTGAGTAGACACTCCCAGTCACTCGCCAGCAGACACGTCACAGAATTGATTATAACGAAATAAATAACTCAGTCAATACACAAGCAGTTACAGTCACAAGCACAGCAACAAATATTTACAGTTACCAAATAAACCGTTAGATATATTCACAGGACCGCGTGCGGTCACGCCAGCAAAGAGTCCAAACCCAACATTGGGGTTCTCACAAAGCTACACAGAAAATTGCGTTCGTGCAGAGCGAACTCGAGACCTTACAGTTAAGTTATAAGTACAGCAATTAAAACGGTAGCAGTAAAGTAAGTAAGTAAGCAGTTAATAAACCACGAGGCACGCGCAAAACAATACGTCCAACAATGGGAACTGGCCGGCCGTCGAGCAGCGATACGGCCACACCTTGCAGAGCGGACGCGAGACTTTATTCGCCGTATCGAGCAGCGATACGTCCGCTACCGTGAGAGCGGAATCGAGACTGTTCGCCGCTAAGCGGCGCGGGCGACGGCGACGGCGGGGGGCCGTGCCACCTGGCGATATCACCGATGAAGCCCATACAGAAAAAAGCGTCGCTAACGCAGCGAAATGGTATTACAAAATCATAAGTAATAAATGACAGAGCCACGGTTAAACTAAACCCTAAGGCAATCGCTCTAAGGCGCGATTTGGCCTAAACATATATATATATATATATCAGGACAGGACAGGACAGGAGGATAGGACTGTTATATAGGATTGTTATATAAACATACGACTGAAGAGAGGAAGGACCGGCTAAAGTCATTGATAATAATATGCATTTGCAGTAAATGAATTTATAAACTTATAACGTGACTCATGAGCAAGAGTTGATCCAGCTTTGGCGCAAGGTCATACAGTCGTGGTCAGGTCACTAGAAGTTATAATTTAATTTTGATAATATTAGATACACGTAAAAAATAGATATTTTATTAATGTATGTAAGTACTGTACTTAAAATATCTATATTGTGACAAAAAATATAAAAATATTTATTTTAACAAATTTAATTAATTGTCCACTTAGGTACTGGACCCAGCCCAGGGGAGGTCATGTTTCTTTAAGTAACTTTTAAAAGTGTCTAGTGATTGTGCGCGCCTTACATTTATGGACAAGCATTCCACAACCAGCTTGTACCGGATAAGAGTTGGTACAAAAAGAAGCAGCATAAGAAGGAGTTTTAAAAATAAGATTACTACAGATCGAAGAGATCGGTCGTGAGAATTTGATAGTAAGTTAAGCGCTTTTCAATAGCAAGGCGTCTTTGGGTTAAACAGTAAGCAGTAGAAAAGTAATAGGATGTGAGCCATCATACATTGACCATAAATAAAAAAATTACGTGCGTACAAAGTACACATGTCAGAAGTAAAACTTCTTTGGCAAACTCATTGAAAAAAAATCTAATTAAACAAAACTAATTAAAAAAATCTAAAGATTTAGATTTCCGTTCAAGCGCTATATTAGCGCTTATATTATTAGTTTGCAATGTATAACTATTGATATTAATTTAACAATCTTTGTAGTTTCTATAGCACACGCTAGGTGGCTCTGTTTTGTCGAGCTATGAACGTAGTATATATCGCACCCCTAGATGAAAACGTCAATAACTCAAAAAATACTAATATTGAGTTAGTGTCGTTTTCGAAATCCCGGCATGAACACCTACGCGGAGTTAAAACTCCCGTAACGATAGCTTCGACCGTTGTCGAAAGATGGCGCGAAACATTGCTTTATCTGAATGACCTTACCCTGGATGGCGCGAATCATAGTCCGCCATTTTTAGTTGTCTCCTCTCTATCTTGAGAGACAAAAAATTGTATAGTGGCATATTTTGAGTTGCTGGAGTTTATGTGAAGTTAATAAGGTAAGTTTCATATTTTATTACGAGTTGATTGAGTTTTGCTGAAATTTGATTGATAAACAAAACTGTATATTTTGATTTGCGGGGGTTTTGTTAATATTGTGTCACGTTTTGTTTAAATATATTTCGAGTTAATCTAGTTTACGTGACAGAAAATATGAATTCCGACTTACAATAGTTTACTTGAATGAATCTTTAAATTTGTTTTTTTCGCCCGCTTAATAAAATAATAACTTGTTCATGAAATAGTATTTTATAATCTCAAATTTAAAGTAGATTTTTTATTCGCTTTTAATTTTCGTAACTCATTAAGGATTGATAATTAGGATTTTTGACTTGGTTGCGTTTACATGATTTTTTAAATGATAAGGTCATTATTTAGTATAGGAAAATGAAAAGCCGGGAAAAGCAAGTTATGTTGGATCTCGTCAATGCAGAAAACAGATTCCTGATCAGCCAGCAACTCAATCCTTTGGTATGGAGATGCTTGAAAGTGTAGGGTAGCCTGAAATACCTGCTGAAGAGTTTAAAGTCAGTTTCATCGCCGCAGTTTCTCGATGAGCAGTCAACTAATAGTGATGAACGACGACGAGTTTCTAAATGAAAATATACTACAGTATCGCCCGTCCACAGCGGCGAAGGAAGCGATTTTGACGACTCGGACGCAGATCCAAACTACAAAAATCTTTTTTACCGAAACGAAAAATAATTTTCTCCCCTTTGCGTAAGTCTCCTACTACTTTCCCATTACCTCGACCTCGCTCTCTGACATCGTCGTCTACCAGTTCGAGGTCATCAAGCAGCTCAAACAGCAGCTCCAGCAGCAGTTCAATCATCAGCTCAAGCAGCAATAATAATACTGTTAATAATAATTCCGAAAAACATTTAGCACGAGAAATAGTGAAGGGTAAGAAAAAACTGCGGAAACCAGAAACATGGAAAGCTAACGTAGCCAAAGCTCTTAAAAATTCTGGTAAGGCATATATGTCCCGGGGTAAGCTAAATAAAGACATCACACAGACACAGACAGGCTCGCAAAATGCGAGCACCTTGCGGAGAAAAATGCAGTTTTAAATGCAGTACAACACTCAACACAACAATTCGTCAAAAGCTTATTGATACATTCTGGGGATTTAGTGACCTTAAACGTTTTGACGTTGAAAGTACCTAGACACAGGAGAGTACATTGTGGGAAATTCTCATGAAAGCATCAAATATCGATTCAAATATCGATACACAAGCACAAATAATTACCAGGCTCTAAATACGGCCTACTATTTTGAAGAAAATAACTCGCGCGCTCGCGTCTTTAAGAACTTCTTTAAGGCAACTCTTGACTTGGGAGATCAAGCAATTAAAACAGCATTAGTTAATAAGACGGAAACTGGTTTCGTACAGGGAGAAAAAAAAGGGAAACATAAAAACCACCCTACGTTAGCCCTGCAGTTAAAGAGAGTGTTGTTCAATTCATCAATTCTATTCCTCATATTTAATCGCACTATCCTTATAAGATTCGATATTTTTTATAAAAATGATTTTTTTTTTATAATTTGTACTTAACGGAACTGGTATTTTTAAATGATTGTCTAGTTTCAAAACTAATTGTAAGTGCCATTAACAAACGTATTTCTATTAGTAGTAAGAAAGTACTTATTATTGACAAACGATTTGAACTGTGATTTGAAACTATGGATGGGTATATTTGTTAATTATTTATGTGATATGTACGATTTTTATTTTTGTGTACCCACACATTAGGAATTCTAAACATTTTTGAATATCATATCAAAAATTAGAGACGCGGGTTCGAATCCCGCTGGAGCGGTCAATTTTGAATGATCAATTTTGATATACCTGTATCACTTTCAGGGAGTACCTGTCGGTGAGCTTAAGTACAAGGTACGCTACCCGGGTCGACATACTACTGACTTCCACAACGTTGTTAGTGAGAGTCTTGTGAACCAGAAAACCGACGCCACCTTGGGAAAGCCCATCACCTTCACGGAAGTAGAACAAGTGCCCAGAGTCCAGGATCATCGTGTCCTCTCCCTCTCTTCGGACTTCAGACAACCCCAGTATGCTCCACTTAATGTGACTAAGTTCTACCTCAAGTTCGGTGAGGTGATGGTCCAACCGTAGCGTGCGTCCATTATACGTAGCCAGGAATATTTTTCTATGGCAGCCTCCCGTACCCCGGTGATTCTTGGCACCCTCTACCCCACCGTTACCACGACCGCTGCCGTAGCCGGGAATAGTGGGGCTGCCGGGAACTGAGGGCCTTATTTTTAAGTTCGAACTCATGGGGGTTTTTGCCCATAGTCACCACGCTGGGCAGGCGGGTTGGTGACCGCAGGGCTGACTTTGTCGCACCGAAGACGCTGCTGCCCGTCCTCGGTCTGTGCATTTAAAAAGCCAGCAGTTGGATGGCTATCCCGCCATCGGTCGGCCTTTTAAGTTCCAAGGTGGTAGTGGAACTGTGCTATCCCTTAGTCGCCTCTTACGACACCCACGGGAAGAGATGGGGTGGCTAAATTCTTTAGTGCCGTAGCCACACAGCACCCGTAGCCACACAGCAACCAAAAAATAATAAATACATATATGTAAATAAATAAATATATATGGTAATTACCATTGTCTGTTTTTAATTGGTAATCTTCGTTTGAATATAGTTAAACATACGGACACATACATACTTGGACTAAATAATAGTCTAACAAAATTTAAAAATATATTAATTGTTATAACGGTAAATCCTCATGGTGCATATCGTGTAAAACATTATATATATAATATGTATGTAAATATCTACGTATAAATAAACGAATACTATTTTATTGTACCTCTAAACAGGATGATGAGATCCCACTGCATTATTTAAACACATCTTGACATTGTTTTTTTTTTTTTTTTTTTTTTTTTTTTTTTTTTTTTTTTTTTTTTTAATATATTTACTTGAAATATGGTGTTCTAAATAAACAAAAAAAAAAAAAAAAAATATTAATAATAATAATAATAGCAACAGCAAAATGTATACACTATTTTTTATTGTGATCGATATTTAAAGAAATAAATAAAATACAAAAATCGATTTGTCGTCTTCACACTAGACGGCAGTGGTTGTATTTAAAATCACGCTAACGTTGTGATTATCTTAAAACATATCATAAGCGATGGTTCGGTTTTACCGTGGTTTCGTGGTTTCGTGGTTTCGTGGTTTCGTGGTTTCGTGGTTTCGTGGTTTCGTGGTTTCGTGGTTTCGTGGTTTCGTGGTTTCGTGGTTTCGTGGTTTCGTGGTTTCGTGGTTTCGTGGTTTCGTGGTTTCGTGGTTTCGTGGTTTCGTGGTTTCGTGGTTTCGGTTAGGTTTCGGTTAGGTTTCGGTTAGGTTTCGGTTAGGTTTCGGTTAGGTTTCGGTTAGGTTTCGGTTAGGTTTCGGTTAGGTTTCGGTTAGGTTTCGGTTAGGTTTCGGTTAGGTTTCGGTTAGGTTTCGGTTAGGTTTCGGTTAGGTTTCGGTTAGGTTTCGGTTAGGTTTCGGTTAGGTTTCGGTTAGGTTTCGGTTAGGTTTCGGTTAGGTTTCGGTTAGGTTTCGGTTAGGTTTCGGTTAGGTTTCGGTTAGGTTTCGGTTAGGTTTCGGTTAGGTTTCGGTTAGGTTTCGGTTAGGTTTCGGTTAGGTTTCGGTTAGGTTTCGGTTAGGTTTCGGTTAGGTTTCGGTTAGGTTTCGGTTAGGTTTCGGTTAGGTTTCGGTTAGGTTTCGGTTAGGTTTCGGTTAGGTTTCGGTTAGGTTTCGGTTAGGTTTCGGTTAGGTTTCGGTTAGGTTTCGGTTAGGTTTCGGTTAGGTTTCGGTTAGGTTTCGGTTAGGTTTCGGTTAGGTTTCGGTTAGGTTTCGGTTAGGTTTCGGTTAGGTTTCGGTTAGGTTTCGGTTAGGTTTCGGTTAGGTTTCGGTTAGGTTTCGGTTAGGTTTCGGTTAGGTTTCGGTTAGGTTTCGGTTAGGTTTCGGTTAGGTTTCGGTTAGGTTAGGTTTTTTTTTTTTTTTTTTTTTTTTTTTTTTTTTTTTTTTTTTTTTTTTTTTTTTTTTTTCTAATCCTCCGATATAGGGGTCGGAGCCTGTATTTTCTAGATTCTCTTCCATACCAGTTCTCGCATTTATTCCTCTCGCACTTTCATTCCGCATACTTTATCTTTCTAGCATTCATCATCTTTCGCACGCAGGGTGGGTTCCCTCTACTATTAAGTCCTAATTTCCTGCTATGATTACCTTACTTAACATATTTATTATATTTCACATAGGTAAATAAATGTCACTCTTGGGTTTTAACATTCTTTGTTTTACAATGTTCATTATTTCTTAATTTCTAATTATTACTATTAAATAGTCTTAATGATATCTATTATCATTATTACAATTTTCTTATTTTCTATTTTTACAACACAAAATTTTTGTTCATTCTTAATAACTAAAGGGTCCTAATCTAGTATTATGGGATCTTAGTCTTATATTATCATATAATAATTTTACATATCTTAGTCTAGCGCTATGTTATTAGTACATGTCTTTCATTACACTTATTAACTACTTCAATTTTACACTTGAACTTTACTTATTATGTAGACTATTCTTAATTTTATATCCTTGCCCTAAGCTTAACCTATCCTTATGCTATGCTATTATCTTATATGCTAATCATATAAAAATAGCATATTTGCCTGCGTTCTGAATCAGGGACCATTGTTCCACTTGCGACCTCATTTAATATTGCAAGGATACAAATCATCCTCCGTCAGAGACCCTTTGTCTATCAGTTCTACACTGTAACCCAATGCCGAAAACCTGCGCAGGAGTCGGTGGCCATGCACTCCCCTCTTGGTCTGCAGGAGTCTTGTCTCGCAACAAACATACAGGTTTCTTCCGAAGCCAGGACCCCCGCAGAGTGTCTCGCGCGTATGTAGCCAGGGAATGGAGACTTCTTGCTAGCACGCCACCGCGCCGACCATCGCACCTTCAGGAGTACGCGACTGTTGACCGCGCTAACTCGTCCCACTTACTCCTAACTGGGCAGTCACTGCTGAAGGCGTTGTGATCCAGCTTATCCAGCTTCGCCCTTCGGCAGTTCCTGCAGGAGGGCGGGACGGCTTGCGCCCAGTCCGTGCACTCCGTCTTCAGGTGCGGGCCGCCGCAGTGGCTGCACACGTCGACCGACTCCACACAGAATTTTCTGCTATGGCCGTAGCCCAGGCATCGGGAGCACTGCACCAACGGGGACTGGTCCTCAGCCCTCACCCTCTGAAGGTCGATATGGACATACCCTTTACGGGTAATCCTATCCCAGAGGGCGGGCGAGGTCTCCAGAACCACGTGGGCCGCGTGCGGATTCCGAGCCCGCCGCCTGTAGCGAACCCTAACCCTACCGGTCTCCTGGTCGAGGCCGTCAAACAGTTCCAGATTCTGGTTCCTCAGGGCCTTCAATACGTCCTCGTCAGTGTTAACTGACGAAACGCCCCTCAGAACCAGAAGCGGGTCCCTGTTACTTACCTCCTCGACCAGGAGACCCTTACCTTTCTTTTCCACTCTCATTCGCGCTTTATTCCTTTCTTCTTTCGTGCTGAAGGCCATCACTACTTTTCTATCCTTGGCCTTCCGCACTTTCTCGACCTTAACCCACCCCTCTTTGGCCTCCATTGTCTCCCTTAGCTGGGTAAGGACTTCCTCACCCGTCAATTGATCGTTTGCTGACGAGATCACCAGCGAGTGTGAGGCAACCGGTCTCCTCGGTGGAGATCCGGCCGCCGCAACACCCGCGTAGGTTCTCCGTTCGACCACCGCTTCCTGCTGTTTGGTCAGTCTGTCCTGTAAGTCTTGGAGACGTTTTCCGTTCTCGATCAGGAGGCGGGTATGTTCGTCCAGTTTTTGGCTCAGCGTGGAATCGAGTGCCACTTTTGGCATGGTTTCAGCAGCCGACGCCGTCGGCGAAGGCCCGCGCAGCGAGTGCTGCGAGTTCTCCCTGCTGGGGTTGAGTACCCTCACCTTCATCGCGTTTATAATTTCAAGCTCGGCCTCACTCTCCTCAAGCATCTTGTAAAGTCCATCTACGGCTTCACAAATCATTTCCTTGTATTCCCGCTTCAGATTTTTGGAGCCTGTTGTCGCTATCGTACACTTGCGGACCAACTCATCGGCTGCCTCGATCCTCGCCGACTTTTTAATTTCTTCCACGGATCGCTGAGACAATCGGCGGGGACCGCACAGAACACCCATTTGCGGCGACTCCGGAGTCCCCATCGCCTCAGCTTTGTCTTTGGTGCATATAGGAGTAGGCCCTTTAATAGGGCCAGTCCGTAGCGGGAGCCTCGGGGCTGCCCCGTCCGTCGACCTCCTAGTTACCTTAACCGGTTTCGTAGTCTGAGCCGTTCTGGCCTTACTTTGGGGGGGTGAGCGCAGACCGAACATATCGGAGGCGCGTCACAATACGTAAGATAAAAGAATAAAATAAATATTATAAAATCAATATTCCATATATATACAAATGGTCAGTATAAGGCAAACAAATATTTTTGTTTAAAGTTAAAAATGTTTACGGGAACGGCTCGTAAAAAGTCGCTCCCCGATCAAGGAGGCAGGCAAATATGCCTCGGTTCCTATATAACTTAATACTAAACTTAAATTATGAAAATGTAGAGAAAACTCTACCTTTTCGTCAAGGACTCTACGTAGAGTCACCACCCACAGTCAGCGTTATAGCTCTTCCTGAGAGCCCGTCGACGGTGAAAACCGCGTCGCTCTACGACCAGTGGTTCCCGAGATATCCTATCTTCTAACTTCAGGCTTAATAGCCCGAAAAAACTCAAGTTCCTTCTTTAAAATAAAGAAATTCAATATTTCGGGAACCACTGATCGCAGAAACCCGTGCGACGGCTCTCCGTACTGGCCCCGAGCTGCTCCGTCCACTCCCGGTCCAAAAAACAGGATCGGGAGGTTGACTCTACGTAGAGCCGCTTTGTGCTTCCAGGCACAGGTCTGTGAGCAGCAATATTGACCTCGAAAATCCCGACTCGATACGATTAAAAATAACCGAGTTATTGCTGCTCAAAGTTTTTACAAATGGCGACCAATATGGCCGCCACGAAGTCTAATATTGCCCAATTCGGCCCCAGTTAACCTAAATACCCCGTGTTTGGGTTCGTTGGATCGGGCTTTTTATTTTCTATTTATATATAATACAATCAAAATTTTAAAACTAACCCCCGATTTTTGGGGGTGAAAAAACTTAAAATTTTAAACTAAAATTAAGATTAAAAATAGAAAAAATAATACAAAAATTTTACAAAAAATCTGGGGCACTATTTACACTTAAATCTAAATTTTAAGATGCCTTTTGGAGATACTGGACTGCGGGGAGCACCCCCTCGTGCTCACCCTTAATTTGAAAATTTTATATCTCAGAAAGTAGGCCACCGAAAATTTTGAAATTTAAAATATATATAAAACTAATTAAAACGAATGGAATTTAATAAATTTTGGGGGGGGTCGTCGCTTTCCTTTTTGAAAAATTTTTAATTGAAAAGTGACGTAATTTTTAAAGTTCAATATCTCCACAAGTACTTAACTTATCGAGACGCTGTAAACGCCTGGGTGTCCGCCTCGCCGTGCTGCGTCGAAAGAAGTGCCGCAGGACCACCTCGCACCCCGGGAACTGGGGGCACGTGTCCACGTGGAACTTGTTTTTTTGCAGATTTCTCCGCGCGCAAGCGCCGGAAAAATCCACAAGTTACGTCAAAAGTTAGGTCTCAATGAGACCTTTCCAGGGATATATTAAAAAGTATATGTCGTCGATCTCAAAACCGCAGCGTTCACCTGACAACTTTATCACTGCAAGTGAATTGCGGTTTTTCACTCCTGAATTTTTTTTTTAGTTTTTCGTTTTTCAAGACACCGTTTTTACACACACTTAGAATACGTTTTTACGCAACTTTTGATATATAGCACGTTAATATTTAATGCATATAATCCACTTTTCTACAAACTTATTATTTTGCGTTTTTTTTTTTTTTTTTTTTTTTTTTTTTTTTTTTTTTTTTTTTTTTTTTTTTTTTTTTTTGCACGTTTTTGAATTTTTTCACTGTTTTTTGGCTTTTTAAAATAGTTCCGAAAAAGTTTCACAAAAACAAAGTGCACCACAAGATAGGGCGCACAGAGGCGCAACTTTTGATGTATTGCACGTCACTATACGGTTGAAAAAACCCACTTTTTTTTTTTTTTTTTTTTTTTTTTTTTTTTTTTTTTTTTTTTTTTTCCGAATTTTTAAACTTAAAAATTTGCGGAGCGACTCAGAAAACACGTGTTCGCGACCGTTTAGAGTGGCGGGCGGGGCGTCTCTGGTTAGGTTAGGTTAGGTTAGGTTAGGTTAGGTTTTTTTTTTTTTTTTTTTTTTTTTTTTTTTTTTTTTTTTTTTTTTTTTTTTTTTTTTTTTTTTTTTTTTTTTTTTTTACTAGACCCCCACACTTAGGTGTGAGACTGTCCTACTCTACACATTCATTCCAGTTCTCGCTAGTATTCCTCTCGCACTTTCATTCAGCATACTATTTCTTTCTGTCATTCATTCCTCATTCACACACTGGGTGGGTTCCCATCTAATCTAATCTATTTCTATTATTTCTGTATTACTTAAAATTATAAACTCTTGGGGAAATGAGTGGGGTTTGGGTACAACAATTTTTATTTACATTTAATTTACTTTTCTTACTACTATTTTATTTGTTACAAGGTTTATTTACAGATTCTCTTACACATTTATTATTACTTCTAATGAAAATTTACAACTAATTTTACATTGGAAGCTATTCTAATTCTTATACTATTCCTACTTAAATCTTACTTGCTTATGTTATACTACAATATACAATTATATCCAGAAAACATAATTTTACTAATTCTTATTTCTAATATTAACTGCTTTAACTATTTTTACACAATATTGTAGGAACAGTTCTCTAGTTGCGTTGTTTGTAATTATTTCACACAGGTTCCTTTCCACTATTTGTATACCCGTTTCATTTTCCAAACGCAGCCTCTCGTAGGCAAATATTGGACACTCCAGGAGGACGTGGAGGACGGACTCGGAGCACCCAGGGTCGCAGACGCACGACGGACTCTCCTTACACTTGAAGCGGTACAAGTATTCGGAGAATCCGCCATGCCCCGTCAACGCTTGGGTGACAAACCAGTCCACCCCTATTTTGCTCGTGATCCTGTATGCGGCTATCGCGTCAGGGAAGAACACCCTGGTGACACCAGCCGTTTCGCCGGCACGGTACCGCTGGTTCCATTCATCAAGCGATTGCATACGAATGCTCCGCCTGATGAACGAAACCGGGCAGCTGTCATAGTCAAAGGCGCGTTTAGACCTCAGCGCAGCCTCCTTGGCCAGATGGTCGGCACGCTCATTGCCCTCCAGCCCTGCGTGGGCTTTGATCCAGAACAAACTAACACGTTTGTCCTGGAGCAGAGCCCTTCGCAGGTGTCCCCGCGCTTCAACGGCTAGGGGATGGGGGGCTACCGGGTTCTCCAGCGTGAGCAGTGCCGACAAGGAGTCGGAGTAAATCCCGACGGATCCAGCCAAGGTGTCCGCGGCCATCCGCGCCGCCCGACATATCGCCAAGAGTTCCGCCTGGTAGACCGTACAATAAGACGGCAAAGCAAGCTTGAGGGTTTTGGTTTCGGCGGCGCCAGCCCACACGGACAGCGCCGCGCCCACTTTGCCCTCAATCTTGCTTCCGTCCGTGAAGATATTAAAGGCGTGCTCGCTGTTAGCGGTAAACTGTTCTTGGTCCGCCAGGCGCTTGAAATCGAGGTCGATATGAGAGGCGGGGTGCGGAGACCGCAGAGCCGAGGACATCCGCTCCACCTCTCGATCCCCTATCACCCGCTGGGGGACCCACCGTCTCGCCTCGTACAAATTCGCGGCTTCGCGGACACGGAGGTCGAGGGGAAGTATCCCAGCGAGCAACAATGCGGAGTTCAGAGAGGTGGTTCGGTATGCCCTGCAAAGCTTCTGCGCGAAGCCCCGCTGGACCACGTTCAGCTGCTTGCGAATACCGAGCTTGTCCACGGCTAGGTTAGGTTAGGTTAGGTTAGGTTAGGTTAGGTTAGGTTAGGTTAGGTTCCCAGGCCTTTGCTCCAAGGGGAGGAGTTGCTGGACTTCTACTGGGCGCGTCCCCCGGGTGGCGGATAGGGGAAGCCGCCTGCGGTTTCAAGACTGCGGGCGGTAGGGGTCTTCGGACTCCCGCGGACCAAAACCAGACGAGGCGCTACCGGGACCAGAGCGGCACTCGGGTGCCGTTCTGGTCCTGTGAGCGCGGGTGTGTTGGCGCGGAGGCGCGGAGGTGTGCTTGGCGCTGAGATGGCGCGGAGACGTGGGGGCGGGTTTTTCCTTCCCCCACACGGTGGACGGGGCGGGCGGGTTAGCCGTGGGCTCGCCCGCCCTGTAGCGCTAAGGCGCGGTGTGCGGTGTGCTGGCTGGGTTGTACTGGCTCCCTGGAGCTTTGCTCGGTTGCTGGTGCAATCCGGCAGACCGGATGCGTGAGGGCCGGGCTGTGCTGGCTCCCTGGAGCCTTGGCTCGGTTGTCGGTGCAGTTCGGCGGACCCGTGGGGTAGTTGCCGGGTCGCGCTGGGCTCCCTGGAGCTTGCTCGGTTGTTCGGTGCGATCCGGCGTTGGAGGTGAGGCTTTCGCCTAGCCGGGAGGGGCAGGACGGGTGGGTCCGGGGGGCCTGGCTCGCCCGTCCTGTAGCGCAGGGGCGCGGTATGCTGGCCGGGTTGTGCTGGCTCCCTGGAGCTTTGCTCGGTTGCTGGTGCAATCCGGCAGACCGGATGCGTGAGGGCCGGGCTGTGCTGGCTCCCTGGAGCTTTTAGCTCGGTTATCAGTGCAGTCCGGCGGACCCGTGGGGTAGTTGCGGGGTCGCGCTGGGCTCCCTGGAGCTTGCTCGGTTGCTCGGTGCGATCCGGCGTTGGAGGACGGGCGGTCCTGGCCCCCAACGCTATTTTCCGGCGTTGGAGGTCAGGCCTGCCTGGCTTGGAGAGGGGACGCTCCTGGACATGTGTCCCCATTCTGCAGACGGTAGACTGGTCTGGTTGAGCGTCCCCTGCGTGGGGGTGGCCGGCCGGAGGGACAGTAAGACCTTCGGCCGGCTTGAGACCGCACGCGCGAGACGTGGGAGCGCTCTCGGTGCCTGGGAGCGCTCTACAATCGGAGGCGGCCTGTCCTGCACCCGCAGGCTGGCCCACCGTCCGGGGCGTCATGGCGAATACTTTTAAGTGGTCCCGTGGCGCCCCACCAGGACGACGAGGGCACCGCTGGTTTTTACTGAGTAGTCCGGCATTGCACTTTCCGCCGGGAGTCTCAGACTTCCGTCGCCTTCGGGTGGCGGGGGTGCGTAAATGCATTTTCCAGCGTAATAAAAAAAAAAAAAAAAAAAATAAAAAAAAAAAAAAAAAAAAAAAAGGTTCCCAGGCCTTTGGAGCCTGGGCCCCAGACTTAGGTCTGGGACCTAGGCTCCAAGGGGAGGAGTTCCTGGACTTCTACTGGGCGCGTCCCCCGGGTGGCGGATAGGGGAGTGCCGCCTGCGGTTTCACGACTGCGGGCGGTAGGGGTCTTCGGATCCCCGCGGACCAACACCAGGCGGAGGCGTCCGGGTCCCGCTCTGGTCTTTTGCCGGAGTGGTCCCGTGACATTGCGCCACGAGGGAGCGCGGAGTTTGCGTGGAGTGGCCTAGCCCTTCACGCGGCGCCGGAAGAGAGGGCGCGGAGTGGGACGTGGACCTTGGCGGTCCCCCCGGCACTAGAGGGCGGGGTGAGCGTCATCGCTCGCCCCCCTTGGTGATTAGATGGTGAGACTGGCGCTGCGAAGGCGCGGAGAAGCGGGGTGGGGATTTTCCCCCCTGCTCCAAGTGGACGGGCGACCTCGGCGGCGGTGACCCCGCTGTCGGGTAGAGTGGGCGGGTTTCCCGTCCGCTCTACGCCTCATAATCTCGTAACCCCGTGCGAGGTGTCGTGGTCATGTCTCGCGGCTTCGTTCGGGACCGAGGGGTCTTGCCTTAACCGGCCGGATCTAGAGGAAGAAGACCTCTATAAAAATTACCCCGAATCCTAAGCGGCGACACAGCGCGAAGGGATGCGTGGCCGACGGGAGGTTCGGTCTAACTGTGTCATTCAACAACATGGACACGACGAATAAAACGTTATTACCCCAGGAGGGTACCTGCGCCTCCGGCAAAGGAGAATCCCTCCGTGCATCTGCAGATGCACGCTGCCCGTTCGAATCTGGGGAGGGCACCCATCGTGTTTGTGTTCGCGGTTCGTCCGCCGTAGAGAGGCCCGAGAAGGGCGGAGTGGAGGTAGTGCCCGAGAAGGGCGGAGTGGAGGTAGCGCCCGAGAAGGGCGGAGTGGAGGATGCGCCCGCAAAGGGCGGCGAGGACGGGAAGCCCGAGAAGGGCGGTGTTGTTCACGGGTCTTCTACCCGTGAAGCTGTAAGCTCGCTTCCTATACGTCTACCACTGGTGATGCTAACGCGCATCAGTGATGAGTATGGAACAGAACCTGGACAGGTAAGGAGTAGGTCCTGCTCGATTACGAGTCAGGAAAATATGTCAGAGGGTCTGACTGCCATCGACTCCGACGATAGTTTTCCGGCCTACAGAAAGGCCCGAAAACCGGGAAAACGACAACGACTGCTCTCATCTCCGTCGGCGTTGTCTTCGGACGAGGAGAGCCGTCAGACGTCGTCGAAGCTGGCGCGTAAGCGCTGCCAGAGGAGAGAGGAAGCCTCGCGCGAAAAGGAGAAAGCGCTGGAGGCGAGCATCTCTGATGCGGAGGAAAGACGTCGGGCGATGGGTCTGGACGTAAGCGACGCTCGAACCGCCGACGCCATTAGTGCGCAGGTCGGTAAGGACGTCGACGTGATTTACCAAGTGGCAACCAGGTCTATGAACCTAAAGGGTACCTCCGTTAGGGCCCTCAAGGACGCCGCCACTTCAATCCGGCTCGGGGTGGAGGTGTTGAAGGAACGCACTTCCTCGGACGAGGTCCGCAAACTGCAAGCGGAGAACACTCGTCTGAGGAGGGACGTCGAGGACCTCAAATGCCAAGTGGCGGAGTTGGTCAAGGAGCGTCAGCCGGCTGTCGTTCCGGGCCCGGCTCCAGTCACTACCAGCGAGACTGACAAGGAGGAGAGGATGCGGGCGTCGCTGTTGTCGTCGGTCCGAGAACTGTTCGACGCCCGCCTTACCAGCATCGAGCAGAGGCTGACGCCGACCAAGGCGACGGACCACTCGAGTGATGCAACGCAGCAGGTGCCAGCGCTAACCACTAGCGCTGGAAAGAAGAAAGTTCGCCCGCGCAAGGCTGCGGCCGCGGCGGCGATAGCCGCCTCGTCGGCGGCCTGCTCGGGTGAGGGAGCCACGCCGGCCACACCGGCTGCTGCTGGCGACGCCGAATGGGTCACCGTCGCCAAAAAGAAGAAGTCAAAGAAGAAAAAGAAGAAGAAAGATAAGGGCAAAGCTCCTGAGTCGGACGCCGCTGCTAAGGCTGCCCCGCAGCAGCAGCGGAAGGGACTCAAAAAGAAGAAGAAGACACCCAAGTTGGTGGCCCCCCGTCGGCCCGCAGTGATCATCGCACTGAAGCCGGACGCGATCGTACGGGGGGTCACCTATGCCGATGTTATTCGCCAGGCTGCAGGTTCGGTGAATCTCGCCAGCCTGGGAATTAAGGAGGGCTTAAGCATTCGTTCTGCCGCAACCGGGGCCAGGCTGTTAGAGCTGTCTAACGACGAGGCCCCGGAGGTGGCGCAGCGTTTCGCACAGGAGCTCGAAAAAGCCGTGGGAAGTGTGGCTAGAGTCGTCCGGCCCGAGAGACACGTCAGCCTGCGTGTTTCCGGACTCGACGACTCGGTCACGAGAGAGATGGTCGTCGACGCGGCGGCAAAAGTGGGAAAATGCGACGCCGGGTCCATAAGGGCCGCGGAAATCGCATTCGGTGGGAGCGGGATGGGATCAGTGGTTCTCCGCTGCCCGATCCCGACAGCGAAGGCACTCGCCGAAGCCGGCAGACTTCTGGTCGGCTGGAGTTCGGCGAGAGTCAGGCTTCTGGAGCCGCGCCCGTTGCGCTGCTTTGGATGCATGGGTATCGGGCACACTCGCCCGACCTGTCCGACGGCGGTAGACCGTAGCAGACTCTGCTACAGGTGTGGCCTCGAGGGGCACTTGGCCCGCACATGCACTAAGGCGCCGAATTGCGCGGTCTGTGCCGCTTCCGGCAGACCGGCGTCGCATGTGATGGGGGGACGGAATTGCCGTCCCCCTAAAGCCAATCGGAAAGTGGCCGCGAAAGTGGCCACTCCCGCTCAAAGGAGAGAAAGCCGTCAGGCAACTGAGGAGGCTGCGCCAATGTCTCCTTAGCGTGTGGGAGTGGGGGTTAAACCCCCCACTTGCCGGGCTGGCGGGCGACAGATAAAGGGGTATCTGTCGTCCGCACTAGTCGGCCCAGAGGAGGAAGACGCACTTCTTGTGTTCGAGTGCGTCTTTCGGAGAGCTGCGAAACTCTCCGCGACGGGCCCGCAAGGGCAAGCGCCGGCGGGATTGCGAAAGAACAATGTGTCCTTGTGATCCCGCCACATTGGCGTACGGCAGAACACACGTGGCGGTTTTTATTCAGTAAGAGTCTGACTCCCCTCGGTGTCCCCGCGCCGAGGGTGTCCATGAAGGATTTTCCCCCACGTAAAAAAAAAGGTTAGGTTAGGTTAGGTTAGGTTCCCAGGCCTTTGGAGCCCAGGCCCCAGACTTAGGTCTGGGACCTGGGCTCCAAGGGGAGGAGTTGCTGGACTTCTACTGGGCGCGTCCCCCGGTGGCGGATAGGGGAGTGCCGCCTGCGGTTTCACGACTGCGGGCGGTAGGGGTCTTCGGATCCCCGCGGACCAAAACCAGACGATGCGCTCCGGGTCCCGCTCTGGTCTAGTACTGGGGTGGTCCTGCGAGCGCGGGTGTGTTGGCGCGGAGGCGCGGCGGTGCGTGTGGCGCTGAGACGGCGCGGTGACGTGGGGGTCGGTCTTTCCTTCCCCCACGCGGAGGACGGGGTGGGCGGGTTCGCTCGCCCGCCCTAAGGCGTGCGAGGGCGCTCTCTCGCGCCGAGGCTGCGGTCGGCTGGAGGGCCTAGACTGCGGCCACCCTGGCCTTTGTCGGCTTCTTCGGGCTGACATTGTCCGCCCCGGGCTAGGTGCCTGGTGTCCCGCAACGCCGGGCTAGGCTTGGGGTGCCGGGGCGGCGCGGGATTGCACCCACAGGCGCAATGCGGGCGGGGGGTGTCCCCCTGCCCGCGGGGGGGGCCACGCGGGCGATGGGTCGGGGGATTCGTCGTCCGACTTGCACGGTCCCCCCAAGGAGGGGAGGGCGCGCTTCGTGTTCGAGTGCGTCCTCCGAGGTGCTTTGCACCGCGGTGGGCCCGAAAGGGCAAGCGCCGGCGGGGTTGCGAAAGAGCTAACAGCGTCCTTGTGACCCCGCCACATAGGCGTACGGCAGAACACACGTGGCGGTTTTTATTCAGTAAGAGTCTGAATCCCCTCCGAGCCCCCCCCTACCGGAGGGTGTCCATGACGGATTTTCCCCACGTTAAAAAAAAAAAAAAAAAAAAAGGTTAGGTTAGGTTAGGTTAGGTTAGGTTAGGTTAGGTTAGGTTCCCACCCCAGCCCAGGCCTTTGGGGCCTGGGTCTCGGACTTAGGTCTGGGACCTAGGCTCCAAGGGGAGGAGTTGCTGGACTTCTACTGGGCGCGTCCCCACGGTGGCGGATAGGGGAACGCCACTCGCACTGAGCGGGTGGTAGGGGTTTTCGGACCCCCGCGGACCAAAACCAGTAGGTGTGGGCGCACCTTTAGCGGCTTGTCAGCCGCGCGGCCTAGGGGAGTAAACCCCGATTAAAAATCTAAGCTGTGAAATAGCCCTATTAATCATGGAAACAAAGACTAAAACGAAACTACCCCAGGAGGGTACCTGCGCCTCCGGCAAAGGAGAATCCCTCCGTGCATCTTCGGATGCACGCTGCCCGTTCGATTCTGGGGAGGGCACCCTTTGTTACTGTGATTCGCCCCATATGGGCGTTGACGTTGTGCCCGGGAAGGGCGGTGCGACCTCTGCAAGAAATACGGACTCCGATAACAGCCTTCGGAGTGGCGGCTCAAACGAGCCGTCACTCTCGAGGACTGGTCTCCCCTCGCGAGATCGCAAGGGGAGATTCCTCTCACGCCAAAAAGGCCCTTCTAAGGGCCAGGACAAAGGTGGAAACCGTTTTGCGGTTCTGGCTGCGGACGACAAAACGGACACCGATACAGACATGGTTTCGGGATCCCCTGACAGGCATATTGCCTTGACGGGACGGCGGAAGCGACCCTCATCCTCGACCTTCGCGTCTGGGCGTGACGGTTCGGACACGGAGGCCGAGGGCGCGGGCCTCGCTAAAATTAACACGGCGAGAAGGGGAAAGGCGAGAGGAACCACGGCGGGTCCTTCCCGCGAAAAGTTCCTCAAGCCAGCACCTGTCCGGCCGGAACCCGTAAACATACTCATTGACAACGAGTCCGACGTCGGCTCGTCGATCGTAGACGACGTTGTTGCGCTCAACGCGCAGGAACTCAGGGCGCGCGCGGGCGAGGGACTCGCCGTAATACTAGAGGTTGCCCGGAAATCCGGGAACCTCAAAGGCGAGTTCGTCGCAAAGCTGAAGAGGTCCGCGACGGACCTGAGCGAGGTGGTCGACGCCTTTGCCTCTAGGACCGAGGCTGATGAAGTGAGGCGGCTCCGAGCGGAGAACCGCCGCTTCAGGATCGAAATAGAGGCAATGAAAACGGAGCTGAAGGCGATGCGGCGCGGCTTCGCCGAGGCGAAGACGGAAGCGGCCGCTAACGCCGCCGCCGCCGCCGCCGCCGCTGCCAACGCCTCAGTCGCCGGTCCACCTGCGACACTTCCGGTGGCGGCCATGCTAGAGGAGTTCAAGCACTCCTTGACCTGCTCGCTGGGCGATATGATGAACGTCCGGCTGGCGCAGATCGAGGAGAGGCTGCCGCCGGCTCCGTCGGTCCGCCCCCAACTGGGAGCTGGTGGACCTCGACGCCCTGAGACGGCAGCCACTACGTCAGCGGCCCCCTCCACGGTTGCCCGGGAGGAAACCTGGGCAACAGTGGTCAAAAGAGGGAAGGGCAAGAGGAAGGGGAAAGGGAAGTCCTCCGCCCCTCCATCTACACCTGCAGTCGAAGGCCGGACTGCCGCCCCTGCGGTGAAGCCGACTGGCAAGCCAGCCGCGGCGTCGTCCGCGCGACCGGCCGCCAAGCCGACCGCCAAGCCGACCAAGCAGTCCGGAAGGCCGGCAACAAAGGCGACGGTTAAGGCCAAATTCAAGGCCCCGAAGACTGCGGCAGTCGTCGTCCAGCTGCAGCCGGCGGCTGTAGAGAAGGGTCAAACTTACGACTCCATCTTCCGGTCGGCTGAAGACACCGTGAAATTGGAGGAACTGGGGATCGAGCGCATCCTCTTCCGTCATACGGCGACGGGAGCGAGGATGCTCGAGATCCCCGGTTCCGACAAAGAGGAGAAGGCCGACCGGCTCGCCAGCCGGCTCAGGGAGGCCCTCTCGGACGTGGCCACCGTCGTCAGGCCCGTTAAGACCGCGCAGGTGCGCATCTCGGGCCTGGATGACACGGCCACTCCCGAGAGGGTGGCGGCGGCGGTCGCGAAGGCGACATCGTCCGACGTCGGCACGGTGAGGGTCGGGGCGATCCGCTCCGGCTTCGGCGGCATGGGCTCCACCGTCGTAACCTGCCCCGTCTCGGTTGCGAAAGCGCTGACCGAGGGGGGCAGGCTACTGATCGGCTGGAGCTCGGTGCGAGTGTCGGCCCTGGAGGCGCTCCCCATGCGCTGCTTTAAGTGCATGGGGTTGGGCCACACGCGCCCGAAGTGTCCGGCGTCTGTCGACAGGGGCGACCTCTGCTTTAAATGCGGGAACGCGGGGCACAAGGTCGCCTCCTGCCCGGAGAAGACACCGCGCTGCGTGGTGTGCGCCGAGGGAGGTAAACCCTCGGGGCACATCATGTGCGGCCGCAGGTGCAGGCCTGCGACCTCGAAAGGAAAGGGGGCCCTCGGAACCCGGGCCCCCCGAGAGACCGCAAGCCAGACAGCCGCAGACGGCGTTGCCCCCCCGGCCGCGGCGGGGGAGGTGGAGGTTGTGATGTCTGAGTAATCCATGGATCACATCAGACATCACAGCTTCCTCCAAGCCAATCTCAACCACTGCGCCAGGGCTCAGGACTTGTTGACCCAGTCCATGGCGCAGTGGATGATCGATGTGGCCGTCGTCTGCGAACCGTACTGGGTTCCCCCCCAACCGAACTGGTTGGGGGATCTCGACGGCACGGTGGCGGTCGCACTAGGCAGTTCCGCCACCCGCCCCCTCGCACTCGTGGAGCGCGGCTCGGGATACGTCGTGGTGACGTGGGGAGAGTTTGCGGTCATCGGCCTCTACTTTTCCCCCAACCGCAGCCTGGCGGACTTCGAGGTCTTCCTCGACACCGTCAGAGCTGCGGTATGCCGACAATCGCCGAGAGCCGTGATAGTTCTCGGCGACTTCAACGCCAAGTCCCGAGCCTGGGGCAACCCGAACACGGATGCGAGGGGGCGGGCCGTCGAGGATTGGGCCCTCCTCTCTGGTCTGTCACTCCTGAACGTTGGAAACGTTCAGACGTGCGTGCGATTGCGCGGGGGTTCCGTGGTGGACCTCTCGTTCGCCAGCCCCGCAATCGCGCGGAGAGTGACAGACTGGAGAGTGGAGGAGGGGGTGGAGACTCTCTCGGACCACAACTATATCAGGTTCGGAGTCTCCACCCCGTCCTCGTCAGCAGATCGGTCGAGGGGCCCGAGCAGGCTACCCCGCTGGGCCCTAAGCAGGCTCGACGTCGAGGCGGCGCGCGAGGCCGCAATCGTCCAGCGGTGGGCGAACCACCGCGACGCCGATGGTGCCAGCGTGGATGAGCTGGCTGGCCGCTTTCGTAGGTCGTTGGCCAACGTCTGCGATGCGGCCATGCCGAAGGTCGGCCGCCGCCCGCTAGGACGGCGGGCGGTGTACTGGTGGTCGCCCGAAATAGCGGAGCTCCGTGCGGCCAGCATGACCGCCCGCCGGGCGTATCAACGCTGTCGGAGGCGCAGCGCCAGGGATCCGGCTCTGGAGGCGGAGCTGCGGGATGCATACCGCACGGCAAAGCAGGCCCTGCAGCACGCCATCAGCCGAGGGAAGGACGCCGCCTGGAAGGAGCTGCTGGCGGGTCTAAACCGAGATCCATGGGGCCGTCCCTATCGCGCTGCGCGAAGCAAGCTTCGCGCGCAGGGCGCCCCCGTGACGGAAACGATGCCGCCGGATCTCCTCTGGCGGACGGTGTCGGAACTGTTTCCGCACCGTCCCGTACATGTTCCCCCGACGATGGCGACGCCGTCGCCGTCTTCTCGGACCGAGTTCGACCCGCCCTCCCCACCCGGCATCTCAGAGGGGGAGATGGATACGGCCCTCGAGCGTCTCAGGGCCAAGAAGACGGCGCCGGGGCCGGATGGTGTTCCGGGGCGAGTATTGTATATCGCCCTGGAACACCTGAGAGGAGAACTTCGGGGACTGTTCGACAAGTGTCTAGCTTCCGGGCAGTTCCCGAAGCCGTGGAAGACGGGCCGGTTGTGCCTGATACGTAAGGAGGGCCGACCTGTCGACTCTCCCTCCGCGTACAGGCCGATCGTGCTGCTGGACGAGACGGCCAAACTCTTCGAGAAGATTCTCGCGGACCGTCTCGTCCGGCACCTCGACGAGTCGGGGCCGGGTCTGTCGAACGCTCAGTACGGGTTCAGGGCGGGCCGCTCCACCCTGGACGCTCTGAACGCCCTTAGGTCCCTCTCCGCGGAGGTGGTGGCCAGCGGAGACGTTCTCCTGGCCATCTCGCTGGACGTGTCGAACGCCTTCAACAGCATTCCTGTTGAGACGATTGTGGAGGCACTGAAGTATCAGGACGTGCCTCCATATCTCCAGAGTCTGCTGGAGGCGTACCTCCGCGAGAGAGAGGTCCTATGGGAGGGGGGCGACGGCCGACTGTATCGCCGTCGCGTCGAGTGCGGCGTTCCGCAGGGCTCCGTCCTCGGACCGACCCTGTGGAACGTCGGCTTCGACTGGCTGCTGCGGACGCCACTGCCGCCCGGGCTCAGTGTCATCTGCTACGCGGACGACACTCTGCTGACGGCCCGGGGCGGCAGCTTCGAAGAGGCGGCCGGTCTGGCGCGAACCGGCGCGACGATAGCGGTCGGCCGCATCGAGGCACTGGGCCTGAGGGTCTCCTTGTCGAAGACGGAGGCCCTCCTCTTCCACGGCCCACGAAGAGGCCCCCCCCGAGGTGCACGTGTGGTCGTACAGGGGGTAGAGATCGCCGTCGAGGCCCAGATGAAATATCTCGGCCTAACCCTGGACGGCCGGTGGAGCTTCGGTCCGCACCTTAGAGAGCTCGCTCCGAGGCTCGAGAAAGCCGCCGCCGCGCTGGGCAGACTTCTGCCCAATGTAGGCGGCCCGGACTCGCCATGCCGACGTCTATACGTCGGCATAGTTCGCAGCATGGCACTGTACGGTGCCCCCGTGTTCGCCGACGCTCTCGCGTCTCGCGACAACAAGGCTCTCCTGCGGAGACCCCAGAGGGCCATAGCGGTGAGAGCGATACGGGGATACCGTACGGTGTCGTGGACGGCGGCCACGCTCCTCGCGGGCGATCCGCCCTGGGAACTCCAGGCGGAGATGCTCGCGAGAGTGTACGCGGCAAAGTCGAGCCTCAGAGCTGGAGAAGGGCAGGTCCGTAGTACGGACCGAGCGATGGACATCAGGGCTCAAGCTAAGAGGGCCCTGATGATCAAGTGGGAGGAGAGCCTGGGGTCTCCGGCGGCGGGCACGGTGACGGTGGACGCGATACGTCCACACTTAAGTCGCTGGGTCCAAAGGCGGCACGGGGTGCTGACCTTCCGCCTGACGCAGGTACTTACCGGGCATGGTTGCTTTGGTAAGTACCTGCACCAGATCGCGAGGAGGGAAGCCACCCCTGCCTGTCACGAGTGCGGTGCTCCGATTGACACGGCGCGCCACACGCTAGAAGAGTGCGCCGCCTGGGACCCTCAGCGGAGGGCCCTCGTGGCGGTCATCGGCGGAGACCTCGCGCTGTCGAGCGTGGTCCGCTCCATGCTCGGCAGCGCGAGGTCCTGGTCGGCCGTGGCCTCCTTCTGCGAAGAAGTTATTTCGCTGAAGGAGGCTGCGGAGCGTGAGCGCGAAGCCGACGCTCACGCCGACGCGCTACGAAGGAGGCGACCGGCGGGACGGAGGAGGCGTCGCTACGCGCTCCTCCACCCTCCGCATCGTGCTTGACGCGGGGGCGCAGCCGGCGCCCCTCTCCTCCTCGCAAGTCGCGGGGGGGAGAGGGGCGCGCGGGGCGCCCTCGTGGCGGGCGCGGTGTGGGGGGGGAGGCGTCGCTGGGCCGCTACCCCTCCCTCCGCATCGTGCTTGGCGCGGGGGCGCTCCGCGCGCCCCTCTCCTTCCCGCAAGTCGCGGGTGGGAGGGGGGCGCGCGGGGTGCTTCCGCGGTGGGTGTGGTGCGGGGGGGGGAGGCGTGGCGGCGCGCTCCTCCGTCCTCTGCATCGGGCTCGGCGCGGGGGCGCTCCGCGTGCCCCTCTTCTCCCTGCGGCGATGAGGGAGCGCTCTCGGTGCCCGGGAGCGCTCTACAACCGGAGGCGGCCTGCCCTGCACCCGCAGGCAGGCCCACCGTCCGGGGCGTCATGGCGAATACTTTTAGTGGTCCCGTGGCGCCCCACCAGGACGACGAGGGCACCGCTGGTTTTTACTGAGTAGTCCGGCATTGCACTTCCCGCCGGGAGTCTCAGACTTCCGTCGCCTTCGGGTGACGGGGGTGCGTAAATGCATTTTCCAGCGTAAAAAAAAAAAAAAAAAAAAAAAAAAAAAAGGTTCCCACCCCAGGCCTTTGGAGCCCAGGCCCCAGACTTAGGTCTGGGACCTGGGCTCCAAAGGGAGGAGTTGCTGGACTTCTACTGGGCGCGTCCCCCGGGTGGCGGATAGGGGAGTGCCGCTTGCGGTTTCACGACTGCGGGCGGTAGGGGTCTTCGGATCCCCGCGGACCAAAACCAGACGATGCGCTCCGGGTCCCGCTCTGGTCTAGTACTGGGGTGGTCCTGCGAGCGCGGGTGTGTTGGCGCGGAGGCGCGGCGGTGCGTGTGGCGCTGAGACGGCGCGGTGACGTGGGGGTCGGACTTTCCTTCCCCCACGCGGAGGACGGGGTGGGCGGGTTCGCTCGCCCGCCCTAAGGCGTGCGAGGGCGCTCTCTCGCGCCGAGGCTGCGGTCGGCTGGAGGGCCTAGACTGCGGCCACCCTGGCCTTTGTCGGCTTCGTCGGGCTGACATTGTCCGCCCCGGGCTAGGTGCCTGGTGTCCCGCAACGCCGGGCTAGGCCTGGGGTGCCGGGGCGGCGCGGGATTGTACCCACCGGCGCAATGCGGGCGGGGGGTGTCCCCCTGCCCGCGGGGGGGGCCACGCGGGCGATGGGTCGGGGGATTCGTCGTCCGACTTGCACGGTCCCCCCGAGGAGGGGAGGGCGCGCTTCGTGTTCGAGTGCGTCCTCCGAGGTGCTTTGCACCGCGGTGGGCCCGAAAGGGCAAGCGCCGGCGGGGTTGCGAAAGAGCTAATAGCGTCCTTGTGACCCCGCCACATTGGCGTACGGCAGAACACACGTGGCGGTTTTTATTCAGTAAGAGTCTGAATCCCCTCCGAGCCCCCCCTACCGGAGGGTGTCCATGACGGATTTTCCCCACGTTAAAAAAAAAAAAAAAAAAAAAAAAAAAAAAAAAAAAAAAAAAAAAAAAAAAAAAAAAAAAAAAAAGGTTAGGTTCCCACCCAGGCCCCAGGCCTTTGGAGCCCAGGCCCCAGACTTAGGTCTGGGACCTGGGCTCCAAGGGGAGGAGTTGCTGGACTTCTACTGGGCGCGTCCCCCGGGTGGCGGATAGGGGAGTGCCGCCTGCGGTTTCACGACTGCGGGCGGTAGGGGTCTTCGGATCCCCGCGGACCAAAACCAGACGATGCGCTCCGGGTCCCGCTCTGGTCTAGTACTGGGGTGGTCCTGCGAGCGCGGGTGTGTTGGCGCGGAGGCGCGGCTGTGTGTGTGGCGCTGAGACGGCGCGGTGACGTGGGGGTCGGTCTTTCCTTCCCCCACGCGGAGGACGGGGTGGGCGCGTTCGCTCACCCGCCCTAAGGCGTGCGAGGGCGCTCTCTCGCGCCGAGGCTGCGGTCGGCTGGAGGGCCTAGACTGCGGCCACCCTGGCCTTTGTCGCCTTCGTCGGGCTGACATTGTCCGCCCCGGGCTAGGTGCCTGGTGTCGCGCAACGCCGGGCTAGGCCTGGGGCGCCGGGGCGGCGCGGGATTGTACCCACAGGCGCAATGCGGGCGGGGGGTGTCCCCCTGCCCGCGGGGGGGGCCACGCGGGCGATGGGTCGGGGGATTCGTCGTCCGACTTGCACGGTCCCCCCAAGGAGGGGAGGGCGCGCTTCGTGTTCGAGTGCGTCCTCCGAGGTGCTCTGCACCGCGGTGGGCCCGAAAGGGCAAGCGCCGGCGGGGTTGCGAAAGAGCTAACAGCGTCCTTGTGACCCCGCCACATTGGCGTACGGCAGAACACACGTGGCGGTTTTTATTCAGTAAGAGTCTGAATCCCCTCCGAGCCCCCCCTACCGGAGGGTGTCCATGACGGATTTTCCCCACGTTAAAAAAAAAAAAAAAAAAAAAAAAGGTTAGGTTAGGTTCCCAGGCCTTTGGAGCCCAGGCCCCAGACTTAGGTCTGGGACCTGGGCTCCAAGGGGAGGAGTTGCTGGACTTCTACTGAGCGTCGTCGTTCGAGCTTGGCTCACTCGCTGGGGTGGCACGTAGGTTGCGGTCGGTGAGGGAATGGCACTGCGATGCGGTGCGGGGAGAGGAGGACGGGTCGAGCGAGCGAACTCGATATAGCGACGGGTTCGCTCGCTCGCCCCGTGGCGCGCATGCGCGCGGGTAGGTGCACTCCGGGTACTGCTCTGCCCAGAGCGGACTTGTGAGTGCAGGCGCCGTGAGGGCGCGGAGACGTGGGGGTTGGTTTTACCTTCCCCTGCGCTGGGGACGAGGTGGGTGGGCTCGCTTGCCCGCCTCGGGGGGGTGGTGCTTAGGCGCTTTCCCTTGCGCCGTTCCGGCCTGTGTTGACTCACGTTGGCACTGTCCGGGCGGTGCGGGGCAGCCTGAGCGCCAGCAGAGGGCGGTCGGGTTTTCGGCCAACCTCTGCCTGGGTTGGTGCGTGCGGTGCCACCGCGCGCCACCCACTAGGAACGGGATGGGCCCGCAAGGGCGACGCCGCCGGAGTTTGCAGAAGAATTTTCTTGATTCCTGCGACTCCGGCAATGGCGAGGGAGTGGCGCCGCTGGTTTTTACTGAGTAGTCTGGCATGCCGGGAGTCTCAGACTTCCGTCGCCTTCGGGTGGCGGGGGTGCGTAAATGCATTTTCCAGCGTAAAAAAAAAAAAAAAAAAAAAAAAAAAAAAAAAAAAAAAAAAAAAAAAAGGTTAGGTTAGGTTAGGTTAGGTTAGGTTAGGTTAGGTTAGGTTAGGTTAGGTTAGGTTAGGTTAGGTTAGGTTAGGTTAGGTTAGGTTCTGGATCACCGGAAGCGTTGTCTTTCGCTCCAGGGGCGGGTCTCGGTCCTGGATTAACTCCGGGGCCGGGGTCGGGTCTCGGTTCCGGATCACCGGGGGCGGGTTTGCGGACTTATGGGGGTCTGCGACTCGTCTTTCGGCCCGGGACGGGACGGGTCTCGGACTCGGATCACCGGGGGCGGGTCTTGCGGACTGACGGTCTTGCCGACTCGTTCCTCGCTCCGAGAAGGGGGCCCGGAAAGCCCGTCTTTCGGTTCAGAGGTCGTGCGCGGTGCGGGATGGCACGTAGGTTGCCGTCGGTGAGGGTTTGGCGCTGCGACGCGGCGCGGGGAGGACGTGCGTAGGCGCGTTTGGAGTGCCGGGGCCTTTGGGTCGCGCTCCGGGAGGCGCGGAAGCGCATAGGGGTGTCGAGGCCGTTGGGCGCGCTCCTAAGGAAGGGAAGGTCCTCTGGGCTGGTCCTGGATCACCGGAAACGTTGTCTTCCGCTCCAGGGGCGGGTCTCGGTCCTGGATTAACTCCGGGGCCGGGGTCGGGTCTCGGTCCCGGATCACCGGGGGCGGGTTTGTGGACTTATGGGGGTCTGCGGCTCGTCTTTCGGCCCGGGACGGGACGGGTCTCGGACTTGGATCACCGGGGGCGGGTCTTGCGGACTGACGGTCTTGCCGACTCGTTCCTCGCTCCGAGAAGGGGGCCCGGAAAGCCCGTCTTTCGGTTCAGAGGTCGTGCGCGGTGCGGGGTGGCACGTAGGTTGCCGTCGGTGAGGGTATGGCACTGCGACGCGGTGCGGGGAGTGGGGTGGGTGGGTTCGCTCGCCCGCCCTAAGGCGTGCGGGGGCGCTCTCTCGCGCCGAGGCTGCGGTCGGCTGGAGGGCCTTGACTGCGGCCACCCTGGCCTTTGTCGGCTTCGTCGGGCTGACATTGTCCGCCCCGGGCTAGGTGCCTGGCGTAGCCGAGACGCCGGGCTAGGCCTGGGGCGCCGGGGCGGCGCGGGATTGTACCCACAGGCGCAGTGCGGGCCGGGGGTGTCCCCCTGCCCGCGGGGGGGGCCACGCGGGCGATGGGTCGGGGGATTCGTCGTCCGACTTGCACGGTCCCCCCGAGGAGGGGAGGGCGCGCTTCGTGTTCGAGTGCGTCCTCCGAGGTGCTTTGCACCGCGGTGGGCCCGAAAGGGCAAGCGCCGGCGGGGTTGCGAATGAGCTGACAAGCGTCCTTGTGATCCCGCCACATAGGCGCACGGTAGAACACACGTGGCGGTTTTTATTCAGTAAGAGTCTGAATCCCCTCCGAGCCCCCCCTACCGGAGGGTGTCCATGACGGATTTTCCCCACGTTAAAAAAAAAAAAAAGGTTAGGTTAGGTTCCCAGGCCTTTGGAGCCTGGGCCCCAGACTTAGGTCTGGGACCTGGGCTCCAAGGGGAGGAGTTCCTGGACTTCTACCTGGGCGCGTCCCCCGTTTGGCGGATAGGGGAGTGTCGCCGCAGCCGAATGACTGCAGGCGGTAGGGGTCTACGGACCCCCGCGGACCAACACCAGGCGAGGCGTCCGGGTCCCGCTCTGGTCTTGTACTGGAGTGGTCCTGTGATCGCACATTGCGCCACGAGGGAGCGCGGAGTTTGCGTGGAATGGCCTAGCCTTTCACGCGGCGCCGGAAGAGAGGGCGCGGAGTGGGATGTGGACCTTGGCGGTCCCCCCGGCACTAGAGGGCGGGGTGAGCGTTATTTATTTATTTATTTATTTATTTATTATTTTTATTTATTTATCATCGCTCGCCCCCCTTGGTGATTTGGTGAGTGTGGCGCTGCGAAGGCGCGGAGAAGCGGGGTGGGGATTTTCCCCCCTGCTCCCAGTGGACGGGCGACCTCGGCGGCGGTGACCCCGCCGTCGGGTAGAGTGGGCGGGTTTCCCGTCCGCTCTACGCCTCATAAGCTCGTAACCCCGTGCGAGGTGTCGTGGTCATGTCTCGCGGCTTCGTGCGGGACCGAGGGGTCTTGCCTTAACCGGCCGGATCTAGAGGAAGAAGACCTCTATAAAAATTACCCCGAATCCTAAGCGGCGACACAGCGCGAAGGGATGCGTGGCCGACGGGAGGTTCGGTCTAACTGTGTCACCCCCTTAAACATGGATACGTGCATTAAAACATTATTAACCCAGGAGGGTACCGGCGCCTCAGGCAATGGAGAATCCCTTCGCGCTTCGGCGCGCAGCCCTGTCGAATCTGGGATGGGCAAATCACGTGTTTGTGTTTCGGAGCTTTCCGGTTCCGACGAGAGGCCCGAGAAGGGCGGAGTTGAGGTAGTGCCCGAGAAGGGCGGAGTGGACGTAGTGCCCGAGAAGGGCGGTGAAGACGTTGGGCCCGAGAAGGGCGGAGTTACTGGCGGGGCGAGACAGCCGCGAGTTGTCCTCACGCGTGTGGACAGCGTCGGCTCTCTCTCCTCGGTCGACGGGAGGTTTTGGGGGGCGGGATCAGATTCCGACGACAACATGTCGTTGGGATCTTCCCGCCGCCGAAAGCCCTTTAGAAAGAGGATCCTCTCTCCGGGCTCCTCGGAGGAGGAAAATGAGAGGAAAAGGGCGACGCCTGGCAGAGGCCGAGGTCGACCGGCTACAACCGGCCAATACGTCAGACTGGCCGAAGCCAAACGTCGCCTTAACGACGAAAAGGAGCGGGAACGTAAAATCCAGGCGGAGAGCGAGGTGGCCGATATGGCGCGGGCGGTCCAATCCAGGACAAGCTCGCGTCAGTCGGACATGTCGCTCAGCGATGACGCCCAAAGGCAAGGAGACGCGCTTTTTCGAGCGGAAGGTTACCTTGAGCTTCTTCAAAAGGTGACCGGAAGCTCGAGAAACCTCAAGGGCACTTATATCAAGGCCCTTAAACAAGTGCGCAAAGGTATGAAGGAGGTGGTGGAGGAACTCGCCAATCGCAACGCGACTGACGAGGTCGTCCACCTCAGGGCGTTGGTTGCCGAACTTCGAAAGGAGAAGGAGGAGTGGAGGTCGAAGTTCAATGCCCTGGAAGAAAAGATGGAGAGGTTTATGCTGTCGCAGACTGCGGCGCATAAACCTCAGCATCCCGTTGACTGGGATGAACGCGAGCGCTCTCTCGCGTCCAAACTGAGCGACATGCTCAACGCCTCGATCGACGCCAAGATCGAGGCGTTGAGCGACCGGCTCTTACCGGCCAAAGCGCAGCGTGTCGCTCTGGACGCGAGGAAGGACAGAGAGGCCCCGGCTTCCGAGCCAGCCGACCAGGCGGCGGTCACGACGTTGACCCCGCCAGCGAATCCGGCTCCGAAGAGGGGGAAGCCAAACGGACGGGAGAGAAAGAAAAAGAAGGGTAAGACCGCGAACGCGGTCGAGACTCCGGCGGCAGCGCCGAAACCTGCTGCGAAACCGGCGCCCGCGACTCCTGCCGCGCGGGAGACCTGGTCTACCGTCATCGGACGGAAGGCCGGGAAGCCAGGCAAGGCTGCGGCTGCGGCTGCTTCGAAAGAAGCGAAGCCGAAAAAGAAGTTGCGTGCGCCGTCTTCGGCGGCGGTTTCGATAACGCTGCAGCCGGAGGCGAAGGACAGAGGCGTCACGTACGCCTCTGTAATCAAGGAGGCCCGCAGCAAGATAGACCTCGATGGTCTGGGAATCCAAACGCTCAAGATCCGAACGGGCGCGACGGGTTCCCGGATCATCGAGGTCCCTGGAGCGGAGAAAGGCGAGAAGGCCGACCTTCTCGCCTCGAAATTGCGGGAAGTCCTCGGCACGGAAGCCGTCAGAGTGCAGCGGCCTTCGAAGAGGGTCGAGCTGCGGGTCATGGGGCTCGACGACTCCGTCACCGCCGAGGAGGTCACCCGAGCACTGGCCGCGGAGGGTGGGTGTCAGCCGGACGACGTGAAGGCTGGCTCCCTCGCCCCCAACGGCTCGCTCTGGGTGAGCTGCCCGGTGGTCGCGGCGAGAAAAGTCGCCCGTGAAGGACGATTGCGCGTCGGCTGGACCACGGCGAGGGTCCGGCTGCTCGAACCGAGGCCGCTGAGGTGCTTCCGGTGCCAGGAGACGGGGCACGTCGGCGCGAAGTGCACTCGCGAAGTGGACCGCAGCGGCGCCTGCTACCGCTGTGGCGAGTCGGGCCACAGACTTCGCGAGTGCAAAGCCGAGCCGAAGTGCGCCATATGTGCGGCGGCCGACCGGCCCGCCAACCACAGAATTGGCGACAGGAGGTGCCCCGACTACAACAAAGGAAAGAAAAAGACCAACAAGAGTGGCAGGCGCAAAGACAGGCCCGTAAAGGCTACCATCGTCGACGCGCCGGCTGCTAAGCCAGTGGAGGATTTAATGGACGCCGATAATTAATGGCGTCCATTAAGTTCTTGCAGGCCAATCTGAACCACTGTGCCAGAGCTCAAGATCTGCTGATCGAGAGCATGGCACAGTGGGGCATTAAGATTGCGATAGTGGCGGAGCCCTACGCGGTCCCCGATCGCGGCGATTGGCTGGGCGACCTGGACGGGTCGGTCGCGGTAATCGCTCCGGCCTCTGCGGGCTTCGTGGACGTCCGGAGGGGGAGCGGATACGCACTTGGTACGATGGACGGAGTGGCCGTCATCGGCGTGTACGCTCCCCCGAGCCGGAGTCTCGCCGACTTCGAGGCAATGCTCGCGGAGATCGGGGCGTCGATCGCTCGGCGGCCGCACCGTGCCGTTCTGGTCGCCGGCGACTTCAACGCCAGGTCGGTGACCTGGGGGGCTCCGGCGACTGACGCGAGGGGCGCGATCATGGAGGAATGGGCGGTGACAACGGGCCTCACGTTGCTGAACCGGGGCACGAGGTACACCTGCGTGCGAAGGAGCGGTGGGTCCATTGTGGACGTGACTTTCGCGTCCCGAAACCTCCACAACCGCGTCCGGGGTTGGAGAGTCTTGACCGACGTCGAGACCCTCTCCGACCACCGGTACATTCGGTTCGACGTCTCCTCGTCGCGTTCGAACGCGTCCGACTCGAGCGTCCCGATCGGCACCGGCCCGCGCTGGGTGCTGAGTCGGATGGATGCGGAGATCGCCGTGGAGGCTGCGATAGTGGAGGAATGGATCCGCCGACCTTCGGAACCGGCCCTTTCCGTCGACGAGGAAGCAGAGGGCATCCGCGAATCGCTGGCGCGGATCTGCGACGCGGCGATGCCGAGGGCGAAGCCGTTCCCGCCGAGGCGGCACTTGTACTGGTGGCGTCCGGAGCTCCGCGACTTGCGCGAAGCCTGCGTGAGATCGCGCCGCCGATTCACCAACTACAGGCGGAGGCGAAGAAGGGACCAGGCCGCAGAGGACGGCCTGTACGACTCCTACCGGTCCGCCTGCAAAGCGCTGCAGGCGGGCATTGCACGCGCTAAGGAATCGTGCTGGGACGAGTGGCTGCGAACTCTGGACAGAGACCCGTGGGGCAGACCGTACCGGGCGGTGCGGAAGAAGCTCCGTCCGTGGGCACCCCCTCTGACCACGAGTTTGCAGCCGCAAATCTTGCAGCGCGTAGTCGAGTCCCTCTTCCCTCATAGGAACGAGTGGAGCCCACCGGCTATGGGTGTCGCGGAGCCGCGTCTCGCGGAGAGCGGGATCCCCCCTGTGACCGAGGCGGAGCTCGGTGCGGCCGTCGCGAGGCTCAAATCGAAGCGCACCGCCCCGGGCCCGGACGGCGTGCCGGGAAGGGTGCTGAGCCTCGCGACGGGTAGCATGGGTGGCAGAATTCGGGCCCTGTTCGACAGGTGCCTGGAGCAGGGCCGGTTTCCCCAGGTGTGGAAGACGGGCAGGCTCGTCCTGCTGAAGAAGGACGGACGGTCGGCCGAACAGCCTTCGGCCTATCGACCGATCGTGCTCCTCGACGAGATCAGTAAGGTGTTCGAGCGCGTCCTGGCGACTCGAATTCTCGAGTCGATGAACCCGGGACTGCACGAGGCACAGTATGGGTTTCGTCGGGGGCGGTCGACCGTCGCGGCCATTGCCCACCTCAGGGACCTCGCCGAGTCGGCGGTCTCCCGGGGTGGAGTGTTGTGGGCGGTCTCGCTGGACGTGACCAACGCGTTCAACTCTCTGCCCTGGGAGACGGTGAGGGTGGCGCTGGGATACCACGGTATCCCGCGCTACTTGCGTAGGCTCATCGGAGCTTACTTTGCGGGAAGGGCAGTAGAGTTCCCGATAGGCGGTGGCGGTCTGTCGAGGCGGTCCATGTCGTGCGGCGTTCCGCAGGGTTCGGTCCTCGGACCGCTCCTGTGGAACATCGGCTACGACTGGGTGCTCCGCGGCGCCACGTTGCCGGGAGTGTCGGTCATCTGCTACGCAGACGACACTCTCGTCACCGTTCGCGCCGGCGGGCACCGCGAGGCGGGCCGCCTCGCCACGGCCGGCGTCGCGCAAGTGGTGGCCAGAATTCGGGCTCTCGGGCTGGAGGTCGCCTTGCAGAAGACGGAGGTCCTGGCCTTTCACGGGCCGAGGGCCGCTCCTCCGCCCGGGACGTCGATAGTCGTCGGGGGTACTTCGATATCCGTCGGGTCGACGATGAAGTACCTGGGCATCGTTCTCGACGGTCGCTGGAAGTTCGACGAACACTTTCGGCGGCTGACCCCGAAGCTTCTGGCCGCCGCCGGAGCGCTCGGGAGTCTACTGCCCAACCTAGAAGGGCCCGCCGACAAATGCAGACGCCTCTTCGTGGGCGTCGTGCGTTCGATGGCGTTGTATGGCGCTCCGATTTGGGCGGGCGCTCTCTGCGCGCGGAACGTGTCGCTGATTCGCAGGCCGCACCGCGCTATCGCGCTGCGGGCTGCGAGGGCGTACCGCACGGTGTCCTACACCGCATCGTGTCTCCTCGCCGGCAGCCCCCCGTGGGAACTGGAGGCCGAAGCTCTCGCGTCGGTCTTCTGGCGCGTGACGGAAGCGCGCCTGAGGGAGGAACCGCCTCGTCCGCAAGAGGTCGTGCGATGGAGGAGAGAAGCTCGCGACGGCCTCTTCCGGAAGTGGTCGGAGAATCTCGAGGACCCGAACGTAATTACGAGTCGGGGGCTGGTGGCGGCGATTCGGCCCGTTCTGCGCGGCTGGGTCGATAGGCGACACGGTACGATGTCGTTCCACTTGGCGCAGATGCTGACCGGGCACGGCTGCTTCGGTCGCTATCTGTGCCGAGCGCTGGGGCGGGAGCCGACGTCGGAATGTCACCATTGCGACGCCGGCGCCGAGGACACGGCGGAGCACACGCGCGCGGTCTGCCCGGCGTGGTGCGAAGAGCGCGCCGCCCTGTCGGCGGCCATCGGAGCGGATCTCTCGCTGCCGGCCGTGGTCTCGGCCATGGTCGGCAGCGAGGAGAACTGGAGCGCCGTCTCCTCCTTCTGCAGCGCCGTGATGCTGCGGAAGGAGGCGGCGGAGCGGGAGCGGGAACGGGATCCGAACTCGCTTCCGTCTCGTCGCGGTAGACGCGGTCGGCGGCGCAGGGCCTACCTGGCCAACCTGCAGCCGCCGCCCCCGTAGTTTGGATCAGCGGGCGATAGGTCGGGGGATCTATCGACCGCATCGCACGATCCCGAGGAGGACGGAGAGAGGCGATCTTATGTGTTCAAGGGATCCTCTCTCGGGTCGCTGCCGCTTTTGCGGCGACGACGACGGGCCCTAGTCTGGGCAGGCGCCGGCGGGATCGCGAAAGAGCTTTGTGTCCTCGCGATCTCGCCACAAGCGCATAGGCGGAACACACGTGTGGTTTTTGTTCAGTAAGAGTCTGACTCCCCTCCGAGCCCCCCCAACCGGAGGGTGTCCATGAAGGATTTTCCACACGTAAAAAAAAAAAAAAAAAAAAGGTTAGGTTAGGTTAGGTTAGGTTAGGTTAGGTTAGGTTAGGTTAGGTTAGGTTAGGTTAGGTTAGGTTAGGTTAGGTTAGGTTCCCACCCAGGCCTTTGGAGCCCAGGCCCCAGACTTAGGTCTGGGACCTGGGCTCCAAGGGGAGGAGTTGCTGGACTTCTACTGGGCGCGTCCCCCGGGTGGCGGATAGGGGAGTGCCACCTGCGGTTTCACGACTGCGGGCGGTAGGGGTCTTCGGATCCCCGCGGACCAAAACCTGACGATGCGCTCCGGGTCCCGCTCTGGTCTAGTACTGGGGTGGTCCTGCGAGCGCGGGTGTGTTGGCGCGGAGGCGCGGCGGTGCGTGTGGCGCTGAGACGGCGCGGTGACGTGGGGGTCGGTCTTTCCTTCCCCCACGCGGAGGACGGGGTGGGCGGGTTCGCTCGCCCGCCCTAAGGCGTGCGAGGGCGCTCTCTCGCGCCGAGGCTGCGGTCGGCTGGAGGGCCTAGACTGCGGCCACCCTGGCCTTTGTCGGCTTCGTCGGGCTGACATTGTCCGCCCCGGGCTAGGTGCCTGGTGTCCCGCAACGCCGGGCTAGGCCTGGGGTGCCGGGGCGGCGCGGGATTGTACCCACCGGCGCAATGCGGGCGGAGGGTGTCCCCCTGCCCGCGGGGGGGGCCACGCGGGCGATGGGTCGGGGGATTCGTCGTCCGACTTGCACGGTCCCCCCAAGGAGGGGAGGGCGCGCTTCGTGTTCGAGTGCGTCCTCCGAGGTGCTTTGCACCGCGGTGGGCCCGAAAGGGCAAGCGCCGGCGGGGTTGCGAAAGAGCTAATAGCGTCCTTGTGACCCCGCCACATTGGCGTACGGCAGAACACACGTGGCGGTTTTTATTCAGTAAGAGTCTGAATCCCCTCCGAGCCCCCCCTACCGGAGGGTGTCCATGACGGATTTTCCCCACGTTAAAAAAAAAAAAAAAAAAAAAAAGGTTAGGTTCCCAGGCCTTTGGAGCCCAGGCCCCAGACTTAGGTCTGGGACCTGGGCTCCAAGGGGAGGAGTTGCTGGACTTCTACTGGGCGCGTCCCCCGGGTGGCGG
Source organism: Melitaea cinxia (assembly GCF_905220565.1). Classification (NCBI taxonomy): domain Eukaryota; kingdom Metazoa; phylum Arthropoda; class Insecta; order Lepidoptera; family Nymphalidae; genus Melitaea; species Melitaea cinxia. Next base: position 36,161 of record NC_059412.1, on the reverse strand, counting down.
ATAGGGGAGTGCCGCCTGCGGTTTCACGACTGCGGGCGGTAGGGGTCTTCGGATCCCCGCGGACCAAAACCAGACGATGCGCTCCGGGTCCCGCTCTGGTCTAGTACTGGGGTGGTCCTGCGAGCGCGGGTGTGTTGGCGCGGAGGCGCGGCGGTGGGTGTGGCGCTGAGACGGCGCGGTGACGTGGGGGTCGGTTTTTCCTTCCCCCACGCGGAGGACGGGGTGGGCGGGTTCGCTCGCCCGCCCTAAGGCGTGCGAGGGCGCTCTCTCGCGCCGAGGCTGCGGTCGGCTGGAGGGCCTAGACTGCGGCCACCCTGGCCTTTGTCGGCTTCGTCGGGCTGACATTGTCCGCCCCGGGCTAGGTGCCTGGTGTCCCCTAACGCCGGGCTAGGCCTGGGGCGCCGGGGCGGCGCGGGATTGTACCCACAGGCGCAATGCGGGCGGGGGGTGTCCCCCTGCCCGCGGGGGGGGCCACGCGGGCGATGGGTCGGGGGATTCGTCGTCCGACTTGCACGGTCCCCCCAAGGAGGGGAGGGCGCGCTTCGTGTTCGAGTGCGTCCTCCGAGGTGCTTTGCACCGCGGTGGGCCCGAAAGGGCAGGCGCCGGCGGGGTTGCGAAAGAGCTGAACAGCGTCCTTGTGACCCCGCCACATTGGACCCCGCCACATTGGCGTACGGCAGAACACACGTGGCGGTTTTTATTCAGTAAGAGTCTGAATCCCCTCCGAGCCCCCCCAACCGGAGGGTGTCCATGACGGATTTTCCCCACGTTAAAAAAAAAAAAAAAAAGGTTAGGTTAGGTTAGGTTAGGTTAGGTTAGGTTAGGTTAGGTTAGGTTAGGTTAGGTTAGGTTAGGTTAGGTTAGGTTAGGTTAGGTTAGGTTAGGTTAGGTTAGGTTAGGTTAGGTTAGGTTAGGTTAGGTTAGGTTAGGTTAGGTTAGGTTAGGTTAGGTTAGGTTAGGTTAGGTTAGGTTAGGTTAGGTTAGGTTAGGTTAGGTTAGGTTAGGTTAGGTTAGGTTAGGTTAGGTTAGGTTAGGTTAGGTTAGGTTAGGTTAGGTTAGGTTAGGTTAGGTTAGGTTAGGTTAGGTTAGGTTAGGTTAGGTTAGGTTAGGTTAGGTTAGGTTAGGTTAGGTTAGGTTAGGTTAGGTTAGGTTAGGTTAGGTTAGGTTAGGTTAGGTTAGGTTAGGTTAGGTTAGGTTAGGTTAGGTTAGGTTAGGTTAGGTTAGGTTAGGTTAGGTTAGGTTAGGTTAGGTTAGGTTAGGTTAGGTTAGGTTAGGTTAGGTTAGGTTAGGTTAGGTTAGGTTAGGTTAGGTTAGGTTAGGTTAGGTTAGGTTAGGTTAGGTTAGGTTAGGTTAGGTTAGGTTAGGTTAGGTTAGGTTAGGTTAGGTTAGGTTAGGTTAGGTTAGGTTAGGTTAGGTTAGGTTAGGTTAGGTTAGGTTAGGTTTTTTTTTTTTTTTTTTTTTTTTTTTTTTTTTTTTTTTTTTTTTTTTTTTTTTTTTTTTTTTTTTTTTTTTTTTTTTTTTTTTTTTTTATCGTTGCCATTTTCTTTCGCAACGCTTGTGCCAGTAATTATTTAATTCAACAGTAGTAATATGACAATATTATAATAATTTTCTAATAATAGTATAATTATTTTCTAACTTAAGTTAGACTACATATAATTCTAGTTTAATGCATTTCAATTCAGTAGTAATTATATGACAATTTGATATAATAATTTCCCAATAATAATATAATAGTTTTCTAACTTAAGTTAGACAACATCTAATTTAAGTCAGATACATTTCAATTCAATAATAATACTATGATAACTTAGCATAGTAATTTCCTAATAATAATATAATAATTTTCGTATTTAATTTAGATTACTTATAATTCGAATTCAATACATTTCAATTTAATAGAAATAAAATTAAAATTTAATATAATAATTCATAATTTCACAGCTTACTGATTACATAATTTCATAATTTAATATTTTGATAAATTCCATAAATTCATAATTTCATAATTTATAATTTCATAATTTCATAATTTCACAATTTCACAATTTCATAATTCCATAATTTCATGATTTCATAATTTCATAATTTCATAATTTCATAATTTCATAATTTAATAAGTACATAATTTCATAATTTAATAGTTTCATAACTTCATAATTTCAAAGTTTTCATAATTTAATAATTTCATTATAATACAATAATTTACTAACTAAAGTTGGACTACATCTAGTATAAGTTAGATAGATCTAATTCAACAATTATGATATAGTTTTTCTATTATAATTACCTAATAATAATGTGATAATGTAATAGTTGGGAAGGGAAGGGTCGAGGTCAGGGATGGATAGAGTTGGTGGGTCCCGGCTGGGCCCTTGGTCGACAGGCGGAAGCCAGTGCGACTGTGGACTCGGAACTCACGCGGGTCCCAGCCAGTAGCACTTCCTCTAGTACCACTAATTGTAATTCGCCCCATTTGCAACACCAGCTTTTTGGATAACTTTCCTTGCGTAATTTAAGAACTTGTTCCTGTGGCGGTCATCCTCGATGAGTATGGGCAGGTTGTACTTATTTATGTTGGTATCCGTTTCGTTTTCTATGTCGTGTCTTAATATATTGAACCTCGGGCAGTCAAGGAGGATGTGTTCCACCGTTTCTTCAGTTTGATCGTCGCATTCGCAATAGGGGGTGCTGCAGATTTTTCTTTTGTGAAGGTACGACCTAAAACCTCCATGTCCGGTGAGTAGTTGGGCTAAGCAGTTGTCCATTTTGATCTTTTTAATTATTCTGTGGGCCTTTCTTACATCGGGGAAGAACATCCTTGTTGTTCCGCCCGCGGCAGCTTCCTCGTATCTTGCCTGCCATTCTAAGATTGTCGCATCCCTCAGAATTCTTTTGGCGTGAGAGAGCGGGAACAGATCGTATGCATGTCTACCTTTAAGTTTTGTTGCAGCTTCCTTGGCTAATTCGTCCGCTCTCTCATTGCCAGGGATCGTATCGTGAGCCTTAACCCAATAAAAGCTTATGTTTCCCCCAGTGGCTGTGAGATCTGTGATTTTTTCTCGAATTTTTTGGGCTATGGGGTTCAGACCGTTCGGGTCGGCCAGGCACATCAGTGCCGACTTCGAATCACTAAGCACTGCTGCTGTTGCGAGGGACTTCTTTGCTATCATGAGCTTGAGGGCTCGGTAAATGGCCACCATCTCCGCCTGGAACACACTGCAGTAGTCCGGCAGCGAGAACTTTGCATGTCCCGTTTCCCTGCCGTCCTGCCAGTATGTCACCGCGCCACCCACTTTGCCCTCAAGCTTACTCCCGTCGGTGTAGATTTGCGTTTTGTGTATATCTATCTTCGCTAATTCGGCCCGTCCATTGATATCTTCGAACTTGATCTTTTCCCGGAGAGCGGGGTGTGGAAGTAAGAATGGGCTCGCCCTCATTTCGAGCTCTCTACCGGGGAGAGTTGGCAGAGGCTTACCCCTTTTCACTAGATAGAGCTCCCTTTGCTCCACGGCTCTAAGGTCTAGGGGGAGAATACCCGACAAAATACATCCAGACATTAGGGAGGAAGTGCGATGTGACTTGCTAATTAAGTTGGCAAAAAGTCTGGCGATTTTGTCGAGTCTGGTTCTAACTTGCTTGCGGTGGGCGCTCATGCCCCAGACATTAGACCCGTATAGCAGTATGGGTTCAATCACCGCTATGTATATTGTTTTAATGATGTCCGGGTTTAGGCCCCATTGGGCTCTTGCTGTTCTACTCACAGCTTTATAGATGTTAATGGCCTTTGCAGTTACTTGTTCGATGTGTTTTAGAAAATTCAGGTTTTTATCTATTGTAAGTCCCAATATTTTGATATCCGGTGTAAAGATGATCTCGGTGTTGTTTATTTTGATTTTTGGTTCCTCGTACTTCAGTTTCCTGGTCAATATGATAGCTTGTGTCTTGGCTGCTGAGAATTTTAATTTGTTTTGCTCGCCCCATTTAGTAACGAAATCCAGTGCTGGGTTTCCTCTCTAAAAATTACCTCTATAAAAATTACCCCGAATCCTAAGCGGCGACACAGCGCGAAGGGATGCGTGGCCGACGGGAGGTTCGGTCTAACTGTGTCATTCAACAACATGGACACGACGAATAAAACGTTATTACCCCAGGAGGGTACCTGCGCCTCCGGCAAAGGAGAATCCCTCCGTGCATCTGCAGATGCACGCTGCCCGTTCGAATCTGGGGAGGGCACCCATCGTGTTTGTGTTCGCGGTTCGTCCGCCGTAGAGAGGCCCGAGAAGGGCGGAGTGGAGGTAGTGCCCGAGAAGGGCGGAGTGGAGGTAGCGCCCGAGAAGGGCGGAGTGGAGGATGCGCCCGCAAAGGGCGGCGAGGACGGGAAGCCCGAGAAGGGCGGTGTTGTTCACGGGTCTTCTACCCGTGAAGCTGTAAGCTCGCTTCCTATACGTCTACCACTGGTGATGCTAACGCGCATCAGTGATGAGTATGGAACAGAACCTGGACAGGTAAGGAGTAGGTCCTGCTCGATTACGAGTCAGGAAAATATGTCAGAGGGTCTGACTGCCATCGACTCCGACGATAGTTTTCCGGCCTACAGAAAGGCCCGAAAACCGGGAAAACGACAACGACTGCTCTCATCTCCGTCGGCGTTGTCTTCGGACGAGGAGAGCCGTCAGACGTCGTCGAAGCTGGCGCGTAAGCGCTGCCAGAGGAGAGAGGAAGCCTCGCGCGAAAAGGAGAAAGCGCTGGAGGCGAGCATCTCTGATGCGGAGGAAAGACGTCGGGCGATGGGTCTGGACGTAAGCGACGCTCGAACCGCCGACGCCATTAGTGCGCAGGTCGGTAAGGACGTCGACGTGATTTACCAAGTGGCAACCAGGTCTATGAACCTAAAGGGTACCTCCGTTAGGGCCCTCAAGGACGCCGCCACTTCAATCCGGCTCGGGGTGGAGGTGTTGAAGGAACGCACTTCCTCGGACGAGGTCCGCAAACTGCAAGCGGAGAACACTCGTCTGAGGAGGGACGTCGAGGACCTCAAATGCCAAGTGGCGGAGTTGGTCAAGGAGCGTCAGCCGGCTGTCGTTCCGGGCCCGGCTCCAGTCACTACCAGCGAGACTGACAAGGAGGAGAGGATGCGGGCGTCGCTGTTGTCGTCGGTCCGAGAACTGTTCGACGCCCGCCTTACCAGCATCGAGCAGAGGCTGACGCCGACCAAGGCGACGGACCACTCGAGTGATGCAACGCAGCAGGTGCCAGCGCTAACCACTAGCGCTGGAAAGAAGAAAGTTCGCCCGCGCAAGGCTGCGGCCGCGGCGGCGATAGCCGCCTCGTCGGCGGCCTGCTCGGGTGAGGGAGCCACGCCGGCCACACCGGCTGCTGCTGGCGACGCCGAATGGGTCACCGTCGCCAAAAAGAAGAAGTCAAAGAAGAAAAAGAAGAAGAAAGATAAGGGCAAAGCTCCTGAGTCGGACGCCGCTGCTAAGGCTGCCCCGCAGCAGCAGCGGAAGGGACTCAAAAAGAAGAAGAAGACACCCAAGTTGGTGGCCCCCCGTCGGCCCGCAGTGATCATCGCACTGAAGCCGGACGCGATCGTACGGGGGGTCACCTATGCCGATGTTATTCGCCAGGCTGCAGGTTCGGTGAATCTCGCCAGCCTGGGAATTAAGGAGGGCTTAAGCATTCGTTCTGCCGCAACCGGGGCCAGGCTGTTAGAGCTGTCTAACGACGAGGCCCCGGAGGTGGCGCAGCGTTTCGCACAGGAGCTCGAAAAAGCCGTGGGAAGTGTGGCTAGAGTCGTCCGGCCCGAGAGACACGTCAGCCTGCGTGTTTCCGGACTCGACGACTCGGTCACGAGAGAGATGGTCGTCGACGCGGCGGCAAAAGTGGGAAAATGCGACGCCGGGTCCATAAGGGCCGCGGAAATCGCATTCGGTGGGAGCGGGATGGGATCAGTGGTTCTCCGCTGCCCGATCCCGACAGCGAAGGCACTCGCCGAAGCCGGCAGACTTCTGGTCGGCTGGAGTTCGGCGAGAGTCAGGCTTCTGGAGCCGCGCCCGTTGCGCTGCTTTGGATGCATGGGTATCGGGCACACTCGCCCGACCTGTCCGACGGCGGTAGACCGTAGCAGACTCTGCTACAGGTGTGGCCTCGAGGGGCACTTGGCCCGCACATGCACTAAGGCGCCGAATTGCGCGGTCTGTGCCGCTTCTGGCAGACCGGCGTCGCATGTGATGGGGGGACGGAATTGCCGTCCCCCTAAAGCCAATCGGAAAGTGGCCGCGAAAGTGGCCACTCCCGCTCAAAGGAGAGAAAGCCGTCAGGCAACTGAGGAGGCTGCGCCAATGTCTCCTTAGCGTGTGGGAGTGGGGGTTAAACCCCCCACTTGCCGGGCTGGCGGGCGACAGATAAAGGGGTATCTGTCGTCCGCACTAGTCGGCCCAGAGGAGGAAGACGCACTTCTTGTGTTCGAGTGCGTCTTTCGGAGAGCTGCGAAACTCTCCGCGACGGGCCCGCAAGGGCAAGCGCCGGCGGGATTGCGAAAGAACAATGTGTCCTTGTGATCCCGCCACATTGGCGTACGGCAGAACACACGTGGCGGTTTTTATTCAGTAAGAGTCTGACTCCCCTCGGTGTCCCCGCGCCGAGGGTGTCCATGAAGGATTTTCCCCCACGTAAAAAAAAAAAAAAAAAAAAGGTTAGGTTAGGTTAGGTTAGGTTAGGTTAGGTTAGGTTAGGTTAGGTTAGGTTAGGTTAGGTTAGGTTAGGTTAGGTTAGGTTAGGTTAGGTTAGGTTAGGTTACCCAGGCCTTTGGAGCCCAGGCCCCAGACCTAGGTCTGGGACCTGGGCTCCAAGGGGAGGAGTTCCTGGACTTCTACCTGGGCGCGTCCCCCGTTTGGCGGATAGGGGAGTGTCGCCGCAGTCGAATGACTGCAGGCGGTAGGGGTCTACGGACCCCCGCGGACCAACACCAGGCGAGGCGTCCGGGTCCCGCTCTGGTCTTGTACTGGAGTGGTCCTGTGATCGCACATTGCGCCACGAGGGAGCGCGGAGTTTGCGTGGAATGGCCTAGCCTTTCACGCGGCGCCGGAAGAGAGGGCGCGGAGTGGGATGTGGACCTTGGCGGTCCCCCCGGCACTAGAGGGCGGGGTGAGCGTTATTTATTTATTTATTTATTTATTTATTATTTTTATTTATTTATTTTATCATCATCGCTCGCCCCCCTTGGTGATTTGGTGAGTGTGGCGCTGCGAAGGCGCGGAGAAGCGGGGTGGGGATTTTCCCCCCTGCTCCCAGTGGACGGGCGACCTCGGCGGCGGTGACCCCGCCGTCGGGTAGAGTGGGCGGCTTTCCCGTCCGCTCTACGCCTCATAAGCTCGTAACCCCGTGCGAGGTGTCGTGGTCATGTCTCGCGGCTTCGTGCGGGACCGAGGGGTCTTGCCTTAACCGGCCGGATCTAGAGGAAGAAGACCTCTATAAAAATTACCCCGAATCCTAAGCGGCGACACAGCGCGAAGGGATGCGTGGCCGATGGGAGGTTCGGTCTAACTGTGTCATCCCCTAAACATGGATACGTGCATTAAAACATTATTAACCCAGGAGGGTACCGGCGCCTCAGGCAATGGAGAATCCCTTCGCGCTTCGGCGCGCAGCCCTGTCGAATCTGGGATGGGCAAATCACGTGTTTGTGTTTCGGAGCTTTCCGGTTCCGACGAGAGGCCCGAGAAGGGCGGAGTTGAGGTAGTGCCCGAGAAGGGCGGAGTGGACGTAGTGCCCGAGAAGGGCGGTGAAGACGTTGGGCCCGAGAAGGGCGGAGTTACTGGCGGGGTGAGACAGCCGCGAGTTGTCCTCACGCGTGTGGACAGCGTCGGCTCTCTCTCCTCGGTCGACGGGAGGTTTTGGGGGGCGGGATCAGATTCCGACGACAACATGTCGTTGGGATCTTCCCGCCGCCGAAAGCCCTTTAGAAAGAGGATCCTCTCTCCGGGCTCCTCGGAGGAGGAAAATGAGAGGAAAAGGGCGACGCCTGGCAGAGGCCGAGGTCGACCGGCTACAACCGGCCAATACGTCAGACTGGCCGAAGCCAAACGTCGCCTTAACGACGAAAAGGAGCGGGAACGTAAAATCCAGGCGGAGAGCGAGGTGGCCGACATGGCACGTGCGGTCCAATCCAGGACAAGCTCGCGTCAGTCGGACATGTCGCTCAGCGACGACGCCGGAAGATGTAGAGACGCGCTTTCTCGAGCGGAAGGTTACCTTGAGCTTCTGCAAAAGGTGACCGGAAGCTCGAGAAACCTCAAGGGCACTTATATCAAGGCCCTTAAACAAGTGCGCAAAGGCATGAAGGAGGTGGTGGAGGAACTCGCCAATCGCAACGCGACTGACGAGGTCGTCCACCTCAGGGCGTTGGTTGCCGAACTTCGAAAGGAGAAGGAGGAGTGGAGGTCGAAGTTCAACGCCCTGGAAGAAAAAATGGATAGATTCATGCTGTCGCAGGCTGCGGCGCATAAATCTCTGCGTCCCGACGACTGGGACGAACGTGAACGCTCTCTCGCGTCCAAACTGAGCGACATGCTCAACGCCTCGATCGACGCCAAGATCGAGGCGTTGAGCGACCGGCTCTTACCGGCCAAAGCGCAGCGTGTCGCTCTGGACGCGAGGAAGGACAGAGAGGCCCCAGCTTCCGAGCCGGCCGACCAGGCGGCGGTCACGACGTTGACCCCGCCAGCGAATCCGGCTCCGAAGAGGGGGAAGCCAAACGGACGGGAGAGAAAGAAAAAGAAGGGTAAGACCGCGAACGCGGTCGAGACTCCGGCGGCAGCGCCGAAACCTGCTGCGAAACCGGCGCCCGCGACTCCTGCCGCACGGGAGACCTGGTCTACCGTCCTCGGACGGAAGGCCGGGAAGCCAGGCAAGGCTGCGGCTACGGCTGCTTCGAAAGAAGCAAAGCCGAAAAAGAAGTTGCGGGCGCCGTCTTCGGCGGCGGTTTCGATAACGCTGCAGCCGGAGGCGAAGGACAGAGGCGTCACGTACGCCTCTGTAATCAAGGAGGCCCGCAGCAGGATAGACCTCGATGGTCTGGGAATCCAAACGCTCAAGATCCGAACGGGCGCGACGGGTTCCCGGATCATCGAGGTCCCTGGAGCGGAGAAAGGTGAGAAGGCCGACCTTCTCGCCTCGAAATTGCGGGAAGTCCTCGGCACGGAAGACGTCAGAGTGCAGCGGCCTTCGAAGAGGGTCGAGCTGCGGGTCATGGGGCTCGACGACTCCGTCACCGCCGAGGAGGTCACCCGAGCACTGGCCGCGGAGGGTGGGTGTCAGCCGGACGACGTGAAGGCTGGCTCCCTCGCCCCCAACGGCTCGCTCTGGGTGAGCTGCCCGGTGGTCGCGGCGCGAAAAGTCGCCCGTGAAGGACGATTGCGCGTCGGCTGGACCACGGCGAGGGTCCGGCTGCTCGAACCGAGGCCGCTGAGGTGCTTCCGGTGCCAGGAGACGGGGCACGTCGGCGCGAAGTGCACTCGCGAAGTGGACCGCAGCGGCGCCTGCTACCGCTGTGGCGAGTCGGGCCACAGACTTCGCGAGTGCAAAGCCGAGCCGAAGTGCGCCATATGTGCGGCGGCGGACCGGCCCGCCAACCACAAAATTGGCGACAGGAGGTGCCCCGACTACAACAAGAAAAAGGGAAAGACCAACAAGAGTGGCAGGCGCAAAGACAGGCCCGTAAAGGCTACCATCGTCGACGCGCCGGCTGCTAAGCCAGTGGAGGATTTAATGGACGCCGATAATTAATGGCGTCCATTAAGTTCTTGCAGGCCAATGTGAACCACTGTGCCAGAGCTCAAGATCTGCTGATCGAGAGCATGGCACAGTGGGGCATTAAGATCGCGATAGTGGCGGAGCCCTACGCGGTCCCCGATCGCGGCGATTGGCTGGGCGACCTGGACGGGTCGGTCGCGGTGATCGCTCCGGCCTCTGCGGGCTTCGTGGACGTCCGGAGGGGGAGCGGATACGCACTCGGTACGATGGACGGAGTGGCCGTCATCGGCGTGTACGCTCCCCCGAGCCGGAGTCTCGCCGACTTCGAGGCAATGCTCGCGGAGATCGGGGCGTCGATCGCTCGGCGGCCGCACCGTGCCGTTCTGGTCGCCGGCGACTTCAACGCCAGGTCGGTGACCTGGGGGGCTCCGGCGACTGACGCGAGGGGCGCGATCATGGAGGAATGGGCGGTGGCAACGGGCCTCACGTTGCTGAACCGGGGTACGAGGAACACCTGCGTGCGAAGGAGCGGTGGGTCCATTGTGGACGTGACTTTCGCGTCCCGAAACCTCCACAACCGCGTCCGGGGTTGGAGAGTCTTGACCGACGTCGAGACCCTCTCCGACCACCGGTACATTCGGTTCGACGTCTCCTCGTCGCGTTCGAACGCGTCCGACTCGAGCGTCCCGATCGGCACCGGCCCGCGCTGGGTGCTGAGTCGGATGGATGCGGAGATCGCCGTGGAGGCTGCGATAGTGGAGGAATGGATCCGCCGACCTTCGGAACCGGCCCTTTCCGTCGACGAGGAAGCAGAGGGCATCCGCGAATCGCTAGCGCGGATCTGCGACGCGGCGATGCCGAGGGCGAAGCCGTTCCCGCCGAGGCGGCACTTGTACTGGTGGCGTCCGGAGCTCCGCGACTTGCGCGAAGCCTGCGTGAGATCGCGCCGCCGATTCACCAACTACAGGCGGAGGCGAAGAAGGGACCAGGCCGCAGAGGACGGCCTGTACGACTCCTACCGGTCCGCCTGCAAAGCGCTGCAGGCGGGCATTGCACGCGCTAAGGAATCGTGCTGGGACGAGTGGCTGCGAACTCTGGACAGAGACCCGTGGGGCAGGCCGTACCGGGCGGTGCGGAAGAAGCTCCGTCCGTGGGCACCCCCTCTGACCACGAGTTTGCAGCCGCAAATCTTGCAGCGCGTAGTCGAGTCCCTCTTCCCTCATAGGAACGAGTGGAGCCCACCGGCTATGGGTGTCGCGGAGCCGCGTCTCGCGGAGAGCGGGATCCCCCCTGTGACCGAGGCGGAGCTCGGTGCGGCCGTCGCGAGGCTCAAATCGAAGCGCACCGCCCCGGGCCCGGACGGCGTGCCGGGAAAGGTGCTGAGCCTCGCGACGGGTAGCATGGGTGGCAGAATTCGGGCCCTGTTCGACAGGTGCCTGGAGCAGGGCCGGTTTCCCCGGGTGTGGAAGACGGGCAGGCTCGTCCTGCTGAAGAAGGACGGACGGTCGGCCGAACAGCCTTCGGCCTATCGACCGATCGTGCTCCTCGACGAGATCAGTAAGGTGTTCGAGCGCGTCCTGGCGACTCGAATTCTCGAGTCGATGAACCCGGGATTGCACGAGGCGCAGTATGGATTTCGTCGGGGCCGGTCGACCGTCGCGGCCATCGCCCACCTCAGGGACCTCGCCGAATCGGCGGTCTCCCGGGGTGGAGTGTTGTGGGCGGTCTCGCTGGACGTGACCAACGCGTTCAACTCTCTGCCCTGGGAGACGGTGAGGGTGGCGCTGGCTTACCACGGCATCCCACGCTACTTGCGTAGGCTCATCGGAGCTTACTTTGCGGGAAGGGCAGTAGAGTTCCCGATAGGCGGCGGCGGTCTGTCGAGGCGGTCCATGTCGTGCGGCGTTCCGCAGGGTTCGGTCCTCGGACCGCTCCTGTGGAACATCGGCTACGACTGGGTGCTCCGCGGTGCCACGTTGCCGGGAGTGTCGGTCATCTGCTACGCAGACGACACTCTCGTCACCGTCCGCGCCGGCGGGCACCGCGAGGCGGGCCGCCTCGCCACGGCCGGCGTCGCGCAGGTGGTGGCCAGAATTCGGGCTCTCGGGCTGGAGGTCGCCTTACAGAAGACGGAGGTCCTGGCCTTTCACGGGCCGAGGGCCGCTCCTCCGCCCGGGACGTCGATAGTCGTCGGGGGTACTTCGATCGCCGTCGGGTCGACGATGAAGTACCTGGGCATCGTTCTCGACGGTCGCTGGAAGTTCGACGAACACTTCCGGCGGCTGACCCCGAAGCTTCTGGCCGCCGCCGGAGCGCTCGGGAGTCTACTGCCCAACCTAGAAGGGCCCGCCGACAAATGCAGACGCCTCTTCGTGGGCGTCGTGCGTTCGATGGCGTTGTATGGCGCTCCGATTTGGGCGGGCGCTCTCTGCGCGCGGAACGTGTCGCTGATTCGCGGGCCGCACCGCGCTATCGCGCTGCGGGCTGCGAGGGCGTACCGCACGGTGTCCTACACCGCGTCGTGTCTCCTCGCCGGCAGCCCCCCGTGGGAACTGGAGGCCGAAGCTCTCGCGTCGGTCTTCTGGCGCGTGACGGAAGCGCGCCTGAGGGAGGAACCGCCTCGTCCGCAAGAGGTCGTGCGATGGAGGAGAGAAGCTCGCGATGGCCTCTTCCGGAAGTGGTCGGAGAATCTCGAGGACCCGAACGTAATCACGAGTCGGGGGCTGGTGGCGGCGATTCGGCCCGTTCTGCGCGGCTGGGTCGATAGGCGACACGGTGCGATGTCGTTCCACTTGGCGCAGATGCTGACCGGGCACGGCTGCTTCGGTCGCTATCTGTGCCGAGCGCTGGGGCGGGAGCCGACGTCGGAATGTCACCACGAGGACACGGCGGAGCACACGCGCGCGGTCTGCCCGGCGTGGTGCGAAGAGCGCGCCGCCCTGTCGGCGGCCATCGGAGCGGATCTCTCGCTGCCGGCCGTGGTCTCGGCCATGGTCGGCAGCGAGGAGAACTGGAGCGCCGTCTCCTCCTTCTGCAGCGCCGTGATGCTGCGGAAGGAGGCGGCGGAGCGGGAGCGGGAACGGGATCCGAACTCGCTTCCGTCTCGTCGCGGTAGACGCGGTCGGCGGCGCAGGGCCTACCTGGCCAACCTGCAGCCGCCGCCCCCGTAGTTTGGATCAGCGGGCGATAGGTCGGGGGATCTATCGACCGCATCGCACGATCCCGAGGAGGACGGAGAGAGGTGATCTTATGTGTTCAAGGGATCCTCTCTCGGGTCGCTGTCGCTTTTGCGGCGACGACGACGGGCCCTAGTCTGGGCAGGCGCCGGCGGGATCGCGAAAGAGCTTTGTGTCCTCGCGATCTCGCCACAAGCGCATAGGCGGAACACACGTGTGGTTTTTGTTCAGTAAGAGTCTGACTCCCCTCCGAGCCCCCCCAACCGGAGGGTGTCCATGAAGGATTTTCCACACGTAAAAAAAAAAAAAAAAAAAAAAAAAAAAGGTTAGGTTAGGTTAGGTTAGGTTAGGTTAGGTTAGGTTAGGTTAGGTTAGGTTAGGTTAGGTTAGGTTAGGTTAGGTTAGGTTAGGTTAGGTTAGGTTAGGTTAGGTTAGGTTAGGTTAGGTTAGGTTAGGTTAGGTTAGGTTAGGTTAGGTTAGGTTAGGTTAGGTTAGGTTAGGTTAGGTTAGGTTAGGTTAGGTTAGGTTAGGTTAGGTTAGGTTAGGTTAGGTTAGGTTAGGTTAGGTGAGGTTAGGTTAGGTTAGGTTAGGTTAGGTTAGGTTAGGTTAGGTTAGGTTAGGTTAGGTTAGGTTAGGTTAGGTTAGGTTAGGTTAGGTTAGGTTAGGTTAGGTTAGGTTAGGTTAGGTTAGGTTAGGTTAGGTTAGGTTAGGTTAGGTTAGGTTAGGTTAGGTTAGGTTAGGTTAGGTTAGGTTAGGTTAGGTTAGGTTAGGTTAGGTTAGGTTAGGTTAGGTTAGGTTAGGTTAGGTTAGGTTAGGTTAGGTTAGGTTAGGTTAGGTTAGGTTAGGTTAGGTTAGGTTAGGTTAGGTTAGGTTAGGTTAGGTTAGGTTAGGTTAGGTTAGGTTAGGTTAGGTTAGGTTAGGTTAGGTTAGGTTAGGTTAGGTTAGGTTAGGTTAGGTTAGGTTAGGTTAGGTTAGGTTAGGTTAGGTTAGGTTAGGTTAGGTTAGGTTAGGTTAGGTTAGGTTAGGTTAGGTTAGGTTAGGTTAGGTTAGGTTAGGTTAGGTTAGGTTAGGTTAGGTTAGGTTAGGTTAGGTTAGGTTAGGTTAGGTTAGGTTAGGTTAGGTTAGGTTAGGTTAGGTTAGGTTAGGTTAGGTTAGGTTAGGTTAGGTTAGGTTAGGTTAGGTTAGGTTAGGTTAGGTTAGGTTAGGTTAGGTTTTTTTTTTTTTTTTTTTTTTTTTTTTTTTTTTTTTTTTTTTTTTTTTTTTTTTTTTTTTTTTTTTTTTTTTTTTTTTTTTTTTATCGTTGCCATTTTCTTTCGCAACGCTTGTGCCAGTAATTTTTTAATTCAACAATAGTAATATGACAGTGGTATAATAATTTTCTAATAATACTATAATTGTTTTCTAACTTAAGTTAGACTACATATAATTCTATTTTGATACATTTCGATTCAATAGTAATAATATCACAATTTAATATAGTAATTTTATAATAATAACATAATAATTTTCTAACTTAAGTTAGACAACATCTAATTTAAGTCAGATACATTTCAATTCAATAATAATACTATGATAACTTAGCATAGTAATTTCCTTATAATAATATAATAATTTTAATATTTAATTTAGACTACATATAATTCGAATACAATACATTTCAATTTAATAATGATATAATTATAATTTAATATAATAATTCATATTTTCACAACTTACTTACTAATTACATAATTTCATAATTTGATAATTTCATAGTTTCATAATTTACAATTTCATAATTTCGTAATTTCATAATTTAGTAATTTAATAATTTAATAATTTCATAATTTCATAATATCATAATTTCATAATTTCATAATTTCATAAGTTCATAATTTCATAATTTAATAATTTCATAATTTCATAATTTCAAAGATTTCATAATTTCATAATTTCATTATAATACAATAATTTCCTAACTAAAGTTCAACTACATCTAGTATAAGTTAGATACATCTAATTCAATAATAATGATATAAAGTTTTCCTATAATAATTTCCTAGTAATACTGTAATAATTGGGAAGGGAAGGGTCAGGGTTAGGGAGGGATAGAGGTGGTGGGTCCCGGCTGGGCCCTTGGTCGACAGGCGGAAGCCAGTGCGACTGTGGACTCGGGACTCACGCGGGTCCCAGCCAGTAGCACTCCCTCTAGTACCACTAATTGTAGTTCGCCCCGTTTGCCACACCAGCTTTCTGAACGACTTTCCTTGCGTAGGATAAAAACTTTTTCCTGTGGCGATCATCCTCAATGATTATGGGCAGATTGTGCTTCTCTATATTGGTGTCCGTCTCATTTTCTATATCATGCCTTAATTTGCTGAACCTCGGGCAGTCAAATAGGATATGTTCTACCGTTTCCTCGGTTTGGTCGTCACACACGCAATAAGGGGTGCTGCAAATTTTTCTCTTGTAGAGGTACGACCTGAAGCCTCCGTGTCCGGTAAATAGTTGGGCTAAGCAGTTGTCCATTCTGATCTTTTTGATTATTTTGTGGGCCTTTCTTACCTCAGGGAAGAACATCCTTGTTGTTCCGCCCGCGGCAGCTTCCTCGTATCTTGCCTGCCATTCTAAGATTGTCGCATCCCTTAGAATTCTTTTGGCGTGAGAGAGCGGGAACAGGTCGTATGCATGTCTACCTTTTAGTTTTGTTGCAGCTTCCTTTGCTAATTCGTCCGCTCTCTCATTGCCAGGGATCGTGTCATGTGCTTTCACCCAAAACATGCTTATTTGTCCCCCAGAGGCTGTGAGATCCGCAATCTTTTCACGAATTTTTTGGGCTATAGGGTTCAGACCGTTCGGGTCGGCCAGGCACATTAGTGCCGACTTCGAATCGCTGAGCACCGCTGCTGTTTTTAGGGACTTTTTTGTTGTCATGAGCTTGAGGGCTCTGTAGATGGCCACCATCTCCGCCTGGAACACGCTGCAGTAGTCCGGCAGCGAGAACTTTGCATGTCCCGTTTCCCTGCCGTCCTGCCAGCATGTCACAGCGCCACCCACTTTGCCCTCAAGCTTGCTCCCATCGGTGTAGATCGGTGGGCGCGGAGTTCGCGTGGAATGGCCTAGCCTTTCACGCGGCGCCGGAAGAGAGGGCGCGGAGTGGGATGTGGACCTTGGCGGTCCCCCCGGCACTAGAGGGCGGGGTGAGCGTTATTTATTTATTTATTTATTTATTATTTTATTTATTTTATCATCATCGTTCGCCCCCCTTGGTGATTTGGTGAGTGTGGCGCTGCGAAGGCGCGGAGAAGCGGGGTGGGGATTTTCCCCCCTGCTCCAAGTGGACGGGCGACCTCGGCGGCGGTGACCCCGCCGTCGGGTAGAGTGGGCGGGTTTCCCGTCCGCTCTACGCCTCATAAGCTCGTAACCCCGTGCGAGGTGTCGTGGTCATGTCTCGCGGCTTCGTGCGGGACCGAGGGGTCTTGCCTTAACCGGCCGGATCTAGAGGAAGAAGACCTCTATAAAAATTACCCCAAATCCTAAGCGGCGACACAGCGCGAAGGGATGCGTGGCCGATGGGAGGTTCGGTCTAACTGTGTCATCCCCTAAACATGGATACGTGCATTAAAACATTATTAACCCAGGAGGGTACCGGCGCCTCAGGCAATGGAGAATCCCTTCGCGCTTCGGCGCGCAGCCCTGTCGAATCTGGGATGGGCAAATCACGTGTTTATGTTTCGGAGCTTTCCGGTTCCGACGAGAGGCCCGAGAAGGGCGGAGTTGAGGTAGTGCCCGAGAAGGGCGGAGTGGACGTAGTGCCCGAGAAGGGCGGTGAAGACGTTGGGCCCGAGAAGGGCGGAGTTACTGGCGGGGTGAGACAGCCGCGAGTTGTCCTCACGCGTGTGGACAGCGTCGGCTCTCTCTCCTCGGTCGACGGGAGGTTTTGGGGGGCGGGATCAGATTCCGAGGACAACATGTCGTTGGGATCTTCCCGCCGCCGAAAGCCTCAGTTTAGGAAAAGAATCCTGTCTCCGGGCTCCTCGGAGGAGGAAAATGAAAGGAAAAGGGCGACGCCTGGCAGAGGCCGAGGTCGACCGGCTACAACCGGCCAATACGTCGGACTGGCCGAAGCCAGACGTCGCCTTAACGACGAAAAGGAGCGCGAACGGAAAATCCAGGCGGAGAGCGAGCTGGCCGACATGGCGCGTGCGGTCCAATCCAGGACAAGCTCGCGTCAGTCGGACATGTCGCTCAGCGACGACGCCGGAAGATGTGGAGACGCGCTTTCTCGAGCGGAAGGTTACCTTGAGCTTCTGCAAAAGGTGACCGGAAGCTCGAGAAACCTCAAGGGCACTTATATCAAGGCCCTTAAACAAGTGCGCAAAGGCATGAAGGAGGTGGTGGAGGAACTCGCCAATCGCAACGCGACTGACGAGGTCGTCCACCTCAGGGCGTTGGTTGCCGAACTTCGAAAGGAGAAGGAGGAGTGGAGGTCGAAGTTCAACGCCCTGGAAGAAAAAATGGATAGATTCATGCTGTCGCAGACTGCGGCGCATAAATCTCTGCGTCCCGACGACTGGGACGAACGTGAACGCTCTCTCGCGTCCAAACTGAGCGACATGCTCAACGCCTCGATCGACGCCAAGATCGAGGCGTTGAGCGACCGGCTCTTACCGGCCAAAGCGCAGCGTGTCGCTCTGGACGCGAGGAAGGACAGAGAGGCCCCAGCTTCCGAGCCGGCCGACCAGGCGGCGGTCACGACGTTGACGCCGCCAGCGAATCCGGCTCCGAAGAGGGGGAAGCCAAACGGACGGGAGAGAAAGAAAAAGAAGGGTAAGACCGCGAACGCGGTCGAGACTCCGGCAGCAGCGCCGAAACCTGCTGCGAAACCGGCGCCCGCGACTCCTGCCGCACGGGAGACCTGGTCTACCGTCCTCGGACGGAAGGCCGGGAAGCCAGACAAGGGTGCGGCTACGGCTGCTTCGAAAGAAGCAAAGCCGAAAAAGAAGTTGCGGGCGCCGTCTTCGGCGGCGGTTTCGATAACGCTGCAGCCGGAGGCGAAGGACAGAGGCGTCACGTACGCCTCTGTAATCAAGGAGGCCCGCAGCAGGATAGACCTCGATGGTCTGGGAATCCAAACGCTCAAGATCCGAACGGGCGCGACGGGTTCCCGGATCATCGAGGTCCCTGGAGCGGAGAAAGGCGAGAAGGCCGACCTTCTCGCCTCGAAATTGCGGGAAGTCCTCGGCACGGAAGACGTCAGAGTGCAGCGGCCTTCGAAGAGGGTCGAGCTGCGGGTCATGGGGCTCGACGACTCCGTCACCGCCGAGGAGGTCACCCGAGCACTGGCCGCGGAGGGTGGGTGTCAGCCGGACGACGTGAAGGCTGGCTCCCTCGCCCCCAACGGCTCGCTCTGGGTGAGCTGCCCGGTGGTCGCGGCGCGAAAAGTCGCCCGTGAAGGACGATTGCGCGTCGGCTGGACCACGGCGAGGGTCCGGCTGCTCGAACCGAGGCCGCTGAGGTGCTTCCGGTGCCAGGAGACGGGGCACGTCGGCGCGAAGTGCACTCGCGAAGTGGACCGCAGCGGCGCCTGCTACCGCTGTGGCGAGTCGGGCCACAGACTTCGCGAGTGCAAAGCCGAGCCGAAGTGCGCCATATGTGCGGCGGCGGACCGGCCCGCCAACCACAAAATTGGCGACAGGAAGTGCCCCGACTACGACAAGAAAAAGGGAAAGACCAACAAGAGTGGCAGGCGCAAAGACAGACCCGTAAAGGCTACCGTCGTCGACGCGCCGGCTGCTAAGCCAGTGGAGGATTTAATGGACGCCGATAATTAATGGCGTCCATTAAGTTCTTGCAGGCTAATGTGAACCACTGTGCCAGAGCTCAAGATCTGCTGATCGAGAGCATGGCACAGTGGGGCATTAAGATTGCGATAGTGGCGGAGCCCTACGCGGTCCCCGATCGCGGCGATTGGCTGGGCGACCTGGACGGGTCGGTCGCGGTGATCGCTCCGGCCTCTGCGGGCTTCGTGGACGTACGGAGGGGGAGCGGATACGCACTTGGTACGATGGACGGAGTGGCCGTCATCGGCGTGTACGCTCCCCCGAGCCGGAGTCTCGCCGACTTCGAGGCAATGCTCGCGGAGATCGGGGCGTCGATCGCTCGGCGGCCGCACCGTGCCGTTCTGGTCGCCGGCGACTTCAACGCCAGGTCGGTGACCTGGGGGGCTCCGGCGACTGACGCGAGGGGCGCGATCATGGAGGAATGGGCGGTGACAACGGGCCTCACGTTGCTGAACCGGGGCACGAGGTACACCTGCGTGCGAAGGAGCGGTGGGTCCATTGTGGACGTGACTTTCGCGTCCCGAAACCTCCACAACCGCGTCCGGGGTTGGAGAGTCTTGACCGACGTCGAGACCCTCTCCGACCACCGGTACATTCGGTTCGATGTCTCCTCGTCGCGTTCGAACGCGTCCGACTCGAGCGTTCCGATCGGCACCGGCCCGCGCTGGGTGCTGAGTCGGATGGATGCGGAGATCGCCGCGGAGGCTGCGATAGTGGAGGAATGGATCCGCCGACCTTCGGAACCGGCCCTTTCCGTCGACGAGGAAGCAGAGGGCATCCGCGAATCGCTAGCGCGGATCTGCGACGCGGCGATGCCGAGGGCGAAGCCGTTCCCGCCGAGGCGGCACCTGTACTGGTGGCGTCCGGAGCTTCGCGACTTGCGCGAAGCCTGCGTGAGATCACGCCGCCGATTCACCAACTACAGGCGGAGGCGAAGAAGGGACCAGGCCGCAGAGGACGGCCTGTACGACTCCTACCGGTCCGCCTGCAAAGCGCTGCAGGCGGGCATTGCACGCGCTAAGGAATCGTGCTGGGACGAGTGGCTGCGAACTCTGGACAGAGACCCGTGGGGCAGGCCGTACCGGGCGGTGCGGAAGAAGCTCCGTCCGTGGGCACCCCCTCTGACCACGAGCTTGCAGCCGCAAATCTTGCAGCGCGTAGTCGAGTCCCTCTTCCCTCATAGGAACGAGTGGAGCCCACCGGCTATGGGTGTCGCGGAGCCGCGTCTCGCGGAGAGCGGGATCCCCCCTGTGACCGAGGCGGAGCTCGGTGCGGCCGTCGCGAGGCTCAAATCGAAGCGCACCGCCCCGGGCCCGGACGGCGTGCCGGGAAAGGTGCTGAGCCTCGCGACGGGTAGCATGGGTGGCAGAATTCGGGCCCTGTTCGACAGGTGCCTGGAGCAGGGCCGGTTTCCCCAGGTGTGGAAGACGGGCAGGCTCGTCCTGCTGAAGAAGGACGGACGGTCGGCCGAACAGCCTTCGGCCTATCGACCGATCGTGCTCCTCGACGAGATCAGTAAGGTGTTCGAGCGCATCCTGGCGACTCGAATTCTCGAGTCGATGAACCCGGGATTGCACGAGGCGCAGTATGGATTTCGTCGGGGGCGGTCGACCGTCGCGGCCATCGCCCACCTCAGGGACCTCGCCGAGTCGGTGGTCTCCCGGGGTGGAGTGTTGTGGGCGGTCTCGCTGGACGTGACCAACGCGTTCAACTCTCTGCCCTGGGAGACGGTGAGGGTGGCGCTGGGATACCACGGTATCCCGCGCTACTTGCGTAGGCTCATCGGAGCTTACTTTGCGGGAAGGGCAGTAGAGTTCCCGATAGGCGGTGGCGGTCTGTCGAGGCGGTCCATGTCGTGCGGCGTTCCGCAGGGTTCGGTCCTCGGACCGCTCCTGTGGAACATCGGCTACGACTGGGTGCTCCGCGGCGCCACGTTGCCGGGAGTGTCGGTCATCTGCTACGCAGACGACACTCTCGTCACCGTTCGCGCCGGCGGGCACCGCGAGGCGGGCCGCCTCGCCACGGCCGGCGTCGCGCAAGTGGTGGCCAGGATTCGGGCTCTCGGGCTGGAGGTCGCCTTGCAGAAGACGGAGGTCCTGGCCTTTCACGGGCCGAGGGCCGCTCCTCCGCCCGGGACGTCGATAGTCGTCGGGGGTACTTCGATCGCCGTCGGGTCGACGATGAAGTACCTGGGCATCGTTCTCGACGGTCGCTGGAAGTTCGACGAACACTTCCGGCGGCTGACCCCGAAGCTTCTGGCCGCCGCCGGAGCGCTCGGGAGTCTACTGCCCAACCTAGAAGGGCCCGCCGACAAATGCAGACGCCTCTTCGTGGGCGTCGTGCGTTCGATGGCGTTGTATGGCGCTCCGATTTGGGCGGGCGCTCTCTGCGCGCGGAACGTGTCGCTGATTCGCAGGCCGCACCGCGCTATCGCGCTGCGGGCTGCGAGGGCGTACCGCACGGTGTCCTACACCGCATCGTGTCTCCTCGCCGGCAGCCCCCCGTGGGAACTGGAGGCCGAAGCTCTCGCGTCGGTCTTCTGGCGCGTGACGGAAGCGCGCCTGAGGGAGGAACCGCCTCGTCCGCAAGAGGTCGTGCGATGGAGGAGAGAAGCTCGCGACGGCCTCTTCCGGAAGTGGTCGGAGAATCTCGTGGACCCGAACGTAATTACGAGTCGGGGGCTGGTGGCGGCGATTCGGCCCGTTCTGCGCGGCTGGGTCGATAGGCGACACGGTGCGATGTCGTTCCACTTGGCGCAGATGCTGACCGGGCACGGCTGCTTCGGTCGCTATCTGTGCCGAGCGCTGGGGCGGGAGCCGACGTCGGAATGTCACCATTGCGACGCCGGCGCTGAGGACACGGCGGAGCACACGCGCGCGGTCTGCCCGGCGTGGTGCGAGGAGCGCGCCGCCCTGTCGGCGGCCATCGGAGCGGATCTCTCGCTGCCGGCCGTGGTCTCGGCCATGGTCGGCAGCGAGGAGAACTGGAGCGCCGTCTCCTCCTTCTGCAGCGCCGTGATGCTGCGGAAGGAGGCGGCGGAGCGGGAGCGGGAACGGAATCCGAACTCGCTTCCGTCTCGTCGCGGTAGACGCGGTCGGCGGCGCAGGGCCTACCTGGCCAACCTGCAGCCGCCGCCCCCGTAGTTTGGATCAGCGGGCGATAGGTCGGGGGATCTATCGACCGCATCGCACGATCCCGAGGAGGACGGAGAGAGGCGATCTTATGTGTTCAAGGGATCCTCTCTCGGGTCGCTGTCGCTTTTGCGGCGACGACGACGGGCCCTAGTCTGGGCAGGCGCCGGCGGGATCGCGAAAGAGCTTTGTGTCCTCGCGATCTCGCCACAAGCGCATAGGCGGAACACACGTGTGGTTTTTGTTCAGTAAGAGTCTGACTCCCCTCCGAGCCCCCCCAACCGGGGGGTGTCCATGAAGGATTTTCCACACGTAAAAAAAAAAAAAAAAAAAAAAAAGGTTAGGTTAGGTTAGGTTAGGTTAGGTTAGGTTAGGTTAGGTTAGGTTAGGTTAGGTTAGGTTAGGTTAGGTTAGGTTAGGTTAGGTTCCCAGCCCAGGCCTTTGGAGCCCAGGCCCCAGACTTAGGTCTGGGACCTGGGCTCCAAGGGGAGGAGTTGCTGGACTTCTACTGGGCGCGTCCCCCGGGTGGCGGATAGGGGAGTGCCGCCTGCGGTTTCACGACTGCGGGCGGTAGGGGTCTTCGGATCCCCGCGGACCAAAACCAGACGATGCGCTCCGGGTCCCGCTCTGGTCTAGCACTGGGGTGGTCCTGCGAGCGCGGGTGTGTCGGCGCGGAGGCGCGGCGGTGTGTGTGGCGCTGAGACGGCGCGGTGACGTGGGGGTCGGTCTTTCCTTCCCCCACGCGGAGGACGGGGTGGGCGGGTTCGCTCGCCCGCCCTAAGGCGTGCGAGGGCGCTTTCTCGCGCCGAGGCTGCGGTCGGCTGGAGGGCCTAGACTGCGGCCACCCTGGCCTTTGTCGGCTTCGTCGGGCCGACATTGTCCGCCCCGGGCTAGGTGCCTGGTGTCCCGCAACGCCGGGCTAGGCCTGGGGCGCCGGGGCGGCGCGGGATTGTACCCAAAGGCGCAATGCGGGCGGGGGGTGTCCCCCTGCCCGCGGGGGGGGGCCACGCGGGCGATGGGTCGGGGGATTCGTCGTCCGACTTGCACGGTCCCCCCAAGGAGGGGAGGGCGCGCTTCGTGTTCGAGTGCGTCCTCCGAGGTGCTTTGCACCGCGGTGGGCCCGAGAGGGCAAGCGCCGGCGGGGTTGCGAAAGAGCTGAACAGCGTCCTTGTGACCCCGCCACATTGGCGTACGGCAGAACACACGTGGCGGTTTTTATTCAGTAAGAGTCTGAATCCCCTCCGAGCCCCCCCTACCGGAGGGTGTCCATGATGGATTTTCCCCACGTTAAAAAAAAAAAAAAAAAAAGGTTAGGTTCCCAGGCCCCAGACCTAGGTCTGGGAGGAGTTCCTGGTCTTCTACCTGGGCGCGTCCCCCGTTTGGCGGATAGGGGAGTGCCGCCTGCGTTGCCGCGATACGCAGGCGGTAGGGGTCCTCGGACCCCCGCGGACCAAAACCAGGGGGTAGGGCGCGAAAGCGCATCGGAGTGCCGGGGCGCTCCGGGAGGTGGACGGGGTGGGCGGGTTCGCTCGCTCGCCCTGAGGCGCTGAGGCGCGGGGTGCTGGCCGGGTTGTGCTGGCTCCCTGGAGCTTGCTCGGTTGCTGGTGCAACCCGGCGGACGTGTTGCGTGAGAGTCGGGCTGTGCTGACTCCCTGGAGCTTTGGCTCGGTTGTCGGTGCAGTTCGGCGGAGCCGTAGGGTGGTTGCCGGGTCGCGCTGGGCTCCCTGGAGCTTGCTCGGTTGTTCGGTGCGATCCTGGCGTTGGAGGTGGGGCTTTTCGCCTAGCCGGGAGGGACAGGGCGGGTGAGTCCGGGCGGTCTGGCTCGCTCGTCCTGTGGCGCTGGGGCGCGGTGTGCTGGCCGGGTTGTGCTGGCTCCCTTGAGCTTGCTCGGTTGCTGGTGCAATCCGGCGGACCAGTTGCGGGAGGGCCGGGCTGTGCTGGCTCCCTTGAGCCTTTGCTCGGTTGTCGGTGCAGTCTGGCGGACCCGTGGGGTAGTTGCGGGTTCGAGCTTGGCTCACTCGCTGGGGTGGCACTGCGATGCGGTGCGGGGAGAGTAGGACAGGGCGAGCGAGCGAACTCGTTGTAGTGGGCGAGTTCGCTCGCTCGCCCCGTGGCGCGCATGCGCGCGGGTAGGTGCACTCCGGGTACTGCTCTGCCCAGAGCGGACTTGTGAGTGCAGGCGCCGTGAGGGCGCGGAGACGTGGGGGTTGGTTTTACCTTCCCCTGCGCTGGGGACGGGGTGGGTGGGCTCGCTTGCCCGCCTCGGGGGGGTTGGTGCTTAGGCGCTTTCCCTTGCGCCGTTCCGGCCTGTGTTGACTCACGTTGGCACTGTCCGGGCGGTGCGGGGCAGCCTGAGCGCCAGGCAGAGGGCGGTCGGGTTTTCGGCCAACCTCTGCCCGGGTTGGTGCGTGCGGTGCCACCGCGCGCCACCCACTAGGAACGGGATGGGCCCGCAAGGGCAACGCCGCCGGAGTTTGCAGAAGAATTTCATTGATTCCTGCGACTTCGGCAACGGCGAGGGAGTGGCGCCGCTGGTTTTTACTGAGTAGTCTGGCATGCCGGGAGTCTCAGACTCCCGTCGCCTTCGGGCGGCGGGGGTGCGTAAATGCATTTTCCAGCGTAAAAAAAAAAAAAAAAAAAAAAAAAAAAGGTTAGGTTAGGTTAGGTTAGGTTAGGTTAGGTTAGGTTAGGTTAGGTTAGGTTAGGTTAGGTTAGGTTAGGTTAGGTTAGGTTAGGTTAGGTTAGGTTAGGTTAGGTTAGGTTAGGTTAGGTTAGGTTAGGTTAGGTTAGGTTAGGTTAGGTTAGGTTAGGTTAGGTTAGGTTAGGTTAGGTTAGGTTAGGTTAGGTTAGGTTAGGTTAGGTTAGGTTAGGTTAGGTTAGGTTAGGTTAGGTTAGGTTAGGTTAGGTTAGGTTAGGTTAGGTTAGGTTAGGTTAGGTTAGGTTAGGTTAGGTTAGGTTAGGTTAGGTTAGGTTAGGTTAGGTTAGGTTAGGTTAGGTTAGGTTAGGTTAGGTTAGGTTAGGTTAGGTTAGGTTAGGTTAGGTTAGGTTAGGTTAGGTTAGGTTAGGTTAGGTTAGGTTAGGTTAGGTTAGGTTAGGTTAGGTTAGGTTAGGTTAGGTTAGGTTAGGTTAGGTTAGGTTAGGTTAGGTTAGGTTAGGTTAGGTTAGGTTAGGTTAGGTTAGGTTAGGTTAGGTTAGGTTAGGTTAGGTTAGGTTAGGTTAGGTTAGGTTAGGTTAGGTTAGGTTAGGTTAGGTTAGGTTAGGTTAGGTTAGGTTAGGTTAGGTTAGGTTAGGTTAGGTTAGGTTAGGTTAGGTTAGGTTAGGTTAGGTTAGGTTAGGTTAGGTTAGGTTAGGTTAGGTTAGGTTAGGTTAGGTTAGGTTAGGTTAGGTTAGGTTAGGTTAGGTTAGGTTAGGTTAGGTTAGGTTAGGTTAGGTTAGGTTAGGTTAGGTTAGGTTAGGTTAGGTTTTTTTTTTTTTTTTTTTTTTTTTTTTTTTTTTTTTTTTTTTTTTTTTTTTTTTTTTTTTTTTTTTTTTTTTTTTTTTTTTTTTTTTATCGTTGCCATTTTCTTTCGCAACGCTTGTGCCAGTAATTATTTAATTCAACAGTAGTAATATGACAATATTATAATAATTTTCTAATAATAGTATAATTATTTTCTAACTTAAGTTAGACTACATATAATTCTAGTTTAATGCATTTCAATTCAGTAGTAATTATATGACAATTTGATATAATAATTTCCCAATAATAATATAATAGTTTTCTAACTTAAGTTAGACAACATCTAATTTAAGTCAGATACATTTCAATTCAATAATAATACTATGATAACTTAGCATAGTAATTTCCTAATAATAATATAATAATTTTCGTATTTAATTTAGATTACTTATAATTCGAATTCAATACATTTCAATTTAATAGAAATAAAATTAAAATTTAATATAATAATTCATAATTTCACAGCTTACTGATTACATAATTTCATAATTTAATATTTTGATAAATTCCATAAATTCATAATTTCATAATTTATAATTTCATAATTTCATAATTTCACAATTTCACAATTTCATAATTCCATAATTTCATGATTTCATAATTTCATAATTTCATAATTTCATAATTTCATAATTTAATAAGTACATAATTTCATAATTTAATAGTTTCATAACTTCATAATTTCAAAGTTTTCATAATTTAATAATTTCATTATAATACAATAATTTACTAACTAAAGTTGGACTACATCTAGTATAAGTTAGATAGATCTAATTCAACAATTATGATATAGTTTTTCTATTATAATTACCTAATAATAATGTGATAATGTAATAGTTGGGAAGGGAAGGGTCGAGGTCAGGGATGGATAGAGTTGGTGGGTCCCGGCTGGGCCCTTGGTCGACAGGCGGAAGCCAGTGCGACTGTGGACTCGGAACTCACGCGGGTCCCAGCCAGTAGCACTTCCTCTAGTACCACTAATTGTAATTCGCCCCATTTGCAACACCAGCTTTTTGGATAACTTTCCTTGCGTAATTTAAGAACTTGTTCCTGTGGCGGTCATCCTCGATGAGTATGGGCAGGTTGTACTTATTTATGTTGGTATCCGTTTCGTTTTCTATGTCGTGTCTTAATATATTGAACCTCGGGCAGTCAAGGAGGATGTGTTCCACCGTTTCTTCAGTTTGATCGTCGCATTCGCAATAGGGGGTGCTGCAGATTTTTCTTTTGTGAAGGTACGACCTAAAACCTCCATGTCCGGTGAGTAGTTGGGCTAAGCAGTTGTCCATTTTGATCTTTTTAATTATTCTGTGGGCCTTTCTTACATCGGGGAAGAACATCCTTGTTGTTCCGCCCGCGGCAGCTTCCTCGTATCTTGCCTGCCATTCTAAGATTGTCGCATCCCTCAGAATTCTTTTGGCGTGAGAGAGCGGGAACAGATCGTATGCATGTCTACCTTTAAGTTTTGTTGCAGCTTCCTTGGCTAATTCGTCCGCTCTCTCATTGCCAGGGATCGTATCGTGAGCCTTAACCCAATAAAAGCTTATGTTTCCCCCAGTGGCTGTGAGATCTGTGATTTTTTCTCGAATTTTTTGGGCTATGGGGTTCAGACCGTTCGGGTCGGCCAGGCACATCAGTGCCGACTTCGAATCACTAAGCACTGCTGCTGTTGCGAGGGACTTCTTTGCTATCATGAGCTTGAGGGCTCGGTAAATGGCCACCATCTCCGCCTGGAACACACTGCAGTAGTCCGGCAGCGAGAACTTTGCATGTCCCGTTTCCCTGCCGTCCTGCCAGTATGTCACCGCGCCACCCACTTTGCCCTCAAGCTTACTCCCGTCGGTGTAGATTTGCGTTTTGTGTATATCTATCTTCGCTAATTCGGCCCGTCCATTGATATCTTCGAACTTGATCTTTTCCCGGAGAGCGGGGTGTGGAAGTAAGAATGGGCTCGCCCTCATTTCGAGCTCTCTACCGGGGAGAGTTGGCAGAGGCTTACCCCTTTTCACTAGATAGAGCTCCCTTTGCTCCACGGCTCTAAGGTCTAGGGGGAGAATACCCGACAAAATACATCCAGACATTAGGGAGGAAGTGCGATGTGACTTGCTAATTAAGTTGGCAAAAAGTCTGGCGATTTTGTCGAGTCTGGTTCTAACTTGCTTGCGGTGGGCGCTCATGCCCCAGACATTAGACCCGTATAGCAGTATGGGTTCAATCACCGCTATGTATATTGTTTTAATGATGTCCGGGTTTAGGCCCCATTGGGCTCTTGCTGTTCTACTCACAGCTTTATAGATGTTAATGGCCTTTGCAGTTACTTGTTCGATGTGTTTTAGAAAATTCAGGTTTTTATCTATTGTAAGTCCCAATATTTTGATATCCGGTGTAAAGATGATCTCGGTGTTGTTTATTTTGATTTTTGGTTCCTCGTACTTCAGTTTCCTGGTCAATATGATAGCTTGTGTCTTGGCTGCTGAGAATTTTAATTTGTTTTGCTCGCCCCATTTAGTAACGAAATCCAGTGCTGGGTTTAGTTCGTTTTCAAGTTCGGCCCCCGTGCGTCCCTTCGCGACCAACAACAAATCGTCTGCGAAGGCCTGGATGTGCACACTGGACTTGTCCATCGCTTTGAGCAGGGGGTTCAGTAAAAGGTTCCACAGCAGTGGTCCCGCGGTTGATCCCTGGATGCACCCTTTGTTTGTTTCCTTCGTCACAGTGGCCCCCGCGTATTTAACCTCGACCGTTCTTTCTGACAGGTAGTGTTTTGTCAAGTTGTATAATGATTTGTTGATATTTGCACTTTTTAATTCTTGTAAAATAGCAGGCCACCAGGCGTTGTCAAATGCACCCTCGATATCCAGGGAGACCACTGCGACGATGAGTTTCTCCTGTATTCCCCTTCCGATAAGTTCAGCAGCGTCGTAAAGGGCGTCCTCGGTGCTCCTCTGCGGCAGGAATCCGTACTGTCTTGGGCTTATATGTTCATTTCGCCCCAACTCCCAGAGCATTCTGCTAGCCATCATCTTTTCCAGACTCTTTCCCAAAACCGGGAGCAGCCCAATGGGTCTGTAGGATTTAGGGGTCTGATAATCTGCTTTCCCCGGTTTTGGGATAATCTTGATTCTGGCTCTTTTCCAAATTCGCGGGAAGACGCTCGCCTGGAGGCACCTGTTGTATATTGCTAAAAGGACTTCAGGCTCAGTTCTAAAGGCCTGCTCGCAAATGTCCGACGTGAATCCGTCCACTCCTGGTGCCTTTTTAGGATTCATGTTTGCCCAAACTGCTTCGAGCTCTGTGGTGGTAAAGGGCATTGGAGTACAGTCGATTGAAATCTCCTCCCCAATGCGCTCTCTAAGCTGGGCCTGCTGAGTGTTGTCGGTGCCGATATCGTCGCCCGGAAAGAAGGTATCCGCCAACAGGAGGGCCGAGGATTCAGGGTTCAGGGTTTTGGTGGGATCGGTGGGAGACCTGAGTAGTTTATCGCCTTCCCTTTTTGATGAGCGTCTTATGACCCTGAAAATTCCATCCCACATGGACTCGCGCTCCTGTTTGGTACAGAACGATTTCCAACTTTGGGTGATTGCTGTTTCTATGCTTTCTTTGTATGTTGTCTTCTTTGTTCTTAATTCTTCTATAAGTGCCATCCGTCTGTCGGGGTTAGCGTGTTTAATTTTCCTTTTTATGCGTTTTATATTTACTTTCATCGCCTCAAGTTCCGGGTTCCACCACTGG
Source organism: Melitaea cinxia (assembly GCF_905220565.1). Classification (NCBI taxonomy): domain Eukaryota; kingdom Metazoa; phylum Arthropoda; class Insecta; order Lepidoptera; family Nymphalidae; genus Melitaea; species Melitaea cinxia. The sequence goes on along the minus strand of NC_059412.1, from coordinate 7,045 downwards.
TTCCTGTTTGGTTTCTTATCTCTGTTAATAGGAGGTATTGCTTCATTGCAGGCCGCAGCGATCGCCTCCTGATATTCACAGACCAGGTCTTCGATTTGTTCGGCCGATGATGTGGCTTGAACGGTATGAATGTTTATATTGCGCCGATTTAGGGCGTCGACGAGGGCCACGCGGAAAGTAGGCCAGTTTGCTTTTTTGGTGTTATATATTTTGGTGGAAGGGTCCGGTATGTAAGTATGGTCGGCGTCTAGGTTTATGCTGTACACTACTTTACGGTGGTCAGTAAGCACCGCGGAGTCCTCGTCAACACGCCAGTCGGTGATTCTCGGCAGGAGGTCGGGGGAGCAGGCCGTGACATCCACTATGCTGGTGTAGAGTCTTGTACCCCGGTGCGTGTAAAAAGTTGGGGTATTTCCAGTATTTAGCACATGTAGGTCTAACTGTGCTAGTAGCTGCACAAAGTCCGCTCCCCTTTCGTCGTCCTCTTTGCATCCCCACCACATGCTCTTGGCGTTTGTGTCTCCCGCCAGTATAAGTTTATCCTCTTTGATGTCGTTAGAGATAGCAGCGATGCGGTCGAGGTGCGGTCCGATGTCTTTATCGCCCTCGAGGTAGATGTTTATTATGCACGTGCTGAAGTTGTTTAGGGACAACTTGAACCCCACGACGTTGCCGCTCTGATGAGATTGGTCTTCTGTAATGACTATGTTTTTGTCCAATATCACTGCAGCTGACTTGACAGGATTTGTCGAGTCGGCCCCTGTCCACTGAATAACCCGGTGATTTGAGGTAACGAATCCTTTCGCGCCGACATATGGTTCCTGCAGCAGAAGGACCGAGGTGTTGCGGGTCTCGGCCTCCGCAATGGCCTCCTTGGTGGCTGCGTATCCTCTTCCTAGGTTGACTTGAACAATTGTGATGGCAAGTGGGCCCGGTGCTTTAGCAGTCGTAATTTATTGAGGATCTGGCGATCCGGTCCCACTTGCGCCATTCCGGACAGTCGGAACTGTATGCGGGGTGGTTTGTGAGGGTTCCTCGCGCCGCAACGCAGTTGCCACATGTGGGTTCGATGTTATCCCTCTTGCACTGTCGGGTGTCATGCTTTTCACCGCAGTAGCCGCAGGTGGATTCCGCGTCGCAGTCGCGAGCCAGGTGCCCGAACTTCAAACACCTAAAACATTGGACTACTGGGGACTGGTCTGTTGCTATAACACTTTGGAACCCGATTTTTACTCTTTGATCTACGAGTATCTTCCATACCTGCGGATCCACTTCTAGAATTACACCACAGGTTTCTGGCTTTCTAGTCTTTGTTCTTCTAAGGACCCTGACTTTTTTAGCTTCCTCTGGGATGTTATTGAGGGCTTTTGAATTTTGTTTTATCACAGCCTTCTCTATTTGATCATTAGATAAGTCGTTTATTACCCCGTGCAGCCTCAGTTGGGGGTTTTTAGGTTTCGGCTGGGTGACTGTCAGCGAATCCGTGTGTTTTCTAAGTGCAGTCCCTAAAGTTTTCCGGTCAGGTTCACTATCGCATCCAATGACCACCTTCTTGTTCCTTGTTCCCCGCATCTGACTTATCCCTATACCAAGATCTATAACATTTACTGCAGACTTAATTTCCTTGACGACTTCTGCGCTAGTGTGCCTGGGATCCTTGGACTCGACCACCAAAGAGTAGCGGGGTGTGGCCGCCACCCTCGCGTACGTGGGTACCTCGACTAGTTGTTGTTTTGCGCCACGTCGACCAGGAGAGTCCAAGGATGGTTTGCCCGCATAGGTATGTCCAGCGGCGTGGGCGTCCCCTGTGCCTGGGAGTTCTCTTTGCTGGGTCAGCCGGTTTGACGATGTTAGGTCGTGAGCTAAATTCTCGACTGCCATTCGTATTGGTGCAGCCATTTCCGCCACCACATCCACAGATTTACGGATTTCCTTTCTGGCCTCCTCCACACCAGCCCTGGCCATCAGGCATGGTTCCAGTATCTGATTGACACTGGAGTCTATCTTGCTTATACCGGCCCTTATTTCCGCCTTGATAGGCTCCAGGTCCAAAGATGCGCCGTGGGCGGAGGTCTGCGCGGCTGATGGTCTTCCGCCTTCCTGGACCGCCTTCTTTAAGGTGTCTAATTCTCTCAAGATGGTGTCAATTCTTGTGTCCAGGGTCTCCTCTAAACGCGTCAGTTGGTCGTCAGCTCTGGCGGGATGCGGTCTATTCTTAGGGGAAGTTATCTCTATTGTGCGCCTAAGACAGTCAATCTGATTCGACACCGAATTCATTGTGGTGTGAAGTTTTTGGATTTCGACCTTGATGTTCCTAATCTTCTCCTCTCCCGCCGAATCAGCCCTTGGGTCCGGCTCGCCCTGTCGTCCCTCCTCCAAGACCCTCTCGAGCCGCCGGATGACTTTGGCGGCCTCGTGAATGTCCTGGAAAGGACCGGCAGTCTCGTAATTGAGCCACTTCTGGACCTGATCTATAGTCATCTGGTTCCGCTCGAGGTCTTCCGTGGCTTTGGCCAGTTGCTCGGCCAGCGTTTTCCGCATCGCTGCCATTTCAGCGGCATGCGCCCTTTCAGCCCGTATCAGTTCATGGGCATGTCTGCTCCTTTCCTTTTCCAGGCTGCACTTGTGGCGCGACCTGGAGTCAGACAGGGCCAGCACAGTCTCGTAGAGGGACTGGAGGCACTCCGTGGCGGTGGCCTTATTCTCTCTCCGCATGTTCCCTGCCTCCTCCAGCGCGGTTTTGCCCCTCTGAAGCAGCTCGGTGGCGTATCGCGTGGCTTCGTCCATGTGGGCCCCGTGGCCCCGTATGTGGGAGGGCAGCAAGCTATCCCGGCTGCAGTGCGAGGTGTCAGATGCCTCCGACAAACGGTCTTCGGTGTCGGTGACCGTGCTCTCTATGGTGCCGGGCAGATCGAATGTCTCCAGAAGGGGATCGTGATCAAGGATGTTCACGTCTGGAGACCTGAGGAGCTCGCTCTCAGAGAGAGTGACCTGTCTCGAGGCCTTCCTCAAGACTTTCTCTCTGAGGGACCCCTTGGATTTTGCCGAGGCGTTCGACGGACTCCTAGCGCTGGTCTTCTGGCTGCGCGTCGCCTCCGCCGCTCCGGTTTTTCGTTGGGGGTCGAGCGTCGTTTTCCCCGGGCATCTTGGCGCCTGTGCGCCAGAAGGGCCCGGTTCGGCTGAATTTACCGCCGCAGGTTTACGAGAAGGGTTGGTGGGAGGTTTATCCGCCATTTTGGGTGTTTTTAGGAATAGGGATGTTTAAAAAGGGGAGGAGGTATGCCCAGGTGTTTACCCTATACAATTCCAAAACTTACAGCTATCAAAAGTGGAGAAAAACTCTACCTTTGTAAGCGACTCTACGTAGAGTCTCGCGACCAGGATGGAAAGGAAGCCCTTGAAAGGGGACGGTCAATGGAGAAAACCGCGTCGGTCTACGACCAGCGGTTCCCGAGATATCTTATCTTCTATTTTCCTTCTTGATCGGCACCGAAAGCCCAAACTACTTCTTTAAAAAATAGAAATTCGATATTTCGGGAACCGCTGATCGCAGGAACCCGTGCGACGGCTCTCCGTTATGGTCTCGAGCTGCTCCGTCCTCTCCCGGTCCAAAAAACAGGATCGGGGGGTTGACTCTACGCAGAGCCGCTCAGTGTCTCCAGACACAGGTCTCAACTTGACTATGACTCCGTCGAAAACCCCGAGTCAATGCGATCGAAATTGACGGAGTTATGACCGTTTTAAAATTTTCAAAATGGCGACCAATATGGCCGCCAAGAAATTCAAAGCTGCCCAATTCGGCCCCCGTTACCCGAAACACCCCGTGTTTGGGGTCGGGTGAAAGGTCTTTTTAAGATCTTCCCAACTATGCTAAAATTAAAATTTTAAAATCAACCCCCGATTTTTGGGGGTGAAAAAACTGCTATTTTAACACTTAAATTAATATTAAAACTATAAAAAATGATACAAAAATTCTGTAAAAAATTAAGGCTACTATATACACTTATATCTAACTTATGAAGACACTTCCGACGATATTCAACCGCGGGGAGCACCCCCTCGTGCTCACCCTTAACTTCAAAAATTAATAACTTAAAAACTACTTATCCAAAAATTTTGAAATTTGGTATGTACGTTGGCCTAATTGAGACAAATAAAATTTAGTAAAATTTTGGGGGGGTCGTCGCTTTACTTTTGGAATAAAACTTAAGTGAAAAGTGACGAAATTTTCAAAATTGAATATCTTCGGATGTACTTAACTTTTTGACGTGCTGTAAGCGCCACTGCAACCGCCTCGCCGTGCCGCGTCGTTTGCTGTATGACACTTCCCCCTCGCGCCTCGGGAAGTGGGAGCACGTGGAAACGTGACACTTGGTTTTTTGCTTATATCTCGACGCTCAAGCGCGAGAAAAATCCAAACTCGGTGTCTAATGAAAGGTCTAAATAGGACCTTTCAGATGGTGCAATAAAAACTATGGGTTGTCGATTTCGTTTCCACAGCGTTCTCGTTACAACTTTATGGTTGCGGCTACTTTGCAGTTTTTC